>NW_026991721.1:76814353-78224353 GCF_029215605.1 Mirounga angustirostris
AATATAAAAATACTAATTCAAAAGGATACCTGCACCCTGATGTTTATAACAGCATTATCTACAATAGCCAAATTGTGGAAACAGACCAAATGTCCATCCACTGATGAATGGATAAGGAAAATATGGTATGTATATATAATGGAATATTACTCAGCCATAAAAAGAACGAAATCTTGCCATTTGCAACGGCATGGATGGAGCTAGAGAGTATAATGCTAAGCAAAATAAGTCAGTCAGAGAAAGACAAATATATATGATTTCACTCATATGTTGAATTTAGGAAATAAAACAAATGAGCAAAGGGAAAAAAGAGCAAGTGGCAAACCAAGAAACAGATTCTTAATTATAGAGAAAAAACTGATGGTTTGTGGGGAGGTTGGTGGGGGGATAAGTTAAATAGGTGATGGGGATTAAGGACTGTACTTGTAATGTGCATCGAGTGTTGTATGGAAATGTTGAATCACTATACTGTACACCTGAAACTAATATTGCACTGTATGTTAACCAACTGAATTTAAATAAAAACTTAAAAAGAAAAAAGAACTGTAGATCACTAAATGGGGTTGTATAGACATGTCCCTAGACAGATCCTTAAACCCTCTACCTGAATGATTGTATTAAGCATAAAAAGAGCTCACTTACTTTATTGTATATACCAAGATTGGATAAAATGTTCATTACAATTATCTTAACACTCACCTGGCAATAAATTTACTTATATTTCTATCTCAATTAAAAGAACATGATTTAGACAATTGTCCAACATTAACATTTTATGTTAATAAATCTGGAAGTTTGAGTTAAGCTAGCGATTTCAGGGTTAATTATTTGGCTAAAAAGATATACTTTCTTGGAAAAGAGTGCAGTTTCTGCAGTTAGATAGAAAAAAATGATTGCTTTTTTGCTGGACAAGCACCAACCTCATGTCAATGTAGAATGACCAGAATGTGCCTGGCATTCCAAATGGCTGTTTGCCAATTAGAAAGTCTTCTGAAAAGAAAAGGGACTATTGTACATTCTTTTTCTTTAAGTCAAAGAGAAGTGTATGGTTTTTGGAGCAGGCCCCATAGGAAAAAACAAAAACAAAAACAAAAACAGAACGAACCAAATAACTTTGCTGACCGCTCACACAAATTTTGTCTCCTTCACTTAGATATATGCAAAGCATCTCTTTCTTTTATTTTCTTTTCTTTTTGTAAAAAAAAAAAAAAATTGTCTTCTCTTTGCTATCATTCTGTGTTTGTAGGGGAAAAGTCTTTCTAGCTAGACGATTAACTTCCACTTAGCGATTACCAGCCCTACACAATGACACAAAAGGATTCACATTTGCAGTTAGGCACTGCAAGAACACAAATGGTTTGGATCAGAGCTATGGATACAGAAAAGGCAGTTGAGATGAAGATAAAATGAAAAATATAAAGACTCAAACAACACAAATTATTATTTAGGGTAAAACACAGGCATATACAACAATGCTTAAGAGCTGAGACTTTGATGTCAGACAGAAGTTGAAACCCTATCTGACTGCCATTACTAACTGTGAACTTGAGCAATTTACTCAATCTTGTTAACTTCTGTTTCTTCACTGGTAAACAAAATGAATTATACATCACAGTATTTTGAAGTGGTAGATAACAGAAGACATAAATTTGAGTCCAATGTATGACATATATCAGTTGCTATTTTTACTATTATTATTAGCATCATTACTATTGAAAATGAACTCATAGGGATGAATACCATTAGTCATTATTTAAAACATTTACTACAAAAGTTTTATCCAAAGGATATTTATCTCCACTGAAGAAGAACTTCCATATAAAAAAATATGAAGTGGTGGGCGCCTGGGTGGCTCAGTCGTTAAGCGTCTGCCTTCGGCTCAGGTCATGATCCCAGGGTCCAGGGATCGAGTCCCACATCGGGCTCCCTGCTCGGCGGGAAGCCTGCTTCTCCCTCTCCCACTCCCCCTGCTTGTGTTCCTGCTCTCGCTATCTCTCTCCCTCTGTCAAAAAAAAAAAAAAAAAAAAAATTCTTAAAAAAAAAAAATCAAGTGGTATCTAAGGGTAAAATAATTATAAAGTGTCATTCTCCTGTATTACCTTATTATAAAATGACAATCTCTAAAATATATTATTCTACCAGGATAATTTTTTCCTTTCTTTTTTTTTAAATATTTTATTTATTTATTTGACTGAGAGACACAGTGAGAGAGGGAACACAAGCAGGGAGAGTGGTAGAGGGAGAAGCAGGCTTCCTGCGGAGCAGGGAGCCCGATGTGGGACTCGATCCCAGGACCCTGGGATCATGACCTGAGCAGAGGGCAGACGCTTAACAACTGAACCACCCAGGCGCCCCAATTTTTTCCTTTCATATAATAACATTGCAAAGTCTCAGATGCCTTGTAGTCATTAAAACTATATAAGTTCTCTTTCTATTAAAGCATTGAAGTGCTAGTTAAAATAATTATGTTTGAATGTTACAAATTACAAGTTTACTTTAAAAAAAAATTTTTTTTCTAATCTAAATAAGATACTGCAGAATGGTCCTTGTACATAACAACATATGAGTAGAGATAAAGAATGTTTTTTATAAAATTATAGAGGAATTGCACAGCATTACATACAAACTTATGATTGTCAGTATTCCTTTATGTGTTGGCATTTACTTATGTCAAAAGATGAATCAAAAAGTAACTAAGCAAAAAGATTAATTTTTTTCCTAGAAATTTTCATTAAAATATGCATCTGTAAAAATCAAATCCTACAGCTCCATGTTATTCTGATAAAACAGCCCTCCATATTGAATAATTGGAATCTCTAGATACAGATATATTCTGATAATAAATGCAAATTATGTTGAGCACACAGTATTGTGTGCTGAAAATATAAAATACAAAAAGTCATGATTTATACATTTGTCACAAACCCATGAGTCTCCAACAAAATCTATCTTGTGATTTGCCCTGTTGTAACATGCTACCATTCCATTAACTTTGTTTTCACAATTTTCTGTGTCCTTACACTATTTTTGGTAACTGAATTTCTGCATGTTCTGTACTGCCTGAGACTCCAGTATGATAGGCTTACCTTTTCTCAGTGTGGAAAATGTTTAAATCAATAAAACTAGATGGTATCCAGCATAATGTTGGACTAAAATCTATTTCTGTTTAATAGTAAGTTATCTACCTATGTAGATTCTCTGCTTCACTCAGCTTCTGAATTCCACAGTTCTGCCTGTCTTTGATGCTAAGAGATAAGCTCTGTTATTTATTACCCATATGTTCTAGTCTCCACTTACTGTTTGCCAGACTGAATTTCCACACATTTCTGTCTTCAGACATTTCTATGACCACATGTCACTTGACTCTAGGATTGAGAATTTTTTTTTTAATGTTTTAATGTTTAATCCAGATATGTTCAAGTTCACTATGACATGTTCAAGTTATTTTCATCATATAAAGTCCTTTCTGTACTCTGTATTCCTACTATCTATTCTCTCTTCTTTCTACATCATCCACCCTTTCAACAAGGTAGACTACACTTTCTCATCTCTAGGGTCACCATATACCCTGGATGGGTTACGATGGTTGTGATTATATCTGTTTACCTGCTGAAGTTGTTGCCAGCTCTCACTATCACTTTCAAAGTGTTCTGATTTAGGTGGTATAATCTCACACTAATTATTCAGTGTATCCCATTAGATATTATCATTAGAGTCCTCTCTCGCTAGCATATGAAATTTTTCTCACTAAAGTTACAAATTCATATTTGCCAATGACAAACAACATTTCAGCCTTTATTTTACTGGATTCCTCTTCCACTCTATACCATTCCCTCCTTCATAAGCCAATGATCTCTTGAAGTCCATAATTTCACATTATCTTCATTCCTCTTCCTCTCTGTCCATTTGTTCCAATTCCCCTTTACTCACACTACTTCTCTTTGTCTTTTAAACACTAATATTGCCCAAAATTCTTTTTATTACCCTATTGTTCTTGTGTATATTTTCCTAAGATGATTCCATGACATTCCTCATCCCACCTATCTATCTGCTGGTAATTGCCAGACTAATATTTCCAATATATCTCCCTGCTCTGCCTTTTCTCCAACAAATTTTATAGAAGTATTCTTCATATCTGTTGCTGCCCTTTGAGTGGTAATATCTTGTCCTGGGCTATTAACACTGTTTTATCACTAGTCTTCTTTTCTTTAGATTTAACCCTTTATAAATTGTCTTCTAACTAAAATGAAAGCATATCACTCTTGCTTAAAATGTTTCAGTCTCTTATATATTTCTGAAATCCAAATTCTTATAATCGCAAATAAGATTCTTTATTATAGGACCATTGCTTCTTTTTTCAGTCTTCTCTTTATTTTCCCACATGTTTTACTTCATATTGTATTTGCTAACAAAGAGCTGCTTATATCTCACTACACACTCTAGGTTATTTCTGATCTTCATGATTCTTTCTTTTTCTCATTCCTAGATATCTAGTCAAATACTCACACTTACTCATCCTTGATTACTAGGCCTAGACCTCACATACTCAAAGTCATCCTGAGCTCTTCAGGATGAATCAAATGCCTTTCTAACCCACCCATCATCTAATCCTACCTTCCAAATGTAATCACCCCCATTACCTTGCCCAAAACATATTGTATAGGTATGTTCATTAGCAGACTCATCAAACCGTTTCTGTGTCCTTTTCTTCAATGGACAAATGAGAGCTCTTCCCAGAGCCCTTTCTTGTTTACTTTTATTTCTTTTTTTTCCCCCTAGCCTCATAGGAGCTCCTTTTTTAACTGTGACTAGAGATTAGTCCTCTGTTTCTCTCTAATATATGCAACAGTGGCTGCAGCTGAGCAGAAGCAGCTGTAACAATAAAATCTGTATTTCCTTCTTGAAAATGATAGGGAATATGAAGAATCTGTCATATTGAGGAAATTCCCTGAAATCAAATATCGTATTTGTTTCAGGAACTTCTGATTATATATTAAAATGTTTAGAGAATTGCTTCATTAAATACTAGTAATGATATGCTATTTACATACATGAAGATCTGACCCAATGGTTGTATCAGGTACGAGGTTAACATTTTATAAAGTGATAATGGATTTGCATTAATGTAAACCAATAAAATATAACTTCTCTTAATTTAATGTCACCCAGAATTTAGATTTTGATCATATCTACAATGAATTTATTGGTAAAAAAGACTTTATTTTTCATAGTGAAAACTTCCAAAAATATTTTATTATGCTTAAAAAATTATCTATAAAAACTATCTATAATGCAAAGACAAATATGAGAATTTTTTAAATTTTTAAATTTTTAAAATTCTTCATTATTTTGAGTGAAGAATTCAGCGTCTGGATAAGTAGAATAAAATAACACATTAAAATGATTATGGCAATTTTTATTCCCTAGATAGGAAAATGCTCTCAATTTATCAGATATAATTCCTGTTGGTTGTAATTAGCCATTTTTCTTACAAAGTTTGAAAGCAGTTGTCTTCATTGTTTCTTTTAAATTTGAATCTTCCAGAATACGATCCATCATTGTCATGGACATCATTAAGTGGTGCTATTTCTGTGCAGATGTAAAAACTACACTACTCAATGTCTATCAGGTACTTTTGTGAGGGTGTCTGAATTCAGGTGGGAACTTTATATATTCTCAGTGGCAAAAATCATAATTTCTCTGTTAGAAATAAGTACAATGATTTGGATCCTTGTTACTGTTTACTGCTATGTTCTGTTACAAGAGTCTGCAGAATACCTAATATTAAGATGCCCATATATGCACAAATTTTATTACATTGTTTTGATTATTAAAACGTTTGGTAGGGGTACCTGGGTGGCACAGTCAGTTAAGCATCTGCCTTTGGCTCAGTTCATGATCCCAGTGTCCTGGGATGGAGCCCCATGTCTGGCTCTCTGCTCAGCGGCGATCCTGCTTCTCCTTCTCCCTCTGCCTGCCACTTGCCCTGCTTGTGCTATCTCTCTGTCAAATAAATAAATAAAATAAAATCTTAAAAAAAAAAAAAACACCTTTGGTAAATACCTCATTGTTTTAATAAACAGTAAGAATGCATATTAACTTTTTAAAAATAAAATTCCAGATTTTATTTATTTATTTGCCAGAGAGAGAGAGAGAAAGAGAGAGATGGCACAAGCAGAGAGATGGGCAGGCAGAGGGAGAAGCAGGCTCCACACTGAGCAAGGAGCACGATGCGGGACTTGATCCCAGGACCCTGAGATCATGACCTGAGTTGAAGGCAGACACTTAAACAACTGAGCCACACAGGCATCTATGCATATTAACTTTTTGATGTAAGTTTTGTTTTGGTTTGTTTTTGGAGAGACTGAATCAGGGAGGTTTTAATCAAGCATAAAATAACCACTTGATTAAAACTGAGTAATAGCTATGACATTACTTGATTTGTATTACACTCTATCAGTTTTACTTAGCAGTATGTACCTGACTAGGTAACACTAGATAAGGAACCCTGGATATTTAGGCTCCTGATGCAAATTACAGATGCTGAGTGTTCGGTAAACAGCAACAAAGGAGGCTAACTAAGGTCTGGAACTCTTCAATAACCGCTTGGACTATGTTCACCCTCATGCCACAATATTTTCTCTTATGAAAGGACTAAAACATAGTAAAGGAGAGATATTATTGGTTGTTTACTTATGGATTTCATGCTACTCACTTTTAGGGAATAAATGATTAATATAACTTTCAGAATTATCTATCATATCCAATGGTAATTGAAACTTGCAGTTGTTCATGTCAAAAACCTTGGAAGCATTCCTGACTCTTCTCTCACAATCATATATCTAAAACCAACAGCTCTACTTTCAAAAACCAATTTATAATCAAACCACTTGACATAACCTCCAGTGCTACCACACAAGCCTAAACCAGCAGAATCTCATGCTTAGATTATTGCAATATCTTCTAAACTGTTTCATCTCTACCCTTCCTCCGCTGTCTTTTTCCAACACAACAGCCAGGGAAATTTTTTTAACATGCAGGTCAGATTATGACACTTAAGTGCTCAAAAGCTTCCGATGTTTCCATCTTATTCTGAGTAAAGCAGTGACATATAAATGTCTTATAATGCCCTGCAAGGCCTGTACCTCTATCCATTTTCTATTGCTGTGTCAATTTAGGAGACTTAAAACCGCACATATTTATTATCTCAGTTTCCATAGGCCACATATCTGGACACAGTTTATCTGGGTTCTCTGTGTCAGATCTCACCAGCATCAAATCCTGGTGCTGACCAGAGATAGTCTCATCAGTGGTTTGGGGAAACCTCTTCATCCATGCTCCCTCAGACTGTTGGCTTATTTCACCTCTGGTTTGTTGGTAGTTGGAGGACAGAAGCCTTTGTTTTCTTCCTGCCTGTCACAAGCAGATCACTCTGTGGTCCTAGAGGTCACCCATAATCCCTTGCCACATGAACCTGCCTGTAGACCCTGTTAGAACTTGACAGCTTGTTTCTTAAAGCCAACAATGGAGAAGGAGAGCCTCCAGTGTATTTGTCTAGTGTATGTATAAATATATGTGTGTGTATAAATATAAAATCATACTATAACGAAAGTGACATCCCACCATCTTTGCCATCTTCTTTTCATCTTTTGCCATAGTGAATATGAATATGGAAACTATTACACTGTCTGTCCACAAGGCCCTACATGACCTCTCCACTCACTGCTTCTCTAACTTCTTTTTCTACCACTCTCCCTCTTGCCTGCTGTACTGGAATACAGTTTGGCCTCTTTGCTGTTCCTTAACTCTCAAAGCATACTACTACTTGAAAGACTCCTTGCTCATGCTTTTCTCTGGTGAACAAGTCTTTCTGAGCAAACAAATGAATATGAATAGGTACCTGAAATGCCTTTACATCCATCCTCAACTGTAAACTTATCAAGAAAGACATCCCTGAATGCTCTATAAAATGCAGCAACCCCCATTCTCCTCATTCTGTATCCCTGCAATATTTTTCTCCATAGAATATGTCACCACTTGACATTTTATTTTTAATTTTTGTCTGTTTTCCCCATATCATCATGTAAGCACAATATTTTTGTTTACCATTGAATCCCTAACACCAAGAACAGTGCCTGCTGTCCATTTATTGAGGAAGATTTCAATAAATATTTTTCAATAGATTACTGGGTTGTTCCTCTGTTTTCTGAGTAGGGACTTAATTGGATCAAAACTAAGTCTATAATATAAAAAAAAAAATCTTACTTTTGATTATTTGATGTTTCCCTTCATTGTGTGTGAATTTGATTGATATATTTCAAGGTTAGCATCCATAAATAGACTTATTAACTGTGTATATAATCTGGTAGTAAGAGCCCTATTGGATAGAAGATAGGAAAGCTATGGCTCCTGATATAAATCTACTCACCAAACTTTTCAGGGGACCTTCCACAGAATTCACATGCAATAAATCTTTACTGAAATAAATAGGGCCTAAACTAGTCTATTATTGCCTGCTCCGCTGTCTGTAATTTTCAATCTGCTGGAAATGATACAAAGTGATCACATGGATCTGTGGATTATTGACACTTTTTATCACAAGGATTATTAAACAATAGTTATTAATATAGACCATTAATTCAAAAGTGTTGCTACTTATATTTTTGTCCACTAACTTGAACACAATTCAAATGCAGTTTGTCAGTCTTGCAAACTTGCATTTATAGTTGAGTTTGTTTCATTTTCACAAAAATTCCACAGTTCCTGAGAAAACACATCAGGCACACATATGCAAATATGCACATCCAAACAAAATAAGACTAGGGATTCCAAAGGGAAGGAATATTATGCTAATGAGACCCATAGAATTCAATGTGTGCCTTGGCAATAATAAAGAATCCTGAAAGAAGTAATTGGGATCAAGGTTATGAATACAAAGAAGATTAAATCAAAGTATAAATGTATGATGGGTCAAGATATTAGAATATGCTGCCAAAATATATTTCCTGGAGAAAATGAAGATCTGTATCCATATTAAAATTACCCATACAAAGGGATATAATACTACTAGAAAGGAGACATGATTATGAATTTGATTTAGTTATAGGTTATATTGGAACTAATTTGCCATATGAAGAAAGGGGATGAGGCTATATTTTTCTTATGATAATCAAGAAAGGGAGAAAAGCAATTAACATTACAATAATTACAGCAAAATCTTCTGATAATAAGGTTACTGTAAGTAATCAACAGGACCCCTGATGTTCTGTTTGTTTTAGTGTACTTCTCAAAAACTGGCTTTATGGAATCCCAATAAACCATTTAAATCTGTTTTGTGTGGAGAAAAAATCATCTTAACTTATTTAAAAGTCTTCACCTTGAGAAAAGACACTGTTATGTGCTGTGGAAGGATTTTAAATTGCTTCAAGATTTTGAAGGGAGATGTGGCAGTACCTATCCCAATCTTTTATTCACGTACCCTTAACCCAGCAATTGGACTGCTATTGATATTTTCCACAGAGAAACTCAATGAAGAAGGGGGGGAAAGTGACATATTCCATGTTGATAAGTATTCAAGTATTCAAGTATACTCATGATTGTAATAGGAAACAAAAAAGCTAAAATGAATGTAAATAACCATTACTTTGGAGGTTTAAATACAATATGATACATATAAACTATAAAATACTATGCAGTGTTTTAGAAATAAGGCAAAATTCAATGCGTTAATAGGGAAATATCTTTATTACAATGTAAAAACAAAACATGATGCTATATAATTTTGTTTTTTTGTTTTTTTTTATAGATTTTATTTATTTATTCATGAGAGACAGAGAGAGAGAGAGAGAGAGGCAGAGGGAGAAGCAGGCTCCCAAGGAGCAGGGAGCCCGATGCGGGACTCGATCCCAGGACGCTGGGATCATGACCTGAGCCGAAGGCAGACGCTTAACCATCTGAGCCACCCAGGTGCCCGCTATATAATTTTGTATAATATAATCACATTTGTATATATTTAAATGTAGGTGCATCTATATTTTAAGATTTATATGTATATTTAAGATTCATATATATGTATATATTTATAGGTATATATTACATATAAATCTTAAAATACAGATGCACATACATACAAAGAGCTAAAATAGATCCTATGTAGACTGCAAAATCTTGACTTCCTTGATTCAAACACTGCTTTTGTGACTTTGGGAAGTTTCTGAATCTTTCTGTCTCTTTGATCTCCATCTGTAATATGAAATACAAAATTTAATATAATGTAAAATTAAAATAATAATATTTGCCTTGGGAGTTATTTTGAAGAATAAATAAATTAGTGAGTGTATACATTTAGAACATTGCCTGTGATACTATAAGCAGTTATCATTATCAGTCATTATTATCATTATCATTACTATCATCATATTTATCATTATTTATTATTATAATGTGAATATGTGATTACTGGTTGAATATTTAAAATATTAAATGGTACACATATTTTAAAATAGAATATAAGCCAGGAAATTAAACCACTGTTGAAATGCACTTTGTATGTGTTTTAGTTTTCTAGCATTGCTGTAACCAAGCACCCCAGACTGGGTGGCTTAAACACAGACATTTACTTTCTCACAATTTTGTAGGGTAAAAATCTGAAATCAAGGTGCTGACGGCATTGATTCCTCCCAAGAGCCATGAGGGAAGAAACTGTTCCTGACATTTCCCAGCTTGTAGATGGTGGTCTTCTCCCTGTGTTTTCACAGCCCCTTCCCTCTTTCTGTATCTGTGTCCAAAATTCTTATGAGGATATTGGTCTTATTGAATGAAGTCATAATTACTTCATTTTACTATAATTACCACTGTAAAGGCCTTACCTCCAACTAAGGTCACATTCTGCAGTGAGATTAGGACTTCAAAGCATGAATTTGATGGGCATGGAGGAGGAAGAAGGACACAATTAAGCCCATAACAGGATGCTGAGTGCTAAACCTTCTCTTGCTCACATATTTTGTTGTCATAATTTAAATGTTTTAGAAATAATGATCAAGATTATTATTGTCAGCATGCTTTATCTTTCTCCATCTCTTTAATTTTAATTGATATGGCATCTATATTTAAAGTGAGTTTCTTGTTGACAATATATAGTTGGGTCTTGTTTTTTGTTTCACTCTGGTAATCTCTGTATTTCATGTAGTATAATTAAACAATTGCTTTTTTTTTCTAGACAATTGATGTTTAGAGTGAATATTGGCATAATATTGTTGACTGTATTTGTTACTGTTTCCTATTTATTGCCCTTGTTCTTTGTTCTTATTTTTGTCTCCTATAACTTTATCTTCTGTGGTTATTTAATTGAGGATTTTAATTATTTAAATTTCTCTCCTTTCTTAGTATATCAGTTATACTTCTTATTTTACTTTTTTAGTGGTTGCATTAGAGTTTGAAATGTACAAGTAATCCAAATTCATTTTCAAATAATACTGTAACACTTCATGGATAGTGCAAGTATTTTAAAAAAACAAATTACTCTTAATTATTCCCTCTCTTAACTTGTATCATTGCTCTAATTGATTTTGCTTATATATAACCATACTTAAATCTATGAACAGATATATGAATATATGTGTAAGTATATTTATAAGTATACATAATATATAAAATATATGTTAAATATATGTAGAATATGTATATTCATTCATTTTGCTTATATATAAGCAATCTTAAGTATATAGTAGACTATATATGTATATAGGCAAATACTGGAATATGCTATTATTTTGAACAATATTATTGTTCCATTTCTTATTTTGAATAAGAAAAAGAAAATTTTTATTTTACCTTTACTTATTCATTCTCTAATATTCTTCCTTTCTTTATAAATTTGAGTATCATTTTCCTTCGCTCTGAAGATTTCTTTAAATATTTCTTGCAAGGCATGTCTACTGGCAACAAATTCACTGAATTTTTGTTTGTCTGAGACAGTCTTTACTTATACTTCACTTTTCATTTTTATTTTTTTAATTCTACTATAGTTAACATACATTGTTATATTAGTTTGAGGTGTAAATTATGGTGATCCAACAATTCTATACATTACTCAGTGGTCATCATGATAAGTATACTCTTAATCTCTTTCACCGATTTCACTCTTTTCCCAACACACCTCGCCTGTGGTAACCATCAGTTTGTTCCCTATAGTTAAGAATGTGTTTTTTTGTTTGTCTCTTTTTTGTTGTTATTCCTTTGTTTTGTTTCTTAAATTCCACGTATGCGTGAAATCATATATTTGTCTTTCTCTGTCTGACTTATTTCGCTTAGTGTTATGCCCTCTATATCCATCCATGTTGTTGTGAATGGCAAGATTGTGTATTTATACCACTTCTTCTTTATCCATTCATCTATTGATGGACATGTGTTGCTACCATAATTTGGTTATTGTAAATAATGCTGCCATAAACAGAGGGTTGCATATATCTTTTTGAATTAGTGTTTTTGTATTTGGGGGAAATACCCAGTAGTGGAATTACTGGATCATATGGTAATTCTATTTTTAATTTTTTGAGGACCTTCCATACTGTTTTCCACAGTGGCTGTACCAGTCTGCATTCCCACCAACAGTGCATTTTTCTCCATATCCTCAGTTTCTTGTGTGTTTGATTTTAGCCATTCTGACAGGGATGAAGTGATATTTCATTGTGGCTTGGATTTGCATTTCCCTGATGATTAATAATGTTGAGCATCTTTTCATGTATTTGTTGGCCATCTGGATGGCTTAATGTCTGTTTATGTCTTTTGTCCATTTTTTATTGGATTTTTTTATTTTTTTGGTGTTGACTTATGTAAGTTCTTTATTTATTTTGGTTACTAGCCTTGTATTGGATATGTCATTTGTATATATCTTCTCCTATTCAGTAGGTTGTCTTTTATTTGCATTGATTGTTTCTTTTGCTGCACAGAATCTTTTTATTTTGATGTAGTCCCAATACTTTATTTTTGGTTTTGTATCTCTTGCCTCAGGAGACATATCTAGAAAGATGTTGTTACGGCCAAAGTCCGAGAAATTACTGCCTGTGTTCTCTTCTAGGATTTTCATGGTTTCAGGTCTCACATTTAGGTCCATTTTGAATTTATTTTTGGGTATAGTATAAGAAAGTCGTCCAGTTTCATTCTTTTGCTTGTAGCCACCCAGTTTTCCCAACACCATTTGTTGAAGAGACTTTTTCCCATTGCATATTCTTACCTCCTAGTTGAAGATTAATTGAGCATATAATCTCAGATTTATTTCTGGACTCTATTTTGTTTTATTGATCTATTTGTCTAATTTTGTGCCAGTACCGTGCTGTTTTGATTACTACAGTTTTGTACTATATCTTGAAATCTGTGATCATGATACCTCCAGTTTCATTCTTCATTTTCAAGATTGCTTTGGCTATTCTAGTCTATGTTTTCTCTAAGCCTACTTTGTTGAGGGTTTTTATCCTGAATGGATGTTGTACTTTGTCAAGTGCTTTTTCTACATTTAGTGAAATGATCTACACCTAGTGAAATGAGTTTTTAATCCTTTCTCTTGTTGATGTGATATATCATGTTGACTGAATTGTGAATATTTTACCACATTTGAATCACAGAAATAAGTCCCACCTGATTGTGGTGAATTATTTTTTTTTTAAATGTATTGTTGGATTCAGTTTGCTAACATTTTGTTGAGAATTTTTGCTTATGTGCTTGTCAGAAATATTGGCCTCTAGTTTTCTTTTTTGGAGTGTTTTTATCTGGTTTTGGTATCACAGTAATGCTAGTCTCATAGAATAAATATGGAAGCTTTTCTTCCCCTTCTATTTTTTGGAATAGTTTGAGAAGAATAGGTATTAACTCCTTTGAATGTTTGGTGGAATTCACCTGTGAAGCCATCTGGTCCTGGACTCTTGTTTGTTTGGAGATTTTGATTACAGATTCAATTTCATTGCTGGTAGTTGGTTTATTCAAATGTTTTATTTTTTCCTGATTCAGTTTTGGTAGGTTATATGTTTCCAGGAATTTATCTATTTCTTCTTGGTTGTCCAATTTGTTGGTATATAATTTTTCATAATATTCTCTTATAATCCTTTGTATTCCTGTGGTGTCAGTTGTCATTTCTCCTCTTTCATTTATTCAAGTCTTCTCTCTCTCTCTTTCTTTGGATGGGTCTGGCTAAAGACTAATCAGTTTTGTGGATCTTCAAAGAACCAGCACCTGGTTTCATTGATCCATTCTATTGTTTTTGTTTTTGGGTTTTTTGTTTTGTTTTTTGTTTTTTTAGTTTTGATATCATTTATTTTTGCTTTAATCTTTATTATTTCTTCCTTTCTATTTGTTTGGGGTTTCTTTTCTTCTTCTTTTTCTAGCTCCCATAAGTGTAAGGTTATGTTGTTTATTTTAGATTATTCTTACTTATTGAGGTAAGCCTATAGTGCTATAAACTTCCCTCTTAGTACTACTTTGGCTGCATCCCAAAGATTTTAGACTGCTGTGTTTTCATTTTCATTTGCCTCCATGTATTTTTTTGTATTTTCTCTCCTATTTTTTATTGACCCATTTATTGTTTAGCAGCATGTTATTTAACCTTCACATATTCATGTTCTTTCCAGACTTTTTCTTGTGGTTAGTTTCTAATTTCATAGTATTATTGTCAAAAAAAGAGATGCATGGAATGACTTCAATCTTTTGAATTTGTTGAGACTTGTTTTGTGGCCTAATATTTGATCTATTCTGAAGAATGTTACATATGTCTTTGAGAAAAAAATGTGTATTCTACTGTTTTATGATAGAATGTTCTGAATATATCTGTTAGATCCGTCTGGTCCAGTATGTATTTCAAAGCCACTGTTTTCTTGTTGCTTTTCTGTTTGGATGTAATTGGGTGTTAAACTTCCCTACTATTATTGTATTACTGTTGATTACTTGCTGTATTCTTGTTATTAGCTGCTTTATGTATTTGGGTGCTCCCATATTGGATGCATAAATATTTATGATTGTTATATCTTCTTGTTGGATTTTTTCCTTTATGATTATATAGTATCCTTTGTTTCTTGTTACAGTCTTTGTTTTAAAGTCCATTTTGTCTGATATAAGTATTGCTACCCCAACTTTCTTTTACTTCCATTGACAAGATAAATGCTTTTCTATCCCTTCACTTTCAAGCTACATGTGTCTTTAGGTCTAAATAAGTATCTTGTAAGCAACATATAGTTTGGTCTTTCTTTTTTATCCATTCCATCACCCTATGTCTTTTGATTGGAGTGTTTAGTCCACTTACATTCAAAGTAATTATTTATAGGTATGGATTTACTGCCACTTTGTTACTTATTTTATGGTTGTTTTGTAGTTATTCTCTGTTCCTTTCTTTTAAATTTTTCTCTCATGGTTTGCTGGTTTTCTTTAGTGAGATATTTGGATTCTTATCTCTTTAATTTTTTGCATATCTATTACTGATTTTTGATTGTAGTTACCATTAGCTTTGTATACAATATCTTATGTGTACATATAGCAGTCTATATTAAGTTGATGGTCACTTAATTTTGAACTCATTATTTACTCTTCTTCCCACTATGTTTAAGCTATATGGTGTCATATTTTACATTCTTTCATTTTGCGAATCCCTTGACTGATTTTTATGGATAACACTTATTTTTACTGCTTTTATGGTTCCTAGTTTCCTTAATCCTACTTATGCTATTTCATTTCCAATCAAAGAGTCCCCGTTAATGTTTCTTGTAGGGCTGCTTCAGTGGTCATGAATTCTTTTAACATTTGTTTGTCTGAGAAGTTCTTTATCCCTCCTTCTTTTCTGAATGATAGCCTTGCTGCATATTCTTGGCTGCCGATTTTTTTCCTTTTAATATTTTGAATATATCATGCCACTCTCTTCTGGCCTACAAAACTTCTACTGAAAAATGTGCTCATAGCCGTATGAGGTCTCCCTTGTATGTAACTGTTTCCTTTACTCCTACTGTTTAAATTCTCTCTTTATCACTATTTTTTTTTTTTTTTACTTTTTAATTAATATGTATCTTGGTATGGATCTCCTTGAGTTGATTTTGTTGGGTGCTCTCTGCCTCATGGATCTGGATTTCTGAGTCCTTCCCCAGATTTGGGAAGTTTTCATCTATTATTTCTTCAAGCAAATTTTTTTGCCCCTTCTTCTCTCTCTTCTCCTGGAATCCCCATAATGTGAATGTTATTATGCTTGATGGTTTCACTGAGTTTTCCTAAATCTATTTTCATTTTTTATCATTTTTGCCTCTCCCCTGTTCAGCTTGATTGCTTTCCATTACTCTGTCCTCCAGGTCACTAATCTGTTATTCTGCTTCTTCTAGTACACTATTTATTACATCTAGAATATTTTTAATTTCAATTATTGACTTCATCTCTGATTTGTTCTTTTTTTATGTTTTAAGGTTTCTATCTCTTTGTTAACGGTTTCACTGAGGTCCTACACTCTTTTTCTCAAGTCCAGTATCTTAAGACCATTTCTTTAAATTCTCTATCAGACCTATTACTTGTCTCCATTTCATTTAGGTCTCTTGCTTTGATTTTGTCCCATTCTTTCATTTGGGACATATTCTTCTGTCTCCTCGTTTTGCTTATCTCTCTGTGTCTGTTTGTATGTGTTAGCAAAGTCAGCTATGTCACCTGCTTTTGATAGTAGTGGCATTATGAAGCAGAAGTCCTTTAGAGCCCTGTAGTACAATGTCCCCTGTTTTACCAGAAACTGGAACCTCAGGGATGTCTCCTATTTGTGCTCTGTGCACCTTATTGTTGTGGCTGAGCCACTTTTACCTTCAGTCCAGTCATCTGTGATGGCTCTCTTTACCCGTTGTGGGCAGGATTTTGTCACTGTGTAGTTAGTGGGTCAGTCTGGGAGCTGTCTTATGCATAAGTTGAGTCAGACCAGGCATTTGCCAGAGGTACATTAGCACCAAACTGCAGCACAATTTCCCTGTGTTTTTCCCTAAGATGCTGTCATTGGTGGGCAAAGCCTGTAGTCAGATCAGATGTCTGTCCTGAGCTCACTGCTGGGGATACTGTCTGACTGGTTATGTGTGATTATCTTCCCCTTTCTCTGGGGCAGGAGTCACTTTGGAGTGGTACTTAACTCTGTTGGGGCTACTTGCACACTGCCAGGCTTGTGGTACCCCTTTGGATGGGATACAGCTAAGAGCATATTAGAGAGGGCAGGTCCACAAGAGAACACATGGGGAGAAGCTTTTGATGCCAGCAAGATCCATGTTGGTCTACTGTAGGTGGGGAACTGAAGCTGCCTAGGACCAAGGCAGGGTGAGTTGGAGGAGACAGATCTTCAGAAGCAGCTAGGGTGGCGCACCTGGGTGGCTTAGTTGGTTAAGTGTCTGCCTTCGGCTCAGGTCATGATCCCAGGGTCCTGGGATCAAGCCCCTCATCGGGCTCCCTGCTCTGCAGGAAGCCTGCCCCTCCCTCTCCCACCCCCCCTGCTTGTGTTCCCTCTCTCACTGTCTCTCTCTCTGTCAAATAAATAAATAAAATCTTAAAAAAAAAAAAAGCAGCTAGGGTGGACGATGTGGTTTTAACAAGGTTTGCAAGGAACTGCTGTGGGAGGGGACTTGGAGCTGAGGAATCCTGAAGGAACTGTGTCTTCAGGAGAACATCAGGGCAGGATGAATTGTTAGCAGTTAGGTAAGAAGTGTTAGTACCATGCTCATTCCTTCCCTGGTGTTCTCTGAACTGCTTAAATATGTGATTTGATATTTGACATTAATTCCAGAAAATTCTCAGGCAATATTGCTTCACATATTGCTTCTCTTCCTTTTCTTTCTAATTTTCCCATCCTATTAATGCTATATCATTTGTAAATGTCTCACCCTTCTTGAATATTGTGTTCTGGGTTTTATTGTTGATGTTTGTTTATTTGTTCAGTTTTGTTTTTGTTTTTATTTTTGTTGTTCCATTTCTCAGTTTTGGAAGTTTCTATTGTCATATCTGCAAGCTCAGAGATTCTTTCTTTAGCCATGTTCTGGATGTTAATGAGATCATCAAAGGCATTCTTCACTTCTGTTGGCAGTGTTCATGATATCTAAAATTTCTTTTAGATTCTTTCTAAGAATTTCCATTTCTATGCTTTCATTGTCTATCTGTCCTTGAATGTTGTCTAATTTTTTAAATTAAAGCCTTTAGCATTGTATTCAATTTTTAAAAATTATGATCTGATAATTTCAGCATCCATATCTGAGTCTAGTTCTGATGCTTGTAGTCTCTTCAAACTATTTTTTCTGCCTTTTAGTATGTTTTGTAATTTTTGTTGAAAGATGAATGTATGTTCTCATTAAAAGAAACTGTAGTAAATAAGTCTTTAGTAATGTAGTTGTTATATGTAATAGAAAGGATAACATTTTATAGTCCTACTGACAATGAGAGCCAAAAGAATGAGGAAGAGGAAGAGGACAGTCACTTATGATGGTGCAGGTTGTGGTGAGGAAGATTCTATATGACTTGGCTTGCACTAGGTATTATGTTCAGTATTTTACATACTACCTCTTGCTTAATCCTCATAGCAATATAGTAGGGCATGTATCTATTGTACAGATAGATTTCAGGGAGCTTGAAAGTTATTTCACCCAGGTCATGTAATTAATAAACTTCAAAACTGAAATTCAAACTCACATCTACCTGTGTATAACTTCAAATCTGTTTCCATTTTTAGGATGCTATTAAATAATTATGTTTTTAACACCTGTTGACTGATATAGGCTATAAAAATTTAGATGAAGAGGAAGCAAAACTACAAGAACCAAAATACTATCTGGAGCTACAGATGTGAAAGCCTAGAGATAGATCCTTGAAAACTGCTTTTAACATGAATGTGGTGAGAATATCTACTATCAGCTGGAAGCTCCTGAATAAAAGTAATACCCAAAGTAGCTGTCAAATTGAATCAGGACAAAGAAAAGGGGTACAGCTAATGATTCTTTTAGCAGCCTACAGTCACAAAATACTTGCATCTAGTTAATGAAATCTTGAATCATTTTACCTGCATTTTCATAAAGGTTTTGTTTTCTGTTAAACTGAAAAGAGCCACATGCTCAAAATAAATGAAAAGCAAAAAAAAAAAAAAAAAAGGAAATACACTAAAGTTTTAAAACTGATTTGGGATACATTTTTACTTCTAAAAATCATTTTATCTAGCCCACCCTTAAAAAGCTTTAATGAATATAATTTAACTCACAGTATAAAAATAAATTTATTTCAAAATGATATTTTCAAATTCATGAACATATTAAGGAGTTTAAGGAAAGGCAATGTGAGAGACGGTATCAGAAACACCTGTGAAAAACTTGACTGCCCTCATAATTTTGCAAAAATGATGGAATAGTTCATACAGAATGAAGAAATGATAAAACCATTTTTTTCACTGTCTTACAATCTTAATGAAGCAGCCCAAAGTGGAAATATATGTATATTTAATATTATTTAATATATATATTTATTATATATATTCTGCATATATATATACACATATATACATATCTTCAAAGATGTGAAGAAGTTGGTTTATTCACTCACTTGGCAAATGATTATTGACAGTCTAATGTATAAGAAGTACTTTTTACAGTAATTATAATTCAATGAGTCAAAGGCTTTTATATAAGCATTTCTATAAATACGTTTATTTCTTTAGCAACAATTGGAGACATTCTACTGTTACTTAGAGAAAGAAGGAGAAAGAGGAGGAGGTGGAAAAAGAGAAGGAAAAGGAGAAACTCTGGAGTTAGGGTCCAGCAATCTGTGTTTTAATCAGTCTTCCAGATGATTCTGATGTATGCTAAAGTTTGAGAATGACTGACTGAAATTAAAGAGAAAAGCAAACAACTATGCTGGCAAATTTAGATGACTTCCCCAACTTTGACAAGAAAGTATAAGGTATTAATGATTGCCTGAAGAAAAAAGAAAAATGGAAAAGATTAGAAATTGCATACTTCAGGTCATTTTTGTGTTAAGAAAAAAAAAATCCTGCTTTTTTAAATATAAAATAATAAGAATTTCAATATATATGTATTGATTAATGGAAAAGATAATTTTAATAAATGATCACAAAAAAGAAAAAGAATAGAAGAATGATCATTTATTAAGTGAATGCTATGCACCAGTTATTCATATGGATTAGTTAATGGATAAAACTCTCTAGTTAATGGATAAAACCGATAACTGCTCACCCAACCTTATGCTGACTCCATATACAATTTTATAGTGACTCTATATACATGAAATTTTACACCATCATCTGAATCTTAAGTGTATTCTTCTCTGTAATTTGTCTATGGAAATGAAATATGCCAAAATGCCTTTCCAGATATTGTGATATAAATAGAGGGTGTTCATTGTCAATATTAAAGTGAAAATCCATTATAACACATTTGAAATAGCCCAAATTTGGATAATAGTGTTTAGTCATTAGCTCTAGCCTACAGCAGGTAGATGCAGATAATTTCATTAATTACATAGTAATGCTACCCCCACA
Source organism: Mirounga angustirostris (assembly GCF_029215605.1). Taxonomy (NCBI): domain Eukaryota; kingdom Metazoa; phylum Chordata; class Mammalia; order Carnivora; family Phocidae; genus Mirounga; species Mirounga angustirostris. Next base: position 76,834,878 of record NW_026991721.1, read on the forward strand.
TTTTTCACATTGTTTTAAAGTCCATTTATAGTATGTTAGTGGGATTTGCTATTCTTAAAATTGCCTTGGAAGCAAGTGTTAGCAACTCAATGTAAGTTAAATGAAGTGAAGAGATCTACTAAAAGATCATGAACAAACTCAGAGCAGTCAGAGTTAGAAAAGCTGTATCTTAAATACCGTTCTCCCAGGTGCAAACCATTAACCAGAGATTTGGGTGCAAGTAATATATGAAAATAACTTCCAGTAGAAACTAATTAGGAAGTGGGTAAGGCAGGACAGGAAGAAAGTTCATCAAAAGTGTGATTTCAGGTGAGGCCCAGACTCATATTGGTACTCAGGAAGCTCAGAAGTGTAATTCTATTTGTTTCTCATCTATGCAAAAAATTGAGCTTTTATATCACTACATCAATCAGGCATTGACTACAGCAGGTCTCATCAGCTTTAACTCTGTTTTCTTAAAGCTATCCAAGTTGTCGGGAGGCTCCTGAGGCCAAAGAAAATTCTCTGAAGACTACAGGTATGAGCAATTAGCAGCAAAGCACAAGAAGCTAAGGGATGAGCACCCAGAACTTGTTAAAAAAAAAAAAAAAAGGATCTTAGGAGATGTTGGTGGGAACCAATAGTGTCTGCTAAAAAGACAAGTACAACTGAGCCTTAGGAACAGCTGGGACTCACTGATTGAATATTTTGAGTAGGTCCTTCATTTCCACTCTTTGTGCTAGATTTCTTACTGTCTACCTGTAGAATACCTTTCTGCATCATGGCAAAAATTTTGCCTGTGGTTTATATATTGCAGGTTCAGTTAATGGAGAGAGAAAAACTCTGTCTCAAGACCAGAAATCTGAGGAAAGGATTGATTGACCTTATTTTTCAGGTGACCATATTTGACTCACTTTCTCCAAATGGAGGTCAAGGGGTGGGGGTGGTTTGTCAGAATATGCCAATTCCCTCCAGGGTGATTAGAATATGGGCAAAGAGAGGTAGTTCCTGGAAGAAAGGGTTAAGCCTGGAAAGTTGGTCCTAGGGTTCTAAACGATACCATCAAGTGTAAACTGTATAGATTAATATGCTAAAGGGGACATTCCCCTACGTAACTCCTTTTTGATACCTAAATTGGGAGAGAAAACACAATTAAAAGTAACAGTAAGAACTTTAATTTCAGAAGTAATGGCATTGTAAATGTAAATTACAGAAGGCAAAATCTGAATCTATATAATGCTCCAGGATAAGTAGGATAATTAAAATTTTATTATTTCATAATAATGCATACACATATATACATGTCCTGTAGGTATTAATATTTTCAAAAATTTCCCCTTATTCAGTTTTGAAATATTCTACTTTCCGGCGCATGAAATGGCTTGTTAAATAATTATGCATGCCTGTTTGCATGCTTAATTATCAAGACGGATTTTTAAAAGGCTCATTTTTAGTTCATTCTCTCAGTGTAAAGCAATGATTCAAATTGCTTTTACTATAAGGAAGTAATGAAATGTTACTTCCACTCTAGTGAAAATAACCAGTATCTTCCAAAAGCATATCTATTTTTTGTAATTGAAAGAATACTGTCACATTTTTTGTGATAACTGAAATTCCTCATAAAGTTTTAATATTTGTAAAATTTGAAGGAGGGAACTCTCGTAAACTTGTTTAGTTCATACTATTCTAAACAAAATCCATCACTTAGGCCATGCCCAGATAGTGATTGACAATCAAATTGCCTTTCATAACTTAGATCAATTGCAAAGTAGAAGTAAAATCAGAAATATATTTTGCAAAATGAAGAATGTTTTCATTATAATAGTCTTCCCTATGGCATTTCAAAAAAGAAAACCAAGCATCTCAGCACTTTAATATGAAGCATTACAAATAATAAATGACATGCAATCACTAGTAGACTCTATTCTATAGAAATATTATATGCAATGAATTAATAATGTATTACCTATATTCTTTTATTTTATTTTATTTATTTGACAGAGAGAGACACAGTGAGAGAGGGAACACAAGCAGTGGGAGTGGGAGAGGGAGAAGCAGGCTTCCCGCGGAGCAGGGAGCCCGATGCGGGGCTCGATCCCAGGACCCTGGGATCATGACCTGAGCCCAAGGCAGACGCTTAATGACTGAGCCACCCAGGCGCCCCTATCACGTATAGTCTATCATGAGTTAAACAGAAGGAGGTAATTCTCTATGGATAAAAGCCTATCTAAGTGTGTGTTTTTGTATGTTTTAGAAGTTTGGTCAAGTGGCCAACTGTGTTTATGATTATGCTTATTATAATTTGATTTATGTACTGTTTCCTCCTAAGACACTGTTAGACTCCCATGTTTATAAAATGTAACTTTAAATATTTCTTCTTAGAAATAGCCTTAGAACCACAAACATGTCATCTTCAATATAACTAAGGTTCAGGAAAACCAATGACAAGAATCTGTGATTTCTGTAAAAAGAATCATTTGATAATCAGTAGGTTTTCTTTTAAATAAACATTATTTTTAGAACAGTTTTAGAAGGAGAAAATTGCAAAGGTACTACAGAGTTTCCATATATTCTGTATCCTGATTCCCTTATTATCAACATCTTACATTTGTATGGTATATTTGTTAGAATTAATAAAACAATATTGATACATTATTATTAACTGAAGTCCATATTATATTCAGATTCCCTTAGTTTTTGTGTAACTTCCTTTTTCTGTTCCAGGATTCCTTCCAGGATACCATATTGCATTTACTCATTGTGTCTCTCTAGGCTTTTAGATGTGACAATTTCCCAGACTTTCCTTTATTTTGATGATTTGACAGTTTTGACCAAAACTATATTGGTCTGGGGAAGCCTGGGTGGCTCAGTTGGTTAAGCGACTGCCTTCGGCTTAGGTCATAATCCTGGAGTCCCAGGATTGAGTCCTGCATCGGGCTCCCTGCTCAGCAGGGAGTCTGCTTCTCCCTCTGACCCTCCCCCCTTTCATGTGCTCTCTCTCTCTCATTCTCACTCTCACAAATACATAAATAAATAAAATCTAAAAAAAAAAAAAAACCTATATTGGTCTGTTATTTGGTATGATGTCACTCAACTGGAATGTATCTGATGTTTTCTCATTAGATGGGTATTTTGTGTTTTGGTGAGGAAGACTACAGAATTAGAGTGCCATTTTCATCACATCATACCAAAGGAACATAATATCAATGTGACTTATTAAAGTTGATATTAATCTTGATCCAAGGCAGTGTTTGTCAGGATTCTCCACCATAAAGTTGCTCTTTATTCCCTTTTCATGCCATAATTGGAAAGAAGTCACTATATGCAGCTCATACCTAGGTGGTAGGGTGTTAAGCTTCCTCTCTTTGAGAACAGAGTATCTATATACACTATGTGTATATTCTGCATGCAAGATTTGTTGTTTTTCCCCATTTATTTATTCATGTAAATATTTACTTATATTAGTATGGACTTATGGATATTTATTTTCTACTTTGGGTTATAATTCAACACTGCATTATTTATTTTGTTGCTGAGATTGTTCTAATTGATTATCGGGAGCTCTTGTAGTTGTAATTGTTTCCTGTGTCCCTTAGACCGCCATCATTGTTTTTCCTTTTTTTTTTTTCTTAGCATTTTCCTACTTTTAAGAAATTCCATGCTCATATTCTATATTCCCTGTCTTACTGATAGTTGAAATTTTTTTTATCTTGTTTGTAACCAAATGTATCTAATTAGAACATACTTTTCTATTTGAAAGTTGTTTTTTTTTTTCTCTCTCTCTCTTTTGGGTCAACTCCATGGATCAAGAAAGAATGAAAGAAATTACCAATTGAATAGCATTGAATACTGCATTTAAATAGATATTTTATGAGAATCATACAAGCAGGCCATAAAATCAACCACATCTTTCCAAGAGAAAATATGAAAACTAGAAAGCTTTCCATTAGGTGGTTCTCCTTAGACTGGTACTTATTGCCTTTGTAAAAGCAACTTATAAAACATTCTACAAATGATACCAATCACAACTGGGGCATCACTCCTCAAATGTCTTAGCATTCCTTTGAATTTCTGCCATTGTCACTGAAATCTTCACCAGCAACTCTTTGAGATCCTGGAGCCCCTCATCTTGGGAACTGGAGACATAGTCTTGATCTTTTTTTTTCATTTCTGCTGCTAACACCTTCTTTCCAAATTGCTTTTATTTGCCCAAATTTCCTCCACCTCTTCCCTGAGGTGCCAGGGAGCAATAGCACCAGTAACAACAACAACAACAACAACAACAACAAAAACAACAACAACAACAGCTCAAATTCCCTAAGAACTTTCTATTTCAAAGGGACTTTATCACCCCACTTACAGCAATAAACAAATCATCTAAGCAGAAAATCAACAAGGAAACAATGGCTTTGAATGACACACTGGACCAGATACACTTCGCAGATAGATTCAGAACATTTCACCCTAAAGCAGCAGAATACACCCTCTTTTCAAGTGTACATGGAATGATTTCCAGAATATATCACATACTGAGTCACAAATCAGGCCTCAACAAGTAAAAATACTGAAATCATACCATGCATATTTTCAGACCACAAGAAAAAATTTGGAAAGACCACAAATACATGGAGGTTAAAGAACATCCTACTGCAGAATGAATAGATTAACCAGGAAATTAAAGAAGAAATTTTAAAAATACATGGAAGCCAATGAAAATGAAAACACGACAGTCCAAAACCTTTGGATGCAGCAAAGGTGGTACTGAGAGGCAAGTATATTGCAATACAGGCTTATCTCAAGAAACAAGAAAACTCTCAAATACGCAATCTAACCTTAAACAAAGGAGCTAGAAAAGCAACAGAAAATAAATCCTAAATCCAGCAGAAGAAGGGAAATAATAAATATTAGAGCAGAAATAAATAATATGGAAACAAACAAAAAACAGTAGAACAGATCAATGAAACTAGGAGCTGGTTTTTTGAAAGAATTAATAAAATCGATAAACCCCTAGCCAGATCAAAAAGAAAAGAGAAAGGACCCAAATAAAATCATGAATGAAAGAGGAGAGATCACAAAAACACCATAGAAATACAAAAAATTATAAGAGAATATTATGAAAAATTGTATGCCAACAAACTGGGCAATCTTGAAGAAATGAACAAATTCCTATAAACATATAAACTACCAAAACTGAAACAGGAAGAAATAGAAAATTTGAATAGACCCATAACCAGTAAAGAAATTGAATCAGTAATTAAAAATCTCCCAACAAATGAAAGTCCAGGGCTATATGTCTTCCCAGGGCAATTCTACCACACATTTAAAGAAAAGTTAATATCTGTTCTTCTCAATCTGTTCCAAAAAACATAGAAATGGAAGGAAAACTTCCAGATTCATTCTAAGAGGCCAACATTACCTTGATTCCAAAACCAAACACCCCACTGAAAAGGAGAATTACAGGCCAATATTCCTGATGAACATGGATGCAAAAATTCTCAACAAAATACTAGCAAACTGAATCCAACAATGTACTAAAAGAATTATTCACCACAATCAAATGGGATTCCAGGGCTGCAGGGGTGGTTCAATAGCTGCAAATCAATCAATATGATACAGCACATTAATAAAAGAAAGGATAAGAACCATATGATCCTCACAATAGATGCAGAAAAAGCTTTTGACAAAATACAACATCCATTCTTAATAAAACCCTCTACAAAGTAGAGATAGAGGGAACATATTTCAACATCATAAATGTCATATATGAAAGACCCACAGCTAATATCATCCTCAATGGGGAAAAACTGAGAGCTTTTCCTCTATGGTCAGGAACAAGACAGGGATGTTCATTCTCACCATTACTATTTAGCATAGTACTGGAAGTCTTAGCTTTAGGAATCAGTCAACAAAAATAAGTAAACTTGGCAAAAAAAAAGTCAAACTTTCACTATTTCCAGATGACATGATACTCTATGTAGAAAACCTAAAAGACTCCACGAAGAAATTGCTAGAACTAATACATGAATTCAGTGGTCGCAGGATATAGAATCAATGTACAGAAATCTGTTGCATTTCTATACACCAATAATGAAACATCAGGAAAAAATCAAGAATTTGATTCCATTTACAATTGCACCAAACCAATAGTGTACCTAGGAATAAACCTAACAAAAGAGGTAAAAGATCTATACTCTGAAAAGTATAAACACTTATGAAAGAAATTAAAGAGGACACAAAGAAATGGGAAAATATTGCATGCTCATGTATTAGAAGTACAAACATTGTTAAAATGTCAATACTACCCAAAGCAATCTACACACTTAATTCAATCCCTATCAAAATACCACCAGCACTTTTCAAAGTGCTGGAACAAAGAATCCTAAAATTTGTATGGAACCACAAAAGACCCTGAATAGCCAAAGTAATCCTGAAAAAGAAAAGCAAAGCTTGAAGCATCAGGATTCCAGACTTTAAGTTATATTACAATGCTGTAGTCATCAAGACAATATGCTACTGACATAAAAACCGACAAATAGATCAATGGAATAGAATAGAAAACCCAGAAAGGGACCCACAACTATATGGTCAATTAATCTTTGATAGATCAGGAAAGAATCTCCAATGGTAAAAACACAATCCTTTTTAACAAATGGCATTGGGAATACTGGGCAGCAATATGCATAAGAATGAAACTGGACCACTTTCTCACATCATACACAAAAATAAATTCAAAATAGATGAAAGACCTAAATGTGAGATAAGGAACCATCAAAATTCTAAAGGAGAACACAGGAAGCAACCTCTTTGACCTCAGCCATAGCAACTTCTTACTAAACATGTCTCTGGAGGCAAGGGAAACAAAAGTAAAAATGAACTATTGGGACTTCATCAAGATAAAAGTTTCTGCACAGCAAAGGAAACAATCAACAAAACTAAAAGGCAGCCTATGGAATGGGAGAAGATATTTGCAAATAACATATCTGATAAAGAGCTAGTATCCAAAATATATAAAGAACTTATCAAACTCAATACCCAAAATATAAATCATCTAATTAAGAAATGAGTGGAAGAGATGAATAGACATTTTTCCAAAGAAAAGATGTACAGATGGCTAACAGACATATGAGAAGATGCTCAACATCATTCATCATCAGGGACATACAAATCAAAACCACAATGAGATACGACCTCACACCTGTCAAAATGGCTAAAATTAACAACACAGGAAACAACAGGTCTTGGTGAGGATGCAGAGAAAGAGGAACCCTCTTATATTATTGGTGAGAATGCAAAGTAGTGCAGCCATTCTGGAAAACATTATGGAGGTTCCTCAAAAAATTAAAAATAGAACTACCCTATGACCCAGCAATTGCACCACTAGATATTTACCCAAAGGATAAAAAAATGCAGATTTGAAGGGGCACATCCACCCTGATATATATACCAGTATTATCAACAATAGTCAAACTATGGAAAGAGCCCAAATGAATGGGTACAGAAGATGTGATATCACACACACACACACACACACACACACACACCATGGAATATTTCTTAACCATCAAAAAGAAGGAAATCTTGCAACCACATGGATGGAGATAGAATGTATTATGCAAAGCAAAATAAGTCAGTCAGAGAAAGACAAATACCATATGATTTCATTCACTTAAATTTGTAGAATTTAAGAAAAAAAACAGATGAACTAATGGGAAGGTGGAAAAACAGAGATGGAAACAAACCATAAGAGACTCATCAATTGAAAACAAACTGAGAGTTGATAGATGGGGTGGGTGGGAGGTGAGCTAAATGGGTAATGGGCATTAAGGAGGGCACTTGTGATGAGCACTGTGTATGATATGTTAGTGGTAAATCACTAAATTCTACTACTTAAACCAATACTGCACTCTATGTTAACTAACAAATTTAAATAAAAATTTGAAACAAACAAAAAAAGAAAACACATGATTAGGGTGTTGTTCCAATAATTTACAGAAATGAATTACAGACCAGATATGCTTCAGAAGCCATAGTTTGCCTACTCCTGCTTTAAAAGATGCAGTTGGGCTAAATGAATTTTAACATTCCATTTTACAGCCTATGATCTTTAAAAAAATATGAATAATGGACATGATTTAAATAAATCTGACATATTACAATAGAGAGTGTATATATAAGCTAAGTTAATACTGTCTAAAAATGGCTCCACAGAAGAGTAGTCAAAAGTAAGGTCCCTGGAGCCAGAACTGCCTGGCTTCAAATCCTAGATCCTCTATTTATGGGTTGTACAATCATTAGAAAGTGCTTTACCTCTCTCTACACAGTTTTCTCAAACATTAGTAGGGAATAGTGGCAGTTTTAAAACAAGTCTGTAAATTCTTTGACAGTTCTTCCATTGAGAAGTGTGTTCTGTGTCTCTTCCCCTTGACTCTAAACTGCCCTTCATAATTCGCTTGTAACTAATAAAATGTATCAGACATGATCCTTTGCCAAAACTGAGTTAGAAAAGACCATTGAGTATCCACCTGGTTTCTCTCTTTGCTCTGACAGAATCCAGTTCATGTGTACAAAGCACAACTACTCTGAGATCTACATATATTCATTCAGTCAACAGCCCCAGCTGATCTCCCAGTGCATAGCCAGCATCAATTTGCCATCCATGTTGGAAATCCTGTCAGTTCAGTTACCAGATAACTGTAGCCCTAGCTGTTATCCCACTATAGTTGCATGAAAGACCCTGAGCAAGAATCACTCAGGTGTGTCACCAATTCCCAATCCAAAAAAATTATGAACAAAATAAAACAATTGTTGCTTGACAATATTAAGTTCTGGAGAAATTTTGTATGCAACAGCAGAAACCAGAAGAGATGTAATAAAAGTTATATTTCTTCTTATGATTGTTATATAAATTAAATGACCTAATATGTGTAAAAGTACTTAATACAATGCCTAAGTATTGTAAAGAATAAGTGCCTGTATATTAAGAAATTATTAATATACTGTTAAATTTCAGCTTCCTAATAGAATGAAAAGTAGTGAATTTTGAGGATAAGGTTTTCAAAGAGTAAGTATTGTTACACTAGTGAAGAAAATATATTAATAGACAATGGAGTGGCTTATGCATGAGGCACAGTGCCTAGGGCCCATGATTCTTCTAGGGACACAAATGTTTTAGTTTTTACTTCTTTTAAAATCAGAAGAAAAAAAAATCTAATAAATTTAAATCAATAAAATCTGGATAATATTCTTCCTTATTATAATGCAGTCATAACATATGGCACTGGGTATTGTATATAAGTGATGAATCACTGAATTCAACTTATGAAAGCAATATTGCACTGTAGTTAACTAAAATTTAAATAAAAATTTAAAAAATAACAAAAAAATGATTTTTTTAATAGTGAAAGGACCCTATAAAGACAAGAGTTCCTAGACTTCACAAGAGTCATAATATGTCTCCAAATATGCATGGAGACAATAGAGTCCCCTTTTAGAGCTTCTAAACCTAGTGTTACTTTGGAATTATTGCTTATGAACTTGTAATTTTTTTTAAAGATTTTATTTATTCATTTGACAGAGAGAGAGACAGCGAGAGAAGGAACACAAGCAGAGGGAGTGGGAGAGGGAGAAGCAGGCCTTCCACTGAGCAGGGATCCTGATGCAGGACTCGATCCCAGGACCCCAGGATCATGACCTGAGCAGAAGGCAGACACTTAACGACTGAACCATGCAGGCACCCTGAACTTGGAATTTTTTTAAACTCTTCCTATTTGGATCACTGTTCAATTCCTCATTAAGATAACCCTTTGTGACAGAGTTAATATGTACAAGATAAACTGGAATTTTTATTGGTTAAAATTCAAATGCTGCACAAACAATGAATCATGGAACACTACATCAAAAACTAATGATGTAATGTATGGTGATTAACATAAAATAAAAAATTTAAAAAATTCAAATGCTGGTGAAGTGAAAAATGGTAAGAATGGACCTCAGGAAAAACATTTAGGGAGAATAATATGTGATAATTAAACAGATGTCATACTTCCTGGTATTTCATCCTAAGTCTACTCTTAATTTTGTGCGTAAGGTCTAAACCTAAAGATCTCAAAACCTCTAAATTAAACTCTAAATAGCTTAATTTCTAAAACTACAAAGGAGGGTAATCTCTAAGAACTATTAGAATTTTATATCTTCGTTCAAGATCATTTGGACATGGGAAGATTTCAAATTTTGAAAATATCTTTTAATCTGTTCTGTGAAAGACAACCTCAAGAGAATGAAAGATAAACCACAGATTTGTCTTGCAGAAGACAATACTTGCAAAAGACACATCTGATAAATACTGTTATTCAAAATATAGAAGGAACGCTTTTTTTTTTATTCTTATGTTAATCCCCATACATTACATCATTAGTTTTAGATGAAGTGTTCCATGATTCATTGTTTGTGCATAACACCCAGTGCTCCATGCAGAATGTGCCCTCCTCAATACCCATCACCAGGCTAACCCATCCTCCCACCCCCCTCCCCTCTAGAACCCTCAGTTTGTTTTTCAGGGTCCATCTTCTCTCATGGTTCGTCTACCCCTCCGATTTCCCCCCCTTCATTATAGAAGGAACTCTTAAAACCCAACAGTAAGAAAATAACTCAATTTAAAAATAGTCCCAACACTTTAATAGACACTTCATCTATGAAAATTTACATATGGAAAATAAGCACATGAAAAGATGTTCAACATCATATGTCATCAAGGAAATGCATATTAAAACAACAGTGATCACTACACACCCGGAACACTGACAACACCAAATGCTGACAAGAATGTAGCGTAACAGGAACTCTCATTCTTTGCTGGTGTAGATGTAAAATAGTAGAGCCACTTTAGAGGACAGTTTGGTGATTTCTTATAAAACAGAAAATAGTTTAACTATATAAGCAATCGTGCTCTTTAGTATTTACCCAAAGGAGTTGAAAAGTTAGGTCCACACAAAAGCCTGCACAGGAATGTTTATATATTCATAGTTACCAAAACCTGGAAGCAACCATGATGTACTTCAGTAGAATGAATTGATAAATAAACTGTGGTACACCCAGACAATAGAATATCATTTAGCCATGATAAGACATGGAGGATATGTAAGTGCATGTTACTAAGCAAAAGAAGCCAATCTGAAAAGGCTACATACTGTATGATTCCAACTATATGACATTCCAGAAAAGGTGAAACTGTAGAGAAAATTAAAAGATAAGTGGTTGTTAAGGACTGAGGGTGAGAGAAGATGACTAAGCAGAGCACAGAATTTTTATGGCATTGAAAATACTCTGTATAATATTTTAATGATGGACATATGTCATTATGCATTTCTTTAAACCCATGAAATGTACAACACTAAAAGTAAAAGTAAACCCTAATGTAAACCCTAAAGAACAGACTTTGAGTTATTTTGAAAGGTCAGCTGTAACAAATGTACCACGTGTATGAGGTATGTGGATAATGGGGGAGGTTATGTATATGTGGGGGCAGGGGTATATTTTTCTCAATTTTTTGTGAACATTAAACTGTTCTAATAAATAAAGTCTTAATTTTTTTAATTTAATTTAAATTCAAGTTAGTTTACATATAGTGTAATATTGGTTTCAGGAGTAGAATTTAGTGATTAATCACTTACATATAACACCCAGTGCTCATCACAAGCGCCTTCTTTAATGTCCATCATCCATTTAGCCCATCCCCCACCCACCTCCCCTCTAGCAACCCTCAGTTTGTTCTCATTAGTCAAGAATCTCTTATGATTTGCCTCCCCCTCTGTTTTTATCTCGTTTTTCCTTCCCTTCCCCTATGTTCATCTATTTTCTTAAATTCCACATATGAGTGAAATCAAATGGTATTTGTCTTTCTCTTATTTAAAAATACTTTTAAAATGGCAAAACATATTAACAATTGTTGGTATTTTTAGTCTGTAATTTACGTGAAGGTATATCCCTCTCTCATTTTGTTGACATTATGTTACAGCAGCATGTAGAGAATATCTTTAAATTTTAAGTGGGATCTATGATTCCTTTAGCAGAATGGAGTATTACCAATCATTTTCTAGTCTTCTGAGTTGATCTTAAATTAGTTCTAAAAAAAAAAAGTAATTATGAATCCTGAAAGCACTCAACACATCCATGCATTAAGCACTGGTAATAATGAGAGAATAACTAAAAAAAATGTATTTCTTTTTTTTTCAGCAAATTTTATTTCTAAATCAAGTCGTTTCTGCTATTTGATGTAACGTTGACCAAAGTAACAGTTATCTTACACGTCTGAAAGAAAATCCTGACTTAGTCTTCTCCAGAAATAAACTATAGTGTGCTTTCCCTAACTTTCCTTGATTATTATTTTTTTTAAGAAATCTCCACATGTAGGGTACTTATATTACTGCTGTGAAAAAAATATTCAAAGTAGTCCTTGCAATATGGGGCTTGTAAACTAGTTCATGAAGAAGAAATCTGCATATGATATGGTAACATGTGCATGATGTTCTCTAGACTGACAAAAGAATCAGGTTCTGACTCCAATTCTATAACTTAATAGTTGAAGAATTGTTATCAAATATTTTCTTTCCCTGAGCTTCACATTCTTCTTCTGCTAGAATGAAATAATTAAGCCTGCCCCATCTGCTGCAATATGTGTTTATGAGGGGCAAGGAATGTGGATATTACACATGAAACATTTAAATGGTAATGTAAAAGAGCAGGTTTGGTAATTGCAGTAATAATAGCAGTAGTATTAATGACATGAAATAAAGTATAAATATCAGACTGACAGCATGTTATAGAAATTTAGATTTAGAAAGAAACCTTCACAGGTATGTCTTTACATTCAAAAGCTAATTAACTAAGCATGCACTGCAAACAGAAAGCATATTGGCCCCAGGAATGTGAAAATTAATGTGACGTTTTGTATTTAAAAAGTTTCATTCTAGAAGAAAACCTATATATAAATAAATATAAGGTCTTATAAAAACTTCAATGCAGACCATACATTTCCAGATAATTATATTTCATAACTTAATAATATTCATAAATTAGGGGAGAGGCCCACAGTGTTTAATTTTGTTGTTTAAGGATATTCAAAATTTGGCATTTCACACAAGAAAGTAAATTTTATTATCTCAATGGGAAGAACATCATTACCTCAAAACAAAGAATGACATTTGCCATGATAAAACATGTTCAATTTAGTAACTTTATATATACTTAGTCATTGATTGTATTAATTCTCTTTTCACCATAGAATTGTCAAAACCTAATGCATAAGAAAACACAGCTCTTAAAGTGAATTTTGGAAAATCAAAATAAGTTTATATAGTGAGATTATAAGAAGAGGTATAGTCAATTTATTTAATAAAGTTAGCATAGGTATATTTTAGGAAAGGTTTCATCAAAGAAATTACTCAAAAACTGAATCCTGAAATATGAAAGATAATAGAGGATGAAGCAAAAGTAGAAAGATATAAATTTATAGCAGTCATTAAGAGTTTGGCTTTTGTGTCAGGAATTAGACTAAACACTGACTCTACTCTTTAAGTTTGGGCAAATTATTCAACCTCTTAAACATAAATTTATCTGTAAAATGGAAATTTTTTTTAGAGAAAGAGAGAGCACATGTGCATGTCATTGGTTTGGAAGGGGTAGAAGGCGAGGGAGAGAGAATCTTAAGCAGGTTCCACGCCCAGTATGGATCCCAACACAGAGCTCGATCTCATGACCCTGAGATCATGACCTGAGCCAAAATCAACAGTCAGACGCTTAACCAACTGAGCCACCGCGGTGCCCCTGTAAAATGGAATTAAAAAAAAAAAAATCTTAGATTACATTCTTACTTAAGAAAATTCATGCAAAAACCTTAGCATACTTAGCACATACCAAGTGCTTAACTAAACATTGCTAATAATTCTTCTTTTTACTATTACTTTTAGTACTATTATTATTTTATATAGAGTGAAAGATACAGCAAGGTGTGTGAAAGGTGGAGTGAGTGATAGGTATGTTCTAGAACATAGAGCATATTTTATATCACACTGGACAGTTGGGAAAACCAATCTATATTTTGTCCATAGAAAGCTCTTTTTGATATTACTATAGAGAATAGATTGGATACAAGAATTGCAGTACAAATATTAGTTTGGCTCCTGTTCCAATAGTCCAAGTGACACAGAATGATGGTGTACTATGCAGAAAGTGGGTATTAAGAGAAAGATAATGATAAGGATTGTAGAGTTATTTAGAGAATAGTGAATTAGGTGAACCATCATGTGTTGGGATTTTTGTGAAGGAGACAGAAGAGTTTAAGATGTACCCCAATTTTATGATTTATGATAACATTTCTAGATATTCAGAGTGAACTATTTGGGGCATAGTAAGAATTTATTATTATTATTATTATTATTATTATTATTATTATTTTAAAATAATTAACCCCTGTGATCTCCGATAGTCAAAGCAACAACTTGTAGTAACTGAAATAGTCCACAAGGTGGTAGAAATCAAGTCTAAAACGTCTATGATTCTCCCTGTAGAGGGCATTAAAATGTTGGGTGGTAAAAACATGCAGTACTTGCATTGTATTCCAAAGTTTTAAAGAGAAGGATATTGGACTAGTCAACAATTGTTATGTGAAGTTTATTGATCTAAATGGATGGTTTTGTAATAAGGCCAACCTATGTCAAAAGTAAATGGAAGCACTGCTCAAAGTAAAATGCTAGCAGCACTCACTGACAGGGAAAAATATACTAAAAGTAACTGATTTAGTTAAGTAAATGATGAATGGAAGCTTCAAGTTTTGGTCTGGAAAATAAATTTTTAGCTTTTCAAATAGCAGTGTTAGCTGTAAAAAAGATCTCTGCATTTATTTATTTTATTTTTTTCAAGATTTTGGTTTATTATTTATTTGAGAGAGAGAGAGTGCGGGAGAGCACAAGCAAGGGGAGCTGCAGAGGGAGAGGGAGAAGCAGGCTCCCTGGGATCATGACCTGAGCCGAAGGGAGAGGCTTAACTCACTGAACTTGACTTTTATACAATATATATTTGTCAATTCAAGAAATGAATTTGAGTTTTAACAATAAAATAAAAAGGCCATGATACATGCTATTTATTGGATTGTCTGTATAATATTACTGTCAGTCAGGTCAGTGGCAATTTTGACATTTTAATAGACAATATATAAGATACAAGAAGCTTAACCTATTTTTTTTGTGAAAAACATGAGGTGGAGAGTAAACTTAAAATGTTGGAATTCTCAGTTCCTAAAATAATTCCAAATTTTTCTTTATACTTAAAAATTTCCAAATTTTCTTAAAATTAAATTTCAGATCCACATGCATCAAAATTATGTCACTGAATAAACAGACTATTGATACCAGGGAAGGGAATAATTCTTTGCATTGGTACTATTAGCTCAATAGTCTTAGCACCCTATAGAACAATAAAGGATTTTAATTCCCCTTTACTAATTAATACCCAGAAGAGATGTTTGAGTATAACACATTTGTCATGGCATTTCAACCAAAGAGAGTTTCAAGAAAGAACAAATCAATACTCTGGATAAATCTGGATTAAGGTGTACTGAAACGGACAATGGGGGGTGTTGCCTTCTTATGACCAAATAATTGGCAAAGCTATTAAATCTGCTTTTAAGTAGGAAAATTATCATTTAAATGGTAAAATGACTTGACCTTTGCTAGTTTTTTTAATTTTTTTAATTTATTTTTATTATTATTTTTTTAAATTTTATTTATTTATTCATGAGAGACAGAGAGAGAGAGGCAGAGGGAGAAGCAGGCTCCCAAGGAGCAGGGAGCCCGATGCGGGACTCGATCCCAGGACCCTGAGATCATGACCTGAGCCGAAGGCAGACGCTTAACCATCTGAGCCACCCAGGCGCCCCTTTGCTAGTTTTTTAAAATCAAGGTTCCCATCTGTCTTTTTCATCCCTTTTCTATCCCTGGTGGTTAACATACATTATACCATTTATTCATATGCTTTCAATTATATATGTTTATATTCTTTAATTTATAGAAGAAAGAAAACTGGATGTAAAAACATCAAATATTAGCTGATCATCATTCAATGTTGGAAATGATCATTTATATCTATAGCTTTGTTTTTCTGTATTTTCCAAATTTTATGTACTGAAATGTAAATTTTTACATTAAAGTGTTAACCCTTCCTACAAAATGTTCAGTTTAGAGAAGAAATTTCATTAAACAAAAAAGTTAAATAGAATTTAAAGTTACAGTAAGACCTCACTTACGTGTTCTCACTGTCAAATCTGTGGTACCTCAGATTTGACATTCCCGAGAATATAAGTGCAAGATACAATGCTGTGTCTTGCATAGATTTATAGTTATCTTCACAAAAGCCTTTGGTGGCAGCTGTTATTGTTATATTATCACTTTATGGATGGAGAACCTGAGGCCTGAAGAGATTTAGTAAAAATACACACACAAATAATTATTGGTGCTAGGATTAAATGCAGAAATTCTTATTGGAGACCTTGCCTCCTACTACCACACTAAATTTTACTGTCCAAACAAAATGAAATTGGCTCCATATAAGTTATCAGTGGTGATCATCACTTTTTTTCTTAATTCAGTAAGATCATCGCTGAGCCAACACTCATATTAAACACTCCTCATCATGAAACAAGCAGATGAAGCAAGATCTTCCTGTAAGAACTAAATGACTGCTACCTTCAAAGGACATGCGTAAATTAGAATTAAGCAAAGACATGTCAACTACATAGGCTTAAATAAAAATTTTCAGTTATCACTTCTTAAAAATAAACTAATTTACACTTAATGATAAAATGTTGGTGACTTATGATGTTGAACTAAATATTAAATATAAGTAAAAATAAGTCATTAAATTATTCACCATGAA
The DNA here is from genome assembly GCF_029215605.1 of Mirounga angustirostris. NCBI lineage: Eukaryota > Metazoa > Chordata > Mammalia > Carnivora > Phocidae > Mirounga > Mirounga angustirostris. The sequence goes on from NW_026991721.1 coordinate 76,851,783, forward strand.
AGCAAATAACTATAAATTACCAACACTTTGCTATAGTTTCCTGTGAACAAAAGTAGAAAAGAAAATATAAAAGTCTGTAGTGCTATCATTTTCCAAACAACAAAACATAGCAATTATTTCTGGGAGACTATTCTTTTCCCTGACATTGATTCTAACATGTATTTGTCATATAGATTTCATATAAGGGCCATTAAGTAACATAATAAGCAACTGTTCCAGTATTGTCTTTGCAGAGGATAGATGGACAGCATTTATGTTTCCCCACATGGAAGGAAGTTTATAATTAAATCTAGATGACCTGACAGCATTTACACAGTGGTCCTAAGTGTTATAATCTAGAAAAATCCAGATGATGTGACAATAAAGAGATAGAGTTTAAATAACTTGGAAGAATGTTTAACATGTGCTTTCGAGAATTATCTATTTATATTCAGAATTATTATGTATGTGTTCCAAAGAGTCAACTTCCCAGACTTAACCCTCTGAACAAGAGTTGTCACTGAACAAGAGTTTCTCAGTAGGACCCAAGTATCTCTCTAAAATACCAAAATTCTTTGAGATTTTTGTGACTGTGGATTATAGTGAGCTAATAATTTTATCTTCTAACAGTTCATAAAGTGTTACTATTTTATGTTAATTAAAGAAAAAGTCATATTCTCAAAGCAAGATATGCAGGTAACATACTTGATATCAAGTTATAAAAATTTAACTTGCCAGAAATAATTTAGCAATTAAGAGAGAAACTCCATTTGTTTCTACACAAGGGTGTGTATATTAGCCATAAAAAAAAAGGTCTAAATCTGCATAAGCACATGGACAATCATTGAGCTGATATTCAAAAGTTGTTCTAAATATGGAAGAAATGTGATCAGAAAATATGTTAGGACATATTACCAATCAGCTACCACAATCATGAAAGAATATAAGTGAGGCTTCTATAAAGTGTATTGATAGGTCTAAATATTGTAACCATTTTTGCATATGTTGTATTAATATCTCCATTTCAAATACTAATAATATTTGAATGTCATGGCTACAAAGATCAAGAAATAATCCTACTTCAACTATGAGAATTAAATTCCTGAAAATGCAATGATAGCAAATGTTTTATTTAAGAAATTGAAACCCTACAGGAAATATAAAACTAAGTTTTTAAACGTTGCCAATAAGCCTGTGAAATCCATTACAAATATGTTATTCTTTCATTAAAAAGAAAAGCCAAGTGTTAACTGATTCTAGGGAAGTGTAGGTCACCCCCAACTTTTCTCCTTAAGCCATTGTAGAAATAATGACACTCTAATGAACTAAATATATACTGCCCCATAGTTAACTTTAAAAGCAGTTATGCAAAGCAGTGTGTTTGATTTGGAAACATGACTCTTAAAATTACCAATACAGGACTTTCAGCAATCACTGAGGATGTAGAAAACTAGAAGTAACAACATCCCCACCTGTTCAACAACACCATCACCAGGAGAAACAACAACAAAGCTGCACGATCAACAAATCCACAAATGTTCTTGACCCCACAAGAAGCTAAGATCATAGGCCAACCAACTAATCCAAAATCTATGGAAAGACAGGAACCTTCAGGAAGATGAAGATCAAGCACTTATGTCCACGACACAGACACCACTGAACACCAGTAAGAATTCAGCTAAAATTCAGTCCTTTAGGTGGAGTATGAACTAGTGACAGAATATAGAACTCCTGGGAAGAAGGGTGCAGACACAAGGGAGTCCACACCCACTTAGAGGCTAGGAAAAATATTGATGACAGTACTGAGAAACATTCCTTGTAGTATAGACCTAGAAGAGGTGACCAGCAGCCATCCAGGGCACTCCTCCACTTCCCTACCTCCATCCGAGCTGCCATCTCCCTCCCTGAACACAGAAAAAAGTGCTGCCTAAGATTCAGCTTTAGTCAGAAAGAGAAAGCCCCTGTCCAACTGTTACCCTTCCCCACCACTAAGTCAGTAAACACTGAGTAACAGGTGACAGCTCTCCACTTCTGGGAGAAAAGCAAAGAACATGGAGAAAGACCCTCTCTGTGGAACAGCACCAAGGAAAGACCTAAAGCTGAGAATGGAGCAAACATTGAGGAAGTGTGAGGAAGAGACGCACCTCTAACAAACCACCCTAAGCTTAGAGTACCACTAGAGAAATTTAAAACCTAGGGTGCACTGACATATCCAAACCCAGATCAACCTTGACTAGATTAACGGAACACCTCCTCTGACACACACACACACACACACACACACACACACACACACATGCACGCACCTGGAGATAATTAATGTTAGCTGGAGTTAAGATTCTTCTGGTAATCAGAAACTAGACAGAAGTAAAGTCTTTTGCACTTGATTTTTTAGTATGAGAAGATCATAGTTGAGGAGTGGGAAGTTGTTATGTTTTTGACAATAAACAAAGCAGGTGATATATTTTTCTTAACGAATATTTAATTTTTGTGTGAACTACAAACTGAACAAGAAGCCAGGTTACTAATGCTGGTGCCATTTTTCTCGTACATGTTATTTCCTTAAAAATCTTAAAATGATTATTACATAAAATAGTGTCAATTTGTTGACTACTTTAAAAGTTGATATAAAATTAAAATAAATCTCAGTGAAAAAGGGAATATCTATATATATGCAGGTCACTATTCAGCTTATTGGGTAACAGTACTTATAACAGAGATTACCCATTTGTGCTGGCTTGACTAATATCCCAGATACATGAGCAATCTTCTTAGGGTTTACTAGTTTCTTGCGGTCTCCTTACATACACTATCTGAGAGACAAAATGTATGTATAACAGTCTGCTAGCACCCTGGAGAATTGAGAAGCATATCAGGAATATGTATAAAATAGAAAAAAAAGTTTTCATTTAGACTAGTTTAATTAATTAGAGCCCAGTTCAAGCCCTTCTGTTTTACCATAAAATTAATATTTATTGTCTTCCCTTGTGACCCACTTCCTACCTTGAGGAACTCATAGAATAGTGAGAAACACACACACACACACCCCTATTTTCATCATCATACCATGTGGTAAAGCACTGAGGGAGAAATGTACAGAGCATTCTGAAAGTATAAAAATTATGACAGCTAATCCAGTTCTAGGTTGACGGAAAAATAGGAAAAAGGTAGCTAATTTGAGAAGACTTCCTAAATGCCTGATGTGAGTTAAATCCTGAAAAGTATATTCAGGAAAAAAAAAAAAAATTACTCAATTCTTACTCTTCTCAAGTTGATCTAATAGAAAAGAAGATGTGATTCACATGTGATTTATTTCTTTTCTTTTATTTTTTTAAGAGAGGGAGGGGTGGGGAGATGCAGAGAAAGAGAGAGAATTTTAAGCAGGCTCCATACCCAGCATGGATCCTGAAGTGGGGCTCGATCTCACAACCCTGAGATCATGACCTGAGCCGAAATCAAGAGTTGGAAGCTTACCCAATTGAGTCACCCAGGTGCCCCTCACATGTGATTTCTTAAGGGTGAACATAAAACAAAAAAAGAATGCCCTTGCTTCTCACTTGATTTATAAACTTAGATTACAGCCTGGGATGGACACTAAACTGTAACTTGGGCATTAAAATAATTAAAATGAAACAAAATGTACCAAATTTTGTCACACTTAGTAAAGTATGTCCTGTGAAACTTTTTATACAGTTAATTGTGTATGCATGTATGTGTTTGTGTGTGTGTACTCTGGGTCCATAAATGCATTTCTTGCTAAGTTTTGTTTTCAAAAGTGTGAAAACCATAGTCCCAGTCTACCTTTGCTTTAAGCTTTGACAGTGGAACAAATTTTGTTTTCTCCACTAGAAGCTATTCTTTAAATCAGATGTTTTAGACTTGGTAGGAGAGTGGTAAAATTAGAGATGAGGAATTAGGGGCCATCCAACTTTATGGTCAACATTGGTCTGAGGTTAATTATTAGGCTTACCGAGATTTTTAAAAAAAATTCTCCAGATTCCAAAGTAGATTATTAGAAATCATCAGCCAGTAATAAAGCAATGTCTTGCCTATTTTACTACTGCTCTCTCTCTCTCTCTCTCTCTATGGATATATATATATATATATATATATATATATATATGGTTTGGGTACTTCCCAAGCAGAAAAGTAGCTGAAAGGAGGCCAATATGTGGTGTTTCTGTATCTGCTGTCTGTTTTCTTATGTTTTCATACTGTAATGACTGAATGGGTCAAACTGATGTCATTAAGGAAGGGATCTTTTGTATTCTTTGATCAAGGAATTTCTTAAAACTTTTCCTCTATATAAGATCATGTTCACACATCATATATACACTTGTTTTCCCCCAGAATAAAATATCATTTAGTATCACCAGTATAGAAAATAAAAGCAAAAGGATAAATGAGCCACCCAAGGGCTCCTTGATACTTGTATTTTTAAGCTAATTATTTAAGTTGGTTATGTTTGTTATTAATATGCCTGTTAATAAATAAAGGTGTTCATGATACCATATGAAATTACATTTTTTACCAGTTTTCATTTGTACATAAAGGGAGAACAATGAAGTCTACTGTCCTTTATGTTTACATTTAATCAGAAAAATAAGCAATTAATTTACTTTAAGACTCAAATTGCTGTAAGATACATATATTTTTATTAGTTGTTTTTGATATGGATTTTAGTTTGTGATTTCTATATATTTTTTAAGATTTTATTTATTTATTTGTCTGAGAGAGAGCACACTCAGGGGGAGCAGCAGAGGGAGAGGGAGAAGCAGGCTCCCCACTGAGCAGGGAGCCTGATGCGGGACTCGATCCCAGGACCCTGAGATCATGACCTGAGCTGAAGTCAGATGCTTAACCAACTGAGCCACCCAGACGCCCCTATATTTTTCTATTTGTTATTACTAAAATGTACTCCTTCTCAACTTTGGTAACTCCATTGCATGATTTAGAATTTACATTTGGGATAACAGTGCCAGTAGGCCATGCTGTCAATTAATATAGACCTGAAAATTAAGTGCATTTTTGAAACTGAAATTGAGCTCAGAGAGATTCGTTTTTCATGTATGCATTATTGTATTTCTAATAAAGCATGTTTTTATTGAATGATTATATATATAATCTACATAAATGGTATAGAAAATGAAATACCAATTTAAACAAGATTGTTGGCAAATGTACAAATCCTAGGAATTTTGACTTGCTTCTCATTATCTAACTTTAATTTTTTACTCCCACTACAAGTTTTTATTTAGCTTAATCAGTTTGCAGGCACACAAGCTTTATATTTAGGACTTATTTGGTTTCTCATGCTCAGGCATTCTGAGAGTTCTAATCTGCTAGACCTGCTTCCCAGCTGTCAGACTATATTAGAATCTAAGGTTCTTGGTTATTTACTAATGTCCTTATACTTCTATGTAAATTTAGGATTAACTCTCTTGTTTCTCCAGCTCTGCTCTATTATAGTTACTGAAACATTCATTTATAACCATGGCTCTTATTATGTCTAAGAATCACACAAAAATCACAAATATCTTGTAAACAGAGATTCTGCTGTAAGGAGTCTGATATTAGAGTCATAAATATGCATTTCAAAATTCTTCTAAGTCCTTTGATGCAGAAGGCCTTGGGCTACTCTTTAAGAAACATTACATAATCTCTTGCCCCAAAACAACACAGTGTAGACCACTGCAACCAGACTCAGGAGCTGGTTCACAGTTCAGACCAGATCTCCTTGACTGTTGCTTCTGGACCCAGCCTCCTTGCAAATCCCAGGATTCTTTACCTGAGCCCTAGTTGTGCCTCTTAACTAAGAATAGATGAGTTAGGATAAGATGGAGCTTTTTCCACTGTGTTCTGCTTTTCAAAATGCAGTAAAAACTAACTAAATAAGTAAAAGATAATCTTCCCATAATACACTATTACCACCCTCTCTTTTTACTCAACATTTATTGAAATAAGATAGGCACTGGGAAGAAGAAATACACCTCTACCTGGCCTCTCCGATGTCTCCCAGATCCCTTTTTTTTTTTTATAATGCTTTAGGTGATGAAGGAGAGATTCCCTAGACACTTTTCAGTAGTACAAGTCAATTTCACACATTGAATACTGTTTACTTCCTTCTGTTTCTCTAAGTAAGCACTTGCACTCTCAACCTGACTGAAGGTGAGAACAATTACTTTTTAAATGGATGAAACTGCTTTTGGACAATTTCAAGTATTCTCCATATAACTTTTAAACAATTATGCATAACTGTGCACTTTCCCACACAAACCTAATATTATACCCATGTATTTTATATTCACCAAGTGTGTAAATATGCATGACACTATTGTAAATATACTGATATTACTGAAAATCAATTTTAAGACTTAAAACAGAAAGTTACAGTGGAAAGGCATGAAGATTTATGCTGGATACCTGTCTTTTCAGTTTCTTTCAATTAAGCTAGCTTCATCATTTTGGATCCTGTTTCTTCAAACTGAAATAGAGGGTAGTTGGAAGTAAAAAATCACTGTAAATAAAAATTTCATATTTGTTTCAGTGTTTGTTTTTATTTTTTCAGATTCTGCATTTGTTTTTACTTGTTAACAAAGATAGCATAATTAAGATCAGTGAGAAAATCAAGCTATATTACTTCGTTTCACTTAGTGCTGTGGGGTGGGGGTAAGCATCAGAATCCCAAAGTTTTTTCCAGATCTTATGTATGCTGAACAATCAGAACCAGAGTAGATAAATATCTGTTTGCTAGAGTATATTAATTAATCATTAGCTATGCAAAGAGTGTTAGTGAGCCAAGAATAAGATAGACACATTTTCTTTATAAGAAAGAAGATGAGGGCGTCTGGGTGACTCAGTTGGTTAAGCGACTGCCTTCGGCTCAGGTCATGATCCTGGAGTCCCGGGATCGAGTCCCGCATCGGGCTCCCTGCTCGGCGGGAGAGTCTGCTTCTCCCTCTCCCGCTCCCCCCTCTTGTGCTCTTTCTCTCTCTCACTCTCTCTCTCTCAAATAAATAAATAAAATCGTTAAAAAAAAAAAAAGAAAGAAGATGAGAGGCGCCTGGGTGGCTCAGTCAGTTAAGTGTCTGCCTTCCACTCAAGTCATGAACTCAGGGTCCTGAGATTGAGCCCCGCATCGGGCTCCTTGCTCAGCAAGGAGCCTGCTGCTCCCCCCTGCTTGTGTGCTCTCTCTCTCTGGCAAATAAATAAATGAAATTAAAAAAAAAGAAAGAAAGAAAGAAAGAAAGAAAGAACATGAGAAATTGAGTTCCCAAAGGTATTATCTTTTTTTTTTTTTTTAAAGATTTTATTTATTTATTTGACAGAGAGAGAGATAGCGAGAGCGGGAACACAAGCAGGGGAGTGGGAGAGGGAGAAGCAGGCTTCTGGCTGAGCAGGGAGCCCTATGCGGGGCTCGATCCCAGGACCCTGGGATCATGACCTGAGTGGAAGGCAGACGCTTAACAACTGAGCCACCCAGGCGCCCCCCCAAAGGTATTATCTTAAGGGAGAGAAGATATGTGAGAGAGGAAAAGAAAAAGTAAGATCAAGCTACCAGGACAACATGGAATAGAGACATTCACAGTGAAAGGAGCAGGAATAACCAAAGGACTTTCAAAAACAAGGTTGCCTAATATTCTAAGTTTCTGCTGTATAATATCATGTTATGTCTATTGTCTTCAAGATTTCAATAACTCAGGCAAATACAACAAGCCCGTATTTCTTCCTCAGAATTATTGCAGAACACACAGAAGTATCCAATGTAAGATGTGAGGTATAGTAATATGAGCACTTAGTAAATGTTAGTAATTTGAAGGGCAGTAACTAGGAGACATACAAGCTTTCTGAAAATTCTATCAGATACGGAGGTAGAGAGGCTCTGGTGTTTTCCATATGTTACACGAATTTAGACCATTTTCACTTCAATAAAATTGAAAACATAAACTGAGGAACTGGGGAATTTCCAGGCCCCAACTGTTGGTGTTGTGGATTTAACAATATTCACTTCCTATTTTTCAGGGCTTGAGTGCAGCTTAAATAATATATTGTGTATGAATCCATGTTGTACTTTATAAGATCACGATCGTACACAAGTGTATTTATAAAGCCATTGAAAGAGCATAAAGGCTCATGATTATAGAGAATGCAAAAAAAAAAAAACATGGTAAATACATTTTAATCACAAAACATATTTTAATCAATTAAATTTAAAATTTAGTGTCTTATTTTCTTATTTTGTGATGTTAAAAATTTTCTACGTTAACTTAGAAAAAATGTCACACATAAGAGTGAAAGTGCATAGGATAGTTTACAAAGAACTAGCATGAGTTCAAGGGGGCTCTAATAACCATTATTTTATCTATGAATCCCGAAATAGCTTTTATTTTTTTATTTTTTATTTTTTTAAAGATTTTATTTATTTGACAGAGAGAGACACAACGAGAGAGGGAATACAAGCGGGGGGGGTGGTGAAAGAGGGAAAAGCAGGCTTCCTGCTGAGCAGGGAGATGGATGTGGGGCTCGATCCCAGGATCCTGGGATCATGACCTGAGCCGAAGGCAGACACTCAACGACTGAGCAACCCAGGCGCCCTGCGAAATAACTTTTAAAAAATCTCTAGAATCACAGTGATAGCAAAACTAAAATAAATTAATTTTCAGTGGCTTAAAACAAGACATCAATCTGTTGTTGCTGCAATATTGATTGAATGTATGTCAGATTGGATGGACAGGTCACCATGACTTGAAGTACAACTCTTGACAGGTCCGTCATCTTAAAAAATAGATATTAATAGTTTTTGAATGAACCAAAATAGGTTTCGAACTCCTAGCATATTACTTTGTTAATGCAAACTTTTAGATTAAGTCATCTATCAATGGTACCACAATAAAAAAATTTCTTCAAAAATTATAATAAATTTTCAGAAGAGAATGTTGAAAATCACAAGAGTTAAAGTAATAGGAGAAAAATTCTTAAGTAAATACTTTGGGTTCTTAGTACTTTATTTGAGAACAAAAATAGAAGTGAAATTTATATAAAAGAAAAATATCTAACAAGCACGATTAACCAAGTTGTAGCTTACATATTTATTAGAGCTACAAATAGTAATTTTAAAAAATTAAAGAGATTCAAATTGCTGTAAAGTTGATATAAATTAGTTCAAAATAGACTTGAGCTAAAAATTAAAGTCATAGAAATAGATAGTGAAGAGAAAATTAAAACTTAGTTTACATTTACACATTCAAACATTTTATGTTACTTCTTGGCATGCTATGAATCTCACAATAATTTTGTTGGTTTATTCTTTTAAATTGTAATTAATTTCCCCATTATGTATACATACAGACAGATAGATTTATGTATAGAAACATACTCATAACTTAAAAATGAAGATTTTTAACCTCCCCATCTTGTCACCTCAGACTAATGAGCAATAATAACTCTAATGTGGGTATGGCATCATTGTCAAGATTGACAAGAAAAAGCTTATTATGGTGCTAGAAATATTGAAAAAATTGTTTTTCTACCTAAAAGCATGTTTTAAATGCTTGACAATTATTTGAAGGAAAAATTACTCTTTATTAAAAGTATATCCCACAAGTAAATGATGAGGTTAAATATCAAACTCTTTCACAGATCTTTCTAATAAACCCTAAGATGAAAGGATAGAGAGAAAAGAATCACAGTACTTAAAGCAAACAGGCTATGTGGGAGAAACCAACAAGAAGCTCCTCTCAGTCGTCTATTATTGCTTAAAGATGCTTCTGATCCAGCTCTAATAAGCACTTCTTCTCCTGGTTTCCATGGCACTTATGAGAGGCAGGAAAGTGCAGTGATGAAATGTGGCCTCTGGTGTGAGCTATCCTGGCCTCAACTCCTGATTCTAGCCCCATGGATTATGCAAGATACTGAATTGTTATGTGCTTGATATAGAGTCTAAAATCAGATACTGAGTTAAATTTTAGTATCCATGTATTTAGAACTAGACTATGAAATTTGTAAATATGTATGTTTTATTCATTTTTACATCTTTTGCTTTTAGCACAATGAATAAACATTTTTATTGATGGGCAAAAAAGAAAGTAGAGACAAAAAGAGATAGAGAGTGGGAGAGAACAGCCAAGCTAAGGTTATTTTTGTTATAAAGATTTTTCCCTCTGGGTGCTGAAGGGTTGGCATAAAAATTGGGTTAGGAGATGATTCTGGGTAGTTTAGCATGAAAATGAACTTATGGACATTAAGACATTGAGAATCCATATATTCAGTTAGGATTCACATATTGACTTCCAGGGTCTTTAACTATGACTAGAACACACACTTTGATTCAGAGCTTACAGTTAAAAAATAAATAAATACATAAAACCAACACAGTGAATCATGGAACACTACATCAAAAACTAATGATGTACTATATGGTGACTAACATAACATAATAAAACTAAATTAAATTAAAAAAAAAAACAGAATTATCTTTAGAGACAAAACTGACTTCAAAGTTTTAGACTTGAGAGAAAAGATATGATGCATTAGAGTTTCCATAGAAGAAAAAAAAAAAAACAGAAAAGCAAATTTCCCCCAAAGCAATTTTGTTTTCTTTCTTTCTAGAGACAGAGAGAGCACACTGGGGGGGGGGGGGGGGGGGAGGGGGGTTGAGGAGGGCAAAGGGAGAGGGAAAAAGAGAGAAGCTTAAGCAAGCTCCATGCCCAGAATGGGGCCCATGTGATGCTCGATGTGGGGCTCATTCTCATGAATCTGATCATGACCTGAGCTGAAATCAAGAGTCAGACACTTTACCAACTGAGCCACCCAGACACCCCTTGAAAAGCAGTTCTTAAAAAGAGGGCACATGTGAACAAGTTTGGATTTTTTTTCATTTAAAAAAAACTTCCAAAATTTTTTTGGAAATATGGGAAAGAGTCTAGAGTTCTGGAAATGTGACAGAGTGGACTATATGGGATGTACTTTCAGGATGGAAAATAGTTAAGTTCAGTCCAAAGGGACAGATCTCCTATAAAAAGAAAAAGTGTGACTTATTCAAATTGTATAGTGCTGTTTGAAAAAGTTGAAGGAATTTGAAGTTAACACAGAAGGTTATAGATCACTTGAATATTTATATAAAGACATGTTTATTTCTTTTCTTTGTTTTTTCCTTCCTTTTCCATTCATCAATTTATTCACTCAACAGGGAAAATGAATTAAGGGTTTATACAAGGTACTAGGCCCAGGAGAAATAGAAATTAGGAAGTAAAAATAGGTCTTCAAAGAACATAGTTTAGTAAAGTAGGGAAAATAATTATAATGAATTGTATAACTATAAAACAGTAGTAATCAAAAGATGGATGGTTCATTCAAGGATAAGACAAGGAATTTTTAGACAGTACAGGCCATATAGAGGGATTCTTAAGACCTATAGACCTTTCCTATATGAGAGGAAAGATGGAATTTCACAGCTAGAAAAACAAATGAGAGGTGTCTGTGTGGCTCAGTCAGTTAATACCATGTACAACTCTTGATTTTGGCTCAAGTCATGATCTCAGGTTTGTGAGATCCTGCCCAGCATTACGCTCTGCTCTGGGTGTGGAGCCTGCTTGGGATTCTCTTTCTCCCTCTACCTCTGCCCCTCTTCCCTCTTAAAAAAAAAAGAAAGAAAGAAAAACGAAATCACTTTAGTCATAGGCAATAGTATATTCTTTATAAGTAGGTAAGAAACCACATAATGAATGATAATGCTTATTCATTGACTTTTAAAAACCTTTAATGAAGTCAAATAAATCTGTTTTCTAAAGAGAGATAAGGGGGCGCCTGGGTGGCTCAGTTGTTAAGCGTTTGCCTTCGGCTCAGGTCATGATCACAGGGTCCTGGGATCGAGCCCCGCATCGGGCTCCCTGCTCGGCGGGGGGCCTGCTTCTCCCTCTCCCACTCCCCCTGCTTGTGTTCCCTCTCTCGCTGTGTCTCTCTCTGTCAAATAAATAAATAAAAAATCTTAAAAAAATAAAAAAATAAAAAAATAAAGAGAGATAAGCTTTATTCTGCCTTTCTTCTGGAATTGAGTAGTAATTATCACCTTAATGTCAACTGATTGCTTTTCGGATGGATCAGTTTCTCCCCCTGCTTTTAAGGTTCAATGCTTATTCCTGGGAAGGGGAAATTAATTTTAACATATGTTTCTTCCTTAAAGTTTGTGGTCTTAGGGGTTTTCAAATAAAAGCCTACACTGTAACAGCTAATCCCCATTGATATGGTGTTAAAGTACAACCTTGCCTCTAGTTTTGAAATCTGTAGTAAGCATTTTATCCCCTCAGCTGTTCTGTTCTACTGAGTAACTTGAAGTTGTTCTTTTCATATGTACAGCTCAGGATTCAAAAAAACTGAGTGATATTTGTATATAGATTTCTGTGCTCTTTCTCTACAAGTCTTTCCTCTACTGGTTGTGTTTCTTAAATCACAGTCTGATGGAATTAAACTGCAATCTCTCTCAGCAGCAGTAAGACTTTTGGTTTTTACTTGCACTCTACTGCCCGACACCATGAGTTGGAAATATAATCAAGGTGAGAATGAACTAATATATCATGTTTCCCTTTGTCAAATACTATAGCCCCTCAAGTCCTATGTGCATTGATTGTTCATCTATGCCTTCAGAATGTGATTGTACGTAAATTATTTAGGTTATTTAGTTGTCTTTCTGCAAAAGACTTAATCTATTAGCACGTTGGTGGGAGGTGGAGGAGGATGAGGTGTTCTTTCATCTGATTAAGCTTGCTCTTAGGTGGGCATTGTGAACCTGGGTTAGAAGGTGTGGACTTCACAAATATCTCTGTGCCTCCTTCAATCACAATAGTGGCCCTGCCCTTTCTTATTGGGTAGAGATTGTTTTAATTTTCCAAGTCTTTCTTCCAACTGCACTGGGTTTCCACCAATTTCCTCAGGTAATAGTGTTGGAGTCTATCCCCTAAAGATGAAGGCTTCTGCTAATTAAGAGAGATAGATCTAGGTAGATTTTAGGTATTGTGTTCCATTCCCTACTCCAGTTGCAATAGAATTTTGCCAGTACCTACAAGCTACAGGTTTTGAGAGGACTTCCTTTCTGGAGTTTTGTTTGTTTGTTTTTGTATTAGGGACAATATAAATAAGTCAGGGCAGACTTCAGCGACGGCTGTTGTTCTCCTCCCCCAGTGGGGTTCCTCAGGTAATCAAATGTTCTGGTCTTTTTCCTCCCCGAAGGTACATCTCTCTTTCCAAATTTTTGTTATAAGTTTGGTTTGCAACTTGAGTTCTCTGATGAATTCAAGAAAAGTTGTTAGTTTATAGTTTGTCCACATTTTTAGTTATTGTGAGCCTCTCCATTTCTATACTTCTTTGAGTGGCTAACCAGAACCCAGAATATATTGTTCTTTTAAGTCCCTCATAACATGAGATGAAATATAATTTACAAATATACTAATAAAAATATATTAAAAATGGGAAGTAAGATTTAAAAATACTTGTTAGGAAATGATAAATTATATTTATTTACACACTTGTGATATTTGAAGTTATCTTTAAATTTCAATGTATTTTTCTTCTTTAACATACTGCCCCAAATAAACAATGTTGATTTTGGCTAACCTCAAACTAACCCACTGGAACACTCTATTCACCCTTGTTGGCCCAGGTTATTTGGAAAATTTGATTAAAACCTGAAGTATAACTCTATGCCTTGGTTATAAAGATATAAAATATTAAGGATTGAAAGGATCTTAGAAATAAGATAAAGAGTTCTTAATCAGGAAATAAATTAGTTGTAAAATCATGTCTCTAGATGTTTCAGAAATATTCTGAAGAATGGGTTAATGTATTTTATTAAATTTGCAAATATACTATTGCCCTAAGATTGTCAAGTTCCACTGATGAGGCTCTGATAAGGACTATTAAATCATATTATCTATCTACCTCTATTATGTATTCTTAGAGAAATTACCCTGCTGCTCACAATCTTAATTCCTCTACCTAACCTTTAGAACTTATGTTCTAAATGTCCTGTAAAAAAAATCCAAAGAAAAGAAAAAATAAGGAAACAGGATTTTCTATGCCTGCATTGTGTGTTAATTCCCAAATCTTCAGTATCTTCCCTCAAAGAAAAAAAAAAATATCTCTCATGGTCCGTGCTTATGACTAGGGCTTTGATTTGCACTGTTGACAGGTTTTCTAGTACATTGAATCATCATCATTAATAATTCTGATAAATTTATTGATCACATAAATGAAATACCTTCCCACAAGTCAAACTTATGTAATTGAGAGTATCTAATACTTATTTGCGTTTCTATTTCATTAATGTAATAAATAGCTATATTATGATGAAGCTTTGTAGAGGTTCTCAAATAGCTATTTTAAGGGGCTTTTATTCAGAGAAAAACATTTAATAATATTCAAAATTAATAAATACTTGAAGATTTATTAGATATGATTGTTGGTCAGATAATTTTTATGAGAACAAAAATATGAGGTAAGCACATTAATGATAGTAAAATATATTAAAACATGCAAATAGGAATAAGTGTTAAAATGAAGCCATCAATTTAAAACATCAAATATATTGAGTATACACAAAATCAATAAAGAGCTTAATTATGACTAACTTGTATAACTGAGAGAAATATAACCGATGTAAGTGTAACTGTAAGTGAAGCTCAGCTAGACCTGGGCAAACAATAAAATAAGTGAATTTATCTTGAATCCCCCTGTCCTAATTTGTTCATTCCTACAGACCCATTAGATTGGCCTTTCCTATTGAGTTGTGTAACTATTTTATCTCCAGTACCAAGTTCAGTGTTCAGCATAAAAATTGGTGCTAATCTATACTTGGTAAACAATTAGGCGAATGGCATCATGCTGTTATGGTTTTACTGTCATTTGCACGGTAGTGTACCATCTGAATAAGTCTGAATTAATTATGTTTACTTACACACTTGTGATCTGGCAGGTTTCTTTATGCCACTAAAACCTAAATCTCTTCTATCTCATTTTCCTTTTAGTTTTATTTTAGAAAATAAGGCCAATTAATTTAAGATATCCATAATTAAATTGAGTTTAATATGTCAATTTTTCAAAAAGGCAAAGACCATATTGTATGTATCTTTGTATTCCCCAAAAAAATTGTCTCAGAGTGGGAGATGGGATGAAAATGGATACAGGTTGATTTTCTAGTTCCATGGACTACAATATATGAGTTATTGGCTGCATTCCAACATTTTAATATTTTTTAAAGATTTTATTTATTTAAGAGAGAATGAGACAGAGAGCATGAGCAGGGCAGAGGGAGAGTGAGAAGTGGACTCTCCACTGAGCAGGGAGCCCAATGTGGGATAATTTTTATGAGACCCTGCGATCATGACCTGAGCTGAAGGCAGACACCTGACTAAGCTCCCAGGTGAATTGGCTGCTTTCTAATCCACCAATATTGTCAGCCTATATTTCTTGTCAAAATTGAGATTGGGGGCGCCTGGGTGGCTCAGTTGGTTAAGCGACTGCCTTCGGCTCAGGTCATGATCCTGGAGTACCTGGATCGAGTCCCGCATCGGGCTCCCTGCTCGGCAGGGAGACTGCTTCTGCCTCTGACCCTCCCCCCTCTCATGTGCTCTCTCTCTCTCATTCTCTCTGTCTCAAAAAAAAAAAAAAAAAAAAAAAAAAAAAAAATTGAGATTGGTTGGTTCTCTCAGTGAGTATATTTATAAAAGCAGGTATATTTTTTACTCTTTCAGAATTATTTAAGTGTTTAACTTTAAAATATTTCTAAGGTTTCTTTTAAAATAGAAATAAAATTTTCAAGATACTACATAGTCTACAATTAAAATTTATTTATAAGTTTACAATTGACTCTTGATTTACATAGCTATAGTGTGTTCTCTAAAGTAATCAAATACCTCTGAGAGTTTCTTCAATTCATAGAGTCTAACTAACGCTATTTTTGTAACTGATTTTCTTTTGCCCAATGTGCTGAATAATTTACTGTAATTAAGCATTTAAGAATTAGGTTGTGGCTTTCAATTGCTCTTTTTATTTCTTTTTAATCAAAAATGGTAGTAATTTCACTTAAGCACTCTAGAAAAAAATATTATAAATTGACCAAAAAATAAATAAAGCTCTTCAGGAAAATGAATAAATATATTTAAATGATTTTAAATGTTCATAGCTATTCAACTTGTCAAACTTTACAAGTTCTGAGCAGAATTTTTATTCTGCAATTGAATAATCTTGTAACAAAGACAGTAATTATCTGAGTTATGATTGCACTCATGAAGCAAACTACATAAATAAATATAAGTGGGAAATAATCTTCATATAAATTATAATCTTTTTGATGGTGTCTTTTATTTCTCTTAAATCTCAGAGTAGTGGCACAGGCAGGTTATTAATAAACCATTGTGTGGCAATTAAAGGTAATTATCATAACTACTCATGCTAATAAACATTAAAGGTGAGATAAATCAAATAGTCAGGAGAAAGGTTAAATGCTTTTGAAATACAAAATATATTTATCTGCACAGCTCTGTAAATGTTCTCATTTCTCCTCTGACAAAACAATGAACTATCAAATTAAAATAAATTCCTCAAAAAGTGGCACTCAAGACCCCCTCTTTTTAAGTTACCTGAACCCAACTGTATGAACTCAGTTTGGGAGGAAACAGGTACATATTTGTTAATGGAAATGGCTACACACACATCCATGCACCTTTGTTTCTGTGGCAGAGTACTCTTTATTTTTTTGCAATTCATTTCTTAGTTGCATGGTGGATTTGGTTAAAGAAACCTTTAATTCCTTCTTTAAGAGGAAATTAAGAAACATTCCCAAGTAAAATAGTAAAATTTAAACTATAATAGTAATAGTAAAAACAGCAATGATAATAACTTGGTAACACTATAGCTGGTAAGATCTTAATAAGTATGGCAGATAATGGTAGTGTCCAATAAATCTCTTTGTTTTTACCACTTTAAAGCACATAGCCCAAAACTCTTCCACTAGGACATGTATTTCTTTGCCTATAGTCTTTTTCTAGCCATTGAAACATACTTTTCCTTCTGTACTCCAGGCCAGAGAATGGGGAAATCAATGCTACCTGAGAGCATGCCTCATCCAACTGATGGAAATTGGTGCACGAACTCCAACTCTCTCAATTTGCAGACAGGCTGGTCCTGAAGTCTATGTCCTACACAAGCATTCCTCTCACCCACAGTAATAATCAGCTCAATAATGAACCCAGCATTGCTCCCTTCCATCTCATCTGTCTAACTTTCTCACTCCCTTATCCTCTACCTCTCACCTTCCAGGTTAATTGTTTGCACTTCAGTCATTGTCTCAGAAAAAGCTTCTGATGAAACCTCTATTATCATGTTTAGGTTAGTCTGAAAAGCTGTACAAACATTCAGCTTAGATTTGGATTATGAGATTTACATGGAATAGTAAATCCCATCTGTTTCTAATAGCCTGCCTGGGTAGATCCATAAATGTATAAACATGAAGTATATTTAATATACTAAATGCCTCAATTCAAAACCTTACCCTGACATTGCAAGAATAATTCCCACAACACATTAAAATAAAGTATTTTAATTTCTTTCTTTTAAAAAGGAATTTTTGAGTAGTCATTTTCTCTACTTAAAAACTTGCCAATTTGCTTATATTACTGTTTCAAAGCTTTTGGTGAGGAACTTAGTAAGTGTGTGTGTGTTCAGTGATATTTCATTCACTTCTATGGTTTGTTGTTCTGTGATTTATAGCATTTTTAAATTTATTTACTAAAAATGGCAGAAATATGACTTAGTGGTAATCAGAGAAAACCAAGGTATCCAATATTCTCATTCTTAATTCATCATAATACCAATGGACAAGCCAGGAACTGAGATTGCCTAAAAAATTTAGCAAAAACAAGATTCAATGACTGCTTCACTATAGATATATCATTGCTCAGGTAATCAAAACTTTTCCACGATAGTGGCATTAAATAATATATGTTCAAATTCCTTAAAAGCACTCACTTCAATGACAAGATAAAAAATATGTCAAGCATTCATAGGAAATATATAATACATATTTATAAATATACACATAAACATATGTGTGTGTATATTTTCTTTTTTAACAAGTATTTTTTTGTTAGAGTTTATTTTTTAATGAAATTTGGGGTTTATTATTTTATTTTATTTTATTTATTTATTTATTTATTTTTTCTGTTCTTCCATGCCTTTATTAGTGACAGCAATGGACAAGAACAATGCCAGGCAATCATTAAAATTGATCAGAAACACAGAGTTCCCATATATCCCCTCTCCCCATACTCCACCTACAATTTTTCCTATTAACATCTTGCATTAATGTAGTATATTTGTTACAATTGGTGAACTAATACAATATTACTAATTGAAATGTATAGTTTACGTTAAGATGAACTGTTTGTGTTATACAGTTTTGTGGGTTCGAATAAATATATATTTTTCCTTTCATGCATATATATTTATATTTATGCATACATATATAGCAGAAGTCAGATACATAGGAACAGGATTTTTTATTTAAGTCTGACTTTTAGGTCGAACAAATATATTTTGTCATGTATGCACCATTACAGTATCACACAGAATACTTTTACTGCCCAAAATAAGTCCCGTGCTCCATCTATTCACTTATTATAATTTTTTTAACAAAGGAAGTTCTAATTCCAGTTCTGTATGTCCAAGGAGTTTTGTTAGAGTGATCATAAATGTAAGAACAGGTAAAGTGATCTAACAATAGTAAAGCAAAAATTTATTGTTGCAGGGTCCTGTAACATCAACTTAGTTTTCTAAAAGTAAAGAAAATGAAACTGTGGCAATTTGCTCCATTTCAAAAAATAACTTCCTGAAGGAAGGAATATGATTACTGTGTGTAGAACTTTCCAAAATAATTATAAATTCATCTACAAGTAGGAAAGAAGAGTCCTCCATTTCTCAAAAGGAGTGAAATCACACCTCGATGAAACATTACCAAGTATGTCTACACAACAAGAGTCTATGGCCAGATTCTCAACTACTTGCTGACTCAGGAAAAGGTTAAACAGGTTTATTTATTGCAGGTTTTTTCACGAGCTTTATTTATTTATTTTTAATTAAAGATTTTACTGATTTATTTGTCGGAGAAAGAGAGAGAGCGAGAGAGTGCACAAGTAAGGGGAGCTGGGAGCTGCCGGCAGAGGGAGAAGGACCCAGGACCCTGGAATCATGACCTGAGCCAAAAGCAGAGCAGACACTTTACAGACTGAGCCACCCAGGAGTCCCTCACATACTTTAACAAGACAATTTTCACCATCAATGCCCAATAGATGGGTGATATATGCAGCAATTCTCAACCAAGATTTCACTACTGGTCTTTGTTTTTAACATTTTTCTTAGGATTAGTGTTTCAGAGGACACACTTAGAAAACACTAAGTTAGGGCATCTTTAGCTCTGATATGCATTTCTATGACCCCTATTCTTCTCCATACATAACACAAGGACTATCATAAAATAAATATTTATCCTGTGACAGACTAGATGGATTATACACATGATCTATTGAATCCTTATACAGGCCTCAAAAATAAGTACTGTCATTTATTTTATAAGCCAGAATATTGAGGCTAAAAGTATTGTTTAACTCGTCTAAAATACACACACACACACACACACAAAATGCGTGCTTTTTTTATTGTGGTAAAATCAATATAACAGAAAATTTACCATTCTAACCTTTTTTTAAGTGTACATTTCACTTCAATACATTTACAATGTTGTGTAAACATTCTCACTATTTCCAGAATGTTTTCATCATTGCAAACAGAAACTCCATCATTATTAAACAATAGAGTCCCATTCTTTCTTTCCCACCAGCCCCTGGTAACCTCTATTTTACTTTGTCTTTATGAATTTGCATATTTTCGGTAAATTAATATAACTGAAAACATACAATATTTGTCTTTTTGTGTCTGGTTTATGCCACTTAGCATGCAGTTTTCAAGATTCATTCATGTATCAGAATTTCACTTCTATTGGGGCACCTGGGTGGCTCAGTCGTTAAGCGTCTGCCTTCAGCTCAGGTCATGATCCCAGGGTCCTGGGATCAAGCCCCACATCAGGCTCCCCAGTCAACGGGAAGCCTGCTTCTCCCTCTCCCACTCCCCCTGCTTGTGTTCCCTCTCTCGCTGTGTCCCTCTCTGTCAAATAAATAAATAAAATCTTAAAAAAAATTTCACTTCTGTTTATGTCCAAATAATATTCTATGTATACACACATTTTGGAAAACCCAAAGGGTTTTGTCCAATTTATCGCTTTCTGATTGGATAGTGTGTATGATAGACATGGAGATACTATATAAACACTGGAGAAAATTGAGAAAAAATAATATCTATATTATATGCAAAACATAAAAATGCATGGTTTAAAATAGATGAATTTTTATAGCTACACATTAAGTTCATTCTTCTTGTAAAATTTCTTTTAAGTAAATACCTTGCAATTATAACATTTCCTATTTTTCCTGTTGGACTATCATGACTTTCATATTAAAAATTAAAATTAATAGGGCGCCTGGGTGGCTCAGATGGTTAAGCATCTGCCTTCGGCTCAGGTCATGATCCCGGGGTCCTGGGATCGAGTCCCGCATCGGGCTCTCTGCTCCTTAGGAGCCTGCTTCGCTCTCTGCCTCTCTCTCTCTCTGTCTCTCATGAATAAATAAATAAAATCTTAAAAAAAAAATTAAAATTAATAAATAATAGTACAAGAGAAGTTGAAATCTAAATCATAAAATCTGAAGGAAAATGGAATGTGTCTGATGCACTACACTATCTATATTCATAGCAGAACTAGGCACAGAGTTGGCTCAAAAAATATCTTGAATGGATAAATGAATGAACGAATGATCATTCAGGATATTTTTGTGACTTTATTTAATACAATTACAAATGTACAGAAAAGATAGAAGAATAGTACAAGTCCTATCTACACTTTAACTAGATCTGCAGTTAATAAGTTGCCCCATTTGCTTTGCAATCTTGCTGTTTCTGCTTTTCTCTCTTGTCTTTTTCCATATTCTCTAAACTATTTGATCATATGTTGTAAACAATATTCTGTCCTTCTATTTCAAATACTTCAATGTGTATTTTGAAGAAAAAAGAGGCTCTCTTTATAACTGCAGTACAATGATCAAAATCAGAAATTTACAATTGATACTATACTCTTCTCTAACCCACTTTAGACAATCAAATTTCACTATTTTTTCAATAATGTTCCGATCAACTCTATTTTCCCAGTTCACAATCCAATTTAGAATCCCACATTGCGTTAAAATGTTTTGTCTCCTTAATATCCTTCAATCTGGCACATTTTCTCAGCATATCTTTGTCTTCCATGACCTTTAAATTTTGAAGAATACAGGCCAGTTGGCTTGGCATATGCCTTTCAAATCTGATTGGCTTCATGTTTCCTCATTACATTCAGATGTATATTTTTGTCCATCATTCTATAGCCCATCTTTATCATTGTGGCCTTACTTATGCACTTAAGTTCTTATATCCTCTTTTCTTCTCTTTATCATGCCAAAACCCCAATCTTAATTAAAAAGGCCTTTCTGTCTATTCATGCCTTTCTTTAATCGTGCAACTGAATGTGGCTTGGAAAAAAAAATTCACAAACTATATTAAAATAGAGAAATAGATTTTCTAGGCCTACACTAACCAATATGATAGTCACTAGCTACATATGGGAACTGATCACTAGAAATGTGCCTGGATGGACTACAGAGCTGTATTTTAAATTATTTAATTTTCATTGCTTTACATTTGAATTTTAAAACCGATTCTCAATTCAGTTACTTGAAAACTTTTAAGTATGTTTCATACAACTCAACTATATAAATCTACTTTTTCAACCATAAACATTATTAAATAGAAATTAAATTTTTCTCATTAAAATTTAACATTTGAATTGAAGTGTGCTGTAAGTATAAAATACACATCAGATTTGGAAGACAGTATAAAAAACAAGGCCTTACAATATCCTATTGATTTATTTATATTGATTACACGTTGAAATGAAAATATTTTAGATAAATCAAGATAAATGAAATATATCACAAAACTAATCAAACTATTTGTTTCTGTTTTTTTTATTTTTATTTTTTTAAGATTTTATTTATTTATTTGACAGAGAGAGAGATAGCGAGAGAGGGAACACAAGCAGGCAGAGTGTGAGAGGGAGAAGCAGGCTTCCTGCTGAGCAGGGAGCCCAACGTGGGGCTCGATCCCAGGACCCTCGGATCATGACCTGAGCCGAAGGCAGACGCTTAATGGCTGAGCCACCCAGGTGCCCCTGTTTTTTTTTTTTTTTTTTTTTAATATTAGTTCCAAAAAATGTTAAATTACCTATGTGGTTTACACTGAATTTCTATTGGACAGCACTGCTCTTAATTCTCTAACCATGCTTTTAGTGCACAGAAATCTGGTGAGAACTGTGATGGAAGTATGCACAGGATGCTGAGTACATGCACAAGGGAAAATTAACTCAGAGTAATGGCAAAGAAATTTCTACAGTTGACAGTGACTTGAGAACACAACTAGGGACAGCTAAAGATAAAAGGATTATGTGATGGGGTCTTTCATTCAGCAACTATTTTCAGTTTGTATTCCAAAGATACTAGCTATATGTACAATTGTATATTTGGCAATGTGTGCTTTTAAAACACATTTAGTATCTGCCCCCTCCTCTTCCACCATTAAAACACAGGCCCAAGCACCACCACCTATTCTGTATTGGATTATGTCAATTGTGTTTTAATTTATCTCTATGCTGTATCTCTACAATGTTTTTCCCACCACCACCACCACCACCACCACCACACATATACACATGTGTGCACATGTGTACACACACACATTTATTTTTAACAATGAAACTGGAGTGAAACATTTAAAATATAACACAAAAAATTCACCACACATCTCAAAACCCTCTAGTGGCTTCCTGTGTCCTTCAGAATAAACTAAAATTTCTTATGATGGCCTACAAAATCATCCAAGATCTGGACATCTGGCTACTAGAGTATATGAACTCAGATGCTAACACTCTTCGCCACTGTCACTTACAACCAGAAGGCTTGGTCCTTGTGTGTGTGTGTGTGTGTGTGTTCTTCCCTCTATCTGGATTGGTCTTCCCACAAACATCTGTTTTTTTCAGTCTTCGCTTCCATCTGGGCCCTGCCAAAATGTCCACCTTATTAAAAGAGGCTTTCTTGAACACTGTATTTAAAATAGCAACTCATTGGGTGCCTGGGTGGCTCAGTCGGTTAAGCATCTGCCTTCAGCTCAGGTCATGATCTCCTGGTCTGTAATCAAGTCCCATGTCAGGCTCCCTGCTCAGTGGAGTGTCCACTTCTCCCTCACCGTCTGCCCCTACCTCCTGCCCTCCACTCATGCTCTCTCTCTCTCAAATAAATAAATTTAAAAATCTAAAAAAAAAAAAAATGCAACTCATCCTTACCCCATTACTTCAAATTCCTTACTATATTTGATCAATATCTCATATACTATTTACTCCATATTTTATTGCATATGGCCCCCCACTTCTACAAGTATGCAAGGTCTTCAAGGGCCGTGAATTTTCTTTTGTTTTCAGTGTTGTATTACCACTAACTAGAAGAGGACCCCTGTTATATAGTGGGTAGGCAGTAAATATTTTGAAATAATAATTTTTCAAAAGCTAGAGGAAAGTCCAGT
Organism: Mirounga angustirostris; assembly: GCF_029215605.1. Taxonomy (NCBI): domain Eukaryota; kingdom Metazoa; phylum Chordata; class Mammalia; order Carnivora; family Phocidae; genus Mirounga; species Mirounga angustirostris. Next base: position 76,875,525 of record NW_026991721.1, read on the forward strand.
ATCATGGTGAAAATGCTTAAGTGATAGCAGTCAGTAAGCAAACAGGTACTGTCAGCATTTATCAAGATGGAAAGATTGTAAACATAATTATAGTATTTCTATTGTTTATTAACATAAATACATATTTGTTTTTTAAGGCGCTTTGATGCTCAGGTTGTCTTTATTGCAAATTTCTAAAAGTCAATAAAAATTGCATTTTGATGGTATACTTAAAAGAATTAAAGGTATACTTAAAAGAATTAAAGGTCATAGAGTGAAAGAAAATAAATGAACTTTAATTTTGAAATGCAAACTGATGAAAGTGACTAAAATGTAAAAACTTTTTTTTTTGAGATTTCTTCTATGAGATTTATTTGGATTTCTTTTTTTTTTATTATGTTATGTTAATCACCATACATTACATCATTTTTTGATGTGGTGTTCCATGATTCATTGTTTGCATATAACACCCAGTGCTGCATTCAGTACATGGGGGGTAAAAATGTTTTTGAAGCTCAGTTTAGAACCTTAAGCACCAATATTCAGACATAATGTTCACATATATAATATTCAGATATAAATAGAAATGTTATCAAATTTTAAAAAAAATTTTGGAATATTTTAAACTAATAAAAGTTTTTCCAAAGTCTATAGTTATTTTCATGAACAGAAGACATAATCTTTTTAAGAAACAGAAGACAAGCTGAAGTTTATGCCCAGCTTGAATAAAGAAAAAAAGGGAATAGAATCAGTGGGCTATGAGGAGATAATGATAGGAAAGTAAACCCAGAAAAAAGAAGCCTAGTCAAACTAATACAAAGCAGTCATAGCATGATTTAACTTCAACATTTTATTAAAGTGTTATAAATATATGTATGCATATATGTATATGTGTGTATATACAGTTTAATGAATACTTACATGCTGAACATATTCATAAAACCACTACTAAAAAAAAGAGCTGTATTAACATCCCAGTACCTTCGCTTTTGTGTTCCATTCTAATCACTTTCCCCACCTCCAAGAGAAACATTACCTTGACTTCTAAGAGCATAGATCAGTTTTGCCTATATTTATATTTCATAAAAATTGGATTAGTACATACTTTATTGAGTCTTGCTTCTTTCATTCAACATTTTATTTTTGAGATTTAATATAATGTTGCTGCTTAGTATTGCATCCTTTCAATATATCATAATTTATCCATTCAACCACTGATAAATATTTGGATAGTTTTCAGCAAATAAGGGTATTATAAACATTCTAGTACATATTTATATGTGTTCAAGTAGTCTGTGTGTGCATGTGTGTGTGTGTGTGTGTGTGTGTGTGTATGGTTGATCCTTGAACAACACAGACCTGAACTGCGCAGGTCCACTTACATGTGGGTTTTTTTCCAGTAAATACAGTACAATAGTGTAAATGTATTTTCTCTTCCTTATGATTTTCCTAATAACATTTTATTTCCTCTAACTTAATTTATTTTAGAAATAAATAATAAATATACAATATATATGTTATTTGACTATGTTACTGGTAAAGCTTCTAGTCAATAGTAGGCTATTAGTAGTTAAGTTTTGGGGGAATCAAAAGTTACACACAATTTTTAAATGCAGTGGGCTCAAATCCCCTAGCCCACCTATTATTCAACAGTTTAGTGTCCATACATTGACATATATTATATATGTATATACAATATATATAAATATGCACAATACACATTTAGGCATATTACCAGGATTGTATATTTGATAGACAAATATGTATCCTATTGGTAGTAGTTTGTAGCATAGTAGAATCTATATAAGAATTAATGGGACTAGGAGGAGGAGCAAGATGGCAGAGGAGTAGGAGACCTAAATTTCGTCTTGTCCCAGGAATTCAGCTATATAGGGATCAAACCATTCTGAACACCTATGAAATCAGCAGGAGATCGAAGAAGAGAATAGCAGCAACTCTCGGAACAGAAAAGCGACCACTTTCTGGAAGGTAGGATGTGCAGAGAAGCAAACCCGAGGCGATATTCGGGAGGATAGATGGTGGGGAAGGGGGCCTCCGTCGGCCACTTCTGGCAAGTGATAGAGCAGCGGAGCACAAAATCAGAACTTTTAGAAGTTGGCTGTGCTGAGGGATGTCGCTCCAGTGGCTAAGTGGGGTGTGGTACCCTCACTGGGACAGTTTGGTCTCTGGACCCTCAGGGTTACAGAAGACCAAGGGTGCCTGAGTGAAGCAGAGCTCCCAGGCATCAGAGCAGGGAAGCTGGGGGTAGAGATGGAGCCGAGGAGTGGGCTCTCAGCTCAGGGTTACCATAAACTGTGATCCAAGGCACAGTCAGACCACTGCTCCTCCAGCAGGGACCCAACAAGTGGCAGATCCAGGGAGACTTCCCTTCCTCCCCCGGGAGGAGCGCCGCGGGAGCACATCACAGGGATCTGCTGGGTTTGGAGACTCCACACAGGGTCATATGCCAGAGATAGAAATGCTCAGTCACAGGCCAGGTGAGCATGGAGTGCAGCCAGAAACTGGGGAGACAGGAGTGAATGACTGCTTTTCTCTGGGGGCTCACTGAGGAGTGGGGCCCAACTTCTAGCTCCTCTGGGGCGGAGATTGGGAGGCCGCCATTTTCACTCTCATCCTCCAAAGCTGTATGGAAAGCTTGCAGGGAACTAAAGCTATGGAGAGCAAACCTGAGCAGATTATTTAGCCTGGCCCTGGCAAAGGCAGGGCAATTCCACCTCCGGCAAAGACATATGAGAACAATGGCAACAGGCCCCTCCCCCAGAAAATCAGAAGAACAGCCAGCCAAGACCAAGATTACTGAGCAATGAGAACGGCTGAATTCCAGTGCTAGGGGAATACTGCACATAGAATTCATGGCTTTTTTACCATGATTCTTTAGTCTTTCAAAGTTAATTTTTTTTTTACTTTCTTTTTCTTTTTTTTTTTTTGAATTTTTCTTTTTCCCTTTTTCAACCAACATCTTATCAATCCCTTTATTTGAGAGAGAGAGAATGAGAGAGAGCGAGCACATGAGAGGGGGGAGGGTCAGAGGGAGAAGCAGACTCCCCGCCGAGCAGGGAGCCCGATGCGGGACTCGATCCTGGGACTCCAGGATCATGACCTGAGCTGAAGGCAGCCGCCCAACCAACTGAGCCACCCAGGCGCCCTTATCAATCCCTTTAAAAAAAAAATTTTTTTTATTTTTCATTTTTAGAGTCATATCCTATCCCTTCATAGTAGTTAACCTTATTTTTGGCATATATATATATAAGTTGTTCTCTCTTTAAAATTTTGGGATACAGTTTCTTCTAACAGACTAAAATATACCCTAAATCTCTAATGTATGACTTTGTTCTAGTCTCCTGCCTGATCACATTCCCTCCTTTTTTTTTTAATCCTCTTTCATTTTTCAACCAACTTCTTATCTTATCAATTCCTTTTATAAAAGCTTTTATAATTTTCATCTTTACAGTCATATTCCATCCCTTCATTGTATTAACCCTTATTTTTGTACATCTATAAGTTTTTCTTTCTTTAAAATATTGGGAGGCACTTTCTTCTAACAGACAAAAATACTCCCCAAATCTAGTATGTGGCACTGATGTATGCACCAGTTTGATCATATTGGATCATATTCTTTTTGTTTGATTGTTTGTTAGGTTTTTTTTTTTTTTAATCTTTTTCTATTTCTTTTTTTTTTTCTTTCTTTCCCTTTCTTTTCCCCCAGTTTCAGTTCTCTTCTGATTTGTTTAGTGTATATTTTTCAGGGGTCATTGTTACCCTGTTAGCATTTTGTTCTCTCATTCATCGATTCTCCTCTGGACAAAATGACAGACGGAAAAAATAAACTAAAGAAAAAGAACAAGAGGCTGTACCAATTGCCAGGGACCTAATCAATACAGACAACACAAGATGTCGGAACTAGAGTTCAGAATGATGATTTTAAAGATACTAGCTGGCCTTGAAAAAAGCATGGAAGATATTAGAGAAACCCTTTCTGGAGAAAAAGAACTAAAATCTAACAAAGTCGAAATCAAAAAGGCTATTAATGAGGTGCAAAAAAATGGAGGCTCTAACTGGTAGTATAAATGAGGCAGAAGAGAGAATCAGTGATATAGAAGACCAAATGATGGAAAATAAAGAAGCTGAGAAAAAAAGAGATAAACAACTACTGGATCACGAGGGCAGAATTCGAGAGATAAGCGATACCATAAGATGAAACAATATTAGAATAATTGGGATCCCAGAAGAAGAAGAAAAAGAGAGGGCGGCAGAAGGTATATTGGAGCAAATTAGAGCAGAGAACATCCTTAATTGAGGGGAGGAAACAGGCATCAAAATCCAAGAGGCACATAGAACCCCTCTCAAAATCAATAAAAAAAGGTCAACACCCCGACATCTGAGGAAGGACACTATATCCTACTTAAAGGATCTATCCAACAAGAAGATCTAACAATTGTAAATATCTATGCCCCTAACATGGGAGCAGCCATTATATAAGCCAATTAATAACAAAAGCAAAGAAACATATTGACAACAATACAATAATAGTGGGGGACTTTAACACCCCCCTCACTGAAATGGACAGTTCATCTAAGCAAAAGATCAACAAAGAAATAAAGAGTTTAAATGACACACTGGACCAAATGGACTTCACAGACATATTCAGAACATTCCACCCCAAAGCAACGGAATACACATTCTTCTCTAGTGCCCATGGAACATTCTCCAGAATCGATCACATCCTAGGTCACAAATCAGGTCTCAACTGATACCAAAAGATTGGGATCATTCCCTGCCTATTTTCAGACCACAATGCTTTGAAACTAGAACTCATTCACAAGAGGAAAGTCAGAAAGAACTCAAATACATGGAGGCTAAAGAGCATCCTACTAAAGAATGAATGGGTCAACCAGGAAATTAAAGAAGAATTAAAACAATTCATGGAAACCAATGAAAATGAAAACACAACTGTTCAAAATCTTTGGGATGCAGCAGAGGCAGTCCTAAGAGGAAAGTATATAGCAATACAAGCCTTTCTCAAGAAACAAGGAAGGTCTCAAATACACAACCTAACCCTCCACCTAAAGGAGCTGGAGAAAGAACAGCAAATAAAGCCTAAACCCAGCAGGAGAAGAGAAATAATAAAGATCAGAGCAGTAATCAATGAAATAGAAACTAAAAGAACAGCGGAACAGATCAAGGAGACTAGGAGCTTGTTCTTTGAAAGAATTAGTAACATTGATAAACCCCTGGCCATACTTATGAAAAAGAAAAGAGAAATGACCCAAATAAATAAAACCATGAATGAAAGAGAGATCACAACCAACACCAAAGAAATACAAACAATTATAAAAACATATTATGAGCAACTACATGCCAGAAAATTAGATAATCTGGAAGAAATGGATACATTCCTAGAAATGTATCAACTACCAAAACTGAACCAGGAAGAAATAGAAAACCTAGAACCACTAAGGAAATTGAAGCAGTTATCAAAAATCTCCCAACAAACAAGAGCCCAGGGCCAGATGGCTTCCCAGGGGAATTCTACCAAACATTTCAAGAAGAATTTATACCTATTCTTCTGAAACTGTTCCAAAAAATAGAAATGGAAGGAAAACTTCCAAACTCGTTTTATGAGGCCACCATTACCTTGATCCCCAAACCAGACAAAGACCCCATCAAAAAAGGAGAATTACAGACCAATATCCTTGATGGACATGGATGCAAAAATTCTCACCAAAATACTAGCCAATAGGATCCAACAGTACATCAAAAGGATTATTCACCACGACCAAGTGGGATTTATCCCTGGGCTGCAAGGTTGGTTCAACATCCGCAAATCAATCAATGTGGTACAATACATTAACAAAAGAAAGAGCAAGAACCATATGATCCACTCAATAGATGCAGAAAAAGCATTTGACAAAGTACAGCATCCTTTCTTGATCAAAACTCTTCAGAGTATAGGCATAGTGGGTACATACCTCAATATCATAAAAACCATCTATGAAAAACCTACAGCGAATATCATTCTCAATGGGGAGAAACTGAGAGCTTTCCTCCTAAGGTCAGGAACACGGCAGGGATGTCCACTATCACCACTGCTATTCAACATGATACTAGAAGTCCTAGCCACAGCAATCAGACAACAAAAAGAAATAAAAGGCATCTGAATTGGCAAAGAAGAAGTCAAACTCTCACTCTTTGCAGATGATATGATACTTTATGTGAAAACCCAAAAGACTCCACCCTAAAACTGCTAGAACTCATACAGGAATTCAGTCAAGTGGCAGGATATAAAATCAATGCATAGAAATCAGTGTCATTCCCATACACCAACAACAAGACAGAAGAAAAATAATTTAAGAAGTCGATCCCATTTACAGTTGCACCCAAAGGATGAGATACCTAGGAATAAATCTAACCAAAAAGGCAAAGAATCTGTACTCAGATAACTATAAACTACTCATGAAAGAGATTGAGGAAGACAGAAAGAAATGGAAAACACTCCATGCTCATGTATTGGAAGAACAAATATTGTGAAGATGTCAATGGTACTTAGAGCAATCTACACATTCAATGCAATCCCTATTGAAATACCATCAACTTTTTTCAAAGAAATGGAACAAATAATCCTAAAATTTGTATAGAACCAGAAAAGACCCCAAATAGCCAGAAGAACGTTGAAAAAGAAAATCAAAGCCGGCGGCATCACAATTCCGGACTTCAAGCTCTATTACAGAGCTGTCATCATCAAGACAGCATGGTACTGGCACAAAAACAGACACATAGATCAATGGAACAGAATAGAGAGCCCAGAAATGGACCCTCAACTCTATGGTCAAGTAATCTTCGACAAAGCAGGAAAGAATGTCCAATGGAACAAAGACAGTCTCTTCAACAAATGGTGTTGGGAAAATTGGACAGCCACATGCAGAAGAATGAAACTGGACCATTTCCTTACACCACACACAAAAATAGACCCAAAATGGTTGAAAGACCTAAATGTGAGACAGGAGTCCATCAAAATCCTAAAGGAGAACACAGGCAGCAACCTCTTCGACCTCAGCTAGAGCAACTTCTTCCTAGAAACATCACCAAAGGAAGGGAAGCAAGGGCAAAAATGAACTATTGGGACTTCATCAAGATAAAAAGCTTTTGCATAGCAAAAGAAACAGTCAACAAAACCAAAAGACAACTGACAGAATGGGAGAAGATATTTGCAAATGATGCATCAGATAAAGGGCTAGTATCCAAAATCTATAAAGAACTTATCAAACTCAACACCCAGAGAACAAATGATCCGATCAAGAAATGGGCAGAAGACATGAACAGACATTTTTCCAAAGAAGATATCCAAATGGCCAACAGACACATGTAAAAGTGCTCAACATCACTCGACATCAGGGAAATCCAAATCCAAACCTCAATGAGATACCATCTCACACCAGCCAGAGTGGTTAAAATTAACAAGCCAGGAAACGACAGCTGTTGTCAGGGATATGGAGAAAGGGGAACCCTCCTACATTGTTGGTGGGAATGCAAGCTGGTGCAACCATTCTGGAAAACAGTATGGAGGTTCCTCAAAAAGTTGAAACTAGAGCTACCATATATATGATCCAGCAATTATACCGCTGGGTATTTACCCCAAAGATACAAATGTAGTGATCTGAAGGGGTACATGCACCCCAATGTTTATAGCAGCAATGTCCACAATAGCCGAACTATGGAAAGAGCTATGATGTCCATCAACAGATGAATGGATAAAGAAGTGGTATATATATATACAATGGAATATTATGCAGCCATCAAAAGGAATGGAATCTTGCCATTTGCAATGATATGGATGGAACTGGAGGGTATTATGCTGAGCGAAATAAGTCAATCAGAGAAAGACATGTATCATATGACCTCACTGATATGAGGAATTCTTAATCTCAGGAAACAAACTGAGGTTTGTTGGCATGGTGGAGGGTGGGAGGGATGGGTGGCTGGGTGATAGACATTGGGGAGTGTATGTGCTATGGTGATCGCTGTGAATTGTGCAAGACTGTTGAATCAGAGACCTGTACCTCTGAAACAAATAATACTTTATATGTTAGAAGAAGAAGAGGAAGAAGAAGAAGAAGAAGAAGAAGAAGAAGAAGAAGAAGAAGAAGAAGAAGAAGAAGAAGAAGAAGAAGAAGAAGAAGAAGAAGAAGAAGAAGGAGAAGAAGAAGAAAGCAGGAAGGGAAGAATGAAGGGGGGGAAATTGGAGGGGGAGATGAACCATGAGAGACTATGGACTCTGAAAAACAAACTGAGGGTTCTAGAGGGGAGGGAGTGGGGGGATGGGTTAGCCTGGTGATGGGTCTTAAAGAGGGCTCATTCTGCATGGAGCACTGGGTGTTACACGCAATCAATGAATCATGGAACACTACATCAAAAACTAATGATGTAATGTATGGGTATTAATATAACATAAAAAATGAATTAATGGGACTCATTTAGAAGAGTCTCTGGCAAATGTTTAATAAGTGTTAGTAGTGGTAATTGTATTGTCAAATTACCAGAATAACTGTCATTTAGTAATATAGGAAAGAGGTTAAATATTTGAACTCTAGCCATGAATAGGCCTTCATCAAAATCTTTGCTGTGTCCCCTCCAAGCTGAGCGGTGTTTAGGTACATTATAAAATGTACAAAACATAGGTAGTTGTAAATGCTTAAGAAGAAAGTATATATAGGGGCGCCTGGGTGGCTCAGTCAGTTAATAACGCATCCGACTGTTGATTTCAGCTCAGGTCATGATCTCAGGGTCATGAGATCAAATCCTGTGACAGGCTTCAGGCTGGGTGCTGGGCGATGGACCTGCTTAAGATTCTCTCTCTCCCTTCTCCCCTGCACCCCCCCCGCACACCTGTTCCCTCATGAGTTCTCTCTCTCTAAATAAAAAGAAGAAAGTAAATATAGACTTAGCACAGCACCAAGTATGTTTAATAAATGTTTGTAGTTATTAGTATATGATGTAATTAACAGAGCTGCTAATACTATCCATTGTCCTTTACTTAACACCATGTTTTGGTAATGCGCCATAAAAATTTAAACAAAGACAATACTTAATATCTTAGCTTCTTCCCTGGATACAGAGATGTGTTGCCCAAGAAACCAACTATCTCCTAGCAACTTCATGTTTCAATTCCCTTTTAACTTGGAAGTTTTTCAGATGCAATGCTAGTTATTTCTGAACTTCTGGATCAGCCCATAATATCCAAGTAAGAGAGAGTTAATATAAAATAACTAGATTAAACAACAATCTTATCTCTTTGACTTTAAAAGCATGAAAAACAAGGTTGCTTATCATGCTAAAATTAATACTAAGTGTGCCTGAAAGTAGAGACTCAAAACACTCAGCATTACTGAGAAGTACATCCCAGGGCTTATAGGCTAATTAAAATTCTGCCTAAACTTATATTCCAAATACTATATTTAAACTAAATTTATTTGAAATGAAGAGACATAATTCTTTGTTTAACTAAAGCTCACTATTGCAATTTCTCAAAGAAAAATCCATAATATCATGTTCTTTAAAATAAAGCCCTGGGTTTTATTAAGATAATAAAAATACCAGTATATGTGACAGTGGATTTTCTAAGACAAAGGGATTTTTTTCTCTTATACACTAATAAAAAAATGAGGTATACATATTTCTGGAAGGAATTTGTGTGGGAAAAAAAGCACAACTTCTAGAGCATATCTTATTTATACAGCTGCCAAATCTTTCCACCAGCTTTCTGTCAGACAAATGCAGCTATGCTTGGATAAGGTTGATTTTTAATTAAACATTCTGTGTCTTTCAGCAAGTAAAAAAATGAGCTAATAGCGCATATTCATATGAAGATATCAGAGTTTTATTTCTAAAATCTGCTGCTGCTGATGGGTTTATTTGTGTTAATCATGTCCACAGAGGTTAAGAAACAGATATTACAATATATGTAGGCACAGGTGTTCTATATTAATAATGGCTTTCAAAAGTGCATAAGGCATATTAAAATGTCATATTTAAGCTAGCAATTCAAGCACGGATTTCCAAGTCCCTGCCTATTAGTTTTACTTTAATTGATTTAACCCTATTTAAAGACTTAATTCTATAGAATGAAAGAATACTTCCCTGTTTTAGGAGACAAACAGTATGTGTGTCATAATCTTTTCTTAATTAATCCCTTGAGAATTGCTCTATTTTTAAAAGTGTAGTGCCTGTCTATTAATCTAGTTTTTCCAATATTAATGAAAAAATCTACAGGGCATATTTCTCTCTTACAATAATAATACCCAATGACAAGTATAATTCTTTTTTTTTTTAAGATTTTTTTTTTTTTTTTATTTGACAGAGAGAGACACAGTGAGAGAGGAAACACAAGCAGGGGGAGTGAGAGAGGGAAAAGCAGGCTTCCTGCGGAGCAGGGAGCCGGATGCAGGACTCAATCCCAGGACCCTGTGAACATGACCTGAGCTGAAAGCAGGCGCTTAATGACTGAGCCACCCAGGCACCCGACAACTATATTTATTTGTTTAATAATAAAACCTATTTTTAAATCAGTTTATTACTATGAAAAACATCACAAAATAAAATATTTCCTATTTCATTAAGAATGATAATAAGGCTTACCACCAACTTTAGTAAACAGATTTGGAAGTTGAATGAATATAACAAGCAAGATGCCTGCATATAAGTGAGGTTCTCTATGCTATATGATTTGATCCTCATGGTCTTGGATCCAACTTACTGTGTATAGTAGAATTGGGAAGTCATCTCTAAGGCTAAAATTTTCTGTTTTTATGGCTCAAAGCTTCTCTCTTAGAAAAAACTACTTTGTTACCTTTCCATCCCAGTTCATCCCATTTAACTTCAGTAAAAGCAAATCCAGGATATCTCTTCCTCTTTCCCTCATCTTCCTATCTCCTTCCTTCTTTCTTTCCTTTCCTTTCTCCCTTTCCGTGATTCTCATAGAATTTAAGAATTTCTTGCAGAATGTGTCAAATGTAGACCTAATTCCTTTACCAGGAACTGTGAAGGAAAGCACTCCCAAACATATTCTATTGGGTAATTTGTGTAAGCCAAATCAGAAGCATGCACACTGGACAAAGGCTCTGGCTAATTTATCCACCAGTGAGTTAGGTAGTTGCCTTGATGGCAATCTTTGAGAGAGCCATAAAATTAGCAATAGTTTTAGTCCTTCATTCTTGGGACTTGCCCTGTTTGATTCAGCAGTATTATTATTAGGAAAGGCAATATTAATTTCAAAGCCCTCCATATAATTTCTGTTTCCCATTCTCCTCTGTGGTTATGTGCAAATCTCTCTCTCTGGACTCCATTCCTTGGGCTACAAAGTTATCTGTTTATCCCCCTAAAAGATGCCAATCTCAGCACTCATATCTCAGAGGTTATTTCCAGGACTCAGATTTGACTTAACCCTTTAAGGGTTTCTCACATGTGATTCTAATGGGATCCTACAAAACCAAGGGGTTAGATGTATTGATTCCAAATGACATTCTGGCATCTCTCTTCCAAAGAAGAATTAAAAATCCAACCTGGCATCTCACTGCACACACATTCTCACCATCATCTTCATTAGTCAACTACTTTTTTAATATAAAACTTTGTATATGCTTTTTGATTAGACAGCACTAATAACTTACATATTGTCTGGACAAACATCTAGGAAATAAGTTGTGCTATTTATTAATCAAAGGTCTCAGCACCCTCTGCATAGTTTGGCATTAATACAATATCTTATTTTTCTGCATAATATTGAGATAAAGAAGGTATGTTGCAATTACATATGTTTAGCTTATATATGTTTGCATTATAATAGAGCACAGCAAAAAGAAAAAAATAATAACTAGAGGTTCGCATATTGATACTTTGAGTGGAAAAGATGAGACAAGGCATCCAATCAGGAGCAATGTAATTTGAAAAAAAAAAACAAAACAGGCTTGATATTTTAAATATGACTTCTACTTTGAAAACAAAATTATATGGTGTTTTCATAATACAAAATATTGAAAGTAAGACACCATAAAATCATTTGATTAGTGAGGACAAACAGAATATAATGACTTGTGATACTTTAGGTAGAGGGAATGTTTTTTCTAAGTCTGCAAAACACAGAAACATGTTCTTATTAGTTTAAACTTTTACTGCCCCAGCTTCCTATCCAGCCATCAGTAGGATATTTCCAGCTCAAGGTTTTTCTTTTCTTCCCTCCCCTCCCCTCCCTTTCCTTTCTCTTCCCTTCACTTCCCTTCTGTCTCTCTCTCCCTTCCTTTCTCTCCTTTCTTTCTCTTTCTTTCTTTCTTTCTTTCTTTCTTTCTTTCTTTCTTTCTTTCTTTCTTTCTTTCTTTTCTTTCTTTCTTTCTTTCTTTCTTTCTTTCTTTCTTTCTTTCTTCTTCTTTCTTTCCTTCTTTTCTTTCTTTCTCTTTCTTTTCTTTCTTTCTTCTTTCTTTCTTTCTTTCTTTCTTTCTTTCTTCCTTCCTTCCTTTCTTTCTTTCTTTCTTTCTTTCTTTCTTTCTTTCTTTCTTTCTTTCTTTCTTTCTTTCTTCTTTTTCTTTCTCTTTCTTTTCCTTTTCCTTCCTTCCTTCTTTCCTTCCTTTCTTCCTTCCTCTCTCTCCCAATTTCTCTCTTCTTCCTTCCTTCCTTCCTTCCTTCCTTCCTTCCTTCCTTCCTTCCTTCCTTCCTTCCATCTGTCTTCCTTTCCTCACTGACTCAGTGAGTCATCAGGAAGCTCCTTTATCCAAACAGAAAGCACTGAAAAAAGCCACAAGGAGAAACTGGGGCTATCTTTCCTCATCCAAGCTGAGTTGTCACATACAAAGGAGAATTAAGACTAAAGTATATTTAGAATTATAATTAGAAAAGCAGATCTCTCATTCAAAGCACAATGACAAAAGAAACTATTTCAGAGGAGAGATTACTTGAGCTTTTAAGGGCCTGATAATGTATGTACTAATTAATTCCTCTCTGACAATATATTGTTTCATGTGGGCATTGACTTAATTTGTCAAAGCCATACATAATCTGATTCCATACTTTGAAGACTTCCTTATAGATATAGCTTCACATTTTTCCCCCAAAGACAACTTTCCTGCTTATTATTTGCACAGAGTAGGAAACAAAATCAATGTTTATCTGGTGTAGCTGAAGGAAAATATTATGTCCATTAACTTTTTTTGTTCTTGTTGTTTTATTTTACATGCCCTCCTTAATGCCCATCACTCAGTTATCCCATCCCTCACCCACCACCCCTCCAGAACCCTCAAGTTTGTTTCCTATGATTAAGAATCTCTTATAGTTTTTCTCCCTCTCTGATTTCATCTTATTTTATTTTTCTTTTATTTATTTTTTAGGGTAGCTCAATTTTTAACTTTTTGAGGAACTTCCATACTGTTTTCCAGAGTGTCTATACTAGCTTACATTCCCACCAACAGCATAAGATGGTTCCCCTTTCTGGGGCACCTGGGTGGCTCAGTTGGTTAAGCAACTGCCTTCAGCTCAGGTCATGATCCTGGAGTCCTGGAATCGAGTCCCGCATTGGGCTCCCTGCTCAGCAGAGAGTCTGCTTCTCCCTCTGGCCCTCCCCCCCCACTCATGCTCTCTCTCTTTCATTCTCTCTCTCAAATAAATAAATAAAATCTTAAAAAAAAGAGGGTTCCCCTTTCTCCACATCCTCGCCAACATTTGTTGTTTCCTGACTTATTAATTTTAGCCATTCTGAAGGATGTGAGGTGGTATCTCATTATGGCTTTGATTTGTATTTCCCTGATGCCATATGATGTTGAACATTTTTTCACGTGTCTGTTGATGACATGTCCATTAACTTTTAAAAGGATGCACATTTGATTAAATATGCTAAATGAATAAAATAACATGAAATAAAATTTTAGATCTTAAGAATCTATGCTTATACTATCCGGAAGGATTACTGCCATCTAATAAAGTCTATTTAAAATTCATATTGAAAATTTTATATTAGGAATGCAACTTATGTATGTTGAAAATATTTTTTTTAAAGATTTTATTTATTTATTTGAGAGAGAGAGAATGAGAGACAGAGAGCATGAGAGGGAGGAGGGTCAGAGGGAAAAGCAGACTCCCTGCCGAGCAGGGAGCCTGATGAGGGACTCGATCCTGGGACTCCAGGATCATGACCTGAGCCGAAGGCAGTCGCTTAACCAACTGAGCCACCCAGGCGCCCCTGTATGTTGAAAATATTAAGACATGTGTTATGAATGAATCTTTGGCATTAAAATAGTGTTTCAGATACTTTAGAAATGTAACTTCAAAAGTGGATTTATGAAAGCAAAGGGTATTCATCAAATAATGCCCTAGTTATTTCTTGTTCTATGAAGTAATTCATGAGGATAGAAAGCAGATTAACTCCTTATCTATCTTATCCTGAGCTAAATTGTATGGTAATGTTTATCTTTAGGATCAATAAGTATTCTCTGGATATCCTGGAAGAACAAATATTTGTTTATTTTAATTGCAGATTTAGAATGTTCACTCCACCACAAAATCTGAAATATGTAGGTTTAAAAGATCATGTCCTTAGAATTAAAGAAATACTTTTAAGTTTGAAGGATATGATTCATTATCACACTTAAGTATTCATTTTTACCTCATCTGATACATTCTTTAGCTGAAGGCCAGCTGTCTGACCCTCTACTCTTTTGCCCACTACCACAGTAATGTGATTGCAGCTTCCCTTGATAGCATTCTAAAACTTGGTGTTGTCATGAGACATTAAGGATTCATGGAATTCTAAGAATTATATTTGCCTTTCAGAAGATCTTTTTTATTCTTTTTATTTTTTTTATTTGAATATAGTTAACACACAACATTACATTAATTTCAGGTGTACAACATAGTGATTCAACTTCTCTATACATTATGTTATGCTCTCCACAAGTGCGGTTACCATTTGTCACCACACAATGCTATTATGATGCCATTGACTATATTCCCTGTGCTGTGCTTACCTCAACATAATTAAGGTAATTATAAAAAACCCACAGCTAACATCATATTCAAGAGTGGAAAACTGAGAGCTTTTCCCCTAAGACCAGGAACAAGATTAGGATTTCCATTCTCACCACTTTTATTCAACATGGTACTAGAAGTCCTAGCCAGAGCAATCAGACAAGAAAAAGAAATGAGATATTCATATTGATAATGAAGAAGTTAAACTGTCACCATTTGCAGATGGCATGAAACTATACATACAAAAATCTAAAGACTGCACCAAAAAACTATTAGAACTGATAAAAAATTCAGTAAATTTTGTAATTCAGGATACAAAATTAATACCCAGAAATTGGTAACATTTTATACACTAATAACAAAGTTGCAAAAAATTAAGAAAAAAATTCTATTCCTCCAGAAGTTAAAAGTAGAGCTACCCTATGATCCAGCAATTGCACTACTGGGTATTTACCCCAAAGGTACAGATGTAGTGAAACGAAGGGGCACCTGCACCCTAATGTTCATAACAGCAATGTCTACAATAGCCAAACTGTGGAAGGAGCCAAGATGCCCTATGACAGAGGAATGGATAAAGAAGATGTGGTCTATATATACAATGGAATATTACCTAGCCATCAGAAAGGATGAATACATACCATTTACATCGATGTGGTTGGAACTGGAGGATATTATGCTAAGTGAAATAAGTCAATCAGAGAAAGACGATTACCATATGGTTTCACTCATATGTGGAATATAAGAAACAGTGCAGAGGAACATAAGGGAAAGGAGGGAAAACTGAATGAGAAGAAATCAGAGAGGTAGACAAACCATGAGGGACTCTTAACTATAAGAAACAAACTGAGGGTTGCTGAAGGGGAAGTGGGTGGGGGGATGGGGTAACGGTGATGGACATTAAGGAGGGCATGTGATGTGATGAGCACTAGGTGTTATATGCAACTGATGAATTACTGAACACTACATCTGAAACTAATGATGTACTATATGTTGGCTAATTAAAATTAAATTTAAAAAAATCCATTTACAGTATCACCAAACATAATAGAATACCTAGGAATAAATTTAATCAAGGAGGTGAAAGACCTGTAGTCTGAAAACTATAAAATGTTGATGAAAGAAATTGAAGACAACACAAACAAATGGAAAGATTCACCACGTTCACAGATTGCAAGAATAAATACTGCTAAAAGTCCATACTACCAAGAGCAATTTTTACAGAACTAGAACAAATAATCCTAATTCATATGGAGCCACAAAAGACTCTGAATAGCCAAACCAATCTTGAGGAAAAAAAAAAAAAAAAACAAAAACGGTGGTACCACAATTCCAGATTTCAAGATACACTACAAGAAATATAATAATCAAAACAGGATAGTTCTGGCACAAAAATAGATTAATAGAACAGAATAGAGACCCTAGAAACAAACCCACACTTATATGGTCAATGAATCTTCAACAAAGCAGGAAAGAATACCCAGTGGGAAAGGACAGTCTCTTCAACAAATGGTGTTGGGAAAATGGGACAGCAACATGCAAAAGAAAGAAAGTGGACCATTTCCTTATACCATGTACAAAAATAAACTCAAAATGAATTAAAGACCTAAATATGAAACCTGAATTCCTAGAAGTTCTAGAAGAGAGCACAGGCAATAATTTTCTTGACATCGGCTATAGCAACATTTTTCTGGATATGTCTACCAAGGAAAGAAGGGAAACAAAAGCAAAAATAATCTATTAGGGATACATCAAAATAAATGGCTTCTGCACAGCAAAGAAAACAATCAACAAAACAAAAGGGCAACCTACTGAATGGGAGAAGATATTTGAAAATTATATATTTATATATTTAATAAAGGGTTAATATCTAAAATATAGAAAGAACTTTTACACCTCAACAGCAAAAACACCCCAAACGTACAATTAAAAAATGGACAGAAGACCTCACTAGACATTTTTCCAAAGACATACAGATGACCAAAGGACACATAAAAAAATGCTCAATATCACTAATCAGAATCCCTTCTTCTGGGTGCCTGGGTGGCTCAGTTGGTTAAGCGACTGCCTTAGGCTCAGGTCATGATCCTGGAGTCCCGGGATCGAGTCCCGCATCAGGCTCCCTGCTCAGCAGGGAGTCTGCTTCTCCCTCTGACCCTCCCCCCTCTCAGGTGCTCTCTCTCATTCTCTCTCTCAAATAAATAAATAAAATCTTAAAAAGAAAAAAAAAAGAATCCCTTCTTCCTTCATTTAATGTCTGTTTTGTCTCTAAACAAAGAGAATGTCACAGATATCATTGAACCTACAATAAAAATATTTATCAGTAGTTTAAAACATTGCAAAAGTAAGATAACATTCTGGAATGTTATGGAACTTTCTGTGTCAGAATTATTCAGATCAATATCAAGTTTTATCTAATGGCGATATATATAAAAACTTAAGAAAACAAATACTTCCACATACTATGTCTATTTAAACTAGCAAACAAGAAAATAAAATGCACAGGAATAATTGAGTAAAAGAAAAAATGAAATAAATAAAAAACCTCAAATTTCTCATAGATCATAGTTAAATCCACAAAATATAATGAGGAAATTTTGATTAAGAGTGATATTTAGAAAAAAAATAAAAAGGTATGTTAAAGATAGTTTTAAATTATTTAAAACCTATGAATAGAAGATGTTCTTTAGAAACATTTCAGTTAGAAATACACAAAAGTTACTTGTAATACTTCCTTGATCAGGGAGAATTTTGGAGTATCACTCAACAGGTAAAAGTAAAATATGTGAACTACATCTGTAGAGAAGTTACCAGAATGTTTGAATGAGTTTTGATAGAATGAAGGAAGTATGTAGTCACACTGTTCTCTAACTCTTTACCTTTTTAAAACGCATGCAAATTTATAATTAAAGGAACAGTCTGTTTCTGACTATGAGTGTTTTTGTTTTTGTTTTGTTTTGTAACTAAATATAAATTCAAGAAGGGTAGAAAGTCAGATACTAGAATTCATATATGAGTTCTCAAAATAATAGCCCCGTGACTAAAGAGTCAGAAGTTTAGAGAGTTGATTGTAGAGTCCTCTGTTACAAATACAGAAATGACATCAGAGAAAAACACATGAGACTATACTTGCTAATGTGTTTTGCCTTAAATGTGTATGTACATACATACATCATAGTAGTAACAGAGCTATTAACAAAACCACTACTAACATCTGAGTGTTCTGATTCCTTACTAACTTTCTGTTCAAATCTTACCATGTAGCTATCATCAAAAACCATTTAAAAGAACATCTGGTTTGCAGAAGATTTAGGCACATATATTGGTTCAACATGTGTAAAGAACAAAATATTTGAAAAAATATTTTGTAAATATTTTCACGTTCTATCAACAATTTTTCTATCATCCCATTGAATTAACAAAGAATGTTGTTTTCTTTGAGTTTCAAAGCTGATTTTCTTGAAGTTATAACAAAGCCAATATTTCAAAATCCAAGCTTTATTGGGAAAAAAGGGTTTTACAAATTTCCAAATTCCCATTTTCATGTGGAAAACCAGATCTCATAGTCTTAAACTTAAAACTTTACCATTATCAGCAGAGTTATATGATTTATCAGAACTGTCAACCAGCAGGAAGGGCTCTTCTCTTTCCAACAAGGCAGCTGAAAATCAGGACGTGAGGCAGAGAGGGGATAGGGGAAAGTACAAGAAGAAGTAGATTTGAACATTCTGACTTGCTATTTGATATTAAAATATTCAAACGGTAGATCAAGGCCCAATAAACACTCCTAAAACAGAGGTCTTTACTTCTCATTTCAATTACCTACCTGAAAAAAATTGAAAGAACTTAAGAAGAAGCATATGATGCTGCTCAGGAAGAATATGCAGAATTTGTTGCATATTGGGAATAAACTCATTATTTATTTTTTATTTATTTTTAAAGATTTTATTTATTTGAGAGAGAGAGAATGAGAGAGAGCACATGAGAGGGGGGAGGGTCAGAGGGAGAAGCAGACTCCCTGCCGAGCAGGGAGCCCGATGCGGGACTCGATCCAGGGACTCCAGGATCATGACCTGAGCCGAAGGCAGTCGCTTAACCAACTGAGCCACCCAGGCGCCCTAAACTCATTATTTAAAAAAATTAGAAAGTAGAGGGAAAGAGTGATGCATTCATCCTGTGTTTCCTATATAAGCTATATTGAGTAATAAAATAGTAGATCAGGGGAAGTTTCCTTTATAGGAATAGTTCACCATTCGTTCTGTGCTCTGTTCTCATCGTTCTGCCCTCTGCACCACCTTTTTCATGAAGGGTAACACCCTTAAGCTACTTTTATTTGATTGAGAGGATCTATGAGGTGCATACTTAATTTCCTTACAAGGGCTTTTGTTTTATGTAAAGGTACTCTAAGATATTACCTTTAATTTTTTGAGGGCTTAATAAAAAAATTTGTAGTCATACTCTCAGCTTCATCTTTAGACCCTATTTGTCTTGCTAAACCTAGATTTAATTTTTGCTCCATAATAATTTCTCAATTTTAGTATCATTTGCCTGCTGAAGAGGCTGAGAAACTTCAAAATCGTGTTTTGACCCCTTTCTGTTTGTTTTCCTTTGTTCATTCTTTTTTTTTTTAAAGATTTTATTTATTTATTTGAAGAGAAAGAATAAGAGATAGGGAGCATGAGAGGGAAGAGGATCAGAGGGAGAAGCAGACTCCCTGCTGAGCAGGGAGCCCGATGCAGGACTCGATCCTGGGATTCCAGGATCATGAACTGAGCTGAAGGCAGTCACTTAACCAACTGAGCCACCCAGGTGCCCTCCTTTGTTCATTCTTAACAGTTTGTCACTGTTAAGATTACAACAATAGGTGGCACTTCTTTCCCAGATCACCCAGTTTATTAGTTACATTTTCTACTTTCCATATAGCTGTAGGCAACAGAATTGCTAAATTTTCTGCCACTACATAACAAAGATATCCTTTTCTCCAGTTTCCAATAAAATACTCTTCACTTTCTGGAGAATTCTTATCTACAGCATGCTAAACGTCCAAACCTCTGCAGGTGGTTAAGTTCAAGGTGTTCTAAGCTTTCACTAAACTATCCTCAAAGCCCATGGTCCATTCCAAGACCATTCCCCCATTTTAGGTTGTAGTTGTGACAGCACTCTACTTCCAGATACTAACATTGATACTAGTCAACTAGTGCTGCATTAAAATCTATCCCATACTTTTTCAGATTAAAACAACAAACGTTTATTCACTCAAGTTCTAAGGGTCAAGATTTTTGGAGTGGATGCTTAGTTGGATGGTTCTGTTCCAGGGTCTTTTATGAAGTTGCAATCAAGCTGTCAGTCCAGACAACAGTCTTTGCACTTAAGGATTGATGGATCTGCCTCCAAGTTCATTAACGTGGTTTATGGCCAGAGGTTTCATTCTCTCATTATGCAGGCTTCTCAATAGGGCCACTAATGCTATAGAGTCTCCATACTGAGAGATTAGATATTAGAGTAAGGGAGAGAACCTCCAAGATGGGAAGCCACAGTTTTTGTTTTGTTTTGTTTTGTTTTTTATAACCTAATCTTGGAGTGACAAGTCTTTGCTTCTACTGTATTCTATTCATTAGAAATGAGTCATGAAGTGCAGTCTATACTCAGAGAAGGGAATGTGGAGCACAGTTTGCTACTGTCTTTCTTTGGAATTTAAATATGGTTAAAGAAATTGTATATGGATTCCAGGTCGACAAGGGGTTGATAGCAGTAATTTTGTAACATTCGTTAGCTAAGTTGGAAGTAAATGTTCCAGCATGTGTTGGTAATGTTCAGATAAGGTTGAGCACAAATAAAACAGCAAAAGATTTATAAGGTGTTAAGTAAAGTGGCAAAGATTTTCATTGTCACTGATTGGCTATCTCAACTTGGTGCATGGGAGAATTCAGGCCTGAAATTCCTCTACTTACCACTGGATTTCCTTCATTTTATTCTCCACTTCCTAGGCCAGATACATGTAAAGTTCAGCAGGAAAGCTCACTAGCTTCCTCTGTTGTTCATCTAATGTCGTCAAGATTGTAGGCAGTGAGACCCTGGCATATGTCCAGTTTATCCTCACTCTCTCCTGCTCCACACCAAGCTTTTCTTCTTAACTATTGGTCCCGCTGATTTAAGGCAATTGCAAACTCATCAGCGAATACACAGTAGTATATTTTCACAGCTCCCAAGATCATTTAAGGTCTAATTCTTACAATAGTTCCCTTATCCACTATTAGGGGTTCTACTTTCCAAATAAAACCTAAAATATAGAGCAGGTTACTAGCGCAGTCTAATTACTCAAAAATATATCAAGATAGTTTC
This sequence comes from Mirounga angustirostris, assembly GCF_029215605.1. Classification (NCBI taxonomy): domain Eukaryota; kingdom Metazoa; phylum Chordata; class Mammalia; order Carnivora; family Phocidae; genus Mirounga; species Mirounga angustirostris. Next base: position 76,896,867 of record NW_026991721.1, read on the forward strand.
TGGGCATATAAATGCTATGCAGTGGTTATGAATGAAGAAAATGTTATTAACCCTCCAGACATAGGGGTTCACATGTGGGTCCTTTTTCCTACACTAGTAAAAAGTAGCTATGAGTCACTTGTACTCTATTGTTTTTCTGTTTTGAGAGCAACAATTTGAAAAAAAAATTACTGACATAAATTATAGTATATGATTTGGTCACTTCACACTTAAAAGAAAATCTCAAGGTATGCATTCTTAATTATCTCCAAAATGAAATGTAAGTGATAAACCAAAAATCTCATCTCTCATCAGTACCATCCACATGTGTATATTCAAACTCATCCAAACTGCCTACTTTTTTCAGAGCCATCATGTATGTTAATCACATTGCCCTTATGTATGTTATTCCCTCTGCCTGAAAATACCTTTGATTGGCCTTTTCATGGGATACTACCTTCCAAGATTTTAAGAAAACTATCATGAAGCTTTACTATCTGGGTTACATTCCCTTCCTTTTTTCCATACTCTAAAATACACTCTCACATAGTATTTATTGCTTGTATTTTATCTCTTTGTCTTCCTTATTATATTGTTTGCTAAACTGAATGAATAGATGGAGTAACTTATGTGACATTAACTATAAGGGTGAAATATTAATTAACAATATGACCCTGGAGCTTAGGTACCATAACTTACATAATTAAAGACTATCGTGTTCATTTACTGCCTTTCTAAAAAAGGTACCACTCTAACAACAGCAATGGAGCATTGTATGGATGATTGTCTCTGATGCTCAGAACATTGCAGTCATTCAGTAAATACAAAAAGCAGAAAACATTTTCAACATCAACCACAATGAGAATGGACAGATAGACAATAAACTGCTGTAGCACTGCAAATGAAATAAAGAAAGTAAAATATTCTTTTGGACATGAAATGTAACAATTTTCTTTATTATCTGAAATGTTTTGGGAAAGCTGTTGATATTTTGGTTTTGGTAAAATAGAAAGGTAGAGAAAGACATTTAAGGCAAGGAGAAACCAAGAAATGTGTTTTGCTGCAAATAATAATTATGTGCAATTCTCCTTCTAATGCCAGATATTTTGTGATTTAGAGTTAGTTGCTGAGAATGAGTCTATGAGTAAACACATAATATGGACTCTGCCCTCATAGAGCTACACTTTTGAGAATGTACATCTTTGGTGTAATAAAAGGTTCTATTTTCTCAGACATATACTATCACCATAGATACTGAAATTGAAACAAATGCAGCCTAATGAGGCACTTGCTCAGAGGATTTGGAGAAGCTATAGCCTAATTTCCCATATCCATTATTTGCCACGGAAGTTATGAATACAATTACTAAAAAAGTAATCATCTAGTAATTACATTTAGTATTAAGGATGGAATGAATAAGAGTTTTGCTTATTCTACTTAAAGACATGCCCGTACTGGCAATTTTATACTCATTCTAAGACTACATTTACAAGTATATGGAAATGATAATATTTGAGGTAGTACCCCCAAATCCCCAGGTATTTTATTATATGTTCACTGATGACTGATATTCTTTAGTTATGCACAAAATTAATATTTCATAATTTCATGTATGGAAATAAATGCTAATATCCTTACTATAGCTGATGAATTGGCAGCATAGCAAATAATTCTGGGTTTTAGTTTTTTTTTTTTTTTAAGATTTTATTTATTTATTTGAGAGAGAGAATGAGATAGAGAGAACATGAGGGGGGGTGGTCAGAGGGAGAAGCAGACTCCCTGCTGAGCAGGGAGCCTGATGCGGAACTCGATCCTGGGACTCCAGGATCATGACCTGAGCCGAAGGCAGTCGCCTAACCAACTGAGCCACCCAGGCGCCCCTTAGTTTTTTATTAAAAAACAAAAAGCAGATAAAGCTTAATAAAGTTACTATGAAAAGAGTAAACAGGGGCGCCTGAATGGTTCAGTCGTTGGGCGTCTGCCTTCGGCTCAGGTCATGATTCCAGGGTCCTGGGATCGAGCCCCACATCGGCTCCCTGTTCGGGGGCAGGCCTGCTTCTCCCTCTCCTACTCTCCCTGCTTGTGTTCCGGCTCTCTCTCTCTTTCTCTCAAATAAATAAATAAATCTTAAAAAAAAAAAAGAGTAAACAACATAAAGTGTGTGGGGTGCTAAGCAACTTCATGTAATAATATATTTTAGCTACTATATTTACTTTTGCATTTAATATTCATCAAATTATTCCAGAAAATAAGTTTGAATGGAAATGGCTGGGGGAAATTGAGGAACTTTCAAATGGTAGGAAAGGGGCTTGCATGACAGGCATAGAGATGCATTAAAGGTTGAATAAGTGGATTCTAGCACAAAGTATGAGAACATCAGAATTAGCTTGGGATTGCCAGGACCCAGATGATTTTAGCTTGTTTCACAGTATTATATTCCAAATGAGGTTAGAAGCTCAATTTTATCATCTTGTAAAATGGGATAATATACATTTCATTAAATGACAGGGTGTGTTCCAAAGCCCCCATCATAAATCACATTTCATTGCGTTGCTTTCATAATGAAGCTAAAATTATCAAAGAATCAGGGTCATTACTAAACAAAAAAAATGAACAGATACATTGTATTATTATCATTCTTTTTAAGATGAAGAAACTTGCTCAAAAAGTTGATATGCTGACAGTATATTGTAAGTTTCAGGCAGAAATAGTGATCAGCAAGTTCTCTATATCATTATCTTCTAACAGTGACTGATATATAGATTGGAGTTTGTAACTATTGAATAATTTGATGAAAAATAAATAAGTGAGTTACACATGGTCAGAGGAAAACTTGGTTGCTAAGCAAGTATTCAAAACCATGACTTTGTGGCATCAATGCTCCCTCTGTGTTGTGAATTCTCCCTCCCCCACATTTCCCTCACCTCCTCCTCCTCTCTCTCTCATCCTCTCTTTCTCTCATCTCTCTCTGTCTCTGTCTCTCTGTCTCTTCTTTCAAGGAGAACGTATTGAATGGTGCGCTGTTGACATCTTAGTGGTAGTACAGAATTTGGGTATCTGTGAAAATGCAGAGGTGGCCTGAAACCAATATGTATCTCATTAACTTTAAGCCCATCCTAGAACAGAAAACAGTAGTATAACACAAAAGAATTTCTTCTTCTTTTTTTTTTTTAAAGTCAGCTTCAACACTTTTAAGGTATAAGTAGAAAATAAGATAAAATAAATGTTTTTCAGTAAAAATTTAATAAAATAGGATAACAATTAATTCAGAAATTCTATTTAGCAAAATGCTCCACTTCAGCAATATTCCATATTTGTTTATAACCAGATGCTCTTTATTTATCTAAGGAGTTGTTTCTCCAACCTTCTATGTTGCTTCCTAGATTTTCAAAAATCAATTTTTTAAAAATCTAACATTTTCAAGGAAGCACTCAAACTATTTTTAGGAGTTAGCAAATTTGTCTTTAGGGCCTAGGGAAACTAACTGCAATTGTGCTCCCAACTTTTATGGATTTATGCCTCTATTTCAAACAGAAGCTCAAGAATATGGTTATTTTTCTACCCAGAATGTGAAACTCTGAAAAGAATGTTTGATTAGGTTGATACAATCTAAACTAAATCTGGAAATAAATATGCACATATTTGACTGTATCCTCTTTAACAGGAAATGACAATTCTGCTTTGGCTCAAGGGTTTGAAATGCATTTTATAGCACAGGCTTTTGGAGCGATAACATTTTGATACTCAGGACATAATCAATCAATCCATTGTCAGGCAAATGCATGTTTTTAATAGTGCTGATACGGCATTTACATTTTACTTCAGATTTCTAGACTTCATGTATTCATTACATAAATATAGAAACAATGTAATACAATATTTCAACTAACAGTCTGCTCTTAGTGGAACCTTGAAGCCAATCTTTCAGAAACATTTTCCAAATTTTATTTTGTTACATGCTTCAATTTAGTAACTATCATATATATATTCAGTAGTTAAGCTAACTTTGCCTAAGCTGGGAAATTAAATTTTCTTCTACTTTCTTAATTTTCTTTATCATTTTTCTCTTTTCTAATTATATAATTCTAATATTCCAAAAATGTTTTCCCTTGAATTTTCTTAAATTAGAATTATATAGAATGATCACAATATCAAATCACAAAATCTCTTTCTATTTTCCCCCTCAAATTTTCCCTTTATCTTTGAACTAGAATAGTTCTCTTGGACCATTTCAGGAATAAGTAGCTCACTAAAATATTCACTTGCCTTTGATAATCCAAAATTGACTATAATGGCTATAAAGGAATAATTTTCACCAGTTTTGTCTGATAACATCAAGTTCAGATGGTTCAATATGATATTTTTAATTTATTCTGTTATGTCAGTTCATGTCAAAAAACTTTGTTCATATGTAGTGTTTTTAACATGTTCTATTCTTTAAGTTTCTTTTAAAAATTTTAACAAAATAACTTATGTACATGATTTTAAAAGCTTCTCATAGTACAGAGAAGCTGTAATAAAAGAATCTTAAACCAATTCCTAATGACATACTATTTTTGCTTTTACTTCTTAAATTATCAATTCTAATTTACCATGTAATATACTTGGATCAGTTTTTTTTATCAAAACATTATCTTTTCACTCTGTCATCTAAAATATATAGCTCTAACTCCCTTACTGTAACCCCACTTCCCTTTTTATGTCCTCAATTCAGTTGCACAATTATTCTCAGTCTCTCTTTCCATTGGTCAAATCTGCATTTTTATTGTACCAAACCTTTCATTCCTTCTTCCAAACTCATAGATATTATATCTTGACTTTCCATTTTGTCAGATGTAGATATCAGTACTTAATCTTTTCTCTCATCTTCCCTCCTCTACTGTTTTTATCCCCATGTCCGACTCTCAGTGTTGTAAATATGTTTTGTATTTCCATTATATTTTAATTAATAGTTAAGTTTTCTAAGATTGGTCTGTGGTTTTTGTTTATCTATTTCTTTGGGTTTTTGTTTTATTGTTGTTGCTCTTTGTAAGTAAAAAGCCAGTAAAAACATCTAATTATCATAACTTTGTAATTATTTTCAGTAAAAAGTAATATGCTGTGTAGTGAAGAATTAACCTTACTGAAAGAGAGGTCTGGTCTTTGCCTTTGACCACAGGGGAGGTAATCTCTAGGACCAATGGAATGTCATGCTTGATAGGAGTGCCATGGTTTGCCTGGAAGGTTTGTCCACTGCAAAGTCTAACAATGTGATATATGATGGAGTCTTTGGGACGCATCATATAAATCCTCACCTCTCAAGAACCTGAAGACTAAAGCCATTAGCCTGAACCCCCAGCTAGCAGCTGTAGCCACACAAGCAGTATATAATCAAATCCTAATAAACTGTAGACACCAAAGGCTCTAGAGAGCTTCCCTGTCTGTCAATTACACAGTACTGTGCATACTGTCACCATCATGGCCTGGAGCAGGTTATGCTGCTCATGACCCCACAGGGAGAAGACAATCAGAAGGTCCATGTTTGGAATGCCTGAACTCTGTCCTTATCTCCCCTCCCTTGGTAGATGTTAATTGTATCCTTTCACTATTCTAGAAAACAGTAAGTATGGACTTTCCTGAGTTCTAGGAGTCATTTTAATGAAATAGTTAACCTGAGGATGGCTGTGGAAAACCCCAAATTTTTAGACAGCTGGTCTGAAGTAAGAGTGTGCCAGGGCTCACAAACCTGCGACTGGTGTCTGAAACAAGGGCGATCTTTCTTTTTCTTTTTTTTTCTTTTTTATTCTTATGTTAATCCCCATATATTACATCATTAGTTTTAGATGTAGTGTTCCATGATTCATTGTTTGTGCATAACACCCAGTGCTCCATGCAGAATGTGCTCTCCTCAATACCCATCACCAGGCTAACCCATCCTCCCACCCCCCTCCCCTCTAGAACCCTCAGTTTGTTTTTCATCGTCTCTCATGGTTCGTCTACCCCTCCGATTTCCCCCCCTTCATTCTTCCCCTTCTGCTACCTTCTTCTTCTTTTTTTTTTCTTAACATATATTGCATTATTTGTTTCAGAGGTACAGATCTGAGATTCAACAGTCTTGCACAATTCACAGTGCTTACCAGAGCACATACCCTCCCCAGTGTCTATCACCCAGTCACCCCATCCCTCCCACCCCACCCCCCACTCCAGCAACCCTCAGTTTGTTTCCTGAGATTAAGAATTCCTCATATCAGTGAGGTCATATGATACATGTTTTTCTCTGATTGACTTATTTCGCTCAACATAATACCCTCCAGTTCCATCCACGTCGTTGCAAATGGCAAGATCTCATTCCTTTTGATGGCTGCATAATATTCCATTGTATATATATACCACCTCTTCTATATCCATTCATCTGTCGATGGACATCTTGGCTCTTTCCATAGTTTGGCTATTGTGGACATTGCTGCTATAAACATCGGGGTGCACGTACCCTTTCGGATCCCTACTTTTGTATCTTTGGGGTAAATACCCAGTAGTGCAATTGCTGGATCGTATGGTAGCTCTATCTTCAACTTTTTGAGGAACCTCCATACTGTTTTCCAGAGTGGCTGCACCAGCTTGCATTTCCACAAACAGTGTAGGAGGGTTCCCCTTTCTCCACATCCCCGCCAACATCTGTCGTTTCCTGACTTGTTAATTTTAGCCATTCTGACTGGTGTGAAGTGGTATCTCATTGAGGTTTTGAAACAAGGGCAATCTTATAAGGAGAGTTCCCTCAGAGTTTGCAGTTTGACTAATACATTGCATGTAACATAATAGCATTTCTTTCTCTAGGACTCCAGATGTTGCTATTATGCCAACGGAGGGTGATGGTTTCAATTTTGAATGGCCTTTTTTCCCCTACACTCCACAAAATATTTCAAATCATAAGACATTATGGTTTATTTTTCCTGTATTGGGATCATCCTTCTTAATTTGCTTTTTATGAAGTCTCTAGTTCTTGACTAGGTCTTATGTACTTTCTAGATTTTATTTAGATCTTCCTTTAATTTGTCCAAGGTTAGACCTGTATTCAATAACTTTCCCTTCCTTATTTTAAGCACTCATTTTGCTAAAATACACCCTCAAAGGGGATCCCAAAAATATTTTGTCAGGATAAACTTTGAGTCTTTGCAAATATGAAAATAGTTTTATGCTGCCCTTATCTTTTTTGATAATTTAACTGAATATGAATTATAGATAGGAAACTATTATCCCATAAGATTTTGAAGACTTTGCTCTATTCTTCTACTAGATGTGTCTTATCTTTTCTCTTATTATTATTATTTTTTTTAACTCTTTGCTTGTTTGTTTATTTGGGAGATTTCTTGACCTTATCTTCAGACTTCAGACTTCAGACCACTCTAGGATACTTTCTTGCTCACTGTTTGATCTCCAGCATGTAAAACAGTGTCTGATATAAGTAAGCTCTCAGTATATAGTTATCGATCCTTGAAGGAATGGATCCTTTGCTCTTTTAATATATCTTCATTATTATAATAACTTTATTAGGCATATAAGATTTTTTAAATTAGAAAAAGGTAGGTTTCTTACAAAAATAGTAAAATACTTGTACTTTCTTTCATTTTTCTTATTTACTTAATTCATTATGATATCTATTTGTAGTTATTCTCCTAGAACTACATCCTTCTGTTTGGCCACACTGCTCTGAGAAGATTATTTTCAGAGTTAGGTAATTCATTTCCTCATTTTTAGCTATTGTGATTACTCTAATTACAGTCTTACAGTCAGAAGCTATGTTATGTAGAACATGGAAGTTTCTATAGTAAAGTGTTCTTGGATTTTTCTTATTTTGATATCTTTAAGTAAAATGCGTGTTTTATTTTTTTTAATTTTTTTAATTTTTTATTCTTATGTTAATCCCCATACATTACATCATTAGTTTTAGATGAAGTGTTCCATGATTCATTGTTTGTGCACAACACCCAGTGCTCCATGCAGAATGTGCCCTCCTCAATACCCACCACCAGGCTAACCCATCCTCCCACTCCCTTCCCCTCTAGAACCCTGTTTGTTTTTCAGAGTCCATTGTCTCTCATGGTTCGTCTACCCCTCTGATTTCCCCCGCTTCATTCTTCCCCTCCCGCTACCTTCTTCTTCTTCTTCTTTTTTTTTCCTTAACATATATTGCAAAAAATGCGTGTTTTAAAACAAAACTGAAAAATCTAAATTCTACATGTATAATTTCAATACATAGATAAAATTAATGCATTTATTCATTTACTTACAAAATAGTTAATAGTGCACGAGTCAGAATAATATATAGATGTTAGGGGTACAAAAATGAATAAAATATAATGATTAGTTACATTGCTAACTATATATTAAGTTATATAAGTATGTATGGATATATATTTATAACATATAAGTGTATAGATAACATATCAGCATATAAATGTTATTACCTGTAAGTATAAATATTGTGAAAATATTTCATTTTAACATAGTCATTATAAATTTAGCATAGTCATTTAAGATAGTCAAAGGAGGAAACTTCAATGGCTTTTGGAGACTACACCAAAACAAAAAGTGTGATGGTTAAAATGTCAGAAGCATAAGATTTGAAATATTGTATCACATTATTTGAATAACCAATTTAAGATGCTATATCCATTAGAATCCATCATCCAAGGTGGTGATAGTTTTCAGAAAGATAACCATTTGAATTTCATTATTTCAGATAAGACTTGGTATTACAAACTCAGTCTTATGTCATATGGTTAAAATTTATAACCAAATAAAATTTGAACAAAAGAAAAACCCTCTTGTCTACAAATATATTGTCATTTAAATAGATGCTACACATATAGTAGGCTCTCTATAAATAGACAAGGAATTATTAAATTCAAAAGTTAGATACAAAAAAGAAATTGAGTTGCATAGAAAAAAAATGCAAGTGAATTAAAAGTAATCACCACACTAAATATTCACTTAGGTATTTGTGTTTCAAATTCAAAATTTTAACAGCAAATTAAAATCTCTTATTACTGAAAAGAAATGTCTCACTTTGTGTGTGTGGGGGGGTATGCATAATACCCAAATAGGTTTTTAAATAAATACCTGTGATTAGAAAAAAAATAAGTCACTCAGAGAAAGACATGTATCATATGATCTCACTTATATGAGGAATTCTTTTTTTTTTTTTTAAAGATTTTATTTCTTTATTCGACAGAGAGAAAGATAGCGAGAGCAGGAACACAGCAGGGAGAGTGGGAGAGCGAGAAGCAGGCTTCCTGCTAAGCAGGGAGCCCGATGTGGGACTCGATCCCAGGACCCTGGGATCATGACCTGAGCTGAAGGCAGACGCTTAATGACTGAGCCACCCAGGCACCCTATATGAGGAATTCTTAATCTCAGGAAACAAACTGAGAGTTGCTGGAGTGGTGGGGGGTGGGAAGGATGGGGTAGCTGGGTGACAGACATTGGAGAGGGTATGTGCTATGGTGAACGCTGTGAATTGTGTAAGACTGATGAATCACAGACCTATACCTCTGAAACAAATAATACATTATATGTTTAAAAAAAAAAAAAAAAGAAGAAGAAGAAGATAGTAGGAAGGGAAAAATAAAGGGGGGGGGAATTGGAGGAGGAGATGAACCATGAGAGACTATGCACTCTGAGAAACAAAGTGAGGGTTCGAGAGGGGAGGGGGGTGGGGGTTAGGTTAGCCTGGTGATGGGTATTAAAGAGGGCATGTATTGCACAGAGCACTGGGTGTTATACGCAAACAATGAATCATGGAACAATACATCAAAAACTAATGATGTAATGTATGATGATTAACATAACATAATAAAATAAAATTAAAAAAAGAAAAAAGAAAAGAACGTTTACTTATAATTTAGGGCATTTCCTACCATCATGAATTATTTAATAAGGAGAATAAGAATATACTCACCTCCAATAATCATGTAAAATAGTGTTTGTAAAAGAAGTATTTTCTAACTTAAGAATGTATTTTCTAATGTGTTAATTATTGTACAGCTCAGGCATAGTAGGTTAAATGTCAGTTTTATTTTTAGTAAATGTATAAGAAAATATTATTTTCTAATAGTAATAATAATAATTATATAGTACTTTTTGAAAGGTATATGAAGTCATATCATACCAATTTTCTTTCTGAAAACCAAAATTAAAATTAAAATTAAAATAAGCTGACTACATTTATGATGGTCCAGTTACAGTTATGATGGATGTAGAATAACAAAACTCCCACCAAAAAACAAGTAAATAAAAAAGCTGAAATTTCTATTTAAAAAAACTGGCTAAAGAATTGTAAAGAATCTGAGACAGCCTAACAGAAACAAAATCAAGAAAAAGGAGAAACAAGTAACAGAGATGAGCTGATATTTTGCAGCTCCTTTTTCTCTCAGGACCTTTGTCAATTCTGGACAGTGGGCAAAATGTGGAATGTCTAAGGGCCCAGGCTAACAGTTGCTACTAAAAGGCAGGAAAATCAACATTCTCATGACATCTCTCTGGGCTCTAGAGAAAACAGCTACAGACAAGAGGTTTCTAGGATTTTTTTGAGAAAAAGGGTGGGGAATCGAGTTCACTTCCATATCAGTTTCACATCAGGGCATTCACTTCTGAAAAATTAAATTCTGAAGTTTCCTAGTGTTGGAGGTTAAGACACTAAGTAGATTGCCCTCAAAAATAAAGGCAAGTTCAGGGGCAGAGCAAGATGGCGGAGGAGTGGGAGACCTGGATTTCATCTGGTCCCAGGAATTCAGCTGGATAGGGATTAAACCATTCTGAACACCTACAAACTCAACAGGAGATCGAAGAAAAGAATAGCAGCAACTCTCCAAACAGAAAAGCGACCACTTTCTGGAAGGTAGGACGTGCGGAGAAGTGAATCTGAGGTGATATTCGGGAGAATAGACGGCGGGGGAGGGGCCTCCATTGGTCGCTTCTGGCAAGTGATAGAGCAGCAGAGCACAAAATCGGAACTTTTAGAAGTCTGCTCTCCTGAGGGACGTCACTCTGGTGGCTTAGCAGGGGGTGGAACCCTCGCGGGACAGTGTGGTCTCAGGACCCTAGGGGTCACAGAAAGACCGGGGGTGCCTGAGTGCAGCAGAGCTCCCAGGTATCAGAGCAGGGAAGCCAGCAGCAGAGATGGAGCTGAGGCGTGGGCTCTCAGCTCGGGGTTGCCATAAACCGTGATCTGTGGCACAGTCGGGCCACTGCTCCTCCAGCAGGGACCCAAAAAGCAGCAGATCCAGGGAGACTCACCTTCTTCTCCCGGGAGGAGAGGCATGGGAGTGCACCGCAGGGATCTGCTGGGTTTAGAGACTCCACACCGGGCCGGGTGCCAGAGATAGAAATGCTCGGGCACAGGCTGGGTGAGCATGGAGTGCAGCCGGAGACCAGGGAGACAGGAGTGATTGACTGCTTTTCTCTGGGGGTGCACTGAGGAGTGGGGCCCCAAGTTCTTGGCTTCTATGGGGCAGAGATTGGGAGGCTGCCATTTTCACTCTCGGCCTCCAAAGCTGTACAGGAATCTTGCAGGGAACAAAAGCTCCCAAGAGCAGACCCAAGCAGATTACTTAGCCCAGACCGGGCAAGGGCTGGGCAATTCTGCCTCTGGCAAAGACATTTGGGAACCACAGCAACAGGCCCCTCCCCCAAAAGGTCAGCGAGAACAGCCAGCCAAGACCAAGTTTACCAATCAATGAGAACAGCAGAACTCCAGAGCTAGGGTAATACTTCACATAGAATCCATGGCTTTTTTACCATAATTCTGTAGTTTTTCAAAGTTAATTTTTTTTAACTTTTTTTTTTTAATTTTTCTTTTTCCCTTTTTCAACCAACATCTTGTCAATCCCTTTTTAAAAAACATTTTTATTTTTCATTTTTAGAGTCATATTCTATCCCTTCAGAGTAGTTACCAATATTTTTGGCATATATATATAAGTTGTTCTCTCTTTAAAATTTTGAGATAGTTTCTTCTAACAGACCAAAATATACCCTAAATCTCTAGTGTATGTTTTTTTTCTACTCCCCTGCCTGATCGCATTCTCTCCCTTTTTTTTCTTTTTTTTTTAAATCCTCTTCTTTCTTTTTTCAAACAACTTCTTATCAATTCCTTTTATAAATTTTTTTATAATTTGCATCTTTACAGTCATATTCCATCCCTTCATCACATCAAACCTTATTATTGTACACATATAAGTTTTTCTTTCTTTAAAATTTTGGGAGGCACTTTCTTCTAAAAGACCAAAATACACCCTAAATCTAGTGTGTGGCACTGATCTATATACCAGCCTGATCATATTTGATCATATTCTGCTTTTTTTGTTTGTTTTGTTCTGTTTTTGTTTGTTTTTATCTTTATCTTTTTCTTTTTTTTTCCTTTTTCTTTTTTCTCTCTTTCCCTTTCTTTTCCCACTGCTTCAGGTCTTTTCTGATTTGTTTAGAGTATATTTTCTGGGGACGTTGTTACCCTGTTAACATTTTGTTCTCTCATTAATCTATTCTCCTCTGCACAAAATGACAAGATGGAAATAATCACCTCAACAAAAAGAACAAGAGGTAGTACCGACTGCCAGGGACCTACTCAATACGGACATTAGTACGATGTCAGATCTAGAGTTCAGAATCATCACTTTAAAGATACTAGCTGGGCTTGAAAAAAGCATGGAAGTTATTAGAGAAACCCTTTCTGGAGAAGTAAAAGAACTAAAATCTAACCAAGTCGAAATCAAAAAGGCTATTAATGAAGTGCAATCAAATATGGTAGTGCTAACTGCTAGGATAAATGAGGCAGAAGAGAGAATCAGTGATATAGAAGACCAAATGATGGAAAATAAAGAAGCTGAGAAAAAGAGAGATAAACAACTACTGGATCACGAGGGCAGAATTCAAGAGATAAGTAATACCATAAGACGAAACAACATTAGAATAATTGGGATCCCAGAAGAAGAAGAAAGAGAGAGAGGGGCAGAAGGTATAATGGAGCAGATTATAGCAGAGAACTTCCCTAATTTGGGAAAGGAAACAGGCATGAAAATCCAGGAAGCACAGAGAACCCCTCTCAAAATCAATAAAAATAGGTCAACACCCCAACATCTAATAGTAAAACTTACGAGTCTCATAGACAAAGAGAAAATCCTGAAAGCAGCTCGGGAGAAGAGATATGTAACCTACAAGGGTAGAAACATTAGATTGGCAAGAGACCTATCCACAGAGACCTGGCAGACCAGAAAGGACTGGCAGGATATATTCAGAGCACTAAATGAGAAAAATATGCAATCCAGAATACTCTATCCAGCTAGGCTGTCATTGAAAATAGCAGGAGAGATAAAAAGCTTCCAGGACAAACAAAAACTAAAGGAATTTGCAAACACAAAACCAGCCCTACAAGAAATCTTGAAAGGGGTCCTCTAAGCAAAGAGAGAGCCTAAAAGCAACATAGACCAGAAAGGAACACAGACAATATACAGTAACAGTCACCTTACAGGCAATACAATGGCACTAAATTCCTATCTTTCAATAGTTACCTGAATGTAAATGGGCTAAATGCTCCAATCAAAAGACACAGGCTATCAGATTGGATAAAAAAACAAGACCCATCGATATGCTGTCTTCAAGAGACTCATTTTAGACCCAAAGACACCCCCAGATTGAAAGTGAGGGGGTGGTAAACCATTTACCATGCTAATGGACACCAAAAGAAAGCTGGGGTGGCAATCCTTATATCAGACAAATTAGATTTTAAACCAAAGACTGTAATAAGAGATGAGGAAGGGCACTATATCCTACTTAAAGCGTCTATCCAACAAGAAGATCTAACAATTGTAAATATCTATGCCCCTAACATGGGAGCAGCCAACTATATAAGCCAATTAATAACAAAAGCAAAGAAACACATCAACAACAATACAGTAATAGTGGGGGACTTTAACATCCCCCTCACTGAAATGGACAGATCGTCTAAGCAAAAGATCAACAAGGAAATGAAACAAAATTAAAAAGTCTAGCTTACTTTTTATTGGAGAATCAGAAGAAAAGAAGAGAATGAACAAAAGCATTATTTCAAGAAATACAGGCCATGAATTCTCCAAAACCAAATACTAACATCAAACCACGGGTTTAATAAATTCTGTATACTCTAAGAAGTATTAATACTAAGAAGTCTACATCTTGGAACATCATAGTAAAACAAGCAAAAAACAAAGAGAAAGAGAAAATTTTAATAGCAGCTATAAAAACTGACACGTTATTGTTGTAGGAACAAACAATATAACTGATGACTGATTGTTCATAGAGGTATGGAAACCAGAAAACCATGAAAAAATATTGCCAAACGCAGACAAAACAAAATGCTGAGAGTTCTACATTCGGCAAAAAATATTATAGATTGAGACAAAATAAAAATTATTTCAGAAACACTAAAATTAAGGAACATATCATTATCACACTTGTACTTAAAGAGAATCATTCTAGGTAGAGGCACAAGAAACAGAGAGAAAAATTATACGTGAAAAGGTAAATGTTTGGGTTAAATATATTGGATATGGCTAAACAAAATAATAATTATAATGTAAATATTATATACATGTAAAATTAAATACACAAAAACAAAAACAAAGGTGGGAAAATTTTAACATCATTGACATTGCTTGAAGTAATAATTTATATTAGATAAAGTCAGTCCAGAACCCATGCTTAATTTTTTATTGCAACCACTTAATAAAATAGTGTGCATAAAATAAGCTGACCACATAATTTAAAGTGTAATTCAAAAGAAGGCAAGAAAGTGGAGTATATACCAGAACAAATAATAAAATGGTAGATATAAACATTATACATGTGTACGTGTGTATATACATATATGTATATATGTAACTCTTAAAGGTCCAAAAACTAAATACTAAACAAAAAACAAAGATTATTATACCAGAATTATTTTAAAAAGTGTGTTATATATTCCTTATCAGAGATACACCTTAAATGTGTGTGGACATATAGAGACTAAGAATTAAAGGATGGAAGGGGTCCAAGATGGTAGCATAGGAAGATCCTGAACTCACTTACTCCCATGAAGATATCAAATCTACAGCAACATATGAATCATTTCCCTCTGAAAAAATATCTGAAAACTAGATGAGCTCCTCTTCTACAAAAAAAAGGTAAAAAGTGAGACAATTAGAAGAAGCAGAAACACAGTCTCAGTCTCAGCGAAAAACCCTACCCCTGGCACAACAACGCACAACAGGGAAGGATCTCACTAATGTGGTCCTTCTAGAGGAGTGAGGGATTGGGCCCCACATCAGGCATTCCAACCTTAGGGATCTGCACTGGAGAGACAAGCTCCAGAACATGCCTGGCTTGGAACACCAATGGGACCAGCATCCAAGGAACCCAAAGTGCTATAGGAAACTGAGATTCTTCTTTTAAAGGTCTGGCATGTGGTCTCACTCACCCTTGGACCCAGCAGAAAATGCCAATTTGAAAAGTACCTAGACTATAGGTGAAGGAGATTCATTTGCTTGTCTGGGGGCATCTACTCAAGAAGTAGAGGGCAGTCGGAGCTCTCTCTGGGCATGGAAGTGCTGGCACGTGCTGTTTGTGTGCTCTCCACTTATACTGCTAGCACTGGAAGATGTGTTTGTATGAGGCATCATCCTGCTGCTTCACTTGGATGGGGAGGGTAAATGGTCCTGGCACTGTCCCAATGTCTTGCTGAGGCCAGGAGATGGATAGGCATTGTGATCCTCTGCTCTCTGGCTGGAGCAGGTGAGTGCAAACAGTTGCAGCATTCTACTGTTCCCTTGCTAAAGTCGGCAAACACAGGTGGTTGTGACACTCCCACAAACCTTGGCTGGGGCTGGCAGGTACAAGTGGTAACAGTTATTACACCACACCCAATCTGGGGTCAGCAAAGGCATTCAGATAGGGCATTCTCTCGCAGCCTGCTGCACCACATGTGGTCAAGTCATTTTCGCACTGCTTTTCTGAAATGAGTGAGTATAACTCACCCCCTATACTTTCCAGATGCCCTGCTAAACCCAGCAGGTGCACACAAACCATTCTGGGAACAATCCACACGGGGGATAATTTGTCTTATATGGGGGTTGATTCCTGAGCTCAATGAAACTACAATAATCAGAAAGACAGTTTCTGGCAAGCCAACACCTCCAGGACACTGCACAGACAGCAGACTGAAACATACCTGTACTCTTCTTGCAAAAAAGTCCTATTTACTTATACTGGAGATTCAGCCTGAGGGCATTTTCATGAGTAATATAATCATTGTGTTAGAGCCACGGTTTGGGATGGGGGATAGTGGAAGGTCCTGGAGAGACCATGAGCATAGGTTCTAGTTGAATAAGAAGAGCTGTCCCCTTTTCATTTGTAAGAAGGAATAGGACACTTCCACCCACAGTTGCTACAGCAATTAGGCAAGAAAAAAAAAATTAAAGCCATCCAAATTAAAAAGGAAGATGAAAAACTATATATAGACTTAAAAGATACATTAAACTAGATGTACATAGTGGATATATAAAGAGTATTCTATCCAACAGCAAAAAATACCGTTTCTACTCAAGTGCACATGAAACATTACCCTGGATAGATCACATATTAGGCCAGAAGACAAGTCTCAATATATTCAAGAAGATGAAAATTATATCAAGCATCTTCTCTACTATAATAGTATAAAACTAGAAATCAACTATGAGAAAATTGGAAAAAAATACAAATTTGTGGAGATTAAACATGCTACTGAGCAACAACTGGGTCATCAAATAAACCACAAGAGAAATTTAAAAATACTTAGAGTCAAATGAAAACAGAAAAATGACAACAAAATCGTTGAGATGCAGCAAAAACAATATTAAAAGGGAAGTTCATAGCAATAGATGCCTACCTCAAGAAATAAGAAAAATACCAAATAAACAATCTAACTTTGCTTCTAGCAGAATTAGAAAAAGAAGAGTTTAAAGCCCAAACTTAGTAAAAGGAAGTAAATAATAAAGATCAGAGCAGAAATAAGTAAAATAGAGTATAAAAAGGCAATAGAAAAGCTCAATGAAGCTAAGAGATGGTTCTCTGAAAAGGTAAAATTGAGTAACCTTTCTCCATATTCACCAAGAAAAAAAGAGAAAGGGTTTAAATAAACAAACTCAGAAACAAAAGAGGGAAAGTTACAACTGATACCACAGAAATACAAAGGATTACAAAAAGACTACTACAAACAATCATATACACACAATTCAAAAATCAAGAAGAAACAGATAATTTCCTAGAAATATATAATCTTCCAAGACTGAATCAGGAAGAAATAGAATATCTGAATAGAGTAATTACCAGTAAGACTGAAATAGCCAGGAACAAATGGCTTCACTGGTGAATTCTACTAAACATTCAAAAAAGAGTTAATACCAATTCTCAAACTACTCCAAAAATTAGAAGAGGAGGGAACTCTTCCAAATTCATTTAATAAGGCTAGTGTTACCCTGATACCAAAAGCAGATAAGGACATAACAAAAGCAGATAAAGTAAAATTATAGGCTAATATCCCTGATGAACATAGATGCAAAAATACTCAACAAAATGTTTGCAAACCAAATTCAGCAATACATTAGGAAATCTATACACCATGATCAAGTGGGATTTACTCCAAGGCTGCAAAAATGCTTCAACATCTACGATCAAGCAATGTGATACACCACATTAACAAAATATAGGATTAAAATTATATGATCATATCAATATATACCTAAAAGGTATTTGACAAAATTCAACATCCATTTATAATAAAAACTCTAAGCAAAATGAGTATAAAGGGAATGTACCTCAACAAAATAAAAGCCATATATGATAAACCCACAGCAAATATAATACTCAATGATCAAAGTTGTAAGTTTTTCCTCTGATATCAGGAACAAGACAAGGATCCCTACTCTCCCACTTTTATTCAACACAGTATTAGAAGATGTGATATATGTATCACATACATACATATGTATGTGATTTTCTACACACCATTTACATCAACATGGATGGACCTTGTTGGGATTATAAGTGAAATAAGTCAGAGAAGGACAAATACTGTCCTGTCTTATTTCACTTATATGATAATGCTTCCTGACCAAGTTGTGTGAATTCCAGAATGAAGGCTTGGTATAAAGGTCACAGGTCAGGAAATGTAACTGAGAAAATCAGTAGGAAAAAAAGAAGGAGAAAATAGAGTAAATATGTAAAGTCAAAACAGGCAGATAAATGATAAAATTCACCATATATAAATTTGACAAAGTATTGATATACAGAATATACAAAGAATACTTATATAGCAAGGAGAAAAACCAACTTCAAAAAGAGATATCCAAATGAGAAAAAAAAAAAAAACTGATACATGCAACAAAATGGATGAATCTAATAAACAAACTTAGCAAAGTAAACCAAGTTGAAAAATGCAAATACTAAAAAGATTCCCTTCATAGAAAGCTTGATAGCACAGAGAACTAACTTAGGGTGTTGGAAATTGAGGGAGTCATTATCCTTGGTGTGTTGATTAGTAACTGAAAGGAAGCACAATGAGGATTTTGGTGTATTAATAATATTCTATTATTTAGCCTACCACTGATTACATCAGTATATTCAACTTATAAAACTTATAAAATTATAACTTATAATAGTATATAATAATATATAACATATAATAATAACATAAAATTCAGCAAACTACATTTATCCTTTGTAATTTTTAAATAAATCCTCTTTGTATGATATACTTAAATAGATTATTAGTCTAGGTATCTATATTCTAAACATCATTCCAAGACTTTCCACCCAAAATAACACTTACCCAAGATTTCCATTTACTATAGCTTCTAGTAAAGCTGAGCCAAATTAGACAAGGCTTATAAATTTTGTTTAGGAGTACCTTGCTTATGTGTAAATTTATATAAAGGATAATTTTACATTTGGTACACACACAGGCACACACCTATAAATGGAAGTTTAATTTATGTAGTCGACATTTCTCCAGGCCTTACAAATCTAAAAAGTAGGGTTGAAATTAAAATAAAAATTATGAAAGCAATAATTATTTTTGAACCTCAAGTTTCCACCTGTACTTTAAGTAGCCCCAGCCTTGTGTAATGTTGTCTCACTAATCCCTCCAAGTCATATCCTGTAGTCCCCAGGTGTTCTTGTCATCTTACAAAAGCTTTGTCAGCTCATTTCCCACCTATTATTCTCTTCCCTGTCTCTTCCCTGCTGCAGAAGCCTGTGCTGCCCATAAAATTTCATAAGATCAGCCACAGCAGTTACTGCCTCGGCTAGCACTCATTCTTAAAGTGCTCTAAAGCTTCCCACTGTGTGAAAGCCACCGTGCTGTGACAAACCAACCATGCCTGACTCTCCTCTGTTATACTAGGGCCCAGAGTATACCTATGCTCCTGTCATTTTTGCAGATGCTCAGTGCTGGATTATGTGCCATGATTCAGAAATGTACCACCTGGAATTAGGGACAATAATAAAAGTGTACACAGTCAGAAGCCTCAATATTTAAAAATAAAGCAAACAAACCAAAAAATGCTAACAAATATAACAAACTCCATGGGTATGTGATATATATTTTGTGAAAAATATGAATTGAAAAAATATATTTTGAAATGTTTAAGTGCAGTACACTGACATTTTAGGAGTACAGTTGAAAGGCTGCATGTGTGAATTCTATATGCAAATGTTTATAGAAATTTTTCAGTGCTTATTTGTTCTTGCTTCTTTATTTTTCCATTTTAACTATATTTCATATTGTACTACACTCAAAAGTTAAGACTAAAAAGAAATGATTAAGACATAACAAAAGGAAAAGATTATTAACTCTAATATTTGAGATCAAAATATAAAAGAAATAAATATTCTAAAATTCCCATTCTGAAACAACTACAATAATATCATTCCTGGAGAATGCCATAAACATAAAAGCAATTCATTATTACTATTCTAATTATTATTTTTAATCATGTTTGAAATTAGAAGATGGAAATCATAATAATGTGAGATAAAAAGAATAAAAGTAAATTATAATAATAAATGTTATTTAATGGTGAATTAACTTATTTTTATAAGACATACTTAATGAAAAGTAAAATTGTTGAGCATATGAAAATATGCGTGACTGGCGAAGGCTGACAAAGAGTAGGTATGCCAAAGAAGAATTTCACAAAACTGACTATCCCAAGAAACTGTTCCAGAATATTTCACTTGTCAAATTGCCTGAAAATATCAAGACTAACTGACAAGACTCTTTATAGCCCGAAGGTACAAATTTACAAGTTATCAAGTTTTTCTAAGAGGCTAAAATGTTCAAGACCTGTAGAATAGCCAAATAATACTAGGGTTGAAGCAAGATAAAGCTATCAGAAAAGGATAGCTTGTACCATGCTATAAAAATAAAACCATGTAGGGCTCCATTGGGCTGGTTGGCTCTTACTATTGCAGTGTTGACGCACTTCATCCTGTCTTTCTCAAACTCAACATCTGGAGGTCTTCCTACTCCTCAGCTCTTCCACCTAGATCCATAAGCCTGGGCCTTTCTTACAATTTCGCTCTTTTTTTTTTTTCCATCTACCCTCAACTCACCAACATGAGTGCAGATCCAGCTCTGCCTCAACGCCCGCCTGGCCCCAAAGCACCCAGTTCTAAGGACTCTTCTCCAATGCCTGAGATTTATGGGCCTGAAGAAAATTATGCATCCCTGCAAATGTCATCTGCTGAGACACCCCACATGGAGACTGTCTCTCCTCTTCCTTCATCCATGGATCTGCTTGTTCAGGACAGCCCCTACTCCTCCACCAGTCCCAGGGTAAAACTACCACCCAATTCTGGAGAGGAGAGAACAGTGAGGAAGGAAGATAATGCCCAGGGCAAGAAACAGAAGATTAGGACCGTGTTCTCTCAGACCCAATTCTTTGTCCTCTGTCCCTTGTGATGTTTTATTAGAACTGTTAATTTGTTCATTATTCTAGTATTTGTAGAAAGATGTTTTGTATTTTAATGTATCATGATAATAGTACCAGTTTGGCTGATTGGTTTATAGGTTTAAGTACAAATAAATAAAATACCCACTTTAAAAATAAATAAATAAATAAAATAAAACCATGTAAAAGGAATCACTGAAGATGAAACTTTCTGAGGATATTTCATCGGCATTACAAGCTCATTATTTTATATCCAGTAAAGTCAAACATTCCAGTAAACTCACCAACTAACATAGCCTTATAAGGAGACTATGTCAGAACCACCATTCAGGGTTATGCTGGATGTGCTGTTAATGAGGAAGACCCATGAAGAGAGAGAATTGAGGCTGAAATCAAGCTTTCACATCTCTCATACAGCTACGTGATTAGGCCTGCTCCTGCAGGAAGGTGGACATCCTTAGAATTACCTGGAAGGTACAAGCTAGGGGGGATATCATGAGTGTGTGTGTGTGTGTGTGTGTGTGTGTGTGTTATGGATGATTAGGAATGAATTCAAAAGTCATGAGTTCTATTTCAAATATCTACATATATATAAAACAGTAAAGAAAATCTAAGCATCTATTATAGTAGGGGAAAATGCCTTGATGATTTTCACTTCTGAGAGATAGAGGAAATGTTTCATCAAATGATAATTTACAGAGTTGTATATTTCACTTTCTACTTCCCATTTTCTCCCAAACACCTACAAGGTTTACGAATGACATGAGCATAGTTAAAATATTACCTACTGTCCAAAAAATTGCTAATTTAACCTCTCTCTCCTGTTTTTTAGATGAACAGATATGAATTTTATTCAATTATTTATAACAAATGTAATCCACTCTATGGCATATTCTATGAGGCTAGGAGAAGTACAATGATAATTGCATCCCCATTTTTAGGTCCAGAAAAGGTATTCAGAAGCCTCCCACAATTAAGGGCTCTGTGCAGATCTCTCCGGTCTTCTATCCACATTGGTTATACTGTTACATGCATTGTCCACGCCACCATGATTTCTGAAAAGCAGATAGATAGGTCTATAGCTGTCTGACAATGTAGATCTTTGCCAAGTCAAAGGTTCTTTGTCCATATAGCCATTCTTCTTTGAGACCTTATCATATCACTTAGGACCTTCGAAGTAGTAGGACACAGCTAATTCTGGATCCGGTGAGTCTCCACCAATCCTTTCCAGATCAGAGAATGTACTTCTTTCCCAAGTAGAGTCACACTTTCTTGTAGCTCCAAGTTGTTATTTATCTCCCTTTCCTTTCTGAGAAAGTTTTGCTTAAACTTCCCAAAGAGGAGTTGGGAAAAGAAATACTAAAAAGGAAATTTCTTCAGAAAGATTCATTTTTTTTAAATGAGGGTGTCCCACAGCAAAGAAAATGATATAATTTGCTATCTTCTTGAAACAAGGAAAAAAAAAAAAAAAAACTAAAAACACAAAATAGTATTTTAATTAATTATCTTGCCATTCTCCTACAGTAAACTTTACTGCAAAGACAAATCATTTCTCATTCTGAGATACTTTTTTTTTTTTTTTTTTTTTTTAAGAGCAGAGAATAAGGTAGACTCCTCAGGGCAATATGTCTTTCACACAGTTGCTAACCACTTCAGTGTTGTTTTCATTTATTTTCCTTGTTTCATTGAGTATAAGCCTTCAAGGGTAAGCAGTGATATTTGGCTCCTAGCCCAATGCTTCCAATCAATTCCTTCATTATAGAACTCTTCTCAGTTATTGAGCCTACAAAGTTGGAAGAGGATTTTGTATTGTTTAAAGTTGAGGATCCCTTTCCAATCCTTCCCTGAAAACCAGCCTATTGTTAGAAGACAGAGCAAGAAAAGTCCTGCTATATTCATGACCAGTCTTTCCCAATAAAAGCATCTATT
Organism: Mirounga angustirostris; assembly: GCF_029215605.1. Classification (NCBI taxonomy): domain Eukaryota; kingdom Metazoa; phylum Chordata; class Mammalia; order Carnivora; family Phocidae; genus Mirounga; species Mirounga angustirostris. Next base: position 76,919,750 of record NW_026991721.1, read on the forward strand.
GTTCAGTGAGAGAGTCAGCCATTTTTCTCCCCCTGCTGACTGAACTTGGTGAATTTGGAGTTCCACAAAGGTAATGGCACCTTGATCCTTCTTGTGGTGTGTGATGAAGCTATTCCTTATTGCAGATCTATTATAGAAATTCAATATATAGTTAATAAGTGAATGGATAGATGGATGCATGAATGATTCAGGGTGGAGAATATGAGGATAAGCCTTCATTCTTATCTAAATGAATGTGCCATAAAATGCATAAGCATCCTTTGGAGAAAATAACTCAAATCCATTATTCAGCAATGAAATCTAGCTTTTGTAAGAGTTATTTTTCAAGCATATATTAAATACAAATAGAAACTGATTTGTTGTTGAAGGATACCCCATATATGTCCCTTTGATTATTGATTATTCTGAACTGTAGGCCTTGAAAAACAGTAACTGAAGAGAAAGGCTTTCTCTAAACTCCCTTTATCTGGCTGAAGATAGATCCTCCGAAAGGAATTCAATTGTCATAAATCCCCTCCTGGAGTTCCATCAACCAGGGAAGATTGATGAGGAGTCTAGAGGTCTATACCACACCCAGACAACATTGTCACAAACTATCAAACATACTATCTATTCTTATAAGAGTCCATTCGTCCTTCCTAAAAAATAATTTGCTTTCCCCTAAGATACCTACACTCCCCCTCTGCTTTCCCTGTTAAGATAATATTTAATCCTGAATTTTAAAATCATCCCTTTGAGTTACTCAGTTTTCCCCGAGTATCTCCATGTATACATGAGGTGTATATGTTAATAAATTGTGTTTGTTTTTCTTTTGTTAATATTTATTATATAGGAGTCTCAGTTAAGAACTCAAAAGGGGAGAGGAAAATTATTTTTCCTCCCCTATACTGCTTTAAATTCATCCAGAAGAAAAATGGTCTCTTCAACAACATCATTTGAGCATCTACCTTTTGTTAGCTAGGGATTTTTCTTAGGTACCCAAATGGCTCAGAATGGACGGGTGAAAGTATCATAAGTGTATTCAAAGTTGTGTGCCATGTGATACTCTGGCACAAACAACACACAAATCTCAGTGGCTTAACATAATAAGGAGTATGTTTCTCTCAACTACACATGCAAAGCTAATCAGTCAGGGGCTCTGTTTCATGTCATCATTGAGGATCTCAGTGTGACAGTGATGCCCCCATCCTGTAGCCGCAAACATGCAGCATCCTCTGATAGCATGGTGGGGGATAACGCATCCACACTTAGAACTATGCACATCATTTCCCCTCACCTCATTTGCCAGAACTAGTCATATCACCCCAACTAATTACAAGGGCCCAATGAAGTGGACCCTCCTTTGTTCCCACAAGGAGAAGAGAACTTGATATAAATGGGCTCTAGAAGTGAAGCAGATCATTAACACCATGTGTTATATTCAATAATGCTCACAGACCTGCATACCTTGTCATTAACTTTTAGATGCTGTATAATTTGTGCAAGTGACTTTATCCTGACTCTGCTTCCCTATCTAAAAGTGAGAATAATGAATTTATATGGTGTTTGTGAAGATTATAGAATGTAACGGAATATATGAAGACCAGATATATAGAAGCTTTTCAACAAATGGCAATGGTAGTAGTTTTTCTTACAATATATAGCACAACAGTCCTCTTCCTTAGCTACATATTGGATTTATCTGGAGAGCTTAAAAAATAATGCCTGGACCCTACCCTCAGATTTTTATGGGGTAAAGACAAAGCACTGGTATTTTTAAAGGCTACCCATTTATTTCAACATAAAAGCAGGGTTAAATACCTCTCTGGTAAGATGAAAAATCAAATAGACATATGTGGTCGATATTAATTTGTTGTCTTTCTCGGAGTTTCTTTCCTTTTTAAAAATATATAACTCAACAAACTATGTTGTTTGAAGAGGGAACTAATCATGTTTTCTATAGTGAAATACATTGCTATTACGTTTTAACAATCACATTCATTCTGTAGCAAAGAAGAAAATAGATACTCTATAAATAATTGTTTTCTCATGGTGGAGAAGAACAACAACAAAAAAAATCCATAGAAATATAACATCTAGATATACAGTAGCTGAGTAAACCAGGGGAATCACCTTGAAGTGTAATATGTATTTCCAACTAAAACAACAGATCTAGATTATGCTTCACATATACTCTTAATAAAAAGACTCTCAGAATGCTTTATTGATGGAGGTATACTAATGAGAAAAAAATTTTACCTGAAAGTCTACAGTGACACAAAAAATAGAGAACATTGTGAGGAATAGTCTAGGGTGTAAATATACAGCTTGAATATTCATTCGCAAACCAAAACTGCTACTATATAGTTTGTTAAAGAGGAAGAAACAAAGCATTGTTGGCAAAAGCAAATTACAATTTAACATAGCAATTTGGGAAGCCATGTTAAAACTCAATTTTGCACATAATGATAACTTGCACAATTTTGCACAATTTTGCACATAATGATAACTTGATTAATGACACTCCATCCCCTTAGTTTCTTCCTCTCCTCCTTCCTTTTTCTCTCCTCCTCCTTCTTCCTCTCCCCTCCTTCTCCTTCTTCATCTCCTCTTACTCCTCCTTCTCCATCACTGACTTCTCCATCATCGTCTTCTTCTTTTTCTTCTTAATACACCACTAAGGATTGTAAAGCATAAACCTGCACTCTATGGTTGGCATTTTTAGGCAACCCATCCCCATTATCAATGCCACCTTTTCATGCTTGCCTCAAGTTATCATTAAAACATGGTGAATGAGCAAGCTATTTAGAGTATGAAAGTATTTTCCCTGAAGTATTTACATCAGGATATAATCTCCCGGCCTTAGGTAAACCATGACAGAAAAGAACACCATGTATTATTCTTTTCCTTCATTAGTTAATTGAGTTGGGATTTAAGTCAACAAATGTAGTCAACATTTATTATACATAAAGCATTGTATTAGCAATGCTATTGTTCTTAAATATTTATTTAAAACCTCTTAATAGGTTAATTTTGTATATAAAGTACATGAATGTATATGTATATATAAATATATATAACATATATTTGAAGTTTCACATATATCTAAAATACACAAGCAAATCTCATTTAGTATTAATTATTTATTGAAGAACTGGTATATTCAAAGCACTATCCTAATTTCTTAGATACTGTGTCTTGTGTTTTGGAATTTTACTTTTGTTTTGTTGTTTATTTTTCATTTCTTACCTAAGTTATGAGAGTAGTCAGCAAAAAAGGAAATATTAACTTAGACACGGAGAAATAAGGGTGAAGTCAGTATATATGAAACATTTTGCAGCAATAAAATTGTTTGGATATGTAGAGAAGAGCAAAGGTAGAATCCAAATACTCCTTAAGTTTGTGAATCAATTTATAAAGTAACAGCAAGTTGTTTTCTATTATTATTACCTACATGAAGAAACGTTATATACACTCGTGAAGAAACAATCTGGACTTGATGCACCTGAGGAAACGTGGGGGCTTTGACATATCCTTGTTTTACCGAGATATCATCAGCACAGCCGAGGATGAGGACCTAGGGGTTCACTTTGAGGAATCCAGCAAACTGGAAGACCTGTTGAGGAAGGTTTGCGCTAAGGAGATCAGGAAGCGTGTGCTCTGAAGGTTGAAGCTTAAGCTCAGCAAAGATACAGCACTCACTGTCGGCATGTGTAATAATGTCCAGAAGGCTGTCAAACCTCCTCCTGTGAGGCTTTATCGGGAAACCAATGAACCGGTGAAATCCAAGACCCGGACATTTGATGTAAATATGGGCAGTTTGCTTCTGCCTAGCGACACCAAGAGGTCTCAGAACTATGGCAGTCATCAGATTTAACTAGAGAAAGAGGAAACAGAAGAGCTGAAATGCTTTGATGAGCCGGGTTTGATTCCCATCGGTTTCAAGCCCTTGATGATGCTGAAGAAGCGCCATTACCTGAGGCCCTCCCTGTTCGTGCACCCCGAAGAGTCCCTGGTGAATGGGAGCTCAACCCTGTTCAGTGCTCTCCTCACCAGGTGTCTGCAGAAGGAGGTCAGGGCAGTGTGCAGATACACCCCCCGTCGGAACATCCCTCCTTATTTTGTGGCCTTGTTGCCACAGAAGAGGGGCTGGATGAGCAGAAAATTCAGGTGACTCCCCCGGGCTTCCAGCTTGTCTTCTTACCCTACGCTGATGATAAACGGAAGCTGCCCTTTACTGAAAAAGTCGTGGCGAACCCAGAGCAGATAGACTAGATGAAGGCTATTGTTCAGAAGCTCCGTTTCAACTACAGAAGTGACAGCTTCGAGAATCCAGTGCTGCAGCAACAGTTCAGGAAACTGGAGGCGTTGGCTTTGGATCTCATGGAGCCTGAGCAAGCGGTGGGTCTGACACTGCCTAAAATTGAAGCAATAGATAAAAGACTGGGCTCCCTGGTGAATGAGTTTAAGGAGCTTGTCTACCCACCAGATTATAATCCTGAAGGAACAGTTCCCAAGCAGAAACAAGATGATGAAGGTTCTGGAAGCAAAAGGCCCACGATGGAGTTATCTGAAGAGGATCTGAAGGCCCATGTGAGGAAGCCTGCAGGGTGTATGGGCTGCCGGCCGATTGAAGAAGCAGGAACTGCTGGACACGCTCACTAAGCACTTCCAGAACCGACCAGCCAGCCAGCCCCGGCTTCTGCACTCTAGCCAGGCTGCCTGGTTTTGTTCTCATCAAGTTAAAACATATTTCTCCTGAGCCAGGAAGAGTCTGCCTGATACAAGCCAAGGACTTTACATGTATGAGATGTTCTGTTGCCGTGGAAACAGCATAGCTCTCCCCTTTTCTGTGCTTTACTGTCTGAATAAAGAACCCTAACTTTGTACTAAAAAAAAAAAAAGATTTTTTAATATAGTACAGAAGAAGTGTTTTATTGAAATAATGCATCACATTTGTGTCTTAATTTTTAAAGACTATTTAATAGAATTATGGTCAGTATGTTAGACTAACACAGTTGTTTTCCAGTATCCATTTTACACACAGAAATTGACAAAATATGAAAAACACTTGTTTAAATAAGAATCAAGAGAAAAAGAAAACAAGAAAGAAATATCTCAGGTTCTAACTATGAAGAGGAACATGTTTGTTGTAAACAACCAGACTACTGATGTAGAAGAAATAATATCAAACAGTATATACTAGATTGGGAAACAGATGCATAGTTCTTCTACAGTGCGGAATGGAACTAAACCCCACAAACTTAGAAAACTGAAAAGGCACTGCAAAAAAGGGATTAAAAATATTTGGCACCTTGGCTTGGGGATATTCAATACAATAGGCCATTGATTTAGGGCTGTGTGTGAAATAAGAGACACCTGAGAACAAACAGTCCCATTACCATTTCTCATGAGATACAAAAGACCTAAGCCAATAAATGAAAACAAAACTGTACTGAAACATGCACAATAATTAAATGTGAAAAATAATATATTTACTAATTCAACTTGCATTCTTACAAGGTGAATGTGTCTTCATTTATGGACACAACATTTCTCATATTAAAAACAATGACAATAACAACTTGATACATCTTTAGAAGCCTGCACACTTGCAGCAAGAAGAATGTACGAGAACACTTACGGTAACATTTTTATTTTGATCAATGGCAACACTAGAAATAATCCAAAATAAATCAAAAGTAAAATGGATATACAAATTATGGTTTATTCATACAAGAAATTACTGTGGAGAAACCAAAAATATAAGCAATGATTTCAAGTAATAACTCAGACTAATATTAAAAACATAATATTGAAGAAAGAAACCCATAAGACAGAGGAAAGACTACATACTACATGAATCTGATTGTATAAAGTTTTTTTTAATGGCAAAAGTAAACAATAGAGATTTGTAGTTATGGGATACAATAGGGACGCATAATTATGAGGTAAATTTTAAAGGGATAAAGAAAATGGTTGCCACACAAGTGAGCTTGTGGTAACTCTTAAAAGAAAGAGATGAAGGGGCGCCTGGGAGGCTCAGTCATTAAGCGTCTGCCTTTGGCTCAGCCCCGCATCGGGCTCCTTGTTCAGCTGGGAGTCTGCTTCTCCCTCTCCCTCTCCCCCTGCTTGTGTTCCCTCTTTCGCTGTGTCTCTCTCTGTCAAAAAAAAAAAAAAAAATTTAAAAAGAAAGAGATGTGATTGGGTTGTAATAAAATAATAAATACTAAAGGAAGTAACCTAGAGCTCATAAAGGGCAATGATGAAGATTCTCAAGTAGGCATAATTTTACTTATTTCCTTTGCTAAGTACAACTAAAAGCCCTGAACATTATTGAAGAAAAAAATAAGAAGACTCTTCAAAGGTGGGAAAAAGAAGGCGTAGCTGCTAAGGACATGGGGACTGGGAAAAAAAATTAGTTCTCTGGGTTTTATTTTTGTCTAATATATCCCAGACTTGGAGTTAAAGATGACTGCAACTTGGACATGCCAACAGGCACAGAACTGTTCTCTTTAACCAAAGGATCAAGGGAAGAGGAGCTTAGCAAACAGAAAAATTTTAGATAATGACTATTCCACTTTAGACAAATAACACAGAAAAAACTCTGGCCCCACTCCTACTTAATCCAGCAAGTGAGGAACCTAGACTTCTGCCCTTGTAAGGCTATAAAGAGGCACCCGACCTCTGTGGGGGTGATGTCAGAGAGAGTCAAGAAGGGGGCTGGGAATTTCATCCCTGCTGGATGATAATAAGCTCTACCTCCTTGGTGTCCCTGGAGACCATGCAGGGAGCAGCCTAGACTTCCACTCCCAGCAGCAAGGAGGAGCTTTCCACCTTTGGCGTCAAGAGAAATTGAATGGAGAACTTGAACTTCTATCTCTATCTGGCAGTAACAAGGTGGTTCCTCCTATTCTGTTGACAGACTATTGTCAGAAAAAGCCAGCTAAAAAAAAGTTTAAGTAAATTCAGGACTCTCATAACATAAAAGAATGTGCCCCAACTGAAGATCATTCATCATACCAAGAACCAAGAAAGATCTAAAATTGAATAAAAAAAGAAAAGAAATAGATGTCAACATTGAGATGACAGATATGTGAGAACCATCAAATTAAGATTTTAAAGCAGCAGAAATAATTCTTCAATAATCCATTATGAACATGCTTAAAACAAATGAAACAATAACAACAACAAAAGTTTCAGCAAAGAAAAAGAAAGTCTCAACTAAAAATAGAAGATACAAAGAAGAACCAAGTGGGACTAAGAAACAAAATAACCAGAATATACAGGTCAGTCTAATTCACTATGAGAACGGAAGTTAGAAAAAATAATTAGTGAACTGGTAGAGAAAACAATAAGAAGATAAAATAACAGGAAGATAAAACAGACTGAAAACAAAACAAAACATGATGAACAGAGCCTGAGGGACCCACGGCATTATAAGAAATTATCTAATATTTGTATCACTGGAGTCGTAAAAGGTGAAGGGAAAGACTGTTGAGGTGAAAAATACTCAAAGAAATGATGGTTGATAAGAAAATGACAGTCAAATTTACCAAGAGACATAAATGTACAAATAAAAGAAACTGAGAAAACCCCAAACACCCTGAAAACAACAAGACACCTACAAGACCTTACCTGTAGGAGAAAAATTATTTGAAAGATTTCTTACCAGAAACTGTGGAAATCATAAGTGGCACAAAGAAAAAGAATTGTCAAGCAGAACCAATATTCTACAAAAAATATACTTCATCAGTGAAGGAGAAATCAAGACATTCTAGGTGAAGGAAAACAAATATAGTTTTGTGCTAACTGACCTAATGCTAAAGTAGGCTAAATAAATTTTTCCAAACAGGAAATGATAAGATATGGAACTTTGAGAAACCAGAAAGGAAAAAAGAACACAGTAAGCAAAAATATCAATAAATACAATAAGCTTTCTTTCTCCTGTTGATTTTCTAATTTATGTTTTTGAATATTGAATTTATATTTTGATAGTTGAAGCAAAAAATGTAGGACTGTGTGATGTGGTTCTATATAGAGAGGAAATATTTTAAAATTATATTATAAATGGAGTAAGATAAAAGTATGTAGAAAAAGGTAAGGGTTTTATAGTCCACCCAAACTGGTAAAGTGATGATATTAGTAGACTGTGATAAGTTTTGTATATATAATGAAATATTCAGAATAACCACTAAATATATATTATAAAAAGTGTAAATAAGTTAAAATGGAATTTTAACTAAGAAAAGTGCAGATAAGTTAAAATAGAATTCTAAAAAATGTTCACATATAAAGGTACATAAAAGCAATCAGAGAAACAAAAACCAGAAAAAAATATAAAGTGACAGGATTAATCCTAAGCACATCAGTAATTGCATTAAATATAAATAGTATAGCTACATTAACTACTAAGCAGGAATTGGCAGACTATTTTTTTAATTAATTAATTTATTTTTTATTCTTATGTTAATCCCCATATATTACATCATTAGTTTTAGATGTAGTGTTCCAGGATTCATTGTTTGTGCATAACACCCAGTGCTCCATGCAGAACACGTGCCCTCCTCAATACCCACCACCAGGCTAGCCCATCCTCCCACCCCCCTCCCCTCTAGAACCCTCAGTTTGTTTTTCAGAGTCCATCGTCTCTCATGATTCATCTACCCCTCCGATTCCCCCCCCATCATTCTTCCCCTCCCACTACCTTCTTCTTCTTCTTCTTCTTCTTCTTCTTTTTTTCTTAACATATATTGCATTATTTGTTTCAGAGGTACAGATCTGAGATTCAACAGTCTTGCACAATTCACAGCGCTTACTGGAGCACATACCCGCCCCAGTGTCTATCACCCAGTCACCCCATCCCTCACACCCCACTCCAACAACACTCAGTTTGTTTCCTGAGATTAAAAATTCCTCATATCAGTGAGGTCATATGATACATGTCTTTCTCTGTTTGACTTATTTCACTCAACATAATACCCTCCAGTTCCATCCACGTTGTTGCAAATGGCAAGATCTCATTCCTTTTGATGGCTGCATAATATTCCATTGTATATATATACCACCTCTTCTATATCCATTCATCTGTCGATGGACATCTTGGCTCCTTCCACAGTTTGGCTATTGTGGACAAGGCTGCTATAAACATCGGGGTGCACGTACTATTTGGGATCCCTACTTTTGTATCTTTGGGGTAAATACCCAGTAGTGCAATTGCTGGATCATATGGTAGCTCTATTTTCAACTTTCTGAGGAACCTCCATACTGTTTTCCAGAGTGGCTGCACCAGCTTGCATTCCCACCAACAGTGTAGGAGGGTTCCCCTTTCTCCGCATCCCCGCCAACATCTGTCGTTTCCTGACTTGTTAATTTTAGCCATTCTGACTGGTGTGAGGTGGTATCTCATGGAGGTTTTGATTTGGATTTCCCTGATGCCGAGCGATGTTGAGCACTTTTTCATGTGTCTGTTGGCCATTTGGATGTCTTCTTTGGAAAAATGTCTGTTCATGTCTTCTGCCCATTTCTTGATTGGATTCTTTGTTCTTTGGGTGTTGAGTTTGATGAGTTCTTTACAGATTTTGGATAATAGCCCTTTATCTGATATGTCATTTGCAAATATCTTCTCCCATTCTGTCAGTTGTCTTTTGGTTTTGTTGACTGTTTCCTTGCTTTGCAAAAGCTTTTTATCTTGATGAAGTCCCAATAGTTCATTTTTGCCCTTGCTTCCCTTGCCTTTGGCGATGTTTCTAGGAAGAAGTTGCTTCGGCTGAGGTCAAAGAGGTTGCTACCTGTGTTCTCCTTTAGGATTTTGATGGACTCCTGTCTCACACTGAGGTCTTTCAACCATTTGGAGTCTATTTTTGTGTGTGGTGTAAGGAAATGGTCCAGTTTCATTCTTCTGCATGTGGCTATGCAATTTTCGCAACACCATTTGTTGAAGAGACTGTCTTTGTTCCATTGGACATTCTTTCCTGTTTTGTCGAAGATGAGTTGACCATAGAGTTGAGGGTCCATTTCTGGGCTCTCTATTCTGTTCCATTGATCTATGTGTCTGTTTTTGTGCCAGTACCATACTGTCTTGATGATGACAGCTCTGTAATAGAGCTGGAAGTCCGGAACTGTGATGCCGCCAGCTTTGCTTTTCTTTTTCAACATTCCTCTGGCTACTTGGGGTCTTTTCTAGTTCCATACAAATTTTAGGATGATTTGTTCCATTTCTTTGAAAAAAGTGGATGGTATTTTGATGGGGATTGCATTGAATGTGTAATTGCTCTCGGTAGCATTGACATCTTCACAATATTTGTTCTTCCAGTCCATGAGCATGGAGTATTTTCCATTTCTTTGTGTCTTCCTCAATTTCTTTCATGAGTATTTTGTAGATTTCTGAGTACAGATCCTTTGCCTCTTTGGTTAGATTTATGCCTAGGTTTTTTATGCTTTTGAGTGCAATTGTAAATGGGATCAACTCCTTAATTTCTCTTTCTTCTGTCTTGTTGTTGGTGTATAGGAATGCCACTGACTTCTGTGCATTGATTTTATATCCTGCCACTTGACTGAATTCCTGTATGAGTTCTAGCAGTTTTGGGGTGGAGTCTTTGGGGTTTTCCACATAAAGTATCATATCATCTGCAAAGAGTGAGAGTTTGACTTCTTCTTTGCCAATTTGGATGCCTTTTATTTCTTTTTGTTGTCTGATTGCTGTGGCTAAGAATTCCGATACTATGTTGAATAGCAGTGGTGATAGTGGACACCCCTGCTGCGTTCCTGACCTTAGGGGGAAAGCTCTCAGTTTTTCCCCGTTGAGAATGATATCGTTGTAGGTTTTTCATAGATGGCTTTTATGATACTGAGGTATGTACCCTCTATGCCTATACTCTGAAGAGTTTTGATCACGAAAGGTTGCTGTACTTTGTCAAAAGCTTTTTCTGATCTATTGAGAGGATCATATGATTCTTGTTCTTTCTTTTGTTAATGTATTGTATCACATTGATTGATTTGCGGATGTTGAACCAACCTTGCAGCCCAGGGATAAATCCCACTTGGTCATGGTGAATAATCCTTTTAATGAACTGTTGGATCCTATTGGCTAGTATTTTGGTGAGAATTTTTGCATCCATGTTCATCAGGGATATTGGTCTGTCATTCTCCTTTTTGATGGGGTCTTTGTCTGGTTTTGGGATCAAGGTAATGCTGGCCTCATAAAATGAGTTTGGAAGTTTTCCTTCCATATCTATTTTTTGGAGCAGTTTCAGAAGAATAGGTATTAATTCTTCTTGAAATGTTTGGTAGAATTCCCCTGGGAAGCCATCTGGCCCTGGGCTTTTGTGTTTTGGGAGATTTTTGAAGAATGCTTCAATTTCCTTAGTGGTTATAGGTCTGTTCAGGTTTTCTATTTCTTCCTGGTTCAATTTTGGTAGTTGATACATCTCTAGGAATGCATCCATTTCATCCAGGTTATCTAATTTGTTGGCATAGAGTTGCTCATAATATGTTCTTATAATTGTTTGTATTTCTTTGGTGTTGGTTGTGATCTCTCCTCTTTCATTCATGATTTTGTTGATTTGGATCATTTCTCTTCTCTTTTTGATAAGTCTGGCCAGGGGTTTATCAATCTTGTTAATTCTTTCAAAGAACCAGCTCCTTGTTTCGTTGATCTGTTCTACTGTTCTTTTAGTTTCTATTTCATTGATTTCTGCTCTGATCTTTATTATTTCTCTTCTCCTGCTGGGTTTAGGCTTTATTTGCTGTTCTTTCTCCAGCTCCTTTAGGTGTAGGGTTAGGTTGTGTACTTGAGACCTTTCTTGTTTCTTGAGAAAGGCTTGTATTGCTATATACTTTCCTCTTAGGACTGCCTTTGCTGCATCCCAAAGATTTTGAATAGTTGTGTTTTCATTTTCATTGGTTTCCATGTATTGTTTTAATTCTTCTTTAATTTCCTGGTGGACCCATTCATTCTTCAGTAGGATGCTCTTTAGCCTCCATATATTTGAGTTCCCTCCGACTTTCCTCTTGTGATTGAGTTCTAGTTTCAAAGCATTGTGGTCTGAAAATAGGCAGGGAATGATCCCAATCTTTTGGTACCGGTTGAGACCTGATTTATGACCTAGGATGTGATCTATTCTGGAGAATGTTCCATGGGCACTAGAGAAGAATATGTATTCCTTTGCTTTGGGATGGAATGTTCTGAATATGTCTGTGAAGTCCATTTGGTCCAGTGAGTCATTTAAAGTCTTTATTTCCTTGTTGATCTTTTGCTTAGACAATCTGTCCATTTAAGTGATGGGGGTGTTAAAGTCCCCCACTATTATTGTATTGTTGTTGATGTGTTTCTTTGCTTTTGTTATTAATTGCCTTATATAATTGGCTGCTCCCATGTTAGGGGCATAGATATTTACAATTGTTAGATCTTCTTGTTGGATAGACCCTTTAAGTTGGATATAGTGCCCTTCCTCATCTCTTATTACAGTCTTTGGTTTAAAATCTAATTTGTCTGATATAAGGATTGCCACCCCAGCTTTCTTTTGGTGTCCATTAGCATGGTAAATGGTTTACCACCCCCTCACTTTCAATCTGGGGGTGTCTTTGGGTCTAAAATGAGTCTCTTGCAGACAGCAAGATGGGTCTTGTTTTTTAATCCAATCTGATAGCCTGTGTCTTTTGATTGGGGGCATTTAGCCCATTTACATTCAGGGTAACTACTGAAAGATAGGAATTTAGTGCCATTGTATTGCCTGTAAGGTGACTGTTACTGTATATTGTCTGTGTTCCTTTCTGGTCTATGTTGCTTTTAGGGTCTCTCTTTGCTTAGAGGACCCCTTTCAAGATTTCTTGTAGGGCTGGTTTTGTGTTTGCAAATTCCTTTAGTTTTTGTTTGTCCTGGAAGCTTTTTCTGTCTCCTTCTCTTTTCAATGACAGCCTAGCTGGATAGAGTATTCTTGGTTGCCTATTTTTCTTTTAGTGCTCTGAATATATCCTGCCAGTCCTTTCTGGCCTGCCAGGTCTCTGTGGATAGGTCTCTTGCCAGTCTAATGTTTTACCATTGTAGGTTACATATCTGTTCTCCCTAGCTGCTTTCAGGATTTTCTCTTTGTCTATGTGACTCGTAAGGTTTTACTATTAGATATCGGGGTGTTGACCTATTTTTATTGATTTTGAGAGGGGTTCTCTGTGCTTCCTGGATTTTCATGCCTGTTTCCTTCCCCAAATTATGGAAATTCTCTGCTCCTCAGTCAGCCCCCAGAGAAAAGCTGTCAGTCACTCCCTTCTCCCCGGTCTCCAGCCGCACTCTGTGCTCACCCGGCCTGTGACTGCACGTTTCTATCTCTGGCACCCGACCCCGGGTGGAGTCTCCAAACCCAGCAGATCCCTGCGGTGCACTCCCGCGCGGCTCCTCCCAGGGGAAGAAGGTGAGTCTCCCAGGATCTGCCCCTTGTTGGGTCCCTGCTGGAGGAGCCGTGGCCCAATTGTGCCGCAGATCACGGTTTATGGCAACCCCGAGCTGAGAGCCCGTGCCTGGGCTCCGCCTCGGCAGCCGGCTTCCCTGCTCCGTTACCTGGGAGCTCTGCCACACTCAGGCACCCCCGGTTTCTGTGACCCCGAGGGTCCTGAGACCACACTGTCCCGGAGGGTTCCACCTCCCGCTTAGCCACCAGAGTGACGTCCCTCAGCAGAGCAGACTTTTAAAAGTTCCAATTTTGTGCTCCGCTGCTCTATCACTTGCCAGAAGCGGCCGACGGAGGCCCCTCCCCCGCCGTCTATCCTCCCAAATATCGCCTCGGATTCCTTTCTCCGCACATTCTACCTTCCAGAAAGTGGTCGCTTTTCTGATGAGAGAGTTGTTGCTATTCTTTTCTTCGATCTCCTGTTGAGTTTGTAGGTGTTCAGAATGGTTTGATCCCTATCCAGCTGAATTCCTGAGAGGAGACGAAATCCAGGTCTCCTACTCCTCCGCCATCTTGCTCCGCCCCCCTGCAGACTATTTTTTAAATGACCCAATTAGTAGCTGTGGCACCTGGGTGACTAAGCCTCTGCCTTTGGCTCAGGTCATGATTCCAGGGTCCTGGGATAGAGCTCTGGTCCAGCTCCCTGCTCAGTGGGGAGTCTGTTTCTCCTTCTTCTTCTGCCTCTTCCCATACTCCTGCTCTCTTTCTCAAATAAATAAATAAAATCTTTAATAAATAAATAAATAAATAAATAAATAAATAACCCAATTATATGCTCTATACAAGATACTAATTTCAATTATACAATATAAGCAGTTTGTATTCTATAAAGTAAAAACATAGAAAATTATATCATGCAAATATTAATCAAATGAAAGTAAGAGTGGTTACATTAATACCAAAAAAAAAGAGTAGACTTCAGAGCAAAAATAATAGTAATAATAATAATGAGACAGAGAGAAGCACTGTATAATGTTAAAGGGGTCAACCGTGCATGAAGACATGGAGCTTCTAAAAATGTATAAGCCAACCAATACAGCTGCAAAATGTATGAAGTAAAAGCTGATAGCACTAAAGGAGGAAATACACAAATTCTCAACTGGGGATATCAAGACTCTTCTCACAATAACTGACAAAACAAATAGAAAATTTGCAAGGGTATCGAATAATTCAACATTATTATCAACTAACAGAATAAAATAGGTCTTTATAGAACTCTCCACCCAGCAAACCTCAGAACACATATTTATTTTTAAGTGCTCAAGGAACATATAAAAAGTAGATCATACACTGAGCCATATAAAAAATGTGAACAAAATAAAAAAAACCTGTAACCATAGATATGTTTTCCAACCACAATGGAATCCTATTAGAAATCAGTAGAATTAAGGTAACAGGAAAATCTCCTAAAATTTTAGAAACTAATTAACAGACTCCTAAATAATCCATGGGACAAAGGAAAAAGTCCCAGAGGAAGTTAAAAAAATACATTGAGCTAGTTGAAAATGAAAATGCAGCATATGGAAGTGTATGGGTTACAGATAGAAGTGTTGCCAGGAAAATTCATAACTCTAAATGTATGAATTAGAAAAGAGGAAGTCTCAAATCAATAATATAAGCTCACATCTCAAGAACCTAGAAGAATACAGCAAAATAAACCCAAAGTGAGCAGAAGGAGTTAAGTAATAAAGGGTAGAAATCAATGGAACAGAAAAAATTACAGAAAAATCAATGAAACAAAGAGCTCGTTTTTTGAAAATAATCAGTAAAGTTGACAAATCCCCAGTAAGACTGACAAATAAAGAAAAGGATATACATTATGAATAATGGGAATGAAACAGAGGATATTACTATAGTCATTGTAATCATCAAAAATAAGGAAATTAAATTCATATATAAAATTTTTTCAATAGTTTTACTGCAGATAGTTTTACTGCAGAATTAAACCAAATGTTGAAAGAGTAATTTTCACCAGTTATATGGAATCATTTTAAGAAATAGAAGAAAGGAAGATACTTCCTAATTTTTTTTGAAATTAGTATTACCATGATACCATGATACCAAAACCAAAGTACAAAAAAATAAAAAAGAAAGAAAGAAACCTACAGTTCAATATCTCTCATGGATATAGATGCAAAACTACTTAGAAAAAAATGCCATTATAGTATTTAGCAATATATAAGAAGAATTATGCAAAATGATCAAGTATGGTTGATCAAGTCTGGCTCAATATTCAAAAATCA
Source organism: Mirounga angustirostris (assembly GCF_029215605.1). Lineage (NCBI taxonomy): Eukaryota > Metazoa > Chordata > Mammalia > Carnivora > Phocidae > Mirounga > Mirounga angustirostris. The sequence continues at coordinate 76,935,417 of NW_026991721.1, forward strand.
ATCAACATAATCCACCACTTTAACAGGCTAAAGAATGGGAATCACAAGATCATATCCATAAATGCAGAAAAATCATTTGATAATTCACCATCCATTCATGATTGCAATTGTTAGAAAAATAGAAATAGAGGATACCTTCTTCAACTTGATAAATAACATTTACAAAAAAACCTACAGTTAATATTATACTCAATGGTCAAAAGACCAAATTCCTTCCTCCAGAATCGGGAATAAGGCAAGGGTGTCTGCTCTTACCATTCTCATTCGTTACGGTACTTGAAATTTCAGCCAATGCAGTAAAGCAAAAAGGAAATGAAAATGTATCCAGAGTGGGGGGAAAAAAAAAAAGAAAGAAAACAGTTCTTATTTTCAGATGACATGATTATGTACAGATAAAGTCCCAAGTAATCTAAACAACAACAACAACAAAAGCAACAATCATTTCTAGAGCACACTCTTTGAGTTCATCAATTTAAGAAGATCAAAGAGAAATATACAAAAATCCATTGCATTTCTACATGTTACCAACAAGCACATGGACACTGAAATTAAAAACACAATGGAATTTATAATCCCTGCACCAGAAGAAGACATAGAAATATAATTTCAAAAATTGAAATTGAAGCAATACAAATACAAAAGTAACCAAGGAAAAAAAATCAATCTGTGTGCAGTGTTTTTATGAGAAAAATTTTAAACTTTCATATAATCGAAACTGCCATAAGGTTTTCTGAAGAATTTGTAAATATTAACATAAAGTGTATTAGAAGCAGAATGAACAAGAATAATCAAGACACTCCTGATAAAAATTATTATGTGGATATTTGCTATCAGATATCAAAATGATCTATAAAGCTATAAAAGTTAAGATAATGTGGTATTGGCTCAAATAATAACAAATTAATCAGTGGTAAAATTTATTTTGTATGTGAGAAAAAAAAACAATTCTGAGTTAAATAAGTACCTAGATGTGAAAAGAAAAACTGAAAAAAAACATAAACAAAACCCACATAAAAAGAATATTTTATCATTTCGGTATAAGGATCATGTTGATGAATAAATTTTAAAATATTAAACTAACAGAAAATTATGAAAAATTCAATTTCACTAAATTTAAGAAACTTGGATTATCAAAAAATACTACAGAGAGAAAATTATTTGAATAAAGAAAGCCTCCACATATTCTGAGAGAATTTATAACACGTATAATTGAAAAATAATCTGGGTGTAGAAAATATACAGAATGTCTATAAAGGGCAAAAATTAAAAATGGACAGACAAGAATTAGCTTCCTCTGCAATGAGATGTTATTTCATATTTGGTAGAACTTTTTTTAAAAAGCATGAGTGCCACATTTAGCAAAAATGTGGAACAAGGAATCACTTCTAAGCATAGGGATTCTCCTGTTGAGTGTGAGGATGGAGTGCTTATCTGAATGCAAAGAAGACTGGAGAAGAGAGGTAGTGGCCAAATCATTCATGGCTTTAAATTACACTGGATTATATCCAAAGGCAACGAGAGGCAATTTGAATATTTTAAGAAGAAAAGTGACATATCAGTTTTATGTTTGTGAAGAAAACAGGAGTTAGCTTAAAGGATCAATTAGAGAAGGGCAAGAGAGGAGGCCAATTGTCAGCATTACAGTTAACAGGAAATGTTTAAAAATGGATAATAAGAGTTGTTGGTATAAAAGCAATATTATTTTTCTAAATTTAAGTCTTGAAGCAATTACAAATATTTATTACCAATTATAAAATTACAATGTAACAGGAGAAATGAAAAGTCCCTAAAGCAATTTTAATGATGTCCTTGTTTTCCAAAAATAAGTTATTTGATTAGAACCTTGTTACTAATTTAATACTTTTTTTTAAAAAGATTTTATCTATTTATTTGACTGAGAGAGACACAGCGAGAGAGGGAACACAAGCAGAGGGAGTGGGAGAGGGAGAAGCAGGCCTCCCGCCGAACAGGGAGCCCGATGCGGGGCTCGATGCGGGGCTCGATCCCAGGACCCTGGGATCATGACCTGAGCCGAAAGCAGACGCTTAATGACTGAGCCACCCAGGCACCCCAATTTAATGCTTTTTAATTGATGACTTATGGCCTAAAGAATTTTTCACCCAAGTACATAAAAAACCAATTGTGAAATTAGTAATAATGATTCAAGTAACAATTGTTTAAATTATAGCATATAATAGATTTCCTGGATTAAGCCTATTATACTTTGCATTATTTTTAAATTTTATTTTGAAAATATGAGTCATCTGCTTTAAACTATCCCCCCTCCAGATAGATTCTATGAATACAGGAGATAATATAAAAATTGGCTCCTTTTGTTTTATGATTCATAAAAGTCAAAGTTAATTCCTCTAAGTACTTAATATCCATGTACTTTTATAGTTCATAGGAATCCCATTTGATTATAAGGTATTGGCAATATTTTAGAGACTACATGAGGAAATAACTGAATAAAGCAAAGAAAGCAAACTATTAGGAATTCTTACCTCCATATTTCTATTTTTCCATGTCACCGTCTTAAGCATTTCACACTCCTAAGCAGTTTGGTTTAGTCTTCTACCTTGTCATTTGATAGGCACAAGATGGCTGTTATAATTAGAGAAATCACATTTTCATTGACTGTGTTCAAAGCTTTGGTAAGCATGAAGAGGAACAAAAGGATGTTCTCCTCATGCCATTCTTGTCTGCATCAGGGAAGAAATCTTTTTCTAAAATCTCTGAAGCAGACTTTATTTATGTGTCATTGTCCATCCCTCCACCAATCCCTAGTAGAGACATAGGGTCTCCATGATTGACTCAGGTTAATCATGATGTGTCCCTTGGAGCTGACCACATTACTTTCCAAGCAAAATAAAAAGCGATTAGCTATCTGCAATAGAAATGATGTTGGCATGTAACAGGGAGGTCAAATAACATTTCCTGAAGCCTTGTCTGTGTCACTTACTGTGCTATAAACTTCCTGTAGATTAGAGGAGAAGAGGTAAAAGTAGTAGTACTGCTCTATATTCTGTTTTTTTCTATTATCTTTAAATGTTAACACCTTAACAACTTTAATATATTTAAATGTTAATGTGTTTAAAAACCTGAATTCAATAAACACAACATTCGTAAAAGGATGCTGAAAGAGCAGCAATATTTCAAAAGCTTCTGTATTTTATTTTATTTATTTTTTTTTAAAAAAGATTTTATTTATTTGAGAGAGAGAATGAGATAGAGAGCATGAGAGGGGGGAGGGTCAGAGAGAGAGCAGACTCCCTGCCGAGCAGGGAGCCCGACGCGGGACTTGATCCCGGGACTCCAGGATCATGACCTGAGCCGAAGGCAGTCGCTCAACCAACTGAGCCACCCTGGCGCCCAAAGCTTCTGTATCTTAAATTAATTTCATCATTGTTTTAGAATGCATAGGTATTTGCAGGGTATGCATTCAGGTACAAGTAAAAAGTTTCAAGAAAATATGCCTAAGAAATGCACATTTATTGAGAACTGAGTTTTCAAAACCCAAATTTTAATACAAAGTAGTACAGTGAAAAATAAATTTGAAAATAATGTTGCGAACTTATGAGAGCACCAAATCCTAACCACTAGACCACCAGGGATAATGTTGCAAACTTAAATGAAACAAACACTGATTAAAACATTTTTGTGTGTGTGTTGTAATTCTTCTTTCCTTTCTGATCTTTAGGTGTAGAGTTTACACTCTTGTACTCCTCAGCTCATAGCACACTGTATACGTGTCCATTTGAAGTTATTCCTTTTGTATTTTACTTACTTTGTCTTATACTGTTCCATTTCATTTTATTATGTTCTATTTCCCCTTTTCTTCTGGTCTGCTTCTCTGTGCCCTTCCATCCCCATATGAACCCACTCTCTTTATCTAATGTTCAATGGAAAATATGCATGAAAACTTATCAATATGGAGTGTTGTTGAGTAAATATGTTTTGATTTACAGACATACTTAAATATGAATTACATTATTTTACTCCTCTTTCATTCTCAGCACTAATGTTTTGAGATAGAGCCATGCTTCTTTATGTTTCTAAGTTGTTGCTCCTTACTGCTCAGAAGTATTCCACTCACATTCTATCTAAGCATTCTTCATGTAATGCTCAGTTTTGAAACCTGTGACTACTATTGCTATAAAGAGTAATGATGTGACATGGCCTTACACAAGTTAGTTTTTGTTTTTTTTTCCCCCACCTGTAAGTAGGATCAGTTTGTGTACCATCAGTATATTGTGAGATACCTCTCTAGGAATTTAGAAGATGATATCTAATACAAAGAATTAGGTAACAAAACTCTTAGAAAAGCTTGAGATAGGGGTGTCTGGGTGGCTCAGTTGTTAAGCGTCTGCCTTCGGCTCAGGTCATGATCTCAGGGTCCTGGGATCGAGCCCCACATCGGGCTCCCTGCTCCGCGGGAAGCCAGCTTCTCCCTCTCCCTCTCCCCCTGCTTGTGTTCCCTCTCTCACTGTCTCTCTCTCTGTCAAATAAATAAATAAAATCCTTAAAAAAAAAAAAAAAAAGCTTGAGATAATATAAGGAAAGACGGCTGTTGTTCTCAGATTCCCTCCTAGCTTCCATGGCATCAAGAAGATGAAGATCTGAAAAGAAGAAGAAGAAGGAGGAGGAGGAAGAGGAGGAGAAAAAGAAGAAGAAGAAGGAGGAGAAAGAAGAAGAAGAAAGAAGGAGGAGAAGGAGAAGAAGAAGGAGGCGGAGGGCTGAGGATCTCAAACTACTTCTAATGTTCATGGGTTGGTGACTCACACGAGGACGTCTCAAGGCTGCTGAAAACCGCACATCTGCTGAATCCCATACCACTCCTGTTGCTGTCACAATAGCCCTTTCTACCTTCCAAATCACATGCTACTGCTTCCCATTGGAAGAATCTAAAAAATGACTAGTATAGCAAAAATTCTGGAAAATGTATTCCCATACAGCCATTACATTCCACATGATAGAGGGGAGAATACAGAAGAGAGTAGAGATTACAATTTATTTCCAAAAATGAGTATCGAGTGTATCAGGCTTCACCATCCATAATTTAGATAAATATTGCTTTATTGACATCTACAAATGGTTGGTCATCTTACATAATCTTGGTAAAGCTTAAATTTGATCTCCCCATGTCCTTGCCCTTTACTTGGAATGACACACATTTCTGTCATTCAAGGTACATGAAACTAGGATCTTACAAATGTTTTTCATCTTTATTTCTCTAATTTCTAGTAAGTTAAGAGTATCTATTCATATGCTTATTAGCCACCCAGGCCTAAATTTTTAACTGCTCATTAATATGTGTTGATTATCTTCTCTTGGTTTTCCTAATTATTTTTTAATTTAGATGTTCTTAGTATTTTTTAGATATCCATCACTTGGCCATTTTGGATTCATAAATATCTTCTCCCAGTCACATTTGATTCTTAACATCAATTAACATCTATTGAATAGAAATCATCATTAATCTTAAGATTTATAACTTTTATGTCTTTTTAAAAAATTACTTCCCTAGCCTTTGATATATAGACCCCCACATTTTCTTCAATTAATTTATTATGTATACCTTTAAGGAACTTATACTACTATATTGCTTAATATTGTGAATGTGAATAAATATACATTAAAACTGGCTTCTTAAGTCTGCCCAATAATAACATGACTCTCTATTTTATGTAATTGAATTTGTAGACATTGCTTATAGTGTCATGGTAGAGTTTTACTGTATTTTCTGAAATTTCTGATCTTCATTTATAAATCCATTTAAAGTTTGTTTAAAGCTTCTTTGCGTATTTCCTTATTAATCTAGAAACAGATCAGCTGGGCTACAGAATGACCTGCTCAGCTACACCCCTCTCAAAATTGAGGGTTCTTTCTCTACATTCTATATGTGCGTTCCTTTGTTAATCAATAAAATAAGGAAATGCCCACCGATCTTTTGTATGGAGGAGAGTAACTTTATGATGGAGGTATGAGCTAAGCTAAAAATAAACTCCCCCCAAGGGACAGAAATAGAGATGCCATGTCATTTCTTGATAATGTCAATAATAAAGCACTCCTCCACTCACCACTCCTTCATAAAATACAGCATCTTGGGGTTGGGTGAGAGATTCAGTTACTGTTTAAAGTATCTGCATTCTCAAGTGTACACTGATCAATCTTTCAGAATAGCTATGAATCCAGAATAAAATTAAAAATTTCTATAAAAAGAGTTGAAACCACAGCCATGCATCTTATTTCATGGACAGAAGTAAAGTTGAAATAACATATTTTATTTTATATTTTAGAATTCATTAATTTGCTTTTACAACAGAGAACCAAAATTATATGTGTTTATAATAGCCTTTCCACCTACCCACCCTACCCACTATAGATACTCTCTGCCTGCTCAGTCCCTGGGCATTTGCTGCCCACATTGTTGATAGTGGAAGGGTAAGTAGAACTGACAGAACCAGGAGGTCTACAGTGAGTTATATGATGAAGGCAGAGCTGCCGTAAGAAGAGAAATTAGGAGAATAATTGGAAGGTAGAAAATAATAAGTAAGGGAACTAAAACAAACAGGAGCATATGTGTCCTGAGACTGGGAGTATTTAGAAAATTAGAGCTGGGGGCGGGGTTGACTGCCAGGCTTGTGAAATGCTGAGGGAAGACGTGTAGAAACAGGATTGGAGAGAGAGTTGGTAAAAGTCCGGATTCAAAATGTCTGTGTCTGAGGAGATTTGCTCCTTTTAATGCTTTACTGAGGCTTAAATTCTTAAACTATCTCAATTTTCTAAGCAAGTCTGGTGATTTTTTAATTATAACTGTGCTCACACTTTGCTGAGGGTAGCTCAATTTATTTGGGTTCACTAATTCATTTTACCCTTAGAATAAAAATTTCTAACAAGTAAATGTGCCATTAAGTTATATTCCCTTATTAAGACTATGTGTGCGCATGTATGTGTATAATTTTAGTAGACTTTTAATGACAATTTCCCTACAGATTGTATGGAATTCTGTGTTACATTGCTGAAGCATATGCTTAAAGCCATGGAAAAAGACCTGTTAGAAAATGTTAGCTCAAAAGATTACCATAAGAGCTTATATTCTTACAACCTAGGTAGCTAAATGATTTCTATACAATGAATTTATATTAGCTATTTTGATGGATATAAGTGACAAATCAAATCTAGATTTGTAAATAAATGGAGATAGTAATATATGCTTTAATCTTATCAACACAATTAGTTAAATCATTCTGATTCAGAAAACTGGCATTACCCAAAACTAGAAGGTGGTCCTAGAACTCTGTGGTCCCAAAGACCCTTTTAGGAGGTACATGAAATCAAACTATATTCGTAACAATGCTAAGATGGTATTTGCTTTTTTAACTTTCAATCTCTCATGAATATACATTGGAGTTTTCCAGCAGTTACATTCCATTTGATATTGCAAAAGATTAAATGCAGTAGATATGAGAACATCTGTCTTCTATTAGGGCAGATATTTTAAAAAGTTTTGACAAACATAAAATGATGTTAACCTTTACACTAATTTTGTTTTAAAAATATAGTCATTGTTCCATAAAATATCTTATTTATACTAACATAATGGCTCATTATTGCTAGTTTTAAAAGAATAATGAATAACTGTCCTTAAGTGTCTCAGTTTAGTTTCTTATGTGGTAAATATTAATAGATATACTCACCAATAACCAAAGTTCTTTGGGATCTTCATAATGTTTTAGAGCACAAAGTGGTCCTGAGATCATAAAGTTTGAGCTTTTCAGTCTTAAAAATGTTAGAATATATATATATATATATATATATATACACACACATATATATATATATCTTTGCTAAAGAATTAAAAATAGGAGATGATGAAGGAAGAAGAAAGAATAGATAAAAGGAAGAGAAAGAGAATAAAGAACGCATTGCAAACAGAACTGAAGGAAAGATGTTGGCTCACTATACTTCATGTGACATGTCAAATAGACAGCAATGTCTCTTCCTTTGAAATAAATAAAACACAAGAAAGATCAGAAGTCCACTGTCTCTACCCTCAAAACTACATTCATACTCAACCCATTGAATAAAATGAAGTATGAAAAGTAAAATACAAGGACCTTTAAGATTAAAATGTGATAATCACTACTAAATTTCTTATATTTCATTTTTGGAGTCATTAGGGCACAGGACTTTCTTTTTTTGTTTTTTTTTTTGTTTTTTTTTTAATTACAGGATAGTTTACATACAGTGGTATATTAGTTTTAGGTGTACAATATAGTGATTCAACAATTCTATATATTACTCAGGGCTCATCATGATAAATTCACTCTTTAATCCCCATCTCCTTTTTCACCCATCCCCCAACCCACCTCCCCTCTGGTAATCATCAGTTTAATCTCTATAGTTAAGAGTCTCTTAGTTTCAGGCGCCTGGGTGGCTCAGTCGTTAAGTGTCTGCCTTCGGCTCAGGTCATGATCCCAGGGTCCAGGGATCGAGTCCCACATCGGGCTCCCTGCTCGGCGGGAAGCCTGCTTCTCCCTCTCCCACTCCCCCTGCTTGTGTTCCTGCTCTCGCTATGTCTCTGTCAAATAAATAAATAAAATCTTTAAAAAAAAAAAAAAAAGAGAGTCTCTTAGTTTCTATCTCTCTTTTTCCCCTTTGCTACTTTGTTTTGTTTCTTAAATTCCACATGAGTGAAATCATATGGTATTTGTCTTTCTCAGACTGACTATTTCACTTAGCATTATACTGTCTAGCTCCATCCATGTCACCGCAAATGGCAAGATTTCATTCTTTTTATGGCTGAATAATATTTCATTGTATATTTACCACATCTTCTTTATACATTCATCTATTGATGGACACCTGGGCTACTTCAATTTGGCTATTGTAAATAATGCTACAATAAACATTGGGGTGTATGTATCCCTTTGAATTAGTGTTTTTCTATCCTTTGGGTAAATATCCAGTACTGTGATTACTGGATTGTAGGATAGCTCTATTTTTAACTTTTTGAGGAACCTCCATACTGTTTTCCACAGTGGCTGCATAGAGCACAGCCCTTCTACTTCATGATAGTTTCAAGAGCTTTATTAATAAAAAAAAAATAAATAAATGCATGAAAATAATTAAAAACCTTAAAAGTCACTGAGTGATTTTAAGAATATGACATAGAGACATGGTACCTATGGCAGAGTAAGCATGTTTTTGTCTTTTGAAAATGGATAAAATGAAATGCTGCAAAACCAAGTTTCCCCAGTGTATACATAACTCATAGAAAATATTAATAAGCTCATCACTGTGCCAGTCTGAAACCAAATCACTAAGTCTATTTAGTGCTTATAATATAGTGTTACATTGATTTAATGATGCTATTAGTGATATTTGCAGTGATTGGACTGGCATAAACAATTAGTACCTAGGATACTGTTTCTTGGTAGAAAAAACACCTAATTCCACTAATTGCCTCTAGTTCTGCTTCTATGAACTGCACACTTTGTACATGCTAATAATCTTATTATCAGCTGTTGCTGAGTTAATTAAAAGTCATGTCTACAAGCATAAGCCAAAATAAAAATACATATTCTGCTCAGCTTTTTATATATTAAATAAAAATTTTGGAAGACCATATTTAAACATTCATCTTCAGAAAATGCAAAACAATTAAAAAGATTCATATGCCAAATTAATTTATGACAAGCTCAGAAGTTGTAAACATAATTTTGCATTCGCATTATAATAGTTAAGAATTATACCAGTCCGTTGGTTAGTATAGCAAATATCTGCTAAGTTTTCAGAAAAGCATTGTTCCTTCTTTGAATAAAGGAATGTATCCCAAAAAGACTCTTTTTATTTCCTTTTATTCCTGAAAATAGCTAAGATACATTTTAATTTGTAATGCAAATCTCAAAATTAACCTGAAATACATTTTCTTTTTTGTTAGTATTTTACTATTTCAGATTCTAATAAATCATTTCTAAGTAAATGATACAGACTGAATGGAGAACTCTTCTTCTCTTTTGTTCATTTGTTAAAGGGGAATTATATATGACATCATATTTGTATCTAGGAACAGTGACTTGAGTTTTAAGCTTTTATTATTATAAACCATCATTAGTGACAATGTATATATATTGGACATTATTTTACAATTATGAATGTCACAGTGTATTTTAGTTACATTCACTTGTGTTATTCTTAGAGAAATAAAGATGTTAGGTATCACTAATCTTAACTGAATTTTATTCAAGGAGAATCACTCTAATTGGGATCAATCAAGGTCCACATTCTCTCAATTGGGAATTGATAAGTGTTGTATTGCTATAAAATGATACACATGTTGCAGTAGGCTCTGTGTTATAGTGTGCTTTTTGTTTAAGAACAAATAATTTTTTAAATTTAAAAGTAAAATGTTATGTATATATGTACATGGGTATATACAAAATATTTGTATCTAATTTGTACTTGGATTACATACCATAAATTGAATTCCTAAAATCTAATTTTCTTTCTAACAACAAAAGCAACAACAACAGAAAAGAATTAGATGATATGTTTATGAAATATCTTTCCAGGAAAAAAAAACAAAAACAACAACGATGAACAAAAACCTTAATTAAAACAAAAACAAATAAAAAATCAAAACAAAAAACAAATTAGGACTATTGACTTCAAATTAAATTCAGTCAAACAAAGAAAGTTATACCAGGTGAAACTTTTAAAAATCTTTCTTTACCCTTCTATTTCACTAAAACAAACATAAAAATTTTGATGATCTTTTCACATTATCCATTGCCTTTGAGGCATTTTTCATAATGGTCACATACCTGTCTATATTCCTAAAAGCCAAGTCAAAAAGGAATGTTTAATTCCTACCTTCCTTCATTTCTTTGACCTTGATGTATTTGTGCATGCTCTGCTTCTTGAAATTAACTCCAGCTTTAGCTTCCTTGACAAACTTCCATGGTTCTCCTCCTCATACAAGATAGTATCTTCTCAGTGTTCACTATTGGTTCTTATTTCTCTGTGACTTTAAAACATGGCTTTCCCTGAGGTTCCATTGTTGGCCCTGACCTCTTCTCATGCAATCATTCTCAAGGTAAATATTTTTATTCCATGTGTCAGCTACCAAATGTACCTGATTACTTAAAAAAAAAAAAATCTATGACCTCTAAACATAGGTACTCAATATTATTCAGCACAACTTTCTTAAATATTGCACAAATGAATCTATATCACTATAAACTGAACTCATTATCTATCTCCCAAATCTATCCCTTAACTACTATATCTTAGCTAAAATCACTACTTTTAAGCAGCTAGAGTTCCCCCTTTTATAATCCCCTTTTATAATGGGTTCAGTGTAATTTCTTGTTTACTTGATTAGATCTTCTAATGAAATCCAAGGTCCCGGAAGGCAGAGTCTATTTCTTGCCTATTTTGTTCACCGTGGTATACCTAGTTGTGTGGACCTAGAAAAAAAGAGTTAATGCGCACAGTGACTCTTTTGTCTGTCACCACCCCACATGCCCAATTAGTCCACACGTCCTCTTAATTCCTCATCCTAGAAGTCTATGGGATCCACCATCTTGCCGTATTTCTAGTCTCTGCTTTTATGATCCATGGACATAAATACAATAATAATTCCCTAACTGATTTCTCTGATTCAAGCCTATTCATCTACAAAATTATCTTCTCCTGATCAAAACTTTTCAATGATTCTAGTTCCTTAAGATGATATATAAGTATTTTCCTAATAAACTGCTACTTACCCCAACATCTCCTGCTCCGCACTTTTCAGGGGCTGAGTCATCTACCTACTCATTAATTTTAATAAATTTCTGTAAAACATGAAACAACGCACTGCGCTCCTGTCACAGGGCTAGATAGGTATCGATATTGATATAAATATCAATATCGATATCTATATATGACGGGAGTGGCCAGCAATCCCTGTACTGATGGATAAACGATGACTCCAAACTTTGCTGTGAAAGAGAGGAGAAGGCAAGGGGGTCAATGCTCAGAGACAAAGACCTTTGTTCTTCTTTGCTTCCACCTTTATTGGTCCTTTAGGATAATCACAAATCCTTATCACTGTTTCTCAAGCACAGGATGTGTGACTGGGGATCTTACTGAAACTAGGAGTATCTTTTTACAGGAAAGATACGATATACTAATCTGCATGTTCTAAGAGTTCTGCTAAACATAGCCTAAGGGACAATGCATACATCTCTTAGCTCACAGGGCAGCTGTTTGGGCTAAGAAAGTTTGGGGGAAGGCAACTCCCTGGGGCATTCCAATAGCAGAGTGGTCCTGCAGGCCTCGGCATTCCAAAGGCCTGCGCCCTTCTCTGAAACCTTCCATTGTCCCCAGAGGCCTCTGTGTTACATTTTAGCAAGCCGGGTATTATGGATGACTTCCTGCTCTACACTAACCCCAACATATATAAATACAGACATAGATCTTGAAAGATATGGATATGGGTATAGATACAGATAGATGTAGGTGTTAAAAGGAAGCAGAATTTTGGACCTCAAAATACGTCTCTTTGGCATAAAGACTATCCCGACCTGGTTATTTTTAAGAAACTGTGGACACAGCAGAAGTTCTGGAAACTGAGCAGAAGTTACCCTTTTGCAAAACATTTAGTCTATAAGGGAAATCTCTATTTGTAAGAGTGCTGCTCTCACTGTACCAGGAAGAGGAGGATATCCATTTCTCTGGAAACTGTTATCAATGGTGAAGACGTGGACTTAACATCTGCATCACAGTCCTACTCTGGTTTACTGTGTTTTTCCTCCCATAAGTAACTCCCCACCCCAAACAACTTCTTTTGCCTTTAGCAGAAAATGGAGTTTCAGGTGATGGCTTCAACCATTTTGGGGAGTTTTTCAGTTTTCCTGGGTATTTCCCATGTATACAAGAGATACACACATTATCAAATTTTTGTATGTTTTTCTCCTCTTACTCTGTCTTTTTCTTACAGAGTGTGTCAGCCAAAAACCTAGAAGGGTAGAGAGAATTATTTTTCCTCCCCACAATATGTGGATGTGGATATAGATGTAGTTGTAGACATAGATATTTTTAATCACCTCTGGCCAATTCTCCCACTCATTCTTCTCAGCCATTTCAGATGTATGTCCTTGGTGAAGGATTCCCACCAAAGAACAGAGAAGTGTTCTCTCATGCCTTTCTACAGAATCCTGAGAATACCTCTGTTAAAGCACTTTGGAATTGCATTTACATGTCTGTACTATAAGGTCCTTGAGAGTAGAAATGGTATACTTTGGTATATTACACAGTGTCACATAATCAGTAGTAAAAACATTTGTTAAAAGAATATGTAAATTAAAACAATTGCAATTTGTATTATATCTATCATGTGAAGAGAAAGAAATTTAATTTATTTATTTAGTTTTCTTTTTTTTAAGATTTTATTTATGTATTAGAGAAAGAGAGAGTGAGTATGAGAGAGGGGAGGAGCAGAGGGAGAGGGAGAGAAGCAGACTCCCCGCTGAGCAGGAAGCCTGACATGGGGCTTGATCCTGGGACTCTAGGATCTTGACCAGAGCAGGAGGAAGTCACTTAACCCACTGAGCCACCCAGGCACCCCAATAAATTTAATTTAATTTAATTTTTTTAAAGATTTATTTATTTATTTGAGAGAGAGAATGAGATAGAGAGAGCATGAGAGGGGGGAGGGTCAGAGGGAGAAGCAGACTCCCTGCTGAGCAGGGAGCCCGATGCGGGACTTGATCCCAGGACCCTGGGATCATGACCTGAGCCGAAGGCAGTCGCTCAACCAACTGAGCCACCCAGGCGCCCCCTCTGTTTCATGGTTTTAAGTTTATTTATTTATTTATTTATTTATTTATTTATTTATTTTTATTTTTTTATAAGTTTATTTATTTTTATTTTATTTTATTTTATTTTTAAGATTTTTATTTATTTATTGAGAGAGATAGTGATAGAGAGAGAGCATGAGAGGGGGAGAATCAGAGGGAGAGGCAGACTCCCCGCCGAGCAGGGAGCCCGATGCGGGGCTCGATTCCGGGACTCCGGGATCATGACCTGAGCCGAAGGCAGTCGCTCAACCAACTGAGCCACCAGGCGCCCCAATAAATTTAATTTTAAATACACTTATCCAGGTAGCAGCAGGACAAAACCCCTCAAGTTTAGAATCCTGTAAATAAAAATTCATTTCAGAACTCTTTTCTTAAGTCCACTAAAGAATACTTAACATTAAAAAAAAAATCAATCCCCAGTTGATTATGCAAAGTATAACTCAAGCAACACTTGGAACACCCCTCTCTTCTGTTTTTAATCTGATAACTAATAAATATGTTATATATTAAGAAGGCTTTATAGGTGAGAATTTGATTGTTGTTAAAATCCAAACTGTTCTGAGAGTTTAACAATAAACTATTTTGAGTTAGTTTGAACTTCATATGAACTGAAGATCCTTATTTGGAAACATCTTTTTTATAGGAAATAATCATAACACTGGTTTATGATGGAAGCAAAACAATGAAACTTCAAATTTAGGGAGGTAGGGAAACATAAGCTTGAAATATTTGGTCATTTCTACTAGAGTCAGCTCCACCCTCAGTAAGCAAGACAGTAACCCCACTACAAAAGACAAGCCCAACTGAGACATCAGAAAGAATATCTCCTAATTTTGTATGGCATGTTAACTGTTTTCAACATTAAAAATATTTCCTGTGCTTTCATGGAAAAAAAAAAGAAAAACACTTGAGTACACAATCTGCAGTAAAGATTCAGTGAGAAAATGAAGCACAAATGTGTTTTATTCAATGTCAGAATATATCAAAGTTAACAATTTAGACTTTAAAAAGAAAAAGAAAATGTACTTCCCATTCCGTCACAAAGAGCATATTTCATTTTGAAGTAACTAACACAATGAGAACAAATCAGGATAAGATTTGTGTTTATAACAATCAGCATAAGAGAATAGAGGAGTTGGAACTCTAATTCAGGTCATATGGGAATACAGGTAGAGAAAAAACAGGGAGGGAGAAATAAGCAATCCTGTATGGTGTGGAGAAGATGCGCTCACTGTAGTTTGCTCAACTTAGAGGCTCCTCCTGTGTGTCCTCCCTCTACCTTCCCAGGAGAATGGTCAAAGTCCTGGGAAGCAGAGAAGGTGGTCTAGAGTGGAAACCGCTATTTTAATCCTCCCAGTGAGTCCTCCATGAATCTGGAAATCAGGTTCTTTTTGCCCTTATTAAGAGAGTACTTCTCTGGTCAGCAAACAAGATTTTTTCCATTATTCATCCAACATCGTAAAAGATCCAGTTTAATGATTTGTCTATTAAAGTTTTTAAACTTCTAGTCAAACATGCAGTTTTCACTAATCCTCATAGGGCCTTACACATTAATTGTGCTGATGGCACTAAAATGACCATACTTCTTATCCTTCTGGGCTGGTCACAGTTGGTAGCATTATCCTAAGGCTCACTATGAATACAGAACCACACTGCTGTCATTTTTCAGCAAACACTCAATTTTTTCTTGTCTCATTGTTTTCCAGTGGGTTTTGATGTGATTTCTTATCAGTATTTGCTACCTAATCAGCGACCATCATTTAGCACAAGCCTCAGCTAACATGATGCCCCCTTGTTCAGCCTTTTAGCTTTCCCTGGGACTGGCCAACATGGACTTCTTTTACTTCACTACAGAACTGTCATCCCTTTGCAAGCTAATAATTAATAATCAATTAATATTTGATAATAAGGTTGCATTATAGTTTGCCAACTGGAGTAATTTATCTTCATCTCTTTAGGAGTATCTATACCAACTGAAAACTGAAAACAGGCTCACAGTGTGTAATTCTTTCCTTTCATATAAAGTATGTATATGCACACAAATGATGTGGCACAGGAAATGATGAAAAGTTTTATGAAAGCAGGGGCATGTAGCTATATCACACTAATTTTTGTTTCCATATTAAATGAGCTTGGGAATCTTTTAAGAAAGACGCTATTTAGGCATAAAATATTGTATCTGTACTTGCATAGCTTATAAATTATATCTTAAAATTTCACAAACAAAAAGCGAGTTTCTACCATTTTCAATGTAGCTGTTCCAGAGGGGCCTCCTCTGTTACCAAAACAGTTCCCAGCAGAGTTCTGATCCCTTCACTGTTACCAGTTAGATGGAGCAGAGTAATGGCTGGTGGTGGGTCAGATAGGAAGAATGGAACTCATTTCTGGATGCCAGATTGAACCTGACATGGTGACAGGAAAATGATTTTTTTAAATTTATAAACAGAACAAACCAGATATAAATAGAATCATTCGCAAAAAATTTGGAACCTCGAAATGTAATCTCTTATGAATAAAACACACTTATTGTTAAACCTATGTATTTGTTTCCAAAATCATGGGTTGTTATAATGTCATTTAGCATTTTATTATTCAGGCAAAATATTAGAATGAGAGAATATATAGTTCTTCACCTTTTGAAGTATATGAAAAAAAGTTTTGTTAAAACCTCATTTAAATTCATTCATCTTGTACAGAGCTTAGGCTAGTAATTTCCTAATAAATATTACTTGAATGAATCATATGTCCCAGAGTATATACAAAATGCCATAAACTGTCAATGAATAGGTTTAATATGGTATTTTATCATGTTATATACTTGTGCTAAAATTATTTTCCATTTATTGGGTTCTCTGTACATGGGGTCTGCTCCCTGCATCTGGTACCCAACACTTTATTTTGTGATGATTTGATTGATTTACTCTAATCAAAACAGGGATTGGTTTCAGCTAGACCATTAGGTTAAATTGGAACAATTCATCTAAAGCATATCTATCTCAATGCCTAGTGTATATTTAACCCTCAACAATTGTTAATAGCTCTTATTTTGCCTCCTAGTGCAAGATCACCTATTAAACATTTGACATTTTACAACTTGCAAATGTGTTTATTAGATGTTTATGTTAAATTATACATATAACTCTTCTTATAGCATCAATCATTAATTTGGGGGTTCCTCTCAGTTCCTAAAAAATTAGAAAAATCCCTAGGACAGAACCTAAATGACGTTCCTAATTGGAACACGAGTGCCATCTAGTGGTCACATTTGCTAATGACAGGCTTATTGTGAACAGAAAAGTGATGAAAATATTGTTTCTGCTTCATAGTTCAGTCTCTTAGAATGAATCTCAGACAAGCAAATGAGGTTTCCTATATGTACACTATTCAAACAATAAAAAAGTTTAAACACAGGAATTAAGCAGACTGTGTAAAGAACTTAGTTCTTGGTCCACAGGAAGCATACAGTCTAGCTCTCTATATAAAGACCTACATAAAATTCTTAAGCTGGGTTATAAATATGTTAAGGAAAAAATGAGTCCAGCTATGAATGAGACCATGGAATAGAAAGATGGGTATAGTATTACAGAGCCAAATTTATTTTGAAGAAAGATTATCCTGATTTAGTGCAAAAAGTCAAATATAGGTCAAAGTAGTGTGCCTGTAAGACCAGAAAGAGATGGAAAATGATCAAAATACAACACACATATGAAATTCCTTTAAAATAAGACACAACAAATTAGAACATAAGGAGGCAGTAGAGATTTTTATTCCAGACTGAAAAGATTGGTGTGTAAACAGAATACTTGGAGACGTACCTGCTCTGGAACAAATGACTCTTAGGTCTTGTTTCTTTACAGAAAACAATTGTATATAAGAAGATCTTGGTGAGAGAACCCTATGCAAAATGGAAATTAGATATCTCTAAAAGTAAGTCTATTAAAACTTATAGGCATCCTGATACTGAGGATATATCCAGGAAAAAATGAAAGTGCTTATCTGACAAGCTATAGTAAGTAATACTTACTTTTAAATTAAAAAGATTTCAACTTTTACTCCTGTTTTGTAAAATATTAGTTTAACTGACAGTGTTTTTTGTTCTTTCCTAAGGAAAAGCGTTTTTGTTAGACCAAGATGTCACAGAGGATGAGTATGAGGACCAGAGGAGGTCAGCCATGGCCATGGCTTCCGCAAGCAAAATTTGGCACTAGGAGCACCAAAACAGTCAAATTAGAGCTCTTCTCTCATACCTCTTAATGCTTTTGGTTGCAGATGTTATCAAAACATCCACAAAGTAGGCTGTGTTCTTTAGTGTTGGTTACTGAAGCAGCTGTTAAATTAATTAAGTCAGTATATTTTCCAAGTCTGATTAAGATATGTTTATTTCTGCTTTCACAAAACAGCTGTGATGTAAGTACTAAAACTGATGTTCTAAGAAACCCAAAATAAAATTAAAATGATCATATGTTGTCCAGTTCAAGTAAAAGTTTACTTTTGGATCTTCATGTTTTAGTTATATTTATAGGGAATACAGGTGTATATTGACAATGCAAGATTAATTTAATTTCTAAGTACTTTCATGTTCACATTTTTTAAAACATATGACATAGGGGATTAAAACATCAAAACAGAAAGATGCAAATGCTGAAAGTGGCTACAATAAGCAAAGCAGGTTATTCAAGCAAGAGGATTTCACTTGATTTGAATTGAGTGTTGCTCTCTGTTTTTCTAAATGCTATGGTTCAATTTGATGACATGTAACAGTAGTAATGGCCCCTTAACTAGAACCTAGAACCTCATTTGAGCCAAATGAAAGGAGAGGAAAAGGAGGGCGTGATTTAAAGGAGAAAGATCTGTAACACAAATAAGACAAAAGCTTAGAGGCAACTCAACTGCTACAGATGTGCTGCATCTGCTCACTTGCCCACTGGGGACCAGGAGATAAAGAGATTAAAACATTTACACAAAGATGGTTAGACAACAAGATCAGATAAGCAACATGACAGCTAGGTCAAGGCACTGTAACCATGGCATGGAGAAAATGACTCACTAAACCACTTTAACCCACTTACAAACAATATTTTTAATTCATTTAATGTTCAAATGATATTTTATCAGGGTAGACAATGAGCTGGTTATTTTTAAATGTCACTAACATTCTGAAATAGAGAGAAACAAGCGATCTTTTTAATAATGACCTTCTTAAAGAAAATAGCATTGCGATTTTATAATGGGGCATGAATACCTGTGACTTTTAAAGATAAATCTAAGAGCAATATTTTAAATCCCCATTTTCACATGAGAATAAAAGAAATGGTTAGTTATGATGCATGTGGAAAGATTTGACAGGTACTTGGAAAACATGAGTTAGCTTGTTTCTTCTCGGCAGACCTCCTGCAAGAAAATTTTTCCTGCTTCTTACTTTATGCACTGCTGTTTTTCTCTCTAATTTCAAACGTTCACCTGCTTATATCTGAACCCTGTGGATGTAATAAGATGCAAAGGCACCTGACCTATAGACCAATTTAAAAATCTGCGGCACACACACAAACAAAACATTCCACAATAGCAGAATTCTAAATTTTTCAGAAAGCTGTAGAAGTCAGAAAGACTAATACTGTCTATAGTACATATATAGATGTTAATACGGAATATATGTAATACTAATATAGAATATATAGTTGCATGATATAAAATAAAACATTTTTAATTATAAAATACATGAAAATAAACAGTCATATATCTTGCTGAAATATATCCATGTAACCTAGTCACCCCTACATTACGCTTGAAATTAACATTCTAAATTTGAACTGACAGAAATAGACCTTACTATTCCTAATTAATCAGATTCAACATCTCCTTTCTCCCCCTCTAAATTATCAGATAACCTCAAAAGGAAAAGTGCTCTACATCATCTATTTGTTATAAAAATATCTTCACGCCCAATTCCTATGATAATAATTGTTTTTTTTATAAAAAGTCAAAACATCATATGCCTTTAGATGATTTTATTTAAAATAATTCGTCCACCTATATCATTTGAAACATAAATTTCCTTGTTCATGTTAACTGTGGGAGGGTACCACAAATCATGTGACTGATAGTGTTTTCTTCTTTACATTGGCTACTAACTTAATGGTAAACTTAAAGCCATTTTTAAGAAAATATAAATGAATTTTTCTGCCTAAACCCCACTCCTGGCTTCCTATCTCTCCTACTATCTATTTCTTTACTCTATGTATTGATTTGACTAACCTACATTTTTGATTAATTTTTTTTGTAATTTTAATGAGCCAACTTAAATCTTTTCTGAAATGATAGTAGAAAGAAAATATATGAATTATATGAAGTAATGATGCAAACGCCAAAATTACCAAATCACTTGCAATATAAAGGTATTTGAGGAAGTAAAGAAAACTGTAAGCAAGCTCGCCTTCTATATCTCCTATTAAGGCTGAATGTGCTCAATTATAAAAAACATTTAAAGGCTAAAACCTCATTGGACAATAAGAAAAAATGCTTTAAGTTCTTAGACTTTGGATCTATTTTGTGATATATTTAAAGAGGTTATAAAAGTCCCGGTGATTCTCTCTGTGAACCAACAGCCTAACACAGGAGTGGAGCTCGTGAAGCAGAGAAAAAGCCCAGAGAAGTAAAATCTCGGCAACAATCCCGCAGTTCACACATAAAGAAAATAACCTAATTACTGGAAAGCAGGAGAAAGAAAATAAAAAGTGGGGAAGAGTAGAGAAGCATTAAATGTGAACACACAAATTTGTCTTTGCTATGGAACAAGAAATCGGCCTAGATCCTGAGGGTAGCCATTAAATGCAGAGAGTGGATGTGCATACATGTGTGGATGAATGAGAAGCCAAGAAATAGGAAAAAGACTAATTTGAATTACCAGAAAAGCAAGAGAAACAACGCAGAGCTAGTGGTAGAAAGGCTTGCAGCTACGGGCTGCATGGCGCTGTACTCTCCTTACCAATTAGACCCAGTCAGACCCCACGGAGGGATTGAATGAGCAGAAGAATCAGCCTCAGTGCAGGGTCAGGCTGGACTCAAACACACATGAAAATCGGACACAGACCGGCACCGGGTGTGACCTGAGGCTCTCGCACAGTTTCACAGATCGACGCACAGAAACAGAAAACAGTGTGTGGGATTCCTTTTCCATTAAATACAGGTGTCAATCGCACTACCTATGGAAATACAGCGCAAAAGGAATGTGATATAATTTTGTAGCACTCAACATCAAAGGACTCAAGAGAATTTGAGAAAGACTCAGAGACTGAGAGAGGGAAAGTAGAGGGGAGGGCTCACAGCACAATAGCACTAAAGCTGCCACACTGTGGATTTACTACCTGTGCTGTTTTTCCAATTACATCCATTGCCATATAAAATTTCAGAAAAAGGGCTGCTGTCTGACACTAAGCCGACTATTTTCTTAGCTTATTCAGGACTGACACGGGGGCGGGGGCATCAAGGAGAAATAACAAGTCAAAGGGCCTAACTGTCCTTAGAGAGAACTCGCGAGTGTATGAACAAAGAGAAGTGCTTCCCAGTCAGGACGTGGGGAGATTCTGCAAAGTGAAAAGTCCACTCCCGGCCGACCTAAGTGAACGCATCCGTCGGTGCCTCGCCGGTCTGGGGTGAACGCGACCGAGGGGGAATCCGAAACCAGACAGACAGCAGCCGGCTGGCAGGGGAAGGAACTCGTGTCTGAGATCTCCCGGGCAGTCACCAGCCAACGCGTTTGCTCTGTAACCTACGAACGTTCAATTTGGAAAGGTTGCAGAGCAGGCGAGCAGGGGGAGGGGAAGCCCTCCGTACTTCGGCGCGAAGGGGAACTCCGGTTGACTGGTGAGACGAGCCGAGAAACATAAACCCCTGTGGAGGCAAACGGACCCTTCCGCCCGGGGACGCGCTAAATGAACCAGCGAGAGGCAGTGAGGCGAGGGCGCGGGCGAGCGGGGAGGGGCGAGGGGCCGCTGCGCGAAGGACACAGCCAGTCAGAGGAGCGGCGCGCGGGGCGCGCGGACGCATTGGAGGAAAACACTCGCGCCCCGAACGCACCAGCCTGAGGAGGCGCCGCACCTCCTGCCCGATACAACCAACGACGGAGTGGGGGCGCGTAACTGCGAGAAGGCAGCAGCCGAAGTGCCGTTAAAGCTCGGGGCGGAGAGGATGAGTTACCTGGGTCCGCTCTTCGGGGAGAAGCAGGGCCAGCGGGAGGAGTCCCCCTGAATGATTAAAAACTCCGCAATTCTGTTCTGCCACAGGCTGAGTAGGACTCGAGGACCTGCTCTGTTTGAACTGTGCTGACGGGCAGGAGGATGGGAGACAGGGATTGAGTGTCACAGAGGAAGGACAGGGGAGTCTGGCGTCTCATTGGTAAGTGGCTTGCATTCCTTTGCCAGTGACTGCTTTTTGGGATTGTGCGCTTCATCTCCCAGGCACTTACAATTTTTGACACACTCGCTTCTGCAAAGCCATCTTTTCCTGCCATGTTGCCAGAATTTAAAAACTGTAACGTAAAGCTTTTTTTTTTTTTTTAAACATGCATTTTTTTTTTTTTCCCCCTCTGCTGGGATTTTATGTCAGAAAAGTTGAAAAAGAGTAAATATACCTATTTGTTTATCTCATAATGTCATCCAAAATAAGAGTGAACGATCCCTACAAGTAAACAGCAAGGTGATAAATGCCAGGTAAGGGTAAGAATTTTTCTGCAAAAGAGACTAAACGCTCAGAGAATAGGATGTGGTTCACAGATACTGAACGCATGCCTTATGACTGAGCAATGTATTTGTGAGAAAAGAGCCCAATAACTGGGCATCTGGCAGTGCAATAACTTGTTAAAATTCAGGAGGGATGCTCTATAAGTGGAGTTTTATAAAGTTCAGAGACCAAAGAAAAACAGGATCTTGGGTTATGCTGTGGTGTTTTCTAAATGTTGTGTAGGAATGTGACAGATATTTTTAAAGCATATAAAAATATGTTCAAACATCCTTATTGAGCTTTTTATTGAAATGTGGAAGAGCATATGAATTTGCATAAATATGAACATGGTGACAATAAGCTGAGAATTACTCTGACAATCTCAAAATGCTTTAATTGTTTCATTTTATTGGAAAAACAAGGATTCACTAAGTATTTTTGAATTATTATTTTAAACTTTTATAACCTCTTTAGCATGAAAAATACAATACATTGTGGTAATTTAAATGCAGATTTGGAAGCAAAAACTTTTAAACTGTTGTATGTGAAATGCCTTATCTATATTCAATCCATCTGTATTTTTTTCTAATTGAAAAGATAAAATAATTTAGAGATACCATACTTCCACCTTGATTCTTAATTTTAACTGTGGAGAAAAGGATGAAAGAAGTAGATGTTCATTAGGATACTAGCATTAAAAAAAAAAACACAAATAAATAGTAGGTCAAATTTAAAAATTAATGTAGGTGTAATTGATTACTATTGAACCGTAACAGAGCTACGGTCTGTTTGATTAATGTTGTGACCCTAAACATAAAAGAATTAGTAATGACTAGGTCATTTTTTTTTTTTTCAAAGGGCCTGTAGTCAATTTTAAGCAACTTACGAATATTTCTTTGCATATTTTCCTACTTCTTACTCAAATTATTATAAGTTCTATATGGACCAGTATATTGAGTATCAAACTTGACAGGTTATGTTTCCTCTGACTCAACTGGAAAAAAACTCCAAAACAATATGACTGTGTAAGAATATGTGACATAAAGCAAATGATTAAAAATAAAGATATTACATACAAAGATCAGCTGAGTCTAGGGAGGGAAACAAAGCACAAAATGCAAAGTTAAAAGTTAAATAAAGGAAATGTGACATAAAAAATGAAGCAGAATTTGAAAAAATAACAAGTGGAGTGTGGTGAGATGATATTAAAGCATATGTGAAATATGCAAATATTTTAAAATTGGTGAAATGTTTATTACAATATAAGTATCATGTTTTTTTCCAGGGGTTAGTGGAGACTTTAAATTGTTCTAAAGTTTAAAACTTCTGAAAACTAAGAACTGAGAAAAAGTGCTAATTTTAATTTTTTCTTTGAATGCATACACAGTTGAATAGAAAGTTAGAATTCTCAAAGTTAGAAAAAAGAATATTTACCCCAATAGATTAACTGAATGTCAGACTTTGTCTATAAATTGTGAAGCACATAGTACATTTGGAAATAGATCTGGGAAAGTACAGTTGTGGAATTTTTTAAATGGATCGCTGAAATACCTTAATGTTTCCCTACCAAAGCAACCCTTCATCTATGAGGTGGTCTGAAATCTTTATTAGGTTAGGAAGATTAACTAAAATCAAATCATGAACATATACATACGCTATGTTTATTTAATAAAATGATTAAAACTTAGTTGCTTGTACACGTTTACTTCAATTTTATGGGCCCAATTAAGTAAAACTGTTTATTAAAATGGCTAATATCTATTCCTTTAAATGCATTTTTTTATTTAACAGTTAAGAAAATCTTTACCTCCTTTAAGTTAGAGTGTGTTTTACTCTCAAAACTGATTCAGTGATAAGGACCAGAGGGTGTCAGTAAAGGGTAGAGGGCATTCCAGAAGAAGAAAGTAAGGGGATGCTATGCTGGCCAAGTCATTTTGGAGTTTGTCTTACTTCTAGAGAAAACAAAAGGTATATTTTTGTGAATTAAGAAAAAAAAAAAGGAAAGAAAGAAATTCACCAAATGGCTGTAATAGTGTAAAGATAATTTGACACTTAAGTTTCATTGACTAAAACAAATTTTATAGCAGCATTTAGTAATCCCCATTCATCAAAAATTAATTTAGGATTTTATGAGGCCAAGATGTTTAAAATGTGATTTGCTGAATCCATCCTGCCACACATATTTTGATTAACTATGTAGTCTTTGAATTGTCTGTTTTTTAAAATATATATTTTCTTAAAATTTTACTATGAGATTGGAAATTTGTCTTAATTTCAACAGGTCCATAGATTTATATAATTTGGTGTCTTAAAATTCTGACTTCAAGATCTCAGATTTATTTATCCCTTTTTTATTACTGAAGATACGAACATAAAATAAAAGAGGTGTGTATTTCTGACAAGATATTTTTTAGATTAGTGTTATAAGGCTGTGGTAATATGTCACATGAACTTCTTAGCACTTTATAGCAGGAAAGAGGCTGGTCGGAAGCTCAAAGCAGTAGAATCTTTGCAGAGATCTATTTTCTGAGCATTTGTAATCAATATTCTGCATTAGAGATTGGTGCATTTTAAAAAGTAATGAAGTGTATAAAACTACTTAACATAATATTAAGGATTAAAAACTATTATGAACTATGTTCCATCTCCCTACCTATGTTATGCCCAATTAATTTCTCCTTTTTATGATTTTTTTGATATTCAGATGTATAATGTTAGGAGAGTTCTGGTGAACAGAATAGTATCAGTTGATATTTTTCCCGGACAGTTGAACAGTTTATTAGTTATTTATTTTCAGTAAGAATGAATAAAACAAATGTGGTAGTGTTCCATTGATAGAGTGGACATGAGAGAAAATTTTAAACTGCTTTATTGTATATATTTACTTTCTAGGAAGATGGTTTTACAATTAAATTCTTTCATCAAAGTTATTTGGCAGTATTAAATTATAATCCCATGAATTTGGAAAAAGGTCATGTATTTAATTTCATTTATGTTTTATCTATTTTAAATATATGTATAAGCCAAATGTAGAGCATTTTCATATAGATAAATACCTTAAATTAAAACAGGTCTTTAATTTCACATTCCATAGTATTAGTTATTGTATTTTTGACATTACAGCCTTCTTAAACATCAGCTCATAAGACTTACAATTATGGAAGCTCTTTTTTTAGTTTTCTAGGGAAATTGTAAGTCCAGTAATAGGCCGTAAGGTAATCCTGGAAAATCAATCAAAGTTATGTCTTTTTATGGACATCCAAAAATCAGTAAATACACCATTTCTTAATCGAATCTAAAATTGTGTGAGAATTATCATTTTTGAGAAATTTTAGAAAGTATGGTTGTTCTTTTCCCAGGCATTTCTTAAGATGGAATTCCTTGTGATCATTGTCATTTTTAAACAATTCTAAAAATGTTTCATTGGATGCATTTGACAACTCAGGTGTAAAATTGATTTTTTTCTGGTCTTCTCAGTGATTCCTTAAAAATCCATGATGACCTAAATAACTTGCTTCCTTGTGGATACCACTTTTACTTATTTTTAGCAAGTGGATTTCTCTTAAATGATCCAGCAGTACTTGCACATTTTCTCTTATATCTATCATGGTTCCAAATATTTCCTATATTTATATAGATGAAAAAAAGTTGAGATCCTGATAGAAAATAAGGTATTAATATAGTTGTATGAGCTTTCCTGCAAGTATACCTTTATAGTTTGTGACTCTAAAATATGGACATGCTTAAGGGTTGAAGTAACTAATCCAAACTTTCTCCAAAATTTAAGCAATTGTATATCTGGGCAAGGGGGCAAATGAAAGTATTTTATTTATGAGTGATCAAAAACTCTCTTTTGTGACCATCAACAGGAAAAGTATAACTATTTGCATAAACATTTTATGGGGCTGGGTAGGAATCTATTCCTTATCATTCTTATAGCTGTTAAATGCTCAAGAAGATGATTCCATCTTCCTCTGTGATCCAGTAGTAACTACAGCATAGGGAGCTAAGGAAGAGAAATTATGTTGATCACTTAGGTGATGAAAGATGTATTAAAATTCTCTTATCATAATGTTGGCAGAAACATTCATTATGAACCTAAAAAGTTAAGGGGTTCTTACTAAAAGAGATACTATAACAGGGTAATTACAGTTTTAATATGTTTGGAGCTATAAACATATTTTTAAGTGTATTTTCAGAAAGATTTCACTAGTTTCAGGAGTTTGTATTTTTGAGAAAACTGGTAGAGAAAGGGTGTATTTATTGGGTCAAAAATGGTAAGTATATAAAATTTCATCTTTCCTCAAATATTTAATTTCTTATTTAAAAGTAATAAGACATTTTCTGAAGCTAAGCCAAATATAATATAAACCAAATATAAATATTATTTTAATTCTCCTAGGTTCTCCCATTTCAACTTTATATAAGAATTCACTTTTCAAATATATTTGCTGAGATACTGTTGTATTTTATAGTCTCAGAAATGACAGCATTAGATGAAATCTTGGTGATTAAGATGAATACTAATTGGAAGGCACAGGTGAGTGACAGTAGGAATTTAAAGAAGACTCCTTGTTTTCTAGAAATGTTTTTATTTAATTGGTATTTCATGATCATTAAAATGAAATTGTTTCCTGTGCACCTAAACAAATTTAAGGGCCCTCAAATAGTTCTGAAATTATTAGAAAAGCTCTCATATTGAATCTTGTTAGATTTTGTGTTTTGCCTTATTTTGAAGCTTTCCTCTTCATATTCTTTACTAAAAGATATAGATTAATCTCATCTCTTGTATTCAAAAATTAATAAAACAATTTTTTAGTAATCATTATTTTTTTCTAATTTTGAGTATATTTTGTGATAGGAACCTCATAAGTCATACCATTTGTAACAGAATTGAAGCTTTAAACTTCATAATTCAATTTTATACTCTTCCTTATTCAATGCTGGTATTCTAATGGCAATATGTGAGCTAGTGAATTAGTTTCTAATGCTAAAATAACCATCTCATTAAAAATAACCACAGATCTCATGAGTCATTGATGGCATAAATTACCAGGACACCTAGAAAAAGTGACAGAATAATATGATTTAGTGTTGGAAGGAGCCATACAGACTTCATATTTTTACACATATTATCACAAAGAGTAATAAACAGAGATATAAAGAGGTGAAGTGACCTGTTCAACATTACTTTTAATGCAAAAGATAGAATTAGAACCCTCTTCTTTTAAATTTCTGGGTCAGAGCTTTTTATAGTTTATACTTTTTTTTTTTTTTTCTATGAAAATCTTAACTATTTTTATATCTATTAAATCAAGATTAGGACATCATATATATAATTTCCTTGTTGTTATTGATGACCTGGAAACATTGTCTTTTAAGATTAGAAAATTTAAAATTGAAGTATGTTAACTTACAGGAAACAGTTATACCCATATTCTCTTAACCAAGAACTGAATATCTAGAAAACATAATTGCTAGATATAAACTTTTTCACGATGAACGTAGGGTGCACTCAACAGTTAGATAGGAGATTTTCGACAGTTTTTGTTAAGAAACCCAAGAACTCAAGTAAGAAAAGAAATGTAAATAATTTTTTCCACTACATATCTATAAAGGACTGTCCATGTTGTTGTTGTTGTTGTTGTTGGTGGTGGTGGTGGTGGTGGTGGTGGTGAACACTTTTTTCTCCTGAATTGGCAGGTTTTTTGGGGTTTTTTGTTTGTTTTTGTTTTTTTCAGTAATACATGTTTAATGGGACATTAAAATGAAATAGAAAGTCAATGAGAAATGTGAGTGAGAAAATATTCCTATGTGTTGGCAAATTTGGATAAAATTTAAATCTTGGGCTTCCTTAAGATGGTAATGATTTGGGAGAATTTAATAAAATGTGAAACAGAAAATGAGTTTCTAGAAATAGGCACTATTCTTCTGAGTTATAGAATTCAAGTATCAACTTGTACAAAATCTCTAGTTTTACTGTTGTAATACTAAAGGAAGTGAATACAGAACAAATTTGAGTCTGTAATAGTATTTAGTTTATCATTGTGTCTGAACCATAGTTCATCTGTTGCTTAATTTTAATAATATGATGTAATTATTTAAAGAATTAAGTCTGGGAAGAAAATTAGTTACCACTCTTAATATGTATTGTAAGTTAAAAGCTTTAAGTTGTCTGTCTACCAAAATATTCTATTTTTAAATGAAACACAATGCTGTCCTCATTGTGGAAAGCAATATTGAGATATATAGGCCATGAGCTAAAAAATTTCTCTAGTAGAACTGAACATAAACTATAAAATGAACATAGTGCAATTCAAGTTATACACTGCTGGGTTTCTCATACAACATTATCTCTCAAACCTTTCATGGTTACATATGACAAGAGAATTTTTGTGTGTGTCCATACGGGCTGACTTCATATTTTAAGACTCTTGTTTCCTTTGAATACTGAATATTTAACAGTGACAAGTATAGTAAAGATGAAGTAAAAGACTGTGGCTAAAATGATTAATGTCTAATCTGAATTTCTTTTTTACCCTATGCATATAGCCAGAATTTGCAAATAACTAGTAGAAAATATAAAATATATTCTCTAAGTCCAATGAGTAAGTGGTCCTTAATATTCTTTGAATTTTTACTTTCTTTGGCTATTTACTTACCCTCACCTTACTTTGACTTCTTCAGTATTATTTTCAAAAAACAATAACCTTAGTAAGAAAGAGTGGTTACTTAAGATATAAGTTTAATGATCCAGAATTGATTTTATGAAAGTTTACCATATTAACTGTAAAAAGTTATGACTATATTTGTTTGTTTCTCATTTTTTAAGGTGGTCTTTTTAGTATATACCCTAATAAGTTGCATTAATAAAAAGTCATTTCTTCACATTTAAAGCAATTTCTACATTATTTCATGCACTCAAATGGTCTGGTGTGTGCAGTTGTAGTTAAGTAAGAACATGAAGGGGAATAAATAGTTTATGAGCTGGTGGAGGAAATAAGCACATAGGGTAAATGTAATTCAACGTGAAATGTGCAGTGATAAGAGTTATATACAGCTGAGAGGCAAATGTTCAAAATGTTCTCCTTTGGAGACTGCTGTTAGTTTTTTCCTACTGAGTCTTTCCAGCTTGGAGTACTTCATGCTAGCCTTGGTTCTCTAATTGCTGCATTTACTTCTTACTGCCTAAGTTATTTTGAAGTAACTTTGATTCCAAAACTCACCTAACCACTTTAAATGAATGCTGCGTTTTTCTACATCTCATTACAGTGCTAACTTTAATATCTTGGAACAATCTAGTCTCTGATGATACAGTTGAATCTGAGGTAAAATGAAGGTGGTTTGCTTCAATGCTGTGAAAAGATACCTTTCTTATATGTGATTATAAATTAGCTTAATTCCTTTCAGTTATTAAGTATAGAGTATTATTGGTGCTGTAAAGCTTATTTTATGGGGTTGGGTTAACGGCAAAGCTAATGCAGCTTTAGTTACACAGCCCCTTCCAGATAGTAATAGTAATAAAAGTAGCACCAGAGCAGTAGTAAATATGTTTTTAAACATTATTTTGATCATTATAATAAAATACCTAATATAAGGAGGGCAGTATGGATTAGAGGATTTGGCGTTTGAATTTTAGGCTTCAGTCATGGGTCCACAACTTGTTAGCTGTTTAATCTTAGAAGAGTTACTTAACCTTTCTTTACATGCAAAATTAGGATAATCAGTGTCATGCAGTTGTGATAATGTTAATATATAAGAAAAACAATCTACTTTTCAATGACAAAAATGATAGTGTTAGAAACTACAACAACAAAGTCTGGGAAGAAAATTTGTTTTCACTCCAATATGTATTGTAAGATACAAGCTTTAAGTTATCTGTCTACCAAAATATTCTATTTTTATATGAGGCACAATGCTGTCCTGATTGTGGAAAGCAACACTGAGATGTGTAGACCATGGGCAGTTAAAGATTATTTTGTGTATCTTCTCTTTTATTAAAGTAATTTACTTCGAAGGGCATTTCTTACAAAGTTAGTGTACATAGTACCACTTACTTTTGGCAATCCAAAGGAAGTGAAAGGTTTGATCTCCGATAACGGAGAGGTGGAAAATTGTCAGTCCAGAAACAACTTGATAAGAAACTTAAGAAAATGTACTAGTAACCCTAATTATTGATATGGTCATACATTCTGAAGACATCGGAGGAACAGAAATAGTCACTGTAGGGATGGATTAAACTGATTCCCTCGGACAAAATGAGAAGTACTAACACTTGAAGGAAGTTTCAATTACGTATTGGCAAAGACCCTTTCAGTTGGTGGGAAGAGAAGCAGAAGCAAGATAGATGTGTAGAAGGAAGTAGGAAAATTAATTAATGTAAAGAAAAACTTTCTAATGCAAAGAGAGAAGTTAAAATATATCAAATGAAATGTAAAGGATTCTGAGAGACACATAAAGAATTGGGATTCTCTTCAAAACCAAGATGATAATCAGTTCATTTCAAGATTAGATAGCATTTAAGATGGGGGCCAGCCCCAGTTTTGCCCCTAACTGTGAATTGGGAAAGTCAATTCCTCAGCTAATTAATCTCTCAAGCAAGAGAGTTAAAATCAATAAACGTAAAGGATTTTTGGGAGGGGGCTGTTAATCCATTGTAATTCAATGATCGTGTGTGTTATGAGATTTTGATAAATGGAAAACTTGAAAGAAACAGAATTGTTGGTGTTGACAGCTAAGTCTAGGACTGACTCCACCGAACAGAGAAAATGAGACAAGAGATCCCATTCATAGCATCTGGGGAGGCTGTGGAAAGAGCATGGACTTGTTACTACTACCCTGTGTTTCCCTGAGCAATCCAAAAACCCTTCCAAGTTTCCTTTTGTTTCCTTGTAAAATAATGATATTAATTACTATTTTATATTTTTTTTGTAAGAAGGAAATAAAACTATGTAGATTTAGGAGTCAAAATAATTTCCTACATATCTTTAGGTACAATTGCTTACATATTTTTAATGCTTGGGTTCAAGAAATATCTGAAGAGAGAAGTCATTTGAATTTTGTATAAATACACATAGGTACAATCGGTTTTCCAAATATAAGGAAAATCACTTATTTTATTGGCACAAACTTATAAATTTGATGATAATGAGATGTTTTCTTGTCTTTTCATGGTCTTATTTTACTTGCACATATTTAAAGAGATTTCCTGTTTTGGGCCTTTTTATTATATTGTGTTTTTGCTTTGTCTGACAAAGGAAGTCTTTAATGTCCTTGTACAGAATTATTTAGAGCATTGATTATATTTTGGTAGGAGAGATGTTCAGCTATTCTTTTTGAATACCATGTGATTGCAAAATGGTATAGATATATTCATTTGAAAATAATAAGTTCCTCTGATTTTCTTCTTTCACATTTATCGTATGTCTTGTTACTTAAAAAATAATTTTATGAAAGTGGCTCATGCTGCAAATATTATGTCTAACACAAACTCATCAAAACAAATAGAAACTGCAATCTTTTAAACTGTGAATTGTCAATAGATTTTACAGGAAACATAAAAAGATTTCATTTCAGTTTTCAAACATTCTACAGACTTTTTTCCTACAAGTGATATTTAGACATATTGTAATATTTTGGCTTGTCTAGTGTGACAGTAAAAGTTATTAAGTAAACACATCTTATGATTAATATGGTGAATTATGTGCCCCTTTAAATATACATATATATGCTTTGTATATGCAGAGCCAGTCAAAATCTTCCTCAAATATTTACTGATTATTTTACTATTGCAGAAAACTTAATACAGTAAAAAAATTGGAAGAAATAAATCTCACAAAAAAATAGTCTCTTTCCAAAAAAAAAATGTGATAAGAGTATACTGGTTATGGAGGAAAAAAGGAAGGTGGAGAAAGCCACAAAGCTGACAGGAGAGGGAGCTGATAGAAAGGAATTTTACACTGTGATTAAATAAGTATTCATATCATGAGATACTTAAAAAAAAAAAAAAATGACCAGAGTTGCTATTTCACCTGAAGCAAAGGTGTCTTTTTATCTTTTCTGCATGTATTTGTCTTATAAGATAATAGGCTTTAGATATAAATACATGGTTGATTTTGCCAGATTAAATACTGAAATGCCATTTATTCAAAAATATATAGTTGCTTTGATAAATATTAATTTAGAAGAAAGAAATGACAGTGTTCTCATTCTCATTGCTTCTCTTCTTTAGGTATTCTGCATGATCAAATGTCTCCTACATATGAGAACTTCAGCAGATGTTTTAACTTTAAGACAGCTATCTTAATTTATTTTCAAATTAACTACCTTTTCTAAATGTAATCTCTATTTGGTTGTTTGTCTTTAGTTAATGTTTAGGCAAGTGGTCTGAGTCCAATTTCTTTTTTATATGAAGCAATAACTCTATTATTAGTTTCTTTTAGCCTTTTATTTCAAACACATTAGGGTAATTCAAGTTTTCTCATGAGGAAAAATAAAACTCAAATAACAAATAAATATATCTTTTTGTCTAGTTTTTTTCTCCTAGGTAAAAATAATCCATCGTTTTAAGGAGTAATTTAAAGAGGCATTGTTTCGTAGAAGAATTACTTTCCAATAACAAAAGATAACTATAACTTTTTTTCCAACCATTCATTGATAAAGAATGGAATGCTAAGAATGACTTTTAATAGAATTCTGAGATATTTTTGTGAGATTACAAATGATCTGCTCTGTTGGTGTTTTGTCAGCCTGATAACCGCATGACAAAGCAGCTAGCACAAGTCAGAATCTTGATCAAATGATACTGTTGTCATCATCTGTTTTTTATCCTAACATTGAATTGACAATGAGCAGTATAAAAATCATGTAATAAAAGCTGAATCTCTGCCCTAAAGTTTCTTCTAGTTCTACCCTTCAGAAGTAGCCATTATCAACAGGCTTTTGTACATGCAACCTTCAGAAACTGTTGTATCTTTATTTTGTTTTTCTTAAAATAATTTTGGGTGCTTACATAACAATTCAAAAAGGTATATAATTTTTGAACCCTATAGACTATTTCATGATAAAGATATAGCATAATTTATATAAATAATTCTCTTAAAATTGTTTATCAGTTAATTTTTATATGCAAAGAAAAATAAGTATGAAATCAAAATTCTTACATATGCATTTTTATTTAAGTGTAAATAGATCTAGAAGTAAAATTGCCAGGTCATTGAGAATGTGCATTGAAAATTTTGGTTTTACTGCCAAATTGCTCTCCACAGGGATGGTTCTAGTTAGCACTCCCACCAACAGTGTTTTTAGAATGTCTATCTCTCCATATTTTGAACATTCTCATATGTTTGTAAAATATTTATTTTTTTGATATTTTTATTTATTTGAGAGAGAGCGAGCAAGTGAGAGAGAAAGCACTAGGTGGGGGATGGCAGAGGGAGAGGGAGAAGCAGACTCCCCGCTGCAGAGAGCCCAACATGGGACTCGATCCCAGGACCACAGGATCATGACCTGAGCCGAAAGCAGACGCTTCACCAACTGAGCCACCCAGGCGCCCCTGTTTATAAAATATTTCTTAACCTTATATTACTACCTATCCCCAACTTAACTCCATTGAGTTGATTTTTTTCTTATTCCCTTTACATATTAACTGAAACCTAGAAACAAATGGCAACAAGAAGTCAATTAAAAATGCTTTGAGTCATTGCTCAATTTTCTAGGAAATAAAATGCACATTATGAAAAGTGAGAGATATTTGTATAAATAACATCATTTTCTTTCCCTTTCACTACATGCAAAAGATCAAGTGGGGGTATGAAAAAGAGAAGACTCTACTTGGGTAGAGCAGAAAAGGTTTCAAGCAAAGAAAAAATTCTGGATAAATGAATCTTCTCACATTCAAACCAGCCTTCTAAATCTTACTCAGCCCTGGTTCAGGGCATCTCTCACTAGAATAACATCTCCAAATTGTTTTTTTTTTTTTTTTTTTTTTTAATTATTTTACAGCTAATTATAAGATGATGTATAATGAAAAGGAAAATTTTCTAATGAATGGTGGTGTACTATATATTATGATTGAATTTCACCATTGAATCAAATCACAGGTAGCATTAAGTAAAATGATACATCTATAACTAAAATAAATTATAAACTTAATTCTTAGTTTTAGTTATCATATAAAATTCTATTTCAATTCAACAAATTAATAACTAGCTAAAATGTCATAGATTTCTAACCAGATACCAAAGTTGGTATAAGAATAAATAATTAGATGGCCAACAGACACATGAAAAAGTGCTCAATATCGCTCGGCATCAGGGAAATCCAAATCAAAACCTCAATGAGATATCACCTCACACCAGTCAGAATGGCTAAAATGAACAAGTCAGGAAACGACAGATGTTGGCGGGGATGCGGAGAAAGGGGAACCCTCCTACACTGTTGGTGGGAATGCAAGCTGGTGCAGCCACTCTGGAAAACTGTATGGAGGTTCCTCAAAAAGTTGAAAATAGAGCTACCATATGATCCAGCAATTGCACTACTGGGTATTTACCCCAAAGATACAAAAGTAGGGATCCGAAGGGCTACGTGCACCCCGATGTTTATAGCAGCAATGTCCACAATAGCCAAACTGTGGAAAGAGCCAAGATGTCCATCGACAGATGAATGGATAAAGAAGATGTGGTATATATATACAATGGAATATTATGCAGCCATCAAAAGGAATGAGATCTTGCCATTTGCAACGACGTGGATGGAACTGGAGGGTATTATGTTGAGTGAAATAAGTCAAACAGAGAAAGACATGTATCATATGATCTCACTGATATGAGGAATTCTTAATCGCAGGAAACAAACTGAGTGTTGTTGGAGTGGGGGGTGGGGTGGGAGGGATGGGGGGACTGGGTGATAGACACTGGGGAGTGTATGTGCTCTGGTAAGCGCTGTGAATTGTGCAAGACTGTTGAATCTCAGATCTATACCTCTGAAACAAATAATGCAATATATGTTAAGAAAAAAAAAAAAAGAAGAAGAAGAAGAAGGTAGCGGGAGGGGAAGAATGAAGCGGGGGAAATCGGAGGGGTAGACGAACCATGAGAGACGATGGACTCTGAAAAACAAACAGGGTTCTAGAGGGGAGGGGGGTGGGAGGATGGGTTAGCCTGGTGGTGGGTATTTAGGAGGGCACATTCTGCATGGAGCACTGGGTGTTGTGCACAAACAATGAATCATGGAACACTTCATCTAAAACTAATGTTGTAATGTAAGGGGATTAACATAAGAATAAAAAAATTAAAAAAAAAAAAAAAAAAAAAGAATAAATAATTAGGGGCACCTGGGTGGCTCAGTCGATTAAGCATCTGCCTTTGGCTCAGGTCGTGATCCCAGGGTCCTGGGATCAAGCCCTGCATTGGGCTCCTGGCTAGGCGGGGAGCCTGCTTCTCTCTCTCACGCCCACTGCTTGTGCTCTCTCTCACGCCCACTGCTTGTGCTCTCTCTCTCTCTCTTTCTCTGTCAATTAATAAATAAAATCTTAAAAACAGAAGAATAAATAATTGAAAGCTGAAAAGACATTTCCTGTATCTTTTCAATATATATTTTTAAAACTTTCTTAAATAATTATTTTGGGGTCTAGCTTAAATAAAGCAAAATGTGGAATTTAAGAAACAAAACAAATGAACAAAGGCAAAAGTGAGAGAGAGAGATAGGGAGAGAGAGAGAGAGAGAGGCAAACCAAGAAACAGACTCTTAAAATATAGAAAACAAACTGATGGTTATGAGAGGGGAAGTGAGTGGGGGGATGAGTAAAGGGTGATGGAGATCAAGGAGTACACTTGTTGTGATCAGCACTGGGTGATGTATGGAAGTGTTAAATCACCATATTGTACACCTGAAACTAATATTACACTGTATGCTAACTAACTGGAAATTAAATAAAAACTTAAAAAAATAAAAAAAAAATAAAGTATATTATCATGCTTTTAAAAATAATAGTTTAAAAAATAATGTGTTTTCCCATTCTGGTGTATATTTTGGTAACAAAATTAAAAATTGAGTTCATAAACTCAATGTCAGAAGGTCATTAAAATATTAGCAATAGAAAAGAGTAGTAAATATATTTTAGGAGAATAAAAGAAAAGAAGGAAAATCCTAAAGAGTTCAAACCCAAAAAGCTAAAGGCATTTACAAGCTTTTCAGATCATTAACTACATTTAAGTGGAGGTATGCTATTATCTCCTTTATTTCTTGTGCTTCTTTCTTCTTTATCTTAAGATAACATTCTTTGGACCAGTTTCTTCCAAACAAGAGGTCTGTGTCACCATCAGGAAATGCTATTGAACTGCATAAAGACTTCACATTCTAATTTTTTTTTTAAGATTTTATTTATTTATTTGACAGAGAGAGAGACAGTGAGAGAGGGAACACAAGCAGGGGGAGTGGGAGAGGGAGAAGCAGGCTCCCTGCAAGGCAGGGAGCCTGATGCAGGGCTTGATCCCAGGACCCTGGGATCATGACCTGAGCCGAAGGCAGACGCTTAACGACTGAGCCACCCAGGTGCCCCTCACATTCTAATTTTTTCTCATCACATCTAAACTCAGAAAAGTCAAGCTGCTGTTCATCATATTTTTTCTGCCTCAATAGAAAATACTAAAAGTAAAAATCAAATGGAAGACCAAGAATTCTTTTTGAAATTAGGGAAAAAGAGAATTCCCAGCTGTCAAACACAAAAACACTAACTAGAATCATAAAAATTCCAGGGCACACAATTAAAATTATCTTCTCATCTCTGAGATTTTACAGAATGGTGAGCAGTTGAGCAATAAGAGAAAGGATGAGTTAATGTGCACACTTGCTTCAGAGTACTGAATCCAAAAGCAGAAACGAAACCAACTGATAAATGAGCTTCTGTAGTCCTTGTGGTAAGAAATAGAGGGCCTGGAGAACTCAGTAGTACTCTACCAAATATTTAAAAGGAGTGTTTCATGGCATCCCTAAACTTCTATGAAAAAAAGTTAGAGATTTCTATATTAAAAAAATGTAGCATCTCAGAGTATCAAGAAAAAAAAAAAAAAACAAATCAAGTAAATTTAATGTACCCATTATAATTTGTTCAGCATTTTGAGGCAAGGCATTTTTTAGAATGGCACTGGGATGGGGGATTCATCCTGCATTCAGTTTCATAGTTTCAAAAGGCATAAAACCAATTTGATAAGAAAAATTAGCCCACAGGTATTTGCTCAGTAGCAGAAGGATGGGAATTTGGAAACTTTGGGCTACCATTACCAAGGCACAATTTAGGGAAAATTACTGAAGAAAAAGGTGAAAGATTATTAAGTATGACACAAATATACGTACATTTTGAGAGAAAATAAGATGTAATTTGAGAACTAGAACCAAAATCATTTTTTTAAAGATTTTATTTATTTATTTGACAGAGAGAGAGAGAGCACAAGCAGGGCAGGGGAAGCAGGGGCAGAGGAAGAAGCAGGCTCCCCGCTGAGCAGGGAGTCCAACGCAGGACTCCATCCCAGGACCCTGAGATCATGACCTGAGCCGAAGGCAGACACTTAACCAACTGAACAACCAGCTTGCCCCAACCATTTTGTTTCTATATTTCTCTCTCTCTCTCTCTCTCTCTATATATTTTTTAAATTCCAAGTACTATGAAAACTCAAAAACTGAAATCATAAGAAATTATTAGACTTGAAAAACACCCCTATAGCAAAGGTTTATCATGAAAATAATTATATACCTTATATTAGATATAAAATAAATATTGTACCAGCCTGATTAATTAGCATAATCCTGATATTAGAAAATATTTGGTGTCATTATTCTAGGCTTTATATTTAGCAATTAACTGCACTTCTTTTTTTTTTTTAAGATTTTATTTATTTATTTGAGAGGGAGAGTGAGCAAGAGAGAGAGCACACAAGCTGGGGGAGGGGCGGAGGGAGAGGGAGAAGCAGACTCCCCGCTAAGCAGGGAACCCAATGCGGGGCTCCATCCCAAGATCCTGAGGCCTGAGCCAAAGGCAGACGCTTAACTGACTGAGCCACCCAGGCACCCTACAATATCCATTATTTAAATGGTTTTGCTGATCGATATATAGAGATATTGTATATGCATTCAACTGCCTTTTATGGTAAAAAAAGCAAGAGCTATCACAAATCTGAAATATTTAGTATTAACATTTCTTTAGTCACAATTTGAGAGCTTACTCTAAATTAAAAAAGTAAAACTGTTGGGACACCTGGGTGGCTCAGTCGTTAGGCGTCTGCCTTCGGCTCAGGTCATGATCCCAGGGTCCTGGGATCGAGCCCCGCGTCGGGCTCTCTGCTCGGCGGGAAGCCTGCTTCTCCCTCTCCCGCTCCCCCTGCTTGTGTTTCCTCTCTCACTGTGTCTCTCTCTGTCAAATAAATAAATAAAATCTTTAAAAAAAAAAAAAAAAAGTAAAGCTGCAAAATGTAATTAATGCCCTTCCAGATAATAATAATAATAATAATAATAATAATAATAATAAGCAATTTAGGAGAAACTGAACCAAATCTAAAAAGAGAGAGAAATGTAACTTTGTTTTAACTTAATTAGTTTTCTCAAATTTAAAACTCTCTTTCTCATTTCTTGTTTATTCAGAACTTAATAAGACATGAGCCCTCCTAGGCCTTGAATTTTCAGAACAATACCTTATATTTCATGGAGTACTAACTCTATCATATTAGAATAATTAGAAAGTATACTATCTAAAGATCAGGTGTGATATATTTAGCTAAAGAAGAATAAAAAAAGTATAATGCCTTATAATTAAGGAATGGTCATTTGATGTAAATGAAAAATAATTCAGGGCTCAAGGAGATACCTCTATAGAAGAAAGGAAAGTGTCTGGCTAAAATGGTGTGGGGCCTGACACCAAAGGGAGTTTTGGATCTTGAGAAATTTAAATGGAAATGAAAATAGCCTAGAGGGAGATTGCTATTTTAGAAAGTAGCTAAAATATAGTTAGCATTTATTTCTTTAGTGTAAAACGTAATATTAAATATTATTCACATTCATGTTTTTTTTACTCACACTCTTCTGACCCATAATAAAATGAAGATAACATGAGTTGAAAGACAGAAAAGATATTAGGATTTAGTTTCAAACAACTAAAGGTCTGAATTTATTTATTTATTTTTAAAGATTTTATTTATTTATTTGACAGAGAGAGACACAGCGAGAGAGGGAACACAGCAGGGAGAGTGGGAGAGGGAGAAGCAGGCTTCCTGCTGAGCAAGGAGCCCAATGTGGGGCTCGATCCCAGGACTCTGGGACCATGACCTGAGCTGAAGGCAGACGCTTAACGACTGAGCCACCCAGGCGCCCCAAGATCTGAATTTCTAACACTGATTCAGAGTGACACCCAGAGTAGCCTGTCTGCTCGCTCTCTCTGTCTTTCTCTGTCTCTCTCTGTCACTCCCTCCCTCACTCCACATGGAGAGAGAGGGAGGTACTATATATAGAATATACATACTGTACTGTATAGTATGACTATCTGAGCTGCCTTGATGTTCTCACGATAAATGGGACAATGTAAGAGAACTGTTTAATGTCTCTAAACATTGCAATTATTATGTATTTTTATTTTTATTTTTTAAAATATTTTATTTATTTATTCATGAGAGACAGAGAGAGAAAGAGAGAGAAGCAGAGGGAGACGCAGGCTCCCAAGGAGCAGGGAGCCCAATGCGAGACTTGATCCCAGGACCCTGGGATCATGACCTGAGCCGAAGGCAGACGCTCAACCATCTGAGCCACCCAGGCGCCCTTATTATGTATTTTTAAATGATTAACCACAACAAGAAGAGTATGAGTGAATTTAGAATTTTTTCAGTGTACTTGAAACCAAAAAGTAATTGATATCAATAATAACAGCTAATAGGGCGCCTGGATGGCTCAGTTATTAAGCGTCGGCCTTCAGCTCAGGTCATGATCCCAGGGTCCTGGGATCGAGCCCTGCATCGGGCTCCCTGTTCAGCGGGAGGCCTGCTTCTCCCTCTCCCACTCCCCCTGCTTGTGTTCCTGCTCTCGCTGTCTCTCTCTCTGTCAAATAAATAAATAAAATCTTAAAAAAAAAAAAATAATAATAATAACAGCTAATATTTATTAAGGACTTATCATTTTCATAGCCTATTCTATTCCAGTCTTCTACTCTAACTTGTTCTTCCTACATGAGTAAAATAAATATGTAATAAAATTATCAAGAGAAAGAAATGGTAATACATGAGACTGATTTTTATCATTTAATCTCGGCAAAAAACAAACAAAAACCGGGTTTGTGTGTATGGTATATGTCTTTTAAAATAAGGACATTTAAATTGCAATGGTGAAATATAAATTGTAGAAGTATGTGTAAGATAAATAGGTAATTTCACAGTTTTCTGAAAGCTCCAAAGTTCCAAATGTACATTTTTTTATATTGAACATGGTTACGTCAGTTTCCAAAAATTAATCCAGTAAAAGCTAATCAAGAAATCAGCCATCTAAGCAATGAAAAGAACTTGTTCTCAGTAAGATCAACTGTTCAGCTTTTGACTTTGTGAGATTTAACCCTGATAATTAAAAAGGCCTTAACTGACAGCAATGCAAATTGTGGCACAAACTATTTTCATAGCTTATACACAATTAAATAATGTTCTATTGCTTCTTTGCAAAACATCGCAGCTTTTAGATATATTTTCATACAATTATTTAAATTTTAAATACTTGTGAAAATTTATTTGTACTTGTGAAAGAGGACAGCTTATGGGACTTGTACATGATTTGTGCAGTTATGTTAAATGTATCTAACATATAAAATGTGTATTGAAAGTTAATTCTTTTTCTACGCCTTTTCATGAAAAAAAAAAAAAAACAGCATATCTCATTTTTACAAAAGATAATTGGGAACAAAACAAGCTGTTTTATAGACATATACAATTGTAAAGCTTAAAATAATACCACGACACCCTATTTAAAGCATTTTGGGATAACTTTTCCTTTTCCTTACATTTTGCCCAGAAGTTTTCACAGTCAGTGCATAAACAAAGTCTTAAAATGAGAGTAAATCAGATTACTGATGTCAGTTTACAGATAAAATTGAAGGTGACCCAAAACACTAAATCAATGGAGGGACTTTAAGATCCGCTCTGAGAAAGTTCAGATACTGCTATACAACCTACGGCAGAACAAGGGTATCTTTTTTTTTTTTTTTTTTAAAGATTTTATTTATTTATTTGACAAAGAGAGAGATAGCGAGAGCAGGAACACAAGCGGGGGTGGTGGGAGAGGGAGAAGCAGGCTTCCCACGGAGCAGGGAGCCTGATGCGGGGCTCGATCCCAGGACCCTGAGATCATGACCTTGAGCGGAAGGCAGACGCTTAACGACGGAGCCACCCAGGCACCCAGAACAAGGGTGTCTTAATCCAAAGGCCATAGCATGAACTGTGCTGGTGTTACAGTGCTAGGATATCCAGTTATTCCAAACAAAACGAAAAGCATATTCAACAATATTAAACAAATTCAATATCAAAATGATTCATTTTTTCCAGTTTTTCTCTATTTTCAGGTATCATTCCTTGTGTTTACAAAATAAAAATCGTACCCAGGATCTTTATTTAAATATTTTCATATTTATTAGTTATTGCATAAGTTACCAGATAAAAAGCAGATAGAGGGGCGCCTGGGTCGCTCAGTCAGTAAAGTGTCCAGCTCTTGATTTCGGCTCAGGTCATGATCTGGGGATCATGGGATCGACCTTGTGTGGGCCTCCATGCTGGGCATGGAGGCTGCTTGAGATTCTCTCTCTCCTTTTGCCTTTGCCCCTCCCCCATGTGCGCATGCACATGCTTTCTTTCTCTCAGAAAAAGATACAAATTGATTATTCATATTGCTTACACTTTGTGTTTTGCTGTCTCCCTTCTAAGTTCTAGTATATCACATGAAGCTCTCAGTTTGTCAACTCTTAAGAGACTACATTGTCCTGCAGCTTCAGTTTGGCAAAGCCAGTTTCTTATTAATGAATGATACATCATAAAATTCTGTAACATTTTAAAAGGAATTCAAAAGGAATTTAATGAAATCAGACTGCCACTATGGCATTAGTTATATCCTAAGTCCACATCTTACGTAAAGATGGTTTCTAGTCTGCTGAAATTCACCATAAGTGCCTCATCCTTCCATCTTCCTTAGTGTGCCTACGTTGTAGAAAGTTGGACTGAAAGCCTATGATAGCATTCTTGCAAACACTGCTAATTTTATGTAAATGCATGATAAATTTTAATTTTGCTGCTTCTTCTGCTGCTGCCTTAATCCGTCTCCCTCTCCTTTCTGGAAGAAATTTCAGAAGCATGGTGATCGCATGTACCACGACTACTCTATGTGCTGTACTGCTTAAGAATAGTAATGCTGGAGCCAAATCACCTGGGTTCAAAATTCAGCACTTCCATTTGAATACGTTATATTTTCTTTGCCTCTTTTTCCTCATCTGCAATGACCTGAATTACTTAGTAAATTGAAGGTGGCTTTTCACAATTGACTTAACTTTATTTGCATATTTACCTGAGCTAGGTAGAGAAGTAAAACAGAAAAATAAAGGTACAAGGTATCAGATTTTAACGGAAATTCTCTTGCCATCTTTTGGAATATGACATAAATGGACATATTCTCCTTTCCTAACTACAGTCCATGGTTACCCTGATTCCTTTGTGGGCCAGAAATGTATTAAAAATTTATTCATCATTGCAGGGTGAAAACTTACATGAAACACATTAAAACACACACACACACACACACACACAACCTCAAGATAAATAAAGAATAGAAAGTGAAAGAACAGAGACAAACTAATAACAGTTTTCTTCAAGTTCCAGTATGTATAATTCCATATAGACAGGTCTCTCTATATCCATATTATCAATTATTTAAATAACACTGATAAAAAAGACTGAAAATCAAAGATTTTATATTTTCACCTTGTCACAACCCTCTATGACTCTGATCCTCTCAATTTCCAGTTTCCTATTTTCAAAAGGAAATAATAAAGTCTTGCTTGTTCTGTTACTTATTTTATTTCCAAAGAGTGGGTGATGTTGTGAATCTAGATGATGGTGAGAGTATTATGCAATGAATTAGTTTCTATGATAACTACTTTTTGTTGTATAGCAGAGTAAACAGCCATTAATTTAAT
Source organism: Mirounga angustirostris (assembly GCF_029215605.1). Lineage (NCBI taxonomy): Eukaryota > Metazoa > Chordata > Mammalia > Carnivora > Phocidae > Mirounga > Mirounga angustirostris. Next base: position 76,979,187 of record NW_026991721.1, read on the forward strand.
ACCTGTAAATTGGAAATCTGGGGACCATTGCAGTTGAGCTAGTAGAAACACATTCTTTCACTATGTGATTACTTCCATAATTCTTGAGTATGGAGAATTACTGCCAAACAAAATAGTCAACTTTCCCTGATGAGATGTACCGACTAACCCTTCAGTAGAAAAAAAAGTAGAAAATGAAAACATGAAAAGAATATGCATTTTAGAGAATATAATTGGAAACACAAATGAAAGCAATTTGTGGATTTTGTTTTTATTTTTAAGAAAGTACAGAAGAAAGGTGGAAAATAAATTTATAATATTTTTATTATTTGAAATATATCAGCTTTTGTATAGTAATTTGGTGGAGAATGTTCTATTCTTTATTTAGATTAACTCAGCTGTTTGTATTTGTCATAAAAGAGTTCTCCTATATCAGAATTAATATTTCAAATAAAAAAAGAATCAGAAAGCCATACATTGAAAACATAAAAATTTATTTTTAAGTGGAAAGAAAAAATCCAAATGTAGTATAAAATACATACACACACATATATATATATGTAGGTTAAGATAGTTATGTTATTTTTGGTGAAAAATAGGCTCTTTAATGGTAACCTAATACATTTCTAAATCTTATTTGCATGGTTAATATTTTAGTGCTTTGCATATATTTAGCAATTTGTAAACTTGAGGGGAATCTCAGAGTCTCAAAATTTTCATTCCTTTCTCAAGAAATAATCTTGGAATTAAAAATAAATATATTTTTATATTAAACAATGCTTTTTGAATGTAATATATTCATTAAAACATTTTTGAATCATAGCTTGCTCCCTTAAATGAATCTGGGTGTAACAATTATTAACCTACACATGTATGCTAATATTACATGAACACACACGTATCATACATGTGTATACACATATGTGTTTGCATGTATATCAGTATCATGCATGCATATTCATATTACATAATATTCAAGTTATATCATAACTCAAGCTCAGAATATCACTTAACATGGCCAAAGCAATTATAGGAGGATAAAATAAAACAGCCATTAAAAATATACCAGAAATAATAATTTCCTGACTTTCATTGTATTAGCATTTTAGGATACCTGTATATTTTTCTCTTGCCTCATATTATTCTTACTAATAAGCCAAATCTATTAGCCAAATCTCCTTTTTATAATATATTTGAAGGAAAGCATTTCTAATTGTACAGTTTCATGTAATTCAGTGGAATGGCATCAGAGTACTTGGTCCCAAAAGGAAAGAGACAAACAGCTGAATCATTAATGCCATCCAAAATTTTTTCCCTTTTGAGACTCACTTAATTTTCTATATCTATAATGACTGCAGTTAATGGTGATATATCTGGCATTCATTTGGAATATTCAGCATATCATTCATAAACTTTTCTGTGGTGATTTCATTTAGCCTGCCAAAAATCACCAAGGGGAGTTGCATTACTAGAAACAAGCCTGGTTTATTTTTGTAAATTTATTTTACTTCAACAGTCAACAGTGGGTATTGATTACCCACTGTGTTGAGAGCATTGCACTGTGTATTGTAAGGAAGTCATTACAAAGGAAGTAAAATATTTGCTCAAAGAATCACTTACTTACCATCTAATGAAGGAAAGAAGAAAAACTTTATACAAATTATTAGTTATCAGTCAACCCATTTACTCTTCATTCATTTATTGAAATTTACTGTGTACTTATTATTTTTTTTTTTTTGGCACTGGAGTGTATACAGATACACAAGAAACTGTATCATTCAAAACTCACAGTGAACAGACGAGTCGTGATACAACCACCCACAGAATAGCAGAAGAACAATTTATTATGACTAGGAGTGTTAATGGGAAAAGTAGCTTTTGAAAGTAGTCTTAAAGAATGAATTGGATTTTGACCATTGGAGATTGGAGAAAGTAAAGTTCAGTAGAGAAAATATCATAAACAAAGGCATAGAGTTTTGCAAGAGCAATCATGCTAAGGCAATTGTGAAACTGCAAAGAGTGGTTTAGCATGGCAGAAAGAAATGTATGATGCTGAGGAGGCAGACAAAACTGGAGATATATGGTTATATGTATAGGAATATAGTATTGTGTATATATTACATATTAAATATATACACATTTATATATACATACATATACATGCACATATATATATATATGCTCACATAAAAGATATTTAGTTTGAGTGGGTGGACTCTGTTGTGTAAAATGGATGTTGAATATAATGGATACTTGTTAGAAGTTTTAATTTAGTTAAAAAGCTAACAAATTGCCTATTTTTTTTTGAGAGCATCTCCCCCACATCCACACCCCCTATGTTTCAATACAGCCATTCAGCAAAATGATCTTTCTATTTATAAAAGAAAATGTTTAAGGTAAATTTGCTATGTATTACTACTTCACCTATTTTTGGCTTACAGTTATTCACAAAAAGTGAGGAAAAGAGCTGGATTCACATCTACTTCAGATCTACTCCTGTATGTGTAAAGTTTTCAATAATCCTATTCTTTAATTCTCTAGTGAACTAATTATTTATAGCCTGAAGTCACATTCAATCTATTTTCATAGGAAACAATTTAGGATAGTAGTTAAAAAACTATGCCAAACATGTACATTTTTTCTAAACCCTTTTGGGTTCATATGCAGTTTGTGGTCTTTTAAATCATTCCCAAGACCCTTTCTTTCTACTTTTCAATTTTATTTTTCCTTTTTTGCATCTGCGATTTCCATACTAATTGACATAGATATGAGAACCCTAGACTGTATGTTCCTGAAATTATTCTAAATAATTGTCTAAATTTCTCTTTGTCTTGTTCAGACTTTGGAAAGTTTCTCCATAAGGGTATTTCCCAATTTTGAAGGCAGTTTTCTTTACCATGTCATTGAACTTTGTTTTTAGCTGATCATAAGAAAAGGGGAAGGGGACAGAAAAAGGAGTAGAGGCAGCCAGGTAATAAGGAGCATAGAATGAGGGAAGAAGACTAGTAAAATAAAGCCATTAGGCTTAAGTTGAGGTGGGAGAATCTAGGTGAGAGTTTTAAGTTTTCCCCATGCTTTTGTTTGCCTTGACCAAGGAATATTTTAAAGAAGCAATCTTGGATCCTGAGCCTTTGGGAAACTTTCTTTATTCCAATAAAAACTAATAAATCAATCAAACAAAGGTATTGGATGTCTGTTTTCTTTCATTTTAAGGTGCCTCTCAAATGAATAATTTTGTTCATATCTAAAATTCCCCAATGGCCACTGTAAATCTAATTTTTTGGTATAATTATACAATTTGGAAAAAATAATTACAAAAATTTGGAGTTTAGTGGGGAGGGGTAAGAACTTAGACTGGGGCAGACCCTCATCATGGTCTAGAAACACAGAGTTCAAGGGGTGGCATACTTGTAATTGTTTTGAAGGAAGCCTTAAGAGTAAATAGTCATTTGGATCAGCCCAGTTGAATATCTATTTTTCTTAGAAAATATAACTTATATGAGGGGTCATTGTGTAGTTTATTGCTCAGATATGTTAGGAAGTTCCTGAAACAAAGTTATTTGCAAGTTCATTTTCTGAGCTAAAAATTTCTGGAATAGAAGTCATGCTAATAATAATGTAGACCAATAATTCAAAAACTTAACCTTAAATAACAATCACTTGGAAGGCTTATTAAAACACGAGCTGGGCCCCATTCCCAGAATTCAAAACATCTGAGCTGGGGCCCTAGAATTTATATTTTCCACAAATTCTTAGGTGATACCAATATTGCTGATCTGTGAGGACACTTTTGAGAACCACTAATATAGACAGTCTTACTCATTAACCATAGTAAGGTGTATGGCTAGTGATCATTTAAGGGAGATTAAATATGACTGAATGTAAATAAAATTGTTTTAATATAGCTCATACTCATCAGTGTGTAATATTCAAGATGTTTATTGCTGAAGAGAAGGATATTGGAATCTTACTGTTCTACATAACTAATTTTAAGTATGCCAATTTTATGTTATTCCTCTAAATGGGAAAGAGTTCAATTATCAGAGTATAATTCATGCTGATTTCCTAGACATCTTTTATAATATGAGAATAGATCAGTCAATAAGTGTTAATATGAACTGACTGAAGAGATCTGCACATTGGCTCTGGATCAGTGTTATACCCAGGACAGGTTTTGTCAATATATGCTACTCCCTGCCAATCCCATTTTCTCTTTTTGTCCTTCATTGTTTAATGTTCTCATAAGCTCTAAGATGCACATTTAAATGCTTGCCATGTCCCAGTTCTTACTGATCAGACTTATTATCATTTTATAAAAAATGCAGGCATCCCTAGTTAAGTGCTTACTTTTTCAATTCGAGGGCATTAAGCATGCTGCCCCTAAACTGGGTCCATACTAACTTATTATTAGAATGAGAATGAGTCTTGCCCTGAAGGGATCCTTTTAAACTCACTGTTGGGCCTGAATGCACTTTTGCCCTTAGGCTCTCTCTGTTCCTTCAGACTGATCATCCAGGCTCCAGTGAATGTTGCCTTTGGGTTGTCTCCTTCAGTTTCAATTTCAAGGCTTGTGCGCATTTTACTCTCAGGTTTTCCCTTTTCAGTTTCTGTATTAGGGTTTAAAGGCCCAGTGGCTTTAAACACTCTCTCATTGCAATATTTTCTTTTTTCATACTTCAGTAACATAGATGTGGACTGCTGTTTCATTGATCTGATGTTCCCTTATAAGAATTTCAATATCCCTTCTTTTTATTTATCAGGGCTTTTTTTTTTTTTTTTTTAATTTATACTTTATTTCAAACCTTGGACTTATTCAGTGGTAAGCTATGTAGCATACAATCAACCATCTCACCAAATACGTAGTTTCTACTAGGAGAAATTATTTGTACACCTACAGTATTTAACCAGTCAACATATTGGTGATAAAAAAAAGTTGTATAATTGTTTTAATTTAAGCAGAAGGTCTTCAGGTAGTGTGCTGAAATAATACAAACCTGAGAACCATGTTTCAAAAAATACAGCTAAGGGAAGGTCTAGGAATCCGATGGAAACTAGACAACTGGAAACACAGACATGAACATGCCAGTGGAAGAGTCTGGTTAGGGCATAGCTAATGCAGATGCTGGACAATGAAGCCACACTCAGAACTGATGTCAGTAGATGCTGGATGTCACCACCATCATCCTGAAATAATTAATAAAATTTTCTCCCTCTGAATCACAGCTTCACGTCCAGGTCTCAGCTGAGAACATCAGATTGGCTGCACTAAGTCTATCCCTCCCTATTGGCTTGCTCAGTGGTAGAAGTGGTCCAACTAACATTCAAGGCTTATATGATGGCCCATTCCCAACACCAGAAGTGATTCAGATTTTGTGTCAAAGAAAACAGGATTGTAAAAACATGGAAAATATTAACCAGGTCAATGTCCTATACATAAATAAATAATACTTTATATGGGGGCACCTGGGTGGCTCAGCTGGTTGAGCAGCAGACTCTTGATTTCGGCTCAGGTCATGATCTCAGGGTCGTGAGATCGAGCCCCACGTGGGCTCTGTGCTCAGCAGGGAGTCTGCTTCTCTCCCTCTGCCCCTCCCCTGCTCATGTACTCTCTCTCTAAAATAAATAAATAAATCTTAAAAAATAATAATACCTTATATGAACTTCAACAGGTTTTCAGTTTTGAATTTAACTTACCATTCTGTAGGACTGATAATTATTTCTCTTTTTCCCTTGCCGGCTGCCGAACATCATTTTTCTCTTTGTTCTCAACTCTCCTAGAATGTAAGGTAAATTATGGACACTACCTGTAGGCCAGATTTCAGTTTATCACTAAACTGACAAGCATGAGCAGCCTCAAGAAGCACAATTTAATCTGGTCAGAGATAACTTAAATTATGCTCTCTCTGGGGATATATGGTTGTGTTGCCTTTGAAATGATTGGAGAATTCTGTACACCACTGTATATTCTTATATTGCCTTTAGTGAGCCTGATCTGTTTAGCCTGAAATTTTTTTGTAAAAGTCATTTCTCTCTTTTTCTAATTTCCTGGTTTTCATATAGTTCTGAACTATGTCTACACCAAAGTCCATATATAACCAACACAATATAGATTTATTTATTTTTTCCACAAACATGTTAGAAGGTTGGCCTTATAATAAATAATATACTTTGCTTATTTCAGGCAGGGAAATTCTTTGATTCTTTCTGGTCCTTTCTAAGTGGGCCTTTGAGTAACAGAGGATAATGTTTCTACACAGAAAAGAAACTCACTTTAACCTTACAAGCATTTCTAGGTGAATAAAGCTCCAGAGGATGGATTATTTGATTCAATTATATGTGATTCAATTACATATTTCACTGAACATATTTTTAAGTATAATTTTATTTTTACTTTTTTATTTTTTTAAGATTTTATTTTTAAGTAATCTCTACACCCAATGTGGGGCTTGAACTCACAACCCTGAGAGCAAGAATCGCATGCTCTACTGACTAAGCCAGCCAGTTGCCCCTAAGTATAATTTTAAATTCTGATTTACTTCTTTATTCAGCAAACACTTTAGTGTCTACTTTGTGTCATTCACTGTTCTCAATGCTGAGGATAAAACATTGAAAAAAGGTGAAAAATACATCTTGGAAGGGCTGTCAGGCATATATCATAAGTAAGTGAAACATAAATATAATTATATTTATGTATATGGTCACAAATCCTGAGGAGAAAATGTGGGAAAGGGACTTGGCAGTATTGAGAAAGGGGGGATAGAAATGATTGAAATTTTAGCTAAAGAGAAGTTAACATTTAAGTGTAGACAGTGAGGGAGCAAGCCATGTGGATATAAGAATATTCTAGATAGAGGAAGCAGGGTACAAGAGATCCTAGGCGGGAGTTTCCTTAGTTTTTCCTAGGAACATAAAGAACACATGTTTGGTTGAATAAGAGTAAGTTTTGGAGTTTAGGGGAAGATGAGGGGATGAAGTCAAATAGAAAATTTGGAAGTCATTATAATGACACTGGGTTTTACTCTAAGTGAAATGGGAAGGTCTGGAGGTTGAGTAGAAAAAGTTGTATTCTGACTTACACTTAATAGTACAACTCTAGTTCCTAGGGGAAGCATAAATTATGGGGAGAATGGGCAAAGGCAAGAACATGTAGAATACTAAGAAGGCTACTGCAGTATTCAAGAGAAAGGTAATGGGGACCTTGACTAGATGGTGCCGATGGAGGTGGTCGGATTCTGGGCATAGCTATAGACTTTGCTTGCAATCAGCTGCAGCACGTGACCAATGTAGCTTCCTTCCACTGAGATAATTTACAAGGACGGAAAAGCAAGTTTGGAAGGAAACATCAGGAACTCACTTTTTTGTACATTGGTTATTTTAGATATGAGACAACTAAGAGGAGATGCCAATTAAGCGATGAGAAATACAAGTCTGAGATTATAGGGGCAAGGCCTGGGCCTGAGATGTAAATTTGAGAGTCATATACACACGAATATTAACCAAAACTATATTCTGTTGCTGCATAACAAAAGCACCCCTGGATTAACTCTTAAATTACAAAAACCACCCAACAAACAACCCTCACAGCTTTAGAGGTAAGGAAGCTACAACTTGGAGAGCTAAATAGCTTGACTGCACACAGGGAGGAAGTTATGTGCCAGTGTTCAATTTGAGAGCATTTTGCTTCTGAACACTCAGCTCCTTCAGTTACACAGATCTGCATTCTTAGCATCCCCTTGAGCTGGCTGCTCTTCTCACAGCTCCTCAAAAAGTCCGCTGAGTGTCCCACAGTTTGCTTCTCCCACTAGGCGAGAGCTCCCTTTATCAGCCCCAAACTCTTTCTTCATTATTATTAATCAAAGACTGGTCCTCTTCCAGTGATCTGAGCAGACAGGAAGGCAGAAAGAGGAATGGGCAGGGTGCCACAGAGCTTAGACAGGTACTGATGTCAAGAAGCTTTAGACAGTTCTAAATGATGAGCATTGAATGGGGGGAGAAGGATACCAATGGGGTGTGTGTGTTATAAATTCTTGCTTAGGAATGCAGACAATTATTGTTCTTTTTTTCTTTTCAAACCAATCTAAATTAATGAAATCACAGTTAACTGCCCCTCAGGTATCTGAAGGAAAGAAATAAATAACGCTTTTTAAAAGGCAAGATAATATACTACTCCCCAGTCCTCCATTTTCCTATCAGTCCACTGTTGTCTTCTTCTAATTACTTTTAGAATGTTTAAACTGTCAAAGCAATCCATTATGCATTATAACATGTGATTGTCATGAGATGAGGAAATTAAAGCATAGATGTATAAAATTCATGCATTAATATAAAAGGTACACAGTATATCTCCTTGTCAACTTCTCAAACCTTGCAATTTGTTGGTAAATTATTGTTTCAGGGTTTTAGAATTTATCTTTACACCATTGAGGATGATAGAAAGAAATATCTCTCCTTTGTGATATTTCTTTTTCTCACCTCCACCCCCATTTCCCTCATTGCCTGTTTAGTTCCAAACTCCAGGAAACCCTTCTAGGTTTTCCTTCATCCCATCAAATTCTTTCCTCCTTCATCTGCAAAGGTCCCAAACTCAAATTTCTCACTCCTTCAAGAGTGAGAAGTTAAAATAAATGTTAAAGCTCGATACCTGATTATACAATAGAAAGTGGTGGGGTCTGTGATAAACTTGAGAATTTAATCTTGCTGAAAAGTTTCTCTCTCTCTCTCTCTCTGAGTTTAACACTATTTTATCCAAAATAACTGCATTCCTGGGCCTGCAGACTTCTATTTAGTGACCCTTCTCACATTCTCCCATGACTTTTTATTCCTAGATTAAATAAGCTTATGTGCCCATCCCTCCCTATTTTTTGGGAACTGAATCTTTTTACTTTTGTCATTATTGATTTGGATTTTCTCTGTAAGAGTGAGCTTTTTTAATGGATGAGGGCCAGGGAAAATTTTTTCCCTTTTACAAATACTTTTCTTTCACAAATACTTTTATGATGCAATGTGCCATTGGCAAATTGCTCATACACATCAAACATGTTCCTCCATGTGCTATTACATACAGTTTACCAAGGACACACACAACACAAACATACACAACATATGGGAATAAGCATTATTGCTTATACAAGTCCATCAGTCCTTTAAACGAAGGAATCTGGGACTAGACTCTGGGGCTTAACATTCAATTAAGGTAGTATTTTGGAGAAAAGCCCCTTCTTTGTCTCACTCCCTTCCAACTCTACTTCCCTCCTTGCCCTCTTCCTTCCTTTCCTCCTCTGTGCTTTCTTTTCCTTTATTTCAGAAACGTCATGCTTATTGTAATCATTTGGGCTAAATATCTAAGCAAGCCATTTAACAATTTAACAGTTTAAGGACATATACTAGGAGGACTGGTTCAATTCTATTTATTAGGCTAATAGGTAATCCTCATTAATAATTTTTTTCTTAGACTTTCTTGTCCTTCATTATCATAGAAACTAGACATAGACTACTATTTCACAAAAAGCTTGAACCGTTGCTTAGTAGAAGCGGAAGTTTACTTTATTGTTTCTCTGGTATGCTCTGTGATGTTCCTAGCAGAGTTTGTGTCCATTACCAGCATGAAAACAAATTTAAAATTAATATGATTTATTTCAGGTTAGTTCTCAAGCTAAATGTACACAAGATACGATAAATAATTTTGTTTAGTCATTTATGTGTCTGAATGACCAGTTCTTTTTTTTACTCTGAAAACATTTGCAGCCCCCTTTACAGCTCATTCAGAATTATCATATGGAATTCACACACTTTTCACATTCTCATTAAAAGCATTACAAGAGCCCTCACTGCCAAGTATTATTGACTTTCCTGTAACATCTTATTCACAATCTGTATTCTGAGATTCCAGTCTCTCTATTAATATTTCTATTAATATCCCTATACAGTCTCATCTCCTCTCATTAATAATAATGTCATATATACCACTTCCCATGTGCGTATTTTTCTGGTTTGCAGAATATGAGCGTAAGGTTACATATATAATTCAAATATAATTTCATAGCAAGATATATGTTGTGTATATATTGTCCACTTACTGCTTTGAATTTCCATTAAAATATTGAAATTTAACATTAGAACATATTCTACTAGAATGGTTAAAGTTAGTTAAATTCAGAAATGTAAGAGAGCGAAAAAGATTGGTTTAAATTTTACACCAGTAAATATGGGTTATATTATAGATAAGCTCTTGGTTGGGAAATAAGGAATTTTATTATGTATAACAAAAATAAATCTAATATTTGACTATAACATTAGAAAATTACAATACCTTTGAAGAAAAATATAAAATAGATAGAAATATTTTAAACTAAGAAGTATGTGCAATCTTAAGCATATGTATATGCATGCACAATGGTATATTAGCTGAGAAAGTTATTTGTAAAATCTAGATTTACAAAGGAAATAGAAAGTCCACATATCACACAACTGAAAACCAAATGACACTAAAGCTATCGTAGTTGAAAACATGGTCATGTTGTGATTAATAATTAACTTGTTTTAACCAGGTCGATCATTGGTATTAAGATGATGTGATAATAGAAGATTCAATTAGTCACAGACAGGAAGGAGAAAAATGAGCTTGATATATGAAATGATTTTTTTTTCATTATAGAGAAGCAATATAGGAAATTTACTCATATATCTAAAATCTATTCTCAGTAGTATGTCTTTAGTGAAGGTTTTTGAAGAGGTGTCAGCAAGGGTGTTCTATCACAGAATGCATATTAAAGTGCCTCCACTCATCTCTTTCCAATATCATACAATATCACTATTGTTCTAATATTTTTTGGGTCTCTCCCTCCAAACTTCCATTTTCCAACCCCTCTGAATCTCCCTTCTTCCCTGTTGTCATAAGCCCATCCCAAGTTTCGAGGTCCTTTTTTTTTTTTCTTTAAGTAGCTTCGTGTATATAAAAATCAGCTTAGATACTCTGGGAATTAAGTCAATCCACCACTTGCACAACAAAGGCCTGTGATCTGATATGTAATTACACAAATCAATTCTCCCCTGATGGCTGGGGGTTGGGTGGAGGTTGTGAATATCTACACTGTGTCCCTGAGTATCACTGCATTGAAAACTTTTTGTTCTTTCAAGAAAATTATGCATGAAATATGCCTCTGGAAAAAGGGAGGGTGTGTGTCTGATGGAACAGAAGTGGGAAGCCATATTAGCAGCAGTGGAAGTGAAAACCTGACCCAGCCCAAATGAGTCAGCAAAGATACCAGAAGCCTTTTGGGGTATGCTTCCCAGGAGGAGCAGAGAGGGAAGAATGGTACATGGAGAGACCTTGGCTTCTTTCTCTTGCTTCTGTAAATAGCACGTGCCTGTCTGACCCACCTCGTTTTTGGCCAAGTTTCTTAGCCAAGATAAAAAACGAATAATAATAATAAGGCATATTCCAAATAAGATCAATAGGCAAAGCACAATAAATGGAAAAAAAAAATGAGGTAAACTTTCAGTTGGATTTAACCTTAGAAAATGACATAATCTGTGTGAACTCATAAACTGCAAACAGATTTAGTAATTAAAATTAGTGACTTTTTAAATTTATTTTTATTTATTTATTTATTTATTTTAAAGATTTTATTTATTTATTTGAGAGAGAGAGAATGAGAGACAGAGAGCAGGAGAGGGAGGAGGGTCAGAGGGAGAAGCAGACTCCCCGCCAAGCAGGGAGCCCGATGCGGGACTCGATCCAGGGACTCCAGGATCATGACCTGAGCCGAAGGCAGTCGCTTAACCAACTGAGCCACCCAGGTGCCCAAATTAGTGACTTTTTTAAAAAAAGATTTTATTTATTTATTTGAGATGGGGGGAGCACGAGCAGGTGGAAGGGCAGAGGAAGAGAGAGAAGCAAGACTCCCTGCTGAGCAGGGATCCCCATGCGGGGCTCAATCCCAGGACCCCGAGATCATGACCTGAGCTGAAGGCAGATGTCCAACTGACTGAGCCACCCAGGTGCCCCCAAATCAGTGACTTCTGATTAAATTGAGCTCACTTGGAGAACTTTGGAAACTTTATTGAAACTGTCAAAGAATAGGAAGAAACTTCATGATAATTTTGAAGTAAATTATCTTTTTGAAAATGAGAACATGACCCAAATTCAGACTGCACTGATGATTTCTGCATGTCTAACTAAATCTAAAGGTTTCTATACAATAATCAACATTGCAGAAACACAGTCAGGAAGATCTGATGAAAGAAAATCCAAGGGGTACAACTGTAGTTAATTAGCATATGAGAACCAACATATGTATCAGTCTTTTAATATAGTAGTCTACCTGGGACTAGGAATTGGGAAGTATTTTTATGTCCCAACACATATTTTGCCTTTCAATTACTGGCCTACAGATGTATTTTTTGTAAAGTAACAAATATTTTTTAAAGATTTTATTTATTCATTTGAGACAGAGAGATAGAGGGAGAAAGAGCATGAGCAGGGGGACAGGCAGAGGGGGAGGGAGAAGCAAACTCCCCGCTGAGCCAGGAGCCCGACATGGGGCTCCATCCCGACCTGGAGATCATGACCTAAGTTGAAGGCAGACGCTTAACAATCTGAGCCCCTGTGACCCCCCTAAAGTAACAAATATTTCCATTCAATTAATAGCCTACAGGTAGTCTGACAGAGGTCTTAAGCAGAGATGTGTAGCACAGATACGATGGATGAAAAGAAAATAAATAACAGCCAGAATACAACTCTGTATTAGATGAATCCCAAAAAGCTGTCTAGCAGAAAGTGTTGGGAGAAACATGCTATGTTGTAACACCAGGAACGGACTAGGAGATAAATTAAGATGCCTGGTGGTATTAATGGTTAATATTTATTAAGAATTACTACATACAAAAAATTCTCTAAGGACAATAACTCTATGCTGTTGGGCTGCTGTTTTTAACGCACGTATTACAAATGAGAAAAACAAGCCCCAGAAATACTGAGTAACTTGCTCAAGATTTCACTGCCCAAGAGCGTTGGAGCTGAGATTTGGATTAAGAGAGTTTGGCTTTGGGTCCACGTTCTTAACAATTGTGTAATCTACCTCTTAATTTGAGGACAATTTAATAGCTCAAATAATAAATAATGAGGGAAGATTGAGACCTCACTGATAAAAGCCATTAATTGAAATTAGATAAAACTCCAAAAATATAATGTTGGCCATAAAAATCACACTTCCTTTATTCAAAATCCATTAGGTATATGGTATCTATTAGTGATACAAGTCAGTTAACTGCTCTCAGAATGTTTCTACATATGTAAAATGAGGATTATATTTACAACATAGCATTGCTATGAGGATTAAATAAAAAAAATCCATATAAAGCATTTAGCCTTCAGCATGATGACCTTCAACAATTATCAACAATTTTTCTTTTTATTATTTGCAGATTGGGCATATTTACATTGGTGTAAATCTAGGGAAATCTAGGTAGATATGAACTGATTGAAGTTTAGAACAGAGGTCAAGTCTGGGCATACTTGTTGGCCAGTCAACAGGATAAACGTCATAGTAGGAGCAATGCCAGTAGGTGGTTTTGTTTAGGGAATCAGGGTAGATTGAAAGGAAGAGGTCAGTGAATACCAAGGGGCAGGCCTAGGGCAGCAGTATCTGTCCACCCTGTAAGGGAGTCACTGAATTGCTAACTAGAAGGTCAGCGGGAGTTTTAGTAAGAACATTTCCAGACAGAGGAGTTGAAGCATGATTGCCCAGTGATGAAAACTGGAGTTCACACAGCCAGTAGAAGAAGCTTTCAGGAAATATTTCTTAACAATGGAACAAGAATAATAAATACATGGGAATCATCGGTTTCAGAATGTGCTTTGTGTTTTGGGTGGCAGAAATTTAAGCATGTATCTAAAGCCAGAAGAATTCCAGAGGACTCCAGAGAGAAGATTGAGGAACACCATCAAAGAACTGGGACAAAATAGAGCTACAGTTGAAGGAACAATATTGTATTGTTTGCTCTCTTTCTGAGTGGTAGAAATTATATGAAATAAAAAAAAAAAAAAAACTTCTCAATCAGGAATGCATAAGTACAAAGAATACAAATTTAATGAGAGTATTTAATAACTAAATCCTAAATAAATAATAAATAAATGTATGTGTTTATGCATGCATGTGGTATGTAAACTTTTTAGGAGACCATACACATAAAGGATTGTAATTTGTTGTATGTCCAATACAAAAGCAACCTTGTCTCCTACTCTTGCCACTTTTAGCTTCTTTGAGAAAATACTCTCTTGGAAGGCAAACTGGTGCAGCCACTGTGGAAAAGAGTAGGGACATTCCTCAAAATGTTAAAAATAGAACTACCCTATGATCTAGTAATCACACCACTGGGTATTTACCCCCCAAACGCAAAAACACTAATTCAAAAGGATATATGCACCCCTTTGTTTATAGCAGCATTATTTACAATAGACAAATTATGGAAACAACCCAAGTGTCCATTGATAGATGAATAGATGAAGAATAAGTGATGTATACACACACACACACACACACACGTATATATGGAATATCATTCAGCCTTTAAAAAGACATCTTGCCATTCACAATGGCATGGATAGAACTAGAGAGTATAATGTTAAATGAAATAAGTGAGTCAGAGAAAGATAAATAACATATGATTTTACTTAAATGTGGAATTTAAGAAACAAAACAAACAAAGGGAAAAAAGAAAGAGAGAGACAAACCAAGAAACAGACTCTTAGCTATAGAGAACAAATTGATGGTTACCAGAGGGGAGGTGGATAGAGTGATGGGTGAAATAGGTGATGGGGATGAAGCAGGGTACTTGTCCTGATGAGCACCATATGATGTATGGAAATGTTGAATCACTAAATTGTACACCTGAAACTAATATAACCTTGTATGTTAACTACACTAGAATTAAAATAAAATAAAGGAAAAAAAGAAAATACTCCCTTAGCCTAAAGCAAGTCTTCCTTATTTAAGGTGAAATTATTAGTTTTCCTTTTAGGATTATAAGAACTTACAAAGGGTTCTTGTTATTAAAAACAAATTTGCTCCTTAATTTTACATCTCTGGAATTGTGCCTATCCCATCAAAGACAGACAAAGAAAAGCTGCTACTGTAATCAGAATTGTAAACAAGTTTTGCAGAAATAAATAGCGGCAACTGTGTCAGCAGGTTAATGCAGACTCTGTGTGGAGAATACAATTTCTGGGAATCAATACTCTATAAGAATTTCATATGCAGTCCAGTACAGTAATTCAAATGTGACTACTCCAAATTAAGATGTGCTGTGATATAAAATGCACACCAGATATCAAATACTTAATATAAGAAAAGTAAAATATCATACTAATATTTATATATTTATTATATATGGAAATAATATTCTAGACACATTGGTTTAAATAAAATATGTTATTAAATTTTTGCCTATTTTTTTTTTCTTTTTATGGCTCTTGTTACAGTTCTACTGGACATTTCTAAAGATTTTTTTTTTTTTTTTTTTTTAATCTGAGAGAGAGAATGGGAGACAGAGAGCATGAGAGGGGGAGGATCAGAGGGAGAAGCAGACTCCCCGCTAAGCAGGGAGTCCGATGCGGGACTCGATCCCGGGACTCCAGGATCATGACCTGAGCCGAAGGCAGTTGCTTAACCAACTGAGCCACCCAGGCACCCCTCTACTGGACATTTCTACTTTAGATCTCATCCAATAAAAATGGAGTAAATTGAGAAAATATACTATCTGGCATCATATTGTAGTCCACATATACATATATGAGACTAAATAATTGTGTGTTGTTTTTTTTTGTTTTGTTTTTTGTTTTACATTTGTGACTATCACATTGAATAAATTAGTTGTGTGTGTGTGTGAATTGCTAATACCATCCATTGGCTGATTGATTTATTTAGAACACACTCATTAAGTAGTGCTGGGTGTTGCTAGTGGCTGAGTCAAATTCACAGCACTACCTCAAAGGCAAACTTTTTGTTTAAAACGAATCACTTCAGGGGTGCCTGTGTGGCTCAGTTGGTTAAGTATTAGAACTCTTGATTTCATCTCAGGTCATGATCTCAGGATCCTGGGATCAAGCCCTGCATTGGGCTCCACAATCAGCAGGGAGTCTGCTTGGGATTCTCTCTCTCTCTTTTCCTCTGCTCCACCCCCCACTTGCACTCTCTCTCTCTCTCAAATAAATAAATCTTAAAAAAAAAAAAAAATTCTCTCCCTCCCTGCCCCCTCCACCTCCCCTGCTTTCCCTCTCTCTCTCTTAAAAAAAAAAAAAAAAAAAAAAAAGAAGAATCACTTCATTGGTTCAGATAGCCAGTCTATAGACCAGTGTTGCTTTATAGTTCTCCACAGCCAGGTGACACTATTTGAGCTCTTCTGCCAGTATGTTCTTATGACTTTTCTGCTGCCTTCTCTCTTTAGAAGCACTTGACTTCATTTGCCAACATAACTGCTGCTTGAGCATTATTTGCCAATTCTTTCTGTGCATACACACATGACCTATTGGTATTGAAATTTTAGATTCCATTATACACAGCATGTAGGGAAAGAACAACCCAAATCAAAAAAATATATAGATCATTTGAAAAGTTTTTTTGTAATGGAAAAGAACACAGATTTTATCAGAGAGCATAGTCAAAAGGTATCTGTCAGTCTAGAAGTAATGGAATACTAGAAAATGAGACTTTTTTATATTAAAAAAATTGGGAAGTGACTAATGATCATAAATGTCTCTCTCTTTATTCACATTAATAAATTATGAGTGTGGTTTCTCAGAGTCTTTCTAGTTTTGAACAGATCTTTAACCTAAATGTTTCAAAATGAAATTTATATAAAAATATCACTTTTTTTTAAAGATTTTATTTATTTGATAGAGAGAGAAAGAGCTAGAGAGGGAACACAAGCAGGAGGAGTGGGAGAGGGAGAAGCAAGCTCCCGGCTGAGCAAGTAGCCCGATGTGGGGCTCGATCCCAGGACCCTGGGATCATGACCTGAGCTGAAGGCAGGTGCATAATGACTGAGCCACCCAGGAACCCCTAAAAATATCACTTTTGATCACAAATTTTGAGTATATCAAAAATAGTTTCACAGTTTCCACAAAGTAGGTGGTATCAAAAAAGAAAGCAGAACATTTGCACTTAAAAAATTCATGTAAAAAACCCATACATAGAGGAAGACCGTATTATTGTCATTAAAAAGTTATCTTACAATTTTTGAGAAGTGTTTATAGTATCTCTGGTTGGGCCTAAGAATTAAACTGACAAAAACAGATAAACAGGAGAAGAGCATACAAATTTATTTAATGTAAGTTTTACATGACATGGGATACTTTATTAGAAAATGAAGACCTAAAGAAACAGACCTGTGCATTTTTATGCTAGGTTTGATAAAGAGTGCACAGTTGTGGGAGAATACGAGGTAATTGTGGTAAACTGGAGAAAACAGCAATATCTGTTGCCTTTTGGCATCCCTTTGTTTTCAGAGATAAGGAAGGCAGGCTATATGGAGGACTCTTCTCACATGAGGGTTTTGTGGCCTGTTTTAGGGAAGAAAAGCAAGGAGTGGGAGGAGGTCAGAGTGATATTTGAGCTTCTGCCATTTTCTCAAATTCTTTCAGCTTAAAATACTCAACATCCCACAGTGCCATATTTTTGGAAGAGTGCCTGAATCCCATCATGTTTTTTCTTTTTTAACATTTATTTATTTATTTAGAGAGAGAAAATGTGCAGAGTGGGGAGGGGTAAAGGGAGAGGAGAGAGAGAGAATCTCAGGCAGACTCCCTGATGAGCATGGAGCCCAATGCAGGGCTCAATCTCATGACCCTGAGATCATGACCTGAGCTGAAATTAAGAGTCAGACGCTTAACTGATGAACCACCCAGCTGTCCCCATTATGATTTTTATTTCTGAAGTTATATTCAAATTAAGTTATGTACAAGTATGAATTTGATATTAAATGTATATTTCATGTAGAATAAAAATATTATTCCTATTTTCTATGTTTTTATAAATTTTTTGACCTAAGATTTAGAAAGTAAGGGTAATTTCCTAGTAAAGAAATGTTTGCTTTTTAATTTACTTTCTATAATGAAAACAGTAGCACTAACAAATAAAAACAGAATGATACCAATGTAAAAGCATTTCAATTTTTCAATTAAATGCCTGTTAGTACCTATGTTTCCCATTATAGATGAAAATATAATTGCAAAGTAAGGATACACATAAAAGAGTAGGAAACATACAAGTTAATGGGAAATTTTAAATTCACAACAATCATGTGCCAATCTGCCCATATTAGAGATATACAATTATCTTTAGGGATGTGCAAGGCAAAAAGGCAATAAGGCAAATTTTCAAGTGGTAAATCATACTGACAGTAGTCCTTAAAAGGATGGAGGAGACAGAATTTTCAAATTAAGAAAGGACCATCCAAGCACAGAAGTCTTACTAGTGATAAATAATCTGCAAACACCAGTGAATCTTAAAACCATAGATTAGTTGTAGAACACACATCTCTTCTTCGACTACCTGTTTATCTACAATCAAAGGAAATGAGTGATATCATACCGTTTCTCCTCTTTGTCTTCTGCTGAATTAATAGCAACAATATTTATTTGCAAATAACTTTTAAAACTTAGAGGTGATTATAAAGTCACAAGTAGTCTTAACAGAAAATTTTAAAGGTTATGTATACTTTGAAACCATTCCACTTACACATACGGACCCATATACAAACACACTGGGCTTTTAGGCCTGATGCATACTCTATTTGACAAAAAGGATGAGTAGAGAGAAAAGTTTAAATTTTTTA
The DNA here is from genome assembly GCF_029215605.1 of Mirounga angustirostris. Classification (NCBI taxonomy): domain Eukaryota; kingdom Metazoa; phylum Chordata; class Mammalia; order Carnivora; family Phocidae; genus Mirounga; species Mirounga angustirostris. Next base: position 76,998,000 of record NW_026991721.1, read on the forward strand.
ACATTGAAGTTGAAATATAAGTACAATTAATATGAGCCACATTTAATATATGTTTGGCATACAATTTTGAACTCATAGTTTCTACCTCAGTAAAGTCTTTTAGGGGCACTTGGGTAGTTCAGAAGTGTCTACCTTCGGGTCAGGTCATGATCCCAGGGTCCTGGGATTGAGCTCCTTGTCAGGCTCCCTGCTCAGCGGGGAGTCTGCTTCTCCCTGTGCCCCTCACCCCACTCGTGCTCTCTCCCTCTCCCAAATACATAAATAAAATCTTAAAAAAAAAAAAAAGTCTTTTGAAAAATCTTGAATGTGGTAAAATCTAATCAAGCTTTTCATTGTTTTATTCTCATTTGCTCATTGATGGTTTTATCAGTTTTTATAAATTAACATACATAAAGTGATAAAAGAAGATATATAGTTATTGCTATTAAATATGTTGGGAAATAAACATTTTTCTCTACCCTTCAAAGGAATTTTGGGCAGGTCTAAGAATTAAGCCAACATCAGGCAGATTAACAGGAGAAAATCAAATGTCATTTTGTACATCCAGGAACCCCACATAGATGAGAGGTTCAAAGGCCGAAAGGTAAAATAAGGTAAATATGCCATCCTGAGTTAAGAAATAGGCTGGGGCCCCTGGGCTTCAAAGGGGAGGAGGACAATTCACAGAGCAATAAGAACAGATGTTTGGTAATTAGATGTGTACCTACCATACAGATAGGTCACTTAGATAAAAATTATCTCTGGTAATAACTCTTATAATGGGAAGATCCCCAATTTAGATTCTTCTAGGTAGTTAAGGGAAGGGCCACTGTTTCTCTTGAGCCCACAAGTCTCCATTACCTCCAAATCAAGGTAGTCCACATGCAAAAGAGCAAAAGGGCCCATTTTGGGGAAACTTGTTTTGAACCCTTCACATATGCATACATATAATATGCAAAAACACCTTTTTGCTAATATTTATTTTAATGACCATTATTGCTGAAAATAAGTACCTGTGGAATTAGTGAGGGTATGACTAAAGGGACAAAATAAGATTTTCTCCATTGAATACATGTGAAAATTTATTCTTTCTAGCTGCAGCTCTTTTTAAAAAACCTATCTTCAGCAGATAAAATAACTACCAAATATGGATGAGATGTTAATTAGCATTGCATCAAAGAAATTCCCCAGTGACCTAGGCAATGCAACATCCTATGGCAGCCAGGAGCAGGTGCCTCACAAATCAGACTATGGGAGCCTAGTTGGCTGATGGCCTTAGCTCTTTCATTCTAAACTACATCACTGCATTTAAGCTGATACTTCACTTCCCACCAGCTGCTCCCATCCAATCACTGAGCACATCAGGAATATTACGGCAGATCTATTCCTTCCAGGCATGGGGTTCTGCTGATGGTGACTGTGACTCAGGGATTTTCCATCAGACTGGCCACATTTTCATCCAACAGCACTGCAGTTTAAGATCTTCCCCAAACTCACTTCCTTCCCTTTCTTCTTCACGGAGATCAGACCCATATTGTACTGGGCCATCTACCTTAGCTTTTCTACCTCATTTCCATTTTCTGCCATAGGCATTTTTCCCATAAATCATGTGCATATCTAATTCTATTTTAGCCTTTCCTTCACCAAAGACCCCAGCTAACACCCAAACATTTTGGTATCTTTGGAATTTCACAGGAGGAAAACTACTTAGAAGTCCTTATAGAGATTTTAAATTTAACACTAAAAGTATTCTTTTAGTCTCTGAGATACTAATAGCAAACATAGTCAGAAAATTAGTAAGCATTATCATGGTGACCAGATGCCAGTGCAGCTCTAGACAGCCCTATATTTTTATTTTCCTTCTCTTCAAAGAGTTATTGTTCTTGGAAAATAAATATTGGCAGTTCTGCCAATGGAGAGATGTGCAAGGGAAGCAGGCAATCAATGTGGAATAAACAAAAGCTGAAATCTCTACAAGACTGAGAATAGGAAGATTGGTGTAAATGTCATCTTTGTCATTGAATACAGGAATATATAAAAGGCATAAGGAGGAATGTAGGGCAGTGCCACATCCATGAAGAAAGAGTGCATAGGAAGGAGATATTTTAGAGTACTCAGAAGTGGAAAATTAAAATGAAAATTAAAAAGCTTTGGAATTCGAGGAAAACTTGATTAGATCATATTTGGAGAACCATATTAAAATTTTAATTGGTACTTCTTTTTTTTTTTTTAAGTGAAGTGAAAGTTTATTAAGTGAAGGTGAGAACAGAAAGGAAAGGAAAAAAAAAAGAGCGAGAGAGGTCCCAAATGGGTTGCGCAGTTGGTACTTCTTTGAAATGATATATTACATGATCTCTAATTCCTTAATATAAAGTCTAACTCAAATATTCTGTGACTCCTTCATTAATTTATTAAATCGTTACACAATGTCTGCTGTAAATCTATTTTGTACTAGCACTAAACTACAGATACCTTACAAGGAAGAAAAACAAGTAACCAACACTTGCAATATAGTATGATAAATACTATAAAAAGGTATGCCTAGCATGCGATGAGAAATAGGATAGGGCATTTGATTCATTCATGTGAAAAGAGTCAGGAAAGACATTTCAGATGAAAAAAAAATGAGTGGGTAGAGCTTAGATGAGTTAGTTCCTAAATGAGCTGGAGTGGGGGGATAGGCATCTAGATAACAACTTGTTTAAAAATACCAGGGCATCAGGTGACACAGTCTATTTAGAGACCTTAGAGGATAGATGCCTTCAGCAAAGTGGGTGAGGTAGGGGAGAGAGACAGGCCTGTTCACAAAGCTCCTAGGAAACCAGGGATTTCAACCTAAAAGCCATGGAGAGCTTGGAAGAGTATTTTTAAAATGTTATTAAGTTTTTAAATTTTCATTCTAATATAGTTAACATGCAGTATTTTATTAGTTTCAGGTGTACAATATAGTGATTCAACAATTCCATACAACACCTAATGCACATTATAAGTACACTTCTTAATTGCTATCACCTATTTCACCCATCCCCCACCCACCTCCCCTCTGGTAACTAACCATCAGTTTGTTTTCTATAGTTCAGAGTCAATGTCTTGGTTTCTCTCTCTCTCTCTATCCTGTGCTTGTTTGTTTTGTTTCTTAAATTCCACATATAAAAGAAACCATACTATATTTGTCTTTCCCTGGCAGACATATTTATTTTAGTGTTATACTCTCTAGCTCCCTCCATGTACTTGCAAAAGGCAAGATTTCATTCTTATGGCTGAATAATATATTCCATTGTATATATATTCCACCTCTTCTTTATCTAATCATCTATTGATAGACACTTGGGCTGCTTCCATAATTTGGCTGTTGGAAATAATGCTGCAATAAACATAGGGGTACATAGATCCTTTCGAATTACTGTTTTTGTAGTCTTTTACTAAAAACCCAGTAGTGCAATTACTAAATCATAGGGTAGTTCTATTTTTAACTTTTTGAGGAAATTCCATACTGCTTTCCCCAGTGGCTACACCAGTTTACCTTTCCACCAACAGTGCACAAGTGTTCCTATTTCTCTACATCTTTACCAACAAGGGTGTGTTTTTTATTTTAGCCATTCCGATAGGTATGAGATGATATATAGTTTTTATTTGCATTTTTCTGATGATGAGTGATGTTGAGCATCTTTTCATGTGTCTTGGCTATCTGGATGTCTTCTTTGGAGAAATGTCTATTCATGTCATCTGCCCATTTTTAATTGGCTTATTTCTTTTGGGGGTAAGTTGTATAAGTTATTTATATATTTTAGATACTAACCCTGTATCAGATAGGTCATTTGCAAATATCTTCTCCCATTCAGTAGGTTGTCTTTTAGTTTTGTTGATTGTTTTTTTTGCTGTGCCAAAGCTTTTTATTTCAATGTAGTCCCAATAGTTTATTTTTGCTTTTATTCCCCTTGCCTCAGGAGACATACCTAGAAAAATGTTGTTATGTCCAATGTCAGAGAAATTAAATTACTGCCTGTGCTCTCCTCTAGGATTTTTATGGTTTCAGACCTCACATTTAGGTATTTAATCCATTTTGAGTTTATTTTTGTGTATGGTGTAGGAAAGTGATTCAGTTTCATTCTTCGCATATTGCTGTCCAGTTTTCCCAACACCATTTATTGAAGAGACTGTGTTTTTCCCATTGGTTATTCTTTCCTTCTTTGTCAAAGATTAATTGACAATATAATCATAGGTTTGTTTCTGGGGTTTCTATCCTGTTCTATTGATCTATGTGTCTATTTTTGTGCCAGGACCATACTGTTTTGATTACTGTAGTTTGTAGTATAACTTGAAATCTGGAATTATAACACCTCTTGCTTTTTCTTTTTCAAGATTTTTTGAATGTTTGGGGTCTTTTGTGGTTTCATATGAATTTTAGGATTATTTGTTCTAGTTCTGCGAAAATAGCTATTGGTATTTTGAAATGGATTGCATTAAATCTGTAGTTTGCTTTGGGTTGTATAGGCATTTTAACAATATTGGTTCTTCCAATCCATGAACATGCAATATCTTTCCTTTTGTCTGTGTCATCTTCAATTTCTTTCACCGATGCTTTGTAGTTTTCAGAGTACAGATCTTTCACCTCCTGCAACCTTACTGAATTCATTTATCAGTTCTAGTAAATGAACTAGAACTGGTGGAGTCTTTGGGGTTTTCTATATACAGTATCATGTCATCTGCAAATAGTAAAAAGTTTACTTCTTCCTTACTAATTTGATGCCTTTTTTCTTTGTTCTTGTCTGATAGCTGTACTATGTTGACTAAAAGTGGTCAGAGTGGACATCCTTGCCTTGTTCCTGATCTTATGGGGAAAATTTTTAGTTTTTCACCATTGAGTATATAGCTGTGGGTTTTCCATATATGGCTTTTATTATGTTGAGTTATGTTCCCCCTAAACCTACTTTGTTGATGGTTTTTATTGTGAATAGATGTTGTACTTTGCCAAATGCTTTTTTGAATCTATTGAAATGATCATATGGTTCTTATCCTATCTCTCACTGATGTGATGTATCATGCTGATTTGCAAATATTGAGCCACCCTTGCAAACCCAGAATAAACCCCACTTGATCATGGTGAATGATTGTTTTAAATGTATTGTTGGATTCTGTTACCTAGTATTTAGTTCATCAGGGATATTGGCCCATAGTTCTCCTTTTTGTGGTGTTTTTAACTGGTTTTGGTATGAGGGTAATGCTGGCCTCATAGTATTGCTTTGGAAGTTTTCCTTCCTTTTCTATTTTTTGGAATAGTTTGAGAAGAATAGCTATGAAGTCTTCTTCAAATGTTTGGTAGAATTCACCCAGGAAGCTATCTGGTCCTGAACTTTTATTTATTGGGATTTTTATTGATGGCTGATTGAATTTCATCACTGGAAAGTGGTTTATTCAAATTTTCTATTTCTCCCTGATTGAATTTTTAGAGGTTATATGTTTCTAAAAATTAATCCATTTCTTCAGGTTGTCCAACTTGCTGGCATATAATTTTTCATAATATTCTCTTACTATCATTTGTATTTCTGTGGTGTTGGTTGTTATTTCTCCTCTTTAATTTCTGATTTGAGTCTACTCTCTCTCTCTTTTCATTTTTTTTTTATGAGTCTTACTGAAGGTTTATCTATTTTGTAGAAATTTTCAAAGAACCAGCTCCTGGTTTCATTGACCTGTTGCATTTTTTTTAGTTTCTATTTTTTTTTTTTCATCTCTAATCTTTATTATTTCCTTCCTTATACTGGTTTTGGTGTAAGGTCCATTAGATGTAAGATCAGTGTGTTTATTTGAGATTTTTCTTGCTTCTGGAGGTAGGCCTATATTGCTATAAACTTCCATCTTAGAAAATCTTTTGCTGCATCCCAAAGAATTTGGACCATTGTGTTTTCATTTTATCTCCATGAATTTATTATTTCCTCTTTCATTTCTTGATTGACCCATTCATTGTTAATAGCATGTTATTTAACCTCCATGTATTTTTGCTCTTTCCAGACTTTTTCTTGTGGTTAATTTCTAGTTTCATAGCATTGTGGTCATAAAAGATGCGTGGAATGAGTTTGATCTTTTGGAATTTGTTGAGACTTGTTTTATGGCCTAATATGTCATCTATTCTGGAGAGTATTCCATGTGCCCTTGAAAAGAATGTGTATTCTGATGTTTAGGATGGAATATTCTGAATATATCTGTTAAATCCATTTGGTTCAATGTATCATTCAAAGCCACTGTTTCCTTCTTGATTTTCTTTTTGGATGATCTGTCTATTGATGTAAGTAGGATGTTAGTCCCCTACTATTATTGTATTAGTATCATTACTTCCTTTATGTTTGTTATTAAATGTTTCATGTATCTAGGTACTCCCATAAATATTTATAATTGTTAGATTTTCTTGTTGGATTGTTCCCTTAATGATTATATAGTGTCTTTCTTTATCTGTTACAGCTTTTGTTTTAAAGTCTATTTTGTCTGATATAAGTATTTCTACTCCAGCTTTCTTTGACAACCATTTGCATGATAAATGCTTCTCCATCCCTTTACTGTAAATCTGCAGGTGTCTTTGCATCTGAAATGAGTGTTTTGTAGGCAGCATTTAGATAGGTTTTGTTTGTTTAACCATTCTGTCACCTTATGTCTTTTGACTAGAGTGTTTAGTCCGTTTACATTCAAGGTATTGATAGGTACGTTTTTCTTGCCATTTTGTTACGGGTTCTATGGTTATTTTGTTCCTTTCTTTTTTTTCTCTCTTCTCTCATGATTAGTTGGCTTTTTTTTGTGACATACTTGGGTTCCTTTCTCTTTAGTGTTTGCATATTTATCACTGGTTTTTGATTTGTGGTTACTATTCAACTTGTATATAACATCTGTATATAGCAGTCTATATTAAGTTGATGGCCACTTAATTTTGAACCCATTTTTTATTCCTCTGCTCCCCATGTTTTAGGTATATGGTGTCTTAATTTAGATCCTTTTATTTTTTGAGTCCTTTGACTGATTTTTACAGGGATATTTATTTTCACTGCTTTTGTGCTTTCTACTTTCCTTACTATTGGTTATGGTCTTTCTACTCAGAATCTCCTTTAACATTTCTTGTAAAGCTGGTTTAATAGTCATGAATTCCTTCAACTTTTGCTTGTCTGGGAAACTCTGTATCTCTCCTTCTATTCTGAATGATAGCCTTGCTGGATGGAGTATTCTTGTCTGCATTTTTTTTTTTTTCCTTTCAGCACTTTTAATATATTATGCCACTCTCTTTTGGACTGCAAAGTTACTTGGAAAAATCCACTGATAACCTTATGTGGTTTCCCTTGTATGTAACTGCTTTTTTTTCTCCTATTGTTTTGAAAATTCTCTCTTTATCACTGCTTTTTTGCCATCTTAATTATTATGTGTTGGAGTGGTCCTCCTTGGGTTGATTTTGTTGGGAGATCTCTGTGCCTCTTGGATCTGGATTTCTGTTTCCTTCCCCAGATTCAGGAAGCTTTCAGATATTATTTCTTCAAATAAATTTTCTGCCCCCATTTCCTTCTCTTCTCCTTCTGGGAGTCCTATAATATAAATGTTATTATGCATGATGGTGTCACTGAGTTTCCTAAGTCTATTCTTGTTTTGCATATTTTTTTTTCCTCTCACCTACTCAGCTTGATTACTTTCTATTACTCTGTCCTCCAAGGTGCTGATTCCTTCTTCTCCTGCTATATTCCATCTAGTGTATTTTTTTATTTCAATTATTGTATCCTTCATCTTTGGTTCTTTTTTTATCTCTTTGTAAGGGTTTCACTGATGTCCTTCACTCTTTTCTCATGTCCAGTGAGTATCTCTATGATCATTACTTTAAACTCCCTATCAGGCATATTATTTATCTGTTTCACTTAGGTCTCTTGCTGTGATTTTGTTCTGTTCTTTCATTTGGGACACATTCCCTTGCCTCCTCGTTTTGTCTTGCCCTCTGTGTCTGTTAAAAAAACAGCTCCATCTACTGCACTTGAAATTAATGGCTTAATGAAGAGGAGGTCCTGTTGTACACTGCCATGCAGTGTCCCCTCTTCACCAGAACCTGGCACTTCGGGGGTGTCTCCTATGTGTATGTGTGCATCATGCTATTGTGGCTGAGCCACTTATTCCTTCAGTCCAGTTTGTTACAATGGCTCTCTTTGCCTGTTGTGGGTGGTCCTTTTGTCCCTGTGATATTAGTGGGGATGCCTTGGGATTGAGTGGAGTCAGACCAGGCCTTTGCCAGAGATGTAGTAGAACCAAACTGAAGGGCACTTTCCCTCTGTTGTTCCTGAGAAACTTTTTAGTTGGTGGGCATGTCCTGTAGTCAGACCAATTCCAATTGTCTGCCTCCAGATTACTGCTGGGGCCTCCATCTGACTGGTGTATGTGGTCATCTTTCTCTCTCTCCAGAGTAGGACTCACTTTGGAGTGATGCCAGCCACTGTAGGAGCTGTTTGCACACTGACAAGCCTAGGACACCACCTTGTATAGGCTCTGGCAGAGGTTATTGGAGAGAGCAAATCTGCCAAAGTATAACATGGGGTCAGGATAGCGGGGCATCTCTCCTAGCAAGCTTTTTGCACCCCTGGTCCTCTATGGGAGGGGCCCTGAAGTGCTGGGACTGAGGTGGGTTATCCAGAGCAATGGACTGGTGGATGCACAGCATGGGGGGCAGGGCTGTGTGGAGGGAGGAAGGGCAGTGCTAGCAAGTTAGGTAGTGAGTCCTGAAGGTGGCCATGTGTTTATGCCGGCGGGGGTTGGGGGGCAGAGGAAGGAAATCGTGACTGCCAGTTCCTTTGTTCCTGGAGGAGTTCCCCAGCAATTTCTGTCCCTCTGGGAAATTCTCTGACATTATTAAACGATTCTTCCTCCCTTATACACCAGGACCTCTCAAACTGCTGCCTCTATGCTGTATCTCAGTGGGCTGTTTTTTGTGCTGTCTCTTTAAGAGCAGGAACTCAGTTTCTTCTTAGCCTCCCAGCTCTCCGAGAGTGGAGCCAGCTGATTTTTTTTTTTTTTTTAATTCCAGGTTTTAAGTCCCACTGGTTGTAAGAACCCATGAAATCTGGCCCCTCTGGTTTTCAAAGCCAAATGTTATGGGGATTCATCTTCTCCATGTGGGCTCCTCAGTGTGGGTGTTTGTTTCTTTCCCCTCTCCTTGCCCACAGGGTTCTTCCTTCCCTCTGGCAGTCCCTTGAATCTGTTTAGTGCCTCACTGCATCTCTGCCCTTCTTACCCTCTTCCATGTGGCTTCTTCTATCCATTTAGTTGTAGAGTTCATTCTTCCAGTCTTCAGGTCATTTTGTGTGTGTGTGTTATTTATGCTGATGTGAGTGTTATCGAGTTGTATCTGTGCGACAAGGTGAGCCTAGGGTCTTCCTACTATGTCATCTTCCCCAGAAATTTCCCAAACCTTGGAAGAATTTTACTAAAGTAAGTTACATAGTCAATTTTCACCTTTAGAAAGAATACTTTGAATGTAGTAAATCAGAAGTATGTGAAAATAGGCAGGGAGATCTATTAGAAGTTTACATAAAAAAATTAGCACACAATAGCATTGAGTATATTTTGGTTGGATAAGTGGAAAATTCATTGTAAAAAGGCATAGGGCTTTAGAGTTCTTTTTTTTTTTTTTTTTTAATTCATTTCAGACACAGAGATACAGAGAGAGAGAGAGCATGAGCAGGGGGAGAGGCAGAGGGAGAAAGAGAAGCAGGCTTCCTGCTGAGCCAGGAGCCCGATGTGGGGCTCAATCCCAGGACCCTGGGATCATGACCTGAGCTGAAGGCAGACGCTTAACCATCTGAGCCACCCAGGCACGCCAGGGCTTTAGAGTTCTAAAAGTTGAATACAATTAAAAAAAAATCAGATTTCCCTAAGAGTGATCTTTAGTAAATGAAAGAGGAAATCTCATGGATTCTTACCTTGTATTAGCCATAATTCCAGCAGACATTTCCCTTCCTTAGCTGGCATTATTCATTCTTACCCTACTTTGAAAGCATGGATAGGAAGCTAACATCATTGAGGGTTACTGCCAGGCTTAGTAGAAAATCATCAGTTTAGAATCATTTCTTCAAATCATAGAAAATTGAGCTTTTCAGAGTTGGCCCTCTAAAAAAATGAGGGTTCCTCCCCACCCCCGCTCCAGATTGACTCTTGAATTATAAATATACTCCTCCTTCTGGCTAATTCTTTAATGTATAACTGATGTGGTTTTGGAATATAGGTGGGGTGGGGTCCAGAGCTGATGACCAAGAAAGAATTCTTGAGACGTCTTTGGGGCAAAATGGTGGTTTTATTAAAGCACGGGGACAGGAACCATGGGCAGAAAGAGCTGCTGCACCAGGGTTGTGAGGGGTGGCTGATTATATACTTGGGAGTTGGGGGAGGTAAGGAAAAGGGAGGTTTTCAAAAGAAATTTCATATGCTAAAGAGGACCTACAAGATAGTGGAGACCTTGCCATTGTCAAGTTAAGGTTGTTTTCCCCTCTAGCAAGGTATTAACTTTAAGGTAGTTGGGAGCTTCCTGGAAGAATGTCACACAATCCCACCCAGGAGTTGGAGGGGGGGAGCAGGGTGTCAGTTTGTGCTTTGTCCTCAGCTAGCCTTCTGCTCCCTCATTTCACTATCTGAAATTTCACTGGAATTTTTATCCTACTTAGATATAAACAAGGTTTAGGATAATGGGGCAGATAAAGGTCAGGTGACCCTTAAGTGGGCAAAGGATGCATTAAAAAGAGAATCCGTATCAAAGTCAAATATATTATTTTTTTTTCTCAAATGTTGTTAGTGGTGGTTAAATTGATGGATGCCTTGATATCACAGTGTGCTCAATCAAATTCCTCCAACTATATATTATAAATATTTTTGTGATTGTATTGTGCTGTGATTTTTAGTTTACAAATCTGTCACTCCTGCTGGACCATAAACTACTAGAGATCAGGTACTGCCTGTTTTTATGTATTCATCCTCAGCACCTTGCATCGGTACCTGGCATATATCAGATATACTTAGTAAGTATGTATTTTTAAGAGTTCATAACTTGGGGCTCCTGCGTGGCTTAGATGGTTAAGCATCTGCCTTCGGCTCGGGTCATGATCCCAGGGTCCTGGGACCGAGCCCCATGTCCAGCTCCTGGCTCAGAGAAGCTCCTGCTTCTCCCTCTGCCTCTCCCCCTACTCATGCTCTCTCTCTCTCTCTGTGTCTTGAATGAATAAATAAAATCTAAAAAAAAAAAAAAGTGTTCATAACTTGATTAGTTACTATTTAGAAAAGAATGTACATACCTTGAAAATAGCTTGTTTTATAAACACCAGTTTCTTGTCCTTTAGCTTTACTTGTCTTCAAGGAATTACTCTGATAAACATTTAAACTTCACCAGCGTCCCTTGCTTTCAGCACCCATTTCAAGATCCCCACTCACGCCAGCGTTACTGCTTCAGCAGTGTGGTGGGGTTAAAGCGGAGCCCTCAGGCTTGCTTCCTGGCATCAGCAGGAGAAGATTTAATTAGCCACTTAACTTCTTCAGGTGTAGGGGATAGATCTCCCTCTTCAACTAATGAGGTCTGAACTGCCAGCCAGCCGCACTGGCTTCTCTCTTCAGGCGGAATCTCTCTCACACCACTGGTGAGCTGACTTCCTGACAACCACTTAGTCCCCACTCACATGAAAATGGCTCTGTCCAGAGCTGCCCTGGCTGTCCTTTGGGCAGTTTCTTCCCCCTAATAACTTCAGACTGGTTGTAACTCCAAAGTCTATCTTCTATCACTGACTGTTCTGGTTTACAGAGTGATGAATAGTCTCATCTTCCTCCTCTTTCTAACCAGGTTTTCTTCTTTCTTTCCTCAAGGAGATTTGCATGCAAAAAGAGTTTTGGGTTAGATTTTAGCTGTCTTTTTTTAAAACTTCAAGTATAATGATTTTTTTTTCCTGAAAATAATTTAGGTGGTTTCTTTTATTAGTAAAATGCAAGCATTATAGAAAGGTAAAGACAAGAAGAAAGTGAAGAAAAACACCCTGAGCCTCTGCAGGAGAGGAAAACTTTTGTACTCTTCCCTTCTAGGTTCCTTGGCTGGCCTGAATAATAAATTGACATAAAACAGATTAACAGAAGAAAAACAAATTTAATTATGTACATACGGATGCCCCATGAAGAGAGGCTTCCTGATAGGCAGGCAATTGAGGTTTATATGTTATCCTGAGCCAAAGAGAAGAGGGTAGGGATTTAGGCCTTCAAAGGGAAGGAAGACAAATCACAAGAAGATGAAATGTTGATAAATAAGCATTTGCCATGCCATGCACAGAAGACTTTCTTTAAGTCAAAAAAAAAAAAAAATTATCTTTGGAAATAGCTGTCTTCCTGGTACAAGATTTCTACCTAAATTCTTTCAGGCAGTTAAAGTGGGGGGGGGGGGTGTTAAAATGCGCTTCTTAAGTCTGTTGAGCCTAAATTGTCTTCAGCTAAAAATAATCCATATGCTAAAATGGCACATTCTGGGACAGCCTGCCCTGAATCCCATCACCCCTCTGTCCAGATAGAACCGTGTCCAACATTTGATAGAGCTACCTCCATATATTTCCATATGCATGCAGATACAAAAAGATAACCTAAGGGATAGGCAAATATATAACAACATCTTTATATCCATGCTTCTAAGTAAGTAAAAGCAACTATTACATTTATGTTCTCTTATATATGGGAGACACCTTGGAACAGGGTGGCCATTTTTTAAAACAAATATATTGAATATAAAAATCAAATTATACAAATGGTTTTAAAATAATATTTTTTTTCAAACTTACCCTAGTGGATTTCACACAGATATTATGTTTTGTCAGACTTCAGTATTATATAATTAGCCTAGAGAATGTCAAAAAAGGATCTGCTCAAGTGGCCAGAGCAATTTGAGTACAAACTAAGAGTACTAATAATACTAACATAGTACTAATAGTACTTTAGAAAATGATTCTGAAACGGAATGAGCATGCAGTTCATCTAGAAACTTGTTAAAATGCCGATGCTGACTCAGTTAGGTTTGTGATGGGGGCTGACAGTCTGCAGCTTCACAGGAGATGGTGATGTTGCTGGCCTTGAACCACTCTGTAGGCAACAAGACTTAGCGTGCACAATATGTCAGGTACTGTGGTAGGCTGACTCCTCAGGGTTATATTCATGATCTCATCGAGTCATCAGGACAACCTGTAACTACTGCATTTTAATTGTAAAACTGGGGCTCAAAGAGCATAAAATACATACCTAAAGTCACTCTACTAGTTGGCTGCAAATAGATGTTTGAATCTAGGCCTGTCTCTGTACAGATACATTTTTGCCTTTATATAGAGTCTACTGATGTTTTATTCTGGAAAGCAGATTGCTGAGAATGATTAGGATTGAAATCTATATCATTAAATTATGCATCACCTGAAAATGCCACAAACAGTCCATAAAACTAGGGCAAAAATTTACCTTGATAGAAAAAAAAAAATGCAGTTAAATACAAAGAGCAAATCAGTGGAATTTTGCACATATTATATGGATTAAGGAAGACTTTTAAGGAGGTTTTTGGGTTTTTTTTTAGATTTATGAGTTGCTACAGCAAAAAATTACAATTGGAAAAAGCTGGAAAATACCTAACCTTAAGCTTAATATCAGAGAACTTTTATGGCCAATATATAAATGATAAGTGTCAAGTATTTACCCTATGAATTATTACAATTTATATTATTTTTACTTTATAAAGTCTAAAATAACTATTACTTACCCAATAGTTGGCTTTATTTATACACTCAAATTTCACACCAAACAACTTTTAACTATTTATGAAAGAAGCCAACTTTGGAGGTTAAATTTGTAGTAATTACCTGCAGCATAGATAAAATGGACAAATTCCTTGAAACACAATTATCAAAATTGGAACAAGAAGAAATAAGATATCTGAATAGTTCTGTATCTATTAAAGAAATTGAATTTCTTTTCCATAAAGAAAACTTTAGGCTAAGATGGTATCCCTGATGAATTCAATTTAAAAAATTTAAGAAAATTATGATACAATCACACAAACTCTGTTGGAATACATTTAGCAAATGAGAAAAAGAAGTGAGATACCAGAGTATGTATTATGTAATTCCACTTATATGAAGTTGAAAACCTGGTTAAACTAAGAATGGTGATAGACATCAGAACAACAATGGTCTCTAAGGGTCTTGTAATGAATATGAAGGAGGTGTGAGGGAACTTTCTTCGGTGAAGAAAATGACTGGGGTGGATGTTAAAAGTGTATACACAGTTCTAGAACTCAAAAAATTGTACATCTCCCAAACATAATTTTTTTAAGGTGAATAGGAAAAAATAAATTCCCTTTGTTCTGAAACCAGTCCATATGCATAGTAAATTAATAAACTGGCGTCAGGTTTGGGAAAAAAAATGTTATCATTGAGGATATTCAATCAAATGATACTAAAATGGGAGCTAAAAATGTTTTGAATTATGAGATTATGATTGGCATTAAGTATCTAGTTTTCTAAAATGATTACTTTGAAAGAGATAATGCATGTTTGGATATAAAAGTCACATTACATTGAGTTAATAGTTATGCTATTTTGTAATAGCAACTCACATTGTATTTTTCACTGTTTTCTAGTTTTTCGGTGTTTAGGTATTTGTCTTCTGCCTCAACCAATTGTTAATTCTTCCAGAAAGGAAAGAAATATCTCATACTGCTGATTATCACATGCTTCCTGAGTCTTTTAAAATTAAAACTAGATGCTACAGAAGTTAAGTTTCTACTTTCTATAATGGGTTTTTATGAAAAACCCGATCCAATTATCAGAGGCTGGTGTATTTTTTATAGAAGTTTTTCAAATGTGTTTGCTACTGCCATTCCATCAAACATATCTTGAGTGTCTACTGTGTTCCAGGAAAAGCTCAGTGGTTTCAAAGCTAAAAATGAGGCACACGCCTCAAGGCACAATGCTCTTTTTTTTTTTTTTTAAAGATTTTATTTATTTATTTGACAGAGAGAGACATAGCGAGAGCAGGAACACAAGCAGGGGGAGTGGGAGAGGGAGAAGCAGGCTTCCCGCCGAGCAGGGAGCCCGATGTGGGACTCGATCCCAGGACCCTGGGATCATGACCTGAGCCGAAGGCAGACGCTAAATGGCTGAGCCACCCAGGTGCCCAAGGCACAATGCTCTTAAGTTAGAACATATGCCAACCATTAGACATGTGCTTCTATGAACAAAAATAATTGTGATAATATAAAACATATGTGTCATTGAAAAACACAGCAAAAAATAATCTTTTTGTTGTGTAACATGGAGTATACATAAAAATGAAGAACCTGATACTCATGTAATAACCAGAACAAAGTTTAGAATTGGTTATAGATTTGTACTTTCATGAATTACTCATTTTTTATCATGTCTCTAGTAACACATCAATAAACTGCAAAGATTTGTTCTAAGTTTCTCCAATAACATCCTTAAAAATCATTTTTTGTTTATACAACCAAGTAAGTCATAAAATCATTTTAAATTAGCATGTCAACTATTTAAATGCAAATATGGTTTGTGTTTTTTTCTGACATACAATCCTAAAGAAAGATAGCAACTATATTTAATATCAATAAGCAGAATTTTTAAAAGTGTAGATGCAAATACCAGGAAGAGTGATTGGCTCAAAATACATATTCAATAATAATGAAAATACAAATTGTGCAAACATAATTCATTTTATTTTAGATCTGCTTTAAGTAAAAGTAGATCTGTGTTTGGTTGCTCATCACTGAAACTTTGAAATAAATATTGACAAAACAAATCAAAAGAAAGGTAAGATTTGAAGGAACATTTTATCCTGAGGCTCGCTCAAAGCTATGAAAATATAAAAGAAAAATTGCAATGATACTCCTTCTTCCATTACCAAAGGAACCTTTCCTGTTTTATCTTTCCTATAAATAGTATGTATTTAATAGCATTATTAAATTCTTTTCATTTAATGCATACTGACAGTTGTTAGGGGAATTGTTATTAAATACTATATCATCAGAAATTTAGACTGTGGTTTAGGAATAAAAGCGGGTATGGTAGTATTACATACTACCATATTATTACTACACTATTATTTGTTCATCAAATTAAGATTAATGTTGCATGCATGAAGTAGTTTTTATTTTTTTCTCATATATCTCTCGCCTCTATACACACTGGTAAAAGTGAAATAGATACAATCATTAAGAACTTCGTCTCAACAAAAATACAAATTCTTCTATTGATGTATAAGATGTCATTTAGTGATATCACAAGATACATGTGCTTTTTTTAATAGATGAGAAGTTTTTTCTTCAATATTTGCCATTCCATGGATATGTTCACAAATGTTTTAAAAAATGGACTTTTATGTCTACTTTAGTACGACATCATTGGAAAAAGATATTCTGATATTTTCCATGGAAAATGCAGCATCTAGTTTTTTGTTTTTGTTTTATTTTGTTTTGGTATTTGGAAAATGAATCCTATTTATATGAAGTTTTTCACAGGGCATAGAGATTAAAGAAAGGAGGAGTATGATGGAAAAGCATCAGGGAAAATAGCTCTGTATTTTACAATAAATGAAAATTGTAGCCCATTGTGTATTTTTGTTCCCTTGAATCACTATAATTTTCCCTTCTCCCAAAGGATTGCTTATTGTATTATTTTTCTGCTCACAATTGATCCAATCATACGTTTTTTACACACGTTACCAATTAGAATTCAGTAACATTATGGTTCTTGTAGGTTCAAGTGCAATCTGTTTTCCTTTGGTCCTCAGGAGACAGGATAAGTTGTGCTAGCATATTGCATTCTATGAAACTAAGTGACAGTGTTGAGTTTATGTGGCCTTCTGCGGCATACCTGGGCTTCAAATTCAGATATTTAGGAGAAGGCATTTGGGATATAGTGCTAAGAGTAGCAACAAACTATATATTGTTACAGGGGAAGAAAAAATTACAAATACAATGCTGCTAGTATCTGTGTAATAACAGTGATGAACTTTGCCCACACTTTGAGCTGACTGTATTTAATATCATCACTATAAACAAATAATTACATTTCATGATAGTCATCCCATGTTCAACACTATTCTATGGATTTTAGATAAAATTGTATATTATTTTATAGTCCTCAGTGACACACATTTAAAATGTCTCTGAATTTCTTTTGGGGACAGAAAATGACCAAATCTTATCTGCAATTTTGCCGACATAATCATGGTTACACTGTGTTACTAAAGAATCATCAGGAGTTGCCTGGGCGGCTCAGTTTGAACCTCCGACTCTTGGTTTTGGCTCAGGTCATGATCTCGGGGTTCTGAGATTGAGCCCCGTGTAGGGCTCTCTGCTTGGTGGGGAGACTGCTTCCCCTCGTTCTCTCCCTCTGCTCATACACACTCTCTCTCTCTGAAATAAATACATCTTTTTTTTTTTTTTAAGTATCATCAGAATTATCTTAAGGTTTCTCTTCCTCTTTTATAAACTTTAAATGGAGAGTGTGTCCTCAAAGTTTTCCTCCTGTCTTTGTTAATATCATTGGTAAGGTTTAATTCAATTATCAGTTCCTGGTGATTTAGAAAATAATTGTTATTTCTAAAAAGAACATGGAACAAGAATTAATATTATTTTTATTTTCTTTGTTCTAATTAGCAATTGATATCTAAAGTGAATATTTCTATCAGCACATACTTTTCTTTCTTGAACAGAAAAAGTAACATTTTCTAAGTAAATTTAAAATTAAAATTTTATTTGATCCTGAGTATACTGCTTTAGGAAAGAAATGTTGAATCGATACTTATTGTTGATTAACAATAATCTGGGTGTGCATAAACTTAGATAAAGAGACCCCATCCAAAGAGACCTTTTGTTGGATTTCTGTTTGGGGAATTTTTATGGTAAATTTCCAATTAGAGTAAAACAGAACTTTAAGGAGGAAGATATTTAAGACAGAATTTTAAGATTCACTCTGACAACATAAAATTAAATCACTAACAGAAAGGAAATACTGTATTAAAATTTACCTGAAAGATAACCAACACAACAAATCCATAATGAATGCCTGTAAGTCACTGAACAGTTACAGCTGCTACTGTTAAAAAATAAATAAATAAATAAATGGTTTTAAAAATGAAATAGAGGGGGGCGCCTGGGTGGCTCAGTTGGTTAAGCGACTGCCTTCAGCTCAGGTCAGGATCCCAGCGTCCTGGGATCGAGTCCCGCATCGGGCTTCCTGCTCAGCGGGGAGCCTGCTTCTCCCTCTCCCTCTGCTGCTCCCCCTGCTTGAGCTTTCTTGCTCTCTCTGTCAAATCGATAGATAAAATCTTTAAAAAAAATAAAAAATGAAATAGAATATAATGACGACACTATCTATCCCAAGAATCAATATGTACTGTCAGGCAAGTTCAAGCAAATCTATGGGCCCAAAGTACAGGAAGTTTGAATCAGTATAATCTTGCAATTCTAGAATATATTCATCAAAAACATAAAAGACCTCGCAATTTAATTAGAGAACAAATACACAACAAATATTTTATGATGTATTTTTTGCCTACCTTTCCAGTTTAATTTATGAGGCCCTTGCTCCTGGCAGGTTATTCTTGAGCCAAAATAAATTAACTTCAGGTCCTTGAAGGTGTCATACTGTTTCATACCTCTTTGCCTTTGCACATCCTATCCTTTCTGATTATAAAATCCTTAATCACCCCTGTCAACCTGGTGAACTCCAACTCATCCTTTAAGACATAATTCACAGTTTCTGACTGCACCCAGATCAGATTATTGTCTCTCTTCTGCTACCACTTCCCTTGGTACATACCTATATTTCAGCCTTTGCAGAAACAGATAAAGTGATTGTTCTTATTTGTATTTGGATTTTCTTCTGGCCTTGAACTGTTTGTGGACAGGAACAGAGTACTATTATGCTTTAAATTTCACATGTGTAATACTGGGCCTGACATATTATAGATGCTCCATAAATGCAGAATGTACAATTTCATTAAAAAACAAATGCTAGGGGCACCTGGGTGGCTCAGTCGTTAAGCATCTGCCTTTGGCTCAGGTCATGATCTCGGGGTCCTGGGATCGAGCCCCGCATCGAGCTCCCTGCTCGGCGGGAAGCCTGCTTCTCCCTCTCCCACTCCCCCTGCTTGTGTTCCTTCTCTCGCTGTCTCTCTCTGTCAAATAAATAAAATCTTAAAAAACAAACAAACAAACAAAAAACAAAAACAAATGCTAAACACTAAAATATAATTTTATTTTGTGTCAAACTGTGTATTGCTGGGCAAATTCAGAGAAAGAGAAAAGTGATGGCAATTATGTTAAGCATAAGATTATAGAGGAGGTGAGTTTCATGTTATTTCTTGAATATACTAAGAATTAGAATAAGCTTAAATGAGAACGGAGTAATCAAGGCAAAGGGAGTAAGCTGATAATGGTAGGACTATAAATACTGTATTACACATTTCATCTGTTACCATGTTCCTGGCAACAAAAAACAGAAAACCCAACTCATAATGGTGTAAATATAAAGAGAACATAGTACCTCATTTGATAATCACCACCATAACAATTGCGGTGTGGAGTGGAGAGAAGCTGTGAAAACAGTGATTTACTTATGGCATAAGGTTTCAGTATTCAGTCTATTGTTTTACCTTCTATCCTTAAGACGTGAACTTGGTCCTCAGGTTGACTCTTTTAAAGATAATTAGACTTCTGCCACAGTTCAAAACGTCATATCCAGACACAACTCTATCCACAGGAAAGGGGTGGATTCTTCCATTTGCCTTTTCTTCAGTGTGAGGAAATATTTTGTAAGATTTTTCTGAAGCAGAATCCCCTAACGGGCAAAACTAAGTCACAGCCTTCATTGGAATTGGGAATTTGATTAACATTACTGATTGATATTTATAATTTGTCCCTGTATCACACTGGGAGGGGGCGGAAAACCATCAGGAAGGAAAATGGAGATAACACCTATTGACTAGGTAACAGCAGTTTCTGAGACATTATGTTTTGAGAAAAATAGAAAATAGATTTGTATAAATGTAGTAGGAACATTTTAGAGAGGAATGTAGACCGGATGCAATAAGAAACTGGAAGTCATTGAAAGTTTTAGGTAGTGTGCATAACTTTTATTGAGGCAGAGAATTTTCTTTGGAGATAGCTGCATTTGCTCTTTTTAGGACCTGCTACAAATTTTGCTCACCTATTGAGAAATAATATTTCTTTTTCAGAAGAACATATATGCTTTGTCATGAAGCAGTGGGTATATGCTGAAAATGGAAAATTTCACTTTCCCAGTGTATATGTAATTCCCTGAAATTGAAATATAAATACATGTAATAGTTTTTAAATATTTGCAGAAAAAACATTCCATTGCATTTTGCTTTTTCAATTACTCTAACATATGTTCTTCTCCATTTCTAAATAAAATGGAGAGGTGGCTTGCAAAAGAAGTAAATTCCCTTCTTGCTGTCTCTTTAATATGTTTAGTGCTTTTTATTGAGTGAATTCTTTGGATTTAACTGTGAAGCTACAACCTCATTAATTCAACAAAGAGATAGCCTTACTTCAATAAGCATAAAGCATAGGTGGACATATAGAAAACATTTTTCAAATTTCACTCACTCAGACAACCTGTAATGGTGCTTTCTACATTTGGCCAGGAAATTTGGTCTCACTCATTTTCCTTGTTTCAAGTAATCTGTAATTTAAGAAAAAAAATAATAACAGATGCATTTCTCAAATTGAGAAAGAAATACTTCAGTCATTATACCTAAACAATGATCTCAAGATGATATCATATCTACTTATTGATCCTTCTAACACCAACAAATTGAAATTTGCCACTGTTGGGTAGTGCATTGATGTTTTTAGTCTATTTCCACTTGCTTTCAAATTATTGTTTTAATAAATCAAATTTCCTTAAACATTTATACTTACCTTCTATCTTCAGAAAGTCAATAAACAGAAAACTGTTTTCATGCATAGGACTTAGTGTAAAAGTAAGTGCATTGTAAAAAGCAGGTGGAAATTTTACCAATTATTAAGAAGAGATTTTTGAAAATAGAAGCCCTAAACTAATAGTTGTTCCCTCTCAGAGCCAATGCCCCCTTTCATAAATAATGTTTGTGATATTCACTTTATTATCCTAAAATAAAATTCATATGTAATATAACCTACTTACCCACACAATTAAAAAAATTAATATAATTAACTGGAACATAAAGGAGAAATAAAAAAATGCATGTCTAAACTAACATTCGTTTCAATATGCAGATGTTCAGCAAACTTTTATGAGATGTTATAATAGAGGAGGTGGATGTCTCTTCCTACATAATTAGGACAAGTGCTACAGTTGTCAATGCCAAATGGTGTCCATTGTTACCTCTAGTATCCCCCAAAAACAAATATTCAAAATGTTCCCTCAGAGAGAACCACTGCCCTGGATTGAGACTCTTTTGTTTTTAGTTCAAGGAATGATGTAATCATGGAATGAATAAATAGGAAGGAGAAAACCTTTAACTTACATTACCAATTCTTTGGCCTATGAAATTAG
Organism: Mirounga angustirostris; assembly: GCF_029215605.1. Taxonomy (NCBI): domain Eukaryota; kingdom Metazoa; phylum Chordata; class Mammalia; order Carnivora; family Phocidae; genus Mirounga; species Mirounga angustirostris. Next base: position 77,019,569 of record NW_026991721.1, read on the forward strand.
GGTTCTGGTCTTTTCTATTTACAAAAGAAAACATATACACGCACATACAAACACATACACACATAAGCACCTGAGTGTTTGTTCAAAGGGACAAAAAAACAGATATATTTAAAATGTACTTTATAAGAATAAAATGTGGAAATTATTATCTTATTATATAGATATAAGGTAGGTAGTATGCCTATATTAAAAAATAATTTTAAGAAGAGTTTTAAATGGAATGAGAAATATAAATGATCAAATAAGTAAAAAGCAAAACTAAAATATGACATGTTATATTAACATAGGTAAAGTACATTTAAATAGCATGGAGGGAAATTGGCCAAAATCTTAGCAGTGGTGAATTCTAGATTTTAGGGTTATGGATGATTATGTTTCCACATTTCCCCTCTACTTCTTGATGCTTAGAGAAACATTACAACAAATGAGCAACATATAAAAAATTAAAACCTTAGATAAAGGAAAAGAATTGAGGTGGCTTTTTGTCCATCAGTTACTTACTTTCTACATTTTAAACCTCCCCTCATCACCAGATTTTTGTTCTCCCAAGTGCATATTCTGTATTACTTCTGTGATCCTTTTTTTTTCATTCATTTGTTAAATTTGGATCTTCCCCAATGCTCTTTCTTCAGCTTCTCTCTTCTGTTACTTTCCTTATTCTCCCACACTCATATTACCCATACCTGTGTCTTCTCTTAGCTCTGGAAACAGTTATAGCCTCAAGCTCATGTCATTGATTTCTACTTGTTGACTCAATAACTTCCTTTTGTGGCACTTAAACACATGATGACTAGTATGAAGCTCATGTTGCATATTTTCTACTTATAATTATTCCAACCATCAGGCCTGACATGCCAATGATCTTGGACATTTTACTCTCTAATTAGTGAATAACACTGATTCTTTCTTAACGAAGACCTTCTCCAATAGTGGTGCCAGAATTTCTACCAGAGGAACTTTTTTTTTTTTAAAGATTTTATTTTATTTGAGAGAGAGAGAGAGAGAATGAGAGAGAGAGCATGAGAGAGGGAGAAGCAGACTTCCTGCTGAGCAGGAAGCCCGATGCGGGACTTGATCCTGGGACTCCAGGATCATGACCTGAGCTGAAGGCAGTCGCTCAACCAACTGAGCCACCCAGGCGCCCCTCTACCAGAGGAACTTAAGGGTAACAATTTTGTGGCAAAAGGGAAAGTTGTGATTGCACAATACACATTTTAGAAAATTTTACGTTAAAGTTAGAAGGTGGGTGAATGGGGGTGAAGTGAGTGGTTAAAGGCCCACTCTTGAGCTGCTCTTGTCCCTTATTCTATTCCAATGAGCACCCTCTAGGCTATTTTTGCTGTATTTCTATCTAGAGTTGAGAACCCTCTAGCAGGGTCCTTGGCATATATTCAGGCTATTTTGTTTTTTGAACTCTTTTACTGACATTATTCTCTTGTCCAAAAAATAATTGCATACATTTGCTCTATTTATGAATGAAATAGAGATATTTAGCTTTTATTCAAAGCCCTTCAAATCCTTATTGAAATCTCCCATTTTTCCACTCCCCCACCAACTACTTACCCACATGTACTACACTTGAGCCTAAATGAAGTTGCTGTTTTCATTACTTGTGTCATTTTCTATCATGCAATATTCTGTATCCCTGCTCTATCTGAAAAACACTCTTCCAGACTCAAGAACTGCCTTCCATTTGCAGTAGTGTTTGATTCTAACAATGTAGCAACTGGTCCATATATCTATCTGCTGTAATGATTGTTTCTTTCTGTTCTGCACCATGATTATTTATATTGATGTATTAGAAATTTCTATTTGGCACTAGGCATTTTAAGGGCAGGTCTCTTAATTATTGTTTTTAATGTTTCCCTGAATATAGACCATTGCCTTGTGCAGGGCTCACTAAAAATGCATTGAGCGAATCCACAAATAGATAGAGATGATAACATTTGATTTTCCAGTCTACTGTTAACTTTTGTTAAATAACTTTAAATTTACATAATATTATGTTTTTCAGGTGCCTAAGTATTTTCTATTTATTTTATTCTGTTTTTTTTTATATATATTTCTATTTTTATTGCCTTCTATGTCCAGGTTTCCCTTTTTTCATTCTTTAAAAAAGATTTTATTTATTTATTTGAGAAAGAGAGATAGAGAGAGAGCACAAGTAGGCAGAGCGGTAGGCAGAGGAAGAGGGAGAAGCAGGCTCTCCGCTGAGCAGGGAGCCTGATGTGGGGCTCAATCCCAGTCCCTGGGGTCCAAACCTGAGCCAAAGGCAGATGCTTAACCAACTGAGCCAGGAGTCCCTCTAGGTTTCCTTTTCCCACATAAATGAATTTTCCCTTCTTCTTTAACTCTCCCAACAATTCTGATGTTCTATCAAATTAGTATCATTGTGCTAAAGTCCGTTTTGAATTTTAAAGAACAGGAAAAATATTCCCTACATTTTAGGTAACATTGCATTAAAGATCTTCAGATCTTTGTGAGACCTTCATTTTTCTGTTGCTTTGTCACATTTCCAAATTTTCCCTCAAAAAAATTGGTATCTATACTCACTTATCACAACAGACCATTGTTACATTTTCTTTCTAAGATTTGGTTTCTCAGGTTAATATAATTTTTTTAAGTAATGAATCAAATTAGGAGTGTAATTGTGGCAAAGTGTACTCTTCATTTTCACATTATTTCAAGAGGAACAATTTATTGCCAAGTAAGGTACATGCCCAAATCATTACAAAAAAAAAATCATTTGTATATTACTGTCATTATATAAAAGATTAGGACTCAAATTTAGTTTGCAGCTCTATATTCTGAGTTTTTTTTTTCATTTGTAAAAGTTTAGAATCATCATCATAAACAGAGTTGATTCATGTTTTTGTCGTAGTGTCTTTTAAGAGTTTTTCTAACAATAATCAAAGTTGCATTAGTTTATTCAGCAAAGCAAAATATGTTAAGTGGAATTTAAATAATCTTGTTATTTTGGGATATTATTATGATAATAAATAAATGTTACATTTATAAGCCTATGCTTAATGTTTAATATTTGAATATATTTAATAAAATATATTTAAAACCTTCTATTTATAATATCTCTAAGTTTGTTCAATTTATTTGCATATTTTTATTCTGACAATATTCATATAAATTGAATAGAGCAAGTGCTCCTTCCCCCTATTTGTTAGAGAAGGAAATTGAGGTCAGAAAGTTTGAAAAATCTGCCCACTATCAAAATACTCAGAAAAAAAAACAAGATGCCAATTCTTATCCAAGTTACTTTTCCTTGACCTCTTGTCCTTGCTACTTTCGAATAGTTTGACACTGCTGAAAACACTCAATATGAATATACAAATGTTTGTTAATTGGTTTCACAATTTTAATCAGTTTCACTCAGAGCATGTATATGGAATGATAAATCATTTTAAACTTATTAGCCTTCTATTGACATGCTAAAATAAGTAAAGGTAATGGAAGAGACAATATGAAGCTTTAACTATATTTATTTAGGTAGAGAAGCAAATAAAGGACACATAAGATAGTAATTTAAATTCAAATCTGAAATATAGATATAAGAGCTCTCAGAAACCAGAAACAAGATAGATGATTTTAGATTAAAAAAAAATAAGAAGACTTACTCTATAGTTAAACTGACAGCCAATGGAAGTGTTTATATGTCAGGACAAACAATGTAGTATTTCATCCATGAATATATGCAAGTATGAACTAGAGTGAAGTCATTGCTATAGAATGGAAGAGATATCTGTGAGAGCTGTTTTGATGGAAGCAAATAAATATAAGGGAGGAGTCTAATAAGAATTTGAAGTTTTGATCCTGGTAAAATTAAGTGATGGGGCTAGGGTAATAATAATAATTGCAAAGACTATAAAATGCTAACCATGGACCAGATATAAATTCCCAGTGCTTTACATATATAAACTAATAGAATCTTCACAACAACATCAGGAGAGGTGGTTTTACTTCTGTCCCTATTTCATACATGAAGAAAACAGAGGTCCATAAAAGTTAACTAACCTGCCCAGGTCATACAGTTAGTGAGTGGTAAAGTTTAGTTTTGAGTCTGGTAATTCTGGCTCCAGAGTTTGTGCTTTTTCCTACTATAGTAGATAGACAACTAGAAGATCAGAAAGAAACTTAATTCTATACAGAACTTTGAACTGAGGAAGTTCTAAGCCCTATGTATGCATCGTTTCTAATTCTCAAAGTATTCCTCACATTGATGAACCCTTATGCTATTAAAGAACAAATACCTGACTTGTCTGTGCCATAAAATAAATAGGAGTCAGACCTGAAATTCAAACTCATTCAGCGAATGGTTTAAAAGTTTATGATTTTTCAGATATTAACTAAAAATATAAAAATTTTATATGATTTTTCTCTGGGCCACTTATTTACTCATACATTAAAAATCTTGAAAGTTTCTTATACATAAGATAAATGTTAAGCACTGAGATTAATGTAATAAACAGGACTTGAGGACTCCTGGGTGACAGGTAAACAAACAAGCAATTGCGATGCAGCAGGAACAAGTGAAAAGGACGCTTAATATTCATAGCTCTATTACAGTATTTCCTACAGTCTAATGTTTATTTCAGTGGCTATATACCATTCTCTCTCTAGTACTCTTTGATCTCCTTTAGGGCCCAGAGTATACCTTTTTCTTTTCCCATAATAAATGTTGTCTCCTATACAAAATGATTGCCCCATACATATTAGCAGAAGTGAATTCAATGCAGCACAAGGTGTAAGTTTTAAAAGGCATTACAGTTATGTCTGTTACCCATGGCTGCAGAATAACAAAGAATTTTGTAATAGAAAATATAATAGAGGAATCTTTTTTTTTTTTCCTTAAGATTCATTCTTCCTTCTGGCCACAACTGACTTCAGGGTATACCATCCGTGCAATCACACATGGCCCCATGCTCAGAAGGGCCCAGTGCATGGCTCCATGCTATGCTGTCACTGTCTTGAAATTCTTAGTAATTTCCGTACTAGGAGTCCCACAGTTTCATTATGCACTGGGCTCCATAATCTATGTACACAGTATTGCTCCTGACATTTCCTTTTTGCCTAAAACCATGTGATGATATGAATAGCCCTTTTATTTTTTTTATTTTTATTTTTTTAAAGATTTTATTTATTTATTTGACAGAGAGAGAGATAGCTAGAGCAGGAACACAAGCAGGGGGAGTGGGAGAGGGAGAAGCAGGCTTCCTGCCGAGCAGGGAGCCCGATGCGGGGCTCCATCCCAGGACCCCGGGATCATGACCTGAGCCGAAGGCAGACGCTTAATGACTGAGCCACCCAGGCGCCCTGAATAGGCTTTTTAGAAAAGAGGTCCAGAGAGCAGATGGTAAGGGGATATTGAACCCTTGGTTCAGGTGCGACTACTTCATGTCTTTCAGAACCCTTCCCCGACCATGCCCTCACACACATGCATTTCACATTGGGGTCAATGTCTCTCCTACATGCATCCAACACTCACTTTGCATCACTGGGTAGCTGTGTCCTCGTCTGTACATGGTAGTGCCAGTGATGAGGTGTCTTGGAGAGCAGTGATTACTCTTAGCGTGATTGGCATTTGTGCTTACATGATACTGGGGAGACACTGGTTTAGAATCCAGGTGTATGATCTGTAAACAAATGACTCCTGTGGTCTTGATATCAAGGTTGTTATCCTTAAGAGCAAGTGAAAGCATGAGACTTTCCTTACCTGTCAGAGGACCAAAAGAACAATAAAAAGAAAATGTGAATCTTGAAAAGGAATGCTGATTTTGTCAGAAGGATGCAGCTTGTGATAAAAGTATACTAAAAGGTAATGAAATGCAGAATGTGGGAGAAATGCACTAATAGCAACCACAGAAGCAACGGACAAGAACGGCTCTTGATGAAAGAGGAGCAAATGCATATTTATATAATTATAGTACAATGAGGCAACCCAGAAGAGTCAAAGATGTCGAAAGATAAGGAGCTGACAGATGAGGACCAGTGTGAGAGTCAAAAAAGCACTATGTATCAGGATAGAAGAGAATGAGGAAGTATCAATAGCAAGACCCTGAAATTAGCTGCATTTTTCACGTAAAACATTTATTACAATTTCAATTGTTCACTTAGGTAAGTAAATCGGTATTCATTAATTTTATACTGTATTCAGTATCAGAGCTTAAAATTAATTCACAAAAGAAATATATGGTACAGATATCAGTCTCTTAGGTGATCATCAGTGAAAATAAATCAACACAAAACCAAAAACTGTTAAAACTCTTTGATTAAGGGAATAATTATTATCAATAACCTGATTCTAAAAATTGTGCTTAATATTTGTAACCTTACAACTAATGATATCTGATTATATGTATTAATTTAAGTCGTTGAAGATTCTCAAAAATCTCAAAGTAATAGTAAATTCATGAGAAGAGATGGATGGTATATTTAGCATAGACAGTGGGCCTTTTATTTTATATTTGTAGCTTCAATGACAGAAATATAAAACTAAATGTAATTTCTGCTCCTAGTCTACAAACATTATGTTAACAGCTCTGTATTGTAGCAGATCATCTACTAGCTTTTATTAGTCACTGCAAAAAGCACTTATTAATAATACTTATATAGTACTCACTATGACCTGGCAGTCACATCATATAGGTCACTGTATTTAAATACATGCACTTTATATAGATCAACTCTTTAATCCTCATTTAGCCCTTTAATCCTAAAGGTAAGCACTATCAATATCCTCATTGTTTAGATGAGGAGACAGGCATAGAATACTTCCACAACGTGCTTGGAGTTTCATTAGCTACTTAATGACAAAACCAAGATTTATTCCCAGACAGCTAAGTTTCAGATTCTGTGCTTTTAGTCACTTCCTTCTATACTGATTCTTAAGAAAGATTATTTAGCATTAAACCAGTGAAGTGGGCTGTCAAATTAACAACTTGTGCTATTATCATTAGCAACACACTGACAGTTTTAGAGTGAAGTATTTAAGTGCATTTTTAAAATTATAATTCAGATAAGGGATAAAGCTTTAACAAGGTTAGTGCAAGTATGCATACTAAAAATGTTTAGCATGTGACTGTACTTTTTGAATTAAATGAGTATTTGAGTCTTGAAATCTGAGTTTTTGCATATGAGCAGAAACTAGCTTGAAAAGTCATGAGGTGGGCGCCTGGATGGCTCAGTTGATTAAGAGTCTGCCCTCAGCTCGGGTCATAATCCCAGAGTTCTGGGATCCAGTCCTCATCGGGCTCCCTGCTCAGCGGGGAGCCTGCTTCTACCTCCTTCTGCCTGCTACTCCCCTCTGCTTGTGCAGGCTCTCGCTCTCTCTTTCTGTGTGTCAAATAAATAAATAAAATCTTTAAAAAAAAAAAAAAAAGCCATGAAGTGATCTGGGCCAGTCTTGACATTTGGCATAATATGTGTTTTCTTACATGATAGGCTTGCTTGTAGATAGTGGTTGAATGTCAGTTTTTCATCCATTCCTTGAATAGATAGACATTTATTACTCTGAATGTGGAATATGCCTCTTACAATATGTTGCATTTTTGAGAGATCCTGTTTGTTAACTCATTAGAGTCTAATTCCTCAGGATATAATATAACCATGATGGTTATTTTTATTAGAAAAATTAAAAACATCTAGAAAGCCCAGTGACTCAAATATTTTTTTTTATACTCATATGTCACTAATTTTGAAAGCTATGTAAAAAGAGACAGTAGGGAATGTTCATTTACATTAAGAACCACATTATTCTTAAAATGCAAAGACAATTTTCTGTGTATATGGGATGTCTTTTTACACAGTAAAGGTAGAGCTGCAGGCTCATGGAGTCAGGGGATCCCTACTGGGGTTTATAGAAGAGAAAGGTGGGAAGTGGCACAGACGGAGAAAGTGGGAATGCAGAAGATCTGTTAGATTTTATAATTTACTTAGCACTATTTCTGAACGTAGCTGCAAGTGACATATATAACTTACTATTAAGCAATGTCAGCCCAGTGAAAGAACTTACGAAGTCCCCACATTATCTACATATCAGATTTTTTCCCCAGACAGAACACATGATGAAGACAGCCAAACAAATAACAACAACAAAACTCACAACCCTGCTATCCCTATGCATGTATATTTTAAATTTCCTGCATATTAAAAGGTCTTTGCTATAGAGAACAGATAAACGTTAAAGCTTGAAACATGCACCAAAGGACAAACAAACTCTTTGTTACTATCAGGAAGGTGATTTCTAACATATGCTGCTACCCAGACGAAAACTCTATGTTTCTAGAAGATTCCTGACCTTACAAGAAATACAGGAAATGAAATTGAGAAGACCTAAAGTAAAGAAAGTGGTAAGAATGGGGAATTTGTGTATTCTACATGGCTGCTTTTGCATGTTGAAGAATTTATAGACTGAACAAATAATCCCTCCCACTTGGTCCTGTTGCTATTATTGGGTCATTTTCCCTTTTGCTTTATGATTAACAATTAGGAATTAGTATATGAGAAACTGAAAATACTGCACACCTAGGATTCAGATAGACCTGGATTTAATTACTAGCTCTACCACTGGGTCTAATCGGGAAAACAGATTATGTATCAAATAGTTCTGTAGTGCCAATTTAATAATGGGACTCAATGACACAGTTGTTGGAAAACGTGAAAGGGAAAAGGAACCAAGAGAAACCCAGAAATTCATAGAGTATGACTATTACCATCCTAAGGCTGGAGAGTCAGAGGGATGAGAGGTGTTACAGAACCTAGGATTAGGGGCTACCTGGTTGGAACCATAGTGAGGGGTGCCTTGGTTCCCTGTTCCCTGCTCCACCAAGGGAGGAGTTGAAGTTATGGAAGAGACACATCACCTTGTAGAGACACTGCTCAGAGCAGAGGAACTTACTGAGCACAAGGCAGATTACCTTGGCTCCCCCTTTTTGTCATTCTCCAGTCACCTCCAGGCATCTCATTGATTGGCTAAAGGGCAGTTAGAAACAGGAAGCAAGGGCAAAAATGAACTATTGGAACTTCATCAAGATAAAAAGCTTTTGCACAGCAAAAGAAACAGTCAACAAAACCAAAAGACAACCGACAGAATGGGAGAAGATATTTGCAAATGACATATCAGATAGTCTAGTATCCAAAATCTATAAAGAACTCATCAAACTCAACACCCAAAGAACAAATGATCCAATCAAGAAATGGACAGACGACATGAATAGACATTTTTCCAAAGAAGACATCCAAATGGCCAACAGACACATGAAAAAGTGCTCAACATCGCTGGGCATCAGGGAAATCCAAATCAAAACCTCAATGAGATACCACCTTACACCAGTCAGAATAGCTAAAATTAACAAGTCAGGAAATGACAGATGTTGGCAGGGATGCGGAGAAAGGGGAACCCTCTTAACCTGTTGGTGGGAATGCAAGCTGGTGCAGCCACTCTGGAAAACAGTATGGCGGTTCCTCAAAAAAGTTGAAAATAGAGCTACTGTACGACCCAGCAATTGCACTACTGGGTATTTACCCCAAAGATACAAATGTAATGATACAAAGGGATATGTGCACCCTGATGTTTATAGCAGCAATGTCCACAATAACCAAACTGTGGAAAGAGCCAAGATGTCCATCAACAGATGAATGGATGGTATATATATATATACAAAGAAGAGGTGGTATATATATACAATGGAATATTATGCAGCCATCAAAAGGAATGAGATCTTGTCTTTTGCAATGACGTGGATGGAACTGGAGGGTATTATGCTGAGCGAAATAAGTCAATCAGAGAAAGACATGTATCATATGATCTCACTGATATGAGGAATTCTTAATCTCAGGAAACAAACTGAGGTTTGCTGGAGTGGTGGGGGGTGGGAGGGATGGGGTGCCTGGGTGATAGACATTAGGGAGGGTATGTGCTATGGTGAGCACTGTGAATTGTGTAAGATTGTTGAATCACAGACCTGTACCTCTGAAACAAATAATGTAATATATGTTAAAAAAAAAAAAAAGAGAGAGAAGATAGTAGGAAGGGAAAAATGAAGGGGGGAAATTGGAGGGGGAGATGAACCAAGGGAGACTATGGACTCTGAGAAACAAACTGAGGGTTCTAGAGGGGAGGGCAGTGGGGGGATGGGTTAGCCTGGTGATAGGTATCAAAGAGGGCATGTACCGAATGGAGCACTGCGTATTATACGCAAACAACGAATCATGGAACAGTACATCAGAAACTAATGATGTAATGTATGGTGATTAACATAACATAATTAAATTAAAAAAAAAAAAGAAACAGGACTTGAGCAAGGTGTTTTGCAGGGATGAGCCCTGTGTGATAGGGAACAAAGCAGGGAAAAGACAGAGGATGGATATGAGAAGAAAAAGGCAAGTGACTGACACAACCAGCTTGATCTCCGTCAAGCAGTTTAAACACCTAAATCTCAATTTCTTCTATAACATTGGGGTAATGCCATCCAATTCATAGCATTGTTATTAAGATTAAATGAAATAACACTTATAGTGTGCCTGGAGCATATTAAAAGGTATTTCGATAATATTTTTTCTTCTCCAATTTCATCAACTCAAACTGGAGGAAATACAATACAAAGAAATGCTTAGTGAAAAAGCATACTACTTGCATGATTTCTTATATATTTGATGTGCAATTTTTAAAAATAATATCAATATAACTTATTTTAGATTTAATCTGAGAAAAGTTAGTAGGTAGCTGAGCTTAGACTAGAATATAAAGGCCCACTGACTATATAATAAGTATTTTGGGAATATAATGGAACTTGAACTAAATAAGAAGGTTTAGTACCAAAGTATTTCTGTCTATCAGCTAAATATCTGAGTTTGTATATGAAAACTGAAGTTCGTACATCTTTTTGTATGAAGAAAAACTTCTTTAGTTTCTTAAATTTATGAATAAATATCTAAATAAAATATTTTTTCACATTACAAATGAAAGATTTTAATGTTTTTTATCAGTTCCACTTATAGGAAATTACCTAAAAAAACTGGCGAATTTGAAAGAATGTATGTGCAGTAAGCTGTATTTGGAAAAAAAAATGAGCTTAATCAATTTGGTAACTCATTAAATGGATTTTGATATAGTTTAAGTATGAAATACCATGAAGTCATTAAAATGATGATACTTACCTACATTTGCAAATATGGAAATTACATATGATATATTATTAAGTAAAATAAGCATATTACAAAACAACATGGTGACATTTTTGTTTTTTGTTTTTTGTTTTTTTTTTAAAGATTTTATTTATTTATTCATGAGAGACAGAGAGAGAGGCAGAGGGAGAAGCAGGCTCCCAAGGAGCAGGGAGCCCGATGCGGGACTCGATCCCAGGACGCTGGGATCATGACCTGAGCAGAAGGCAGACGCTTAACCATCTGAGCCACCCAGGCGCCCCATGGTGACATTTTTGTTATGGATATGTTTGTATTTATGTGCAAAAAATATCTATAAAATCAAAGGATAATAATGGCTATCTTTTGGGAAAGTGTTACTAGGTTATTTTTACATTGTCCTTTATAGGTTTCATTACTTTCTGGTATTTTTCTGTATTTATTATCACTATTATTATTTAAATATTTTATTTATTTATTTGAGAGAGAGCAAGAGCACAAGCAGGGGGAGTGGCAGAGGGAGGGGGAGAAGCAAGCTCCCCACTGAGGAGGGAGCCCCATTCAGGGCTGGATCCCAGGACCCATGGGCCTAAGGCAGATATTTAACCAACTGAATCGCCCAGGAGCCCCACTTTCTGGTATTTTTAAACAGCTTTGTACAATTAATTTTGTCTTACAATTAATATTTTATTTTAAAGAAATGACTATTTTTACTTTGATAAATAGGACTTTTAATTTTAATTATTTTTGTATGAAATTTTAAGACAAGTATTTTATATAAATTGCTATTCCAAGCCACATAATAAATAACAGTTAGTTGAATGAGACAAATATACAGTTGTAACCCTAGGCACTTTATATATTGATTCCTGGCTTGTGAATGAATATAAACAACTTTTGTTTAATTTAAAATTAGTGAGTTACACATAGACACATGAGCAAAATTAGATTTAATTCTCTTAAGGAATAGTTATTTTTATTTTTTATTTTATTTTTTTTAAAGATTTTATTTATTTATTTGAGAGAGAGAGAATGAGACAGAGAGCATGAGAAAGAGGAAGGTCAGAGGGAGAAGCAGGCTCCCCGCCGAGCAGGGAGCCCGATGCAGGACTCGATCCAGGGACTCCAGGATCATGACCTGAGCCGAAGGCAGTCGCTTAACCAACTGAGCCACCCAGGCGCCCGGAATAGTTATTTTTAAACTTAGTTTAGTTTTAATAGGCAATAGTAAAAAAAAAAGTGAGCTTCAAATCGACACTCCTACTATGAGCTCTTTGTAAGGCACTAGGCAGTGGTCTGGAAGATTAAAGGAAAAACGTAAAGCAAATGAGACAGTCTGATGTATACTGAAAAGTGCTTCAGAAGATTGAAAATGTGTTGCTATTTCTGTTTTTTTTTTTTTTATTTTGGTTGTCAGTATGTAACTAGTTAATATGTAACCAACTGTTGCTTTCTTTTATTATTAATGTGACATATTTAGGAAAGCTAAATGCCAGCTAAGTTTACAATGCAAGGGTCAGAAAAATAAACCAAACCATGAAGTTGATGAATGTGAGAATAGAAATGCAATGTTAAACTGTGAAAATAAGAGTGCCAAAAGGAAGGACAGTTTGTAATAACAACCACTGATTTTATAGAACTTTACATTTTGTCCAGTATAATATACCATTGTATTTTTTTTAAAGATTTTATTTATTTATTTGAGAGAGAGAGAGAGATAGCAAGAGAGAGCATGAGAGAGCATGAGAGGGAGAAGCAGGCTCCCCGCTGAGCAAGGAGCCCGATGCGGGGCTTGATCCCAGGACCCTGGGATCATGACCTAGGCTGAAGGCAGTGACTTAACCGACTGAGCCACCTAGGCAACCCCCATTGTATTTTTATTTTATATCACCTAGTGAAGCAAGTTAGGGAAATTCAAGTTAGGGCAAGTACAATTAACTTTATGAGGAACCTGAGGCTCAGAGAATTTAATAACTTCTCTAAATCTCTGATTTTCTACAGTGCCTCATGATTTTCATGCTAGAGGGCCATATTTGATCGCTTCATATAAGTATTTAATACACTGTAAGTCATTTTGAAATAACATATTGACTTAGAAAATACGAGATAATTAATAAAATTTAGTGGACATGTTTCTGACATTAATGGTTTGTACCCAATTAGATACTGTCAGTACACCTATTTATCTTTAAAAAATATAGCTCAAAGTGTGTCCCAACCCCCATTAAGAGTGTATTTTTTTGTCATGATCTATTGAATATCCTACAAGGATGAGTAATCTTTGTTCATTAATATCTATAACTATCAGAAGAGTAACAATAATAATCACAATGTTTTTTGTCAATATAATGCATTATTGATTAATCTCATTAATATGTCATTATTGTTAGTAGTACTATCCATGTATAATTTAAATTAATGTGTATCTAAAAGATTGATCCAGTCTCTGGGAACCTGGAATTTTAATTGTAAGCAACTTATGAAATCTTAACATCCAGAATCTAGACTTTTGAAATATATCTAGAAATACTGAGGATCTAAACAAACAAACAAGTATAATAAATATAATGCCCCTTCTTGGTATCAAAGAATCCGTTTCTGACCAACAATCGACCATTTAAAATAAAAATAAAATCCCAGTGACCATTTAAAATAGAAATCAAATTATAATGATAAAAGCACTACTCTGCTGAGGATAAAAATATCTTATAATACCTTTAAAAAAATAAGACAGCTCTAACACATGGCAAACATGACAGAAAACAGTCATGGCAAGAAAAGAGAAAAAAAAGGGCGCCTGGGTGGCTCAGTTGGTTAGGCGACTGCCTTCGGCTCAGGTCATGATCCTGGAGTCCCTGGATGGAGTCCCGCATCGGGCTCCCTGCTCGGCGGGGAGCCTGCTTCTCCCTCTGACCCTCCCCCCTCTCATGTGCTCTCTCTCTCATTCTCTCTGTCTCAAATAAATAAATAAAATCTTTAAAAAAAAAAAAAAGAAAAGAAAAAAAAAGGTTACACAGAGGAAGAACAATAGTGACAGTATTATTGATGGCAAAGGAATGTTTAGCTGCTTGTGGAGAATTGGCATCTGCCTGATAGCAAAGAAGAAAGTCATGGGTAGGTGGAAAATTACGAGATTTGACCAACTTTTCCTCCAGTGAATACTAGAGAGCCTCCTGATATTAGTACACTAAAGTTGTGTGTGATATAGCAATCTTCAATCTGAGAAAGGTGATTTATGGTAAGTAAAAACATTATTTAAGGATATTTTCTACCTTGTGTCGTAGATACTCTCTACAACTAAGTACATTATTAACCTAAGTATTCTCTAATGTGTTTTATATAGTGCATAGGGGTTATTTAGGCTCTTTACTTTCACTTTTTTTGTTCTCCCAAGCAATTTATTTCAAACCTTTATTCTTGCCTCTGTAAAACAGAGTTTATATACTCTTTCCTCAAGAATATAAAGTGGTAGGAAAGATAGATGTATCCAACTAGCTATAATGTAATGAGATTAAACATCATCATCCATATATGTTTTATGGGAGTTGTTACTTTTATTTAAGGCATTTAGGTAAGACTAGCATTTGTTGTGGACCTTGATTGACAAGAGGAATGTCAATCAAGGACGAGTAAGAGCAGAAAACTGCCATGAAGGTAGAGGTGGACATGAGACATGAGACATAAACATATATTAGCATCACAGTAGTTTAGGAGAGCATAGGAAGCTAAGAGATGTATGTTACCTGTGTAGTGGTGGAATCTGAGATGCATAATGGTTGAGTTGTGTAAGAGTGTAAAGAGAGGGTGAATTGACAGATGAAATTGGAACTGTAATTTGGGGAAATATTTGCATGAAAGGCTAAGGATTTTGGACTTTATCCTTTAAGAAATTAGAAGCCATACACTCCTCCTTCAGAGGAGTGACAAGAATAACTTTTATTGAGAGATATGAAATGCTTTTTGGAAAATGCTAAGGATTCATGGTCCTTCCACATATAAACAGATCTCATTTCTTTTCCATCTATTCTGTTTAAGTACAATGGTTTTGAATATGGTATCATGATATTCATTCAATTTTATTCAAATAGCATCAGTATTTAAATTGTCTTTAATTTACATGACTGGTTAAACAGGAATGTTTTAGTTGAATTAACAACTTGCAATAACTTCAGGGGAAATGCTTTTGTTCCTTTGAAAAATATCTGCTGGTTAAATAAATGTATCCAACTGTGAAAAAATATGATAAAAATATCTCAATATACATTAAAGTTCATTGGTTTTGAAAAATAATTGGTTTTAGATAAAAAGCTATTAGAATTAGTAAAAATGCCTAATTTAGAATAAAATTTGTTCATTTCATGGAATTACTTTGGTTATAGTGGAATGTGTTGGTGATGAAAACAGCAATATGATTTGGACAACAATCAATAATGCTTCTGCTTTAGGAAAACTGAAATGGATTCGATTCATGAATTTAATGGATCAGTAATTTAAATAAGTATCCAAGATAGGAAGAATATTCAAATAAGTGTGTTTTTTTTAAGTAGATACATGTAAAATATAATAATACCACAGTGTTGTCTAGTATTGTATAGGTTTTAAAGTGTTTTCATAGGCTTTACTTCACTTGATCCCTCGAGTAATCCCTCAAGACAGAAAAAGCAAGTGGTGGTGGAAATGTATTGCTTTTTTTTTAATGACTTGCCTTGGGTTTCAGGTCTGGAATTAGAGTCCACTGTGTTTTTATTCTTCATGTCTTTTTTACTGGGACTGAACCATTCTTAGACATTTTTCCCAAAAATATTTAAATCATTTCTTTAGTCAAAGCTTTCAAAAACTCAGTCAAGTGAGTAAATATGATTGGCTTGTCAGATATTTCTCACTGTCATAATGCTTGAATAGGCTGTGCATTTAGGCATAAGCTTATTATTTGACTGACTTTAGTTTCCTTTCTGATACACTTTGCAGGTAATGATTTTAAGATGATTTCAAAGGCATTGCCATTTTTAATTTAAAAATTTAATTAAGAGGAATGTCCTCTGGGTATTGTAAGATTTATAAAGCCACAACTATATTTCTGTGTATATGTATGCAGTGCTATACTTCATTAGCCATCACTATGTCTTGTGCTTATTTGCAAGTAGAATACATGCATTTAAAAAATATATATATCCTGCAAAGAACCTATATTCTTTGATTTTCTGATAACTCAGAGAACTGATTCAGAGAAATGTATAGAGGAAACCATTGGTATATCTTTTTTTTTTTTTTTTAAGATTTTATTTATTTATCTGAGACAGAGAGAATGAGAGAGACAGAGAGCACATGAGAGGGGGGAGGGTCAGAGGGAAAAGCAGGCTCCCCGCCGAGCAGGGAGCCCGATGCGGGACTCGATGCGGGACTCGATCCAGGGACTCCAGGATCATGACCTGAGCCGAAGGCAGTCGCTTAACCAACTGAGCCACCCAGGCGCCCCCATTGGTATATCTTTACATCCAAATGTTGCCTTCTGTATTTTAATCCACTATCTCTAGCACATGCATTCTAACAATTATTTAGTCTTAGGGTAGAATAAAAATGTGTCAAAGTCATTGATCATGAGAGAACGTGGGAAAAAAACTGAAATGGGCTTGGAGATTATATATGCTCTACCAGAAAATTTAAAAAAAAGGTGCAAACACAAATGACTGTAATATAACTATAATATCACTAATCTAACACATAAAAATAATCTCTAAAATAGAATAAATTTATTTACCTATACACTATTACATTGATTTAATTGTGGCCAGGATCATAGGTTGTTTTGTTTTTTCTAGGATATTTGCAAAGTTTTGAAATAAAGTTAACAATAGCATACCATAGATAATACCATTTTATAATTTCTGTGTATCTACATAGAGATAATATATTTCTTAATATTTAAAGTTGCTAAAAATCTCTTTACTCCAAGTAAATCAATATTAGGATGCCTAACCAAAACCTTTGCTTACATCTATTTTTCAAAACAAAGGTCAGTATCAATATAATTAATATAATAAGAAATTATAATCAAAAGGGCATTTATTATTTTCATGAACAGTATTTACTTAATTTTAGTAATAAGAATTGTCTACTTTTAGATTTTAATTTTTTTCCTATATAAGAAAACCAAATTATAATTTAATTTGGATGATATCTTTCTCTTAGGGTGAAACCTGTATATGCTTAAAGCAAAATGTCAGTCTACATATTGAGAAGAGCAGTAAGGAAAGGGAGGAGATAAGATTTTAAAAATCAATATAACGTTAAACTAAAAGACAACAATTTCTGGGGAATTATACTCATGACATAGTTTCCTGAGTGAATAAAAATCTACATTTAAAGGTACAATAAATTTGATGTATCTTGATTCTGTTAGAAAATGAACAATTCTATGTACCTCATTTACC
The DNA here is from genome assembly GCF_029215605.1 of Mirounga angustirostris. Classification (NCBI taxonomy): domain Eukaryota; kingdom Metazoa; phylum Chordata; class Mammalia; order Carnivora; family Phocidae; genus Mirounga; species Mirounga angustirostris. The sequence goes on from NW_026991721.1 coordinate 77,037,154, forward strand.
CTTTTAGGTACTTGAGAGGGAAATAAAGGGTTCCTTCTCCAAGTAACTGATTAAAGTAGCATCTATGAGACCAGATCTCCAACACACTTATCATTTATGGCTTCAATGATATCAAGAGTGTTAGATTTTGCTATCATAAAAAAAATTTACTGACCCATTTATTAATGAATGTTTGGAGTCATAAATTAGATTGTAACAGATGAATTTCCATCATGCATATGGCATTATCCCCGAAGAAGCAGGTATTAACCTTGGAGAGTGACACATTTGACAAAGTAGTCCTTGTAAGGCAATATAATCAGAGAAGTACAGGTTGGATATCTGCTTTATTTCCTTAAGGTAACCAGAATTTCCCACTTACGCAGATCAGAGCACTAGAGTCCTAAAGAACTGAAGACTTTATGATAGGCTCACCTACACCACAGGGGACATTCAGGGGAAAGGGGAAAAAATCAGCACTCTGCTATGACATTTTCTTAGTTCAGCTTTATGGCAAAATAATTGCTAGTATATGCTGCTCTTCTCTGAAGGAAAAAGCTATAGGCCTGGATTATTTAAAGGAAAATATTAATAGTCTGATCCATATATTCTATATAAATACAATAATGGGTCATTTTCCTTTAATCTTTTATACACATTTTTCTTTCAGTTACTTTATTCCACACCCCATATTCATAGCATGCTTTACTAGAAGTTGTTTTTTCAGGGACTAAAAGTTTTCCACAAGAGATACTAATGGTTTCACCCTAGTCACCAACTTGATTTTTTCTGCTTCTCAGCTGTCTTTAGTTTCACAGTCCAGAGACCATCTGTCTAGACAGGTGTTTTCTCACTGGTATCTAAAAGTAGAAACTGAACATCATTATTTTTAAAATCTATTTAGAAACTGCAACTCTAGTGATAACACAGTATTGGTCTAAACTGTGCACTGTTACAAATCTCTTCCTTAGAACAGATGGACTGCAAAATGGCTTATTTTGCATGTACCAGCTGTGAACCTAAGTAATATACAGGAACTCTGGGTGCCACTTTACATTGCACAGAAAAATCAGGAAATTTAATAGGTATGTAATATCAAAAGTTTTTGCAGTAAGACATTTATTTAGTAAATTAATTTTTTTAAAGAGTCCACTGTGTACAATACAGGGAAAAGCAAAGTAGGAATACCCCATCTTAGAGATATCACTATAAAGTAAATTCTGCTGAAAAGTATTTTGAAGCCTATAAATTTATGGGCTTTGACTATACTCCATAACTTTTAGCCTGAAAGACATAGTTTTCTTGATTCCAAATTTAAAATGCTTGGTACTAGTGATATATGAATATTCCTTATTGTATAACACTAAAAAACTGATTTTTGTTAACGTAAATAAAGATACTATTACAAAACAATATTTAATTCCATCACAGAATCACACTCTTCCTCCCCATCATGATCCTTACAATATGTACACACGTACACGCACACACACACACACACACACGCATTTACAGAATCATTCACTGTATTAGAGATGCAATTTTTGCAGTGGTTACATGTATGCAGTTGGTATGTTGTTGAATGCCCAGATCCACTAATTCTTAGCTATGTTACCTTAGGAAAGTTATTTAATATTTTGATGCCCTAGTGTTTGTTGTTTTCCTATGTGAAATAAGGATAATAGTCCCTAAATGATAAAGTTGATGTGATGATAAATGACAAGATGCATATAAATCACTTATAAGCAACCTAATTTAATAGGCAGATGATGAGCATTTTGCAGTTAGCATTATTGTTATTATTTCTGTGTTCTAAGTAGGTTAATGTGTTTTGTCACATACCACCTGTCCTCAAAATCTATTTTCCTGAAGGAAAAATAGGTATCAAGTTTGGACAGGTTAAGCTGAAGTTAGATTCTATTATTTCATCATTAAATGTCATTTATTTTGCTATCTTGGGAAATTAAACCAATTTTTTATGAAAAAGTATATATCTGAGTTAAAACAATCAAATTACATTCAATGTTTGGGAACAAAGTTTATAAATTAGTGAGAAAACCAATGAAGTATTTTTCCTGGTTTGTTTATGACCTGTAAGCAATATATTTACTGAGAGGATACAACCTAACCTGTCTCCGTAACTAAATATGTTTCTGTGTGTGGTTTGAAAGCCTTTTCTTCAACTTTTTCTTCTCTTTTGTCCCCCTCTTCATCGTTCTTCCTCCCCCGCCTCATCCTCCTCTTTCTCCTTCTTCTCCCTTCTCCCTTCCCCCTCCTCCTTCTAGTTTTTCATGACAGCTCTGCTTGTAAGGAAAACTATAGTTAAGAAATAGTATAAAGTGAGTCCCAGAGTGGTAAGAGAGACCAAGGTAAAGAAGCAAATAGATGATGTCAGAGCAATCTTCCTGCACTTTTTGATCTACCCTAAAGATTAAATAAATTACAGCCTATTTTTGAGCCAGTAGTTTATGCAAACTGTAAATGCTAAATATATTTGTTTTGTTTTTTGGGGGTTTTTTTGGCTTTCTTTTATCCTGCACTTACATTAAAATTGTCATGTTTAATTAAAACTAATGAAATCATAGATGTAATAATTGGATATATTTTGGGATGGCATCAGGATGACATTTATTATTTATTATTAGTTATTTATTTTTAAGCTTTAACATGATCTTAGGAGCCAAAACAAATAAAGGAGAGAATAAAATTCATCTCTTAGGCTCAAATATAAATTAGATGAGGGAAAAAATGTAAAATGCATTGAACAAAGATTATTTCTCCACAACATATTATAAACCACTAGAAAAATTAGATCAAATAAAATTTAAGGCAAAGGGAAAAATGACACAAAATCTCACTTGTGTATAAATATATCACATAGATACATAGAGTGTAAGCTAAATAACACACAAAATTACATAAAATGAAATAAAATGTGCTTAAAGATCTGGAAATGTAAAACTGGCTCTAATATAAACTGGGTCACTCTAGAATGCACTAAAATGTATTTCTTACATGACTTGAACAAAATAAATAAAAATTAATATGATGTACTTTTGCATTGCTGCTGGAAAAATAAACTTGTTTATTATTATTTCTCTATAGGAATAGATAGCAGAATATATGCATATAATAGCACAGCACTAGCTGGTGGAGGACACTCAATAAATGTTCATTACCTTTCTACCTCTATGCCATGTTGTTGCTTACCATTTTAATCTTTTTTTTTTTTAAGATTTTTTTTTTTTTTTAAGATTTTATTTATTTATTTGAGAGAGAGAGAGAGAAACAGCATGAGAGGGGATAGGGTCAGAGGGAGAAGCAGGCTCCCCGCCGAGCCGGGAGCCCGATGTGGGACTCGATCCCAGGACTCCGGGATCATGACCTGAGCCGAAGGCAGTCGCTCAACCAACTGAGCCGTCCAGGCGCCCAACCATTTTAATCTTTACATCCTCTTCCTTAGGTCAAAATATTTTGACTATTTTAATCCTTCTAATTGTTTCTTAGCATCATCTTCACATTCATCCAGAATATCCTATGTGACCATTAACAAGATTTCTTTCATCATCTCAATTTAGAAAGATTTTCATATCATAGGCCAATAGAAAAATGAAGGCATTTTGCACTAACATGAATTTCCTAATCTAGCAGGTTAAATTGTTCCTCAAAAAGTTTTATCCAAGTCTTAACCTCTGGACCTGTGAATGGGACCTTATATGGAAAAAGAGTCTTTGTAGTTGTAGCTAAGTGAAAGATCTTGAAATGAGATCATCCTGCATTAACCGAGTGGGCCCTAAATCCAATGACGTGAATCATTATAAAAAGAGAAACACAGTCAGAAGAGGAGACACGCAAGGAAGGAGACGCATGAAGATGGAGGCAGAAGCTGGGATCGTGCCAAGACTTGGCCCCACGCCAAGGAATCCCTGGAGTCATCATAAGCTGGAAGAGCCAACGAATTCTCCCCTGGAACCCTAGAAAGAGTGAGTATTTGATGACATCTTAATTTTGGTCTCCTGGCCTCCAGAACGGTAAAAAAAAAAAAAAAAAAAAATACAGTTTTGTTGTTTTAAGCCTCCAGGTTTGTGATTATTTGTTTTGGCAGCCCTCGGAAGCCAATACATGAAGTTTGATGTCTGTATGCGTGGAATGAAACATTCAAAATGAACGTTACAGCAGATGTGGAAGGAAGAGAAATGCAAATGAAGTTGTAATTTATAACTTTACAAGTTTATAATTCATAAATTGCTCCCTAACCCTGGGTTTCTCAGCAGAGGCACTATTGATATTGTGGGGAACTGTTTTGTGCATTTGGGGATTTAGCAGTATCCCTGCCTTTATCTACTCGATGAGAGTAGTGGCCTCTGGAGCAATGATGGCCAAACATTTTTCTTGAAGACCAGGAAGAGGGTAAGATCAATGAGGCACTCACCACGGGCACAACACTTACAGGGGTGCCAAAAGCTAAGAAATCAGTATAAAGAATACTTGATGTGATATTTTATGCAATAGAAGTTAATGCAAAAAATTAATGATAAAATACTAACATTTTAAAGAGAGAAGTAGTACCATTACTAAATATGCCATGGTTGGGGGGAGGAGGCAAATTGCCCTCTGATAAGAGCTACTGCACAAACCTAAGATAAGCGATGGTGCTATTTTGATGATGATTTGATCTGTTCATCATTCTCATTAGTCTCCTCATTATTTGGAGGAGAGGTTAAGCATTTCTGGCTCTGGAAGTAGACAGACCTGCACCTGCTTAGTACGTATACTTAGGTGTACGTTAAGTTCTCAGTTTTCTTGTCTGTAGATTGAATTAATGAGTACACTTATCTATAAAATTTATGAAAATGTCTGACATATTTTCTGTAAAGTGTGTAGCACAGTATTTGGAAAGTGCTCAGATGGTGGTAGCCATACTCATCAAAGAATAACAAATGCTATAAGAGATCTTCACTCTCTAGTTTTAGAGAAGCTTTATTTAAATTTAAGAAACACTTGTGCAAAGACCATGGTGTGTCCCAGACATATTAAATGTGCTAAGTTGTGTTAACTACTGTAAATGTTATTCATCATTGTATTTTATGCCACCTAAATAAATATCATAGAATTTTAAATTCAGACCCAGCCCCACAGCATGATATCCCTACAGATACCTAATAGCATCTAATTATACAACAACTCTTAAGGGGTCTCTTAACAGAATTTGTGATTAATCTTAAATTATTTTTAAACTCCACTCCCATACTTCAAACATGACAGAGACAATAGCATCATTTTTCTGCTGTTTTCTGCTGAAATGGCTGCAGTAAATGGAAAGGTCCCACCTCTGGTGTAGTAGCAGTAGTGAGGGATAAAGGAAGGTGAGTTTAGAATTTGGGAAATTATACACTGTAATTTATACATGTACATTGACATACATTACAAAAATTATGAATATATAGCTAACTTATTGCATACCACATTAATAGTAAATATACTACACACATATAAAATTATAGAGAGTATTAGATAAAATGTAGGGTCTATAATTAATTTATTTCTAGTGAAGTTTAGATATTACAATAACAATTTTGGGTATCATTTATATAGGATATTAAAGATTAGTTTATGACATAGATACATACACAAATACCACATTCTTAAGTAAATGGATTAATATATAATAAAAAATTAAATAGTGAGTTAAGCTTACAATGTTTCCACCTTCAAATTGTTTGGTTGTAATTGTTGAAAGCATTGAATATCAGCATTAATAGAGAAATTTGTTATTATGCACTTTTCTTTTATAACTGAAAACAAAGCATATAAAAGCCTTGAGATCATACATCATCTTTCCTATAAAGAGCTCTCTGCAAATGTTGGCTAAAAAATAAGATGTATAAAAATTTTTCAATGAAGAGAAAATAAACACATTAGTATATGCATCTTTTTAACATAAGCAATACAAGATTTATCTTACAAGATCCAAAGTCACTGAGAAAAGTATAAAAAGCAGAAACTCATAAAACGCAACTGGAAAACAAAAATGTCACCTTAAGAGATATCTATCCAAAATGCTGTCTTATCAAACAAGTGATAGCTATAAATGTTTCCCATTTTTATTATCCATGCCCTTATTATAACTCATAAAACTATATAGATTTTTCATTATATGTGCTAGGAATCCTGGTAAATGATGCTCCTAGCATATTGAACAATAATAAAAGAGAACTATGTTACAACCATTTTAATAGAACTGACATGGGTACAGAAAAATAATGGAACATACATACATACACAAGTGGCTCTCTATTAAAGTGTATCTATAATATGAACAGATTTAGATAATATTAATATTAAAATTACATGTTGGGTTTTTTTCTTCAACCATGTTTGGAGGACATTTAACTTTTTTCCCTGTAAAATTTGTGTGAATACTCTAATGTTCTTGGTATTGCCCTTTAAAATTTTATATTCCGTCTTGGGCGCCTGGGTGGCTCAGATGGTTAAGCGTCTGCCTTCGGCTCAGGTCATGATCTCAGGGTCCTGGGATCGAGTCCCACATCGGGCTCCCTGCTCCTTGGGAGCCTGCTTCTCCCTCTGCCTCTCTCTCTCTCTCTCTCTCTCTCTCCTGAATAAATAAATAAAATCTTAAAAAAAAAATAAAATAAAATTTTATATTCCGTCTTAATTTTAGTTAGTCATTACATGATCAATAAATAATTATGTTTAGTTATTTCTTTATAGCAAAAAGATTTTAAGGAACTTAATTTTGAGTTCCCATGGGATATATGAACTAAAGACACATTAATTGTTGTGATCAGCTTAAAGTCTATGTTGCAGAAAGATGCTAAGGTAAAATGGGTTTCAAAATAAATCATTGCGATGAGTTTTATCTGAAGAAGAGGAATTAGTTATTTAACAGGATTGGAGTGTGCATTGTTTGCTATTTATATTCCTTTTTAATTAAGTCCAATTCTCTTGTAAGTTAAAATACTAAAGGTAATTCTTCTGCTGTGGCTTGTAGTAGAATACCTCAAAGGAAGGATGGCTTCAGAGGAGATTAAAGTGGATGGCATTTTTATATAAGAAAGGTTGTAATACAAGTTTACCCCTCACCAAAAAGCAAACTAACTCTAAAAGTACTATAATGCTAAAAGTGCACTTTGAAATTCTGAGTTGGTTTAGATGTGATTCAGATTCTAAAGCATTAGCCCTAGGATAAAATATAATGCTGGCACAGCAACAATATACTGTCTCCTCTCAGTTATTGTATTGTATCTAAACACATATTTTCTACACATAGGAAAGTGTAAAATTACGAAAATTAAGTATTCTTAAGATTGAACATTTATGTCGACAACGTAAGTGAGATCCAAAAGGAGTTACTGGGAATGTGGTAAACACTACGTCCTTGTTTTTAATGCATAGCCCATGTTGTGCATGTTCTTTTACAAACAGGTGCCTCCTAATCATGCATCTAAATTTTCAAATATAAAATTATCAATTTAAAAATGTCAATTCTTTGCACTTATTTTCTTTTTCATGGAATAAAAAAAATGACTTGATTTAAGTAAAACTTTGGCATGAATCTTTGAGTTACTCTTTTCTTTCATCACTGATAACCTTTATACAGAGAAGGAAAGACCTTTAAAAATTCAGATTTTAGGGCGCCTGGGTGGCTCAGTTGGTTAAGCGACTGCCTTCGGCTCAGGTCATGATCCTGGAGTCCCGGGATCGAGTCCCGCATCAGGCTCCCTGCTCGGCAGGGAGTCTGCTTCTCCCTCTGACCCTCCCCCTTCTCATGCTCTCTCTCTCTTAAATAAATAAAATCTTAAAAAAAAAAATTCAGATTTTATGTTGAATTAATGGGAATTGGAAGTTGTGATAAGAAAATTAACATATACATATTTTGTTTTAGTAGTGAAATTATCTTCAAGATTATGAAAACTAATAAGTAAATGCAGTTAAATAGAAAATGAATAACTTTAACTATTAATATGATCATTATCCCAAACATTTATTAACCATCTAACTACAAATAATGGCCATATGTATTTATATGTATATATGTATGTACACATTTTATATGGACTTTTTCTTTAAATAAATGCTCTGTGTGTATGTATATATGATGTGCATGTATGCATATATGTCTATCTACATATACTAACCCAGTATAATATATTTTATACTCCTGGAAACACAGGGATAATGTAATTTTTGGTAATTTCGTGTATCTTAACCAAAACTATTTTTAATTACTTCTAATTTGTACATAACTCTGCGGTTTCCGCACCATGTCCTTGCACATTTTCTTATGTGGTGCTCGCAATATCCCCGTGGGATAGATATTACTTACTTATTTACAAAAAAAGAAACTGAAAATGAAGGTGCATGTGAGACTTTCCAAGGTCACACACAAAGAGAGATTTGAAACTTGCAAGTGCCTCTTTATGCCAGATATGCCATTATACCCATGTATCCCATTCCATCACTCTTGTTTTTAAAATAAGCAAAATGTGTCTGAAGAACACCAAGTGACTACAGTTAGTTGTAGATCACGTTAGAAGCAGAGGTAATAGAACCATCAACATTTGAATTATCAGTTTACTTCCAAGCCGCTGCTGGATATTGCTTCCCTAGGCATAATGGCTTCCAGTAAAACATAGTCTGCATTGCTTATATGTAACAGAAATAAAAACAGCCATAAACAATTCCTTTTTCTTTCAGTTATAGCAAATCCCCTTATATAAATGTGAACATATACCATTACATCAAATAATGACCGCTATTCTCAAATAATAAATGAGCATTTTATTCTCTTAATTCTTAGAATCTTTTATAAGCTGATCTATTTAAATGAATCCAAATAATATTTATTGTCATAAGTGCTAGATATTTAATAATGAAAAAATAATAATCAGGTGCCTGTCCTCTCAGAGTTAATTGCCTGATGAACACAAGCAAGTAAACAAACATTTGAATAGATCAGAAAATGTATCCTATGGTAAGACTAGCATCCCATAGCATACGATGCGAACTCAGAGGAGGGGCACCTCACCCGGAATTGGGAGAGTCTGTTCTGACTTTCTCAAGGAAGTAACCTTTTAATTGAAACCTAAATAATACAGTATCCATGCAAGATGAATGAGCTGTCAAAGAGAAGGGAAAGGAATACTTGAGTATTGATAAAGAAGGAATAGCAAGTTGATGGACGTTTGAGCTTTTTCTATAATTTGGCTATTGTTGATAAATAATGCTGCTATAAATATTGTGGTGCATGTGCTGCTTTGAATTGGTATTTGTCTATCTTTTGGGTACTGATGAAAGGATAAGGAAGATGGGAGATATATATATATATATAACTCAGCCATAAAAAAGAATGAAATCTTACTCTTTGCAACAATGTGGATGGAACTAGAGTGTATTATGCTGAGCGAAATAAGTCAGTCAGAGAAAGATGTGCAACATTTGATTTCACTCATATGTGAAATTTAAGAAACAAAATGGATGAACATAGGGGAAAAGAAAAAAAAAGAGAGGGAAGAAAAAAATCAAAGAGACTCTTAACTATAGGGAACAAATTGAGAATTGCTACAGAAGGATGGGCTAAATGGGTGATGGGTATTAAGGAGGGCACTGGGTCTTATAGGTAGGTGATGAATCACTAAATTCTACTCCTGAAACTAATATTCCAGTATATGTTAACTAACTAGATTTAAATAAAAACTTGAAACATAAAAAAAGGGAGGAATAGCAAGTGTAAAGGCAAGAAAGTACATAATTTTTAATTGAAAACTGCTAAATGGTTGGATTACGGACTGGGGTGTGGTAAAGAGCAGTAATGAGAAGAGAGGTCCGATTACGGACTTAGCGCAGAATAGCTCAATTTTCCAAAGCACATAGGAAACATTAAGTAACGATTGCCTTTGGAAATATTAAAAGGGAGTGTTGGCCTTGAAGTGCAAATAGCTGTAAGAACCTCACAGTGCTGTAATACCTTTCTATTATTAGCCTATAATATTTCAAAAATAGTCTACAATTTAACATGTTAGACTATCTTTAACAGCACAAATTCTATAAGAGAAAAAAATCCCCTTTGGTCCTTTAGTCACTCATTAGCAGTGAATTAGCATAAGAGCTTTGATAAAGGGGGGGGAGGAGCCAATGTTTCCCATTATTGAAGAAGTTTTGCCTCCTAGTGGCAGTGGGTTCTAATCACTCTAATCTTCAATCTCTATCCAATTTTAATGTTTAGAAATATTTTAGAAATAGAAATCAGGAAAAATAAGATGATGTGAAACAGAGTTTCCAGGTGATCTATGATGGACATATAGTGTGACCAAGAAATTGATCTTTATTTTCTTTGTTTTTCTAAGTCACTGAGATTTTAATTTGTAATTGCAAAATAGTTTAGGTCATACTGACCAATGGAAATATTTTCAGGAAACAGTCTAATTTGTCTAGTTTTCATAAGTAGTATTAATAAAATTAAAGAATGTGCCTATCCAGAGCCAGCTACATAGTTTTCAGGGCTCAGTTCAAAATGAAGAAAGAGAGCTCCCCTATTAAAATATTATTAAGAATTTCAAGATGGTAAGAGCACCTATTACAATGAGCACGATGTCCTGAGCATGTGGCCCTTTGCAAATGCACAGGCTGGACACACATTAAGTCTTCCCTGTGTATATCAGATATGTAAGTCTTTTATCTATAAGATAGATGAGTGAAAACATGTGTTTTGTGTGTATATTTATAGAGGCGGTATGAGTGTAGGAGTTAGTTGACCAAAAATCTTGGAAAAGGGAAAATTCTGGACATAATTTTTATTTCTTTGAAAAAAGAACATTTTGAAGGATGTTCCCCCATTTTCCCACAACATATGTGGTGATATTATCTGCTAAACTTTTTCTTTCTTTTGAGATGATATTGGCATTTTGGAGTTAAGGAATACAGAAAGTTGGGAAGAGTCACTGGGGTATATAATAGTGAGCTGAAATTCAGTAATGCAGTCAAAAGCTTCTTCTGATAGATGTATATATCAGGAATCTATATATTGAATCATGGCCTCTTTTAAAACATCAGATTATAATTATTTTGTATATTTATAATTTTTTTATATTAGTGTTTGTAAAATTCATGTGGATATAAGATAGAGTTTTAGATAAAATAAGTGCAGAGGTCTACTGAGCTTTTAAATACTATGAATCCCTTTAATGTATTCTATAAAAACTTTGTGAATTCCTTGTGTGTCCAAATTAATAAGACTTACTTTTTTTGCTTACAGCACTTGAATTAGCATAACCCTAGGCCTCCATTAGACAATCATGTGCAAAAAACTTTATCAGCAAAAATAGTCAGTTGTTCAGTTCACTGAGTATATTACTTTGCATGCTACTTATATTTCTGACAAGGAAATTCTTTATCTCAACTTTAATTAAAATTATTTTCTAATAACATAGATTAATAGTCTACCTAAAAATTACTTTCAATAAAAGGTAAAATATTTTAATAAAAATTATACTAAGCACGGCCTATAATTAATGTTGATCAAAATAGAAAGACATATGTTACAATGAAGATTTCAACATCACACTGAATCATGCTGTTCCTTTGAGTCGTTGCAATCTATAAATAAGCTTATTTAATCAAATATTTATTAAATATCTATTATATACAGCATCTCTAATAGAAATGTTACAGATTTTAACAAAAATGAACAAATAAACTTTTTGACTTCAAGAAGTTTGTGTCATAATCTGAACTATGTTTTTCATAGGAAATGAACTGATTTGCCATAAATAGAAATAACAAGACATTAACCTCAAAAGCCATAATTCTAATTGAAAGTGTCAGGACATGAATTTATGAAAATAAAATAAATTAGATAAGAATTTTCTATTATAGAAAGAAATAACAAAGCCTCAGTGCACAGGCTTCTTTTGTTGGCAGAATCATTGACTAAAAGTATTTATAAAGATAATACATTTGTCACTTGCTTGAAAGCCTTAAAATCCATGAATGATATTAAATTTTGAGGGAGATAGTTAACTAATTTATATTTAAGTGCCTTTCAGGGATCTAAACCAGGAGCTAATTTCAATATTGTAAAAATTGAATTGTGCTAGTTTATTTTTTGTAATGCTAAATTAAAGAAGTGCCTTACGGGGGCACCTGGGTGGCTCAGTTGGTTAAGTGACCGACACTTGATTTTGAAAGCTCAGGTCATGATCTCAGAGTCCTGAGATGGTCTGGCTCTTCGCTGGACTTGGAGCCTGCTTAAGATTCTCTGTCTCCCTCTGCCCCTCCCCCCACTCATGCATGCTTTCTCTCTTTCTCTCTCAAATAAATAAATAAAATTTAGAAAAAGAGGAACATGAAAAATCTTAAACAATCTAGCTTTAAAAAGTGCCTTACCAATGTTCAGCAGATGGTTATCCCCAAAATTCTGTCTACTAACATTGATTTCCAAATTCTGTATAAGAAACTTCTGTGCTGGCTGTGCATTCTCTTTGCTACTCATTTTCCATTCATTCCCTCTGCAATTTGAAATGAATTGCAGTAGACTTTACAATGATGTGAGATTTACAAATAGCATTCAAATATCTTTTGTAAATGCCAATGTTAAAACCAAATCTCAAATTTGCCTTGATAATGATATAACAGGCATAGATGTTCTCACATGCAGTTAAAAAAATCTGTATTAACTAAAATATAATCTAAGTTACTTTTCATAATTTACTTAGCATATAGAAATACTGTGCCATCAATCTGATAAAACTGTATCCTTTTTCTTTAACCCTTGTCTTCCAGCTAGTTCAGTGCTAATTTATTTTAATATCACCTTACATAGAAGCTGTCTGTTTAAATTTAATTTATTGGCCTTTCATCAGTCCCTTTTCTTCATCCTAGAGATATAGTGTCATAGTGGTGGAGAAAACTCTTATATCAGCAAAAGTGTTACATTATGACACTAATAACCTTTTGGGAATGCTTAGAATTTTCTTCTATTTTTAAAACAAGTTATTTCATTGATACAGTGGATCTATATCTTTGAATAGCACATTAATTACTTTCTTTATTAGGTATCAAAGACTGATTTGTTAGTTATAAGGTATTTAACAAAATAAAGTTTTAAAGCCATGGCATAGAAATACCATTTTTAATCCTAAAATATTTAAGAAAAAATAAACAAATATGCACTGAAACCATCTCCATTAACTCTCTCCTCTTTTTAAAATAAAAGATAATACCTTGCATATAGTAATCAAATATATACTTACTAATTGTCTGAGTAGCATCAGAACTATCCAAGTTTATTTCTAGTGTGCATTCATCTGTCAAGCAATCTCTGAGTATGTACATATATAAAGGGCCTTGTATGGGAGGTTGTCATGAGAAGATGTATGGCATAATGAGTATCAAACAGACTGGGATTAGATCCTAGCTCTCCCTGCAAATAGTAAACTGTGTAGCTTTTGGCAAAATATTTTAATTAATTTGACTTCCATTTCTTTATCTCTTAACGGGCATGAAAATAAACACCTTAACATCTTTTTTAAAAAATTTTTATTTATTTATTTGACAGAGAGATGGAAGAGCACAAGTAGGCAGAACGACAGGCAGAGGGAGAGGGAGAAGCTGGCTCTCCGCTGAGCAGGAAGCCTGATGTGGGGGCTGGATCCCAGGACCTTGGAATCATGACCTGAGTCCAAGGCCATCGCTTAACCAACTGAGCCACCCAGGCGCCCCACACCTTAACATGTCTTATAGGACAATTTAAAGTAAATATAATGAAACATATATAAATGTGTTAGTTTAGAATAATGTCTTGTGTAAAGTATACATTTTTATCAGGTTGAGGTAAAATATAAGTTAGAAATCAGCATTGAGATCAAAGAATATACTCTTAGAAAAGATAAAATACCAGCATATAAATACCAATCCACAGAGTAAGATGCGGGAAGCAAAGAAAGAAAGGAGAAACATCTAGTACTTGAGTACTAAGGAAAATAAATGAAAAAATATAATTGTTTAAAATTAAGGAAAGATTTTGGAATGAAATGCCCTTTCAAATAGGCTCGTCTATGAAGGAGGGGGCTTGATGTAAAAGACTGAAGATGATTTGTTTTGAGAACCACCACACTGTGCTATATTGAATTTAACCTTTTTATACATATGGTCAACTTTCCCTCCAGAAGCATTTGCTAATTTTTACTTTAGAATGAGATTGCTGTCCTTACTGAACCCTTCACAATACAAAGACAATAATATTGTAAATATTTTCATATTTTATTTCAATTCAATTTTCTTTGATTGCTAGAGAAGCTGAAATTTTTCATGTATTCATTGACCATTTCTGTTTCCTCTTTAGTGAATTTACTGGTTGTGGCTTGTGTCTATATATTTATTTTATATAAAACTAGTTTTCCCCACAATTTGCCTATATATTGTGAAGAATATATTAATTGTGGGGGAAGACACTTGAAATTCTCTTTTAAATTCAGTCCTTTTTGGCCCCAGCACTAACTTTTCATCTTGGATCTATTTGCACAGACCATCACCTCTTCTATATGCTTAGTAGTATAGTTCACATTGCATCCTTTTTGTTAAACGCTTGCATACTGATTTCATTTTATCAGGTCTTATGCCTACAATAAGCAGGCAAAGACCAAAAAAAGAAATACCCCTCCTACTTTTATACAGTCTATATTCTAGTTAGAGAGATGGATGTATTTCATTTTTTTTTAAGATTTTATTTATTTATTTGACAGAGAGAGAGACAGCGAGAGAGGGAACACAAGCAGGGGAGTGGGAGAGCGAGAAGCAGGCTTCCTGCAGAGCAGGGAGCCCGATGCCGGGCTCAATCCCAGGACCCTGGGATCATGACCTGAGCCGAAGGCAGACGCTTAACGACTGAGCCACCCAGGCACCCCTGAGATGGATGTATTTCAAAAGCACAAATAAAAATGTTTTTTAAAAAAGATATTCAACATGGTTATTGAGTAGAATAACATTATCCAATTTATGATTTAAGAATATTATTTTGTCAATGTGTAAAAATAATTTCTGACTTAAAAACTGGGGTAGATAGCAGTGTCATTTACTGAGAAGGGAAAAACAAAGTGGTTAGTGAGTCTGGGGTTTGGATGAATCCATTTAGATAGAAGAATCAGAAGTTACATTCTGGATCTGTTGAGTTTGAATTGTCTATGGGACATCCAAGAAAGTGGAGTAAGTTTTTAGATGTATAAACATGAAACACAGATGAAGGTGTATGTTTGGGGATATGATCTGAGAATCAACAGCACAAAGATGATCCTTAAATTTATTGGAATTTGATATGTTACATGGAATAGTGGGGAATGGGGAGACTTAAACATTTAAAAGTTTAGTAAAGAAAGAGGACTAAACAAAAGATACTTAACGTAAAATAGTAAGAGAGATGAGAGGAAAATCAGTAAAAAATGGTATCCTGGGGGCGCCTGGGTGGCTCAGATGGTTAAGCGTCTGCCTTCGGCTCAGGCCATGATCCCGGGGTCCTGGGATCCAGTCTCGCATCGGGCTCCCTGCTGGGCGGGGAGCCTGCTTCTCTCCCTCTGCCTCTGCCTCTCTCTCTCTCTCTCTGACTTTCATGAATAAATTAAAAAAAAAAAAATGGTATCCTGTAACTCTAGAGAGGATTTTAGTTCAAGAAGAAAGAATTGGCTCATTAAGCAAATTGCTTCTGAGGGTTTGAGTAAAGTGAAAGACTGGAATAAAAAGTCATGTTTATTTCTTTCATCACCAAATTAAAATTTGATAAATTTATATGCAGATATAGAAAAATGTACAAATCATAATTATACAGTATGATGAAATCTCATGAACTGAACTCATCGATATAATCAACACACAGTTTAAGATGCTGAACAGTGCCATCATGTGAGTGGCCTCATTTGTATCCCCTTCTGGTCACTATCCGTCCAAGGATAACTACTGTCTTGGCTTCTAATACCGTAGATTTGTTTGTCCTGTTGTAAATATTTATATGACTGTAGTTATACACAATGCATATTTTTGAGTCTAGCATTTCCTGTCCAGAAATTCTTGTTAATAGATTTATTCAGGATATTACCGTAGTGATAGTTTGTTTCTTCTAATTGCTGATTTTTTTTTTTTCCACTGAGTGAATAGATCACAATTTAAGAGATGCTTTCTGCTGCTAAATGGTAGTTTCATGTGAGACACTATTATGAATAGTGGTGCTATGAATATCTTTACACGTGTCTTTAAGGAAATATGTATAGATGTTTTTTCTTAGTATATACATAAGAATGGGACTGGTGGGTCATAGAGTAGATATATGTTCAGCTTTAGAGGATGTTTAGAAATAGCTTTTTAAATCTAGTTATGCCAAATTATATGTCCAGGTCAGTATGTGACAGTATCACTTGTTTCAAATCCTTGCGAGTCATCAGTCAGTATTTTTCAGTTATGACATTGTAGTGGATTTGTATTGGTATCTCATTGTGGTTTTATTTCATATTATGCTGATTACTAATTAAGTTGAGCCATTTTTCATATGTTTACTGAGCATTTGTTTATCTGTGATTTGCTTTTCTTCCCAATGCTGCTGGCTTAAATTTAACACTACTATTAGTTCCCATTGGATGGTGATTAAGAAATTTAGGTAACTTTCACATACCCAACAGGTTTTGGGGGGTTATGCTTCCACTAGTTTATCAGTTATCTAATGATTCTCCTGAAGTTGTGTGTGCAACATCAGCATTCATCTGAGAATGTATGTAAAACATATAGAACACCATTTGCTTAAAAGAATAAAGTTGCAAGAGAATTCAAAAGATAATAATCTAAGTAACACCTCCCGAGTTGAACCTTATAAAATTATATTTTTCTAAAACATCTAAAATATAAAATTAAATTAAACAAGAAATTTGAATAGTAATGCCCCCAAAATAATGCTTAACCATTTGAATCACAGTATTTAATCTAATTTCCCAACAATGTTGGAAAAATGTATATAGTACAACTTAGGTATCTCTTATAAATATTATAGACAAGATTTTGGGTTGAATAAATATACAAATTATTACTTTATATATCAATAGAAATATTTTAGTTACTTTTTAAAAGTCTTACAATGAATGTTTTTTGTTTTCCATTTTTTATTTGTTTGTTGTTTGTTTGTGTGTGTGTGTGTTTTGTTTTGTTTTGTTTTGAGAGAAAGAAAGAGTGAGAGAGTGTGAGAACCAGTAGGGGGAGAGGCAGAGGGGGAGGGAGAGAAGAATCTGAAGCAGGCTTCACACCCAGCATGGAGCCCAACGTGTGTCTCGATCTCACCACCCTGAGATCATGACCTGAGCCAAAATCAAGACGTGGAGGCTTAACTGACTGAGCCACCCAGGCATCCCTTGAATGTTTTATACTTCCAGTCCATCAATTCCACCTTTACCAATCATATTGCCAACTAAATAGTCTCTCTGTTAGCAATTTCGTAAATAATGCGACTAACTATATGCCCAGATGTTGACAAAGACTGTAATAGGAAAGCTTAGAAATGTAGGAGCTATGGATTCATGTTCCATGTTTGGCAAGTGATTTCAGTAAATCTCAAATACTTGGATTACTTTTACATACCATTTACATACTTTACATACCATCCTTGAAATACCCCTTATATCATAGTAAAAATAAAATATAAAACCCTATTGAATATATATGTTCTGTTGTCTCTGATAGAATTACATTGTATAAACCTTTAAAGATAATGCAGGTTTTAGCAAGTGCAATCTGCAAAAGTCGAAGTAATTCATTGCACATTTCTCTTTATGACAAAATTTGAGTCAGAGATATACATGCACAAAATTTGATCTATTTTCTCAAGATTTTTAAAGGACAAAGCTTTGGGTTTATTAATAATTTATAAGAACCACACATCACATATAATTTATCAGGGCTGTGACTATGTCTTTTGACATATATAAAATTAATTAAAAATAAAATGTTTTAGTCAAAAACAGCTTTACTAACCAACACAACTACACAATGAAACACTAATTTCATATTATGCTGATTACTAATGAAGAGCTTGGACTCAGCTTCAAATGGACCATTATTACTTTGTTTTACTTTTCCCCTTAATCATTATTGAAGTAAATTGGACTTTTCAAATGTTTTTATTGTTCTTTCATTCCCTATATGAAAAAACTTTTAAAAACATTGTATTATTTGGGGCATCTGGGTGGTTCAGTTGGTTAAGCAGTCAGCTCTTGATTTTGGCTCAGGTCATGATTTCAGGGTTGTGGGATCAAGCCCGGTGTCAGGCTTTGTACTCAGCTGGGAGTCTGCTTTTCTCCCTCTCTCTCCCACTCTCTCCCTCTCCCCCCCACCTGCTCTAACTCTCTCTTATAAAATAAATAAATAAATAAATCATTAAAAAAAATAAAAACACTCTGCTATTTACACGGGTTTGGCCTTTGCCATCAGTAGGATTGCTGGGTTGTTGGGGCAATCTCAGCTCCCCAAGATGAGAGAGCTCACTCAAATGGATTTGCCCACAGCTCACTGCAAAATCTCTAGGACAATTTGGAAACATTTTCAAAGGTAAAATGGTCCTAAACCATTTTATTTCTTGCTCTGGGTCAGATGTTGAATGCCAGAGGTGGTCTTCAGTCATATCCTATGCTTATTTAAAGCAATTTCAATGTTAACATCCAGTCATAGGTTCATTACTTCATTTGAGGCCCCAAGGATCAGATTCCTCTAATTATTCATAGACAAATTAAACAAACAATACAAAACAAAAATGCAGGCAAGATTTATTTTTAAATGAAGAATGACTTTCTGACATGAATTTCTTATTTCCCTATATTCTCTTTTCTTCTTCCTATATGTCTAATTTATATTCTGGGAAGGGCTACCTAGGGCTTTTCTGTACCTTGCTTTAGGAACAATTGTCACAGTTTATTAATCCTATTTATTTTCAACAAGGAGATAGAAATGCCTAGAGATATTGAAGATGCCCAGGCACATAAAACCATTTCCCATGAGTATTTCATAATGTGAGTGAAAAATCCTTGTATTAAGAATTGTCACTTCTTAGAGAGGTTTTAAACATATTATAAGGAGAGAATTAGATATAACATATGGAAACTTTTTTTTAGGTCAACAGCAATGTAAATACACTCATCATTCATGAAGGAAGTCCTGGTAAACTCAGGTTCAGAATGTTTTCTAAAGTTAAATTTGCTCTATTGCAATAACCACATTTATATAAAATTCTATCAATTTCAATTTGGAAATTCTTATTGCAAATCTATGATCACTAGCCAGTAATTAAAATAAAAATTTTACCACTTGCATCTAAATACATTACTCATCATTTCCAATAATCTTCTATGTCAACTTAAATACATATAATCCCCCAGATTTCTTTGAGTATTTACAATTCAATATCAAATGATCCAAAGAAAAATGGAATAGTGAAAGTAGCATATAATAAATTAACCTACAGATTGGTAAATTAAGGTGAGGCCCAAATCCATATGATTTCCTTTACATGTTCAAAGGTTGGATTTGTCTTCAGAATTTATTGCCTTCTTATACAGGTTGTATGATAGAAAATGGTTCTGAATGCCTGTTTTATTTTCTCACCTTTATGAGGTTTAACTGACAAATAGAAGTATAAGATATTTAAAATATACAACCTATGATTGATATTTGTATATATAGTGAAAATACTCCCCCCCATCGTTACTTAACAAGCACATTCATCACCTAACATATTTACTTTCGGGGTGGGCTGAAGGAGAGCATTTAAGTTCTATTCTCTTGCAAATTTCAATTATATGACACACTGTTACCAGTTGTAATAAAATGTTATTAGATCCTAAAACTTTATTTTATAACTGAAAGTTTGTGTCTTATTACCCACCTTTCCTTATTTCCACCCATCTCCCAACCCCCTACCTTGCCAAACTGCTGCAACTTTTCTACTGTTTCCATGAGTTAAAAAAAAAAAAAAAAATTCCATATATAAGTGAGATCAAACAGAAGTTGTCTTTATCTGGTTTGTTTCAGTTAGCATAACGCCTTCCAGGTTTACACATATTGTCCCAAAGGACAGTATTTCCTTCTTTCTCATAGCTGAATAATTTTCCTGTGTGTGTGCGTGTGTGTGTGTATCCCATCTTTATCCATTTATCTGTAGACAGACGCTTAGGTTGTTTACATATCTTGGCTATTGTGAATAATGCTGCAATAAACATGAGAATGCAGACATCTCTTGTAGATAATGATTTTGTTTGTGAAGTGAGATTGCTGGAAAATGGTAGTTCTATTTTTAATTTCTTAAGGAATCTCCATTTTATGGTGGATATACCAGTTTACATTCCCAGAACATCCTCACCAGCATTTGTTATCTCCTGTGTTTTTGATAATAGGTGTGAGGTGATAACTCATTGTGGTTTGGTTTGCATTTCTTCTATGATTAGTAATGTTGAGCATCTTTTCATGCATCTAATGGTCATTTGTATGTCTTCTTTTAAGAAAGACATTCAGGTCTTTTGCTCATTTTTAAATTGGAGTATTTGTTTCCTTTTTTGGGGGATATTGAGTTATGTGAGTTCCTTGTTCATATTGAACAACCTGTTATCAGATATGTGACTTGAAAATATTTTCTCTCATTCTCTAGTTT
The DNA here is from genome assembly GCF_029215605.1 of Mirounga angustirostris. Taxonomy (NCBI): domain Eukaryota; kingdom Metazoa; phylum Chordata; class Mammalia; order Carnivora; family Phocidae; genus Mirounga; species Mirounga angustirostris. Next base: position 77,057,819 of record NW_026991721.1, read on the forward strand.
GCCTTTTCATATTGTCTATGGTTTCCTTAACTGTGCAGAGCTTTTTGGTTTGATGCAGTCCTACTTTACTCATTGTGCTTTTGTTGCTTTTGCCTTTGATGTCAAAACCAAAAAATCTATGCTAACACCAATGTCACGGAGTTTATGCTCTACTTTTTCTTATATGAGTTTTATGGTTTCAAGTCTTACATTCAAGTCTTTAATGCATTTTGAGTTGATTTTTGTGTATGGTGTAAGATAGAAGACAAGTTTCATTCTTTTGCATATATGTCCAGTTTTGCAATACCATTTTTGAAGAGACTATCCTTCTCCATTCTATAATTTTAGTTCTTATGTCACTAATTTTTCATGTATGCATGAGTTTATTTCTGGGCTTTCTGTCCTGGTTCATTGATCTATGTGTTTGTTTTTTATAACAATACCATACTGTTTTAATTACCATAGCTTTGCAATATAGTTTTAAATCAGGAAGTGTATAATATCATGCAAAATCAGCTTTCTTCTTCTTTTCAATATCGCTTTTGCTATTTGGGGTCATTTGAAGTTTGACACAAATTTGAGGTTTTTTTCTGTTTCTGTGAAAAATGACATGGGATTTTAATAGGGATTACATTCAATCTGTACATTACTTTGGGTGGTATGGACATTTTAATCATTAATTCGTTCAATCCATGAACATGGAATATTTTTTTATTTATTTGCAACTTCTTCAATTTCTTTCTTCAGTGTCTTAGGATTTTCAGTGTGTGGATCTAATCCTTGGTTAAATTTAGTCCTTGGTATTTTATTCTTTCTGAAGCTATTGCAAATAGGATTATTTTCCTAATTTCTCTTTCTGATAGTTTGTTTTTGGTGTTTAGAAATACAGCTTAAGTTTGTATATTGATTTTGTATCCTGCAACTTTATCAGATTGGCAGTTTGGGGGTCCCTCTTAACTGTATGCCAATGTGTTAGGTGTGGGGTTTATGATAAGAGTGTGTCTCAGTCTTTCTTACTCATTTTAGTGTGGGTATTTTCTCATTTATCTGATGTGTAGAAGTTGTTCAGCTTATTTCTGGATCTCTTCGAGAGGGAATTGCTCCATCTGTAGCTATACATTTGGTGCATTTGTGGGAAGAGGAGAACTCAGATGCCTTTCATGTCACAATTTTTTTGGTCAACCCCCTAGAAGTTTTAATGTTTCATTTTTATTGGATGTGACCTGCTCTGAAAATTGTAATTTAAACATGGCAGTGATTTTGTCAGGAAAGTTTCTGAGATTAAGTCCTTAACTAAAGGCCTTGGTTAGGCAATATCATTAACAGATTTAGTAGAAAGATTTCATAAAATTGAATAACCTATGTGGTCTTCTAATTAATCTGATTAGCATCTTTTAGGTATTCTTAGTGTTCATGGGTGTGTCAGACAGAATGGTAAAATAGAATTTGGGATATTAATATTAACAGGATAGTTCTATTCCTAGATCTTTGCTGTCTTTGAGCTCTTGTTGAAATCAATAAGCTCCACTTCAGCATACTTTCAGTATTAAGAGTGTGACTTGAAGAGGCAAGAGATATTGAAGCAAATTTGTTAAGCAATTTTTTCAACCTTCTCCTGAATGGGCAGAGGAAGTGGTCTGTGCGAGGTATACTGTTTGGTGTTCTGTTCCTATATCCCAGGAAATAACAGCTGGATACTTAACCAGCTATTGGCAGCAAAGAGATAAAAAGAAAAGTGTATTTTCCTTTTAATCTTCTGTTAAATCAGTTTGCTAATATTTTGTTGAGGATTTTTGCATCTGTGTTCATTGGAGATATTGGTCTATAAATTTTTTGTAGTGTTATTGTCTGGCTTGGGTATGAGAGTAATGCTGACCTTGTAAAATAGTTTGGAAGTATTCCTTCATTTCTTTCTTTTCTTTCTTTCTTTCTTTTTTTTTTTTTTTGGAGAGTTTGAAAAAGGATTAATATTAATTCCTTTTTAAAAGTTTGGTGGAATTCACCAGTGGAGCCATCAGATTCTAGGTTTTATTTGTTGGAACGTTTTTGATTACTGCTTCAAATTCCTTAGTTATCATAGGTCTGTTAAAATTTTTCTATTAGAGGAAAACATAAGGAAAAAGTGTCTTTTGATATTAGTCTGGGCAATGATTTCTTAATATGACCCTCAGAGCATAGGCAACAAAAGAGAATGTAGAGAAATTCGTTTGCATCAGACTAAAAATCTTCTGCACAGCAAAGAAGCAACAGAGTAAAAAGACAGCCTGTGAAATGGGAGAAAATATTTGCAAATCGTACATCTACTATAAAGGTTAATATCCAAAATATATAATGAACTCAACTCAACAACCTTTAAAAAAAAATCGAATTACCCAATTAAAAAAAAAAAAGTGGACATAGGACCTGAACAGAAATATCTCAAAAGAATTCATACAAATAGCCAATAGATGTATGAAAAAGGTGCTCAACATCATGAATCATCAGGGAAATTCAAATCAAAACCACAATGAGGTATCCACCTCACATCTGTTAGAATGGCTATTATCAAAAAGACAAAAGGAAACAAATGTTGGCAAGGATGTGAGAAAAAGGAATCCTTATAAATTGTTTCTGGAAATGTAAATTCTTACAGCCATTATGGAAAACAGTATAAAGTTTCTTCATAAATTAAAAATAGAACTACTTTATGGGGCGCCTGGGTGGCTCAGATGGTTAAGCGTCTGCCTTCGGCTCGGGTCATGATCCCAGGATCCTGGGATCGAGTCCCGCATTGGGCTCCCTGCTCAGCGGGGAGCCTGCTTCTCCCTCTGCCTCTCTCTCTCTGTCTCTTATAAATAAATAAATAAAATCTTAGGGCGCCTGGGTGGCTCAGTTGGTTAAATAAATAAAATCTTAAAAAAAAAAATAGAACTACTTTATGATCCAGGAATCCTACTTCTGGGTATATATTCAAAGAAACAAAATCAGTATCTTGAAGAGATATCCACATGCTCATGTTCATTGCAGCATTATTCACCATAGCCAAGATGTGGAAATAACTTAAGTGTCTGTTGAATGGATAAAGATGTAGTATATTGTATATATACACAATAAAATAGCATGCAGCCATGAGAAAGAAGCAAATTCTGTTATTTGAGACAACATACTTGAACCTGAAGGACATTATGCTAAGTGATATAAGCCAGACAGAGAATGATAAATTCTGTATGGTCTCGTTTATATGTGGATCTAAGAAAGAAGGAAGCAAACAAAAAACACATCTAACTCAAAGAAGCAGAGAATAGAATAGTGGTTATGAGAAGCTGGGGGAGGTATATATGAGGAGATAATGGTTAAAAGGTATAAATTTGAGTTATGTAGGATGAATAAGTCTAGAGATCTAATGAACAGACATGATGACTATACTTAATAATATTATATTTAACACTTGAAATATACTGAGAAAGCAGATACCAAGTGCACTCCTCACACAAAATAGTAACAAGGTGAGGAGATAATATGCTAATTAGCTTGACTTTAGTAATAATTTCACTATGTATATGTATATAAAGTCTTTATGTTGTATACCTTAAATGTGGACAATTTTTATTAAAATTTTTAAAATTGAAAAAAATTTAAAAGAATGAAGTTTTGGGTAAAAAGGCCTAGCTCTGTTTAGGGTGGCAAGTTGCCACTAAATTTATTTATTTATTTATTTATTTATTTATTTATTTATTTATTTATTTATTATTCTTATGTTAATCCCCATACATTACATCATTAGTTTTAGATGAAGTGTTCCATGATTCATCGTTTGTGCATAACACCCAGTGCTCCATGCAGAATGTGCCCTCCTCAATACCCACCACCAGGCTAACCCATCCTCCCACCCCCCTCCCCTCTAGAACCCTGTTTGTTTTTCAGAGTCCATCGTCTCTCATGGTTCGTCTCCCCCTCCAATATCCCCCCCTTTATTATTCCCCTCCTGCTATCTTCTTCTTCTTCTTCTTTTTTTTTTTTAACATATAATGTATTATTTGTTTCAGAGGTACAGATCTGTGATTCAACAGTCTTGCACAATTCACAGTGCTCACCATGGCTCACAGATTTTTCCAAGTCCCTGTTGCTGGATCATCTTCCTTTGTATATCACCTAAACGTTTTACATTTTCAGAGTTTTATGATCTGCCCTCTTTTCTACACATCTGTTTCACAAATTGCCAAAGCCCAGAGGGCATTTGAATCTAAGACTCCTTTTTTGAAGTGTCCATTTCCTTCTGCATGCGCCATGTCATTTTCTTTACAGCTGCAATTACTATTTCTATATTGATGACTCATTTTTTTAATTCCAATTCCAATTTATCTCTTTAGTTTCAGAACTCAGTAGCTTATTGTCCACTGTGTATTTTGAGATGGAGAACTCCAATATAACTCAAACACATATTTCCAATAGGATACATCATAGCCCACCTTCTCCTATTTTTGTCCCCTCACTCATACCTCTTCCTCACCCACATCCCCAACAATGAAATGTATAAATTTTCCTTCTCCGTCCTCTGCATCCTGTCCACCATGACATAGGTATTCATCCACAAAGAAGATTAAGGCAAAAATCTAAATGTTATTTGTTATTTCTTTCTCCATATTTCAACTGCTACTATCAGTCTAATACTATCTCTTAACCTGGATTGCTTAAGACATTTACTCTTCTTCTACTCTTGTCCTTTTGGAAGCCAGCCTGAGCTCACTGCTCTAAATAAGCCCCTCCTGTAGTTCCCAAACTGCCATTAGGATCAAGTGCAAAAACTGGTCAGTACCCTTTGAGATCTCACTTCATCCATTCTCTACTACTCCTCTTTGGTTGCTCTTCTCCTGCACTCCACCCCTGATAAACTCTCCACATCAGGTTCCAATCATATAGCTTTAGCTCTTTTTACTTACAATGTTCTCAAGCTAAACCCACCTCTTCCTCTGCTAATTACCCTTCAGGATGCTTATTATATGCTATTTCCTTCACAATGTATTTCTTTACATTTTTAGGGCTGCGTGAGGTGTTTTGTCCTTTTGGATTTCCCAAAACTGTCTTTATCACATTGTAAGAAATATGTGACTTGTAGTACAACTTAATAATTTCATTACTATTTATCGAGCTTGTTTTTTCAAGACCAGTTTCCTTCAGGGCTCTCTACTCTGCATAGAAGGTGCTAATTGTTTGCTTTTCTTTTCTTTTTATAAGATTGAATCAATAATGAATTATTTAGTAAATAAATATTATGAAATAAAAAATGGTTGCTAATCAGTTCACAGTCACTTCACCTTGCTAAAACTATTTTTTAAAGATTTATTTATGGATGCCTGGGTGGCTCAGTTGTTAAGCGTCTGCCTTCAGCTCAGGTCATGATCCCAGGGTCCTGGGATCCAGTCCCACATTGGGCTCCCTCCTCGGCGGGAAGCCTGCTCTTCCTCTCCCACTCCCCCTGCTTGTGTTCCTGATCTCGCTATCTCTGTCTTTGTCAAATAAATAAATAAAATCTTAAAAAATATATATATTTATTTATTTATTTGAGAGAGGGAGAGAGGGTGCGAGAGAGAGCGGGAGCAGTGAGAGGGAGAGGGAGAAGCAGGCTCCCTCGATGCCTTGATATATATTATTTTAAGTCTGCTCCATGCCCAATGTGGGGCTCAAATTCATGACCTTCAAATCAAGGGTTACATTCTCTACTAACTGAACAAGCCAGGTGCCCCTACCTTTCTAATATTAAAAGAAATATAAATTTTACGGAACTGATATGTTTTTGATATCATTTGCAATTAAGAAATATTATGAATAAGAACCTTTCAGATGTTGGTGAACATAGCAAAATGGATATTTTCAGACATCACAGATTGTTTTAATTTTTAGGATGTGATTTGACACCGTGGATCTAGAGTTTATACTTCATTATGTCCTTTAAATCAATAATTCTACTTCTAGAGGATTATTATAAAAATATTATTTTGAGTTCTATACAAATTATTATTGGAAAGATGCCGCTAGATTTTTATTAAAGATGAAAAAGCATATCAAATATCAAACAGCATAGAATAGTTATATATGTATGAAATTTCTGTGCTGTGGAATAATGCACATAATAATATTTAGGATGAGCTTTTAATGCCATGAAACATGATTAGTAAATATGCTAGGTAAGGAATATAGTATTCAAAAAATTATAATTGTAACTGTGCTGTGGAATAATGCACATAATAATATTTAGGATGAGCTTTTAATGCCATGAAACATGATTAGTACATATGCTAGGTAAGGAATATAGTATTCAAAAAATTATAATTGTAACTCTGTGGTAATATGTGTAAATAAAAAGAATGAAAGTAAATATAACAAACTATAAAAGTACTAATCTCCTGATGGTAGTATAATGATGGTACTATAATTTTATCACATCCTTTCTAAGTCTTCCACAATTTCTATTATGAATATATATTCTACTTACAAGTAGAACAAATATAAGCCCCTCAGTGTTATGCTAATTTCCAAGTATAAACTCTTTTATGTATTCATTCATTCATTCATTCATTTATTCACCAAATTTTTTTTTTTAAGATTTTATTTATTTATTTGACAGAGAGAGATAGCGAGAGCAGGAACACAAGCAGGGGGAATGGGAGAGGGAGAAGCAGGCTTCTTGCCGAGCAGGGAGCTCAATGTGGGACTCGATCCCAGGATCCTGGGATCATGACCTGAGCCAAAGGCAGACGTTTAACGACTGAGCCACCCAGACGCCCCATTTATTCACCAAATATTGATTGACCAGCAATAAATAAGAGAGACAAGATACATCATCTTTCTATTTTACTGAAAGAAGGCAGAACATGAGTAAGCAAGAAAATACATATATTAATAGTCAATCAAACATATAAATAAATAATTGATAATTATAATGCATGTTATTCAGGAAATAAGCAAGCAGTAAATAGAGGGTCATGATAGAATGTAATTTATGAAGAAGTATGACAGGTGGTAGTAGATAATTAAAAATATCAACCATGTAAATGGCTAGGAAAGAACCTTCCAGGCAGAGGAAACAGCAAGTGCAAAGATGTTCAGATGAACATAAGCATGATACGTTCCAGAAACAGAAATAAAATCCAGTGTGACTAAAATATGACTGTGAAGAGGAAGTGTGGGAAGGTAGAAAGGAGAAGATTGTTAGGGTGATGATAAGGGGTTTGGATTATAAGTGCAATAGAAAGCTTTTTAAAGGCTATCTGGCCTAACTGTTTTGTAATCATAAAGTTTCTGATACTACTGCTTGATAATCAAGGTAATTACATTATTGCTAATATTGAATTTGTTCTACAAAAGTAGCTATCACTCTACCAATTTATATATTTATATAAATTTAAATAAATACAATGAACAATGTCTGAAATTATTTATTACGCATTTATTTCTTTAAACCCCTTTACCCTTCTTCTGGATATCTCCCCTTCCCTGTATTCTAAGACCCTATATAATTCTGCTTATGCTTCTAATCTGGCCATTCTTATTACTCCTCTTTTCTCTAAAGTGTCATTTGTGTCCCTACTAGGCTCTTTCACTTGAAAATCTCATATATTTCCACAGTTCCATAACACTCCCTATTCTCTCCTCCCCTTGGAGGTAAAGACAAGCATTCCATATTGTGTTCCTAGCTTAGATCAATCAAAAGAAACATAGCCAGTGTATTTCTTTGCCTCAGACATCTCTATATGGATACTCTCTCAACTGCTCCTGAACTCTATATCCAAAACCTAATTTTTTTTTGTTTCTTTGAACTAACATTTTTATTAATAGAACCAATTCTATTAATCAATCATTCAAACTCAAAACCACCAATTCACCTTAAATATGTCCTTGTATCTCCTCCTCCATGACTTTATTTCCTCCACTATGCCATTCTACCTACTCATGGCTCATGCATGAACCCTACTTCGCATGCACAATATCCATTCTTTTACTAGGAGTAACATATATTTATGGCTGGAATATGTCTCTTCTTTTCCATTTCCACCTTTATTTTCTTCGTTTCTTGAAACTGAAGCTTGTCAGCTAACAAGTAGCTGACAGGTAGGAGGGGGAAATGGCAAATATAATATAGGTGTAGTTGTCATATGTTGCACAGATATACAGAAGAAAGAAGGCATAAAAAATTGGGTTGTTATGAACTGTAGATATCTGTATTTTGCCCCACTATCAGCGGCTTTTGGCAGGCACCAAGATCATGTAGCTTGTAAAATGTAAAATTCGTTCAGTCTCTTATTACGAGTAAATTAGACTCCCATATGGAAGTCATAATTTATTTATAATTTTCAATGTAATATGTTATTAAGATATTGAAAAATGTTTAAGTGTTTTGGTCACATATTGAATGAACAATATCTAGTTAGGAAGAACACATTTGACTCATGCTAATGTTTGTTAAGAATACACATATTATATAATATAATCATGATACAAAAGCTTTCTGTTGCCATAAATTGACTTGACATTTCACTTTATTTTATTTAAGATATGTGGGAATGACCCTTAGCAAGGTTATGCATATATTGTGTGTTTAAACTTTGTTTATACTGAATACTTGTAGATACAGTAATCGTTAAACATCTCAGTTGGGAATTCTAACATTTAAGTTTAGGCAATGAAAAGCAGGGTAGTTTTAACAAAGTGTCTTCTGAAGGAGGAGCAATCTATATCTTCAGAAATACAAAGTCCTCATATCCATTATAATTGGTCTAGACTATCAAGTTTTCATCGGCCCACATGCTTAATAATTTTTCTCTCTAATGCTCTCTCACACTAACATTCATTCATTGTACAACATAGTTTCCATTATCACTTAGGTAAGAAAATATGGAATATTTTTAATTAAGACAGAGTAAAAGAACAATCCTACAAAAAGTCAACGGAAATCTTGTAAAAAGTTATCATATTTCATTAAGTTGATATCATTTTTTCACCTAATTTATTTTTTAAATGATCTAAAACCATAAGTAGTTTTGATTATAAGAAAACACATTTTATCACTGCTTAGTTTTCACCCATCATTTCCAGAAATAGTTTTATCTTCAGACATCTTCACCTGACATTTGGAAGCTCAAAGCACTCCAGGGTCTGCCAGGTCTAGAATACCAATTTTATCTATATTCTCTCTCTCTCTTTTTTTTTTTTTTTCATAGAAAATCCATAATTATACATAAATCTGCCAGACATGGGGATTCTGTAACACTGAAACTCTCAAGTTATGGGCATTATCTAGGCCTTGAAAGAAAAATGAGTTTGGTTTATTTCTATTTATTTGGTTTATCTGTAATATAAAACTAGCATTTGGGTCTTGCCTTAATTAAAAAAAAAACAAAACAAAACATTTTTATACAATCCATTAGAGTTAAAATTATTTCACACTGCTAACAAAAGTTTGAACAACCTTCTTTTGAAATGTAACTTATTTATGTAAGGTAGTTTAATTTTATATTATATATCATATAAGTACATTCTTTATCTTTTTATTATCTCACTATATCTCCCAGCAGTGTTTTAATCAATACATGTACACATACCACATTTCAACATGATAGGTGTTAAATGTTAGATGTTTCTATTTATTATTAGCATTTTTTCTCCTTTAACAACTTTAGCTTCTTTTTCTTTTCTCATTGTATACTCTATTCCAGGTATAAATCTTTCTGAGCCCATCAGGAAGATGGATGAAATGTTAAGCTTTAAAGCAGTAGAACATCCTATTTGGTAGCTTTGATGTACAAGCATTTGGTAGTTATGTTAAATGGGAATGAGTAATTTTTTAAAATTGTATATATAAAGCCAGCTACATTTTTGAAATTTCCTTCAATCACTTATAGTTATTAAGCCAATGTAATCTTATTCTTCAAAGCCATTACTGGATGTTTTCAATATTTAAAGCGATAGATGCTTCAGCTATTCAATTTTTATATCTATAATTAATTGATTATACACTTGAAGTAAAACTTCTGTGTAATGAGATTTTCAAACTTGCTAAAAGGAACTATTTCTTTTTTTTACTATCTCTTAATTTTCATTAAATTAATTTCCAAAGCTCACAAATAACATTGGAAACTCATCACTGAGATATAAAATAAAGCATCCTTTGCTGAATATAGATACGATGAGCTTAAAGACACTGAATTTTAAAAAAAAGTTGTCCTCACAAAATATATACAAAGTTAGCCTTCAGTCATATATTTAACTTCTAGATGATTCTATTTCTCTGTTCTGAGCAAGAATAGATGTGGTAGCACAGAAGGTAGCAAATAAAATTGCAGCTACTTTGCTAAAGAAGAGATGTGGCTTTTGCAGATAAAGTAGCAACCACTTGATGTAAATAAAGGGATGGTTCTAAAAACTAGGAAAAATAAGAAGCATTGTAGTCAGTTCATTTAGTACAGAAAAGTTGTTTGGAATGTGGAATGCTCTGAATAAAAACGACTAATGGAATTATATTGAGACTTTTCCAATTACATAGTATTTTTTCTCTATTAAAATCTGTTTAATGTTTTATAACTTATAATTTATCTTAATGAATGTTCCCTTTTTAAGAGATGAGCAGCTTGAAGAAGCTGATGTTTGAAGTAAAACAATAATTTATATTTGGCAGTTTTGATGTGCAAGCCTAGGCAGTTTTGTAAAATGGGAATGAATAAATTTTTTAAATTTTATAAACAAAGTCAAGTGCAATTAGAAATTGATTAAAAAAAAAAAACTTCCATCATTTTTAGTTTGAAAATTGATACTTTAAACTTACATTTTTTCATTAGATATAAGAATGAAATTGGTCGGGGCGCCTGGGTGGCTCAGGCAATTGAGCGTCTGCCTTCCGCTCAGGTCATGATCCCAGAGTCCTGGCATCGAGCCACGGCATCGGGCTCCCTGCTCCGCGGGAAGCCTGCTTCTCCCTCCCCCACTCCCCTTGCTTGTGTTCCCTCTCTCGCTGTGTTTCTCTCTGTTAAATAAATAAAATCTTAAAAAAAAAATGAAATTGGTGATATTTATCATATTTGTTTTGAGAGCCAAAAATCTCAGTTCAAAAATAAGTGTTTTACTAATTCTTATTAGCTCTCATGATCTCCATGCTCACTCTCTTTATTTTCATTGTTTTAATTTTTCTATTTTAATATATTTTTTAAAAAAACTGCTTTAAATTCAAACAGAAGGCCCTAATTAAACGAAAAGTTATGATTTTGAAATTACAATGATCTACATTAGGTCAGTAAAAATAAATAGACCATTTAATATGAAAAACTTAGAACTGCACCACTTTATACCAAAAACATTAGTTTTTGTGTGATCAAATCTTTTTTCCCCTTTTTAAATTAATTAATTTTTATTTATTTATTTTTTATTATTAACATATAATGTATTATTTGTTCCAGGGGTACAGGTCTGTGATTCATCAGTCTTACACAATACACAACGCTCACCACAACACATACCCTCCCCAATGTCCATCACTCATCTTATTAGATAACTTCAAAGATAGAAATTTTTTAAAAGCAGACTAAAAAAGATACAAGGAAAGAGCTATTTAGGACTTAAAACATTCTATATAGAAAAAAAATAGATACTAGTTCGCTTCTCTTCTGCAGCTTAAAACTCTAGTTGTTAAAAATAACACATAAGCGCATGACACATTAAAAGAAAATGGCAAAGCAACAAATTAATAAAAATAGAAGTCATGACCACACAAGAGAGGCTGTATTTATTTCTTTTCTTTCTTTTTTTTTTTTTTTTTGAGATTTTACTCATTTATTTGCAAGAAAGAGAGGTGGGGAGGAGGAGCAAAAGGAGAAGGACAAGCAGACTCCACGCTGGGCACAGAGCTGGATGCAGGGCTTTTCCCAGAACCCTACGATCATGACCTGAGCTGAAGTCAGATGCTTAACTAACTGAGCCACCTGGGTGCTCCAGGAGAGGTTGTATTTTATATGCCAATAGGATCATAAAGATAAATATTTCCTCCTCGTTCCCTTCCCTCCTTCCTTCCCTCCTTCCTTCCTTCCTTCCTTCCTTCCTTCCTTCCTTCCTTCCTTCCTTCTTCCTTCCCTCCTTCCTTCCTTCCTTCCTTCTTTCCTCCCTCCATCCCTCCCTCCCTTCCTTCCTTTTATCTTCCCTCCTTCTCTTCCTTCTGTCCTTCCTTTCTTTTTCCTTCCTTTCTTCCATTCATTCATCTATTCATTAAAATACATGGAGTACTTGTGTAAGCAAGCTAAGGCTCATTATGTAGTTGACTCTATTATTGTGAGGTACTGATAATTACCCTTTTTGGTGATCTTAAACATACGTTTTGAAGATTTAGAGAAATAAGAAAATTTATCCCAAATGCCATTTAAACCATTTCTACTCACAACAATTTTTTTTTCCTCCTATAACACATTTTCTGTACTGTCATCCTACAGCACAAAAACCATTTAAAACACCTGCTGGATATCAGAATAAACACTGTTCAAATTCATATCCTTCAAAAGCTTTGTTTAATTTTGAAACTAGTAAGATAGTACTTTAAATAGAGATACCTGATTGCAGTGACCATGTGATATTTTCTTATGCTTCTTCTCTTTAAACCAGCATGTTTTATGATATTATGGAGTCATAACACTTTTAACCCAGCCTATCACTCATTTCCAGAAGTTTAAATTTTTTAAGTAAAAGTCAATATCCTTGTAGAAGTGTAACTAAATAAATCACAATTGTTGCCTTGGCATTTTAATTTTAGGAATTTTTAAAAACTGGATTCATTTATTCATTCTTTTTTTCCAACATTATTCAGTATCTGAATCTAGGATAAATTCTTGTCACCTATAATCTAGGCAAAATTAGAAATTTATAATCATCTAAGAAAAATAAGCAGTGGGACTGTTTCACTAAATGTTTTCAGATGTTAACTATTCTAAAGCAAAGGTTGTTTTGGGTGCCACATTTTGTAAAGAAAACTATTTGCCCAGAGGAGAGGTGTCTGAGTAGTTCAGCATCTCAAATCCAAGTCTCATAAGGAAAACTGAAGGAGGTAAAATTGTTTAAACTGAAGGAAAATTTAGCTATGGGGATAAAATATCAGTCTTTGTTTTTTAATCCAAAGAAATATGGAGGTAAAATTATTAGTTCATCTGTGAAACTTAAAATGAATAACTAGGGACAATTAGAAGAGGTTAGAGAAACATATTTTAATCCAAGCTAAACACACGCACACACACACACACACGGCATTCTAGGCAGGGAAGGGTAAGGCATAACTTTGGTGGTTATATGGAAAATAAACTTATTTTGAGAAAGCATGGAAGCAAGAAGATTAGATAGAAAGCTATATCATCTGGTAGAACATGTGGCTCTTAATCTCAGGGTTGTGAGTTCTAGCCCCACATTGGGTATGGAGATTACTTAAAAAATAAATTTATTTATTTATTTATTTATTTATTTATTTATTTATTTATTTATTTATGTTATGTTAAGCACCATACATTACCTCATTAGTTTTTGATGTAGTGTTCCATGATTCATTGTTTGTGCATAACACCCAGTGCTCCATGCAGTACGTGCCCTCTTTAATACCCATCACCAGGCTAACCCATCCTCCCACCCCCCTCCCCTCTAGAACCCTCAGTTTGTTTCTCAGAGTCCATAGTCTCTCATGGTTCATCTCCCCCTCCGATTTCCCCCCCTTCATTCTTCCCCAGAGTCCATAGTCTCTCATGGGTCAAAATGAGAGAAATCAGATGAGATTGGGTGCATTCAGGGTGGTTACAGAAGGGAGGGCGTGGGGGGTTGGGGAAACCGGTGATGGATATTAAGGAGGGCATGTGTTGGGATGAGTACTGGGTGTTATATGAAACTAATGAATCGTTAAAACCTACAACAAAAACTTATGATGTACTATATGCTGGCTAACTGAACATAACAAAAAAATAAAATAAAATAAAAAGAAAGCTATATCATGACCCAACAGTGAAATCTCACTTGGTTGTGACAGTAATGGAGATGACCAATGTATACATGTTTTGTTAGTATTTTGTAATCAAAAGGATTTGGTGAATGAATGTGGTGAATGAAGGAAAGAAAGAAATGAAGGATTATCTCTAGGACTTTTATTTGAAGCAACTTTGTGAATGGGAGTACTGGTAGCTGGCAATATTGTAGGAGGAATGAGCTTGGGGCAGATATCAAGAGCATCCTTTTAGATGATGCAACTTTGGGACTTGAAATTTTTATTAGATATAGAAGTAATGTCTAGGCAGTTAGATATATGTATTTAGAATTCAAATGAAGTCAAGGCTTGGGATGGAGATTTGAGGATCATCAGCATTTAGCCAATATTTAATACCATGGAATGAGATAAGTGCATCTCAAGAGATTGCAATTAGAGAAGAGAGTGAATTCCAGATAGATATTTTTTTAAATGCCAAAATTGAAAGACCAAGTAATGAAGAGAGAGAGAGAGAGAATGAGAGAATGGATTAACAGTCTTCTTGGTAGCAAGAAATCTATGAAGTATCAATCTTGGAAGAATGGGATCTTGGAAGATATAGAAAATTCTTCGGTAATTCAAATTTTCTTATGGAAAATTTAATGCAATTCTTTTCATCAAAAATGGAATTGTAGTTTATGTAAAATGATACAATTTATAGAACACTTGTTATTCCCAAAGATACTGAAAGTTATTATATTTTGCTACATGTAAGCATTCTGAGAATGTTAATGTGAAGTAATTTAATACTTTTGAAACACAAGCTTATTATTTCACTCAAAGGGAGACGTGATGGTGACTATATCGTCTTAGTTGATTAACTTAGAATTTAGACTAATTTAGAGATTAAAGAAAGGTAACATGAATTTCAAGGGTCATAGATCAATTAGACAATTTAATGATAAAGTGAGATAGTTTACATGCTTATTATATTTGGCTAAACTTAGAGTTGGAATATAATGATTTTTTTCCTTATGTTTTCAAGAGCAGATCTTTATTTCAAATAATGATAATTGATTTCTATGTTACTATTTTTTTAAATTTTGCTGGTAACAGACAATAGGTGTTTCATTCAGATTCATGGTTAATTTTTCAAGAAGGCAATAAAAACACTCAGGAAGTAGGGGTATGGGGAGAATCACATTCAATTGATATACGTATATATGTCTAGCTTTCACAATTGATATACGTATATATCTGTCTAGCTTTCACAAAATAATCTTGCTTTCTTACCCACCGTCATGCTTCTAATGTAACTGTCACTTGCTTTGACATACTGATCTCCATAACAGTAGACAGCAAGCAGGAGAAACCTCCTATAATTTATTGTGTTTTCAAATATTAGACCATCTAAAAGGCCAAAACAGAGAAAAGGAATTTGGAAATGGGGCGATATTTCAACATAGCAGCACAAAATGCTTATAATGGCTACAAACAAGTGATGTTTGTTTTGCAAGTTTTCCACTGTTTATTTCTGGATATAAGTTCACTTTATTGTTATACATTCTACAGAATGGCAGAAACTTGGTTAAGAACAATTTAAATTATCATTATAAACAACAATGTTTATCATGGTTTAGATATTAAGATTATGTTATTAAAATTGTATTCTGGATAATTTTACCTTCTGCTACTCATGAAATCAGGTGAAAAATAAATAAAAAGTAAATATTTAAATTGGGAATCTCAGTTATTATTACTTCACAGAAAGAAATTTTAGTGACACAGTATATCTCAATAAAAAAATGCCAGAAATTTTACAAACTATAATATCAACTTTGTAACATGTCACTGATAACAATGGATAACTCTTGATTATATTGCTTAACAAGAAATGTTCTAATACAATAAATTCTAAGGCTAGAATACCTTATTTAACTGACAAGCATTTCTTTCTCATTTTCCATTTCATGAAGTAGATTAAAAATTCTATACATTTCAGGGCGCCTGGGTGGCTCAGTTGGTTAAGCGACTGCCTTCCGCTCAGTTCATGATCCTGGAGTCCTGGGATCGAGTCCCGCATCCGGCTCCCTGCTCGGCAGGGAGTCTGCTTCTCCCTCTGACCCTCCCCACTCTCATGTGCTCTCTCTCATTCTCTCTCTCTCAAATAAATAAATAAAATCTTTAAAAAAAATTCTATGCATTTGTCCATTCCTTATGTGCAAAAATAAGTCCTCATTCTCATAATCCTAAATTTATCTTTATTAAAGTTAAAAGTATTGTGACACCTGGATGGCTCTGTCAGTTAAGCATATGCCTTTGGCTCAGGTCACGATCCCACTGTCCTGGGATCGAGCCCCACATCAGGGTCCTTCCTTGCTCAGTGGGGAGCTTGCTTCTCCCTCTCCCTCTGCCTGCCACTCCCCCTGCTTCTGCTGCTCACTCTCATGCGTTATCTCTCTGACAAATAAATAAATAAAATCTTTTAAAAAATAAAAGTAAAAGTAAATGTCAATATCCACTGGGCAATTTTCTTGTTATTCTGAAATATATCTAGTTATATGTTTTTGGACTTTTATTTTAGTGTGCTGTCTCCCAATTAGAGCTCTTTTTGCTCTCTCTCTGTCTTTTTTAGAAATAAAAGACACACCAGCTCACACAACAATCATGACTATACCTCCCACAAATGATGATGATGATGATAGCTATGAGACTGGGACTTTATAGATCATAGAACAAGTGCTTGCTGCTCAACTTATTAGCTGTGTGTTCCTTAGCAAGTTACTTATATACTCTCTTTCAGTCTCTTCAACCTAGAAGAAGGACAAGAATGCAATGCCTAGCTTAAAAAGTGTTACAAGGATGAAATGAAATAATATATGTGGAAACCCTCAGAAACAAGTGCAAGTACTTTGATTCATTTTATTAGTGGTAATGATAGATTTAAGCAGCTATATCATCTTTTATTCTCATCTCTGCTCACAGTATCTGAGTTTAGGCCCACAGAATGGGTTCACTTTATATAGAAACTCAATGGAGGGCGCCTGGGTGGCTCAGATGGTTAAGCGTCTGCCTTCAGCTCAGGTCATGATCCCAGGGTCCTGGGATCGAGTCCCACATCAGGCTCCCTGCTCCTTGGGAGCCTGCTTCTCCCTCTGCCTTTCTCTCTCTCTGTGTCTCTCATGAATAAATAAATAAAATCTTTAAAAAAAAAAAAAAAGAAACTCAATGGATACACATGCCCATAAGAATCTTAACACATCAGCACCCTGAATTAATCACTTAAGCTAATTAACTCTAGCAATTAATATCAAAGTGATTTACATAAGTTGTGAAATATTTATTGCATATTTAGCCAGTATTTTCCACTTGAAAGGGAAATTGGAGAAGTATCCTATGGGATTCAGGAAAGATATGTGTTATATTGAAGTTAAATAAAGTGGGAAAATGTAGTGATATCATTTAATTATCCACTTGCAGAATACTATGATGATAAATGAAGATAAATTGTGTTTTATAAATATTTGGCCTTTGTATCTTCATTTAAATTGTGCTGAATACAAAAATTATGCATATCCTAAAAGTTGTATCTGTAAATCCAATCTACCATACAATAAACAAAGTATATATGCATACCTAGTTAAATATTAGACTAATTAGCTAAGAAGGAGAAAATAGAGGTTATAATCACAATGATTATTTATAGCAATTAGAATGTCACATGCTAAACACAAACACTATTAAACCAATACCCATTTACTGATAATGAATATTTTCATTAGGAAAAAAGTACTTTAATGTTTCTTGCTACTAGTTATTCTCAACAAAATATTCATATATATTTTTGAGAGAAGAGTAATGGGAAATTATGTGTTTTTCTTTTTAAATAATATAAATACTATAGTAGGATAAAATAAATGTGAAAGGCTGTATAAATGCACATGTTTTACATACAAAGTGACATTGTGCTTGCTTTCTGACTCTAAGACTTAGACTATTTTCTTATTAACGTATCTTTTTTTTTTTAAAGATTTTATTTATTTGACAGAGAGAGACACAGCGAGAGAGGGAACACAAGCAGGGGGAGTGGGAAAGGGAGAAACAGGCTTCCTGCTGAGCGGGGAGCCCTATGCGGGGCTGGATCCCAGGACTCTGGGATCATGACCTGAGCCAAAGGCAGACGCTTAATGACTGAGCCACCCAGGCGCCCCCTATTAACGTATCTTTTCAATAGTTTGGAATAGAGCAGGACAAATCTAAAATCGTATACAACTAAGTCTTTTTCTCTCATGTAAGCATGGTGATTAAGGTAACATATAACTAGTGGCTTGTTGACTACTGAAAGGGAGGTCATTTTTAAAAGCAGAGTAAGCTAAAATACCCTTTTCTGATATATTTATAATTCTGATATATTAATTATAATAATCAATATAAATGAAGTCCATTTGGTGATGTTATTAAGGAAAAAGAAAGTTCTCAGAAAATTAAAATCAGAAAAGGAGTTCAGATGCAAAAATCCATTTGTTTTATTTTTATAACTTGATTTCTACTAGATTTAGTTATTTTTCTAAAAGAAACAAGCTTTCAAAAACAATGTCATATTTTGTACCACATCTAGAAGAAACTATGCCTACTATTGTTTTTAATATTCTCAGCTTTGTTCCTGTCAACTCTTTCTGTCCTGAATTTTAATAAAAACAGTAATAATTACAGAAGACCGTTTTAGAAATAGTAGTTTACACTTATAGTTTGTGTTCACAATTTAGTTAAAAATGGATAATGGCAGAGAGAGTCTGACCAATTAATTTCTCAATATCTGAGCTATTTTCAGGATTTTATGTATGTGCTAAATGTCTAACTTTTTAAGAAACTGGGATAAATATTCTTGCTACAATATTTTTGAGGCCAGTAGATGCTTTGATTTCAACTCTATGTGATCTAAAGCTCACACTACAGCACACCCATGGTTATAAGTCCTGTGTCTCTGCAGTTGCCTACAACGATGTTCACTTGGGGAGGATGAGCAAAAGCAGAAAGGTAAAAGTGCCTTGAAAAAAACTAAAGAGGGGTTTTCTTAGCAAACACCACTTTACGGCTGATTGCATTTCTTTCGTGAAGGATGGCATCGGATTGTTAATTGAATGAATTATTTTAATGTACTAGATATATAAAACCTATCACAATTATGAAGACATAAATTACAACTGTCAACATTACTATACTGGGAGACTATTTTAATTTTAAAAAAGAGAATCAGCAGGGCGCCTGGGTGGCTCAGTTGGTTAAGCGACTGCCTTCGGCTCAGGTCATGATCCTGGAGTCCCGGGATCGAGTCCCGCATCGGGCTCCCTGCTCGGCAGGGAGTCTGCTTCTCCCTCTGACCCTCCTCCCTCTCATGCTCTCTGTCTTTCATTCTCTCTCTCTCAAATAAATAAATAAAATCTTTAAAAAAAAAAAAAAGAGAATCAGCATAACTGTTGTCAACATCTTAACAACCACTAACAAAGGGAATTGCTAATTGTGACCTCTTGATCCCTTTAAATTTGGTGATCAATACAAGTGTATTCTTATCATTTTCAAAATCTGAACTGGTCATTATCTGTAGTTAAATCTATCCTAAATGATCACACATTTCTGGAACTGGTCACGATTTTAAACTTGTCTTTTTTTTTTTTTTTTTTTTACTGAGGTAAATTTTTGGTCACCAAAAAACATTTAAGAAAAGAGAGGTTGTATTTTATGTACTGAATGGTAAATTGTTACTAGTACATGATAGAATAAATTATGATAATGATTCGCATGTAGTTGTGATAATCAGAACAACTGTGTTTTCAATGTAAACTTCATATAAAATAGTTTACTTATAGTTACATTTCAATATATTTTAGAGGTTAGTCTGTAGGAAGAGCAACAAGGACTAACAACAAGTATTATTTTAAATAATAAATAATTTCCATTTTTATTTATTTGTTTGTAACTGATTAAGCTTTGTTCATAGTTTATCTGAAATTATATATTTATATTACCTGGGAGTCAATCTCACAGAAGGTCTGCTCAGACTTTTTATAAAGGACATGTTAATCTTCATTAAAAATTCTCATAGCAATGAAAAAGAATACCACAAATGCTGACAACTATATTTTCTCCCACTACAGAAAGAATAGTAATTTATCAATATATTGATCAATTAATATAAATTAATTGTGATTCATTTTGCCTTTGCCTTAAAAGCATCTGTTTGAAGAAAATAATACTGAATTGCATTCTTAAAGATTTTTTCATCACTTCTTTATTTTGAAGAACTAATCACATTATATAATGAAAGGGAATGTCAGGAGGTAGTAATAAATTCTCATAGTTCATTAATTTAAAACGTGAAAAAGATAAAGATCTAACAAGAATGTTTTTGTTGTTGCAAAAATAAAATAGCAGGCATATTTAATCCTGGTTAAAGATAAGGAAATTTAAAATGTTAGAGACCAATTTCCTTGTGGGTAGGGATTGTTCTTGGTTTCCATATCCCTAAACCAATCCTGGGCATGTAGAGGATACATTAAATTCAATCTACCTCATATATACATTGAAAGATGACAATCAAAACTTTATTTTGAAAGATCTTTAATTAAGGAACTAAAATTTCCTTTTTGAAATGTGAATCAAGATAACTCTGCCTGAGAGACAAATAGAAAAAAATGGAATCTTGTGTAACAAGTGTTATTGATATAGATCAATATCAACATAGATATTGATCTATAAACATAGATCAAAGGCAAAAATATTCATTCGAGGAGCAAAAGGCATTGCTTTTCAAATTTTAACAAATTGGTCAATTTTATCAATAAGGCAATTCCAGATAATGTCTCTGATTTGATGTTTTACCAAAATAATTCAAACCCTGGTTTAAGAATTGTCGGTTTAAGGTTTCCCCTTTTTTGATACCTAGGAAGATAGGTTATGTATGCTACACACGTGTAAATGTCAATATGTGTGTGGATTGAGACAGAAAGAGGGAACAATATTTTATTAGACCAACTGACACTCTTACAGGTATCTTTGTGGAAATTAAGTAGCTTAATTGCTATCAGTATTTCTCTTTTATCTTCAATTTGTCTTAATAATAAAAGTTCTTCTGAATTTTGAGTGAACAAAATGACTAATATTATGCTATTTTTAACTATAATATATTTTGACTATTTTCAAGGGCTACAATGTGTCTTTCTGTGCAAAAATGATTATTCATAGGAGAGAAAAAATGGATTTCAAGGGAGAAATGAAAAAAAAATCATTATTTTGAATTGTAATCTGGAATATTTAATATGTCATTGCTATAATAACTGAGACCAAAATATATAATATAATTTTATTAACAAACTGAATTTGTTTCAATGCAATATCTACAAGATAAAACCTGGGATTACATTCCTTGTTAAAAGAGAAATTGTAACAATTTTTAAAAAGTGAGAATATAATATTGGGAAACAAAGACAACTGAGCTTTATCAATCAATTGATTCTAGCCTCTTATAAGTAAATATACTTCCTTTTTTCTATTTAACGGCATATAAATAATGATAATAATAATCCTGCACCCACATCAACTTTTATTTTTACCAGAAGTCTGTAATTAATATAACACTAATTCTTATTCATAGATACTCTTTATATCATAGAAACTGAAGTAAAGAGGTCTTTGAGAAGACATTTATTATTATAGTCATTTATTTTTTTATATGTTATCTTTTAAATGCTATTTTTTCTTTCTTTTATTTTTTTGATTTGAGTATAGTTGACACACAATGTTACATTAGTTGCAGGTATACAACCTAGTGATTCAACAACTCTATACATTATGCTATGTTCACCATAAAAATAGCTATGATCTGTCACCATGCAACCTATTGCAATACCATTGACTATATTACCTAGGCTGTACCTTTTTTCCCCCATGATTTACTCATTCCATAACTGCAAGCCTGTATTTCCCACTCTCTGTAATTCATTTTGCCCATCTCCCCATCCCCTCCCTTCAGGCAACCATCAGTTAGTTCTCTGTATTTATAGGTCTGATTCTGCTTTTGTATGTTTTGTTTATTCATTTGTATTCTTTTTAAATGCTATTTTAATACAAGAACTCTGTCAATTTTTATTTTTAAAATATCTAATATATATATATATATTTTCAATAATGGTGTCTCCCTTTGCATTTATAATTAGGCTTCTAACTTAGAATTTGTTACTTATAGTTTTTCTGTTCAGTTCATGTCTTTTTAACACTACATTCCATTTGTACTCTACTTTGACAGATAGCATGAGATAGGCATATATTCTTGGTTTCTCTAAATATTTCAAAATTTGCTAAATAATGCATTCCATGAATCAGGAATTTTGTATTAATCAGATCTTCGTTTTCAACAATTTGAATGATGGCTGACATATAATAGATGCTCCAAAATATTTTCTGGCTAAACGTTTACAGATGGGGGGATGATGTTTATGAAGAAAATCCTATAATTATGAATTATCTATTTTTTATATTAATCAGAGATTTTCAGTATGCTTTGCATCAGTGTCATGCAGACCTAAGTCTCATCCTATCTTTGCTTTACTGTCACCATTTTCAAATCTAAACACAGCCAGTTTCACTTCCAACATTATAACTTTCAATTTCTTTGCTGCATTTCACCTTTGCTGACTAGTTACCTCTTTGGATTGACCATTTTTGTAAAATGTCATGTGACTTTATTATTGGGAGATAAAGAGGCAACGCAACTACACACTTTGCTGTCTCTATGTGTGCTAATCAAGTGTGCAGTAATCACCAACAGAATTTGAAAGAAGTGATGTAATTGGCCACCAAACACCATGTCTATCTGTTATTTATATAGTGACTTGTGGACAGAAATGCTAGCAGCAATGTTTACACTTTACGCAATGCCTTACAATTAACATATCATGGTAAGTGATGTTTGAACCATATTCTAGTAAGTGGAATATTTCAATATTGGTAGCAGGCAATGGGGGGACTGTTTGTCCTATTAAGTCAAAATGTTGAAAATAATGTTCAGGAATAGAGAGGTATATTAGTTGAACAGAGTGAAGACACTAATACATATGTACATACATGAAACAGGTTTGGACAAAAAGTGGCATTTTACATGTGGAGGAAGTATAGCCTAGTTATTAAATAATATTAGGAAAACTATTTATATGGACCAAAAAAAAAAGGAAGATGAGGAATAATCACTACCTTACATCCCATGGGAAAATAATTTAGTCAAGAATTAATGAATAAAACCCAGGGAGAAAACCCTAGGATTTTTTAAAAGAAAATGTAGACAAATATTTATGATCTTAGCAAGAAAATGGTCTTAATTAAAAAAAAAAGTTTAGATACAAATTCATGAAAGAAAGGCAGATTTGACTACATAAAAATGAAATACTTCTTTATTATGAAAGACCAGTGACAGAAATACTCATTTAAAGAAAAGAAATGCCATTAATAATAAAGCTTGCCTAAAATACAGTAAGAAAAAGCTTATATACCAATTAAATAGGCAAGAAACATAGGAAATTTGCAGAAAAATAGATGGCTAATCTTTGAATAGTTTTTTAAACTCATAAATAAATCAGAAAATACAAATTAAAACAATAAGATATTTTTCACAATCAGATTAGTAAAACATAAAAAATTAAAATAACATGAAAGATTAATAATAGTTCATTTTAAAAAGGATGCACACATCCTGGCATTCTTATGTTCTGCTAGTGAGAGTATTAGTTAGCAAAGACTTTTTGGAGCATTCAATAACGCTATCAAAATTTTAAGCATGCACACATTTTTAAAATGATTTTTTTAAATTTATTTTAGATATAGGGAGAGAGAGAGAGAGAGAGCATGAGTGGGAGGGGCAGAGGGAGAAAGAATCTCCAGCAGACTGTGCTGAGTGAGGAGCCTGATGCAGGGCTCCATCATAAGTCCCTGAGATCCCAACCTGAGCTGAAACCAAGACTTGGACTCTTAGCTGACTTTGCCATGTAGGTGCCCCTAAGCATGCACACATTTTACCTGGAAATTCAAACTCTAGGACTTTTTTCTATGAAACTAGCTCTACATGAGCCCTAAGTGAAAATACATGGCAGAGTATAAATAATAAAATCAGTATTTCATTCCCCATTTTTTTTTTTAACCCATATTAATCTTTTCCTCAAATAGATCCATTACCATCCTGGCCCTGGCCTTTCTAAGTTTATTTACTCTGTCAGTACTGTTCATTTAAGCAAAATGTACATATAAATATATAAATATATATAAAATTAAACACAGCTTTTTCAAGGTAACCATCAATAAAGAAATAGTGTTACAATGTGCACAAATATAAACAGTACTAAAACAATGCAGTAATTTCTAAACAAAGTTCAGATGCAGTATTCTGTGTTTGAATAGTAAGCATATAATCAAGCCATACTGTATCACTGAGAGTGTTTGAAATCAGATCATCATTGCCACTAAATAACAGTGGTAGTGTGGGAAAAGACCTGACTCACAGGATTTTTAAAGATGAAATGAGTGGTATACAGAAAATGTTATGCATTGAGTCTGTCAATAGGTAGAGATTATAATTCTTATATCTCAAAAATCATTGGGTTATAGTATACATACACAGGCTTTGCCTATGTAAATATTTGTCCATTTTAATTGGAAGACTTTGAAGATAATAATATTTTAAGGAAAATTTTAGGAAATAAGTTGTAATTTTTAATAGCCTTCTCACAGTCTCTTTATGGGTCATTTTTATTTTGGTAATGTACTCTTTTATGAAACTGTCCTGTGAAAATCACTATAGCCATTTCCTCATTTATTTTTGAGCAATCGAATTGCTTTTACAGTTCCCACAATAAATGTTATTAGTGTGGATTGCTACATTTAACTATCTTTATCTTTTTAAACTATATTTTTGGTAAACATACATGTAATAGGACAAAAATAATGGTATCAAGTTGTATATTAATACCATATATTAGAGCAAATGCAAATGTGTATTTTAATAGATTAAAAAAAGAATATAGTTTAAATATACTATCCTAGAAATTGTGATGAGGATGTCTTAGAATATAAAAATTAAAAATAAAGGGACACCTGGGTGGCTCAGTCGGTTAAGCGTCTGCCTTTGGCTCAGGTCATGATCCCAGGGTCCTGGGATCGAGTCCCACATCAGGCTCCCTGCTCAGCAGGAGGCCTGCTGCTCCCCCTGCTTGTGCTCTCACTCTCTCTCTCTCTCTCTCTGGCAAATAAATAAATAAAATCTCAAAAAAAATCAGAAATAAGCATCTCAGATCATCATTATTTTTCTCCCAATCTAGACTAATATTTACTCTGGCATATCTGAATTTCTTAGTCATCACATAAAATATTATTTATATTAAAATATAATTTTTTTTTTTCAGAGAGGGTAACTCTCTGGAGAAGTGTAAAGGAATCTTTAGTAATATTAGAATCTCTGTCAAGTCATGATCAGCCAGCTACACTTAAGGAAATATTTTTAAGTATTTTGTGTATATTCATGCATTTATACAATAAAATTTACTCTCCTTAAAGGAATTAAAGACAATTTTCATGTCTCTCTGTCATTTAACTTTATGTCTCAAACTGTGTTTATTAATGTGGTTTTCTTGAGAAATATTCCAGTTTAACAGACTGAACCCCTGCTACCTACTAGATTTTGTTCCAAACATAAAAGATGCAAAAGAAAACAAACAAACAACACTCTGCCCACTCTCCATCAGCTAGAATCACTGGCTTCAAAATTCTTACCATGGCAGAGGAGATAGATATATAAATTGTTAATAAACTGAGTGACAAAAGCCAAAAATAGAGGTGTTTACAAAGCGTAGTATGGACATAAGGGAGTGGTGATCAACTAAATATGGAGAAGTTAGGGAAGGCTTTCTATGTATTTAATTCACTACCTATCTATTATCCTAGTTAATGATATGACTGTCCCTCATCAGGTAGACATATTATATCTAGACAATGACTAGACAAGTAATTGAACTGACCCCTAGGAAAAAAAAAATGTGGGTCTGAACTTCAGAGTCATATATTCACTTGCCTACCTGAGCTCTCCACTTAGATGTCTAGTTTGCCACCTCAAATCTAATATGTTCAGTACTGTGCTGTTGATATTCCATTCCCAAACCCATTCCTCTCTAGTCTTCTAAACGAGGTAATTGACCTCCATGTGGGTCAGGCCAAATACCTCAGGGTATCTGCAAGTATACTCATCTCCCAGAAATGTTCTTGCCTTGGATATCCACAGCTGTCTTCCTCAAGGTCTTCAATTGATGACTTCTCTAGTCTCTTTTATCTTATGGTTATTCTTGTTTTGTCTACCTCTGTTTTCTACTTTTTGTTATTCTCATTTATTTCTTATTATTCCTACTTTAGAAAATGACTCTAAGATGTTGGTCTCATTAATTAGCATGAATTTTGCTTTTCCTTAAATAGTTGACTAATGACTTGTTATGTATATCAAAAGAAACCACAGTATTCAACAATGTTAAAATTCCAAAATGACATAAACCTTAAGTACCTTAGAAAGAATCTTTCCTAGTAATTAAACTATAATTATACATTTCATTGGAGAAAAGGAGAAAAAAAATCATCCCTTACTTTTAAGATTAGATTATTCGCTACAAATGTGATTTTATAAAGAAATAATTAATCTCAGATGAAGCAGGAAAGAATATCCAAAGGGAAAAAGACAGCCTCTTCAACAAATGTTATTGGGAAAACTGGACAGTGACATCCAAATAATGAAACTGAACCATTTTCTTACACCATGCACAAAAATAAATTCAAAATGGATTAAAGACCTAAATGTGAGATCTGAGATCATAAAAACCCTAGAGGAGATCACAGGCAGTAACCTTTTTTACATCAGCCATAGCAACTTCTTTCTAGATATGTCTCTTGAGGCAAAAGAAACAAAAGCAAAAATAAACTATTGGGACCTCATCAAGATAAAAAGTTTCTGCACAGCAAAGGAAACAATCAACAAAACTAAAAGGCAACCTACAGAATGGGAGAAGATATTTGCAAATGACAGATCTGATAAAGCCTTAGTATCCAAGATATATAAAGAACTTATATAACTCAACAACCCTAAAATGAATAATCCAATTAAAAAATGGGCAGAAGACATAAATAGACATTTTTCCAAAGAAACCTTACATAGAGCCAATAAAGACATGAAAAGATGCTCAACATCACTGATCATCAGGCAAATGAAATCAAAATTACAATGAGATATCACCTCACACCTGTCAGAATGGTTAAAATAAAAAACACAAGAAATGAAGGTGTTAGCCAGGATGTGGAGAAAAAGGAACCCTCATGCACTGCTGGTGAGAATGAATCTGGTGTGGCCACTCTAGAAAAAAGTATGGAAGTTTCTCAAAAAGCTAAAAATAGAACTGCCCTATAATCCAGCAATTGTACTACTAGGTATTTACCCAAAGAAAATAAATATACTAATCCAAGGGGATACATACACCCTGATGTTTATGGCAGCATTATCTATAATAGCCGATTTATGAAACAGCCCAAGTGTCCATCGGTAGATGAATGGATAAAGAAAATAAATGCAGATATATGAAGATGAAGGGAATATTATGTTAAGGGAAACAGAAATAAGTCAGAGAAAGACAAATGCCATATAAATTCATTCATATATAGAATTTAAGAAAGAAAGCAAATGAGCTAAGGGAAAAAGAGAAAGAGGAAACCAAGAAACAAACTCTTACTAATAGAGAACAAACTGATGGCTACCAGACGGGAGGTGGGTGGAGGAATGGGTTAAATAGGTGATGGGAATTAAGGAGTGCAGTTGTGATGAGCATGGTGTTATATGAAAGTGTTGAACCACTATATTGTACATCTGAAACTAATATTACACTGTATGTTAACAAACTGGAATTTAAATAAAACTTAAAGAAACTAAATTAAAAATGTGCATAAATAACAAAACTCTCCTCTGCAGAACTATTAGAAATGTTATCAAATAAATCTCTTGCAATAGTATATCATGATCAACTGTTTATCATGAACAATTATGTCAAAGAATCAATGCATTTGGACTATCACCTTATATAAAAATAACTGCAATAAATAGAGTGTTTCTGAGGTATTTAAACTCTCAATGAATTATAGGCATATCGAAATTGACTATTGAAACTGTGAAAACTGAATATTTGAAAAATTTAGTCTCATACTGTCAGTTGCACTTGGGTGGTATAGAGGTAGCATTAGTGGAATTTATGAAGTCTGTCATGCAAGTTTACTGCCTATCGGCTCACTGAAATGGAAGTTATGTGACTTGTCAGAACTCCGTTTTCTTGCATATAGCATGTAAATAATAAAATAATTTTGAATATTACTGTGATAATGCTTGCCAAATTCTTTTTCTTTAGTGCTATATTGAGTTAATTTTTAACAAATACATATGTCCTGCAGAGCTAGGATTCCAGTTAGACATATTTCCTAATATATGTAACTAATTTTTTTAAATTAAATATAATTTTATTATGTTATGTTAGTCATCATTCAGTACATCATTAGTTTTTGATGTAGTGTTCCATGGTTCATTGTTTTTATATAATGCCCAGTGCTCCCTGCAAAACGTGCCCTCCTTAATACTCATCACTGTGCTAACCCATCTCTCTACCCTCCTCCACTCTAAAACTCTCAGTCTGTTTCCCAGAGTCCATAGTCTCTCATGGTTCATCCCCCTCTCTGATTCCCCCCCCCTTCATTTTTCCCTTCCTTCTCCTAATGTCCTCCATGCTATTCTTTATGTTCCACAAATAAGTGAAACCATATGATAATTGACTTTCTCTGCTTGACTTATTTCACTTAGCATAATCTCCTCCAGTCCCATCCACATTGATGTAAAAATTGGGTATTCAAACTCTCTGATGGCTGAGTAATATTCCATTGTATATATGGAACTACATCTTCTTTATCCATTCATCTGTTGAAGGGCAGCTCGGCTCTTTCCACAGTTTGGCTATGGTGGACATTGCTGCTATGAACATTGGGGTGTATATGGCCCTTCTTTTCACTACATCTCTGTCTTTGCAGTAAATATCCAATAGTGCAATTGCTGGGTCATCGGGTAGCTCTATTTTTAAATTTTTGAGGAACCTCCACACTGTTTTCCAAAGTGGCTGTACCAACTTGCATTCCCACCAACAGTGTAAGAGGGTTCCCCTTTCTCCACAACCTCTCTAACATTTGTTGTTTCTTGCCTTGTCAATTTTTGCCATTCTAACTGCTGTAAGGTGATATCTCAGTGTGGTTTTGATTTGAATTTCCCTGATGGCTAATGATGATGAACATTTTTTCATGTGTTTGTTAGCCATTTGTACGTCTTCTTTGGAGAAGTGTCTGTTCATGTCTTCTGCCTATTTTTTGACTTGATTATTTGTTTTTTTGGGGTTGGGTTTGAGAAGTTCTTTATAGATCTTGGATATCAGCCCTTTGTCTGTAGTATCATTTGCAAATATCTTCTCCCATTCTGTGGGTTGCCTCTGTTTTGTTGAATGTTTCCTTTGCTGTACAGAAGCTTTTTATCTCGATGAAGTCCCAAAAGTTCATTTTCACTTTTGTTTCACTTGCCTTTGCAGGTGTACCTTGAAAGAAGTTGCTGTGGCTGATGTCATACAGGTTACTGCCTATGTTCTCCTCTAGGATTTTGATGGATTTCTGTCTCACATTGAGGTCTTTCATTCATTTTGAGTTTATCTTTGTGTATGGTGTTAGAGAATGGTCGAGTTTCATTCTTCTGTATATAGCTGCCCTATTTTCCCAGCACCATTTATTGAAGAGAATGTCTTTTTTCCATTGCATATTTTTCCCTGCTTTGTCAAAGATTACTTGACCATAGAGTTGAGGGTCCATATTTGGGCTCTCTATTCTGTTCCATTGGTCTGTATGTCTGTTTTTGTGCCAGTACCATGCTGTCTTAGTGATCACAGCTTTGTAATATAGCTTGAAATCAGGCAATGTGATGGCCCCAGGTTTCTTTTTCTTTTTTGACATTTCCTTGACAATTTGGGGTCTTTTTGGATTCCATACAAATTTTAGAATTGTTTGTTCCAGCACTTTGAAAAATGTCATTGGAATTTTGATCAGGATGGCATTGAAGGTATAGATTGTTCTGGGCAGCATAGACATTTTAACAATGTTTATTCTTCCGATCCATGAGCATGGAATGTTTTTCCATCTTTTTGTGTCTTCTTCCATTTCTTTCATGAGTGCTCTGGGTAGTTCCTAGAATATAGATCCTTTACCTCTTTGGTTAGGTTTATTCTGAGGTATCTTACTGTTTTTGGTGGTATTGTAAATGGAATCGTTTCTCTAATTTCTCTTTCTATAGTTGCATTGTTAGTGTATAAGAAATCAACTGATTTCTGTGCATTGTTTTGTATCCTGCCACATTACCGAATTGCTGGATGAGTTCTAGTAATTTAGGGGTGAAGTCTTTTGGGTTTTCCACATAAAGTCTCATGTCATCTGTGAAGAGAGAGAGTTTGACTTCTTCTTTGCCAATTTGAATAACTTTTATTTCCTTTTGTTGTCTGATTGCTGTTGCTAGGACTTCCAGTACTATGTTGAACAATAGTGGCGAGAGTGGGCATCCTTGTTGTGTTCCTGACCTTAGGGGAAAGCTCTCAGTTTTTCCCCATTGAGAATGATATTTGCTGTGGGTTTTTCATAGACGGATTTTATGAAATTGAGGAATGTTCACTCTATCCCTATTATCTGAAGAGTTTTAATTAGGAAAGGATGCTGTATTTTGTCAAATGCTTTTTCCACATCAATTGAGAGGACCATATGGTCCTTCTCTCTCCTCTTATTAATGTGTTCTATCACATTGATTGAATTGCGAATGTTGAACCACCCTTGCACCCCAGGGATAAATCCCACCTGGTCGTGATTGGATAAATCTTTTTAATGTACTGTTGGATCCTATTAGCTAGGGTCTTTTTGAGAATTTTGGCATCCATATTCATCAGGGATATCAGTCTGAAATTCTCCTTTTTGATAGGGTTTTTCCTGGTTTGGGGATTAAGGTAATGCTGGCCTCATAGAATGAGTCTGGAAGCTTTCCTTCTGTTTCTATTTTTTGAAACAGCTTCAGAAGAATAGGTATTATTTCTTCTTTGAATGTTTGGTAGAATTCCTCAGGGAATCCATCAGGCTCTGGACTCTTGTTTTTTGGGAGGTTTTTGATAACTTCTTCAATCTCGTTACTGGTTATTGACCTATTCAGGTTGTCAGTTTCTTCTTGTTTCAGTCTTGGCAGTTTATAGGTTTCCAGGAAGGCATCCATTTCATCCAGATTGCTCAGTTTATTGGCATATAGTTGTTGATAATAATTTCTAATAATTGTTTCTATTTCCTTGGTGTTAGCCGTGATCTCTCCCCTTTCATTCATAATTTTATTAATTTAGGTCCTTTCTCTTTTCTTCTGGATAAGTCTGGCCAGTGGCTTATCCAAGCTTATTAATTCTTTCATAGAAGCAGCTTCTAGTTTTGTTGATCTGCTCTACCATATTTCTGGTTTCTAATTCATTGATCTCTGCTTTAATCTTAATTATTGCTCTTCTAATGCATGGCTTAGGCATCGTTTCTCCAGTTCTTTAAGGTGTAAAGTTAGTTGGTGATTTTGGAATTTTTCTATTTTTTTTGAGTGAGGCTTGGATGGCTATGTATTTCCCCCTTAGGAACACCTTTGCAGTATCCTATAGGTTTTGGGCTGATGTTTTTTCATTTTCATTGGTTTCCATGAATTGTTTACATTCTCTTTGATTTCATGTTGACCCAAACATTCTTGAGCAGAGTGGTCTTTAGCTTCCAAGTGTTTGAATTTCTTCCAAATTTTTTCTTGTGATTGAGTTCCAGTTTTAAAGCATTATGGCCTGAGAATATGCAGGGAATAATCTCAATCTTTTGGTATTGGTTGAGACCTGATTTGTGACCCAGTATGTGGTCTATTCTGGAGAAAGTTCCATGTGCACTCGAGAAGAATAAGTATTCTGTTGTTTTAGGGTGGAATGTTCTGTATATATCTATGAGGTTCATCTGGTCCAGTGTGTCATTCAAAGCTCTTGTTTCTTTGTTGATTTTCTGCTTAGATAATCTGTGTATTGCTGAGAATGAAGTATTGAGGTCTCCTACAATTAAAGTATTATTATCAATATGACTCTTTATTTAGGTTAACAGTTGGCTTATGTAGTTGGCTGCTCCCATGTTGGGGGCACAGATATTTATAATTGTTAAATCTTCTTATTGGATAGACCCTTTACGAATGATATAGTGTCCTTCTGTGTCTCTAACTACAGTCTTTAGCTTAAAGTCTAAATCATCTGTTACATGAATTGCTACCCCCACTTTCTTTTGAGATCCGTTGGCATGAAAGATGGATCTCCATCCCTTCACTTTTAGTCTGGATGTATCTTTTGGTTCAAAATGAGTCTCTCGTAGACTGCATATGGATGGGCCCTGTTTTTTTATCCAATCTGCAACCCTGTGCCATTTTATGGGAGCATTTAGGCTGTCACATTGAGAATGATTATTGGAAGACATGAATTTATTGTCATCATGTTACCTGTGAAGTCCTTGTTTCTATAGATTGTCTCTGTAAATTTCTGTTTTATATCACTCTTGGGATCTTTCTCCTTTTATAGAACCCCCCCTTAATATTACTTGCAGGGTTGGGTTAATGGTCACATATTCTTTCAGTTTCTGCAGGTCTTGGAAGCTCTGCATCTCTCCATCCACTCTAAATGACAGCCTTGCAGGATAAAGTATTCTTGGCTGCATGTTCTTCTCATTTAGCACCCTGAATATGTCTTGCCAGGCCTTTCTGGCTTGCCAGGTCTCTGTGGATAGGTCTGACGTTATTCTGATGTTCCTCCCTCTGTACCTAAGGAATCTCTTCCCCCTAACTATCCTTAAGATGGTTTCCTTGGTTCTAAGATTTGTGAGTTTTACTATTGTATGCTGGGGTGTTGGCCTGTTTTCCTTGATCTTGGGAGGGGTCCTCTCTGTCTCTAGGACTTGAATGTTTGTTTCATTCCCCAGATTAGGGAAGTTCTCAGCTATGATTTGCTCAAATATATCTTCTAGTCCTCTCTCTCTGTCCACCCCCTCAGGGATCGCAATAATTCTGACATTGGAACGTTTCATGGTGTCACTTTCTCTAATTTTGTTATCATGGGAGCTGGTTTTTCCAGGCCTCTTTTTCCTTCTTTTCTATCAATTTGTCTTCTAGATCATTAATTCGTTCTTCTGCTTCATTTACCCTAGGTGTTAGAGTGTCTAGATTAGATTGGATCTCATTGATAGCATCTTGTAAATTCTGCCAGTTCAGCTTTTATTTCTGCCCTTAGAGACTCTATGTTGCCATTAATCGATTTCTCCATTCTAGCTATCGTCTTCATAACTGTTACCCTGAAGTCCATTTCCAACATCTTGGTTATATCTGTATCCATTTGTAAATCTGTGGCGGAAGTCACAGTCTCTGAGTCTTTCTATTTTGGGGATTCCTCCTCATAGTCATTCTGTTGAGGGGTGGTTGAGGGAATGTACAGAGTCCAAATTATTGACCACAACCCAAGCAAGATGCACCTGTTTTTTTTTTTTTTTAATTTTCTTTTTTTTTTTTTTTAAAGATTTTATTTATTTATTTGACACAGACAAGTGAGAGAAGGAACACAAGCAGGGGAGTGGGAGAGGGAGAAGCAGGCTCTCCGCTGAGCAGGGAGCCCAATGCGGGGCTTGATCCCAGGACCCTGAGATCATGACCTGAGCCGAAGGCAGACACTTAACGACTGAGCCACCCAGGCGCCCCAAGATGCATCTGTTTTAAGGAGACCTTAGGGTTGTTGACCTCTTGTTTTCCCAGCCTGTCTTCTGGGGGAGGGGCCTGCTGCACTGTTACTCAGGCAGCCCTGTTTGGGCAGAGTTGCCCTGTCCCCTGTGGGGTGGATGGGCTCAGTGAAAACTGTTTTTGGGGGGCTTTTGTTCTCTGGTGGCTTTCCACATATCTTTTGAGAGTCAGCACAGAAGAGACCATTTCCAACTCTCTGCCTCAGAACAGAGAGATCACAGTCTGTTCTTCAGTGAGCTCTCCAGGCCACACTATATCCGTTTCTGTGCTGCTAAAAACTGTTGTGTCCTGGGTTGTGCGCCTCTCAGCAGCACTCCCAGTCCTTGCCTCCCAGTGAGGACATTTTTCTGCCTTTATGTTTCTAAAACCACCAACTGCCCCCAGTTCACACGCATGTCCCCGCCGCTCTAGGTTTCAGTCCAGGTGACAGCCCTAAAGTCCTTTCCCCACTGCTACTGGTCTGCAAGTCTGTGCCCCGTCCCCAGAGTGGGAGGCTTTTGTGCACCGGCAGTGCAGGATCCCAAAGGCTCCCTCCCTCTTCCGTTTTCCTTCTGATATCTGCCTGTGGAATCATGGATCCCTGCTTCATACCTCAAAACCAGCTGCCTGCAATATTCTATTTGTAGAGACCCAGATCTATCTTCTTACATCTCAGGCTGATTTTGTGGGTGTTCAGAGTGGTCTGGCAGATATCCAGCTCAATTCAGGGGACCAATTGGAACAGAGTCCCTACTCCTCCACCATCTTTTCCTCAGAGTCTCCCTATGTAACTACTTTTTTGATAGATTCACATTATTATTTATCATATGTTCCATCAGGTTAGAAAAGGAAGAGTAAACACATTTATTTTATTTAATTTATTTATTTTTAAAAGTTTTTTTTTTTTTTTTTAATTTATTAGTTAGAGAAAGAGAGAGAGAGAGTACTCACACAGAGGGAGAGGGAGTCCTCAGGACTCTGGGATCATGACCTGAGCCAAAGGCAGATGCTTAACCAACTGAGTCATCCAGGTGTCCTGACAATTTTTTTAAGAGATTAAACATAACATTTAAAGTATAGTGATCTAAAATAACTCAAAAGAAGACTATGAAAGATAATTTTTAAAGTGACATTTCATTAATTTCAAAATTCTAATGGCATAGGCAATGAATAGTAAATTCATTTTAATTGGTAATTTATCCCATTAATAAGTAAAAGAAAACATAGAGGAAGTGTCAGTTTTACCTCAGTAAGTATTTGTATTGATAACCATATGAAGTTCTTTAATAGCTTAATGAGGTCTGTTCCAGAAAGTAATTAGATCAAGAAAAAAATGCAGTAATTGTTAAAAAGTCCTCTGTTTCAAACTCAACGTTATTTTGTAAAATTTATTAACCTTTCATTGCATGCCAGTTTCTGTCTTAGACCCAGCGAGCAAGGTGAACAAAACAAGAATAATCTGCCTTTATGATATTTCAACTTTATTAAGAAGATAGGCACAATTAAATATAAATGAAAATTATGATATAAGAACATCTCTTGATCTTTCTGGCGTTAAGTTTAACATAATCCCTACCAATCTTTAATAAAGAAAATTGAAGAAATTTGACTAGATTAAGAAATAAAGATGATAGGGGCACCTGGGTGGCTCAGTTGGTTAAACATCTGCCTTTGGCTCAGGTCATGATCCCAGGGTCCTTGGATCAAGTCCTGCATTGGGCTTCCTGCTTGGTGGGGAGCCTGCTACTACTTTTCCCACTCCCCCTGCTTGTGTTACCTCTCTTGCTGTGTCTTTCTCTGTCAAATAAATAAATAAAGTCTTAAAAATATATATATAAAGATGATATAAACTAGTCATTTTACTTTTGTATATCAATCTTAGAAAGTTGATAATTTGGGGAATATCTAACTCAATTTATCTTATTGCTTATGTCTTTATCACAGTCTGTGGGAAAGTGTTTTCTTAAGCACAACTAATACTTTGCTCTACTTTTTGATGCATATGAAATAACCGTAAATGTTGTGCAAAGGACATTAGCTGTGTTTGAGGTAGAATATTATATTGTACCTCCTTTCCATCCTCCAGACAAGTCTGTGGACTATACTTCTGCCATGTTTGTACTAATCTCCAGTTTTGACACTAAACCTCATCTAGATCTAATATGACATATAGTTCACTTTTTGCTGTACTGAACTGTTAATTGTCATTTATTCCAACAAATTCCTCAAGACCCAAAGGGGAGTAAATTCAACTGGTCTCACCTGCCAATGGTGCAGACTTGCCCTCTAGTGACAACAGAAGGTAACTATAGATTTGAAAAAGAAAAAAGAAAAACTATCTACAAATATTTATGAAACATTCTAAAGCACTGACAAAGATACGAAGATGAATAAGAGATTGACTTTGAGCAAAGGGGCTCAAATGCAGTGAGGGAGACAGGACATATAAACAACTAATTTTAAGACAAAATGATTTTTTTGAAGGTAGAAAGAGTGACACAATATATGCTGAGAGAACACAGAAGGATGAAGACTGCACTCTGACAAGTAGATGATGGAAGTTTTGATTGTAAGAGGTGGGATTTAAACTGCTTTCCTGTAAAACTAGAGTCTTAATAGTCAGGATATCGGGAAACAGGTTTGCTAGTTTACTAGATTTATACATTGTATGAAAGAGTTGTGAATTTAGGGGAAAGTCTAAGGCTGATATGATATGAAAGATTGGCAGGGAATATGTTAATCTTAACATCAGAAAATTCAAGAGTTGTTCTTATTACCAAAATTTTAATATATATTTAATAGTGTGCATTTTCTCAATACAGATTAAATATCAGGAAGGCAGAACTATTCTTTTGTTCACCTGTTCTCCTTACATTTAAGACAGAACCTGGCAGGCAATGGAGAGTTTAAAAATATTATGAAATATCTATTGGATATAAGAAAGGTGGACTGGAGAGGAATACCTTTGGGGAGAAACCCCATTATATTCTTCTTATTTCACAGGGTCTAGAATAGTCTGCTGATTGACATCTACCATGAATTCAGTTAATATTTGTTTGAATGTTAATTACTGGAAAGGTACTTAGGAGATTTGATTAAAGAAAAGTCTAGGAATATTTAAAAGTTTGTTTGTTTGTTTGTTTGTTTTTGGAAGA
Source organism: Mirounga angustirostris (assembly GCF_029215605.1). Classification (NCBI taxonomy): domain Eukaryota; kingdom Metazoa; phylum Chordata; class Mammalia; order Carnivora; family Phocidae; genus Mirounga; species Mirounga angustirostris. The sequence continues at coordinate 77,094,837 of NW_026991721.1, forward strand.
GAGAGAGAGAACGTGCATAGGTAGGGGCAGGACAGAGGGAGAGAAAGAGAGAATTTTAAGCAGGCTCAACACCCAGTGCTGAGCCCAATAGAGGGCTAAATCTCACAACCTTGCGATCATGACCTGAGTCAAAATCAGGAATTAGACACTTAACCAACTGAACCATTCAGATACCCCTGAACTTTTAAGTTGTTTCTTTAATCCATAAGCACCAGGGCACATCACTGAATATTTTTGAGATTCAATGGCAGATACTACTAAGTGTATGTCCAATACTCAATTACTATTTCTACCTTAATAATAGAGCCTCATTTTTTTTTTTTTTCCACATCAGCGCCTTTAAGGAATAACCTTTCTTCATTTTCTTTCCATCCAAGGATAGTCAAATGACAGTTCTGGTCAATGAGATAAAAGCAGAAGCAACTAGATGGTGCTTGTAGAGGTGCTTTAAAGGAGGCATAAGAGATGGCTTGCTCCTTGGCCCTTCCCAATTATGGTTGCAGCCCAATTATGAACATGAAAACATGTCACTTTTTAAAAGTGGTATAGTATAGCAGAACATGAAAATAAGACCAACTTCCTGATGTCATCATGGAACTATCTTAACAACACTGGATGGATATATGCTAATATTTTTATTTATATGAGAAAAATAAAACCATAATTTGCTTAATCCATTTTCCCTTGGTTTCAATTATTTGGAACAAAACAATTCTGATTATACAGGCACTGAGTAAAATGTCCTAACTTAGAAAGTGAACACCATTGTAGGTGGCAAGGAATGGATCAGACTCTGGAGGTGTTTGCAAGAAGAAACTAGTTAATATTATATTGTTACTAAGGCTCAATCACACTTCTGCAACTGTAGAGATGCTCTTTCCCCCTTCACTTTCCAACAAGTAGTCCATGTCCAATGTTACTGTATTGGCTGTCTTTGTTTAACCTCTATTCAGAATCAATCCCTCTTTCCAGGGCTTATTTTGTTCATGTTGCTACTGCTTCCACAACCCCAAAATCCCTTCCTTGGTGAACAAAACCTCATTTTTTTCTTTCTAGAAACCAGCTATATCCTGTGCTGGCTGTGTGCTATGATGGTTTAAAACAATAATAGCTATTCTGTTCTGTTTTGCATGATATTTGTTTTCCCTGGTTTCTGTGTGGCTAACAACACCCATATCACCCATTCTTGCCAATGAAACATCAGGGAGAGAGAATCTGCTTGAGAATCCCTAGAAATGTTTTCTTTCATTGATAAAAGAAGAGAGCTTTTGTAGAAAAGAATTTTGTTCTTTCATCCTGTTTTTAAATGAACTACTGGTCCTTGAATCAATGCCAATCATCTTGGGACTAAGAGGCAATAAACCTAAGCATGGAATGTCAGCATGCTGCTGATAGGAAAACCCTGGGCCATTCTTAGTAAATCAAAGGCTGAAACCATCTTTCTTTAGAATTCATGTCTTATTTTAAAATATACTTCCTTTTTGCTAAAACTACTGATCAATTCAGAAAACAAATATTAACTAGGTTTTTACCGTGCACTAGTTGGTTTCTATAATGTATTATCTAATATTTAAATCACTGTATTACATACAAAGAAAGAGAGGCTAAGAAAATCAAAGTAACATGCCTGAAGTTGCTCAGGTAGGAGGCATATGTTACTTAACTTAGGTAGCCCTAGTTTCTTCCATTTCATTGAAGATGCCTATGAATTGTATCTAAACCCATCCATAAAACAAATGGTTTGCATTTTTCTTTTACCTTGAGGCTTTAGAAATAAATGATCAATGAATCTCATTAATAGATGCTGGTAATTTATCTAATCATAAATCTACAAGAAAGATCCAAGGTGATCATTTGTCAGCTTAAATAAGTAATCAGAGGGGGAGAAGAACCATGAGAGATGATGGACTCTGAAAAACAAACTGAGGGTTCTAGAGGGGAGGGTGGTGGGAGGATGGGTTAGCCTGGTGATGGGTATTAAAGAGGGCATGTTCTGCATGGAGCACTGGGTGTTATGCACAAACAATGAATGATGGAACACTACATCAAAAACTAATGATGTAATGTATGGTGATTAACATAACATAATAATAATAAAAAATATTTAAGTTTTACCCTTTCTTGTTAGAAACATAGTGAAGTTGGTCAGGCAGTACACTCCCTTTTTTTTTTTTTTTTTTTACAAAAATTTTTAAAAGATTGATTTGTAAGATGGAGAGAGAGAGAGCACAAGCAGGTGGAGTGGCAGGCAGAGGAAGAAGCAGACTCCCTGCTGAGCAAGGAGCCAAATGAGGGACTTCATCCCAGGACCCTGGGATCATGACCTGAGCCAAAGGCAGAAACTTAAAGACTGAGCCACCCAGGCAATCCGTGGTATAGTCTTTTTTAGTGTTCTAATTTGATTTGTGACGTTTGGCTTTTCATTTCCCTCTTCACGACAAAAGTTGTCTTTTCTGAAGAAATTATGTAAATAAGAGAGTGAAAGTAGAACTTGTTCCTTCTGACACATCTTTTTATTGACCTCACAGATTATTCAACAGTGTTCATTACAGTGGTTCTTAGGTAATTTGCAAGAGTTACGAATTCATAAATAACTAACAGAGAAGTAGTCTTCTTAAAAAAATATTTTTATTTATTTATTTAGAAAGAGCTATCAGGTGGGTGGGGGGAGGGGCAGGGAGAAAGGGAGAGAGAGAATCTCAAGCAGACTCTGCGCCCAGTGCAGAGCCCAAGATCTTGACCTGAGCTGAAATCAAGAGTGAGACACTTAACTGACTGAGCCACCCAGGTGCCCTGAGAAATATTCTTATTGAAATGTTTCCTTATTATTAATTAGCTTCCATTGTTTTAATTTTATTGAAATATGACTTTGTAGAAACAAAATAGTTTTAGATTGTTTTCTAGAATACATTTCATTTGACTTATTTAAAATAAAAATAAATTAAAAAGATTTCTGGGGTCTTACTTAAAAAACCTGCTGTTATTGATCAAATTGAGTCTTCATAAGAATATGGAATATTCTCTCTCTATATATTCTATATTTCTCATATAGAGTTTGTTTACATATTTCTCATTTGGTTAATAAACAGAAACATTTTCTCAGTAACATTATAAATAGATATAATATTTAGAAAAATAACAGAAATTTCCAATTTTAATAATTGCATAGAAAATACTAAATATGATATACATTAAAAAACTGGTACAGTTTATTTATTTCCTGATTTGAATACAACATTTAACCTCTTCCTTCTTTGAGTTTCCTACAGAGATTTTCTTGATTGTACCACTTCTTTTTGTGTAAGCAAATAATTCATTGTTAGTACTTTCTTGGTTGGAGGTGAAAACTCTGCTAATATGTGGAACTGGTAATAAATTGGGGCTTAGCTTATTGCAAGTTCATTGTATTCTTATGTAATATATTCACTTGACTTTTAAAAATTCAACTTTGTTCTCAGATTAATATGAGTAATTTAAAATGAAAAAAAAAAAAAAAAAGAGTTGCACCTGAAAAAAATCAGTTCAGAAGTCTATGAACTTATTTAAAGAGAAAAACTTTTAAAAATTAGATAATAGCTGTGTCAAATACCTGAGTACAAACAATAAATTAAGATTAAGCTATAGTATTTGTGAACATTCAGTGAATTAGAGCTTCATTATTAGAACTCCTCTATCATATGGCTAAGTAGTGTAACTCTGATCTACAGAGTAAAATATTTACTCTTAGTATACTTAAATTGATTGGAAACTTAATTTGAGAAACAAAACTCTAGTATAAATATTAACATACACAAAATGTTTCTAAACTGCAAGTAAATATTATTTTCCCTGATAATTTATCAATTACAATGTAAAAGAATAAATATGAAATAATAATCATCACTTATTTCAAACATTGATTCCTTGATTATGCAGCACAAGAAAGATATGACTGATGTATTTGTGCATGAGTTTGTGTGCATATATATGAAAATTGCATACATTATATAGCTGGCACACATGTTGTATATGTATATTTATATGTATATAAATTTCCATCAGATGAGAAGAGCTCTCTCTCTTTCTCTGAATAGGTGTATATATGTTTATGTGTATATATTTGTGTACATATCTAGAGAGAGCATGCTCAGTTTCTCTTCCTTTGAAAATATCATATAGACAATATTGCCTTGTCTAGTTAATTTTTTTCTTTTCTTTTAAGTTGGAGTACAACACACAGCAAAAAATTTTTAGAAGGATTTAGTTTATATCAGTGGTTTAATGAATATGTTTTGGTACTAGAATGAAATTTATTTCAGCATACAAATTAGCATTTAGCTACCAGTTAGTGGTTAATGGGGTTGTAAATCTGATAGTTGTAATGATTGTTTCACATCTTGTTAAACCATTAATAAGGATTCATAAAACCCAGTTGAAAGTTAAGCTTTTTTGTTTATAAAGGCTATCATTATGAAAACAATAAAGGATTTGTTCATTAAATTCACTAAATAGCAATATTTCAGAGACAAATTAATAGATTATAATTATTAAGTAGAACCAAGCAGTGTCACTATTTAAGAAGATAAAATCCAGCATTTCATGAATTTTGGTAGCCTATTAATTGTCAGGGTTACACAGGATTATTAATTAGTTCGTATAGTATTTCCCAGAGGGGGAGGAAAGGGAAGGCACTAACTTTAAAATGAACATTTATTTTGATACCAGTCAGGATATTTTTTTTGCACAAATGGCAAAACCGAGATTAAAGTAGAAATTAATTTCCTCACATTATAGGAAGTCCAGAGAGAGGAAGACATCATAGTTGTTTGATTTGACGGCTCAGTGACATTACAGGATCCAGGGTCTTTACATTTTTCCACTTTGATTCACTGTTTCCCATTTTCAGCATTGGCTTCGTTATTGCACAAGATCACATCTAGAAAAGATACCTCTCTTCAAAGTCAGGCAACTTTCGTCAGGGGCTTCCTAATATATCAAACTTCAAAACACACTACCAGATTTGGGTACATGTTTCTTCCTGAAGATTTCATTAGAAAAGGAAATGGAATTTCTAAGATTGGCTTAGATTCATCATTTGCAGTTAGATGATAGTTGAGAGTCAACATTAATATTTAGCATAATCATGGGGCATCTGGGTGGCTCAGTCATTAAATGTCTGCCTTCGGCTCAGGTCATGATCTCAGGGTCCTGGGATAGAGCCCCGCATAGGGCTTCCTGCTCTGCGGGAAGCCTTCTTTGCCCTCTCCTATTTCCCCTGCCTGTGTTCCCTCTCTCGCTGTTTCTCTCTCTGTAAAAAAATAAATAAAATCTTTTAAAAAATTAAAAAAATATTTAGCATAATCTTAAACTTTTTATGATATTGGTAATATACATTAATTGTTTACTATGAACAATCAATTCATTTTGATATTTTTAAAGTTTATTCCTTAAACCAACCTGGGAAATAAAAATAATTTTTGTCTAAACCATATTTTTCTGGTCCCGTATTATGAACATAGAGTGAAAATGGAAAGTTTTTTGTTTTTCTTTTCCTCAAGACTCCAAATCTAGGAAGAGTTCAAATACTGAGCCAAAACGATGACAAATAGACACTAGAGAGGGTTGTAGATGATCTGAATGACATGATAGTACATATGAGGCATCTCTAGAATTTCTTTGATTTTATATTATATACTGACTTTGAAAAAAGTCTTCAACTTATACTGTCATGGCACAGTGAAAAGTGACCTAAGATCGCAAAGCTGACGTTATAAATTTTGCTATGCCTCTCATATTTACGGTGGTTGCAAATTGATTTTTTCTTTTGGGTTTTTGCTTATTATCTTATGGTCAAGGTGAACTGCATACAAACAAAAGGCAAACTTCAATGAAAAAAAAATTCAATTATTTTTACTTAACAAAAAGCAAGCAATTGGTGAAAGAAGAAGAAATAGATGAAAGCTTTGGTAGTCCATATGAAACATTTCTGGACACTATCTAGAATCTTAGTGGCACTGCACTCTTGTGAACACAGCACTGAATTCTAAATAAACTGACCTGGCTTCAGTTTGAGGACGTTTGTGGAAGTAGCTGAAGCTCCCTGAGCCTCATCCCCTCACATGTAGCAGATGTCAGTTTCCATGCTTCTTCATACACCTGATGTAAAGATACAGTATTAAAGAACTTTGTGAAACATAAATTTATACCACAATATTTTGTTCTTTAGAGGCTGAGAACTAAGGAATAGACTAATGACTGGGAGCAGTATCTCAGGTTTCATAAACAACACAAATAATGCATGACTGTTGACATCAGAACACATAATATTTATACTTCATTCTTGTTTTAGAAAGCTTTTTCTGTTTTGGAAAAGTTATATATGACAATAGTTATAGCTGACTATAGTTGTAAAAGAACTAGAGCTCCTGGAATTTCGGTACTATTTAATATTCATGGCTTGGAGAGGCAGAAAGAAGTTATAAAAATATGTAGATGTAAAATGTGTGTATATATTTAGTGTATATATGTATATATATATATTTTCTTTCCACACATATACACATATGTATAATCTTTTTTGAGATAATTTATTAAGAAATACAAGGAAGAAATTAAAGAGGAGCAAGAACAAAGAGGATGTTGGTAAAATCTATCTACCATAAATAAGAAAAAAAAAACCTTTACAAGTATTTGAACCGCTGATGGAAGGAAAAAAAGAGTTTGGGTATCACCGTCTCTGACACTGGCATCCTGAAAGCAGTGATGGTGCAAGTCAACAAGGTAAAAGGAGTGGAGAGAGAGAGGGAGGGAGGGAGGGAGAGAGGAAGATTTTGCACGCAGATGAGTAAATTTTTAGTTTTATATAGATATTGAATCACTTTAACAATATAAAAGATCATCTCCATATGTTTGAATTATCTTATACATTAACCCCACCTCAAAGAAAATGCAATATACAAAACTGGGATAGTATAACATGCAAAGATAAGAATCTAATTTGTCTATTTATACAAATAATTCAATAAACAGCATGGAAAAATTTAAATTAATAAATTGGAATTTTAAAGAAAGAAAAGTTTTCATAACATAATAAAAATTAGAAGTAAAGGATAATTTTTCATATTTGGGGTAAGGAATAAATTATTTCTGATTTTCCAAATAATAATCACTAACATTGATATAACATTTATAATATGCCAACATTGTCCTAAGTATTTTATTTGTTTGTTTTAATTCCAGTGTAGTTAACATATAGTGTTATATTCATTTCAGGTATAAAATATAGTGATTCAATTCCATATATTACACAGTGCTCATCAATATAAGTATACTTTTAATCCTCTTCACTTATTTCACCCATTCCCCCAACCACCAAGCCTTTGATAACCATCTGTTTGTACTCTGTACTTAAGAGTTTGTTTTTGGTTCATTCCATGTTTTTTTTATTCCTTTGTTCATTTGTTTTGTTCCTTAATTTCCACACATGAGTGAAATCATATGGTATCTCTCTTTCTCTGACTGGCTTATTTAGCTTAACATCATACTCTCTAGCTCCATCTATGTCTTTGCAAAGGGCAAGATTTCATTCTTTTCTGTGGCTGAATTATATATATATATATATATATATATATATATATATATATATATATGCCACATCTTCTTTATCTATTCATCTTTTAATGGGTATTTAGAGTGCATCCATAATTTGGCTATTGTAAATAATGCTGTAATAAACATAAGAGTGCATGTATCCCTTTGAATTAGTGCTTTTGTATTCTTTGGGTAAATAACAAATAGTACAATTATTGGATCATAAGGTAGTCCTATTTTTCATTTTTTGAGGAGCCTCCATACTGTCTTTTACAGTGGATGTACCAGTTTTCATGCCCACCAATAGTGAACAAGAGTTCCTTTTTCTCAACATCTTTGTTAACACTTGTTGTTTCTTGGGCGCCTGGGTGGCTCAGTCATTGAGCGTCCGCCTTCAGCTCAGGTCATGATCCTGGGGTCCTGGGATCTAATCCCACATCAGGCTCCCTGCTTGGCAGGAAGCCTACTTCTCCCTTTCCCACTCCCCCTGCTTCTCCCTTTCCCACTCACCCTGCTTGTGTTCCTGCTCTCACTGTCTCTCTCTCTGTCAAATAAATAAATAAAATCTTTAATAAAACAAAAAAAAACAAACACTTGTTTCTTATGTTGTTGATTTTAGCCTGACTGATATGAGGTGATACCTCTTTGTGGTTTTATGTTGCATTTCCCTGATGATGAGTGTTGTTGAGCATCTTTTAATGTATCTCTTGGCCATCTGGATGTTTTCTTTGGAGAAATGCCTGTTCAAGTCTACTGCCCATTTTAGTTGGATTATTTGTTCTTTGGGTGTTGAGTTGTGTAAGTTTTATATATATATATACTTGGGATACTAACACTTTATCAGATATGTCATTTCCAAATATCTCCCCCCATTCAGTAGATTGTTATTTAGTTTTGTCAGTTGTTTCCTTTGCACTGCAGAGGCTTTTTTTTTTTTTTTTTTTAATGTAGTCCCAATAGTTTATTTTTGTTTTTATTTTCCTTGCTTCAGGAGACATATCTTAAAAAGTGTTATTACAAGTGTTATTACTGGAGAGCACAGTGGGTTAAGTGTCCAAGTCTTGATTTCGACTCAAGTCCTGGTCTCATGGGTTGTGGGATTGAGCCCTGCATCAGGATCCATGCTCAGCATGGAGTCTGCTTGAGTTTCTCTCTCCCTCTCCCTCTGCTCCTACCCCCCACTCTGTATCTCTCTCAAATAAATAAATACATCTTAAAAAACAAAGTTATTGCAGCCAATGTCAGAGAAATTACTCTCTTTGCTCTCTTCTCATATTTTTATGGTTTCAGGCCTCACATTTAATTCTTTAACCCATTTTGAGTTTATTTTTGTGTGTGGTGTAAAAGTGGTACAGTTTTATTCTTTGCATGTAGATGACCAATTTTCTAATACAACTTGTTGAAGAGAATTTTCCCCATTGAATATTCTTGCCTCCTTTGTCAAAGATTAATTGAGCATATAATTATGGGTCTCTTCCATTGATCTATGTGTCTATTTTTGTGCCAGTACCATACTGTTTTGATTACTACAGCTTTGTAGTATAACTTGAAGTTTGGAAATTGTGATTCTTCCAGTTTCATTTTTCTTTTTTCAAGATTGCTTATTTGGGGTCTTTTGTGGTTCCATACAAATTTTAAGATTGTTCTACTTCTGTAAAAAAAATGTTATTGATATTTTAATAGTTATTGTATTAAATGTGTAAATTGCTTTGGGTGGTATAGACATTTTAACAATATTTCCTCTTCCAATCCATAAGCATGGAATGTCTTTCCATTTCTTTGTGTCATCCTCAATTTCTTTCATTGATATTTCATCTCCTTGGTTAAGTTTATTCCTAGGTACTTTATTATTTTTGGTGCAATTACAAATGGGATTTTTTTTTTTTTAATTTCTCTTTCTCCTGCTTCATTATAAGTGTATAGAAATGCAGTGGATTTGTGGACATTGATTTTGTATCTTGTGACTTTACTGAATTCATTTATCATTTCTAGGAGTTTCTTGATGGAGTTTTTAGGGTTTGCTATATATATTATCATATCATCTGCAAATAGTGAGAGTTTTACTTCTTCCTTACCAACCTGGATGCCTTTTATTTTTTTCTCTTGACTGTTTGCTGTGGCTAGGAATTCTAGTACTATGTTGAATAAAAGTGGCGAGAGGGACATCCTTGTCTTGTTCTTGAACTTTGGGGAAAAGCTCTCAGTATTTCCCCAAGTAGTATGTTTTTTGCTATGGATTTTTCATAAATTACCTTTATTATGTTGAGGTATGTTTCTTCTAACCCTATTTTGTTAAGGGTTTTTATCATCAATGGATGTTGTACTCTATTGAAATGATCATATGGTTTTTATCCTTTCTCTTACTGATGTAATGTATCACACTGATTGATTTGTGAGTGCTGAACTACCTTTGCATACCGAGAATAAATCCCACTTGATTGTGGTGAATGATTTTTCTTAATGTATTGTTGGATTCATTTTGCTAATATTTTGTAGAGGATTTTCACATCTGTGTTCATCAGCGATATTAACCTGTAGTTCTCTTTTTTTTGTTTTGTCTTTATCTGGTTTTGGAATCAGGGTAATGCTGCCTTCCTAGAATGAATTTGGAAGCTTTCCTTCCTCTTCTGTTTTTTGGGAAAAAAAATTGAGAAGAATAGGTACTAACTTTTCTTTAAATGTTTGGTAGAAATCTCCTATGAAACCCTCTGGTCCTGGACTTTTGTTTGTTGGGAGTTTTTGATTACTGATTAAATTTCTTTGCTGGTAATCAGTCTGTTCAACTTTTCTTTCTTCCTGCTTCAGTTTTGGTAGGTTATATGTTTCTAGGAATTTATCCTTTTCTCCTAGGTTTTCCAATTTGTTGGCATAAAGTTTTTTCATAATATTATCTTACAATTGTTTGTATTTCCCTGGTATCAGTTGTTATTTCTCCTCTTTCTGTGTTTACTAGTATTCTCTCTTCCTCTCTCTCTCTCTCAATGAGTCCAGCTAAATGTTTATCAATTTTGTTGATCTTTTCAAAGAACCAGCTCCTGGTTTTATGGATCTCTTCTGTTGTCTTTTTGTTGTTTTTTGGTTTTAGTTTTTAAGTCATTTATTTCTGCTCTAATCTTTATTATTTCCTTCTTTCTGCTGGTTTTGGATTTTGTTTTTTGTTTTTTGTTTTTTTTCTTTTTCTAGCTCCTTTAGGTATTAGGTTAAGTTGTTTATGAAAGTTTTCTTGCATTCTTGAGGTAGGCCTGCATTGCTATAAATTTCCCTCTTAGAATTTCTTTTGTTGCATCCCAAAGATTTTGGATTGTTGGGTTTTCTTTTTCTTTTCTTTTCTTTTTTTTTTTTTTAGATTTTATTTATTTATTTGCCAGAGAGAGAGAGTGTGCACAAGCTGGGGGAGGATGGCAGGTAGAAGGAGAAGCAGGCTCCCTGCTGTGGGAGTCAATCTCAAGACTCTGGGATCATGACATGAGCCAAAGGCAGATGCCCAACTGACTGAGTCACCCAGGTGTCCCAGGATTGTGTTTTCATTTTCACCTGTCTCTATGTTTTTATTTTATTTATTTATTTTTATTTCTTGGTTGACTCATTCATTGTTTAGTAGCATGTCATTTAACCTCCATGTATTTGTGCTCTTTCCAGATTTTTAATTTTGGTTGTTTTCTAGGTTCATTGTGTTGTGATCAGAAAAAAAAAAACAAACAAACATGGTATAACTTGATATTTTTGAAATTGTTGAGACTTGTTTTGTGACCTAATATGTGGTCTATTCTGGAGAATATTCCTTGTGCATTTGAAAAGAATGTGTATTCTGCTGTTTTAGGATGGAATGTTCTGAATACATTTGTTAAATCCATCTGATCCTGTGAATCAATCTTCTTGATTTTCTGTTTGGATAATGTGTCCATCAATGTAAGTGGGTTGTTAAAGTCCCCTACTATTATTGTATAACTATTGATTAGTTCCTTTATATTTGTTATTAAATGTTTTATGTATTTGGATGCTGCCATTTTGGGTGCATATATATTTATAATTGTTAGATTTTCTTGTTGGATTGTCCCCTTAATGATTATATAGTATATTTCTTTGTCTCTTGTTACAGTCTTTGTTTTAAAGTTGATTTTATCTGGCATAAGTATTGCTACCCAGGCTTTCTTTTCACATCCATTTGAATGATAAATATTTCTCTATCCCCTCACTTTCAATCTGTAGGAGTCTTTTCATCTGAAATGAGTTTCTTTTAGGCAGGATATAGATAGGTCTCTCTCTTTTTTTATTTTTTTAAATTTTTATTATTATTTTTTTAAGATTTATTTATTTGACAGAGAGAGACACAGAGAGAGGGGAACACAAGCAGGGGGAGTGGGAGAGGGAGAAGCAGGCTTCCTGCGGAGCAGGGAGCCCAATGCGGGACTCAATCCCAGGACCCTGGGATCATGACCTGAGCCGAAGGTAGACGCTTAACCGACTGAGCCACCCAGGCGCCCCCCTCTCTTTTTTTAATCCATTCTGTGACCCTATGTCTTTTGAATATAGCATTTAGTCCATTTACCTTCAAGGTAATTATTAATAGGTGTGTATTTATTGCCATTTTGTTACTTATTTTGTGTTTGTTTTGTGACTCTTCTCTCTTTCTTTCTTCTCTTGTTCTCTCCCCATAAGTTTACTTTCTTTAGTGATATACTTTGATTATGTTTTCTTCATATTTAGCATTTCTATTACTGGTTTTTGATTTGTGTTTACCATTAGGTTTGTATATAACACCTTCTGTATGTAGCAGTCTATATTGTTGATAGATGCTTAAGTTTAGACACATTCTTTATTCCTCTCCTTCCCAAGTTTGAGGTATATGGTATCAAAGATACCAAAATGAAAGGATTTTCATTTTGAGAGTCTCTTGACTGAATTTTACAGATATATACTTTTTGCTGCTTTTGTGCTTCCTACTTTTCTTACAAGCTTTCCTTTCCAGTCACAGAACGTTTATCATATCTTATAGGGCTGGTGTAGTCATTATGAACTCCTTTAACTTTTGTTTGTCTGGGAAACTCTTTCTCTCTCTCTTTGTTTGTCTGGGAAACTCTTTCTCTGAATGATAGTTTTGCTGGATAAAGTATTCTTGGTTGCAGATTTTTTCCTTTCAGCACTTTGAATATATCAGTCCCTTCTGTCCTGCAAAGTTTCTGTTTAAAAATTCACTGATAGCCTTGTGGGGTTTCCCTTGTATGTAACTTTTCTTTTCTCTTGCTGCTTTTAAAATTCTTAATCACTGCTTTTTGTCATTTTAATTACCATGTGTCTTAATGTGGTCCTCCTTGGATTGATTTTGTTGTGTGTTCTCAGGGCCTCCTAGATCTGAATTTCTGTTTCCTTTCCCAGAATAGGGAAGTTTTCAGCTATTATTTCTTCAGATAAGATTTCTGCCCCCTTTTCTCTCTTCTTCTTCTTTGATCCATATAACACAAATGCTATTATGCTTGGTGGAGTGACTGAATTCCCTGTTTATTCTCATTTTTGCATATTTTTTCTCTCACCTGCTTGATTATTTTCCATTGTTCTGTTATCCAGAGCACTGATTCATTCTTCTGCTTCTTGATTCTTCTAGCCTATTTATCCCATCTAGTATATATTTTATTTCAATTACTGTGCTGTTCATCTTGCTTGGTTCTTTTTTATCTTTTTGTTAAGGGTCTCACAGATGTTTTATACTCTTTTCTTAAGTCGATGAATATATTTATGATTGTTACTTTAAATTCTCTTATCAGGAATATTACTTATCTCTGTTTTCATTAGGGCTCTTGCTGTGATTTTATCCTGTCCTTTCATTTGGGATATATTCCTCTATTTCTTCATTTTGTCTAATTCTCTGAATCTATTTTTTTGTGTTAGGAAAGTCAGTTAAGTCTCTTGTTCTTGGGCAGGGTGTGCACTTTTATCAAGAGTGTCATCTTCCAAAGGGGACATACAGCTCCTGCAGACACTGGGGCTGACTATGACTGCTCTGCAAAGCATGTGTGGACAAGGCACTCAGTTTTAGCAAGGTGCATTTATCTTCCTTGGGAGGTGACCAGCCACTGCCGCAGCTAGGACTCCCCTTAAAATATGCAATCAGAAGACAAGGTGTTGGTAAGCTTTGTGCAGCTCTTCAGGGGGAGGGGACCTGCAGATCTGGAACTGAGGCAGGCCCTGTTGGATGTGGTGGGTCATTGTATAAGCAAGTTAGGTAGTAAGTGCAGATGCATGCTGGTTCCTGCATGTGACCTTGTGTTTATGTTGTGTCACCTGCCAGCTTCCTTATTCCTGGAGAAGTCCCTCAGATAACTGTGAGATTAGTAAATAACTCTGCCTCCCTTATACCTTAGGCATATTTCAAGTTGCCACTTCTATGCTATATCTTCCAAGGCTGTTTGTTTTTCTATCTCTCTCTCTCTCTTTTTTAAGATTTTAAAATTTTATTTAATTGAAAAAGAGAGAGAGAGAAGGGACAGGAGCAGGAGCAGAGGGAGAGGGGGAAGCAGACTCCCAGCTGAGCAGGGAGCCCAACACAGGGCTCAATCTCAGGACCTGGGATCATGACCTGAGCTGAAGGCAGATGCTTAACCAACTGTGCCACCCAAATGCCCCTCTTTTCCTCTTTAAGGATGGGAACTCAGTTTCCTAACTCCCTTCCAACTGTCCCAGAGTGGAGCCTGCTGACTTTTAAAGTTCCAGGCTTTAAGTTCCACTGGTTATAAGAACTCACAATATTTAGACCCTCTGGTTTTCAAAACCAAACGTTATGAGGATTCATCTTCCCTATTCAGTCTCTCCAGTGTGATAGTCTGTTTCTCTCCTTCCCCATACCTGCAGCTCTCTCCCTTAGGTGGCCAGTCTAACAGGTTTTAGATCTCCACTGCATCTACACCCTTCCTACCCTCTTCTCTACATTTAATTGCAGAGTTTGTTCTGCCAGTCTTTGAGTCTTTTTCTGGGTTATTTACAATGATGTGACTGTTTTATAGTTGTATCCACTGGAGAAAGTGAGTTTAGGGTTCTCCTACTCCACCATATTCTGCAGACGTCTGTCCTAAGTGTTTTAGAATATTATGTCGAATAATCCTCTCAGCAATCATAGGAGGTAGATTCTAATATAATTCTTATTTTTCAGATAAGAAAATAAGTCTCAGACAACTTCTGTATATTTCTCAAGGGCACAGAGATAATATATACAAAAGGCAGAGTGAGATGTGTACACAGGCAGGATGGCTCTGGAGTTTTATTCTTAAGTACTATGAAGATGTGCTCCTTTCCTAAAGTAGAAAAGATTAATAAAGAAACAGGAAATACAAGGGCTATTAAACTAAAGGATGGGATTATTATGGTAAGAATGAGCATATTCCTGCTTTGTGTTAAGTATTGGGAAAATGTTCCAAAAGTGGATTTGAATAATTAAATGACAAGGCAAGCTGGCCAACTACTGTGAGTGAGCTTGTGGACAGTAGAGAGCATGTTTTATCTTCTTGGTATCTCCATAGCCTAACACTAAATATGGTATACAACAGGAGCTCAGTAAATGCTTACTGAATGAGTAAGCATTTTTGGAGAGGCTGAATAAAATGAGACTTGGAAACACCAAGAAATCTGATAAACAACTTTAAGCCTTAAGATTTATGTTGAAACTATTGTGCAAGGAAGACCGTCTTATTAAGAGGAATGGTAAAATCAATAATTAGAGAAGATTACTTTGGGAATAGTGCAGAGAATCTTAGCACTGTTATGAAAGGAAAAATCAAGTGAAGGAACTGAAAGATGATCAATATATGTGCAATGTCAATTACCTAAAGATGGGTGAATGGTAGTTAGAAGAAATTCTAAGGAAAAAAAGTAAACCCAAACCTAAAACACAAACCATGGAATATGAAGAGAAACAATATATGCCAAATAATGAGCAACATAAATCAAAAGCTAATGAAGCATGATTACAGTAATTCTTACTTATTTCAGATTTTCCCATTCACAATATATTTCTCTTAGTATAGACACTAGTCTTCATGTGGTGTCTGAACTTGGGAGATTTAGTCAAAACCAGCAGCAGGCTATTGTGACAGGTTGATCTACTCCTGATATTGTAATCCACAAGGTGTGGACAAATCACTTTACCTCCCAGGAGCTTGGTTTCTTGATATCTAAATATGTAAGTTGTAATAGATGCTCTGTAAGATTGTTTCTAGTTCTAAGTTTTATTACTATGTCTTGGAATTAATAGATTCTCTAATGGACAGGCATGTTCTACATCATTATAGTTTTAAAATATGTACTAAAAAGAATATAATGAATATTATTGAGAGAAGGGGAGAGAGAGAGATGGAAAAAATTTGTTTAAAAAGTATACAATTCTAGGTTGCAAAATAGAAAAGAAACATTTTTGTTTTATATTGCATGTGATTGATTAGTCATTAAGTGAGGCTGAGAAGACGTACATTCAGTTTTATTTTATTCCTTAATCTAAGGGAGGCTGCAGGCCCCTGGCAGTGGCTGCATTAGATTTTGCAGGTGCACATATACATTTGCACTGTTATAATCCTGGTTTCTCAGTGCTAAATGGTGATCATGAAGTCATGGTGTTATCACAAAGCAAAAGAAATAATGTCTCATGTCAATTTACAACCTTTAGAAATGCATTTCTAAATTAAATTGAAAAAATATGCTAATGCAATATTAAGGCTGCAATTTTTAAAATAGAAAAGCCAAGACCTACAGAAATTATGGTTTTCATTATCATCATTAACATGACTGCATCACATATACTGTATATATTAGTTTTTTGACCTAACATGTAATCAAATGCATTGCATATATCCAACTTAATTTAGCTTCATTAGGTGAATTTTCACTTGCATTTTATGGGTTTTGCACTTTATATTTGCATCCTTAACTATTTAAAAGATTATTTCATAGATATATATGAATGGTCATCATGGTTAATATACTACTAATAAACATGCAACATAATGTACTAGATCTTATATAACATTTACGTAGAGAGTGTTGTCAAAATTTGTATGTATGCAAGGATGAGTTTTATTCTACTAAAAAAGTTTTAGTCTTATTTAGCTTTGTATATTGCCTATATTCCTTTTTTAAACCTTTGTCTTCAGCATTTTCTCATCATTTAGTTCCTCCTCCTTCATTGTTTATTTAGCCAATTCCCCATTATCATGTGGTCCACATTATAGTTTTATCTTAACCATACTTCACCATCAAAACTAACCCGCTATATCCCTATTCCTTTTGATTTATTAGGTGATGAGTTAATCAGTCTACTGAAGTAGAAACAGCGCATAAAAGTCACCTGAGATGCTTAAAAAGAATTAAGTTATCCAGACTCTACTTAAACCTATGAATCAGAATTTTTGGAGATGGTTTCCAGGAATATACATTTTTTAAAGCAATTTATGTGATTCCAGTGTTTTCTGTTTTTGTTAATAACTATTTTGCTTGATGTTTTTAAGTTAAACATTTATTATTACTATTCTTATCATTACCATTAAAATATTAATGGTCAGTAGTGACAATATAGTGTACCTTTTCAATTACATTAGCTTTATTTGAATACTTTCAGGATTTTAATCCCAGAAGAAGAAATAATATGAGAATTTGATTTAGAACCAATGGAAATTTGCTTCAGAGACTAAATTAACATTCATGTCACCAAGTAATTATGAAATTCTTCAATCAAAACAAGCGATTTCATTTCAAAACTAGAACCATAACCATTATATAAATTCATGCCAACAAATATGAAAATCCATTTAAACACAGATCTGTACACCCTTCATATACAGAAGGCAGATATGGTGGGAAGCAATGTGCCAGAAACCGGATAAAAGTTCCGTGTCTGCCACTGTGGCTAACTGACATTGGTTAAATCACTGGAAATCACTAAGATTTAGTTTCTTTATTTACAGAAATAGGATAATAATACTAAACTCTGAAAAATTGCGAAAAAGACTATATGACAATGTTTGGTAAACCAAATGCAGGTTATTTCTAAAAATATCATGAGTCTTCCTCTTCATCCAGGAATATGCATCTCACTTTCTGATAAGAAAATTGTGCTTGATATTTTGTATTCAATCAGCTGTAAAATAATGAAACGAACACTGAACTTGAGTCTGAAAATCTTCATTTGAGATGTTAATCTCTGAACCTCAGTCTGTATTTTTAAAATCTAAAATATTTTCCAAGATTGCAAGTTAATTGTGATACTTAAAATAGGTAGGTTATATTAAGAAATCTGGTGGAGAAGGAAAAAATTAAAGAATCACATCAGTGAATCTATGGTTACAAATATGTAAGAGTTCTAAACAAAGGAAACTGACTACTAGAAGAATATTTAACAGATAAATTTGGCCTAAATGGGGGATTAAGAAGTGACACTTGAGCCAAGGTATGAAAAATTGTACACCAGTGATTATGAACAAGGGAGAACCTTAAAATGGTAACTTAGAGATTTAAGTATATTTCTCTGGCAAATAAAAACTCTGGAGGTAGGTAACCCAGAACTCATTTGATTGTGCTAAGATTTTCTACAACCTCTAATATCCTCAAGCTGAGGCTCTAATTCATGGTTCAAAACCATAGCTAGAACCAAGCCATCACAAGTACACCTAGACAGTTATGGGAAAAGAGAGAAAGAAGACTTATTCCCTTGCTTTAAAGGAGACTTTCTTAGAAGTTTCACAATATTTCATATTAGGTTGTTGGTCAAATTCTATAACTGCAAGGCTAGTAAATGTTAAATTCAGGCTGAGAAATGTGACAGTTACAAAGTAGGGTTCTGTTCATTGAGGAGATGGGAACTAATACAGAGTGGTCACTAGCATTCTCTGACATCCATGTCAAAGAAATGGCAGGATATTTTTTGAACAAAGGGACTATCATATACAAAGGGTGGGAAGGGATTAAAATCAGGGTAGACAGGATAATAAGAGCACATGTGAAAGACTTTTTAGGCTGTATTAAGAAAACAATGAAAATCAGAGAAAGAATATAGTAAAATTCCTATTTTGAAAAGCCTCTGCATGGCTATTTGAGGAAATATTTTATGGAGGTATTGTACATATGAATGTCAGTTCTTAGGCTATTATGGCAATCTAGGCAAGAGATGCTGGCACGTCCAATGAGGATGGTGGAAATAGATTTTTTAAAAGATGAATTTAAGAGCTATTTGGGAAGTTAAATCTGTAAGTCTTACTACACTGAGCTTAAGGAAGTAAGAGGTCCCAGCAATAATTCCTAAGACACTGTTCTTTCTGGATCTCTTTTTCTATCTTCCATTCTTTTAAATTATATGCTGGCTATATAAATATTGAGATACAAAATATTATAAGATTTTTTTTTTTTTTTTTTTTTTTTTTTTTTTTTTTTACTTTAACAAGCTCTGTGTATTATCCTTCATTTCTGAACTTGGTATTCCCTGTCTCCTCCTAATTTCTCAGGTAGATTCATTAGTTGTTCAGACTGCCTGGATTACAGATACTGTTTACATTTTGAACATTCTTCATCAAATCACCTAGATTGCTCTCAGGACAGCCTGAAGTCCACCTTTCCTCATATTAGCACTAATTCAAAAGTCCAAAACCAGGCTTTATTAATGAAAGAGCAGCTTGTAGCGAAAACACTGTGTAATAGCTAAGTCACTATACAAATATATGGTATCATGCAAATAATTTTTATTCAAATATTTTCCATTCTAGTTACAAAATTATTAATTTTAATTTTATGTCATTTATATTTTAAACTATATATTTAATTAATTAAATTATTTATCTAGGCATTATAGCATTTCACCCTGCTATAGTAGTTGTGTGTATACCATTATATTATGTTTACAGATTACATAAAGATTATAATTGTATATATAATTGTATGGTATTAGCTCTAATGTATGTATGTATGTATGTATTTATTAAAGATTTATTTATTTATTTAGAGAGTGAGAGTGTGCACGGGCGGGGGGTTGGTAGAAGGAGAGAATCCCAAGCCGACTCCCTGCTGAGCGTGGAGCCTGACACAGGACTCTAACCCAGGACCTATGAGATCATGACCTGAGCTGAAACCAAGAGTCAGACACTTAACCAACTGAGCCACCCAGGCACCCCAGCTCTAATGTACATAAAAACTTAAGGTTTAATGCATTATGAATGTTCATAGTTTTGTAGCAAATGCCCGTGAAGGGAACCCAATGTATGTACAATACATACAATTTAGTGATAGGAAGGAGAATATAGCTTTATGAAAACACAGAGGAGGGAAGCACAGCAGAGGTCAGTTATTTATAGTCAAACCACAATAGGAAAAGTCTGGACTAGTTCTAGCAAACTTTGGAATTCATTAGAGGGGAAGGAGACAAGAGGTCATTTTGCAAATGCTAAAGAGGCAGTTGTATCTAATTAAGAATAGAATCATACTTAGGGAAATATACTAGAGAAGAGGCAGGAAATAGTGGGACCAGACCATAGGTATAGAGTCCTGATAAAGCAGCTCGTGTTCAGGCTCTGATTCATTAGAAAACTTGAGTAAAAAATGCCTTCCTCTTATGGGGATTAACATAAGAATAAAAAAAAAAAAGGAAGAAGGAAAAAAAAAATAAGTCCTTCAGGTGAACTGGATGCATGCTAAAAAAACAAACAAACAAACAAAAAAATGCCTTCCTCAAAAAAAAAAAAAAAAAAAAGCCTTTCTCTTTTCTGCCAGGGAACTTGGCAACTCAAAAACCTCTCCATATATATGAACTTGTCAATTTACTGTTGGAGAAAATGCAAAAATTCCAGAAGGGTGAGATATAGTTTGGCATACATTATTTAAGGACTCTTTCTCAATAATTCCAAATATTTTGGCGTTATGCAGTGGAATATAGAACTGGAGAACTGGAGCAGAACTGGAGTTCCTAGATGATTCCAAAATCGTGAATCTGGGTGGGTGAATATGGCAGGTGTATTGCATACATATGCATTTGGTAGATATTATTTGAAGTCTTCAAAGTTTCAGCTAGTTTGGTTTCAGTAGTAGTTTACCCCTACTCATACACTTTTATCATAAGTGATGACTCTAGCAATTGTTTCCTCTCTGCAGAACAATGTTTACCTCACTATTGGATGGTTTCCTTGACCTTGTAAGTTTCCCAATGATTTAAATATGCTAAACCTAATTGTCAGTTCTAGTCCTCATGTTCTTCATCCAAGAGCAGTTTTTAATTTTAATTTTAATTTTCACTCATTTAATTTTATATTTATTTATTTATTTGACAGAAAGATACAGTGAGAGAGATGGAACACAAGCAGGGGTAATGGGAGAGGGAGAAGCAGGCCTCCCGCTGAGCAGGGAGCCCGACGTGGGGCTCGATCCCAGGACGCTGGGATCATGACCTGAGCCGAAGGCAGATGCTTAATGACTGAGCCACCCAGGCGCCCCTCACTCATTTTATATTTGAAAATCATTTCTAGGAAATCACTTTGTCATGCTTTTTATCTGCAACACTTACCATTCTTTATCTTTTTCTGTTAATGTTTTCTCCTCTTAACGCTGAAGTCCTACGATCCTTAGTCCTTAGACCTCTTCTCCCTGTGCTACCTCACTGCCATGGCTTTTAATACCATCATGGGTGACTCTTATATTTATAATCCAGACTTCTCCCTAAATTCTTTATTTGTATATTTAATTTCCCATGTATATTTCATATAAGCCACTTTGGTATCATAGTGTATTAAACACTATTTATCATGTTATATATATGAGGTGAACAAGAGAGAAGGAATGTAGCCAATGGCAGAGACAAACTCTATAAGTAAGATACTGAATAGACTCCACCAGCAACTTAAAAAACCTAGCAACTCTAGAGATAAGAGAAATGACTGGCATTAACCAAAATTGCACTTTATATCTAGAATTAATTGGAATTATATATTTTCCAAAAAAAATGTTTGTAGATTGATTTTGAAGTATATCTGGGTCCCTCAATAATATCTTTGTAACTATCAGATAATTTAAAATACATTACAAATAAGCATTTTTTGATATTAAGCAATTTTACCTTCTTGTGGTTAATTTTATTCATCTATAAAGTGAATGGGCCTCAATATTCAATCCTTTCAGTTATAATACTATATGATTTTTAATGTAAATAAAAAATACTAGGCCTGTGAAATATGTACTTAAGAGTAGAAAATAATACATTAGGAAATATGCATTTAATGCCACAAATGTGCAATACTGAAGATACAAAATAAAGTGAGATATAACATTAGCTATTTGGATATATATAAATCTGCATAAATATAACATATACTACACATAAGAAATTATTTACCTTATTATAAACTATGTAAAAATGTGCCTACTTTCACATAACAAATATTAATTACACTTGAAATGAAATTGAAATGTAACTAGTTTTATCTAATTTTCATAGATATTTCTAAAGAGTTGATATAAACTTTACAATTACTTTTACACCACTCATGCAGCTCAGGATTGAATATGATCCATATAGCTAATGACTGAGAGCAAAATACAATATAGAACTTAATTTCTTTCTTTCTTTTTTTAAAGATTCATTTTTTATTTATGTGAGGGGGGAAGGGTACTGGGAGAGGGGAGAGAGAGTCTCAAGCAGACTCTGCACTGAGCATGGAGCCCAATGTGGGGCTCAATCCCAGGATCCTGAGATCTTGACTTGAGTCAAATGCTTAACTAACTGAGCCACCCAAGTGCCCCTAATTTAATTTATTTCTTAAATTCATTTAGAAAGTCGTATCACAATTCCCATGTTTGCCTCAGATTGGGCTCTGCTCACATTGGGTTTTATCCTCATGCTGCTATATTGTTTGAGAGCCAGTTTGCAGTAGATATTAATAATTACATAGCCAAATAAGATTTAGTGGTGCTGGTGGTTTGTGTGCATGTATTCATATGTGCGTCTGTGTTTTATCTTAAGAAATTGGAAAGTCAACCACTATCCTTATGCAGCTATAATTATTATATTGTTTGTGACTGTATTCAAAAGATTATAATCTCTCTGTAATATCTCCCTGAACTTTATCTTATTAAAAGTGTCTTTATTTTTCATAAAGTTTTTTATTTTAATTCCAGTATAGCTAACACACAATGTTATATTAGTTTCAGATGTACAATATAGTGACTCAACAATTCTATACATTACTCAGTGCTCATCATGATAAGTGTACTCTTCAATCCCCATCACCTATTTCACTCATCCTCCCACCACCCCCCATAACCCTCAGTTTGTTCTCTACAGTTAAGAGTCTTGTTCTTTCTCTCTTTCTTTTTTTTCCCTTTATTCATTTGTTCCTGAGATTCCACACATGAATGAAATCATATGGTATTTGCTAAAAGAGACTTTACTTTTAAGCTGTAATAAATGTTTTTGATTAGTAGGTACATATTTTTTGAAGTGTGGGAACTTTGCTTATTCCCCACATTATTTTTTCAATATTTTAATACTATTATTTTGAAAATGAGCAATTGATATGACAAATTATATGTAGAGTGTCAGATTCAAATAAATGCCACTTTCATTATTTTGTCACCAAGCTACTTGATAATGAAGAGGAATGAAGCACTATTGAATTCTGTACCTCACAGTTATACTCTAGAGGAAGTGTTTGTTTATTAAAATAATAGTTCCCAGTAAAGATCCCTTTGGGGATTAGCTGGCAAAGTGACTTCACACGCAGTAATATTTTTCCAATAATGATTCAGTAATAAATGATGAATAAAAATACAGCTACCCAAACCAAGTAACATGTTACAGGATTATAGCAATACTGTGACATGGTGAATCATATATCAAGGAAATTTTTTGTATGTTTTTCTATTACATAGTGCCTAGATCCCCTTCATGCCCTGGGTGGGCCTTGGAACAAGGGAAATTACAAGTCAAAGACATAATGTTTGTCCTTTTGTAGGTTTCAATTTTTGAAGTAGATAGATTCCTTTATTTAGTCATCAATGCTAGTATTTCCCCAATATGTGTGTCACAGTTCACCTTAGTAACCTGTTACAACAGAGTGGTGACATATATTCTAAAATGTAATTTCTATAATTGAGTTTTACTGTGCATTAAAAATTAACATTAGTATTTAAAGTACTATATATGCAGTCAGAAAAAGATATCTAACATGGTAGCAGAAAGTAGTAAATTCAACTAACCTATAGTGGTAGTTTACCACTAGACAGTGAGATAGAGTCTCTTATTTATATATGTATGAAAGTATCTATAACAAGACCTGTCACACTGAAGACACTCAAATGTTTTATTGAATTAATGACTCCTTAAACTCCTACTTAACCATTATTCTCACGCAGTTGGGTTTTTTTTTTTTTTTGTTTGTTTGGTTACAATATTCAAAACATTATAGTCTTTCTATAACATTTACCTGAACCTAATCTTTCATTAAAGATGTACTTACACACCTAGAAATAACAGAGATTTTCTATCAATTCTCTCATTTTCCTGACTGTGCAGCAGTGATGAAATTCCCTCTGATATTTTCTATGAAATAGAAATTTGAAAAGAATACATGAAACTTAATTCAGAAATAGCAAGGACTCCAAGTCATTCTGTGAAAACTCAGAAACCAGATAGAAGTTACTACTCTAAGTAATATTCCACTGAACTGGTCCCACGAAGATAATAATAACTTTTTGTCACTCAGTCCGGTGATGTAATATGTTACTCAGACTCCTGGTATATTTTTCACCATTGATCATCCACTCCTGTCTTAATTAAATTATCTTCTGTCTTAGTTTTTTTTTTATTAGTTTCCCCAGTCCTCCTCTTATATCTGAGTATTTGTTTCTATCTTCTTTGCTAAATTTTCTTCTTTTTTTTTATTATGTTATGTTAATCACCATACATTACATCATTAGTTTTTGATGTAGTGTGCCATGATTCACTGTTTGCGTATAACACCCAGTGCTACATTCAATACGTGCCCTCTTTAATACCCATCACCAGGCTAACCCATACCACCACCCCCTCCCCTCTAGAACCCTCAGTTTGTTTCTCAGAGTCCATAGTCTCTCATGGTTCGTCTCCCCCTCTAATCCCCCCCTTCATTTTTCCCTTCCTACTATCTTCTTTTTTAAAATATATAATGTATTATTTGTTTTAGAGGTACAGGTTTGTGATTCAACAATCTTACACAATTCACAGTGTTCACCATAGCACATACCCTCCCCAATGTCTGTCATCCAGCCACCCCATCCCGCCCACCCCCCACCACTCCAGCAACCCTCAGTTTGTTTTCTGAGATTAAGAATTCCTCGTATCAGTGAGTTAATTGCCTTAAATACTGTTGTTCTCCAAAGTTTCATCCTCAATTCTCTTCTTTTCCTGTAATACACTATTTTTTTGAGATTTTATCTATTTATTTGAGAGAGAGCACAAGTGGAGTAAGGAGCAGAGGGAGAAGCAGACTCCACTGAACAGGGAGCCTGATGTGGGGCTCGATTCCAGGACTCTGGGATCATGACCTGAGCTGAAGGCATACACTTAACCTACTGAGGCACCCAGCCATCCCCACTGTAATATACTATTGATGTAGGTAATCCCATTTACACTTTTGATTTCAGCCACCACCAATATGTGGATAGCTCTGAATCTCATTATCCCAACTCAATTACACAGATTCTAAACCTATATAGCCGATTTTGTACTGGATTTTTTTTGTTTTACATGAAATTCCTTGTATAACATTGAACTAAACATCCTCACCTCAAATTTTATTTCATTTTTTTAATAGCTTAACCAGTCAATGTGTTGCCCATGTCAGTCCAAAAATGTTATCCTTCTCTTTACCCACATGTGTAATAGATGAAAACTTACTAGTTTTACTTCTTTAATGTCTCCTGAATCTGTCCACTCATCTTTACACTTACTCTATTGCTTCCATTCAGGTCTTCATTATGGCTTTCTTGTCTTATCAAAATACCCTCTAACTGTTTTCTGAATATCCATGGTTTTAAACTTCTAATTTATTCTCCCTTTTACCACTGCACTGAAGTTTCTAAAAGGTAAAACTCTTATTTGTCACTCTCTGACTGGAAATCAAGGTTAAATCTAAGTTACTCATCTGTGATCTAGGTTTTATCCTTACTTGGTTTGTCTACTCCTATCTCAGTATCTTCTCCACATAAGCTTTGTACATTACATTATACCATACTTAATACTGGCAGTGCTTGAATGTACATGTTTTCTTACAACTTCATGAATTCATACCTGCTTACTCTGGCTTGGAAAAACTTCTGATCCCATCATTTAACTTGGCAACCTTCTATTTCTTCTTGAAAATAAACTCAGATGCAGCCTCTATTAGTAACCTGCCCCAATTCTGTCAGCCTTCTTTATCCAGGCAGCTACCCTTCATACCCATATAGAATATTATATCTTTTATTATCCCACTTCATGTAATAATTTTTCAAAATGTATTTGACTTCTGGCTCATTATCTGGCACTTTAAAATATTTAGTAAATGTTATGAAATCTTATTAAGAATTATTTATGCTGTATAATACCATAATTATCCAGAAGTACAAACAAAAATATATATATTTTAAATAGCACACTGTTAAAGAGCTTGAAGTATATTGTTTTACTTGGAAATATTAACATCAGATACTTTGTTTGTGTAGAAAGATGGAGAATAAGGTAGTTCTTTTGAAGAAAAAAAATTTCCAGCCCTGCTAGAGGTTTAAAGAAATACCTCAAAATAGAAGTGGCTAGAGGAAGTGACATTTAACACTCTAAATCAAAAATGTTGCTTTTAGGAAACTTACCACTGTTTCCTAAAAAAACTAAGTACTTGGTTTACAAATTATATTTGAAAGCATGTAGTGCTCAAATTCAGTTTAAATAAATCAATCCCAGGTGTTAAAGAAACTTTCTTAAAGGAAGTTAGGAGGGAATTAGATATTGGAACATATGTCTAGGGAGATACACAAGAAGAAGAGGGGAAAAATCATCTTTTTGGGGGAACACAACAAAAAAGCAATCAAGAAAGAAAAAAAATCAAGTCAAATATTATCAATAAAACCAGAAAAGAGAGTCTATCTTTTTCGGGTGGTTTGGTTAGCAGACTTACATGAATAGTCTGATTAGGGTGAGTTAATAACTTACAATTCCTGATTCATTCACTTAAATAATTTTTGAGTACCTATAGTGAAAGTGATTGATAAAAACACCTAAAATAAAACATGAGAATGGTGAGTTAAAAAGTAATTTTGATAGGATGTATAGATGATAGTTAAGAAAATTATTACCAAAATGGACTAATTTCTTTTAAAAATAAAAAGACTTGGTCTTGTGAACTCAGAGGTAGTGGACAATTCTTTTTCAGGAGGTGATTACTATTAGGCACAAATAATATACAGTAAAATTCTGAAAAGGCTTATTTCCTGTACCTTAATTAGTATCATTGTAATACACATTGAACTTTTTTCTCACCCTTTGTCTTTTAGAATACATTATTTTAAGGATATAAATGCTTAAATCTGAACTGAAAATTTCAGCAATGAAACAATAAGAGCTAATCACTCAAATTTCATTCTTAGTTGGAGCTAAAAGTATATATTTTTCTCTTTGGTGAAGAAGCAGAGGTAAAATAAAGAGAAATGTTAACATGTTTTAAAAATAACTTATTAAAACATAGATTTATCAATAAAAAAGAAGTTAGGTCTGCAAATTCAGAACAATGTCACATATTATTTAAAAGCAACAAGAGGAGAAAATTTAAGAATTTTTCTTAGTGGTCATTATACAAAAATAAAATATAATTTGAAATTTAAATCCCAACTAATACGTCTTATGAAGTAAAATTTATTGTAGATTCTCCTCTTTGATTTTATTTCATCACAAACCACAGGAGAAAGTGTCCCATCATTCATGGTTCCTAAAAACACAACAAAGAGAAACTTTCCACTTAAGTCCTCTTTGACAATATTGCACTCGCATTTTTATATAATCTTTACCAAAGTTTTAGAGTCTTTATCTCAGTTTTGCTTTTATTTGGCAAACACATTTTCTTTCTAGAACTTTGTAGTTGCATTTTTAGAATACACATTTATATTAACCAGTTTCCAAAGTTTATTAATGTAAAATTGAAATTTATTTTTATATATTTTGACTCCCTTTAGTCAGTTTTCTCAAACAATACTTTTTTGGTTCAAATTCAGTGTTTATCATTCTCATAGTTATTGTAAAGGGATATTGAGTGTGACTTTTCCTTCTATCCTGGGATTGTCTTTATGAACACATAATTGAAGACAACGTGTTTTTTGGTACCCACATTCTGTAAAGAGATACATCAACAATATGGACAGATACTTTCCTCAGAAAAGCAGCTATTTTCTCAATGTTTTTCAACAATACCAGAGGGAAGAGCAAACAATCAAACAACTGGAATACCCAAAGGAATCAGTTGTAAAAGCAGAGGATGGCTAAAAGTAAAGAAGCCTGGAATCTTAATCTCAGCTTGAGTATTTGATTGCCAATGTATTTGTTGATCTTAATGTAAAATTGAAATTTATTTTTATATATTTTGACTCCCTTTAGTCAGTTTTCTCAAACAATACCTTTTTGGTTCAAATTCAGTGTTTGTCATTCTCATAGTTATTGTAAGGGGATATTGAGTGTGACTTTTCCTTCTATCCTGGGATTGAAGACATAATTGAAGACATAATACATAATTGAAGAGAGAAATGGCACCAAGGAGGGAGAAGTGAGAGTTGAGCAGCCAGTTCCTAAGGATTTCCTGGAGATCAAATGGGCAATGAAGACCCATCTTATTGGTCCCTGACCTAATAAAATTGAGTAATAGTTGAATCCTCAGAAAAAGAGGGATAATTGAATTCTCAGAAAAAGAAACTGAGAGGAGTGCAACTGGAACTGCTGGAGTTGAAAGGGATTGAAGAGCACCTAACCCAGGCTTTACCCTCTAAGTGCTATTTGTACCCAATGAAAAATCCAATAGTTTGTTGCCCTCCATACAGAGGCATTGGCAGGCAGTTAGTACAAAAAATAGAGAAATGATAGACAACCAAAAGGGAAAATTACAATCAGATGATGAACAGTTGATTTTAGTCTTTTATTATTGTAAGTAATGCTGGAATGCATATTGTATATATGCCATTTCATATTTGTGCCTTTTGTATGGATTCCTAGAAATGAAATTGCTGATTTAAAGGTGACTACATATGTACTTTTGTTAAAGATAGCCAAGTTCTCTCCATTTTTCAATCTCACCATCTGTGTATGAGAGTGTCTCTTTCATCATATTCTTGTCAACAGAATATGCTGTCAGGTCTTTTGTGTTTTGTCATTATAATAGGTGAGAAATGATATTTCAGTATATATAAATAGAGAATTTTTCTAAGAGGCTAAGCAAATTTTATGTTTACAGACTCTTTGTATTTATTTGAAATGTGATTTTTCATGTTTTTCTTATATCCCATTAAATGAAAATAACACAACTTATTTAGTATTTAGATTGTTTAACTATGAGTTAAAAAGCCACATATTTAAGATATGTTTGCTTTTTCTGTTTTCTTAAGTTTTCTTTTAAATTCTTTTTAATTCAAGTTAGTTAAAGGAAAATCCAATTACAAAATTAGAAAAATAATATATAACTAGCATAGCTAGATATGTTAACATATTTAACTGTTTAATAAAATATATTTAAGTGGCATTAGATACTAGAGTTACAAGTTGCAATTACCTTATATTACTTTATAAAAATTACAGGCATACCTCATTTTATTGTGCTTTACTTAATCATTCCTTGCAAATATTAATTTTTTTTTCAAATTGAAGATTTATAGCAAACTTGTGTCAAGCAATTCTATTGGTGTTATTTTTCCAATATCAAAAGTGTCTCTGTGTCACATTTTGGTAATCCTTGCAATATTTCAAACTCTTTCAGTGTTATTTATTTATTTTCTCTGGTGATCTGTGATCAGTGATCTTTGATGTTACTACAGTAATTATTTTATGGGCCCATGAACCGAACCCATATAAGACAGCAAATCTAATTAATAAATGTTGTGTGTATACTGACTGCTCCCCCAACCAGCCATTCCCCTGTCTCTATCCCTCTTCTTGGGTGTCTCTATTTTCTGAAAAACAACAATATCTAAATTAGGCCAGTTAATAACCCTACAATGGCCTCTAAGTGTTCAAGTGAAAGGAAGAGTCTCATGTCTCTTACTTTAAATCAAACTTAATGAAGAAGAAGATATTTGCAAATGACATATCAGATAAAGGGCTAGTATCCAAAATCTATAAAGAACTCATCAAACTCAACACCCAAAGAACAAAGAATCCAATCAAGAAATGGGCAGAAGACATGCACAGACATTTTTCCAAAGAAGACATCCAAATGGCCAACAGACACATGAAAAAGTGCTCAATATCGCTCGGCATCAGGGAAATCCAAATCAAAACCTCAATGAGATACCACCTCACACCAGTCAGAATGGCTAAAATTAACAAGTCAGGAAATGACAGATGTTGGCGGGGATGCGGAGAAAGGGGAACCCTCCTACACTGTTGGTGGGAATGCAAGCTGGTGCAGCCACTCTGGAAAACAGTATGGAGGTTCCTCAAAAAGTTGAAGATAGAGCTACCATATGATCCAGCAATTGCACTACTGGGTATTTACCCCAAAGATACAAAAGTAGGAATCCGAAAGGGTACGTGCACCCCGATGTTTATAGCAGCAATGTCCACAATAACCAAACTGTGGAAAGAGCCAAGATGTCCATCAACAGATGAATGGATAAAGAAGATGTGGTATATATATATATACAATGTAATATTATGCAGTCATCAAAAGGAATGAGATCTTGTCCTTTGCAACGACGTGGATGGAACTGGAGGGTATTATGCTGAGCAAAATAATTCAAACAGAGAAAGACATGTATCGTATGACCTCACTGATATGAGAATTCTTGATCTCAGGAAACAAACTGAGGGTTGCTGGAGTGGGAGGTGGGGTGGGAGGGATGGGCTGACTGGGTGATGGACACTGGGGAGGGTATGTGCTCTGGTAAGCGCTGTGAATTATGCAAGAGTGTTGAATCTTAGATCTGTACCTGTGAAACAAATAATGCAATATATGTTAAGAAAGAAAAAAGAAAAGAAGAAGAAGAAGAATGTAGCAGGAGGGGAAGAATGAAGGGGGGGAAATCGGAGGGGTAGACAAACCATGAGAGACGATGGACTCTGAAAAACAAACTGAGGGTTCTAGAGGGGAGGGGGGAGGGAGGATGGGTTAGCCTGGTGATGGATATTGAGGAGGGCACGTTCTGCATGGAGCACTGGGTGTTATGCACAAACAATGAATCATGGAACACTACATCTAAAACTAATGATGTAATGTATGGGGATTAACATAACAATAAAAATTTAAAAAAAAAGTAAGAAGCTGATTCAAGCCGTCATGGTTGATTTTAAGGGGTTCAAGACTTCAGTGGAGGAAGTAACTGGAGATATGGTGGAAATAGCAAAATAAGTAGAATTATAAGAGGAACCAGAAGTTGTGACTGAATTGATATAATCTCATGAAAAAAAAAAATTGAACAGATGGGGGGGTTGCCTTTTATGGCTGAGCAAAAAAAGTGGTTTTCTGAGATGGAATCTACTCCTGGTGAGGATGCTGTGAACATCATTGAAATGACAACAAAGGATTTAGAATATTACAAAAACTTAGTTTATAAAGCAGCAGCGGGTCTTGGGAGGATTAACTCAAATTTCAAAAGAAGTTCTAAACTAATGATGTATGATGACTAACATAACATAATAAAATAAAATAAAATAAAAAAAGAAAGAAGTTCTACTTTGGGTAAAATGCTATCAAACACCATAGCCTGCCACAGAGAAATCATTAGTGAAAAGAGAAGTCGATCAATATGCCAAAATTTATGTTAAAAAATTACCATTAGCCACCCCAGCCTTCAGCAACCACCACCTTGATCAGTTAGCAGCCATCAACATCAAGGCAAGACCTTCTGCCAGTAAGAAGATTGTGACTCCTTAAAAGCTCAGATGATGGTTAGTATCTTTAAGCAATCAAATATTTTTTAATTCAAGTATCTACATTTTTTAAATAATGTTATTACACACTTAATAGACTACATTATAATGTAGAGGAGACAAAAAAATTTAACTTGCTTTGTTGCTACATTCACTTTATTACAGTGGTCTGGAATTGAATCCACAATATTTGATGTATGCCTATATAAAAAGAAATGAGATATCCATCATTCAGACTTGATGCATTGGTATATATATTATGAATATCTTATACTGAACAAGAGTCAAATAAAACCAATTCTATGAAGTTTAAAACATGTTTATTTAAATCTACCATATGGAAATATTATATTTAAAAAGAACATTCCCTAGTTGGTATAAATACGAAAGACAGAATGACAGATTTTTACTTACTGTTATATTTGTTTTTCTGGGACTTTAGTTAAAAGTAATAAGTTGCATCTGCTATAAACAGATGCACATGTAGCAGCACCAAAATGCTAACTCCAACATAAATGACAATATCCATATGTTCCTGGCATTTATTTCTTTTGGCACTTGTGTATTGTACATAATTATAAACTATGTGTAACACTTGAGAAAAATAAATTAACAATCTGGTCATGAAGACTCAAAGACCTCTTCAATTCTAAGTAGAACTTTTTAAATGTATTTTATTAGGATATAAGCATATGCATCGTTGTATTATGAAATGATTACCTCACTAAATATTTTATAACTTTTCTGTAGATGGAGATTTTCATCAGATTTCTCATCAATGTGGTAGTGACTAATATACTAAACCCTATCCCTACTATAAACATGAAAATTGGGATAGAAAGTGATTTTTTAAATATATAGTAAAGTTAAAATTTAAGAAAGAGAAGCCCCAGGAACCAAAAGTGATAAGTGAAAAAAAAGTAAGAACAGAAAGCAGAAATTGAAACTGAATGACTTAGATAAGCATGATAATTGTGCACTTCATATTCTCTAAGACTCGGGTTCTAAAATTGGGTAGGGACCCTAGTCAAGGATATCAACCTTGTGTGCACAAAGGAGCTATAACTGGTCTTTTTGATGAATCAAAGAATTAGGAAGTATTGACCCATCTCTAAATATACAACTGGAAAAATTCTGCCTCCTTGCTTGAGAATGCAACGTGTAACATGCCCTTCATTTGAGCTGTGAATGATAAAAGAGCCATAATTGAAAAATGGAAACCCAGGCTTATACTGGACACAGATATTTTCACACTGCCTTCCTGGTACTGAAATTCTGAGATTTAAAAAAAAAAAAATGACATAAAATATGAGCCTATACACAGGCAAATATAAATGAAATTCAAGTTAAAGAAAAACATTGAATGAAAATTATATTAGAACCCATGGATTCAAATCATGTACTGAAAACAATTTCCACAGGGAATGATTTTACAATTAAAATATCACATTTTTAAGAGGTGAAGAAAATAGACCATTCTGGGGGGAAAAAACTTCACAAAGAATATATTTTAAAGATTTATTTATATTTTAAAATTAATAGAAAACATGGTTGGGATAGAACCAATAAAGTAAGAATAAAATAGTTTGGCAAAGGAAAAAAAACAAATGTATAAAAAATATTAGAAACAAAGTATTTCCTTTTATTAAACATTTATTAGATATAGTCCATTAAGAACTGGAGAGAATTCATGAATTAGAAATTTATTTGAGGAAATCACCCAAAGTATAGATAAAATTTTCAAGAAGACAAAATTAAAGTTAAAAAACAAAGACAATAAAATTAAGATCTCCAACCAATCTTTAATGAACATTCTAGAAGAGGTAAAGTCAATGAAATAAAGGTAGATTAAGCTTAGGAGCACAGAGAGCCATTAAACTATGAAGATGAAATGTTTTTGTTTTTGTTTTTGTTTTTACCATCAATACTATGAGAGATGCACATGTAGCAGCACCAATACGGTAATGATAGAAATCGGAAAACAAAGCAACCATGTGCTCAAAGAGCTGACTTTCATACCTAGATTTGTTTTCTTAGTTAAATTTGTTTCAATATTGTGAAATAAAACATGTTTTATAATATAAAATTAATAAGTTCACTGCTCTGAGTCTAAGGTGAAGGATTAGATTTACTAGAGGATGCAATTTGTGAGGAAAGAAAACAAAGACTTAAAAACAAGGGTGTTAAAAATGGTAAATAAAAAAATTTGTAAGATATATTGCAATGTATGTAAAAACTAAAAAAACAAAAACAAAAGCAAATCAAATCAAAACAAAACAAAAACACCTAATCTGAGAAATTTAAAAGTAGATAGAACTACTTAGCAAATCATGGAAGATTGCAATGAGATCATTGTAAGTAGTAGAGGTATTGCACAGTTCTTCCCACAATAAAAATAGGATCATATTCCTTGTATATATAAACTTTTATTACAAAAATTTTCAAGCAACTCTGTATATTAAATTGAATAATGCTAAAAATCACTTAAAAGCTCACTATTCTGAGATAAATACATTTACATTTTCTTCACCATTCCTCTTATCGTGTTTTGTATATATATCCATACAAAATATACAAATAATTAATGTGTATTTATTCATATATGTTTTTA
The DNA here is from genome assembly GCF_029215605.1 of Mirounga angustirostris. Taxonomy (NCBI): domain Eukaryota; kingdom Metazoa; phylum Chordata; class Mammalia; order Carnivora; family Phocidae; genus Mirounga; species Mirounga angustirostris. The sequence goes on from NW_026991721.1 coordinate 77,129,105, forward strand.
TTATGTGCAAATTTCATTTTATTAACCATATCTTATTTTCTGTTCACCTTTAATCATTTGGGCTCTTTCCATAATTTGGTTGTTGATGATAATGCTGTTATAAACATTGTGGTGCAAGTGTCCCTTCAAATCAGCGTTTTTGTGTCCTTTGGATAAATACTTAATTGTGCAATTCCTGGGCCACAGGGCAGTTCCATTTTTAACTTTTTGAGGAACCTCCATACTGCTTTCTGTAGTGGCTGCACCAGCTTGCATTCCCACCAACAGTGTAAGAGTATTCCCCTTTCTCTGCATCCTCACCAACATTTGTTGTTTCCTGAGTTGTTAATTTTAGCCATTCTGACTGGTATGAGGTGATATCTCATTGGGGTTTTGGTTTGGATTTCCCTGACATTGAGTGACATTGAGCATTTCTTCATGTGTCTATTGGCCATTTGTATGTATTGTTTGGAGTAATATCTGTATCTCACGATTTTATTTATTTGGGTCCTTTCTCTTATCTTTTTGATAAGTCTGGCTGTGGTTTTTCAATTTTGTTAATTCGTTCAAAGAACCAACTTCTACTTTTGTTGATCTGTTCTACTGTTTGTTTGCTTTTTTTATTTCTGTCTCATTTATTTCTGCTCTAATCTTTATTATGTCCCTTCTTCTGCTGGCTTTAGGTTTTATTTGACAGTCTTTTTCCAGCTCCTTTAGGTGTAAGGTGAGGTTATATATTTGAGACTTTTCTTGTTTCTTGAGGAAGGCCTATATTGCTATATGCTTTCTTCTTATGACTGCCTTTGCTGCATCTGAAAGGTTTTGGACTACCATGTTTTCATTTTCACTAGCTTCCAAGTATTTTTTAATTTCTTCTTTAATTTCCTGGTTAACCCATTCATTCTTAAGTAGGATGTTCTTTAACCTCCATGTATTTGTGGTCCTTCTAATTTTTTTCTTATAGTTGACTTCAAGTTTCATAGTGTTGTCTAAGATTATGCATGGTATGATCTCAGTCTTTTTGTGTTGGTGTGGCCTGATTTATGACCCAGTATGTGATCTAGAGAATGTTCCATGTGAACTCTAAAAGGATGTGTATTCTTCTGCTTTAGGATGAAATGCTCTAAATATATCTGTTAATTTCATCTGGTCCAGTGTATTACAATACGTTTTTAGACCATGATAGTATAAACTTAGAAATTGTGAAATTTCTAATAAAATATTAGAATATATAACTATAAGATACTAAAATAGGTGTTGGAAGCATATATACCTATATAAGAAAATGCATAAATATTTTTATAAATTATTAATTACATGTCAAACTCTTAGGAGCTATTTTCTATTGAACAATTTATTCCTCTAAACTTGAAATTCTCCAATATAAGTTAATTGAAAATAATGTCCAGAATATAGAAATTCAACTCACAGATATTTTCATGTATCTACTCAATAATACATGAAATTCAGAAAATCAAAATTTGATTTATTTACTTTTTTTCTCAATGCAATATCATATTCCCAACATAAAGAACATTTCAAAAGAACAATATAGAACTTCTTCAATAACAATCACCTTTTTTCAACTTCATCTATATGAATATCACCCTGAATTTCAACACTTTTTTATCCACACTTGTGTTTTTCTTTTTTTTTTAAAGATTTTATTTATTTATTTGACAAAGAGAAACAATGTGAGAGAGGGAACACAAGCAGGGGGAGTGGGAGAGGGAGAAGCAGGCTCCCCGCTGAGCAGAGAGCCCGATGCAGGGCTCGATCCCAGGACCCTGGGATCATGACCTGAGCCGAAGGCAGACGCTTAATGACTGAGCCACCCAGGCACCCCCACACTTGTGTTTTTCTTCTTTTTGCTCTTTAGCTTGTCATTCCTTGTACTTAGAATAGAAAGGGCCTTGAAATAAAGACAGAGAGATCTAAGTTCAATTCTCAACCCTATCACTTAATTTTTTTTAACATTTGGAACAAGGATTCACTTATCTGTTATATTACTTTGTAATTTTAAAGAAGAGATCATTATAAATCTGTGAATGTTGTAAGAGAAATGAAATAATATGTGTAGTAAACTAGATGTTTTAAGGCATGCCAATTGTGTACAGATACACTTTTACTATTCTCTAGTTGGCAAAATTGCTTATTCCTAAAAGCCAAGATCAATTTTACTCCTTCTGTTGAGCATTCCCTGATGCCTTTCTTTGTCTCTCAGCATAGAATTGAAGATTTCTTTCCACATCATCCCGCTGTCCTTGTGTATTCATTTGCTTCTATACTTACTTCATTTTATTGCAGGTATTTGCTTAAACCTCTATGCTCCCCCTCCATAATGGTGAGATCTGAAAGTATAAGCTTTGCACTTTGGCAAACACTGGAAATAGAATTGTAAGAGACAATTTTATCAGACAAGGAGCTTTTATAGAGAGTGTAAGTAACTTTGTTCGCTGAGAATTAGAGAATTCTGAGTAATGTGAGGAAGTTGGCCTTCTAAGCATGATCATAAAGTACAATAAACCAAGGACACTGCTGCAGGCAAGCTGGGTAGGGCAAAAGTCCATATAAGATCAAAAATATATATGCTGTGCCCCTAGTTATCATGGTTATGGATGTTCCAATCATGTTTACTGATATTTAAAGGTAAAACAAATCAAGACATTGGAAAAGATTTAACTATTTGACAAAATAAAATAAAAGATGCACATATAAGCATTTTTATCGTAAGGTTTATAACATCTTAACATTTATACTGAGTATTTTGTGTATTATAAAATATTGCTGTTGTCCCTACAAAGTGGAAAAGAGGAGAGTACTTGCTCTTTTTAAACTAATTTTACTCTACAGGATATTTAGACTTTCTTATTGAGGAGAGAGGCTGGTTTTTTTTTTTTGCTTATTTTTTATTGTTAGTTTTATTTTGTTAGAACTGTCTCTGAGCAATTTGTTACCTTGAAGATAGCCTCAATTATATTCTAGCTTGTATTCCTAGTTCCATCTGTGATGTTATGTTTAATAGGTATTTAATAAATGCCTATGAAAACTATGAATTAATGTATGAAAGAAAGAGGGAAAGAGGAATAGGAGAAGAAGAAATGCTATCAATGATGATGCTATTGATGTTGGTGATAATTAGAAGGAAGATAAGCTATAGAAAAAAGGACATAAAGGCCAAGTTCACCAATATGATAGTTTGGTGGTGAGAATCTAGATCTAGAGTGTTGGCTTTGGAGATTGAGCAAGAGAGGTTACATCAAAAAGTATTTTTAGGGGCACCTGGATGGCTCAGTATTTTTAAAGAAATCTCAACAAGTTATAGATAAATAAATGAAGGGAAAGAAGTTAAATTTCCACCTGACTCCTATGTTTCAAGTGTGGTGGATAGGATTATGTTTGTGCTGCTGATGACAATGGCTAAGATAAAACATGAAGTGAAGCTTGAAAGTGAAATGGTCATTTAATTTTATACTAGTTTCACTCAAAGTTAAAATGATGATAAAAATTTATGAGAAATGGCTTTTGTGTCAGTTATTGCTGTAATAACACTGTATGACAAGCCATTAGGGATATAAATGCTTTAAAATAAAACAGGTTTTCTCATGCTTAATTGTCTGTGGGGTCAGCTGCAACTGAGCTGATGTAGGCTGATCTCACCTGGATTTGGTCCATGCCATGGCAGGCCTGCTTCATATGTCTTTATTCCTCTGGGATCAGCAGGCCACCTGGAACAGATTTTTCTCATGAATATGATACAAATATAAACAGGCACGTGGAGATACACAATGTTTCCCAGTTTCATAACTCATACAGTATCCCTTCCTCCCATTTTCCACTGGCAAAATCAAGTTGCTTAGCCAAACTCAACACAGTGGGTGGGGAAATGCACTCTCATTAGAGGAACTGCAAAGTCATTTCACAAAGGTGAAGAATTCTAATCTGCCATGTTTTAAATACATGACTGGATCTTAAAAAACAACAAAAAAATTAAATAAAAAGTTCCAATGTGTGTATTTGAAATAAATATAAAAGAGGTTAAAAAAGTCAAGCCAAACAAGCAGAGTTATTAATGCAAGTGATAATAAGGAAAGCCATGGTGCCTGGGTGGCTCAATTGGTTGAGCATCTGACTCATGATTTCAGCTCAGGTCATGATCTCATGGGTAGTGAAATTGAGTCCCACTAGGGCTCCATGCTCAGCAGGGAGTCTGCTTGAGATTCTCTCCCTCTGCACCTCCCACCACTTGCTCTCTCTCTCTCTCTCAAATAAATAAATAAATCCTAAAAAAAAAAAAGCCAATATATGACTGTTACCATTTTCACCATGAAAAACAGCATATGATTTCACTCATATGTGAAATTTAAAAAAACAAAACAAATAAGTGAAGGGAAAAAAGAGAGAGACGTAAATCAAGACACAGACTCTAAACTTTAGAGAACAAACTGATGGTTACCAGAGGGAAGGTATATGGGGGGAAGGGTGAAATAGGTGATGGTGATTAAAAAGCACACTTGTAATGAGCACAGAGGGTTGTATGGAAGTGTTGAATCACTGTAATGTACATCTGAAACTAATATTACACCATAGGTTAACTAATTGGAATTTAAATTAAAAAACTTAAAATATGAAAAAAATAATAAAAAGACAACCCAAATTAAAAAAAAAAATGTGGTATGTACACACAGTGGAATATTACTCAGCCTTAAAAAGGAAGTAAATACGGGCGCCTGGGTGGCTCAGTCATTAAGCGTCTGCCTTCGGCTCAGGTCATGATCCCAGTATCCTGGGATCGAGCCCCACATCAGGCTCCCAGCTCTGTGGGAAGCCTGCTTCTACCTCTCCCACTCCCCCTGCTTGTGTTCTCTCTCTCTCGCTATGTCTCTCTCTGTCAAATAAATAAATAAAATCTTAAAAAAAAAAAAAAGGAAGTAAATCCTATCACATGCTACAACTTGTGGACATAATGGTAGATGAAATGAGCCAGTCAAAAAAGACAAATACTGTATGATTCCACTTATAAGAGATCTAAAATAGTCAAATTCATAGAAATGGAAACTAGAACGGTGGTTACTAGAGGCTTCAGGGAGAAGAGAAAGGGGAATTGTTTAATAGAATAGATTTTCCTATTTGCAACATGAAAATGTTCTAAAGATCTGTTTCACAACAGTGTGAATATACTTAACACTACTGAACTATACATTTAAAATGGTTAAGATGGTAAAAACAAAACAAAACAAAAAATACATCAGACAATGTAGGTTTTCTCCATCCCATTTACCATGCATGCTTCAGCATTGCTTCCCCATACCTTACAGGCCTCTGGATTTGTTCAGTCTACTTTGGTTATACTTTCAGACTCTCTTTTAGGGCTGAATACTCTTCCCTATAACTCCAACTAGCCCTGGGTTCTGCCAAGGTTTTGCTCTGAATGAACCCATTGCCAGAACCATGATGGAATAGGGTGTTTGAAGGAAACAGTTTAGCCATTATGATGCAGGTACAAAACTTAAAGGGCAAAATATTTGGCACTCTGGGGAGAAGGAAGGAAGGAAGGAAGGAAGGAAGGAAGGAAGGAAGGAAGGAAGGAAGGAAGGAAGGAAGAAAAAAGATTAATATCTATTTTGTTCCGGGGAAAACTTAAGTGATAGTTTACTTCTTTTCAGTACTCATAATAGGAATAACTCTCACCTTAAATACTATTCTTGTAATTTTACTGGTAAGGACAATGAGGCTTACAGAGACTTATTGGTGAGAACTTGCCTCCCAATGCAATCATCTTAAAACTTCTTTGGGGTCTTTCAATACTGTTTTATAGAACATCCTTTGGGCTTCAAGAAAGTTCAGATTTTTTTTTTTGGTACCATCTAACAGGAAAATATTGACTGGTCTCTGGGGAAAAAATGTAGGTGTAGTTCACTTTAAAAAGGAGATGTATTTCTGGGCGCCTGGGTGGCTCAGATGGTTAAGCGTCTGCCTTCGGCTCAGGTCATGATCCCAGGGTCCTGGGATCGAGTCCCACATCGGGCTCCCTGCTCCTTGGGAGCCTGCTTCTCCCTCTGCCTCTCTCTCTCTCTGTCTCTAATGAATAAATAAATACAATCTTTAAAAAAAAATAAAAATAAAAAGGAGATGTATTTCTGAATATATAAATAATAGATTTTCCTTTGCATTTTAATTTTGTATCATAATAAAGTACAGGGGAGTTTACCATCTGAAAAACACTTATGATAGATATTTTTGTAAACTGAAAGATTTCCTTAAATTCAATATTTACTATAGTTGCTGATTCTCATATAACATTACTTATGTCAAGTGCTATCTCTATTATACCTCTACTCTTCCTTCTACAACCTTAGGATGAAATTTCATATTTAGAAACATGATTTGTAAAAAATAAAAAATAAAATAAATCTTTTCTTAAGTTTTAATTTTAATTCTAGTTAATGTACTACTGCTATATTAGGTTCAGGTTTACAATATAGTAATTCAACAGTGCCATACATTGCCCCATGCTCATCACAACTGTGCTCCTTAATTTCCATCACCTATTTAACCCATCCTCTCCTCTGGTAACCATCAGATTGTTCTCTATAATTCAAAGTCTGTTTCTTGCTTTGACTCTCATTTTTTTCCTTAACTTGTTTGTTTCTTAAAATACACATATGAGTGAAATCATATGGTATTTGTTTTTCTCTGACTTATTTCACCTAACATTATACTCTCTAGCTCCATCCATGTCCTTGCAAATGGAAACATTTCATTTTTTTATGGCTGAGTAATATATATATATATTACATCTTTCCACTCATCAGTTGATGGACATTAAGTTGCTTCCATATCTTGGCTATTAAATAATGCTGTTATAAACAACAGGGTGCATGTATCCCTTTGAATTACTGTTTTTGTATTCTTTGGGTAAATACCCAGTAGTGTGATTGCTGGATCATAAGGCAGTTCTATTTTTAATTTTTTGAGGAACCTCCACAGTTTTTCAGAGTGGCAGCACCAGTTTGCATTCCCATAGACACTGCAAAAGGGTTCCCCTTTCTCTACATTGTCACCAACACCTGTTGTTTCTTGTGTCTCTGATTTTAGCCATTCTGACAGGTGTAAGGTGATATCTCATGGTAATTTTAATTTGCATTTCCCTGATAATAAGTGATGATGAACATCTTTTCATGTGCCTATTGGCCATTTGATGTCTTCGTTGGAGAAGTATCTGTTCATGTTTTCTGTCCATTTTAAATTTGGTTATTTATTTCTTCCTTGTTGAGTTTTGTAAGTTCTTTATATATTTTGGATACTAGCCCTTTATTGGATATGTCACTTACAAATATCTTCACCACTTCCATATATTGCCTTTTACTTTTGATGATTGTTTCCTTTGCTATGCAGAAGCTTTTTATTTTGATGTAGCCCTAAGAGTTTATTCTTCCTATTGTTTCCCTTGCTTCCGGAAACATATCTAGAAAAATTTGCTATAACCAATACCTTAGAAATTACTTCTTGTCTTCTCCTCTAGAATTTTAATGGTTTCCTTTATCACATTTGGGCCTTTAACCTATTTTGAATGTATTTTTGTGTATGGTGTAAGAAAGCGGTCCAGTTTCATTCTTTTGCATGTTGTTCTTCACTTTTCCCAAAACCATTTGTTGAAGACACTCTTTTCCATTAGATATTCTTTCCTGCTTTGTCAAAAATTAATTAACCTTATAGTTATGGATTTATTTCTGGGTTCTCTATCCTGTTACATTGTTCTGTGTGTCTGTTTTTGTGCCAGGACCATACTGTTTTGTTTGCTACAACTTTGTAATATAACTTGAAGACTTCAATTGTGATGCCTCCAGCTTTGCTTTTCTTTTTCAAAATTGCTTTGGCTATTCAGGGTCTTTTGTGGTTCCATACAAATTTTAGAATGGTTTGTTGTAGTTCTGTGAACAGTGCTATTGGCATTTTGAAATGGATTGCATTAAATTTGCAGATTGCTTAGGGAGTATAACTACTTTAATAATATTTCTTCTTCCAATCCATGGGCATGAAATGTCTTTCCGTTCTTTGTGTCATCTTCAATTTCTTGCATCTGTGTTTTATAGTTTTCAGAGTACAGGTCTTTCACCTTTTCGATTGGGTTTATTCCTAGGTATTTTATTGTTTTTGGTTCATTTGTAAATGGAATTATTTTCTTTATTTCTCTTTCTGCTGTTTCACTATTGGTGTATAGAAATGCAACATATTTCTGTACATTGATTTTGCATCCTATGACTCTACTGAATTCATTTATCAGTTCTAGTAGTTTTTTTGGTGAGTTTTCTATATAGAATATCATATCATTTGGAAACAGTGAGAGTTTTACTTCCTGCTTACCAATTTTGGGTATCTTTTGTTTCTTTTTATTATCTGATTGCTGTGGGGAGGACTTCCAGTACTATGTTGAATAAAAGTGAGAGTGGACATCCTTGTCTTATTCCTGACCTTGGGGGAAATCTCAGTTTTTTTCCCCATTAAGGATGATGTTAGCTATGGATTTTTCATAGATGGCCTTTATTATATTGAGGTATGTTCCCTCTAAACCTATTTGTTGAGAGTTTTTATTATAAATTCATCTTGTACTATGTCAAATGTATTTACTGCATCTATTGAAAGGATCACATGGTTTTTATCCTTTCTCTTATTTATGTGACCCATCAGGATGATTGATTTATGAATCTTAAGCCTCCTTGCAGTCCAGGAATAAATCCCATTTGATCATGGTGAATGGTGCTTTTAGTGTACTGTTGGTTTCAGTTTACTATTATTTACTATTATTACTATTATTAACTATTATTGAGAATTTTTTGCACCTGTGTTCATCTTGAGTATTGGCCTGTAGTTCTCTCTCGTGTGTGTGTGTGTGTGTGTGTGGTGTTTTTATCTGGTTTTGGTATCAGGGTAGTGCTGGCCTCCTAGAATAAATTTGGAAATTTTCCTTCCTTTTCTATTTTTTTGGAATAGTTTGAGAAGAATAGGTATTAACTCTTCTGTAAGTGTTTGGCAGAATTCAACTGTAAAGCCATCTGGCCCTGCATTTTTGTTTGTTGGGGGGTGTTTAATTACTGATTCAATGTCTTTGCAGGTTATCCATCTGTTCAAGTTTTCTATTTCTTCCTGTTCCTGTTTTGGTAGTTTATATGTTTCTAAGAAATTATCTATTTCTCCAGGTTGTCCAATTTGTTGACACAGTTTTTCCTAATATTCTCTTATAATTATTTGTGTTTTGTGGTGTTGGTTGTTATTTCTCCTCTCTCATTGATGATTTTATCTACCTTAGACCTTCCTTTTTTTTTTTTTTCTTGATAAGTTTGGCTAGAAGTTTATCATTTTTATTGATGTTTTCAAAGAACCAGCTCCTGGATTCATTGATCTGCTCTATTGTTTTTGTTTGTTTGTTTATTTTGATTTCTATATTATTTATTTCTTTTCTAATTTTTATTATTTATTGTCTTCTTCTGGTTTTAGGTTTTGTTTCTTGTTCTTTTTCTAGATCATTTAGGTGCAACGTTAAGCTGCTTGAGATTTTTCTTGTATCTTGAGGCAGACCTGTATTGCTATAAAATTAGAACCACTTTTGTTGCATCCCAGATGTTTTGGGCATTGTGTTTTCATTTTCATATTTTTCCATGTACTTTTTTAAATTTTATTTTTAGTTTATTGTTTTAATTTAAATTCAATTATTTAACATATAGTATATTATTATTTTCAGAGGTAGAGTTCAGTGATCCATCAGTTGTATATTACACCCAGTGCTCTTTACATCACATGCCTTCCTTAATCCCATCAACCACTTACCAGATCCCCCTCACATCCCTGCCCTCCAGCAACCCTCAGTTTCTTATGATTGAGAGTCTCTTATGGTTTGCCTCCCTCTCTAATTTTGTCTTGTTTTATTTTTCTCTCCCTTCCCCTTGCCCCTCTGTTTTGTTTCTTAAATTCCACATAAGAGTGAAATCATATGATAATTGTCTTTCTCTGATTGACTTATTTTGCTCATCATAATACCTTCCAGTTCCATCCGTGTCAATGTAAATGGTAAGTATTCATCCTTTCTGATGGCTGAGTAATATTCCATTGTATATATATATATACCATGTATTCTTTATCCATTCATCTGTCACTGGACATCTGGGCTCTTTCCATAGTTTAGCTATTGTAGACATTGCTGCTATAAACATTGGGGTGCAAGTCCCCCTTTGGATCATTACATTTGTATCTTTGGGACAAATACCCAGTTGTGCAATTGCTGAGTCATAGAGTAGCTCTATCTTCAACTTTTGGAGGAACCTCCATACTGTTTTCCAGAGTGGCTGTATCAACTTGCATTCCCACCAAGAGTGTAAGAGGGTTCCCTATTCTCTGCATCTTGGCCAACATTTGTTGTTTCCTGATTTGTTAATTTCAGCTATTCTGAAAAGGTGTTATCTCACTGTAGTTTTGATTTGTATTTCTCTGATGCTGAGTGATGTTGAATATTTTTTCATGTGTCTATTGGCCATTTGTATCTCTTCTTTGGAGAAATGTTTGTACATGTCTTCTGCCCATTTCTTGATTAGATTAATTGTTTTTGGGTGTTGAGTTTGAGAAATTCTTTATAAATTTTGGATACTAGTTTTTTATCTGATAAGATATTTGAAAATATCTTCTCCCATTCCATTGGGTGTTTTTTGGTTTTGTTGACTGTTTCCGTTGCTGTGCAAAAATTTTTTATCTTGATGACATTCCAATAGTTCATTTTCGCCTTTGTTCCCCTTGCCTTTGCTAATGTGCGTTTAGCAAGATGTTGCTGTAGCTGAGGTCACAGAGGTTGCTGCCTGTGTTCTCCTCTAGGATTTTGATGGATTCCTATCTCACATTTAGGTCTTTCATCCATTTTGAGTCTACTTTTGTGTATGGTGTAAGAAGATGGTCCACTTTCATTCTTCTGCATGTGGTAGTCCAATTTTCCCAACACCATTTGTTGAAGAAACTGTCTTTTTTTCATTGGGTATTCTTTTCTTCTTTTTTGAAGATTAGTTGAACATAGAGTTGAGGGTCCATTTCTGGGTCCTTTATTCTGTTCCACTGATCTATGTGTCTGTTTTTGTGCCAGTACCATACTGTCCTGAAAAGTACAGCTTTGTAATACAGCTTGAAGTCCAGAATTGTGATGCCTCCAGCTTTGGTTTTCTTTGTCAACATTCCTTTGGCTACTCAGGGTCTTTTCTGGTTCCATACAAATTTTAGGATTATTTGTTCCAGCTTTGAGAAAAAAGTTGATGGTATTTTGATAAGGATTGAATTGAATGTATAGATTGCTATAGGTAGTATAGACATTTTAACAATATTTGTTCTTCTAATCCATGAGCATGGAGCATTTTTCCATTTGTTTGTGTCTTCCTCAATTTCTTTCATGAACATTCTATAGTTTTCAGCATACATATCTTTTACCTCTTTGGCTAGGTTTATTCCTAGGTATCTTATGGCTTTTCGTGCAATTGTGAATGGGATTGATTCCTTAATTTCTCTTTCTTGTGTCTCATTGTTAGTGTATAGAAATGCAACTGATTTCTGTGTATTGATTTTATATACTGCCATGTTGCTGAATTCCTATATGATTTCTAGCAATTTTGGGGTAGAGTATTCTGGGTTTCCCATGTAGAGTATCATGTCATCTATGAAGAGTGAGAGTTTGTCTTCTTTGCCAATTCAGATGCCTTTTATTTCTTTTTCTTGTCTGATTGTTGAAACTAGGACTTTTAGTACTATGTTGAACAACAGTGGTGAGAGTGGCCATCCCTGTCCTGTTCCCGACCTTAGGGGAAAAGCTCTCAGTTTTCCCCCATTGACAATGATATTCACTGTGGGCTTTTTATATATGGCTTTTATGATATTGAGGTATGTTCCCTCTATCCTTACACTGTGAAGAGTTTTAATCAAGAAAGGATGCTGTAGTTTGTCAAATGCTTTTTCAGCATCTATTACGAGGATCATATGGTTCTTGGCTTTTCTTTTATTAATGTAATCTATCACACTGATTGCTTTGCAGATGTTGAACCATCCTTGAAGCCCAGGAACAAATCCCACTTGGCCGTGGTGAATAATCCTTTAATGTACTGTTGGATCCTATTGGTTAGTATCATGGTGAGAATTTCTGCATCCATGTTCATCAGGGATATTGGTTTGTAATTCTCCTTTTTGGTGGGTCTTTCTTTGTTTTAGGGATCAAGGTAATGCTGTCATCATAGGAAGAGTTCAAAAATTTTCCTTCTGATTCTATTTTTGAAATAGTTTCAGAAGAATAGGTATTAACTCTTCTTTAAATGTTTGGTAGAATTCCCCAGGGAAGCCATCTGGCCCTGGGCTTTTGTTTTTTGGGAGATTTTTTATTACTGCTTCAATTTCCTTGTTGGTTATGGGTCTGTTCAGGTTTTGTATTTCTTCTTGTTTCAGTTTTGGTAGTTTATATGTTTCTAGGAATGCATCCATTTCTTTCAGATTGCCTAATTTGTTGGCATATTGTTGCTCATAATATGTTCTTATAATTGTTTGTATAGCTTCGGTGTTGGTTGCAACCTCTCCTCTTTCATTCATGATTTTATATATTTGGGTCTTTTTTATTTTTTATAAATCTGACCAGGGGTTTATTGACCTTATTAATTTTTTTTAAAGATTTTATTTATTTATTTGAGAGAGAGAGAGAATGAGAGATAGAGAGCACATGAGAAGGGGGAGGGTCAGAGGGAGAAGCAGACTCCCTGGGAGTCTGATGCAGGGAACCTGATGCAGGACTTGATCCAGGGACTCCATTTTCATGACCTGAGCCAAAGGCAGTTGCTTAACCAACTGAGCCAACCAGGCACCCAGATCTTATTAATTCTTTCAAAGAATAAGCCCCTAGGTTCGTTGATCTGTTCTACTGTTCTTTTGGTTTCTATTTCATTGATTTATACTCTAATCCTTATTAATTCTCTTTTCCTGATGGGTTTAGGCTTTATTTGTTGTTCTGTCTCCAACTCCTTGAAGTATAATGTCAGGTTGTGTATTTGAGACCTTTTTTTTTTTTTTTCCTTAAGAAAGGCTTGTATTGCCTTATACTTCCCTCTTAAGACTGCCTTTGCTGCACCCCAATGGTTTTGAATAGTTCTGTTTTCATTTTCATTTGTTTCCATTATTTTTTAAAAATTCTTCTTTAATTTCCTGGTTGACCCATTCATTCTTTAGTAGGATGCTCTTTAGCCTCTTAGCCTCTTTATCTTTGAGTTCTTTCCAAATTTTCTCTAGTGATTGAGTTCTAGTTTCAAAGCATTGTTGTTTGAAAACATGCAGGGAATGATCCCAATCTTTTGGTACTGGATGAGACCTGATTTGTGACCCAGTATGTGATCTATTCTGAAGAATGTTCCATGTGCACTCTGGAAGAATGTGTACACTGTTGCCTTAGGATGGAATGCTCTGAATATATCTGTGAAGGCCATCTGGTTCTGTATGTCATTCAAAGCCCTTGTTTCCTTGTTGATCTTCTGCTTAGATGATCTGTCCATTACTGTGATTGGGGTGTTAAAGTCCCCTACTATTTTCATATTATTATCAATGTGTTTCTTTAATTTTGTTATTAATTGGTTCATATAATTGGCTGCTCCCATGTTAGGGCATAAATATTTACAGTTGTTAGATCTTCTTGTTGGATAGGCCCTTTAATTATTATATAGTGTCCTCCCCATCTCTTATTGTAGTCTTTGATTTAAAATCTAATTTGTCTGATATTAGAATTGCTAGCCCAGCTCTCTTTTGATGTCCATCAGCATGATAAATGGTTCTCTACTCCTTCACTTTCAATCTGGAGGTGCCTTTGAGTCTAAAAATGGGTCTCTTGTAGATAGCATATCAATGGATCTTGCTTTTTTATCCAGTCTGATACCCTGTGCCTTCTGATTGGGGGCATTTAGCCCATTTACATTCAAAGTAACTATTGACAGATATGCATTTATTGCCATTGTATTACTTATAAAGTCACTGCTTCTGTATATTGTCTCTGTTCCTTTCTGGTCCATGTTGCTTTTGGGCTCTCTCTTTGCTTAAAGGATCCCCTTTAATATTTCTGGCATGCTAGTTTATTGATCACAAATTCTTTTAGTTTCTGTTTGTTCTGGAACTCTTTATCTCTTCTATTCTGAATGACAGCCTTGCTAGATAAAATATTCTTGGCTGCATATTTTTCTCATTTAGCACCCTGAATATATCATACCAGTCCTTTCTGGCCTGCCAGGTCTCTGTGGATAGTTCTGCTGCCAGTCTTATGTTTCTACCCTTTTAGATTAAGGAACTCTTTTCCTGAGCCACTTTAAGGATTTTCTCTTTGTCTCTGAAATTTGCAAGTTTCATATTATATGTCAAGGTGTTGACCTATTTTTATTGGTTTTGAGGGAGGTTCTCTGCTCCTGCACTTGAATGCCTGATTCCTTTCCCAGATTAGGGAAGTTCTCAGCTATAATTTGCCCCAATATACCTTCTGCGCCCCCTCTTTCCTCTTCTTCTGGACCCCAAATATTCTAATATTGTTTTGCTTTATGGTATCACTTGTCTCTTGAATCCGCCACCCCCCCCCCCCCCGTGATCCAGTGGTTGTTTATCTCTCTTTTTCTCAGTTTCTTTATTCTCCATCCTTTTGTCTTCTATATCACTAATTCTCTCTTCTGCCTCATTTATCCTAGCAGTTAGAACTGCCATTTTTGATTGCATCTCATTAAATGCCTTTTTGATTTTGACCTGCTTAGATTTTAATTCTTTTATTTCTCCAGGATTCTCTAGTGTCTTCTATGCTTTTCTCAAGTCCAGCTAGTATCTTTATAATCATTATTCTGAACTCTAGTTCTGACATCTTACTCATATCCATACTGATTAGGTCCCTGGTAGTCAGTACTGCCTCTTGTTCTCTTTTTTGGGGTGAGTTTTTCTGTCTTGCTGTCCAGAGAAGACTAGATGAATGAGAGAACAAAATGCTAAAATAGCAACAACCACCCAGAGAAATTTACACTAAATAGATCAGAAGAGACCAGAAACTGAAAAAAAAAAAAAAAAAGAGAGAGAGAGAGAGAATATAATCAGACAGGTGAACAAAACAGAGCAATACACTAGATCCTGGGTGTATTTTTGTCTGTTTTTTAGAAGAAACCAAATCCCAAAATTGTAAATAAAGGAAAAAATATATTTATATATTTTTGTATATATATATATATATATATATATATATATATATATACACAAAAGTAAAATCACCTACAATGAAAGGATACAATGTAACTGTAAAATGAAAATTAAAGAAAAGACTTCAAAAAAGAGCTGATAAAATAAATTATTTAAGATGAAAAATAATTAAAATTGAAAGACTAAAGAATCATGAGAAAAACCATGAATTCTTTATACTATTTTCCTCTAGCGCTGGAGTTTTGTAGTTCTGTGTGATTGATAAACTTGGTATTAGCTGGATGTTCTTGCTGATGTTCTGGCAGGAGGGCCTGTTGCATTGATTCTCAGGTGTCTTTCCCTGGGTGGAATTGCACCCCCCTTGCTAGGAGCCCAGGTTCAATGTAAGCAGTTCAGTATTGCTTTACGTGGCTTTTATTCCCTGAAGGCTTTCTGCATCACTTTAGAGGATGAAAATGAAAACGGTGGCCTCACAATCTCCAGCCATGGAGCTGAAAAATTGCACCCCCCACACTTCAGTGTGTTCTCACAGAACATCAGTCAGTCACTTTTGTCTCCCTGGTTTCCTTCCATACTCTGTGTTTACCCAGCTTGCAACTGAGCTTTTTTATCTCAGGCACAGGACTCCATTTCAAGTCCAAGCCTTGCAGACTCCTACAGTGTGCACCCTCACCACTCCTCCCAGGGGTCTCACTGGGGTTCTGCCTTTTGCTGGGCCCCTGCTCAGATAGCAGTAGCCCATTCCAGCCACAGTTCATGATTTATGGCAACACTGAGCAGAAAGACCACTCCTGAGCTCACTGATTGCAGCCAGCTTCCCTGCTCCATTGCTTGGGAATTCTGCTGTACGCAGGCACCCCCATTCTTTCTGAGACCCAGGGGATCCTGAGAGCACACTGTGCCACCCAGGATTCCACACCACTTTGCCACCTGAGCACCTTTCAGGCAGGGACTTCCCTCAAAGAAGCCAACTTCTAAAAATTCTGATTTTGCACTCCATTGCTATATCATTTTCCAGTAGCTGACTTATGGAGTCTCCCTCCCTCTGCAGTTTATTTTGCAATATATGGCCTCAGATTCACTTCTCTGTACTTCCTACCTTGCAAAAAGTGGTCTCTTTTCTATTTGTAGAATTGTAGCAATTCTTTTCTTAGATCTCCATTTGAGTTCACAGGTGTTCAGAATGATTTGGTAGCTATCTATATGAATTCCATGGGTGAGATGAAACTAGTGTCCCCTACTCCTCTACCATCTTCCTCCCTCCTCTCCCTATGTACTTTTTTTAATTTTTTCTTTGATTTATTGGTTGATCCATTCATTGTTTAGTACCATGTTATTTAACTTCCATGTATTTGTGCTCTTTCCAGATTTTTTTTTCTTTTTGTTGACTTCTATTTTCATAGAGTGGTGGTCAGAAAATATGCATGGATGAGTTCAATCTTCTTGAATTTGTTAAGGTTTGTTTTGTGGGCAAATACGTGATCTATTATGGAGAATGTTCTCTGTGCACTTGAAAAGAATGTGTATTCTGCAGGTTTAGGATGGAATGTTCTGAATATATCTGTTAAATCCCTTTGGTCCATTGTGTCACTCAAAGCCATTGTGTCCTTGTTGATTTTCTGTTTGGATGATCTGTGCTTTGATGTAAGTGGGGTGTTAAAGTACCCTACTATTATTGTATTGTTATTAATTAGTCCCTTTATGTTTGTTACTGACTTTTATGTATTTAGGTGCCCCTATATTTGGTGCATACGTATTTGCAATTATTGTATCTTCTTGTTCAATTGTCCCCTTTATGATTATATACTACCTTTCTTTGTATATTGTTATATTCTTTGTTTAAAAGTCTATTTTGTCTGACATAAGTATTGCTACTCCAGCCTTGTTTTGACATCCATTTATGGGACAGATGTTACTCCAGCCTCTAACTTTCATTTGTAGGTGTCTTTAGTTCTAAAATGGGTCTCTTGTAGGCAGCATATAGATAGGTCTTATTTTTTATCCATTCTGCCACCTATATCTTTTTATTAGAGACTTAGTCCATTTACATTCAAAGTAACTATTGATAGATATGTATTTATTGCCATTTCATTACTTGTTTTGTGTTTGTTTCTGAAGATTTTCTCTGATCCTGTATTTCTCTCTCATTTTTACTGTTTTTTGTTGTTGTTGTTGTTGTTGTTGTTTGTTTGTTTTCTACCTCTCTACTCTCACTTTGCACTCAAAGTACAAGGTCTCTCCCTTGCACTCAAAGAGTGCCCTTTAATATTTCTTGCAGGGCTGGTTTAGTTGCCACAAACTCCTTTAGTTTTTGTTTTGTTTTCTGGGAAACTATCTCTCCTTCTATTCTGAATGATAGCCTTGCTCAATAGTATATTCTTGGTTGTAGATTTTTCCCTTTCAGCACATTGAATATATCATGACACTCCCTTCTCCTGTTAGCTTTATGGGTTTTCCCTTGTAAGTTAAAGACTTCTTTTGTCTTGCTGCTTTTAAGATATTTTTCTTTATCACTATATTTTTCAAATTTAATTGCAATATATCTTGTTGTCAGTTTGCTTTTCTTGATTCTATTGGGGCTTCTCTGTGCCTTCTGCATCTGGATATCTGTTTCCTTCCCCAGATTAGGAAAGTTTTCAGCTATTATTACCTATTATTTCTTCAAATACATTTCTTACACCCCCCCTTCCCTCTCTTCTTCCAGGACTCCTATCATACAAATGTTATTACTTTTGATGAAGTTCCTGAATTCCCTTTCTATTCTCATTTTGCACAATTCTTTATTCTTTCTCATTTTCAGCTTGATTACCTTCCATTTCTCTATCCTCCTGATCACTAATTCTTTTCTCTGCTTCTTCCATCCTAGTATCCATTGCATCACGTGTGTTTCTTGTTTCACTTATTTTATCCTTTTTCTCTACTATGTTATTCCTTATCTCTGTGATAAGGGCCTCACTCCTGTCTTCCACTCTTTTCTCAAGGGTGGCTACAGCTGTGGACCTGACAGCTGGGTGTGGCATGTGACTGTGGCCAGGGTGCACAACTTGGCATGATGTGTGATGGTACCTGTGGGCACCTGGCTGGGTGTGGCATGCATTGGAACCTGAGGGCATATGGCTTGGCAGTTTGCATTGGCAGCTGGGGGCATGCAGCTGGCCAAGATGCAAGGGTGGCTGGGGATGCACAGCTAAGTGGGTATAACAGATGTGCCTGGTGTTTGGTGGCATCTGTACACCCAGGAACTGGATGACATGGTCCCTGGGCTTTAAGAAAATTTGCTCTGAATCCAGGGCCAAGGGCAGCGGGCTTGGAGTTGGTGAGTCCTCACAAGAACCCATGGGCATGGTACACTGCTGAGGGATTAGTTAAAAGTGTCTGTGCAGCTCCATCTCCTGCAGGTGTCTCTGTGCTCATGCTGGTAGGTGGGAGAGGAAAATGGCACCTTCCAGCTACCTTGTTTTTGGAGAAGTCTCCCAACATGCTTAGAAATCAGTATGAAGAACAGCAGTCTCCTGTTTGTCACCAACACTGTATAAACTGCTATTTTTATGTTACCTCTCCATGCAGGCTGCTGTCTCTTTAAGGGTGGAAACTTAGCTATCACTGGCCCTCCCAGCTCACCCAATGCTGAATCACCTACCTCTAAAGCTCCAGGTTCCAGGCCCCCCTGGTTTTACAAACTCACAGAATTCAGCCCCTCTGGTTTTTGAAGCCAAATAGTATGGGGATTAGTCTTCTCCATGTGAATTCCCTAGTGTGAGGGCCCATTTTTCTGTTCTCTCTGTGCACAGCTCCCTCCTTCCTGTGGGCAGTCTCCCTCTGCCTTTCTGACCTTCCTAACCTTTCAGATGCAGCTTCTTCTCTATATTTAGTTGTGGAGTTTGTTCTAACAGTCTTTAGATCCCTCTCTTGTTTATTGGCTTCAGTGGGATAATATCTAGTTGTAAATATGGGAAAGGTGAGCTCAGCATCCTCCTATTCTGTCATCTTTCCAAATTCCTCCCAAATTAAATCTATGTCTTCTAAGTGGTATGTTTAGAGTATTGTTATAATGCTTTCTTAATATAAATATACTTTATAAGAGTTTATTAAGTCAGTAATAAATATTAGTAGTAATAAACTTTTATATACTTTGGAGAAAAATGCTCATGAAATTGCTCATGCAAAGGTAATAGTTAATTCTCAGTTTCGTGAAATATAGAATATCAAACTCAAATATCTCATAAAATAATATTTATATGTAATTTCTAAAGCAATATTTAAATTTCTGGTAGTATGGAGAGAGAAAAATCATGTCTAGATCAGAGAAATACTCCAAATTGATATAGCATATCATTCTCTGCCCGAAACTTTTTGCATGGATGTGATAAAGAAAATGTTAAACTTTGAGATCACTTATTCCTCTTTTACCTGTAATAGTTAAGAGATATTGAACCTAATATTTACATACCTCCTCTCTATAGCAGAACAATTAAACTAAATCTCAAAGGAAATTTAATGTTGTAAGGAAGATAATAATTTTCCTTTTCTTTTGTTATTTTGTCAGAAAATCATGACTAGCTTCTGGGCATGACAAAAGTTATTTGAGCATCATTATGTAACACCTGTGATCGGTGCAGAATGGAAAAGGTTCAAGAGCCATAACTGAGTATATAACTGAAAAGTTTCTCTACAAAGTTAAATGCACTGCTCAATCCCCTAAAGTAAAGTAAATGGCCTGCAGTGAGGTCTGAAGAAAGCTCTGAAAAATAACTGCATGAAAGCTGGCACAAAGGTATTCAGTTCTGAACCTGCTTTGCTTCAAAATATTAAGCCTATAGTTGCTTGCAGCTTTTACTTCTGAGGTATTTTTTAGCTTATTGTGCTGAACAGTTGTACTTTCTCAGCTTGATTGACATTCTGGAAAATATTGATCCGACAGTTCAATGAACTTACATTCTATTAAATAAGTGTTCATCACATAACATTAGGCTCACTTAGTCCAAATTTTAAAGACCTGCACTTTTTTTTTAAAGCCTTATATTTATCTTAAAATGAAACTCCTCTCATAATTCAAATTCAGAATTCCAAATGTAGTCTGATTATTTTTGCTTCTTTATAATTAACTTGGAATAAATATCTAATGAACTCAAACAAATAAGTAAACAAAGGAACAAAATCCACAAAGAAAAGTCTCTGGGAAACATGATTTTGTAATTACTGAGCAGTACCAAAATTCCCTGAAAAATAACTTCTTCCAATGGGTATTTTCTTCCATGGGAGAGAGATATTACATAAGGCAGTATTCCCCATGTCCCTCCCTCCTAGATCCAACTCTCCTGCTCCAGAAGAATCTATTTGCTATCAAGGCCCAGAACTTTACTGCTTCCTACCTTGAACTTTCCTTAATTCCCCAGAATGGGATCTGTTATTCCAGGAATCCATATCTTACATCTTTGTTTTCTGTTCTCCTGCATTCTCAAATAATTTCCAATGAAAAGGTTTACTGGAGATTTAAAGGGTTTCTGAATCATTGCCTTTCTAAAAATATCTTTATTCTACCATTTTATTGATTGATTATCTGGTTATAGGATTATGGCTTAAAATCATCTTTGAGTTTTAGTTCTGAGTTACTTAGTGCTTCAGGAGGACAAAGTGGCTTCTTTCTTGTCTATGTCTCCCTCCATGAGTTCTTAAAACTACCATATCCTTCATGTACCAATTAGGATATTTCAAAGCCACTTTTGGCTTTCTAGAGCTTCTCTAGAAATGTCTATGCCTCTCTCCATTGTGGGTTTCGCATCATTTTTCCCCCTTCTTTTCATTTTATGGAGTCTTTTTATAGAGAAAAAGGATATTGTTACATGTTTTCAATTTGTCATCTTTAGTCTGAGTTATATAGTGTGACTTTCTATAAACTCTGGAATAGAATAGTATCATGTGATGGACTCTCTCACCAGCAAATGCCACAGCCCATACATACATATTGCTTTGTGGAAGATGATGCTTCCTTTGTCAGATTCATGGTGCTGTGTTCCTTTATACACCATCAGCCCAGTACAGACCCAGGAACTTTGTGTTTGTTAACCAGATATATGATTCACATACAGGAACTTTAAGAATGAAGCTGAGAGGGCGCCTGGGTGGCTCAGTTGGTTAAGCAACTGCCTTCGGTTCAGGTCATGATCCTGGAGTCCTGGGATTGAGTCCCGCATTGGGCTCCCTGCTCAGCGGGGAGTCTGCTTCTCCCTCTGATCCTCCCCCTCTCATGCTCTCTGTCTCCCATTCTCTCTCTCAGATAAAAAAAATAAATAAATAAAGCTGAGAGCTCAGCTATCTTAAGAACTGACTGATGCCTGAGGATATGCCATACTCATGAAAATCCAAGCATTTATAAAGAGTAGTTGCCTACATCTTATTAATATATAATTCTGTTATAATAAGTGAACTTTAAAGAAAGAATAGCATATTGGAGGGAAAAGATTTGGTGACAGATACACCAAGATTCAAATGCTAAGTCTCCCCCATACAGTGTTTCTGTTATTTATTCCTATAAAACAAATTAACTTAAAACTTTGTTACTCAAAATAAAACTATATTATTATTTGTTATGTTTCCATGGGTTGATTGAGCTTAGTCAGGCAGATCTCACTTGGGGTCTCATGCAGGTATAGTGAGATAGCAGCTGAGGCATCTGAGCTGGACACCAAGATGGCTTATTCACATGGTGAGCATTTGATACTGGCTATTTAGTCAGAGTGCAGCTAAGGCAGTTGACCAGAACACCTATACATGACCTATCCATGTGGCTTCCTGCAGCATGGTAACTAGGTTCCAAAGGGCAACATCTAAATAGTGAGCAATTCAGGAAACCCAAGAAATGCAAAGCTTCTTATGACCTAGCCTCAGAAATCGCTCAGTATGGTCTCTTCTATATCCTATCAGGAATATTCCCAATAATGATATTCAAAATTCAGATGCCATATTCAAAAAGGAGTCACAGGACAATCCCATATTCAAAGGAAGGGGACTACACTGAGAAAAGAGGGAGATTTGGGGGATTGGCTCTTAAACAGTTATGGACTGTTGAAGGACTATGGACTGAAAGTTTGTGTGGCAGTTCCAGCTTGCATTTTCACCAGCAGTGTAAGAGGGTTCCTCTTTCTCTGCATCTTGGACAATATTTTGATTCCTGACTTGTTAATTTTAGCCATTTTGACTGGTGTGAGGTGGTATCTCATTGTGGGTTTGATTTGTATTTCCCTGAAGCTGAGTGATGTGGAACATTTTTTCATGTGTTTGTTGGCCATTTGGATGTCTTCTTTGGAGAAATGTCTGTTCATGTCTTCTGCCCATTTCTTCACTGGATTATTTGGGTTTTTTGGGGTGTTGAGTTTGATAAATTTTTTATAGATCTTGGATACTAGCCCTTTATCTGATATATCATTTGCAAATATCTTCTCCCATTCTGTGGATTGCCTCTTTGTTTTGTTGACTGTTTCCTTTGCTGTGCAGAAGCTTTTTATCTTGATGAAGTCCCAATAGTTCATTTTTGCTTTTTTGTTTCCCTTGCCTTTGGAGACATGTATAGCAAGAAGTTGCTGTGGCTGAAGTCAAACAACCCTTTTGAAATATCTTTCAGTAAGTGCTGGAAAGTGTCTACTTGATTTATTTTAAACCTTTAAAATTACTTAGGCAAATCCATATGTACAAATAGTCACAATTTAAATATTACAGAATAGCAGTAGTTACCCATAAATGCCCTGTCCAATTTCAGTCCCACTATTCAGAGACAGCATTGTTGGGTTATTTCTGTTTTTAGCCTAAATTTCTTTAAATTTTGGGACACCTGAGTGGCTCAGTTGGTTGAGAATCTGGCTCTTGATTTTGGGTCAGTTCATGATCTCAGGATTGTGAGATCAAGATCTGCCCTGGGCTCCATGCTCAGCTAGGAGTCTACTGGAGATTCTCTCTCTCCTTCTCCCTCCATCCAACCCTGCTCACACTCTTTCCCACTCTAAATAAATAAATAAAATCTTTAAAAAATTAATTATTATATTAATTTCTGCATTGATGACATGAAAATCTTTAAAATTAAATATCTTTTCCATTTTTTTTTGTCTATGATAAGAAAGCAATTGATTTTTTTTGTCTTATTTCTTACCAGAAGCTTTTAGTATTTATCCTTTTCTAACAAATTTTAGAATGATAAAATTCCATGGGGATAAGCCTAATGTTTTATTGCTGTTATTTTTATTAATTTTACTTGCCATTAAAAAAATTATTTATTTACCAGTAAAGTTCTGGTAAAATTCTTTCTACTTCTCTTCTAATTATTTACCTGATCATTTCTTCCTCTTTTCTTAATTGGATTGATCCCTCATGAAATATATATATATATATATTTCATTTCTTTTTCTCCATGATATGTTCTATATTTTATTATCTCATGATAATCTATCAAATTAATGTGTTCATATTATAGGAATGATTTTTATAATTTCTAAAAGTTCTTTTTCTATTGCAGCTTTATTAATTTTTTCACCTTTTTTAAAAGGCTGCAATACCTTTTTGAATATCCATACAAAATTTTGGAATGATTTTTATTTTTAGTTTCCTTTTGTTCCCTAAATTATTTGTTTCCTCTAGTGTCAGTTCATCTGCAAAATTATCTTATTATTTCACTTTAATGTTTTTGGTTTTCTCATGTCTGCTGACCTTTCATTATCTGTTTTTTAACACTAATATATGTAGTATGAGTTTCCTCTGTATCATGTAGGTAGATCTGTTTCCCAAACATCTCTAAGTGGAAAGTCTTCATAGATAGGAATTTTATATAATTAGGTGGGGTATGTCTGGCTTCACTCTATGATGTGTAATAATGGGCCCTAAAGGAGACAAGTTGTGAGGCTTTCCCCAACTTCCGAATTAAAACAATTCTTCCTATAAAGAACTTTTTACTTTCCCCAAATATTTTTGTTTTGTTTTCCTTTATTCTGTTTTGATAAAAGCCACTTGCTTTGATTTGTGTTTTTGATTTGTTTTTCAGTCTGGGGTTAAGTACTGGGCAACATGAGCTCTCTAAGCCAGGGTGAAGGATTTAATTCATCAATAAATTTCCCTTATTTCTGCCCTGGTTTTCTCCTACTCCCAGGTGTGTGTGTGTGTGTGTGTGTGTGTACTTTTTAAAGGGCTTTGAAAGAATTTGTACCTCCTGGGGCTCCTGGGTGGCTCAGTCGGTTAAGCGTCTGCCTTCGGCTCAGGTCAGGATCTCAGAGTCCTGGGATCGAGCCCCGCATCAGGCTCCCTGCTCTGCAGGAAGCCTGCTTCTCCCTCTCCCACTCCCCCTGCTTGTGTTCCCTCTCTAGCTGTGTCTCTCTCTGTCAAATAAATAAATAAAATCTTTAAAAAAAAAATTAAAAAAAAAAAAGAATTTTTACCTCCTTATTACCTTAGCTTGTACAGTTTCAACCAATAGTGTACTGCAACTCTCAGAGTTTTGGCCTTGCATTCTATCTGGTTTGCGTGTTTTTCATAATTTATTAAATCTCTTTCAGTAAAATCTCTTTAACAAAGTCAAGCACAAACTTTGGATAACAATTTAAAGTACAAAAAAAACTTTTTTTGCTGAAAATGTCTTGCATATATGATAAATAAAGTATCAAAAAAAGAAACAAATAAGCAAACCCTAACAAACTTCTAGCCTGGTTTATTATTTCCTAGATGATATGAAGTTATTATAGTCCATAAAAGAGGACATATTATAATTCTCAATATGTAAGAAACACATTATACAAATTGATAAAATTATTTTTATTGCTGTTAGTCTTATTTGGAAGCAGTATTATATGAGACCTTACTATAATATAAAATAATAATAATAATTATTATTATTTTTGCTCTCTCTCTAAAAATTTATAGTGTTGAAACATTATGACTCATCAAAATCTGAAATGGGGATAAATGAAATCTTCTTGATTAGTAAAATTGTTATGTATTGATTAAATTTGGCACAAATAAAACTGCAATATTGTACAGGAAGAATGTGCAGGATGTACTATGTGCACTAATTATGGTAGCATATCTCAAAGGATGGAAGCAATACAAATTGTATGTACCAATCTGCAATCAGGTAAATTAATCCTCAGAGGAGTCATGTACCACAGTTTCAAGTAATCAGTAATAATTGTATCATATTGCTGAAGCACATTCAATGATGTATATTTTTTACCTACTTGCTGAATTGGCCTAAAATAACTGAAATTTATTAAACTGTGACGGAAGTTCAGGCCTATGATCAATGGAAATCCAAGAGATCCAAGTACATAGGTAACATTACTTTTACGAACTTCCCATTTTTTCTTATTGTTTTAGCTTTATTTATTTTTATTAAGTTAATTTTGCTAGTAATGCATTTTTATTTACCTTGATACAAAGTATTTTTAAGTGTTCAAAGAATTAAAAGCATAGAAAATATTCTTTATAACAAAATATAAACATTTTTTTTAAGATTTTATTTATTTATTTGACAGAGAGAGATAGCGAGAGAAGGAACACAAGCAGGGGGAGTGGGAGAGGGAGAAGCAGGCTTCCCGCTGAGCAGGGAGCCCGATGCGGGGCTCGATCCCAGAACCCTGGGATCACGACCTGAGACGAAGGCAGACGCTTAACGACTGAGTCACCCAGGTGCCCCACAAAATATAAACATTTTGATAAAGGGATTTACTTACCATGTTTACACTATTCTTCTAACTATTAAAAGCATCTACATTTTTAAGCAGTCTAGCACATGGCTGTGTAACTCCTAGCATTTTGCAGAAAGCATATATAAACTACATATAAAAATAAAAATCGTACTGTTGTAAGTAGTACTAAAAACATGGATTAATGATTAAATAACTCTGGTTTGAGTTATTTAAAATATGTCTTTGTTAATAATAATGTCCTTTCCAAAGCCATTGAACATTATTTAAATCTATATTTGGTTTCACAGTTGTGTTTAATTAGCTCAATCGCTTTTTGAAATGTAACAAGCTATAAAAAGAATGATCTATTGACAGAATGTTGAATGGCAAATTGTTAGCTGCCAGATTTGATCCCCAAATGATCACTGGATGTGTGGAAAAGTGAAATGTATCAAAATCATAACATTTATAAACAGACTTTATAGCTTAGGAGGTTGGTGCATGCATTTCAAATAGTTTCCTTTTTGTTTTGGAAGGGTTTATAATACCAGATGAGTTTAATAGCATATGTATTATGTACTAAAGCGTTTCAGGAAAGACAGAAATTACATTTACAATACTCTTACTATGGATATTTGAAATATGCTTTTGCCTAGACAGATCTTAATCTTTGGCAATATAAAAAGTGCATAAAGTGAATACGGACTTTAATCCTGCTTATGGGAAAGTTAAATTAATAACCTATGGACATATCTTCTGTAGAGTTATAATTATTACTAAGTTATAATAATAATATGCACTTTCTTAAATAAACCTACAATAGTTTTACAAACAAGATTTCAGTTAAAGTTCACTTCCTAGAATATTAATAAGCTAGTTTTATCGAACCTTTTTATAAGAACACAATTGATTTTAAATTTATCTTTTTTAATGGATGGAGTGTAGTGTGCCAACATTATTTTGTTTAATTTAAGAAACCCTCAGTTATCACAGTATCTGTTAGGAGGTGGCAGGGAGAAAAGAGATTCAAACATAAAAACATTATAATTATATCAGTAAAAATAATTTGAGTATCTACATAGTTGACTTTTTAGATTTCTTGACTTTTAAAATTATGAGAAAAGTGCAGTATCTTGAAATCAAAGAAGTGATTTAAAAGAAATATAAGATAAAATGTTTTATTTATCATGGAATAGGGGAACAACTAAGTTTATATTACATAATTCAAATGATTACCATTAAGCACTTCATATTTGCATCTCAATTTGCAAGTCACAGTGTAGAATAGAAGCCAATGATTTATTTAATAATATTGAAAGTATTATTATAATATCCCACTAAGACCCAGAGTTTAAACATAACATGTAGAAAGATAGATTTCTTATATCTTAAAATGATTATAAATAAAAAACTAAATATACATACTGCTCCATTAATGTAAAGTCTATCACACTGGGATATAGCTCAATAGTCTGAACTCCAAAGATGACTGGGAATATCTTTAAGGCATGAGGAAAAAAAAAAAAAAAAAAACACATCCTTTTGAAAGATTTTAAATTTGCTCTCTGCAACTATCTGGATTATTGACCTGAGAAAACTTATTTTAATGGTTACAAACAAGTAAATATTGTTAAAATAATTTGTTTAAAAATAAAAAATTCATATCAAATTATAGCATAAGGATATTTATTTCCATTCCTCTCTTTCGTTATTCTCATTAGCATCACCCTGACTCTCCTTCTCAATTTTTGTAATATATTCTCCCCCCCAGGATATTCTAATATGTAAAACATTTCTATTATGAATTATCTAAAAACTCATGTTAGAGATAATTTAGTTGGGGGACTACAAATATATAGCATTTAGTGTGCTAACTCTAGTCACAGCTGCTTATTGGCCTGAGTGGAGAGGAATTCAAAGGGAGAGTTGGCCCAACTTCCACAGAAAATAGTGCTGATATGATGGAATATCTATGTTAGAGAATGGGGTTGGGCCTGCATGCTTATATAGTTTTATTTCATCTTTTTTCCAATTATATATATTTATTGATTTCCCATCCCCAGGTCTTAACCTCATTCTCTTAAACAAAATAAGTTTTAGCTTAATATTAGTTTAAATCAATTTCAATGTATAAATTATTGTGACTATGTGAAGATTGTTCTTTGCTGTTCCACATAGTGTAACATGATTACATTTTCTTTCTTGGATAGCTGTTTGCCTTGTTTGTCTTTTGTTTTGTTTTTTGTTTGTTTGTTTTTCTGGAATTAATAATTGCTTGACATTTTTTACTTGATCGCATACTCTAATAGGGCAGATATCAATGTCTATTTTGTTCATTGATGTATCCTAAAGTAACTAGTACAACATCTGAAACATTAAAAGGTCAATGAACATTTCTCAAATTAAACATACTTATTTTCTACTCTGATTGAACTAAAAATTTCTCTCTATATGATCAGTCACATCAGTTAACTTCTTGGTTCCATTTTTTTTTTTTCCTTTGGTTCCATTTTTAATATTGGAGACACATCTCCTAAGCCTCTTTATTTTACTGCTTCTATCTAGACAAATTTCCTTTTGTCCTACTACATAGCTGGCTCATAGAATATTTATTTATTATCATCCTCAGAATTTTTGTCTTTTTCCTGTAAAAGATCTCTTAAATTTTGGATTACATAATATTCTTTGTCTTCGTTTCCTAATATGTTTTTGTGACAAAAACAAATTATCTAGTAACTTCCTGTGAAAAAATGTGTAGATGGAGGAATTTTTGCAACACTATATATTTGAAAATGGTAATGTGATAAAGTGGTCAGTTATTAAATTCTAGATTAGAAAATATTCTAATTTTTATGGCCTTTCAGATTTCCAGTAATGTTTTTATAAAGTCTGACATACTTGTGATATATACATGACATATTTTATATGACTTTCTGATCTAGAGACATTGTTTTATGGAAATATCTATTCTACATTTCTGACAAATTTGATATTTTTAATTCTTGAGTAAGTTCCTACTTTTTTTCTGAAATAGTTTTCCTCATTCAGACATAACATCTCCTCATTTAATTTTATAATTTTCTTATCCTTATCTTATTTTGGATTATTATTTTTTTTAATTCTGCTTTGTGGAAAATTTCCTCAGTTTTTTCCCCAAAATTATAGTTGCACCTTTTTTTTCCTTTTTAATTTTTTTTTTAAATACCAATTAGTTAACATACATTGTAATATTAGCTTCAGGTGTACAATATAATGATTCAACACTTCCATACAATAACCAGGCTCTTTACAACAAGTGCACTTTTTAATCCCTATCACCTATTTAACCCCCACCTCTGCCCATCCCTCTTCTGGTAACCATCAGTTTGCGCTCCATACTTTCTACACTTGAGTCTGTTTCTTATTTTGCCTCTCTTCATTTTCCTTTGCTCATTTGTTTTCTTCTTAAATTTCACATATAAGTGAAATCATATGATATCTGTCTTCCTCTGACTGATGTATTTCACTTAGCATTATATCCTCTACATCCATCTATGTTGTTGCAAATGGCAAGATCTCATTCCTTTTTATGGATGAGTAATATTCCATTGTGGAGATATATATATATATAATCTCATGTCTTCTTTATCCACTCATCAGGCAATGGACACTTGGACTATTTCCATAAATTAACTATTGTAGATAATGTTGCTATAAACATCAGGGTGCATGTATTCATTTGAATTAGTATTTTTGTATTCTTTGGGTAAATACCTAGTAGTGCAATTACTGGATCATAGGATAGTTCTATTTTTTAACTTTTCGAGGAACCTCCATACGGTTCTCCAGAGTGGCCGCACCAGTTTATATTTCCATCAACAGTGCAAAAGTATTCCTTTTTCTCCACATCCTCGTCAACACCTGTAGTTTTTTGTATTTTTGATTTTAGCCATTCTGACAGATGTGAGGTGATATCTCATTGTGGTTTTTATTAGCATTTCCCTGATGATCAGTGATGTTGAACATCTTTTTTATGTGTCTGTTGGCCATCTATAGATTTTCTTTGGAAAAATGTCTATTCATGTGTTCTGCCCATTTTTTAATTGAATTATTTGGGTTTTGAGTGGTGAGTTGTATAAGTTCTTTATATATTTCAGATACTAATCCTTTATCAGATATGCCATTTACAGATATCTTCTCCCATTCCATGGATTGGCTTTTAATTTTAATGATTGTTTCCTTTGCTGTGCAAAAGCTTTTTATTTTGATGAAGTTCCAAGTTTATTTTTGCTTTTGTTTCCCTTACCTCAGGAGACATATCTAGTCAGAAGTTTCTATGACCCATGTCAAAGAGGTTGCTGCCTGTGTTCTCCTCTAGGGTTTTTATGGTTTCCTATCTCACATTTAGGACTTTAATCCATTTTGAATGTATTTTTGTGTAGAGTGTAAGAAAGTGATTCAGTTTCATTCTTTTGCATGTTGCTATCCAGTTTTCCCAACACCATTTGTTAGAGACTGCTTTTATTCCATAGGGTATTCTTTTCTGCTTTGTTGAAGATTGACCATATAGTTGTGGGTTTCTTCTCTTTTCTATTGATTTACATGTCTATTTTTGTGGTCATGTCATACTGTCTTGATCCCTACAGCTTTGTAATAAACTTGAAATCTGGAATTGTGATGCCTCCCAGCTTTGCTTTTCTTTTTCAAGGTTGCTTTGAATATTCAGGATCTTTTGTGGTTGATACAAATTTTAAGGTCGTTTGTTCTAGCTCTGTGAAAAATGCTGTTATTTTGATAGGGTTTGCATTAAATGTATAGATTGCTTTGGGTAGTACAGACATTTTAATAATATTTGTTCTTCCAGTTCATGAGCATGGAATGTCTTTCCATTTCTTTGTGTCATCTTCAATTTTTTTCATCAGTGTTTTATAGTTTACAGAGTACAGATTTTTCACCTCTTTGGCTAGGTTTATTCCTAGGTATCTTATGGATTTTGGTGCAATTGTAAATTGGATTGAGTCCATATTTTCTCTTTGTGCTACTTCATTAATGCAACAGATTTCTGTATATTGATTTTGTATCCCATGACTTTATTGAATTCATGTATCACTTCTAGCAATTTTTTGGTGGAGGTTTTCAGGGATTTCTATATAGAGTATCATATATTCTGCAAACAGTAAAAGATTAACTTCTTTCTTGCTGATTTTGATGCCTTTTATTTCTTTTTGTTGGCTGATTGCTATGGCTAGGACTTCTAGTATTATGTTAAATAACTGGTGAGAGTAGACATCCCTGTTTTGCTCCTGACTTTAAAGGAAAAGCTCTGTTTTTCCCCATTGAGGATATTAGCTGTGGGTTTTTCATATATGGCCTTTATTATGTTCCTTTTAAACTTACTTTGTTGGAGAGTTTTTATCATGAATGGATGTATTTTATCAAATGCTTTTTCTGCATCTACTGAAAGGATCATATGGTTCTCATCCTTTTTTTTTTTAATTAATGTGGTCTATCACATTGATTGATATGTAAATATTGAACCCACACTTGCAGTCCAGAAATAAATCCCACTTGATCATGGTGAATCATTCTTTTAATGTTCTGTTGGATTCAGTTTGCTAGTTTTTTATTGAGAAATTTTGCATCTGTGCTCATCAGGGCTATTGGCCTGTAGTTGTCTTTTTTAGTGCAGTCTTTATCTGGTTTTGGTGTCAGGGTAATGCTGGCCTCCTAGAATGAATTTGGAAATTTTCCTCCCTTTTCTTTTTTTTTTGGAATAGTTTGAGAAGAATAGGTATTAACTCTTTCTTAAATGTTTGATAGAATTCACCTGTGAAGTCATCTGGCCCTGGAGTTTTGTTTGTTGGGATCTTTTTGATTACTGATTTAAATTCTTTACTGGTTATCAGACGAGATCGGGCACGCTCAGGGTGGGATCGATCTGTTCAATTTTTCTATTATTTCTATTTGTATTTCTTCCTCTTCCAGTTTGGTAGTTTTCTAGGAATTTATCCATTTCTTGTAGGTTGTTCAATTTATTGGCATATAGTTTTTCATAACATTCTCTTATAATCCTTTGTATTTCTGCAGTGTTGTTTGTTATTTCTCCTCTCTCATTTGCAATTTTATTTATTTGGGCCCTTTATTTTTCTTTTTGATAAGCCTGGTTAGGGGTTTATCAATTTAATTTTTTTTTTCAAAGAACCGTCTCCTGGTTTCATTAATCCGCTATATTATTTTTGAGATTCTATATCATATGTTTCTGCTCTGATCTTTATTTCTGTCTTTCGGCTGGCTTTAAGCTTCATTTGTTATTCTTTTTCTGAAAAAAAGAATAAATCAGAGATGATTTATTCTAGCTCATTTAGGTGTAAGGTTAGGTTGCTTATTCGAGGTTTTTCTTTCTGCTTAAGGTATGCATGTGCTGATGGGGCACCTGGGTGGCTCAGTCAGTTAGGCATCTGCCTTCAGCTCAGGTCATGATCCCAGGGTCCTGGGTTTGAGCCCCGCATTAGGCTCTTTACTTTGTGGGGAGTCTGCTTCTCCCTCTGCCTGCCACTCCCCCTGCTTGTGCTCTCTCTTTCTCAAATAAATAAATGAATAAATAAATTTAAAAAAAAAGGTATGCATGTGCTGCTATGAACTTTCCTCTTAGGACCACTTTTGCTGCAACCCAAAGGTTTTGGACCTTTGTGTCTTCATTTTTCATTTGCTTCCATGTATTTTTGATATTTCTTTGATTTCCTGGTTGACCCATTCATTGTTTAGTAGAATGTTGTTTAACCTTCATGTATTTGTTGTCTTTCCAGATATTTTCTTGTGGTTGACTTTAAGCTTCATAGCGCTGTGATCAGAAAATATGCATGACATAATCTCAAATTTTTTTGTACTTTTTGAGACCTGATTTGTGAACTGGTATGCAATCTATTCTAGAGAATGTCTCATGTGCACTTGAAAAAAATGTGTGTTGTGCTGTTTTAGGATAAAATATTCTGAATATATCTGTTAAGTCCATCTGGTTCAGTGTGTAATTCAAAGGTA
The DNA here is from genome assembly GCF_029215605.1 of Mirounga angustirostris. Classification (NCBI taxonomy): domain Eukaryota; kingdom Metazoa; phylum Chordata; class Mammalia; order Carnivora; family Phocidae; genus Mirounga; species Mirounga angustirostris. The sequence goes on from NW_026991721.1 coordinate 77,161,984, forward strand.
TTGTTTCCTTGTTGATTTTCTGTTTAAATGATCTGTCCATTGATGTAAATGGACAGTCCCCTACTATTGCTGTAGTATCTATTACTTCCTTTATGTTTGTTATTGTTTTATATATTTGGGTGCTTGCATATTGGTGCATAAATATTTACACTTGAGAGATCCTTTTGTTGGATTGTCCCCTTTATTATGATATAGTGTCCTTCTTTTTCTCTTGTTACAGTCTTTATTTTAAAGTCTAGTTTGTTCAATGTAAGTATTGCTACTCTGGCTTTCTTTTGACACCCATTTGCATGATAAATATTTCTCCATCCCCTCTCTTTCAATCTGCAGATGTCTTTAGGTCTAAAATGAGTTTCTTGTAAGCAGTATATTGATGAGTCTTGTTTTCTTATGTATTCTGACACCCTATGTTTTTTGATTGGAGAATTTAGTTAATTTACACTCAGAGTAATTATAGATAGATACGTATTTAGTGCCATTTTATTACCTGCTTTGTCATTGTTTCTGGTGATTTTCTCTGTTCCTTCCTTGTTTTAGTCACTTTCGGTCTTTCTTTTTCACTCAAAGAATCCCCTTTAATATTTCCTGCAGGATTGGTTCAGTGATCACAAATTTCTTTAGTTTTGTTTGTCTGGGAAACTCTTTATCTCTCCTTCTATTCTGAGTGATAACCTTGCTGGATAGAGTATTCTTGGCTCCAGATTATTCCCATTCAGCACATTGAATGTATCATGCCACTTCTGGCTTGCTAAGTTTCTGTGGAGAGATCTGCTGCTAGCCTTATGGGTCTTTTCTTATAAATTAAGGACTTCTTTTGTCTTGCTGCTTTTAAGATTTTTCCTTTATCACTATATTTTGCAAATTTAATTACAGTATGTCTTGGGGTTGCCTTTTTTTCCTTCTCTTTATTTTTTAATAATTGGAGTTCTCTGTATCTTCAGGATTTTGATGTTTGTTTCCTTCCCCAGTTAGGGAAGTTTTCAGCTATGATTCCCACAAATAAATTTTCTTTCCCCTTTTCTCTCTCTTCTTCTTTTGGGACTCTTATAATAATACAAATGATATTATGCTTGATGGAGTCATTGAATTCCCTAAGTCTACTCTCATGTTCCGTAATTTTTCTTTCTCTTTTTTGTTCACCTTCATTACTTTCAATTATTTTGTTTTCTTTTTTTTAAGATTTTTAAATTTATTTATTTGACAGAGAGAGAGATAGCAAGAGCAGGAGCACAATCAGGGGGAGTGGGAGAGGGAGAAGCAGGCTTCCCGCTGAGCAGGAAGCCCGATGTGGGGCTCAATCCCAGGACCCTGGGATCATGAACTGAGCCGAAGGCAGATGCTCAATGACTGAGGCACCCAGGTGCCCCCAATTATTTTGTTTTCTATATAACTTATTTGTTCCCCTGTTTCTTCCATCCTGTGTTCATTGCATCAAGCCTATTTCCAATTTCAGTTATTGCTTTTTTCATCTCTGATTTATTCTTTTTTCACTCTTTTATCTCTGTGGTAAGGGTCTCCCTGAACTCTTTCATTCTTTTAGCAGGCCTAGGTAGTGTCCTTATGATTGTTTCTTTAAATTCTCCATTAGGCATGTAACTTACATCTGTTTTGCTTAGATCTCTGTTGGTGACCTTATCTTGTTCTTTCATTTGGGATGAATTCCTCCATCTTGGCATTTTATCTAATTCTCTGCCTTGTCGTGTGTGTTAGAAAAGCACATTATGTTTCCTGCTCCTGAAAGTAATGGCTTTATGAAGAAGAGATCATGTAGTAGCCAGAGTCTGGTATTTCAGGTGTGTCTCTGGTGTGTGTTGTCTGTTCTATGCTGTTGTGTTTTATCTGCTCTATCCTTCAGGCCAGTCATCTGCAGAGGCTCTCCTTGCCTGCAGAGGGCAGTCCTTGCACCTTGGCCAGAATGTGGCAAGTTTTAATTAGGTCTGCTCTGGTCTGCTTGTGAAATAAGACCTGATGCTACTTCCAGTGGAATTCAGCCCTCTCTCTGCTTGGGAGATAGGGTGTGGACAGGGATTTCTTCTGGTCTTCTGGTGAAGGGGCCCTCTATGCTGGAACTGAGGCAAGCTTGATTGAGACAGGTAGTTCCTCCAGAAAACAATGGTGTGGGACTTGGTATACGCATGTTAGGCAGCCAGTGTCAGTACTGCTTTGCTTCCAGCAGATGGTTCTGCATTTATGCTGAGAGACAGTAGAGAGAAAGACATCTTCCATGAATGTTGCCTCTCAAGGATGTGCTCCAAGAGGAGCAAATAATCTCTCCATTGTCTGTCACAAGCATTCTTCAGATCATTGTTTCCATGCCTTCTGCCTTCAGCTTGTTGCCTGCCTTCTCTTCAAGAGTAGCTCAGCACCCTCTGGGCTCTATTCCAGCCAAGCCCTCCTACCATTAAAACTCAAGACTTTTGGGGTGCCTGGTGGCTCAGTCGGTTAGGCAGCTGCCTTCAACTCAGGTCATGATCCCAGGGTCCTGGGATTGAGCCCTGCATCAGGCTCCTTGTTCAGCAGGGAGTCTGCTTCTCCCTCCGCCCCTCTCCACAACTTGTGTGCTCTCTCTCTATCAAATAAATAAAATCTTAAAAACAAAAAACAAAAAAACAAAAAACCTCCAGGCTTTAAGCCCCGCAGCTTACAAGAACACAGAAATCAGCTCTTCTCATTTTCCTAGCTAATGGCTTTGGGAGAATGTTCTCTTTGTTCTTTCCCCTGTGTGTTCCTCTCTTCTTCTCTCTCTCTCTCCTTTCTCTGCCAGCATGGCTCCTTCCTCTCTTCAGGACCGGTGATCCATTTCTTCCCCAAACCACATCTCTGCACTTCCTACCTTCTTTGATGTGGTCTCTTTCTACCTGTAGTTGTGGAGATTGTTCTGTCAGTCTTCAGGTTGATTTCTGTGTTATTTAGGATGATTTAATAGTTAATCTAGTTGTGTTTATGAGAGGAGATGATTTAGGGTCACCTTCTTCTGCTACCATCTTCCTTACCTCTCTATAATTTTTATGCTATTTTATTTTTCTTTTCAAATTTCAGATTCTTTGAATATCACTTTTTAAGAATATATTCATAGTATCTAGTTAACTTTATCATCGATACTTTATCTGTTCATATCCAAGTGAATAGATTTATAGTTTTTATTTTCTTAAAGTTATATTCTGGTCTGTTGAATGTTCTCTTTGATTTTTTTAAAATTAAGGTTTTTTTTTATTTTTAAATTTTTGAGTTAGAAGCTTTCCAAGATTATTGATTTTATATTTTTTGATGAGGTACTAAAAATACTCATTAGAAGCAGCTGTTATGTTGGCACAACTTCCCAACAAAATGTAACCTAAGCAAAGGAAAAAACATACTTACAGACACAGAGTCTTGAAAGACTATGGTATTTTAGGAAACATAATTATGTAAGTGTGGCTAATCTGGGTATCAGAAGGAAAAAAGAAAACTAGTCTGTGCAAAGAACTCTCAGGAAATTAAAGCATTGAAGTATTAATAAATAAATAAATAAATAAATAAATAAATATATATATATATATATATATATATATATATATATATATATATATATATATGGAGAAACCCAGTGTAGAACAGTATAGTATAATGAATTTGTTACCCAGAGTAGTTATCAGGAGATGTAGTTTGTTTTGGCAGTGTGAACTTTAACATATCCCTTAATCTGTGTAACTAATTTATTGGTTTGGGACAACTTTCATTTTCCTTCCAACTCTGATTTCATTGATGAAATGTTAACAACCACAGGAACAAGGCCCAGTTGGTAGATTCCTTTGAAATTTAGAAACTTATGCATCGTACTGTTAATTTGAAGACCCTTACCAATGGCATTTTTTTTCCTACCCACATCATAGGATGCTTCACACATTGCTCCAAATGTAAACTCACTCAATTCTATTCTGTCAAAGAGTCCTAGGTTCTGATGAATCAAGAACCATGGAATTCCAATGATACTGTAAACTTTATCATCATTTAGCCCAACTACCTAACTCATGCTGAATCCTTTCAACAACATATCTCCCAGTGGCTATCTTTTGCTTGAATATTTCAAGTGATATTCAGCAAGGCACTCTCAGATACATGGCCATGCCTTAGACTGCTGTGACAACTATTTCTTATACCATTACTGTGGTCATAGTTCTAGTTTTAATGGCTTGGGAGGTTGTGATTGAGTGAAAACTATCATGAAGTGTTATTTTAAGAAATGCAGATAATGGATTTCCAGTGTGTCACCCAGTGTGTGGCTCTTTGGTGCTCAGAATATGTTAGTGATTCTTTGCCCTTCAAATAATTGAAGGTAGAAATTAAATGATCTTTCTTTCAAATTTAGGCTTATCTTCTCAGTGTGAACCAACCCGCATACCAGTAATTATGCTTCAGCTAAGAGGTCTTTTAAGTTCACTAAAATTTGAGGCTGTTCCAACTAGTTTATTTGTTTTGTTTGTTTGTTCATTTGTTTAGCATTCTTAGAATATGAAAAAGTCATCATGACACTTTGAAAGTGGAAACACAGACAGCAATGAGGAGGTTGTTGAAATCATCCAGGAAGAGATGATAGAGGTTAGGTTAGCATAGCAGCTGAGAAGATTGAAAGAGAGATTTCAGGTAGGTTCTGGTGGTAAAGTCCATAGAACATTCTAATGGATTAGAGTATAGCTGGGAGAGGAAAAGTGAATCAAGTTTGATGTACTGGTATTTGGTTTGAATGGCAGAGGTGATTATGGTGCCATTTACTGTGATGGAGAAGACTAGTTGGAAAACACATATTCTTTAGACTTAAGTTTGAAATGACTAAAAGATATCCGAGAGATCTTAATTAGAATGTTGGCTGAAGATGGCTAACACAAAACTTATCTCACTTTCAAATCATAACCTAACCTCAAAAGGGCAGCTAGTCATTTAGACAATACCTCTTTTTGCTTATCAGTTTGCTCTCCTACTGTCTTTGATTGGTGATTCCTAAAATTAATGTGCACACAAATCACTTGAAGATCTTATTAAAATGCAGCTTCTAAAAATCTTGTGAGACCTGAGAATCTGCATTCCTAACAAGATCTAAGTGACACTAATGTTATTGATTGTCTGATTCACTCTGAGTATCAAGGTGTAATCTAGACAAAACTTTCCCAGTTTTATTTAATCTTATATTTCCCAATGCTCTTTCCTCACTCAGCTGATAATACTGTGCCTTATTTAAGGAGAAAAAATATTAAATCAGAAGAGAATTTTTGCATTCTTCAACCATTAAATCTAACAACCCACTCACCCAGGAGGTCTTTCCTCTTTCAAAAGCGGGCTTCTGTATAAGTCCAATCCCTCTACTTATTTATTACATTGTAGCTCCTCTCACTTTCTCAAAAACATCAATTCCATAATTGCTACCTCCTTTCCTAACAACATTACATTTTCACTCTTTACTGAATCATTCTCTTTATACTTACCTGCTGAGATATACCTTTGCGTTAAGATAAAAAAAAAAAAAAAAGTGTATTGGTATTTCCTTTGCTACTTTATTTCTCCAAAGTAAAACTTTCCAAAAAAGCATATACTTTTTTCTCCAATTACATTCTTTCCATTTTGTGATGATGGTTTTAGTAAGTAGTTATTGTTAAGACCAATAATTTTCTTTACATTGTTAAATCTAATGGTAAATTCTCAGTTCTCTTTTTATCTCATCTATCAAGATCATTTACATAGTTCTTCTTGAAACACTATCTTCCCTTGGCCTTTGTGAAACCAACTTCCCTTTGATTTTCCTCTGACTTAACTGGTTTGCCTTCTTTTCCTTTTTGACCTCTAATTTTAGAGTACCTTAGACCTCAGTTGTAGGACCTTTTATCCATATACAGCTCCCTAGGTCATCTCATAATGTTTCATGGCTTTAATTAGTACATGTGCTCCTGATACCCAGAAATACATTTTTAGCCCAGATATTTCCACTGACCTATAGTCATATATGTAAGGTGACTGTGTAATTTATTGTTCAAATTAGAACACTTTTGAATGTGAATGTAATTATTTTGTGACAACATGTATAAATGAAGACTGATGCTGGCCAAACAAATTTTTATGATCACCACATTTATAACCAATTGCTTACCCACCATACATATTTGGATTTTATGACACAGAGAGTTGTGAACAAATATCCATTTTTGTCTTCTTGTGTGGAAATAGAACACTGGATCTTTAGCTGAGAATATAACTTACTAAAATAAGAACTCTATTTCCAAACTTCTCTTGCCATTGGATGTAACAAGGTGACTAAAGTGCTGAGCAATGAAATATAAAGTAAACTGTTATGTACAGCTTCTAGGAAGTAGCTTAAATATATTGGGTATGCCCTTCTTATATCATTTTCCTTATTCTGCCTAGATTATGAGTGCAGGAGTCATTTAGAATCCTTAGGTAGAAGCCACATATTGAGAATAGCAATACAAAAAGACAGAAGTAGTTTGGATATTAATACTTCATGAGCCATCAAACTAGCCCCCATGGACTCCTTTTGTTTATGTGAAAGATAAACACCTATATTGTTCTAACTGCTGTTAATTTAATTTTTATTACAGTTGAATCTAATCCTTATTAATAAAAGTGTCTAACATTTATTAGTTTATTCATTTATTTATTTGACAAATATTTATTAAATGGCTGGCACTGTTCTGGGCATTTGGGATACAATACTGAACACAAAAGGGGTCTCCTCAGAGCTTTAATGCTGATAGATTCTTACAAATATAATAAAAGATCAGCATACTAAAAATAATAAATAAATTATATAGTATGTTAAGTGATAAAGGCTAAGGAAAAAAATGAAAAATAGATAATGGGGAATGGGTTTAAAATTCTGGTTATAGAGGTGTCGGGTTTGGCCAGCAAACCCCAAGACGACAAATGAAAAGATTACTCCAGACACCTTAGTAGGAGAAAGGAGAGGCCTGGGGACCAGATGCTCTAGTGGCGAAAGGCCCTGTGCCAAGCTTTGTCTCCACTTTTATTGGGGTCTTAGTAATACATCAGGCACAAGCGCAAAACAAGGAGGAAAGTGTAACTTTAATGGTCAAGATAATAATACATGGGGCAGCGTGTGAGAAGGGCGAGGAGGCAAAAAGTCCGTGAAGTACGTGACTACCACAGGTGCCTGTTTTTCTTCAAAACTTAAACATTTACTCCCTAGTTGTGAAACTTGAGCCGCAGTAAGAATCTGGTCGCTTTCAGCCAAGAAACTTCAAAGGAAGCCCAGCATTCTGGGCATTCCTCCTTTGCTTTTCAATTAGTCTCATCCAGGGAGGCATATACAAATCAGATTTTGTCTATCCAGGCACTGTGAATTCCCACAATAGGGGAGGGTTAATAGTCTAAATGAGGTAAGAATCCTTCTTAGGCAGGTAAGAGTAAGTAAAGAATTGAACAGGTGAGCAGTTTACCCATAAATGTATCTGGAGGAAGGTCCTTCCAGGCAGAGGGGATAGTCATACAGAGACCCTTGGTTAGGAGTATGCTTGTTATAAATAAAGAAGCTAGTGAAGCAGGAATTGACTGTTTCAGGGAGAGTACTGGAGATTAGGTCTGAGAGGTAGTGCAAAGCCAGATCATGGTAAAAGCTGGCTTTTGCTCTGCGTAAAATAGAGCTACTGCAAGATTTTGAGCAGAAAAGTGATATGATCTGACTTTAGTTTTAATACAATTCCACTAGCAGTGATGTCAGATTTTACTGTGGTGGTAAGGGATGTGGAGGAAAGGGTAGAAACAAGGAGACCAGTTTGTAGGCTACTGTATTAATCAAGGTGAGGAATAATGTTTGTAAACTCAACATGTCCTAAATGCAATGCCTGATTCCCCACCACTGTCCCCTCATCAAAAAGGTCTTTATGCAGACTTCTGTAACTCAGTAGGTACTTTGTTCTTCCAAGCACTTAGACCAAAAACTTTGGGTTCATTTGGATTCATTCAGAGATGAAAGCTCAGAGAAACATACTAACATACAGATTTTATGCAAGTTGTTCCTGGGTCCCAGTTCCATCTCTGTCCTTCTCTCTCTTTTTGTTTTTTCTTTTTAAGATTTTACTTTTAAGTAATCTCTACACCCAGCATGGGGCTTGAACTTACAACCCTGAGTTCAAGAATTGCATGCTCTACTGACAGAGCCAGCTGGGAACCCTGTCCTTCTCAGTTTTGTTAGCCATTTTTACAATTGTTGGATAATATAATATTCTCCCCATAAACTCTTTCTCTATGACTAAGAGTTCACATTGGGTTTCTGTCACTAGGAGACATCTTATTACCAAAGTCTTTAAAAATACATACAATAAGAGTTCACTAATATTTGTTAACTTGAAATAAAATAGAATTTCTATTAATTATCCATTTGCTGAGTAATTATTAGGTGCTTACTTGTACCATTTTAATTCAAATATTAAAAACAAGATAACTGGCTTATCTTGTCTCTCTTTAGAAACCAAGAAGAGGGCCACCTGGGTGGCTCAGTCAGTTAAGCATCTGCCTTTGGCTCAGGTCATGATCCCAGGGTCCTGGGATCGTGTCCCACATAGGGCTCCCCTCTCAGCCTGGAGTCTGCTTCTCCCTCTCTCTCCTTCTGCTTGTGCTCTCTCTGTCAAATAAATAAAATATTTAAAAAAATAGAAATAAGAAGAAATATCCATCAGTACTTTTGATTTTATGATTATATAAATAGTACTTCACCAAAGAAGCATTAAGTGAAGAATATGAGCATAATTTTGCATTATGACCTGTCACTGCCTCTTAAATGTGTTATACTCCTTGCCTGGAGTGTGCTATGAATTTAAATGAATTTTAATTAATTTAAAACCACAATTAGATAATTGTAAGTGTAAAAAAAAACTATGATTTCCCATCAAATAGATAGCAGCCATTGTTAAAGTTATAATTTAAAGATTTCATTTCTTTTACTTCCATTATTTTCCAGTTTATACAATAATAGAAGAGGTGTGTTTAAAGGGAATTTATGGGGCGCCTGGGTGGCTCAGTTTGTTAAGTGACTGCCTTCGGCTCAGGTCATGATCCTGGAGTCCCGGGATTGAGTCCCGCATCAGGCTCCCTGCTCAGCAGGGAGTCTGCTTCTCCCTCTCCCGCTCCCCCCTCTTGTGCTCTTTCTCTCTCTCACTCTCTCTCTCAAATAAATAAATAAAATCTTAAAAAAAAATAAAATAAAGGGAATTTATGTAATTTCACTCTTTTTTTTTTTTTTTTAAGTGATACAGACTAAAATAGTCTTACTAGCAGAGTCAGATTAATACCCGGTGACACTATATACAGAAAACATTATAGTATGTTCCCTTAACTCAATATAATTAAACATAGAACCAAAAGAAAAGTATAAATAAATGTAAGGGATTCAAATAATTCTAACTTTCCATCTGATGAGTAAAATGATTTTCTTTAAACATAAACTTCATAGTCTATCACATGGGTAATCCAGCACAGAGACAAAAGAGATAGCCACTTCTGGGATTATTTCACCTCTCTTGAAATCTGTATAATTTACAAAGAACTTAAAAATTTTGTACCAAGTGGGGATGCCTGGGTGGCTCAATCGGTTAAGCGTTAGCCTTTGGCTCAGGTCATGATCTCAGGGTCCTGGGATCGAGTCCCACATCGGTCTCCTTGCTCAGCGGGGAACCTGCTTCTCCCTCTGTCTGCAGCTCCCCCTGCTTGTGCTCTCTCTCTCTCTCTCTAATAAATAAAGTCTTTAAAAAAATTTTATATGAAGTGAAATAAGTCAGAGAAAGACAAACACCTTAAGATTTCACTTATATGTAGAATCAAAAACAGGAAAAAAATTAACAAACAACAATAAGAAATAGACTCTTAAATACAGAAGACAAACTGGTGGTTGCTAGAGGGGAAGTGGGTTGGGGGATGGGTAAAACAGATGGAAATTGAAAGGTACAAACTTCCAATTATGTAACAAGTCATGAAAGATGAAAAGTACAGCATAGAGAATATAGTTAATAATATTGTGATAACAGTGGATGGTGACAGATGGTGGCTACACTTATAATGGTGAGCACTAAGTAATGTATAGAATTGTCTAATCACTATATTGGATACCTGAAACTCATATATCATTATATGTCGACTATACTTCAATAACAAATGTAAAAAATATATAGATGTATTAAGACACCAAAAGAAAATAATTTCACCATTCAGAAGAATGATTCAATTAGTTTGAAATTAAGGTAATAAGATTCAGGGGTTTAAAAAGAGAGAGAAACAAATTATTAGGAGGAATCCATTACTAAACTTCATGTCAGTATAATTCTAGAATTCATGCTAATAAAGCTTTGTTGATAATATTTACTCTTTTGTAGATCACTTTACACTTTCAAATAATTTTAATCCAGTTTTAAAAGGAATAATGTATTTCTAATTTATTTAATTCACAATGGAAGAATAATCTGAAAAATGATTAAATATTCTTATATTATCTCAGAGACACAGATAACACACAGAAAAAAAATAATTTCTCTCTACAGTTCTTTCCTTAGCTTATGAAGGAATACATGTGATCATTAGGACTTGTTTCCTATTTAAAAAATAGAAAGGTAAAATAGGTTGATGCATAATATTACAGTTACCTAATTCTGTTTTGTGTCTCAAGAGTGACATAAATGTCACATGCATTCATACAAAGCACATCTTTACAGCTTATTCTTCCCTGGTGGAAAACGCATTAATAGTTATGCCTTTCTTTTTTTACTGTTTATTAAGATAAATAGTTATAAACTTTTTATTCTCCTATGTTCCAAGAGTGTAGTTTAGAGTACAATTTATGAATTTAAAAATGAAATAAAAATAAATACCTATAATGGCATTCAAATCTTTATGACATTTTATGTAATTTTTGTTTAAAGGAATGATTTAAACTATAACACATGTAGACAATTCACAATTTTGGGAATCTGGGGAATAATTCACTATGAACATTCATTCTATTTGTCATATACACATATACACAATATATATACAACACACACAAATCCCATTTTTATTATCATTTTATTTTAGTTTATAAATGAAATTTTTACTTTTCTTTAATGGATTATATGAACAACTGACTGGTGAAAATGATTTAAAAACACTACATAAACATTTACTTAAGTCATAAAAGATAACATTTATTTTTGTTCTCAGTAACCTATCATTTAGAGACTCATCTCCATGTATTTGATTATTGGTGCCACACATATTTATATTTCCAAAAAAATAAAATGAAACAGGAAAATTACCTTGTTTTTCTTGCTTTTATATGCAACTTGTGAAAAAATATTCACATTTTACAAATATGTAATGAACGGATGAAATTAATGTAAACTATTTGCAATTTATAACTACATAGATTGTATACATCTATAAAAATATGAAATTTACACAACAAAAATGAGACAATGTGTATGCATATATAGATAAAAAAAGGAAGGAAGAGGAGGGAGGAAGGAAGAAGGAGGAATGAAGAAAGGAAAGAAAGAAGGAAGGAAAGAGAAAAAAATATACAAAGTTATACAAAGTTATGAATTTCCCCAAAGGAAAAATATGATGTTCAACCCAGAATCAACTTTATTAAACTTTCTCTGATCCGAAAATTGCTTAGAAGTTTAGTTGTTCATATGACTAAAACATTAAAATAGAAATTTCAAACCAAACTTATGAAGATTTTTAAAAGCCATTTGATGAATTTATAAGCCAAAGCAGCATAGCATTGTTCATTTATAAATCATTGCATTTTAGAAACTGATTCAAACTTAAAAGATTGTAAGACTTGGGCATCTTTTATTAAATTTATGCCCCTGTGTCTTGATTATAACTTAAAATTATAAATAATTCCAATTCTAACATATGTTGTAAAGTTTCTATTGCAAGATTATTTGTGTTTAACATCAATAATCTAAAGTTTATTTACATTTTATTCTCCCTTGTCTTGTCTTCATTTTTAATAGCTGTTGATTGATTTAAACATTCTTCAATACTACACACCTAAAAGAAAAAAAATAAGAGCTATTTATTAGGTATGTAAACATGAAACAGAAATGACCCCATTCATTTATTCTTCATCCCTTTGGTCAATAGACACATTCTCTCAGGAGTGTTAATGGTGATCATGTCTCCTCTGGAACTTTGGCTCAGTTCCTAGCATCTTCATTTTCCCCTTCCCAAGGAGACCTAGGAGTGGGCCTGAGACTGATAGCAGCTCAAATGTGGTGCTTACCCTAGAAGCCCTTGTGTGTGATCAGAGATTGCAGTTTAACAGTAAAATCCTCTCTGCCCACACACCCTATTCTATTCTTTTCCATTTTATTCTTGCCTATTTGTATCCATCAAAGAAAAAGAAAAAAAAAATAGCTCACTAATCCACAGCTATTTTATTAGAAACAGAGAAAAGTGAGTCTAAATAACTTAACCACATTAACTTATTTAGGTAGATAACCACACTAACTTATTTAGGTGGATAAATTCAATAAATCACAACATATCTGGATTCATAACTAATACCAGTCTAAAGTAATATTTGGATTCATTTTGAACTAAAATATACTTACTGCTTACACTCTGAAAAGTTATTTTCTTTTCCAACGTTTTCCAAAATGTTAATAAAAATATTAAATACTACTAGGGTGCCTGTGTGGCTCAGTCAGTTAAATAGTTGACTCTTGATTTCAGCTCAGGTCATGATCTCAGGGTCGTGAGATTGAGCCCCACGTTGGGCTCCACACTGGGCATGGAGCTTGCTTAGGATTTGTTCCCTCTCCTTCCCTGCCCTTCCCCCCCACTTGTGCTCTCCCCCTCTCTCTCAAAAATAAATAAATAAATAAATAATAAATAAATTCTACTGATACAGGCATTTTGGTACATTATTTTAATACAAAATTTGTTTTATTTATTTTATAACATGTAGTTAAAGGTTATGAGGTGAGAGGTTGATTGCTCTACAATTAAGTATATAAATCATAAATTTATAGGAGACATATATTTAACTTTTATGATAAACTAGGAAATAGCAGAAAGACCACCTAGTCCTGAGGTTAATTATTTTACTATCGTACATAAAAACATTTGAAGTCATTATGAAAATAATTATATTTTAGAATGTCTTATAAACTATTCAACAAATGTAAGAAATAATGATATTTTACTTGGAAAACCATGGTTAGAATTTCAGTGGTTTCAAAATATGGCCATAAGCTATTAAAAATGCCTTAGCCTCTAACAAAATAACTAGAAATGAATTTTAGCTAATCTACCGAAGAATTTCAGTCCAAATGTAAAATTTAAAAGCAGGCTACCAAACTAAAAGAGCACTAATGTATGAGTTTTTAGAATTCCCTTTCACATATTTCTGGTGTATACATATACATATTATAGATCTGGCAACAAATATTCATTAATTTAACATAGTTCCAAAGAAATACAGGTCAAATTTTCTACTTCTCTGCATAGGTGACTGGATGATACTCACATCTGTGCACATTCTTGCCAAACACTGTCCTGATATCTCATATTTCATATCTTTCAGTCCGGTGTATGGCCTCATCTGTACCTTTCCTCCCTTTCATCTCTCCACAAAAAGTTTGGCTGCCAACTGTATCTGGCTAAACAGCCTTCTCCGTCATGAAGATTTCTTTTGAAATCAAAATAAAACTTTGCCGTTTCCTTAGCACATATGTGGTTATCTTTGTTATAAAAAATCCACCCTGCAACTAATATGAATCTAGCCTTCTCTCCCTCTAAATATTAAGTTCCTAAGAGGCCAAGATCACCCATATATGATATGTTCACATCTATTCACCTTTCTATTTCTCCTATCATTTGATATGTGCTAATGGTGCTAAAATACATTTTTGTTGACTTCAGCTAAATTGGTTTAAAACACATACCACCCTGATACATCCTTACTAGGTGTGTGGCATTAGGTAAATTAGTTACCTTTCTGAGCATTAGTTTTCTCATCCCTCAGAAAAAGTTAATAATACCTACTTATAAGGAATTTCACAATATAAGTGTAAAAATGATTATCACAGTGCATTACATATAGTAGTGGAGTTATTCAGGAAATGTTTGTTCCCTTAATCTAGAAGAGCTCTTAAAAGTTATGATATGCCTACATGTGGCTACAACATTCTGTTTGCATTAGATAGCATCGTTTTATTTATTTTTTATATATTTTTTAAAGGTTTTTTTTTAAGATTTTATTTATTTATTTGACACAGAGAGAGAGAGAGAGTACAAGCAGGGGGAGTGGCAGGGAGAGGGAGAAGCAGGCTCCTGCTGAGCAGACAGCCCGACTTGGGGCTTGATCCCAGAACCCTGGGGCTCCAACCCAGGACCCTGGGATCATGACCTGAGCCGAACGTAGATGTTTAACCGACTGAGCCACCCAGGTGCCCCAGATAGCATCATTTTATTAATTGCCTGGAGGTGATTATATTTTCATATAATTTTCAGTTGAGATACTTCTTCTTTTATTATTTTATTTATTTGACAGAGAGAGAAAGAGCACAAGCAGGGGGAGCAGGTAGGGAGAGGGAGAAGCAGGGTTCCGCTGAGCAGAAATCCCAACATGGGGCTCAATCCCAGGACCCTGAGATCATGACTTGAGCTGAAGGCAGATGCTTAACTGACTGAGCCACCTAGGCGCCCTGAGACACTATTTTTTTTTTAAAGATTTTATTTATTTATTCATGAGAGACAGAGAGAGAGAGAGAGAGAGAGAGAGAAGCAGGCTCCCAAGGAGCAGGGAGCCCAATGCAGGACTCGATCCCAGGACCCTGGGATCATGACCTGAGCCTAAGGCAGACGCTTAACCATCTGAGCCACCCAGGCGCCCCCGAGATACTATATTTTATACAGATATTATTCCCACTTATGAGGAGCTCACTTAAGTGGCCTTTGTCAGAATACAGTATTAAAGCATTTCAAATATTATTCTAATTCATGTTTCTTTAAGTTTTCTTATACATTTACGTGCCATTTATATATATTTTTTTATTTATTTAACATAGTTGTTTAGGTTTTCTTATAAAAGCTGACCATATATTAATTATTAATGATGTGCATTAACTGTCACATATTTGGCAAAAATGTTTCTGCCTTTTAAAATTATGTCATTTTGTGCTGTACATAACTTGAAAAATGTACATTGTCAGATATATGGATTCTGTTCTTTATGTCTTATATTTAGTCTTTGCTGATATATTTTATATATATTAAAGTGTGTAATGATATATTTAGAAATCGTTTTTCAATGTTTTCTACATATATTTCTATGAAATATTTTTTACATTATTAGGATCATAACCACGTTATTCTGTATTTTTTGCATGTATACAGTGAACAATTTGTCATGGCATCAAATATCAAAATTAGTAGTATGCACATTTTAATGTGTTATACTCAGTATATGAACCCACAAAATTCATTCATAATTTAACATTGGATATTTTATCCAAAAACTTTACTTAGTTTTGGATTCTAGATACAAGATATATAATATTACTAATGTGTATTAAATATAACAAACATCCATCTATCTTGAATATATCCTAAATTAATGAAATAAGATTTTTTAAGATTTATTTATTTATTTTGAGAGAAAGCAGGGGAAGGGGCAGAAGGAGAGAATATCTAAGCAGACTCCTGCTGAGTGCAGAGCTGACATGGCGCTCGATCCCATGGGCCATGAGATCAGGACATGAGCCAAAACCAAGAGTCCAACGTTTAACTGTCTGAGCCACCCATATGTCCCAAAGAAATAAGATTTTTTAAGTCACTTTGGCAGGTCATCCTAATAACTAGTAATATGAATAGTTATCAAATACCTCATTATTTTTCTAACAAGTGTTACTTGTTAGTTTCTTTACCTCAGTCATGAAGTTTAAGAAAAGAACTGCTATACTTAAAATCATTATTTTTATCCCTTGAATGAGAAAAACTAAATCACAATTTTAGGAAAGAGCAGAACACAGCATGAAGCCACTAAGGGAGAAAAAAGAGTAAAAAGCACATTTTATTTTCAGGGAAGAAGCCAATAATTGTTACTCAGAACACATAAGGAGAGCATCATTTTAAACATTTAGAAGATATCATGAAAGCTTGAAGGGCCTTCCTCCAGGGGCACCTTGGAGGATTTCATGTTTCTAAAACAGGAAACATTTATCAAGTTTTGAGTACAGGAGCAATTTCATGTTACAATGTCAGCATAAATAGAGCAAATGAACTTTCTAGCTTCAGTGGTCATTGTACTACTTCTGTCAACATGGTTTGCTTTTTTAAAAATTATATGTATATAATTTATATACAATTATTAAATATATAAAAATATGCAAATTAATAGCTTTCACATTAATGAGAAGTAAGAGGAAAAATTTCTCTTGCTACAAAAATACTGACTTTTCAGAATAATGGGTAAATAATAAGTATAAATAGCATGCTTTAATTAAAGTTTCCCAACTTAATTTTTGTGATTATGTTCTAAAAGAATCAAATGTGCCTTCACTGATTTTTCTAATATTAAATTGTCACACTTAAAAGACACTAGAAAGCATTTTTGTTCCAAGAATGGCCATTTTAAAATAATTTGTTTATAGAATTGAAAAGATTATACATTTTCTCTGGCAATACCAGTCATACTCTGAAGATAGCAGAATGTGATAGCAAAAAATGGTGACGGCCTTATTGAAATAAATAAATAAACAAACATAAAGCAGATAATTATGAAATTCGACCTTTCAATCTTGGGGGTAATTTTGTTTAATTTTAGGGAAAATGTCTAATTACCACAAAATATATGTCCCATTTTTGGGTAAGAACAAGCCATGTTATATGGGATTTGCTTGTTTGCATGTTTAATTGTTTGCTGTGTGTTTATTATTTTAAATTTCGATGAAGAGTCTTCAGGAAGAAGCAGAGCAAAAACTCAATGACAGTATATGAAAGATTTTGCCATATCAACTTAAAGCAGATCATCAGTGATTACTAAGCTTCTTAGCATTATCATATCCTATCAGTCTGTAACCATATTCTTTCCCTTTTTGAGCCTATACTTGTTTTAACTTAATGTGGGATACAAATATTTTGTAATTTCAGTTTTGTAAATAGCAACTGCCAAAATGTCACAGTACTAATTTGGGATTAATTAGAATTGACACATACCTACCCTATGATGTAATAATTGATCTGCCTCTTAAATTCCTGAACTGCCCTACTCATTTTCCCAATTCAATTAATCAAAATGTGAGCTCCTCCTTTGTGTCAATTTTTGGATTTTAGGATATGGAAATGTAGAAAATGTTAGAGTTGAAACAATGACAATGTCATTCCTTAATAGAAATAGGAGCTTGGGGCGCCTGGGTGGCTCAGTTGGTTAAGCAACTGCCTTCGGCTCAGGTCATGATCCTGGAGTCCCGGGATCGAGTCCCGCATCGGGCTCCCTGCTCGGCAGGGAGTCTGCTTCTCCCTCTGACCCTCCCCTCTCTCATGAGCTCTCTCTCTCTCTCATTCTCTCTGTCTCAAATAAATAAATAAAATCTTAAAAAAAAAAAAAAAGAAATAGGAGCTTACAGGAATTTATGGGAGAGAAAATGCAGGATACTTTGGCCAGGGAGGAGTCCTGAGAAAGGCTTCCTGAAGAAAGTACTCTTCAGGTAATTTTTCTCTTCCTTAAAGCAGGCATTCAAGGCTTCTTTTCCTTGCTCACGTGTCCACACAGCTCCATTTAATTTCAGATAAAACAAATAGAAGTTCGATATAGTACTTTCTCACAGCTGAATTGAATTATCTTAGGTAAGACTTTTCAAACTGAGGGAAGTATGCCATTCACTCACAGCAAGGGGAAAAATATATATATATCTGTAGTTTCTTCTTAAGCTGCTTCTTTTGATGACTGTCTTGTAGTTAATAAAAATCCCATAGAGGGAATTTTCCTAACTCCCTATTTGAAGCACAGGCAAAACCTAAACAAAACAAAGAAATGGAAGCATTTCTAAAAGCTTATTCTATTTGGAAATCTGAATTTCAGATGGTACAAATAACATAGTGGTACAGATTTTAGAATGTTGTTTCAAATCTCCTCAAATAGTAATATTCTTTGTTTACGTGCGGTGACATTCCTTGACCCTTTGTATTCCCCATAACATACAGTTAACAAACAAAATATTGAGTTAGGTCATATTGAAAGGGTGAGATAATACAGCAATGGGATACATATTTAAATTTGAATCATATGCAGTACAATAACTTGTTTCAATAGAAACAGAAAGAAATCTTTTTTTTTTTTTTTATTTGAGAGAGAGAGAATGAGAGACAGAGAGCATGAGAGGGAGGAGGGTCAGAGGGAGAAGCAGACTCCCTGCTTCTGAGCAGGGAGCCTGATGTGGGACTCGATCCCGGGACTCCAGGATCATGACCTGAGCCGAAGGCAGTCGCTTAACCAACTGAGCCACCCAGGCGCCCGGCAATTTTTTTTTTTTTAAGATTTTATTTATTTATTTGAGAGAGAGAGAATGAGAGAGAGCACATGAGAAGGGGGAGGGTCAGAGGGCGAAGCAGACTCCCCGCTGAGCAGGGAGCCCGATGCGGGACTCGATCCCGGGACTCCAGGATCATGACCTGAGCCGAAGGCAGTCGCTTAACCGACTGAGCCACCCAGGCGCCCCAACCTTTCTTATTTTTTTTTTTTAAAGATTTTATTTATTTATTTGAGACAGAGAGAATGAGAGACAGAGAGCATGAGAGGGAGGAGGGTCAGAGGGAGAAGCAGACTCCCTGCTGAGCAGGGAGCCCGATGCGGGACTCGATCCCGGGACTCCGGGATCATGACCTGAGCCGAAGGCAGTCGCTTAACCGACTGAGCCACCCAGGTGCCCCGAAACAGAAACAAATCTTATATTGCAATGAAGGACAAAAAAAAGGAGTCAAGGAATTATCTAAGAATGTGAGGGAAAAGTTTAAAACATATAAAAGCAGAAAGGGAATCAAAAGAGTATTGTGTATTGTGTCTCTTGATGCTCTATTGCTAGGAGATGCTCAGTAAATAATTGTTGATTATTTACAGGCATTGAAGATCTTGTTAATTTTATTAATTTTTAATTAAAAATTGTTATTTATTATTATTTTGAAATATCACTGACACAATGTTACATTAGTTTCAGGTGTACAGCATAGTGATCCCACGACTCTATATATTACGCTATGCTCACCACAAGTGTAGCTATTAAGTTTTATTATATAATTCCACCATAACACCTTGTGTCTATCTTGATCACTGTACCAATTCCGTGATAGAAATAATTTGTTTTGTGAGTACGTTTCTTCCATTACTCTCCAATTATCCTAGAGTGCATGATCTAGGTCATGATTATTGTTATCTCCATTACCTATTGAGTCCTTGTACCTAATAGATATGTTAAATAGACTGAACTGACATAGGTACAATCATGTCAATAAACACCATCCTCATCAATGACAACAGTTCTGAGAAACTACTTGACTTGCCATATCTACTACATGGGCAAACACAATATATAGTCTCCGATCTAGAGGTACTTATAAAGTCAATTGAGAAGGCAGGATGAAATGACTAATGGTTTTCTGAGGTATGCCTTTTTACAAAACAAACAAAACCTACCCATTGTTGTTTGAAAATCAAGCAAACCAAAATTAGATTAGCAGTCATACCTAAATTGATCACATATATATTATGAACAAACATTAATACTCACCTTTAAAATTTAAGAAAGTAATTCATTCTTTCATTCATTCAATAATCTTATGTGTTCTTCCAGAAAAAAAAAAACAAAAAGAAAAATTAGGAAGCAGAAGAGAGCACATAACAAATGAATCAGCATATAGTAAAAGGGAGGTGGAAGAGCAATGAAAAATAAAACAGTAAAGATTGCAGATAAAAAGTAATCAAACATAAGACTAAATGTATATATTTTATTTTCACATGTACACATCTATGACCTGACTCAAAATCTTAACCAAAGTTATCTAATTGCTGAGGAGAAAGAAAAAAGTATTATTAATTACATAATTTAGTATCCCCAAGATTAAAAACACAGAAAATCACCTAGTTCCCAGGAAAATTCCATCTATTCAACTATTCTTGAATTTTGTTACAGATGGCTTTGTAATAATAATAAAAAGTACCCTTAATTGCTATCCTTACAATAGGCATAACTATTAAGAAAACTATTTCTTATAGTAGTCATCAATACAATATAGTCCAAATATATCACTTTATCCAGATCTGGTTAGATCCAAGAATATGTTTTAAATATTTGGAAAGTTGGATGAACTTTTTTCCTTTGAATTTTATTCACTTAAAAGATTTTATCTGTATTGAATTTTGAATATACATTTGAGAGATAATTAACTGAGGAAGGCCAATATCTAGAATGCCAGTAGAATTTCCTTGAATTTAATTTGGACTCCTGTGTTTTAGGAAACAACTGACCTGGGATTGAGTTTCACTAATCCCAGCAACAGAAAGTGACTGGAATTTGGCCTCTGGAGTCAGTCAAAGAGACTTCGTGTCATGGACGTGGCACTCTTAAAAACACGACATGATTTGAAACTATTTCAGTGCAGAGTTAAATGAGCAGTAGAAATTCCACAGTTGTGGAGTGGTCAATATATTTTTAACACGAAAAAGAAAATCCAGACAGAAAAAGATGTTCACCACGCCCAAAGTACATTCTCTGTAATGGAGCACCCAGCATGTGTAATAGCATTTCTTGATATACCATTTACAATTTCGTTGACAATTACCCACACAACTAACTGAGTTAACTTGCTTCAATAAATAATGAAGAACACTGGTTATTTTCTGTCAGCTCATTCCACTTTCTTCCTTTTTGATTGCCCTTGAATATTCTCTCCTTTTCTCCCTTACCTTTCTCCCCAGTACTTTCCTTTCTTTTGGGAGCGATCATGTGGATGTTTTGTCTTTTAAGATGCCTGATACTAAATGCCAAAAACAAAACAAAACAAGACAAAAAAAAAAAAAAACACAAAAACAAAAACCTAAATTAAAGCTAGCTAGTTTAATTGCTTGTGTAGGCAATTTTGTGTGAGAGATACCAAAACAATGTACCTGGAGGGGGTCTCTAACTTTATTTTATTTTAAATAACATTTTTAGCTATATTTTTAAATAATATTTACAAAGCATTATTAGAGTCACCATCTCGCCACCACCAACACACACAGGTACAAATAGTAGAAGAGTAATCTGAGCTAGATTAGGGACCCAAATACTGGCTCACTCCTTAGTGTATCTAAAATTTTAGACAAAGTATTTATCTTCTCCAAGCATTAGTCTCCTTATTGATAAAATAACAGTTTCTTACAGAAGTTGTGTGAAGATTATGTAGTGACATGATCGATATAAAATGTTTAGTTTAATGCCTGGGTATATATATAGTATATACTTTAGAAATGTCAGTTATTAATAATAATATTACTACTACTACTACAAATTAAAACTATGCATAATTGCACCATTGTTGTAGTGTGGTATATGTCCTTCTACTTTTATTCTATCAAAACCAAACATATTAGCAATTTCTGCTGAATATACATATTTTCAATGTACATTTATTGTGAATATTTGTATTTGGTAATTATTGTGAATATTGTAAATAACCAAATCATAGCTTGATGCTAATATGACATTTAATGACATGATAGCTTTCCATTATAATGATCCTAAAGACTTTCACATTTTTTCCAAATTCTCTCTCCTAAGCATAATGCTGCTATGGACATACTTAGGCACACATCTTTTTATTAACATCTCTCTTTCTTTTTTCCCTTAAAATCCATCATTAGAACAGGAACTGCTCAATGAAAAGTTGGGTGCATATATAAAACTGTAAATAAATAAAATCCCTGCCTTCCAGAAAGATTTTTAAGGCAATAATCTTGTCAAGATTTTATTGGAATGTCTATTCCAAAATCTTGCTAACACAAAGGAGTTTCATTACATTTAGACTATAGTAATATAATAGATAAAAAATATTTCATCTATCATTTTGATATGTTTTTATTATTATGGTTAAATATTTAATATGTTCATTGACAGTTTTTCCTGTATGAACTGCTTTATTGTAATTCTTTGTCATTTTGTGTTGGTAATGTTGTTTTCACTTTAGAATTTTCTAAAAATGGCTTATGAGTTTGTGTAGGTATTTGTTACAATTTTTGAATTTATTGTTTACTGTTTTTGATGAAAATAAACATTACTTTTATATACAGTATACCAATAATCTTTTGCATATTTTTCTGATGTTAGTATTATATTTATAAATGGCTTATATAACACACAATCATATATTCATCTATATTTTCTCCTAGTTTCACTTAGTTTCAATTTAATTCTTTAATTCATAATACACATTGGGGGAATCTATATTGTGAGATATATGTTTGAAAATAGGTAGCTAATTATAATAACTCCATTTGTTTTAAAAAAATTATTTGTTCTTAAATGACTTAGGTCTTCATCATAGTCTAAAGGCATATACGAACCTGGGCCTGTTTATAAGCTATTTCATTCCTCTCTTTGTACATTCTTAAATCAGGTCCATTATTCTAATTATTCTAATTTTATATTTTTGCATTTTGCAACGTTTATTCATTGTTATATAACAAATCATTCCTAAATTTATTGGCTTATATAAACAGCTATTTTATGTATAACAATTCTAAGTAGAAATTTGGGTTGGGATAAGCTAAGTGATTCTTCTGTTGGTCCTGCTTTGTGTCACTCATGGGGCTGTGGTTACCTGGCAAGTCTTTTAGGATTAAATGATCAACAATAGTCTCACTCAGATGAATGGTTGTTGTCAGGCAGTCAGCTGAATGCCTTTATTCTTTTCCTCATGGCTTCTTCAACAGATTAGCTCAGGCTCATTCATATTGTAGGCTCAGGGTTTTAAGGGCAGCCAAAAATGGCAAGTCCCTATACACAAGTACTTTCTGAGTCTTTGCTTGTGCCATACTGGCTTATAATGTTTTGTTGGCTAAAATAAATCACATAACCAAATCCAGATTCAAAGACTGGAGAAATAAACTTCACATGTTGATGTAAGAATGGCAAAGTCATAAGACCAAATGTTGTGCATATAAAAACGGAATAACTGAAACCATCCTTGCAAACAACCTACCAGATGATCTAACAGTCACTATTTTTCATTTTTCATAAGTATTTTTTAACAATTGTATCAATAAACTTTCCAAATGTCAATAAAAACTGTAAATTATTATATTATGCTGGATACATTTTTCCTGTAGTGGTACATTATATGAATACAGAACTCAGTGGTAGAATAATTACAAAAAAGGCTGCAATTCTTTTGTTATATAATTTATAAAATAATATCTATCCTATAAGTTGGAAATAATGTCCTCTAAAGTAATTTCTTATAAAAGTAAATTATATAGTAATATTTAGTAGGGAGAATAGAGCACTGCATCTTTGGGAAATATGATAAATATTACACATCTATCAAAGTAAGAGCATACCTGTGGAGTTAAAAAAGAGAAAAAAAAAAGTTGTTAAAACTTTTTGATTGCATGCAGAAGCAAAAGGCAAACTCACCTGGAGGATTTATTTAACTTAATATCCTGTAATGGGACCAGTCAGATGCTTGGTTCTATTTATATGGAAATATTTGACTGGTTTTTAGGTGTATAATATAGTGATTTAACACTTCCATACAACACCAGGTGCTCATCACAACAAATGCCTTCCTTAATCCCTATCACCTATTTAACCCATCCACCCCCCACCACCCCCACCTCCACCCCTGTAATCAACAATTTGTTCTCTATACTAAAGAGTCAGTTTCTTGGTTTGCCTCTCTCCCTCTCTGTTTTTTTCTATTGCTTGTTTATTTTGTTTCTTAAATTCCACATATGAGTGAAATCATATGGTACTTGTCTTTCTCTGACTTATTTCACAAAGCTTAATAGTCTCTAGCTCTTGCCACATCATTGCAAATGGCAAGATTTCATTCCTTTTTATGGCTGAGTAATATATATGTGTATCAATATTATATATATATATATATATATCACTTCTTCAGCTATTCATCAGTTGATGGGCACTTGGGTTTTTTTCTATAGTATGGCTATTGTAGATAATGCTGCTAGAAATATTGGGGCACAGGTATCTCTTTGAATAAGTATTTTTGTATCTTTGGATATATACCTAGTAGTGCAATTGCTGGATCATAAGGTAGTTCTATTTTTAACTTTTGGAGGAAGCTCCATACTGTTCCAAGAGTGGCTGAACCAGTTTGCATTCCCCCAGACACTGGAAAAATTTCCCCTTTCTCCCCAGTCACCAACACTTCTCTTTTCTTGTGTTTTTTATTTTAATTATTTTTAATCATTCTGACAGGTGTGAGGTGGTATCTCATTGTAGTTTTCATTTGCATTTCTCTGATGATCAGTGATGTTGAACATCTTTTCATGTTGTCTCTTGGCCATCTGTATGTCTTTGCAGAAAGATGTATGTGTGTTCATACATACATATGAAAGGTGTATGTTCATGTATTCTGCCCAATTTAAATTGGATTATTTTTTGGATTTTGGATTTTATAAGTTCTTTATATATTTTGGATGCTAACCCTTTATCAGATATGTCACTGGCAAACATCTCCCACTCTGAACATTGCCTTTTAGTTTTGTTGATTGTTTCCCTCTACAGAAACTTTTTACTTTGATGAAGTCACAATAGTTTATTTTTGCTTTGTTTCCCTTGCCTCAGGAGACTTATCTAATAATCTGCTACAGCTGATGTTAAACAGGGTACTGCCTGTGTACTCTTCTAGGATTTTTATGATTTCCTGTCTCACATTTAGGTCTTTAATCCATTTTGAATTTATTTTTGTATATAAGGTAAGAATGTGATCCAGTTTCATTCTTTGCATGTTGTCATCCAGTTTTCCCAACATCATTTGTTGAAGAGATTGTCTTTTTTTTCATTATATATTCTTTCCTGCTTTGTTAAGATTAATTGACCATATAGTTACAGCTTTACTTTTGAGGTTTCTATTTTGTTCTATTAATCTGTGTGTATATTTTTGTGCCAGTACCACACTGTTTTGATTACTACAGCTTTGTAATATAACTGAAGGGCAGAATTGTGATACTTCCAGTTTTGCTTTTCTTTTTCAGTGTTCTTTTAGCTATTCAGGGTCTTTTGTGGTTCCATACAAATTTTAGTATTGTTTGTTTTAGCTATATGAAGTTACTGGTGGTATTTTGAAAGAGATTACATTAAATGTGTAGATTGCTTTGGGTATTATAGGCATTTTAAAAATTTTTGCTCTTCCAATCCATGAGCATGGAATATTTTTCCATTTCTTTGTGTCATCTTTAATTTTTTCATCAGTGTTTTATAGTTTTCAGAGTACAGGTCTTTCAATACTTTGGTTAGATTTATTCCTACATATATTATTGTTTTGGATGCAATTGTAAATGGGAGTGTTTCTTTAATTTCTCTTTCTGCTGCTTCATTATTGGTGTATAGAAATGCAACAGATTTCTGTACATTGAGTTTGTATATTAGAACTTTACTAAACTCATTTATCAGTTCTAGCAATTCTTTGGTGGAGTCTTTTAGAGTATCAAGCCATCTGCAAATAATGAAAGTTTGACTTCTTCCTTGACTATTTGGAGGCTTTTTATTTCCATTTGTTGACTGATTGCTGTGACTAGGACTTCCAATTCTATGTTAAATAACAGTGGTGAGAGTGGACATCCCTGTCTTGCTCCTGACCATAGAGGAAAAGCTCTCAATTTTCCCTATCAAGGATGATATTATCTGTGGGTCCTTTTGTGCATGGCTTTTATTATGTTGAGGTATGTTCCCTCTAAACCTACACTGTTGAAGTTTTTTATCATGAATAGATGTTACACTTTGTCAAATGCTTTTTCTATCTATTGAAAGGATCATATGATTCTTATCCTTTCTTTTATTAATGTGGTGTATCATGGTGATTTATTTGTGAATATTGGACCACCCTGGCAACAAAAGAATAAATCCCACTTGATCATGATGAATGATTTTTAAAATTTATTGTTGCCTTCTGTTTGCTAGTATTTTATTGAGAATTTTTGCATCCATGTTCATCAAGAGTATTGGTCTGTAGTTCTTTTTTTCTTTGTTTGTTTGTTTGCTTCTTTTTTTTTTTTTTTGGTGTTTTTATCTGGTTTTGGTATCAGAGTAATGCTGGCCTCTTAGAATGAATTTAGAAATTTTCCTTTCTTTTTCTTTTTTTTCTGGAATAGTTTGAGAATAGTAGGTATTAACTCTTCTTTAGTGCAATTTGCCTGTGAAGCCATCTGACCCTGAACTTTTCTTTCTAGGGAGTTGTTTGATAACCTATTAAATTTGTTTGCAGGTTATCAGTATGTTCAAGTTTTCTATATCTTCCTGTTTCAGTTTTGGTAGTTTATATGTTTCTAGGAAATTATTTATGTCACCACATTGTCCAGTTTGTTGGCATATAATTTTCCTAATATTCTCTCATAATTGTTTATATTTCTGTAGTGTTGGTTATTTCTTCTTTCTCATTTGTGATTTTATTTGCTTTAGTGTTTTCTCTTTTCTTTTTGATAAGTCTGATAGAGATTTATCAATTTTATTAATTTTTCCAAAGAACCAGCTCCTGGTTTCTTTTATGTGTTATACAGTTTCTTTAGTTTGTATATCATTTAATCTGTTCTGATCTTTATTATTTCCTTCTTTGTGCTGGTTTTAGGCTTTGTTGTTCTTTTTCTATCTCATTTAGATGTAATGTTAGATTGTTTATTTGAGGTTTTTCTTGCTTCTTGAGCCTACATTTCTATGTACTTCCCTCTTACGACCACTTTTGCTGTATCCCAAAAGTTTGGGGCCATTTGCTTTCATTTTCATTTGTTTTGATGTTTTTTTTCTGTTTCTTCTTTTTATTTCCTGGCTGATCAATTCATTGTTTAGTAACATCTTGTTTAACTTCCATGTATTTGTGGTCTTTGAATTTTTTTCTTGTAGTTGACTTCTAGTTTCATAGCATTATGATCAGAAAATATGATACTATGATATCAATACTTTTGTATTTGTCAAGGTCTGTTTTGTGACCTAATATATGATCTAATCTGCAGATTGTTCCATGTACATTTGGAAAGAATGTATATTCTGCTGTTTTAGGATGGAATGTTCTGAATATTATCTTTTAAGTCCACCTGGTCCAGTCTGTCATTCAAAGCCATTGTTTTCTTAATGATTTTATGAATGATCTGTCCATTGATGTAAGTGAGGAGTTAAAATTCCCTACTATTATTGTATTATTATCAATCAGTCCTTTGGTTTTGTTATTATTTTATATATTTGGGTGCTCCCATTTGGGGGCATAAATATTTATACTTGTTAAATCTTCTTGTTGGATTGTCTCCTTTATTATGATATTGTGTTCTTCTTTTTCTCTTGTTAAAGTCTTTATTTTAAAGTCTAGTTTGTCCAATATAAGTTTTGTTACCCAGGCTTTCTTTTGACATCCATTTGCATGATAAATGTTTCTCTAACCTCTCACTTTCCATCTGCAGGTGTCTTTAGGTCTAAAATGAGTCTCTTGTAAGCAGCATGTAGATGGGTCTTGTTTTCTTATTTATTCTGACATCTTATGTCTTTTGATTGGAGCATTTAGTCCATTTACATCCAGAGTAATTATTGATAGATATGTATTTAGTGCCATTTAATTACTTGTTTTGTCATTGTTTCTGGAGATTCTCTCTGTTCCTTTTTGGTCTTTGTCACTTTCAGTCTTTCCTTTTCACTCAGAGAATCCCCTTTATTTTTTTTATTTTTTTTTAAAGATTTTATTTATTTATTTGAGAGAGAGAGAATGAGAGAGAGCACATGAGAGGGGGGAGGGTCAGAGGGAGAAGCAGACTCCCTGCCGAGCAGGGAGCCTAATGCGGGACTCGATCCAGGGACTCCAGGATTATGACCTGAGCCAAAGGCAGTCGCTCAACCAACTGAGCCACCCAGGTGCCCGAATCCCCTTTATTTTAAAAAATTTTATTTATTTACTTATTTATTTATTTGACAGAGATGAGAGAAAAGATGGGCAGGGGGAAAGTACAGAGGGGGAGGGAGAGGCAGTCTTGCCACTGAGCAGAGAGCCTGATGAGAGGCTCAATCCCAGGACCCTGAGATCATGACCTGAGCCAAAGGCAGACATGCTTAACTGACTGAACCATCCAGGCCCTCAGAGACTCCCCTTTAATAGTTCTTGCAAGTTTGGTTCAGTGGTCACCAATTTCTTTAGTTTTTGTTTTCTGGGAAACTCTTTATTTCTTCTTCTATTCTGAATGGTAGCCTTGTTAGATAGAGTATTTTTGGCTGCAGATTTTTCCCATTCAGCAATTTGAATATATCATGCCACTCTCTTCCAGCTTGTCAAGTTTCTATTGAGAAATCTCCAGCTAATCTGTTGGTTTTCCCTTATAAGTTAAGGACTTCTTCTGTCTTGCTTCTTTTAAGGTTTTTTTGTTGGTTTGTTTGTTTGTTTCACTACATTTTTCAATTTAATTACAATGTGCCTTAGTGTTAGCTTGCTTTTATTGATTTTGATGGGATTTAGACAAGTTTAATTATCACCTGAAAAGTTTTAAATTATCATCTAGTTTTATTGTCTGAGTTTTGAGTGATAATTTGTGAAAATATGATTCTATTATTGATCAATGGCATAAAAAGATTTAGTACCTAATTCAAGTTAATGGAACATTTCTAATATAGTCATATCTCCCACATATTAGGTAACCTCCATTTTTCCATATGAATTGCTTTTAAAATTGTTGAGGGATGGAAAATTACTATGGGAGGGTGATTTTGTAAACCAGCTGTGGCTTTTTATCTATAGTAAGATACTTGTTCACATGTAATAACCACTCATCTCTTTTTATAGACCTCATGTACAGATTCATCAAAGTTATGACAGCCTGGATGAGACTAAAAGCCACAAAGAGTTACATTAGAGACTTTAGGAAAAATATGTAAAAGATTGAAAAGTCCTATTTTAATATTTTAATTCATGTATTATTGGAAGCATTTTATTTCTGTACAGAATAATGTTCAAATAGTTCTTTTTCCAGATGCACACAAAAATTGGTGTGGTAAGTATGAATCTTAGGTCACAAAATAAAATTGACATATAATACAATTATCATTTTGTATTACTATTTCAAATGCCCATACTTATACATGATGAAAAGTTCTTAAAAAAAATTGGGGGAGGTTTCCCTCATGGCTTTTGCCTAGGGTTGTCTTTAAATTTCATAGTATTTTGAAACTGAGGTTTTGGGACAAAATCAAGAAAAAGAATAAGAAAAATTAATTAAGCATTTGCAAAGGAAAATTGGAAATAAGGAGGAATAGGGGAGTAGGCATTTTCTGATCCTGCAGGACACTGCTGTCTGTATTTTCCTTGATCCTTCCAAAAGATAGAGTTCTTTGTACCACCTGCAAGCTGCTCTTGAACATATGAGAAAACATTTATCTACTTCCCACAACATATAGGAATCTCTCAGGGCTATCTCAGACCTGACTGCTTACATAGTAAATGATGAAACAAGTCTCCTTCTCCTCCCCCTTCACTCCTTCCTCTTCCTCCTCCTTTACAAGTTCATCATGGAAAAACTATGGCTTCTTGCAAACTTTCAGATCCATAAGCCTATCTAGGAGGTTCTACCATTCTTTCAGATTTCAATTCTAAACTCTGACCAAGACATCTTATATGTATTTTTGTAATTGTTGTAACATGTTATTAATGGCAATGTGAATAACCAGTTTCATGTGTGTGGGCTCAATAAAATGTATATATATATATATTTGAATTCCTGTGGTCAATTAAATTAGTGACCAACCCTAGTCTTATAGACTCCTGAAAAAAAATGTTGATTCAAACCATTCTGAAAGAATATTGTTAATGAGGTGTCTTATAACTTCTTCTAGCTCCCTTAAAGGCATTACTCTGACTTATTACAATGTCCAATAGAAGTAGTAAAATAGAGAAAGAAATAATTTTTCTTCAAATAGTTTCCATTAACATCCCTATAAATTTCTAAAGAAATGCTCACACATTTTATTAGTGATTCTCCAAGTGTCTAGAGGTGTCAGCATGATCTAGGGACTTGTTGGAAATTAAAATAAAAATAAAAATGAGAAAAAAATTTAAAATTAGAAATTAAAAATGTCAGGCACTACCCTAGACCTATTGAATGAGAGTCTGGGGGTAGAGCCCAGAAATATGTTAACAATTTTACCAGGTGATTCTGATGCAGCTGAAGTTGGGAATCTCTGTATTATGTCACTCCTGTTCTTTTCTAAATATGTAACTTTTTTTGTTTTCTCTTCTGTCTGGACATAAAGAAAAAAAAAGTAGAAAATATTTTATCTATACATCTTTATTAAGATAAGAGTTATTTAAAAGAGATATGATTATGACTTTATAGAAATAGAATTTTAATTCATTTTATGTCACAACTTAAAATAGATGCTTCCACATCTCCATGTCTTCAATTTCTATTGCAGTTTTAAATTATTTTTTTTTCCTTATATGCTAACTTTTGCTCCTTTTTCTGGCTTATGATCACATTCCTTGGATTTTTGTTCTGTATATTCCCCAAATTTTGGCAGCATTCAAAGCCTAATAGAAAGAGATGTTTTTTCCATCATTTACCCAATCTAATGGGACTATAAATTAGTGACCTAGTACAATGAATTTCCCACTAAGAAAGAGATGTTTGGATAGTCATAATAGCATTAACAGCTACCATTTTCTTAATATTTAAAGATCATTAACATAAGTATTATTTCATCTATAATGTTAGTTTTTCTGATCCAACACAAATATGATGCCAGAATGCTTGACTTTTTTGATTTACTGTTTTCTCTCATTATTTATTTTATTTATTTTTATTATTATGTTATGTTAATCACCATACATTACATCATTAATTTTTGATGTAGTGTTCCATGATTCATTGTTTGCATGTAACACCCAGTGCTCCATGCATAACGTGCCCTCTTCAATACCCATCACCAGGCTAACCCATCTCCCCACCCCCTCCCCTCTAGAACCCTCAGTTTGTTTTTCAGAGTCCATAGTCTCTCATGGTTATTTTTTGTAATGATTATTTACCTGTATGAATGCATATATGACATCACACACATGTACTATTTCTAAGTAATGAGAATGAGGTAACAAAATCCAAATTTTTTTATCCTTTTATGTAGTAAAAATAAACTCTCAACAGCATCTGGAGTGACTGAGCCACAAGTAAATTGACTGACATTTCATGTATGTCCACTGTTACATTTTTAAACAGAACAATCTCATTGAGACAGTGTTCTGAAAGGTATAGTTAACCTTGCTTTGCCAACTCTAGACATTGATATTCTAATTGCAAGAACCATATAGTGTCAAAGAAATGCAAGAAATGTGTTAAGATACTAGACAAGCACTTTGAATTGTAACATAGAAGGAGTATAATAAACACTTAATATTTTTTAAATGAGTAAATGAAGGATTGAAACTTGATGAAGACAAGATACTTTGTGAACTGATAGAAGTGAACCCATTAAATGAGAACTACATAAAATTTATTATATTTAACTTAAGCATAAAATATATATTATTAAGAATAATAAACATTAAAATTATGACATTGGTCTTAAGTTCTGCCTCACTAAGCTGATAAAAACAAACAAAAATCCTTGAATTGGGTGACTAAGTTCTATTTGGGTCTAGATTTCTTTCATAATAATATCTGGCCCTTAGCACTCAGACTATGTTAGTATAAGAATTTTAATATTTGTTACTACTGAAAAACAGTATATTGTGTAGTATATTTATATTGTGCAGTATATTGTACAATATTTTATATTGTAAATACTTTTATATTACAGTATAAAAATAACATGAAATTAATAAGTTAAAATGGTCTTAAATTAGTAATTACTCTAAATCTTTCCTACAACAAGTCAGTTTGCAAATACACACAATTTCAAATTTGATGGATGTTTTTATATGACATATCTTTTTTTTTAATCAAAACCTATCAGTGTGGAATATTTTGTTTGTTTTGATCTTTTGTTTTTATTTTAAGATTACCTTCCATCTTTACTAATGTGTATGCTCGCAGGATATCTATGTGCACCTTTAGTGACTCATTTCCTTGGATATGTGTGTTCCCTCCAATACATCCTACAAAACCTCAGCTGATATTCGAAAATTTTCCGACAAAAATTTGGCATTCTCTATTCTGACTACTCCTTCCTTTGACTATATTATTTTCCTTTGAAGCATCCTTTCTAATGCTTTGATGGTGAGAACTATGTCCAGCTTTTTTGGGAGAAGAAAGTCACTTAATGATTAGGAACTAATCTGAAAATTACTTCTTCTTAGGCTGAGATACAAGCACTAAAATCAGAAAATCTCAACTCAAAGTAGGAAGGGTGTTGTTCTGATGAATATTTTCACATCCAGTTAAATGTAGGCCATGTAGTCATACAATTATACATGTGCGGATAGACAGATGATAGATTTGTTTAATTTGGTTTGTCAGGTTTTTAAAAATTCTTTTCCATATTTCCCTCTGTTCTTAATTATTCTTTCAGAGCATATGGTCCTTTTATAAACTCTATGAAAAGAAATAATGACTGAGAAATTTGGTAACAGTGTTTATTCTGTCATGTCTTGAAGGATCATAATTCATAATCACATAATAAAAGCTCCAATAAAGTCAGCAGTAAATAGATTTAAACTTTGCATTCTAGAGTTTTTCAAACACTCTTTAATGTTTTTCTCTTATTGACTGGGATACTCTTCAAATCCTCCAAATTTAGTGTCCTAGGTAGCTGAGGAACAACAACAAGAACAACAAAAACAAACATACACACATTATATTTTTGTCATTCAAATCAGAAAACTTTAAAAAATCATATTAATTATAAGGTTGCAACACCTTATTAAACAGCACAAAAAGTGTAATTATGACAATGTATGGCGTTTTAACACTGAGATATAAACTCACCCAAAATAAAATGTATGCAATAGTTCTTCACAATGGATAACAAAACGTGGCAGTAAGATTTGCCAAGATTTTTACTTCTAGATACTATGTAACAAATGGCAACAACATCATTTAGAGAGTGAGGTATTCTATTGCTTTGGTGTAAACCATTGGCCCATTAATTTGGTGTCAATTAGTGTTTTTAAAATTTGGTAGAATTATGGGCCTATGGAGAGGGGTGTAGAGAAGGAACTATTTCAAGGGAAATAATTTTTTAAATTATTTCTTTCAAGAGCTTACTAATAAATCACCTTAAAGTATGCATCTGAAGACAACTATTAATTGTTTCTGCCTTATGTTAGTAATTCATTGTCTGGTTCTTCCCACTGGAATATAAACTCCATCAGGGCAGATTATTTTTTCTGTTATATTTATAACAATATTCTTAGTGCTGAGACTATTCATGGTAGATAATTGGCTTATAGTAAATACTTGTTGAATCAATGAATTATTGCTATAAAGTAATAATTATTTGTTATTTACAGTCTTCAAGCCTTTTTGACCTTTTTTGTCCAGGCTTTCCTAGTCACCCTTTCCCAAATTGAATACCCTGTAGCTTTGGAGTTGTACTCAGTGAACTGCAGATTTAAGGTAGTATTTCTGAAACTATGGTCTGAAATCATTTGCATGAAATCACCAGAACATTTGGTTTTAAAATGCCCACTTCATACCTACTATATCATACTCTTTGGTGCTCAGGCACAAGAATATGATAAAAAGTACCCTCAAGTGATTCTTTTTTTTTTTTTTTAAGATTTTATTTATTTGTTTGATAGAGAGAGAATGAGAGTGCACATGAGAGGGGGGGAGGGTCAGAGGGAGAAGCAGACTCCCTGCCGATGCGGAATTTGATCCAAGGACTCCAGGATCATGACCTGAGCCGAAGGCAGTCGCTTAACCAACTGAGGCACCCAGGCACCCTACCCTCAAGTGATTCTTAAGCACATGAAAACCTGAGAGCCACAGCCTCTGGCAACCCAGCAGGACTTAAAGGAATTCCACTCAAGTGCCTCTTTTTTGTCCCTTCAAGTGAAGAGGGTTCCCTTGTACATAACACAGGCTTTTAGAGTAATGAAAGGACAGTGTTGGGCACTTAAGTAACATTTGGCTATATTGAATGAGTGATTACTTGTGAATCTGAAATCAGACTCCTGGGTAACTTTCATTAAAATCTTCTTTTAATAATAATATATGTACAAAATTAATGATCAAAAATATTACTTTGCCTATTATTTCAAATGAGAGGCATATGCAAAAATTGGCATCACTTTCAAACTGCTTAACAAGCGAGTTCTTATTGCTTCACACATATGCTTACATTAAAAGTATATAAAATTATTAAAAATAATTTTATTATTGGTCTATCTTTGAATGTGTCTATCAGCAAATAAATCTAGTAGGAAAGTAGTTAAGACTTGTTTTGTGAGGGGCACCTGGGTGGCTCAGTTGGTTAAGCGACTGCCTTTAGCTCAGGTCATGATCCTGGAGTCACAGGATCGAGTCCCGCATCGGGCTCCCTGCTCGGCAGGGAGTCTGCTTCTTCCTCTGACCCTCCTCCCTCTCATGCTCTCTGTCTCTCATTCTCTCTCTCTCAAATAAATAAATAAAATCTTTTTTTTAAAAAAAGACTTGTTTTGTGAGATATATACCTATATTATATACTTATGTCCCTCTCTACACTTCTATAATTTTCACTGCACAAACATGTATATGTGATATGGACAATGGAAGCCAGAAAACAGCTTTACAGTACCCTGACCATATCCCACTGAAGGCCATTAGCTGAAGTTCAAGTTTCTGTCATCTAAGGCCAAGATTATCACCTTTAGCACTATTGACATTTAGGGCCAGTTAATTCTAGTTTAGAGTGGGTGTGGGTGACTGTCTTGTGCATTGAAGGGTATTTAGCAGCATCTTCAACATGTTCTCACTAGATGCCAGTAGAAAACTTCCCAAGTTATGACGTTTAAAAATGTCTTCAGACATTTCCCAGTGTCCCATGGAGGGCAAAATCACCGCAGTTGAAATCTACTGATCTAAAAGGATCTGAATGGAACTGTATACTCCCAGGATATCATCTTGAGTGACATTAAACCAACTGATGGGAGCTTATGTTACCTTATAATATTAAACCTGATTAGTCAAGCCCGAATTATTTGTGCATGAAGTTCCACCAATTGAGTTAAGTATTAATTTACTTGATTCCACCTATTAAGATATATGAGATCTAGGACCATATCTTCACATCACCAATTTAACTGGGAAGGTGGTTGTTATCCTGTGAACATATTTTGTACTCTTAGCCAAGACAGACAATGCTACAAGAACAAAAGTTGTTCATCATCATTATAAATGTTAAAGTGATCTGAATATACTACCTATACGTTATTTCATTTAATTATATAATAACTGGCAATGGCAGTGAGGCAGTGGCTGTAAGCCAGCAGGTCCTTGGAGAATTGGCATAATAACTGTCATCAAGTTGGCCTCAATACCAGAGGTTTACGAATTAATGGTCGAAGGGCACTTTTTATATTGTCATGGGGCAGTAGCTACCGTTAAACAGAATTGCAGTGCAAGTAATACCAGTCACAAGTTCCTGGGATGCTGCCATAATATCAAAATCGACGCGATGATTGTCCCTATAAATGCTTCCAAAGGCCATGTGCAGGATGATTATGGTAGTATATTCTAGCAGCTGCCAAACAGTAAACTCAAGTATGAAATCTCTGTATTTAAAAAATATCTTTATGATGAGCACCGGGTGTTGTATGTACGTGTTGAATCAGTAAGTGATACATCTGAAACTAATATTACACTGTATGTTCACTAACTGGAATTTAAATAAAAACTTAAAAAAATATATCTTTATGAAATGAAGCTTAGCGTAGAAATGTTAGCAAAGCCATTCTGTTCCAATCTGAGATGTTATAAACTGGCTAGTTCTTCTTTGAGGTTAAACAATATTCAGATTATGAAGTTAAGTATCACAGCAACAAAAGCAATATTTGACAAAAACAAAGATAATAGCTAATCATAGACTAGTCTCTCTATGTATATGACACAAAAAAATTTAAAAAAATTTATAAAGCAAAGATTCAGAATTAAAGCCAAACTATGAACAACATAATATTAATACATATTCTGTTGATTTGAACCTTAATTTTTGGCTGGAAATTTTTTAAATAGTAACTTCCGTGAAGATTAATCTTGATAGAAATCTATATCTTTACTGAAAAGTGAAAAGTCAGAAAATGAAGATAAAAGACCTTAATAGTGTAGTCAAATATTTATATAAATTTTTTTATGTGCCTGGCCATCCTCTATAACATAGAAAAAATTTCAAAACTTATTTGGATAATTTTATGGAGTTATTAACATTTATTATCATGTAGGTGTTAAAAGTAGGGGAAAGACACAGTGTAACATAAAAGAGAGAGAGATTAGAAAACTGAGGTATGTATTTTGACACCATTTGTATAGAGATTTAATTTGATTCAATTTTTTGGCTTCATTTCTTCATTTGTAAAATTGTTTTTTGGGGGGGGAGGAGTAAATAACACAATGCATCTAAAGAATTTACTCTAAAGTCTGATATATCATAAACATAAATACATAATTTATGCTAATTCCTATCCTTCCTTCCCTTCAAATAAGAACATGCAGTCTTACTATGTCCTGCTACATTTCACTGACCTAAAAACTGATGTGGCAAGACCTTGCTGAGAGGTATAAGTGTCTACTACTGTATCTGACATGTAGGTATTCAATAAGTCTGATCAGAAATAAATGAATATATTTTGGCAAAATAGGTAAAATTTAATAGCCAGAAAGAGTGTTCACAGATTTAATACACAATTATTATAGCAACTTTTTGGGCACAAACTATACATCCTTCAAAAAGAATGAGCTATTCAAAATTCAGAATATTCTCTGATGTA
The DNA here is from genome assembly GCF_029215605.1 of Mirounga angustirostris. NCBI lineage: Eukaryota > Metazoa > Chordata > Mammalia > Carnivora > Phocidae > Mirounga > Mirounga angustirostris. Next base: position 77,199,109 of record NW_026991721.1, read on the forward strand.
GAGATTTTCATATTTCTCTTTTTTACAGATGAGGAAACTGAAGCCAAAACTTGCCCAATACCTTACATTTAACATATGGGAACCTAGGATTTAAACCCAGGTAGGAGAATTCACACTCTTATCTACTATGACACAGTACTCTCTATTCAAATTTTAGAGATAACAATTCCTTCTAGTATTGGTAAGAGAACATTGCAAGCATATTTAGTATCAATTATATCTCCCTAAATATTAAGTCACAAATATGGGTCTTTTCTCACTCACTGTCACTTGATTTAGACAGATAATAAAAGATATGGCATCCTGAGAAGTGTTTTTTGAGTTTATCATATGATCGAGTAAAACATTGATTTCTATTCTCTATTGTTGAAGAATTTGGATATAGAACCCACTGGAATTGTTAGTTGGTTCTCAATGAATGCATCACAAGCATTTCTGTGATACCCAATTGAATAGACATATTGGCATCATATTGACATAAATATAGCGACTAGGTGATGAAGCTCTAAGTAGTGATGTCTCCTGTGTTGCAATGATTAACTGACTTGTTTCTATACTGCCTACAATGTAGACCTTTGCACTTAGCAAAAATTGCTTTGGAAGAAGATCCTTCCTTTAACATTGGGATTGTGTAGTCACTACTTGACATCAAAATTCTTTCGATGTTGATTAATGTCCAATACCCAACACAATACCAGGAAATACATAAAGAATATTAAATCTTAAAAATGCTTTCAAGTAATAAATTCTTAATTGATTGATAAATTTAAAGTAGCACTGGGGAAAGTCACTTTATATAGATTTGACAAATGTTTATTCCACAAAAAGCAGATGTAACTATATTAAAAATCTAAGGAAGTGTAAGATTTTTGCTTTTCTTTTAAAATTCATGTTTGTTTGTTTGTTTGTTTAATTCTGATGTATTTATGTAAGATCATTGTTCTGTTCCACAAGGACTCACATTTGTCTTTCAGTTAAAACAGTTATTTATGGAAGATAGTGTGTTAGAGTCAGTTAGCTTGAGTTAACAAGTTTTATTTGTCCATTCCTATGTTAATACCATATAGACTTACTGACTCTTTAAAAAAATTGTTTTGGTCCTTTGTACTTTCATATACATTTCAGTATTACGTTGTCAAATTCCTCCTGTTAAGATTTTTTCATTTAATTTTATTGAATGTATGGGTCAATTTGAGATTGTCACTTTCAGATTATTGAATCTTCCAGTTCTTGAACATGACTTTTCTCTCCATTTATTTTGATTGTACATTCTCTAATAGATATATTCTTGATTTCCTTTATAATTTTTTTTTTATTTATTTGAGACAGAGAGAACGAGAGAGAGAGAGCACATGAGGGGGGGAGGGTCAGAGGCAGAAGCAGGCTCCCTGCCGAGCAGGGAGCCCGATCCTTTATAATTTTTATTATAAATATAATTGATAGTTTTATATTACTTTTTCACATTCCTTGTACCTGGTCTTTATAAATATAATTGATTTTATGTATTTAGTTTACATCCAACAACTTTGCTAAAAGTCATTAAATATAATTCATCTGTAGATGCCACAATATCAGCTATGAAAATTTATTAACACAAGCATATTATACATATTATATATGTGTATAACATCCATAGACCACATGCATTCATAGGCATCATATATTGTGAATATCTGTGATTTTGCTTAACTTTTCCTTCATTTGTTAACATGTTACAATAAAACATCATGACATATTCTTAGTTTCAAGAATAATGACTAATATTAATATTCAAATAATGCTGTACGAGATCATAATGAGGAAAGAATTTTAGTATGCTGTGTTAGTTGAAGATGACTTAATGGAGGAATTTATACTACAGAGATGTGTTTGAAAAGAAAGAATGGGGCGCCTGGGTGGCTCAGTCGTTAAGCGTCTGCCTTCGGCTCAGGTCATGATCCCAGGGTCCTGGGATCGAGCCCTGCATCGGGCTCCCTGCTCAGCGGGAAGCCTGCTTCTCCCTCTCCCACTCCCCCTGCCTGTGTTCCCTCTCTCGCTGTGTCTCTCTCTGTCAAATAAATAAATAAAATCTTTAAAAATAAAAAAAATAAAATAAAATAAAAAAAGAAAAGAAAGGATAAGGTAAATAAATAAATAAAATCTTAAAGAAAGGGGGGAGCTCCTGGTTAGCTCAATCTATTCAGTATATGCCTTTGGTTCAGGTCATGATCCCAGAATTATGGGATCGAGCCCTGCGTCGAGTTCCCTGCTCCTGGGAAGCCTGCTTTCCCTCTCTTCCCTGCTCATGCTCTCTCTCACAATCTCTCTCTTTCTCAAATAAATAATTAAATAAATAAAATCTTTAAAAAAAGGAATGGATAAAAAAAGAAGATAGTAGGAAGGGAAAAATGAACGGGGGGAATAGGAGGGGGAGACGAACCATGAGAGACTATAGACTCTGAGAAACAAACTGAGGATTCTAGAGGGGAGGGGGGTGGGGGATGGGTTAGCCTGGTGATGGGTATTAAAGAAGGCACGTACTGAATGGAGCACTGGGTGTTATATGCAAACAATGAATCATGGAACACTACATCAAAAACTAATGATGTAATATATGGTGATTAACATAACATAATAAAAATATTTAACAAAGGGCGCCTGGGTGGCTCAGTTGGTTAAGCGACTGCCTTCAGCTCAGGTCATGATCCCGGGGTCCTGGGATCGAGTCCCGCATTGAGCTCCCTGCTCTGCGGGGAGCCTGCTTCTCCCTCTCCCAATCCCCCTGCTTGTGTTCCCTCTCTCGCTGTGTCTCTCTCTGTCAAAGAAATAAATAAAATCTTTAAAAAAAAATATTTAAAAAAATGGAATGGATAAGGTATTCAAGAGAAGTAAAAAAATATAAGCATATTCTTGTATATATACACACACATTAATAGCATGAATACTCAGTGGCATATTATTTTGGTGGAATGGGGTGAATTCTGTGAACTTAAGTATAAAGTCCTGCCCAAATACATAATTGGAACTCAACTGAGAATTATTTATTATGAGAAATATAATTTCTTCCTTTTGTTTTTAACTAATTTGGAAAAATAAAGAATGAGAAAGTAGTTTTTGCAATGGTAAAATTTTACATAAGCTGAAGCTATTCCTTTGATAGACTCTAGTAATCTTATTCTCTGCTATTTCTAAAAGCAGTAGTAGAAGCAATAATATAAACTATATTGTTCCAGATTCCTTATTACTAGAGTCAAATTGTTAAGTAGATGCTTCAAATAGACAATTTTCCTGTTGCTATTTTAGTAATCTTAGTTTCCTGAAAACAACAACAAAATCATCTCAGAGCATAACTAATTTCAATATGTATAAGGTACAGACTAAAGCAGTATATTTCTATAAGTGTATGCTTTAGTTTAACTATAAATTTGCTCAATGACTATTATTGACCTGATAAATATTTCTCACATTAACCCAATATTAACAAACAGTAAAATGTAGTTAACAAAAGATGAGCCTAGAAAATAATTATGTAAGAAGGATGCAGAGACCCTAGTATTTTTGTTAAAGAAAAATAAATCATTCAATTTGGTGAGGAATTCTATTTCTTGAATAATGTATGATTTTGAACAAGCTGATGTTTTCTTAATGAAGTTTTTCAGTGTAAAATTATGTGGAAAAAATATATGGAACCAACCAAAAAAATAAGGGAGTAAGGACAATATTTGTTAATAAATTATTTCTTTTTTTTTTTTAAGATTTTATTTATTTGACAGAGAGAAACACAGAGAGGGAACACAAGCAGAGGGAGGGGGAGAGGGAGAAGCAGGCTTCCCGCCGAGCAGAGAGCCCGATGCGGGGCTCGATCCCAGGACCCTGGGATCATGACCTGAGCTGAAGGCAGATGCTTAATGACTGAGCCACCCAGGCGCCCCAATAAATTATTTCTATAATATATATCATTTTTATCAAAGTTTATAGAGAGAGTCTTTCTTTTTTTTTTTTTTTAAAGATTTTATTTATTTGACAGAGAGAGACACAGCGAGAGAGGGAACATAAGCAGGGGGAGTAGGAGAGGGAGAAGCAGGCTTCCTGTCGAGCAGACAGCCCGATGTGGGGATCCATCCCAGGACCCCAGGACCATGACCTGAGCCGAAGGCAGACACTTAACGACTGAGCCACCCAGGCGCCCCTAGAGAGAGTCTTTCATCCATCACTTGGGTAGAATTGAACATTGAACATTTATTAGGTGAATAGTGTAGTAAATATTAATTCCTGAAATAAGTCAAATGATTTGAGGGCACTTATTTTTAAAAAATGCAGCCATAACGATTACATAACCCTAAGCATTTGTCAAGGCTCTTAGTACTGTATACCCCCCCAAAAAAAAGTGAATTGTACTGAATGTAAATTTAAAAATAAAAATACATATAATGACCACAAAAAAAAATGCAGCCATAAAATGAAACAGTTGATAAAGAGTAATTGACCATATATGATTGTATTCTATGTGAACAAATAATAAAATTAAATTAAAATTCTTTTTAAAAGGACGGTTACTGTGGTTATTTCGAATTAATGTTTACAGTGCATGAATTGAAGCAAGTTTTTACTCAATATAAATTCTGTTTAAAGATTTTAGAATGACTAGTAATATTTGACTAATGTGTTCAACTAATAAATTACATAAGTGAAATAGAGGCACATGTATGAGGAGGAAAGATTATGTGAATTTAACTAGCTTTTTGCCATATGAATTTAAAAACTTCAAATAAATATTCAGAAAGTTAGTTAACAGACCTTAGCAAAAATGTATATCCTTTTGTTAGTCTGTAAATAATCAAGTGCTAGTTACCAACCCAAAGTCTACATAATAAATATGTATCCAAGAGTTGCCCATTTGTACAAAATGAGAATAGGGTCACTATAATTTTTGTTTGTCTGTGATATCTGTTGGTGGTTGTTTCATTTTTCTGATGTGGTTAAGTAAATTGCTGGTATACTTCAACAACAGTTATTCCTGAAGATTAAGAAATCTCATGACACCCAGAAATTTTAATTGGGTAAATCTATGTAGGATTTTTGGAATAAAAAATAATTGTCAGTAGGCTAGAAATTCTTGTATGCATGAATAACTGGCAGTATTTTCTTCTTTTACAAATTTTTTGAAGAACATTTACAATTAGGAAACGTAATCAGTATTTCCTTAATCTATGCTAAAAAACAAACAAAAAAATGTAACAAAGAGCTGGTTTTACTAGGTTTCTTAACCAATGTGGACATTAAGAGATAAATTATCTATAGCTTAGGTGTGTTTGTTACACATATCTGGATACTTAGACTATAATGTATACAAATGTCAAACCCTTAGATTTTTATAAATAAAGGCTTTCTCTGTTTTTGCAGTACAATTTCTTAGAGAAATGAGTGTTCTTTTGAAATTGAAAGGTCCCTGCAGCTATGTTTGATAGAACTGCCAAAAGCCATCTATGAAGCTATTAAGAGTGAAGAGCTATTATACTTGAGTTCAGCATTGTTTGAGAGAACAAATTTTATATACACGTATATATGCACACACATATGGTTATGTTTCATTTGTCTACAGATGGCTACTGGACTGCAAAATCTTTGAGTTATTTTAATTGCAATTATTTCATAAAGTTCAGGGGATAATAGAAGATGTTATAATAAATTGCTATATAATTTTATATATTATAAAATGTAGTTAATAAATGCTACATAATAAATATATATTATTGCTACATTAATAAATAAAATTATAATAAAATGCTACATAAAATGATAACTTAAAAAGTATAATGTGTGCATCACCAATGGAAACTTTTAGAAAGTAGATATTTTAAGTATCTTGAGTGAAAAGGATAATGATGCAATGATAGTGATGAGGAGGATATTGATTTTAAAAATTGATGAATATTTACTGTCTACTAGGCAATCTGATACTTTACCCATGTTATCTAATTTACTGTTCATAGCAGCAACCTTATGAAGCAGAGTATTAATATCTGTATTACACTTGTGAAGAAATTTACTCTAAAATATCAAACTAAATCCCCAAAGTCACTCAGATACTAAATGGCAGAGCCAGATTCAAACCCTGGTCTGAATTATTCTCAGAGACTAATACTCAAGTTAAAAAAGTGCATTAGGTTTAGAAAAAAGGTAGTAAGAGCAAAATGTGAGAGAATTTGACAAATGTATTTTATTGTCTATTAGATTTTGAAGTAATAACTCTATTGTTTTCAGAGCATTTTCACAAATATTTACTCAGAAAAGTATGTCATATTTATTAAGCAAGACAGAAGAGGTATAATTCCATTTTAGATATGAAGTAACCTATCACAGGTTAAGAGAATTGCTCCAAGTTGCACAACTTAATTGTATACAAATGGAGAATAAAGACATGCCCACAAACTGTATTTAAAAATAATGCTTTTGGGGGGCCTCTGGCTGGCTCATTCAGTTAAGCATCTGCCTTTGGCTCTGGTCATGATCCCAGGGACTGGGATCGAGCCCCTCATAGGGATCCCTGATCTACGGGGAATCTGCTTCTCTCTTCTGTCCCTTTCCCCCCAGTTGTGCTCTCTCTGTCTCTCTCAAATAGTTAAATAAAATCGTTAAAAAAAAAATGCTGTTTTTTACTAGTTTGCCAAATTACCAATTCCTAAATACATATGTTAAAAAGAGCTATTAATTTTAAGATGAGAGCCCTTTACAGGGATCGAAGTGGCCAATTTAAAGGACAGTATGGATTTTCATTAATTTTTTAATGAGCTAAGGTAATAATTATTTTATATCCTTATTTCTCATATTAAAGTGGTTATGATTTTCATATTCTTTCAATCTGCTTCTCCCTCCCCCCTTTCATGTGCTGTCTCTCTCTCATTCTCTCTCTCTCAAATAAATAAATAAATAAATAAAATCTTAAAAAAAATAAAATAATTTTTTTTTTTTTTTTTTTAAAGAGGTATCATTCCTGTTTTACACTTGGGAGACATGAGAGGTTAACTCATGGAAGCTCCCACATAGATGGAATAGAAAGTTACCAAGATTAAATCCCATGTTCTTTTTGCTATACCGTAATGTCTTTCTCCTCCTGAAACTAAACCTAAACCTGAAACTCTCACTACATGTTGAAACTAAAGTCAAGGGAATGCAATTTAAACTTCTTGTATTTACTTATGTTCAGATGACTCAAACAACAGATTACATCCTTATCACTTTGTTATTTAATCTGGTATTACTTATTATTTATAGTGTGTACAACATCATATTGCAGAACCCTTATTTGTTTTTATTTATGCATAAGTATTTTATATCTAGTCTATTTAATTACATAAGTAAGGAATTTTTAAATTAATAAAAAATCATTCCATCCCTAAACAGCCAGAAAATAATTCAGCTTGAGAGAATTTAACTAGACATAATAAACTTACTTATTGTAAGGGTAATGCATTGTTAAATAGGATATCAAAATTTGTATCCAGGCTTTTTTGTACTTTGTTTTTGCTAGTTTGAATTACAAAGAAAAAGGTAAGATAATTTGGACGTGAATATAAATTTTACTATGTAGGTAGGAGATAAAGTTATGATTTGGAGAAGAGAATAGATACCCACATATGAAATGTTTTTTCTAGACACCAAAAGCAGCTCCCATCTGGATTTCAGATTTTAAAATGAACCATATCCAAACAGATACTATTGTTTTAAAGAAATGATATTTCTATGTTCAGGAATTAAATATTGATGGTTAGTGAGTATTATGATAATAACAGAAGAAAAGATTAAGGAAAAGCATAGATTTTAAATTTATGATAGAATAATTGTTTTCTAAAATAATTTAACATAATAAATAGTATGAGTGAGTGTACATATGTTATTACATAAGTCCATGCATATATTGTTGCATGTGTATACACTATATATATACATTAGGTTACTGTGTTTGTATTATTGAATTTGCTATGTAAATACAAATTATATACCCATACATATATTTTCAAGGATATAATTTGCATTACCATGCTTTTTTGTGTGCATGCCCCTTCTTTTCCATGTTAATAATTTAATATTTTTCCTCTGCATATGTGCTTCTAAAATCTTACATATGTATGCTACATTTATACATAAATACTAATATTCATATATATATATATATATATATATATATACACTAGGTTTTGGAACATTAGCATTTATTTTGCTTAAAAATTGAGAACTAGGGGCGCCTGGGTGGCTCAGTCAGTTAAGCAGCTGCCTCAGGCTCAGGTCGTGATCCCAGGGTCCTGGGATCGAGCCCCGAATGGGGCTCCCTGCTCAGCGGAGAGCCTGCTTCTCCCTCTACCTCGGTCTGCCGCTCTGCCTACTTGTGCTCTCTATCTCTGTTAAATAAATAAATAAATAAATCTTAAAAAAAAAATTGAGAACTAATTACACCTTGTGTTTTGATTATTCAGTGATACTTTCCTGTTGTGGTGAGCTGGTGTGGCTCTAATTAACTCCTTACTATTATTTGGCTCAGAGAAGTCACATGTAGAAACACTGTTGGGCATTCTTTATTTCAACATGTTATCTCTCTGAACTTTTGTGCTTTTATTTCCAGAGTAAAGATTCCAAGGATTAGAACTATTGAGTCTTGGTTGAAAGGAATATATGTGTCTCTTGTGTGTTTGTGTGCATTATTTACATTCTAAAATTTAATAGAGATTTCTTTTTTTTTTTAAGATTTTATTTATTTATTTGACAGAGAGAGACATAGCGAGAGCAGGAACACAAGCAGGGGGAGTGGGAGAGGGAGAAGCAGGCTTCCCGCAGAGCAGGGAGCCCAATGTGGGACTCGATCCCAGGGCCCTGGGATCTTGACCTGAGCCAAAGGCAGACACCTAACAACTGAGCCACCCAGGCGCCCTTGATAGAGATTTCTAAAATTGCTTTTGAATTACTATAACATTTCATATTTCTAGTAACTTTGAATGAGAGTATCCTATACTCTCCATTTCAGAAAATGATGCATGTTATAATTTTTGTTTATTTCTTCCAGACTAATGTGGTATAAAATAATATCTCTTTATTATTATAACTTCCATTTTCTAGGCTACTAGTGAACTTGAACATCATTTCACAAACAATGAATCATGGAACACTACATCAAAAACTAATGATGTAATGTATGGTGATTAACATAACATAATAAAATTAAATTAAAAAAAATTATCATCAGTTAACTTTATGTTTCTATAAAGCCTTACATGTAAGACTGTTGAATCACAGACCTGTACCTCTGAAACAAATAATACATTACATGTTTAAAAAAAAAAAAAAAAGAAGATAGTAGGAAGGGAGAAATGAAGGGGGGGAAATCGGAGGGAGGAGACGAACCATGAGAGACTAAGGACTCTGAGAAACAAACTGAGGGTTCTAGAGGGGCGGGGGGTGGGGGCATGGGTTAGCCTGGTGATGGGTATTAAAGAGGGCACGTTCTGCATGGAGCACTGGGTGTTATACGCAAACAATGAATCACTGGAACACTACATCAAAAACTAATGTTGTAATGTATGGTGATTAACATAACATAATAAAATCAAATAAAAATAAAAAATAAAGCCTTACATGTGGTAAAAACTTAGGAAACTTTTATTGAAAAGATTATTAATGTTAACTACTAAAATAGGCAAAAGAAATAAAATCCCCTGAATGAATGGATTTAATGACTTTAAATGAATTAAGGTAAACACTTAAAACTCAGAGTATTCTCAGTGAATTAAAATGATACACTGACTTTGCCATTTCCAAAGGAATTAAAAACAAATAAAAATATTGATTTGAAGAGTAATGTGTATAAATAGAGAAAACTACTTAGTAATTTGGAGCGAGAGAAATATTGGAGAAAAAAATCTTTTTCTTTCATGCAACTCTATAAAAACAGGGAAAAAATGCTGCATGTTGTAGAACTGAGTCCAAATATGATTTTCACTGAATTATTTATTTTAATAGGTATTTATCAAGGAGGAACATAGATTTGTCATTGTTATCATTGTTTTTGCTACTGGCAACAGGATAATATTAATTTCAGACTGTGGCCCTATTATTTGCCATTCTGATTTCTTGGCTTAGTGTGTAAGGCCAATGAAACTAGGAAAGACAACATATCAGAAAACTGGAATGATTGAAGTGCTAGGCCAAATGATCAGAGGTGTTGAAGTTTGCAGAATGAAGATTGAAATGTTTGATACCTTGCTTGAAGGGCTCTCCCTTCCTAATGTTAAAAATACCTGCTTGACTTTGTATTTTAATTTTTAGCAATTTAGGTGGAGTTTTGCTACCTTGCTTCATCCTCACCACACTCACATTTGAATTCAAATATTTATATCTTGCAAAACAAATCATCCATTAGTAGGACAACGGTACTTAATGCTTTTTCCCTCTTTAATACAGTTTACTACCTTAATACCTTTACTACCTTGAATAAAGTAAGCTTTAAAATAATAGTAAAGTCTCATTTGTTCAGTAAGCAGATATTGTCTACTATATACTAAGCTCTAAGTTTGTCATAAGTGATAGAAAGATGAATACAAGTTTACTATTGAATACTATACATTACTGAATTTGAATTTCGGTGATGGAAACAAATGCATAAACATATCATCACAATATAGCATAATGAGTTTTATGATATAAAATGTGATGCACAAGAAGAACAGAGGATTAGTTACTAACTTTGGACAGAAGAAGGTGAAAGTAGGCGAAGTATGGAAATAAGTTCAAAAATGAGATGATGTTTGAGCTGTCTCCTGATGAATGAATAATAATATTTTGCCAGACAAATGTGATGAGAATTTGGCATTTCAGCAGAGAAACAGAGTAACATAGGCAACTGCAAATAAGAATAAAACAAGTATTTTCAGGGAACTGAAGTTAGTTCTGTGTGGAACATCTAGGACAAGGGACAAAAGGCAGATTAAAAAGGGTTTTGCCTTTAATACTAAGGAACAATTGAGTTGCGTCATAAAAGACTTATAAAGGGACTGGAAGTTATTGGAAAATATTTGAATTCTAGAATATCTCATTCGGTATCATTATGAAGAATGAAGAAGATGTGACACTGATAACAAGTCAATGAATAAAGGATCAAAATAGTCTTCGGGATAATCGATTGAGACCTGAAAGAAGGCATTGGGTACTGCCAATAGAATTCCCATTGATAGGGTTATTCATAGATAAAACAAATTTCCAATTAGTTCTAACAATACAACAAATAACTACTTGAATTTATTAGTTTTTTTTTTTTTAAAGATTTTATTTATTTGACAGAGAGAGACACAGCGAGAGAGGGGACATAAGCAGGGGGAGTGGGAGAGGGAGAAGCAGGCTTCTGGCTGAGCAGGGAGCCTGATGCGGGGCTCGATCCCAGGACCCTGGGATCATGACCTGAGCTGAAGGCAGACGCTTAACGACTGAGCCACCCAGGCGCCCCATAGTTTTTTTTAAGATAAAGCAGAAGTAAATGATGAAAATAGTCTTAGAAATATGTAGAATAGGAAATAGAAAACAACATCCTCTATTTTTCATTTTGTGCCTCAATGTAAAAATTATTCTTTCTTAACACTTATACTTTTGGTTTCTAAGTTACAACCCATGTGCATTTCAAAAATATAACAAACACTGATCTTTTTCTCCTTATGAAACTAGAGAATGGAATTTAATTAAACTTCTTCCTTCATTCAGTTGTAGAAGCCTTGTCATTTTAATTGATATTTAGCCAAGGCAATATTGATCTGATAAAAGCAAATCTTTTTCACCCCAACAATTAAAACATTTAAATAAGCTCCATTTTCTTTTTGATGAAAGGACATAAAACCACTATCAGCTGCCTATAAAATCAATGGAAAACATTAATAAAAAATTAGCATTCATTTCATTGGATCTCATTTGTTTAACATTCTAATGTGTCTGGACTCAGCTGTGAGCTCCAGATACTCATTTTCTCTTACACTTTTCCTCTCTCTCTCTCTCTCTCTCACAAACACAAGCCACACAGCACTCCAGTGTTATTATATTTCATAGAAGCCTCAAGTCTTATTTTCTAGGATTTATATTTGCATTTTTGCAGAAACTCTTGAAGAAGTGTACTTCTATACAACTGAGAGGCCACATGCTACCACTCTGCTCCTACCCAGAGCAAGGATTTATCTGTAGTTGTTTTTACTCTAAATTTTAGCATTTTTTTATATCTAAAACACACCTCCCACAGGTAGATATGGTTGCCCTAGTCAAAATCTCTCTAATCTAAAGGTTGGAGCCAGAGTCAAAGGGCCTAGTCCTATATGGGTGCAAGTTGAACTAATAATTCTCATTTAGCCAGGGTGTCTGGAAAATCTCAGATTTAAATCTTCCCTCGCTATTTTCTAGCTATTTGGTCTCAAGGCAAGTTCTTTAATCGTTCTGACCTTCAGTTTCCTCAGTTGAGAGTTATACTGAGGTTAAAAGACATACATATAGTATATGTATAATATGTTTAGAACAGTGTAGTAAACCAAGAATAAAGAACAGCGAGTTTAAAAAGGTGTTGAGAAGCTGATACCAGCGACTAAAAAGTAGAGCCAAGAAGTTGGAGGATCTAGAAAAGCCAGGAATAAGCAAATCAAACATGCCAATATATTTTAACAATTTTCAAGGTTCACAATTTAATGAGACTATTTTCAAGATAATTGAAAATTATTAAGGTAGGCCATTGAAAAAGTACTGAAAGAACATCATCATTATTCCCTGCATTATTTGCCTTGAAAACAATGCCTCTTACCGGGAGTTTATTTCTTGTATTTCATGTAAAGGAGAGAGAAGCCATACTATCTTTAATGTGGAAACTAAAATATCTTGTCTTGTAGTATAAATATCAATAAGGAATAATTAGATCAATGCATATCAAATATATTTCTGAACAAAGATGTGGTTAGATCTACCCAGTGTTCCTTAGGGGGAAGGACAAAGTACATGGACAAAAAATAAAGGCTTTTAGTGTAGTCAGCTAATTCCTTCTACAGCACTGGCTCTCATGCTTGTCTAATTCATATGTTTAGACAGGCCATGACATTTACTTGCACCTACATTTAACCTGGATAGAATTTAAGAGAAAACTGTGTTGTGAAAAGGGTACTAATCTCCAATGACCCTAAAATCAGAGTAGAGTCTTGCTCTGCAAAATCAATCTCTTGATGTAAGCATTTGGCTGGTTTATTTTGAAGAGCTGGATCACAGCAATTACAGGCTTGTATTTCCTGGCAGAAAGACAAGCAAGGATAGATTTCCTCTGTTTTATGTTTGTGTTAATTTAACCTGTCAAAGTTAATCATCCTGTCGAAGTGCCAAAGCACCAGGATGTTGAGCACTAGCGAGCTGCCTGGTGCTGTATTTTTATTTCCATCTCTGCTAGAGACTTATTGAATGTCCTTTGTTAAATCCATTTGTCTCTCTTATCTTTTTTTTTGTTTTTAAATAGAATAATGATCATCTCCTACATTATGTTTATGCTATATTTTATCACTTTAAATAATAACTTAATGATATAAACCTAAAATATTATTTTCTTTTCCCCATTTTTTAATTGTGAGGAAAAAGAAAAACAAATTATTAATACAAATTTACATGAAAAATAGTGTACTTAAAAGAGTTGATCTGTGTGTCCCTTGGCATATTACACTGAACTGCTTATAGAACAGTTTTTCTTCTAAACATACATATTTGCAAATGAGAAAGGATCTTGCATTGTGTGTTTGACAGAGAAGGCATTTCTTAAACCCTTTTTACCTTTCTAATAGTAAGAATAAGGGTCTTCTTGAATGTGCAGAGATATCCTCATACTAACAAAGGTATTGATGTAATTTATATGTGCATAATTCCTTTTGATACTGAAACTTACTAGTGTATCTAAGAGAGTATACTATTTGAAATATATCTATAATATAATTGTACATATATCATAAAACTAATAAATTATAAGACAACTCCTATGGGAGGATTATTTTTCATTAACATTATGTTTCTTAGAGCAAAACAGTCATGCAAGAATTAAACATAAAATGAGCAAACTAATTCTTATAGAAGCCTCCATTTTCTATAAATTATAATATATGATTGTGTAAATTGGGTAGTTACTATGTCTTTCTTCTGAAATATCAAGCTCTTTTTCTGGCAAGAAATGCAAAATGTCACCATACAATGTTATTGCAATTTTATTTTATTTATTTTTTTTAAAGATTTTATTTATTTATTTGACAGAGAGAGACACAGTGAGACAGGGAACACAAGTAGGGGGAGTGGGAGAGGGAGAAGCAGGCTTCCCGCGGAGCAGGGAGCCCGATGCGGGGCTCGATCCCAGCACTCTGGGATCATGACCCGAGCCAAAGGCAGACGCTTAACCGACTGAGCCACCCAGGCGCCCCATGTTATTGAAATTTTATTGAATGTACTCCCTATGTTGTACTTTTCATTACTATGACTTATTTATTTTATTTTTTTAGATTTATTTATTTATTTGAGAGAGAGAGGGAGAGACCGGGTACACGAGCAGGGGGAGGGGCAGAGGGAGAGGGAGAGGGAGAGGGAGAGGGAGAGGGAGATCCCAAGCAGACTCTGCACTGAGCATGGAGCCTGATGTGGGGCTCAATCCCAGGATCCTGAGATCATGATCTGAGCTGAAGTCAAGAGTTGGACGTTTAGCCGACTGAGCCACCTAGGTGCCCCATGACTTATTTATTTATAACTGGAAATTTGTCTTTGTCCCCTTCACCTATTTCACTCAACCCCCATCCCCACACCATCCTCTCTGGCAACCACCAGTTTGTTCTCTGTATTAATGAGTCAGTTTCTATTTGTTGTTTGTTTGCTCATTTGTTTTATTTTTTAGATTCCACATACAAGAGAAATCATATGGTCTTTCTCTGTCTGACTTATTTCACTTACCATAATACTCTCTAGGTCCCTCTATGTTGTCCTGAATGGCAAGATTTCCTTCTTTTTATGGCTGAGAAATATTCCATTATGTATATATACCACATCTTTATTTAAGTTAGTTTCATATCTTGGCTATTGTAGACAATACTGCTATGAATGTGGGGTGCACATAGCTTTTCAAATTAGTGTTTTCATTTTATTTGAGTAAATACCCAGAAGTGGAATTACTGGGTTGTATGGTATTTCTATTTTTAATTATTTGGGGAGTCTCCTTACTGCTTTTAATAGTGACTCCATCAGTTTATGTTCCTGCCAACAATGAAGAATATTCCCCTTTTTCCGTGTAAGTAGTATTTATAACACATTAGGGTGGTATTTTAAATATTTTATCAATATGAGTATGTCTTTAAAACAATTCTTCCATTGGGCGCCTGGGTGGCTCAGTCGTTAAGCGTCTGCCTTCGGCTCAGGTCATGATCCCAGGGTCCTGGGATCGAGTCCCACATCGGACTCCCTGCTCTGCGGGAAGCCTGCTCCTCCCTCTCCCACTCCCCCTGCTTGTGTTCCTGCTCTCGCTGTGTCTCTCTCTGTCAAAAAAATAAATAAAATCTTTAAAAAAAAAAAAAAAAAAAAACAATTCTTCCAAATTAATCTATGCAGTCTTTCTCTATAAGCACAAATCTTCTTCCCATTTTTCTATTCTGAAAAATTGTGAATCAAATAATTTTTTTTCAGCACCATCTTAGCATAGGGATTATCAATGGGGACCTGCCTCTGAGCCCATCAGTAATGTAGTGTCCTTGATCTATGGCTTCTCCCTCCTTCCATCAGGGTTAGTACTCTAAATATATCAGTCAGTCCTTTCTCTTGATTGTACATATGTCTACATAAGACCTCTCCTCACATCTATCAAGGTTCATCTTACTTTTTGGAACACAAGTTTTTTGCTTGTTTTATTAATAGGTTTTCATAAATTAAGGTGGAAAACAATAAGAACTTAAGGGCAGAAAGTCTCTCTCAACATTCCTAATAATATGCATATAAGCTGTCTTTCATATATTAAAAAAATAATACTAAATCCAAATCCAGTGTGAAAGCCGGTACCAATATAACTATTTCAGCTCTGTCCTATCCAATGTATTACCTCTGTGAGACAGGGACTCTGCACAATGCATTTTCATATGCAAAATAATGGCAATGATCTAATAAAAATTTTGTGTATCATTAAGATGACAATCAAAGTTGTTACCAACATACTCTTCTAGACTATAAGCTCCAGAAGACAAAGAATTATGTTTGTCTTCCTCACCATTATATCTTCAGTGTATAGAACTATGTTTGGAACATGATAAATGTTTCTTACATGAATGGATGAGTGAGTGCAGAAACTAGCTGAATTTACCTAGTTTTATATTCTCCATTTCTAAAATGACTTAAGTTCTATAACAACATTTTATATTACAATAAAGTTAATTTGTATCTTAAGATATTAAAAAAAGTTAATTTAGGGAAATGATAAAGGACATTTTCAACTTTTAACATCTGTAGGCCCTGCTCCTGGGCTCCAGGGGAAGTTATACTTTAATATTCACCAAGGTCAAAATGACTTGGCAAAAGCTCAAAGCATTTGCTCTATTTCTGCCCTGAACACACATTGTATGTCTGCTTCATTTAAAAAAACAAAAAGAAAACAAAAAGAAAAACAATAAGGAGCTTTTCAAACATAGAGATAAGGAAAACAAAAAACCCTCCCTCATTTACGTAAGATTAAAGTTATGCAACCTTGCACATACTAAAAACATAAGATAAAGTCTGTAACTTTCTGGGATATCCCTCCTCATGATGATTTGTAACTCTTTATGTAAAACCCAGCACCAAATATTCCTTCCCTGGAGCACTCTTCTTCATGACGATTGTGTATCGCTGGCAGTTGTCCTAAGTTCGGTTTTGGGTTTAAATAAAACTCGTTTCCTTTCTCTAAAAAAAAAGTTAATTTGCTCTGATGTGAATTCTAAACTGGGAGCAATTAAATGATGATGCTAAAATGATGTAAATCATTAATTAAAAAAGGTCTTTCTATTTGTTTTAAATATTTATTTTGATAAAAACACAATTGGTAACAAAATAGCATACTTATTGTTTTATATTAATGTTTTCATAATAGCAAATGTTAGTTCTACTTTTCACTTGTCATAAAACACTAGAAACAGTTTTATGTGATGGGAAAATAAACATTAACAAAATTTTTACATTTTAAAAATAATGTTTTAAATGCAGTATAGACTTTGTAATAATAACAACTAACACTTGTAGTACTTACCTAATTTGGGGTAACAAATTACCACAAAGCTTAGTAGCCTAAAACAGCATATATTTATTATCTCACAGTTTCTTATGGCATTTGTTTGGGAGAGGCTTTGGTATTTCTGACAAAGTGTTTATCATGAAGCTGTAGGTCTTGGCTGGGGCTGAGGCTTGCTCGGAGATGATCACTTCCAAGATGGTTCACTATCAGCTAATTACCTCAAGTCTTTTTTCTTTTTTTTCAAGTTTTTATTTTAATTCTAGTTAGTTAACATATATACAGTGTTATCTTAGTTTCAGGTGTATGACATAGTGAATCAACACTTTCATGCATCACCTTGTGCTCATCAAGACAAAGGTACTTCTTACCCCGCATCACCTGTACCTTGTCTTTCCACCCTCTCCTCTCTGGTAACCATCAGTTTGTTCTCTATAGTTTAGAGTCTGTTTCTCAGTTTGTCTCTCTCTTTCTTGTTATTTCTTTCCCCCTTTGCTTGTTTGTTTCTTAAATTCCATGTATGAGTGAAATCATATTGTATTTGTCTCTCTCTGACTTATTTCACTTAGCATTATACTCTAACTCCATCCATGTCATTGCAAATGGCAAGATTTCATTCCTGGAATCTGAATAATATTCCATTGTACATATATATCATATCCTCTTTCTTTTTTTTTAAATTTTTTTATTGTTATGTTAATCCCCATACATTCCATCATTAGTTTTAGATGTAGTGTTCCATGATTCATTGTTTGTGCATAACACCCAGTGCTCCATGCAGAACGTGCCCTCCTCAATACCCATCACCAGGCTAACCCATCCTCCCACCCCCCTCCCCTCCAGAACCCTCAGTTTGTTTTTCAGAGTCCATCGTCTCTCATGGTTCGTCTACTCCTCCGATTTCCCCCACTTCGTTCTTCCCCTCCTGCTACCTTCTTCTTCTTCTTCTTTTTTTTTTTTTCTTTCTTAACATATATTACATTATTTGTTTCACAGGTACAGATCTGAGATTCAACAGTCTTGCACAATTCACAGCGCTTACCAGAGCACATACCCTCCCCAGTGTCCATCACCCAGTCACCCCATCCCTCCCCCCACCCCCCACTCCAGCAACCCTCAGTTTGTTTCCTGAGATCAAGAATTCCTCATATCAGTGAGGTCATATAATACATGTCTTTCTCTGTTTGACTTATTTCGCTCAGCATAATATCCTCCAGTTCCATCCACGTCGTTGCAAATGGCAAGATCTCATTCCTTTTGATGACTGCATAATATTCCATTGTATATATATACCACATCTTCTTTATCCATTCATCAGTCACTGGACCCTGGGGCTACTTCCATATCTTGGCTATTGTAAATAATACTGCTACAAATATAAGGGTCCATGTGTTCCTTGGAAATGGTGTTCTTCTATTCATTGGGTAAATACCCAGTAGTGCAATTGCTGGATCATAAGGTAGTTCTCGTTTTAACTTTCTGAGGAACATCCATTCTGTTTTCCATAGTGGAGGACCCAAGATCTCAAGTCTTTATAGACTGTTGGTGGAGGCCTCATAGACTTTTCCTTAGGCTTGCTTTAGTGTCCTAATGGTATAGCAGCAGCTTTTCCTGCAGGGAGTGATAAAAGAGAGAAAGACTCAATATCTTTTATGACCTACCCTTGGAAGTCACACTCAGTAACTTCTACCACATTCTGTTGTTGCAAGTCACCAAGTAACAGCTCACGCAAGTGGAGGAGAGTTAAGCTCCACTGAACAGAGTTGTATCAAGGACTCTGTGGTTAGATCTTAAAACTATCACAAAATATATATTACTTACATTTTTCAGTCATCCTCCAGGATTTATACATGAAAACTTATTTCATTCTATTTCCAGCTTCATAATGTAGGCATTATTACTAGTCCATTTACACATAACATACATGAGGGACAGAAAACCTCATGTATTTCCTAAGTGTATTTCCCAAGTTCGCAAAACTAAGTGGCTGTGTCACATTTCAATCTCGGGTAAGTTGGTTCTGGAATGTATGCTTTTAAACACTTACCTGTGCTGCCTATATAATTGTGTTTGGCATAATCTATGAGGACCTGTTTACACAAACAGTAATTTTACTTTTTAAAGTTCAAATCGCAATTCACTGATTTGTCAAGTTACTTAGAAATTTTGCCATTAAGAACTTGTAAACAGATAACTAATGCAAACTTTTCTTTTAATCTCAGAGAAATACTATTTTTTTTCTATTTCTTTTCTTTTCTTTTTTTTTTTTTTAGTAGGCTCCATGCTCAGTGTGGAGCCCAACATGGGACTTGAACTTAAGACCTTGAGATCAAGACCTGAGCTGAGATCAAGAGTAGGACACTTAACCTACTGAGCCACCCAAACACCCCAATACTATTTTTTACTTAGGTATATTTCACCTAAATTTGATTTCAAATCATTTCTTTCCTTTCATTCAGATAGACTTTGCCACATAACACAGAAACTATGGTGAAAAACACACAATCTTAAAAAAAAAAAATCTGTACCATGTGACTTACGTCAAAGGAAATATTAACCTCATTTAAATAAAACACTTATTCCATTTCAATGCGACTATAGAAATTGTTCCTTTAAGTCTTTATATATAGATAGATAGATCTATATAGACATATATAGATCTATAATTACATCACATTCAATAATATAAATATTTATTTGTCCACATAAACCAGTTAAAATTCAAAGTAACATCAGCAGGAATATATCCTAGTGTTAAACTTATCAGTGATTATGTTCCTATTATTGACTTTTTAAGAGGAAGAAATTTAAAACATTTGAAGAAGATATCCCTTATAAAATTTCCAGTTGAAATCAAATTAGGGGATTTACATTGAGAGAGTAAAGTATTCATTAGATGTCTAAAATAGACATTGGAAGCATGACTAAAAGATTTTTTTATTATGTTAATCACCATACATTACATCATTAGTTTTTGATGTAGTGTTCCATGATTCATTGTTTGCGTATAACACCCACTGCTCCATGCAGAACGTGCCCTCCTTAATACCCATCACCAGGCTAACCCATCCCCCCACTACCCTCCCCTCTAGAACCCTCAGTTTGTTTCTCAGAGTCCATAGTCTCTCATGGTTCGTCTCTCCCTCCGATTTCGCCCCCTTCATTTTTCCCTTCCTGCTATCTTCTTCTTCTTCTTCTTCTTTTTTTTTTTTTTTTAACATATATTATTTGTTTCAGAGGTACAGGTCTGTGGTTTAAATTTACACAATGTAAGTGGAAGTGACTCTTCCATGAAGATATCTTTACCTTACAGATAAGAATATTGTGGGAATAAAAATGGCTGAAGAGGTAAGGGGAACCAATAGTCAGATATGTGAGTCCTGGAGTTTTGAGAGGGGGATGATCCTAGACTGACTGAGGGGTAAAGCCTAAAGCAGAAGGTGCTTCTGCACTGATTCTTGTTTGGAACTTGCAAAGGCTATCACCTATATGATTTTATTCATGAAACACATTCATGTGAGTTAAAGTCTAGAAAAAAAGTAAATGTCATTAATTTTCTTTACCACCTTGTAGATGATTCTCAACACAAAATGCCAGTTCACTTAAACAAAATGTTGAATATTGTTGAACACTAGAACTGCTTCTCTAGTATATCCCAAATGTAGGAGTCAGCTTTATTTGTACAGAACCATTTTTCGTTGGAAATGAAAATTATTGATTTATAGTTCTTCCTGGTGTTTGTCTCTCTTCTGCTTCATACTGAAGCTAAAGTAGATCTAAATGAGAAAATAAATTTTCCTCTTTCCTAGCAAAGATGTTACACATCTATGCTATAGAAATAAATTGTTCCCAAACTTCTCTATTTCTTCTGGTTTGAAAATCTATTTTGATACTTTTTTTTTTTTTTTAGGAAATTTAAGATAATTGAGAAGTTTCTGATTTGTTCTCTGTATTATTTTATTCACTGTAACTTATAAACATGATTGAATTTGAAAAAAACACATTAGATTTATTAAAAATCTAATTCTACTTTTGCTTTATGATTTTTTGAATAGTCAAATCACTTCAAAGCATACTATAAGGTATATATATATATTTATCATTTTTTATTAGTTTTGTCATTGAGTGGTATAAAAAATACTTTGCTTCTTGGAAACTTTTGGGAAAGAGAAGGACACTACCTGTCAGAACTGATTCTCTATTGCTGTGTTGACAACTAGCTACATATAGGTATTTATATTTACTTTTAAACTAATTGAAATAAAATAAAATAATGTAATTCTTCAGTAAGATTAATCACACTTCAACTTCTCAATAGCCCATGTGGCTACTGGCTACCATATTGAACAGTGTAGATTCTGATTATTTCCATCATTGCAGACAGTACTATTTTAACCACTTATGTCTGAAGTTGTAATAATTTAGAAATAATAATTCTAGCTTCTGTATGCATTGTTTTGCATTATATTTCTCTTAAAGCACATTCCTAGTTTGAATTTATGATATCATGGTAACAAAAAATCTTAGAAACTCACGTAAATTTTTTCCCACTTGTCTGAAATGTTTAAGCTTTTTGAGTATTGAATTACTTATTTCCTTTTATTTTTTATTTTTATTTTTTAAAGATTTTATTTATTTATTTGACAGAGAGAAAGGCAGGGAGAGAGGGAACACAAGCAAGGGGAGCAGCAGAGGGAGAAGCAGGCCTCCCACGGAGCAGGGAGCCCGATGCGGGGCTCGATCCCAGAACCCTGGGATGATGACCTGAGCTGAAGGCAGACGCTTAATGACTGAGCCACCCAGGCGCCACCACTTATTTCCTTTTAATGGAAGACAGAATTGTGAATTTAGTAGGTGTTGAATTTAGAAGACATAATTTTTTTTGTCTAATTTCTTAATTCCATAGCTTAATTCCTGTAATTAATTAATGCAAGTGGGCAGAGAGATTAAGATTCTGTCTTGTTTCTACGCATTTTTTGAGAAGTCCTTATTTAAGGTCAATAAACCTCAGGCTTGTATGGTCCAAACTTTAAATGTGTACCACATAGTAAATGTTCAATTAATAATATCTGTTGAATTAATTAAATACAAGTATTATGGAGATAAAAGTAACTGTGATTTAATTTTTTATGACTTCATAAGAGTGAAGTAGCAATCGTCATCTAGAGATTAGTATATAAATAAAAACTATATTCAATTCACTTGAATATGTATATTGTGTGTATGTATGAGTATTCTAATGTCAGTATACCACTTCATATCTGTGATACCTGGGAAAAGTTATATATCTCTCTAAACCTCATTTGCCATACCAGTAAGTGGCAAAAATACCAAGTCCCAAGTAATACCAAAAAATACCTTCAAAACACTTAGCACAGGGCTAGCAATGCTCAATAAACACTATGTTTTATTAGTATATATTACCAATAGTAATACTAATAATTTTCACAATCACTTAGAAATAAATAATAGTACATCATAATATAAATATTTTATAGGGCTTCTGAGTAGCTCAGTCAGTTAAGCGTCCAACTCTTGATTTTGGTTCAGGTCATGATCTCAGGGTCATGAGATCAATCCCTGTGTCAAGCTCCATGCTGGGCATGGAGCCTGCTTAAAATTCTCTCTCTTTCCCTCCCTCTGCCCTTTCTCCCCCACTTCCTGTCTCTCTCTAAAATACATATATACATATGTATGTATATATATAATATAGAAGTACAAATTATGCAAACATCTAGGGTTTTATTTTCTTTCTTAAGACATAAACTTAGACATGAACATATATCTGTAGATTTATGTATATGCCTTAGTAACAAATTATTTACTAATATATCATGAGCAGAAAAAAAATCATTAAGACTACTAGTTTCATGAAATACTATTCCCTCTCATGGACTCTATAGAAAAGCCAAGTTAGTTGACAACCAAAAACCCAACAAACATCTTTCATTTTCATACTTTTTACAGTTTTCATCTTGTCTTCTTTAAATATATCTCAACTCCTTAAGTTAGTTTTTTCTCTTTTGTATGTTTAAAACACTATGTATTTTACTTACATTTGTATTATAATTTATACGTGTTCATATTTAATCATTCTTTCAGTGCAGTGCTTAGCACAGTACTTACTCATAACACATGGCTAATAAATAAATACTTTTTGAATGGTTAAACACACTAATGAGGATATTGCAATAATTAGTTATTGCTCCACCCCAACACTAAGTCACTTAGAAAAATAACCATTTATTATTGCTCATGAATTTACAGGTTAGCTGGATTCTTCATGCTACTGTGGCAGCTATGTGTTGGTAAACAGATTTGCTGCTCTTGACTGGACTAACTAAGCTTACTCCACTTTGGCCACATGTTCTCTCGTTACCAGCAGGTTAGTATGTGCTTGTGCACATGGTGGCTGAGCAGGGTGCTAAAATAACAAATACACGTGAGAAGCCTCTTGAGGCTTAGGCTCAGAACTGGCACAATCTCACTTCTACATTCTATTTGACACACACACACACACAAAAAAAAATCACAAGCCCCATCCTCTTAATAGTAGATGAAGCAAAGTGACATTGAAAGGTCATAGATACAGAAAGTGGAATAATTGAAGCCATTTTTGTAGATAATCTACCACAGGCTGATTTATTCTACTCTTCTCTGCCCTGCTCTTGCTCTAGGAAGCTGACATTATGAATTCCATCCAAGGCATTCTTTGGCCCACTGGATTTCTTATGAGGTAACAGCATGGAAAAGTGGAGAAGTGTGAATTTGTGGGCATCTATTCTGTCTTTACTAAGCTGCTGTGGATTGGTTGTGTTCCTTTCAAGAAGCACTGATTCCTTGGTACTCACTTAAAGCTCTATCTATTCTTTTTTTTTTTTTTTTTTTAAGATTTATTTATTTGACAGAGAGAGACACAGTGAAAGAGGGAACACAAGCAGGGCGAGCGGGAGAGGGAGAAGCAGGCCTCCCGCAGAGCAGGGAGCCCAATGCCGGGCTCGATCCCAGGACCCTGGGATCATGACCTGAGCCAAAGGCAGACACTTAATGACTGAGCCAGCCACCTGCCCCAAAACTCTACCTACTCTTTCTGAGTTTTGGTAATTGCTTCCTTCCTCCCCTTGCCCTTCAAGCCTTTGAGTATAACTAGCTCCACATTTTTACCAGCCCTTGGATCCTTTTTCATCCTTGCTTGTTTCTCTTAAAAACAAAACAAAAACTCCGCTCATAATTTTTTTTTTTTGGATTTTATTTATTCATTTGAGAGAGAAACAGAAAGAGAGAGCATGAGCAGGGGAGAGAGGCAGAGGCAGAGGGAGAGCTAGACTCCCCGCTGAGCTGGGAGCCTGACGTGGGGCTCGATCCCAAGACCCTGGGATTGAGACCTGAGCTGAAGGCAGATGCCTAACCATGTGAGCCACCCATGTGCCCCCCACTGCCCCCGCGTTCCCACCTTCTTAAATATTCCATGATTTAACTTTCCTCAGTTATTTCATTGAGTATGCTATTTGTTTCATGCTGAATCCTGACAAAAGCAGGTACAATGTTTTATTTCAAACTTAAAATATTTATTGTATTCAGTTGCAATTTAAGAACTTAACACATAGTAAAAAATCCAACAAGCTGAAAATTTTAAATGTTTATTTAGATTTCATGAGTCTTGAAATCACAAAAGCACATAACAAAACACATTTATGTATTGAAATAAGCAAGCATTTAATGATTAAATGATCAGTGGACACTTGAATGTACAGCTCACCAGTTTGAATTTTGGCCAGTATCTCCATCTTTCCAGAAATCATTTAGAAGAATTTAATTGTGTAGATTTAAAACTCAGCTCCACCATTTGCTTTATGACTGCTGGGAAAGTTACTTTTACTTATCTGTGAAATGAAACTTATGAGGTTATTATGAGCTTTATATGAAATATTAGATAAACAATTTTTGAAGAATGAAGAATATTAACTGTTTTTAGATAGCATCTAGTAGTGTGCCAGTGGTAGTAGGAGTCATTGTACTTGTGGTAAAAATAAAAGTACTTCCTATGAAATTTTTGATTTCTATCAAGTTGCATGACATAAGTGAATCATTCTGTTTTTATAATTTTTTAGATATTTCTAATATCTTCCTATAAAGACATAGCACCATAATCAAGATCTTTGCACACGGGTGTTTTATAATTAGGTTATTACCCCGCAAAAAGGAGCCAAAGAACTATAATTGCTAGAACAAATGATACAAACTTAAAAAAATTTTTACACATATATTCCTATTGTTTTCCAGTTTCATCTACCTGTTTAAGCTTTTATCACTAAAGTATGAAGGACCTCATTTGCTACAGCAACATACATGTCATCATTTTGAAAGTCTTTGCTAGTCTTTTAGATGGAATAGCATGCCTTGTGTTGTCCTAGGTGCTACAAAGAGATGACTTGAATTAGATGCAGTCCCTGTACCCTAGGAGAGTTTCATTAAAAAAGAATTGAGATTTTTTTCCATATATTTATTAACCAGCTGCATTTTTTATATTCTGAAATAATTGCTAGCATTTTGGTCTCTTCATGTACTGCACTCATAACATTTGAATACTTATATTCTAGCTTTATATTTTTTCTACCTTGATGTCTATATTTTACACAGTCCTGTCCTGTGCTTTGATGCTACATCTATTCTCCACAATACATGGAGATACTCACACCATTAAGCCTCTCTGTGTCTGGAATGGTCCTTTTAGAAATTTGCTCACTATATCAGTGCCACACTGCTATATAAAAACCAGGGACAGCCTGTTTTTTATTTCCTGAATTGTGCTGAGACTGTTGTTTTCTTTCTGGGACATTGTGTTTGTAGTTCATAACAAGAGAAGACATGTTTCTTTTTTTTACCCTCTCATTTCAAATATATATATAGTTATTTGCAGTGCGGAACTGTATTTACAACTTCTCTACTCAAAGAGGAAGGACTGATGTATAACTAACAGGAAGTTTGGCTTCTTTGGGTGCTATTTTACATATAGATCTCCCCCAAACCAGCATGTATCACAGTGACTTAATGTTTAAAAAAAAAGGAATTTTAGGGACTGTAATGGATACAAAGCTAAAAGTTGACTATTTTCAATGCAATGTATGTTAAGAAAAAAAAAAGAAGAAGAAGAAGAAGGTAGCGGGAGGGGAAGAATGAAGCGGGGGAAATCGGAGGGGTAGACGAACCATGAGAGACGATGGACTCTGAAAAACAAACAGGGTTCTAGAGGGGAGGGGGGTGGGAGGATGGGTTAGCCTGGTGGTGGGTATTGAGGAGGGCACATTCTGCATGGAGCACTGGGTGTTATGCACAAACAATGAATCATGGAACACTTCATCTAAAACTAATGATGTAATGTATGGGGATTAACATAAGAATAAAAAAATAAAATAAATAAAAAAAAAAAGTTGACTATTTTCCACTGCAGAAGCATTTATAAAACCTAGAAAGGTTTTACAAAAAGTCTGTGGATTATTACACCAGAACGCAGAGTCAGGTAAATCCATAAATGATTAAGAAAGAAAGGAAGTTAAGATTATTGAGGTCAGTTTATCATAGAGACAGGTGTGGGCTTAAGCACGGGTTCAAATATGTGATATTTCATATAAGTTGTTTTTACTCAATAACAGAAGACAAAGCTTTGTGTTCAGACTCAGGAATCTTGTTGGCTCCAGTATTAACTCACAAATTGTCTGTTCATATAGTATCAGTGTTTCCTTCTGTAGAATGAAAATCAATTATTATAAGATAAAAATACTCGAAAGGTGTAGGGTGTAATTAAATAGAATACTCATTATGTGCTCACTAGATACTAACACGAGGCACAGACTTTAACCTAATGTAATTCATTTACAATAACCTCATGAATTACACATGTTTAACAGATACAGTGATGAAGATGTAGGGGATTAAATATCAGTCTAAAAACTTACCAAATTCAGCACCCAAAGAACCAATAATCCAATCAAGAAATGGGCAGAAGACATGAACAGACATTTTTCCAAAGAAGACTTCCAAATGGCCAACAGACACATGAAAACATGCTCAACATCACTCCGTATCAGGGAAATCCAAATCAAAACCTCAATGAAATACCACCTCACACCAGTCAGAATGGCTAAAATTAACAAGTCAGGAAACAACAGACATTGGCTAGGATGTGGAGAAAGGGGAACCTTCCTACACTGTTGGTGGGAATGCAAGCTGGTGCAGCCACTCCGGAAAACAGTATGGAGTTTCCTCAAAAAGTTGAAAATAGAGCTGCCCTATGACCCAGCAATTGTACTACTGGGTATTTACCCCAAAGATACAAAGCAGTGATCTGAAGGGGTATGTGCACCCCAATATTTATAGCAGCAATGTCCACAATAGCCAAATTATGGAAAGAGCCAAGATGTCCATCAACAGATGAATGGATAAAGAAGATGTGGCATATATATCTACAATGGAATATTATGCTGCCATCAAAAAAAAAAATGAAATCTTGCCATTTGCAATGACGTGGATGGAACTAGAGAGTATTATGCTAAGTGGAATAAGTCAGTCAGAGAAAGACATGTATCATATGACCTCACTGATATGAGGAATCCTTAATCTCAGGAAACAAACTGAGGGTTGCTGGAGTGGTGGGGGTGGGAGAGATGGGGTGGCTGGGTAATGGACATCAGGGAGGGTATGTGCTATGGTAAGTGCTGTGAATTATGTAAGACTGTTGAATCACAGACCTGTACCTCTGAAACAAATAATGCAATATATGTTAAAAAAAAAAAAAAAGAAGAAGAAGATAGTAGGAAGGGAAAAATGAAGAGAGGGGAATCGGAGGGGGAGACAAACCATAGAGACAGTGGACTCTGAGAAACAAATTGAGGGTTCTATGATGGGTATTAAAGAGGGCACGTTCTGTATGGAGCACTGGGTGTTATACACAAACAATGAATCATGGAACACTACGTTAAAAAAATTAATTAAAAAAAGAATTAAAAAATTAGTCTAAAATCAATGAATATGAAAACCATTTTGTCGAATTCCAAAATTCATTTATTTTCTCACTGTGACACATTTCCTAGAAAGTAAGATACTTTACATAAATTTAAGAGACTTTTGTAATAAGCTACTCTAAAATACTGTGTTCTTGAGGATAAGTCTGGTATAGAATAATAGAGATGATGGCGATGATGGTGATGATGATGATGATGATGAAGTGCTACGACATTGAATACCTTTTGTCATACATGCTTCAATATATATAAAGCATATGTAATGCCTTATATACCTTACCCTCATTAATTTTTAAAACAGACATATCACAATAGCATCGTTATGCCCATTTTATAAGATGAAAAGATAAGAGCTTATATATCTTATCCTTGGTCATCCTATCTTGTAAATACCTCAGCCAAAGTTAAGTATGACTATTCACTTATGACCATTAATTAATACAATTCTACATCATAATCTGTCTTAACTGTATATTACTCAAATGTACCTTGAAGACATACCACATGCCAAAATGCATGTCACATGTATCACTTTCACTAATTTCACCATATTCTTGGGGTTAGGGAGTTCCTTTCAAAATAATAAACAGCTCCCTTATAACTTGGATTCCATCCCAATCTTGTCTCAACACTTTCAAAGAAAAATCAGGGCTTTAGTTACAATGGCAAGCGATAATATCAATATATTCTAGTGAAGAATCCAGGAGATTAAATATTATTCTACAAACACCTCCCCAAATACTGTATTCTTGCCATACCAATATTCAGCAATTTAATGTTTTGTTACTTCAATATTTCCTCTTAATACTTTTCTGTCTTAGTTGTATTTATCTTTTCTGTTGAACCTATTACACAACTGCTCCCTTCCATGCATTTTTCAAAATAATATTCCTATTGTTGCTAAAATCAGGAGTGAAAGCCACATGAAAATACATATGTGTCTCAGCTAGTGAACTTCAGTTTGCTGATTGGCTGAGACACATTCTGGTTCTCATTAGAAACCTAGAGTGCTGGAAATGTGTCACTCTTATCCACCAGAGGAAAAGCAGTGGGAGTTTGGTATGCTGCAATGAATTCTAAGGCAGACTAATCAATCTAATTCCGTCCAAACCTATTTACCCTGTCCAGGAGATCTGCTAATGAGGAATGCCAGTAACTCCTAGTTCTTGACACTGCTCTCCAAAAGTGAGTTAATGAACCAATTTAAAGGGACATGCTTGACATTTACAAATTAGTTTAACTTGCTTGTTGGGGCAGCTTTGTACTGCATTGAACTGATATGGTTGTCATTAAACTCTTCCTTCCTGTGAGATTTTTATACTTCAGTAAACTTCAAAAGCTATCTTAATATTAAATAGATTTATGTTATCATCTAGTATTTTTAAAGTTTATTGATTATTTATAGTACTGGTTTAAACATTTTCAAATGTTATTCCTTCAATCTCCATGATAATGTGTAATTTTGTTGTGATGCCTATGCCCAATTGAAAGCACATATTTTGCACAAAAGTGTGTATTGTCAGTAATTATACATAGCTCAGTGTTTTCATGAGAAGGTACAGAGGGTGGGTTTTATGACTTAAATATCTGGCTTATGGGAATAAAAGGGGAGATACCTTTTTGTTTCCAGGCAACAATGCCTAATATGTTTGTCCTTAAAATCTGCTCTAAAAGGAAAAAAAGAAACAAACATCAAATCAGTTATCTTTTTAAGTTTTTATTTAAATTCCAGTTAGTTAACATACAGTGTAATATTAGTTTAAGGTGTACAATATAGTGATTCAACACCCAGTGCTCATCACAAGTGCACTTCTTAATACAAATCACCCCCCATCCACCTCCAGTCTGGTAACCATCAGTTTGTCCTCTATAGTTAAGAGTCTGTTTCTTGGTTTTCCTCTCTCTGTTTTTTCCCTTTGCTTGTTTATTTTGTTTCTTAAATTCCACATATGAGTGAAATCATATGGTATTTATCTTTCTCTGACTAATTTCGCTTAGCATACCTTCTACCAAATCAGATATTTTTAAAAGATTATAGTTTTCTTTAATTGTGTATGAGATATGTTAATTTAAAAAATAGAGAACATCTACAAAATTTTTAATCTACTTGCAAAATGTATTTGTTGTGCCTATTTTAGGCTCTGTGCCAAGCATTGGTAATATAAACATAGAAGATAAAAGGATATCTTTTCTCTTAGGGTTTAAATTAGGATAGAAAGGATGGACCCTCCAAAACTAACTAACTAGCTAACTGACTAACTAACTTCCTTCCTCCCTCCCTTCCCTCCTCCCTCCCTCCCTTCCTTCCTTCCTTATTTCCTTCTCTTTCTTTCCTTCACTCTCCCTCCCTCCTTTCTTCTTTTTCTTTCTTTCTTTCTTTCTTTCTTTCTTTCTTTCTTTCTTTCTTTCTTTCTTTCTTTCTTTCTTTTTCCTTCCTTCCTTCCTTCCATCCTTCCTTCCTTCCTTCCTTCCTTCCTTCCTTCCTTCCTTCCTTTCTTCCTTCCTTCCTTCCTCTTTCTTTCTTTTTTTCTTTCTTTCTTTCTTTCTTTCTTTCTTTCTTTCTTTCTTTCTTTCTTTCTTTCTTTTTCTTTCTTCTTTCTTCTTTCCTTCCTTCCTTCCTTCCTTCCTTCCTTCCTTCCTTCTTCTTTCTTTCTTTCTTCTTTTTCTTTCTTTCTTTCTTCTTTTTCTTTCTTTCTTTCTTTCTTTCTTTCTTTCTTTCTTTCTTTCTTTCTTCTTTCTTTCTTTCTTTCTTCTTTCTTTCTTTCTTTCTTTCTTTCTTTCTTTCTTTCTTTCTTTCTTTCTTTCTTTCTTTCTTTCTTTCTTTCTTTCTTCTTCCTTCTTCTTTCTTTCTTTCATTGTGTGGGTCAGTACCCTGAGTGTTGGGGATGTCCTTGGCCCTATTGAGGGGGTGCACAGGTTAGGTGTGCTTAGTGACATCATGGACAGACTTCCTGATGGAGTTTGCCTAGTGGCTAGTATGATTCCTTTCCCTCTGATGCCCTCTGAGAGCGCCAGCTGCTGTTCTTCCACCCCGCCCTGCCCCTAGTAGTGTGGCACACCTGAATATTGTGGATGGGGCAAGAAAGGAGTGGGTCTCATAGCTGGAAAAACTGTGTTCACTCTCATGCTGTCTCTTTCCCCCATGAGAGAAATCATGGGCCAGGAAGGTCTCTCTTGGCACTGAGGTGTGTTGTCTTGAGGAAGGGGTAATACAGGTATATAGTGAAACTGTCCCTCTTTCCTTCTTCAATACAATAATCCCAGTGTTTTGTTTTTGTTTTTGTTTTCTATTTGTTTGAGTTTTTGTTGCTTTTGTTGTTGTTGTTTTGCTCCCAAGAGTGTGTTGCAACATTTTTGTTGGACTCATAGACTTTCACAAAGGCAATCTTATCTGTGGGTGATTGTTAAAATCGCTGTTCTTTGGGGACAAGATGTTAGAAAACTCCTATTCTACCAATTTGCTGACATAACTCTCATCAAGACTGAATTCAAAGTCTCAGGAATATATGAATGGAATCATATTCAATGAATAAAATTAGATTTAGTCCATAGTATTGTACTACACAGTAAAACCCCAACACCAAATTTTTTTCTAGTTTGTGACTAACATTATGCTAAGTAGTGCAAGTTTCACACTCATGATATTTCTATAGGAAACAAAATGTTATAGTATAGAAAATTCTATCTTTTCTTTTTTAGGCTTTTTAAGTTCAACTATGTGTGTGTGTGTGGTTGGGGGAAAAGAATGTTGTTTTGGAATTGATGATTAGGAAATATTTAAAAAGGATAACTGACATTCTTATCTAGAATGATTTAAGAGAAGCATGCCTCATAGGAATACAGGGGAACAGATTAACTTTTCAAGGCTGCTTTAGACATAAATATCATATTTGTGCATGTTTGCAATGCAGTTCTCTTTCTTCACATATATGCATCCGATCTTCAAAATAAATTTTAGCATAATAGTAATGTTACTGAGATAATATAATTAATATAAATAAGTGTGTCTATATGCTAGCAGTTAACTCTATGTATATTCCAAGATTTAAAGTGCATTATAATCTTTTTAAAATATTTCCTAGTATTTGTCAGTCTAACACTTATTACCAGATTAACCACTTCCTAGAGGCACAACAGTTTATTGAACTTATTAGAATTAGAGTTCTGTCCAAATTCTAGAGCAATATTATCAACAAGTGACAACATAAATCATACATAGACACACACATGAAACACTTAAACAATTGTATTTAAACAATTGTAGAGTTCTGCCTTAACAAATTTATTTTTAATTATTTATAAGTAAAATGTTAAACACTTTTATTCTGTCCAAATAATTATATCTCTAGTACCAAAATTAGTACCAGCTCTAATTTTGAAAATTTTCCTTATTTACTTTGCATTCCAGTAGTCTGGTTAGGACCTTGATTTTAGTTTCTTTTTCATAAATATTTTTTAGATAAATTGTTTTTATACTATAGATCATTAGTAAATATATATACACACACATAATTATATATACAATGTATAGATAATACATATATATACACACACACACACTTGTACATGATGCTATGATTACTAGAGTATAATTCCTTAATAAGTTCTAGTTAGTTAATTACATGCCTATTTTCCACACAAGACTCAGCTGATTGAGAAAGGGGCTAGAGTGCATTAATCTTTGTATCACCAAGGTTTAGTACAGTGTTATGTTCATAATATGCCCTCAAAACATGTTTGTTGTCACTCTCTAAAAGGCAATATTAACAACTTCACCTTGAAAATCCATATTGCCTGTAGTTAATCCACAATAAGATGCAATTACTAAATAAAATGTCACTTTTTCATAAATATATGGTAATGAACTCATTTTGGGCTACCTTTTATTCCCTTTGAACACATGTTGCTGAAGATTAGAGAGGTATGTAGGTAGGTAGATAGATTTAGATATAGATATCAAAGAAGAAAGAATTACCATTTCTTAGATTTGAATAAGAACGCTTCTTGTCTTGGTTTTTGCTTCATTTTTCTATATACCTACTAAGTTAAGATTGTTATTTCAAATACTTGTTACTTGAAACTCTTTTCATGAATCCTTACTTAATTTATAATTTTTTTTTAAAGATTTTATTTATTTATTTATTTGACAGAGAGAGACACAGCGAGAGAGGGAACACAAGCAGGGGGAGTGGGAGAGGGAGAAGCAGGCTCCCCGCAGAGTGGGGAGCCCGACACGGGACTCGATCCCAGGACCCTGGGATCATGACCTACGCCGAAGACAGTTGCTTAATCAACTGAGCCACCCAGGCGCCCCAATTTATAATTTTTTAATAAATTTTTATATAACATTTTTGCAGTTACTTTAGAAAATCTAAAAAATCATAACTGATAAAATATAAATGTGAATGTGGAAAATAAATATAAGTGTCCTTTTGCAATATTTGTTTTTAGTCTTCCAGGTAAGCATATAATAGGTACTCAGATTTGCACTGTGGAGTCAGATACACCAGATAAGAAATCTAAATATAGTTTATTTTCTTTAAATAACATAATCTTGTTCTTGCATCTCTACCCTACTAAGGGGGAGGTTTAGGGGAATTAAAACCTGCCAATTAAGTTATTTCTTTTCCTTTAGGCTTTAAAAAATCTCTATTTCAAAACAATCATTATTGGGTGAATTATGTTTCTTGGAGCTTTTCTCCTTCTCATCCCACTCTTCCCGTCAACCAAGAGGTAGCTGGGTGCAGCAGGGTGCTTTTGGGATGCCAAGGAGAAAGAAACAGTGTCTCATATTTGCATGTGTGCCCTTGTTTTTATGTCTATCATGTTAGGGAACCATTAATTTCAAGTGGGAAATTCACTAAAGAAAGGTCCAGTTACTAGATCTGGAAGATTTAAATAGGCAGAGAGTAGAGTAGAGAGGTGTATTGAAGGTAAAGAAAAAATATACAAAGAGTTGAAGATGACTTTGTATTGTACTATAGTAGAGAGCTAGAATTTAGGAAATGGCAGTGATCTGCTTTAATGATATACTGTAGTAGGACAGAGAGTGGGGGCTCATGGTAATCTAAGATACATATGAAAAGTAGAGAAAACAGGGTACCACAATCTTAATATTTTTCCATTTACCTTTAAGATGATCACCAATCTCTCCCATCTTCTATTATAACTGTCTAAAAAGAGCAGATTTGGAAAAATATATATATTTTTTAAAGATTTTATTTATTTATTTGACAGAGAGAGACATAGCGAGAGCAGGAACACAAGCAGGGGGAGTGGGAGAGGGAGAAGCAGGCTTCCCGCAGAGCAGGGAGCCCGATGTGGGACTCGATCCCAGGGTCCTGGGATCATGACCTGAGCAGAAGGCAGACACTTAATGACTGAGCCACCCAGGCGCCCGGAAAAATATTCTGTTGTTATAAAAAAAGAGGAGGAAAATTCTTGCTCTATTTCAGTTCTGCTCTCCTAAATCTGTATAGCACATACAACTTTTTCCAAACCCACTTTATCTGGCCCTACTACTCAAGATCCTTGTTCTTTAATTTCTAATTTACTATGCTGCATTGCTAAGGGAGTACACCTACAGAAATAGAAATGCTGGGAGTGAGGTAAGGCCTGCTTCAGCAGTATCTGAATTTTACAAACCATAGTGGTGCTGTTCACCTGAGAGTTGTCTTATATTTCCAAGATATATTTCCAAGAGAAGTCAAGTAACATGTTATTAGTTTACCTCATGGGTACTATAAGAGGCTTAACTTTAAAATGTGATTTAAACTGATCTAACCCTCTGGAAATACTTTACATTTGAAAGGCTATCAATGCTTTCAGAATCTTTAAAATTTTAAGTCAATAAATAATACCAAACATAATAAAATAAGCCTAATATTTACAAATCTCTGCTATAAGAGCTCTATATTCATTCTTGAATATGAATAAAACAATCTATAAAAATAAAAGTTATCTTACAGCACATCTTGATTCGTATGTTCAAGTAAACAAAAGGATAAATCCTCTTAGATAAAATATAAAAAATTCTTACTGTCTATGGCATATGAAAAGATTTATACCAAATTCTCTAAATTGAAATGTGGTACATCTTTTGGACTACTTATAAAAGAAACTATATTATCAAAATTTGCAAATCTTAACAAGCTATAAATTTTAATAATTTTCTAGAGCCTTTATTAAGGTTGGTTTCTGAACTCAGAATATATCAAAGGCATCTCTTTAAAAAAAATTTAAATTTTAAAGGAATTTATGTATTGCCTGGAAAGAGAAGCTTTGGGAATATATGATAACAGCCTTTAAGTATTTAAAAGGCTGTCATCTGAGACAGGCAGGGTATCAGTTTTCTTTCATTGGAAACTAAAGCAGAAGCTATGTAAAAGTTATGGATATCTTCAGTAGAACACTTATGTGACTGAAATTTTTGACTTTTGTAATTTATTCTATTTTATGAACTCAATTAAGTATCTTTTAAAGATAAAATATTCCATTTGTATTTCTGGACACTGAGCAGAAGAGATGGAGATGGCTTATGAGGTTTTTAAAGAATGTTTAGAAACTGTAAAAAAAAATGGTTAACTTTATCCAGTAAAAATAGTGTTTTCTATGTTAAGTTCTACTTACAAGGCTGTCTCCCAATTACTCAAATGCCCTTTCTTCTCATTTTTCACAAAGACCAATATCTTACAGTTAAGTCGAGAAATTCACATCCTTGGAGATATTGCTTATCCAAATTATTTTATTCAATTAATTTTTCCCACTACAAGGGTATTATATATGACTTTGGAAGACCAACACATTAAAATAGAGCTGTGCTTATATGATTCAATGTCCAAGAATTATTCTGAAAAATTTAAGTTTATTCTGAAAGAATGATGGTGAATAGATTATATCATTATGTGTTTCTCTGTACTTTGACAATGTATACTCACTACAAAGTAATAAAGATAAAGCCTTATAATTCATCAGAAAATCATTTTTCTTTTAACAATTATTTTAGTACCACTAACTCACATCTCTGCAACAGCTAAAGGGAAATACAATATTAATATTAATTATAAATGTAAAGAAGAGAAGGAGAAGTGGGGGAAAGAAAAGAGAGAGGAAAGGGGAGAAAGAAAAAGAAAAGGTGGAGGAAGAAGAAGGGAAGGAAGAAGAGGAAGAAGAGATGACTTGTTTTGATACAATCTTCTCATTAAATTCTACATTGTCCAGGGCCTTTATCCTCCTCTTCACATTAATATATTCAGTGTGTTTTGTCATAACTACGCTGCACATGTCTACACTTACATGGTAAAATGAACAGGAAAAATCTGTTTTCTTTATATATTTTCTTCCTGACATCCAAGCATAAGCAAAAAATTTACATAAGCAAATGAGCCAAATGATTATATGTTATTAGCTGGTGGAATACATGAAAGCAAATTGTTTGCTATATATAAGCAGTTTTGTTTTGTTTTTACAAAATTATATTACCATTAAAGCATATCTGGAGCCAACCATTTAAGACACTCACTGAAATTTAGCCAATTATAAGTTAATTCTGATCATTTCTGCAAGAAGTTTTCTAGAATGTTCAAATGGTTTTCTGGTTTTGAAAATGATGTAATTTCATCATGATATTTGTCCATTGATATTAAAAGAACGTAGTAATTTGACGTCTTTTAAATGATAACATTTTAATTAGGTCCTTATCACAGTATTTGGTATCATTTTGAACTCTCTACGATAAGGTAATTGATCTCATTGTTTTTGTGTGCCAATTTCAAGATACATGATTTGTTTGATTGTCATTTATCACATTTCATAATCACCATAGATGATGACTACAGCTTTAATGTTGTTCTGTTTTGATTAGTGTAATGTCATTTCCGAGTTTCATTATCTACAGAGGATAGAAGAATTGTGTCTCTATGCCTGTCAAGATTTACACTTTACATGAACAGTAAACTCATTTCAAAGGATCTATTAAAACAAGTTTCATAATCACTCTTGCTTAAGTAAAATGAGCTGTTATTCTGAAAAATTACACTTAACGATAATAAGAATTCTTAAGTGGATAGTTTAAACACATCTAGGTCAGAATTTCACTAGTTTGTGAATACAAAACATGGAAAAACAAACTAAATATATATCACTTATCTTTATCTGTACCCTCCAGAGCACAGACACATCTTCATCAGTATTTGTAGTTCTGTATTTGGTTCCTAGGTCTTCATGAAGGCACGTGATAGTTGAATTTACATACTCAGATGTAGATTGTATTTCTAATTCTGACACTTACTAACATTGTTTTCTTAGAAGACTTATTTTCTGATTCCCAATTTCTTATCTATATAATGGAGATGATGACAATAAGATCTCAGAGTTACCACGAGGTGATACATATGAAAGCACTTAATATTATCTGATCTAATGGAGATTCAATATATGTTGTCTCTTTTCTTCTCTACAATTGTATCAAGCTATTTCTTTGTCATTAATTATGACTGATTAGTGTGTTGTATCTTTATTTTCTATTGAAGCTTTTTAAATTTTCACAACATTTCTATTAATTAGGATGAACTAACAATAGATTATATGGCTTGGGAAGAAATAGTCTCCCTTTTTCTTTTTACTCTGCTAATATGCATGGAATACATACCTATGTGGCATATTGTAACATTCTCAGGTTATTTTAGAAGGAAGATTACATTACTGAGAGATTAGTTTGTAGACAGTGCTAGTTACCTACTTAATATATTTTACCTCTTCTTACTGACTAACATTCATTCATTTGGATAAGCATCAATATCTCAACTAAAAATATTTTGTTCTTCTAACTTTATTTTGGAACTTTTGAAATATTCTAGTCTCATTCTATATATTCAGTCTCCAAATCATGGCCATTCTGCTTCAATTATCTGGGACTTTCTTTTTTTTTTTTTTTTTTTTTTTTTCAAACTTCTTGTACCTAGTCGTACTTTTCTTTGACTCACTGAAGAGCCTTTCTCCCTCCTTTCAATCTGCCAGAACCAATCTTATCTCTCAATTCCCAAATACTCAAGGGTATTTCTCAACAAGTGTCGATCAGTGTAACAGATCTATTTTTTAAATTTTTTGTGTCATGAATGAATTGATAGAAAACTACAGTATCAAATAAATATGATTCTCATAGCTTTCACAAAACTGTGATTCATGGTTATAAATGGTATAGCTTTTTTACTATAGTCATCTTGGCTTCTTAGTGTCTAACATTTTCTCATGTATGATTGCAGTTTCCTTGTGGAGTTACACTACCAAGTACTTTTAAAATATACGTGGATTTCTAATCATTGTTTTGACGATATCACTTCTTTCTCTAGAATTATATAATAGCAATCTGTTACAGTTAATAAAAATAAACTGGATATTTTTAAATACTCCACATTAATTGTCCTTCATGATTAAAGCGAAATCCCCGTTTATTGTGGACTTATTGAGCACTTGGCATCTTAATTATTTAATCCTCACAAAATTCCATGAGCAATAACCATTATTTTGTTTTAAAGCCAAGGATACAGAGGCGTGCACAATTCAGATATATGCCTTGTAAATAGCATAGATTGAATGCAAGTGCTTATCCTTGTAACTATAAAGCAGGTGATCATCATTCCTCTACTTTCTCTCAAAGTTATGTGCGTAGATATGACCAGAAATTTGAAGTCCTTGAACATGACTAGGTAAACACTAGGACTCTCCAAAACAGTTCAAAGTTCTCAGGAACTTTCCATGTGTAGCCTCACCAAAGAGCTCTGGAAGTAATGAAATTAAAAAATATATATATTAAAAGTAATAATGAAGTTGACATTTCTTTTTAAAATTCCATTTTTGCTATAGAAAGTGGTATCACATCATTCATATGCTGGGGCTGGAAATCAAACAGGGAAGAAGTGGATTCCTTTTCTAGCTCTTGGACGTCTCTTTTATGTAAGAGATTATAGGGCTCCATTTCCAAAAATGCCACTAAGTATTTTTTCAGTCAACAGAACTAAAAAATACAGTTTTAACAAGATTTCCAAAGACTATCTCTCTTTTACAATATAGATCCTTCTTATATTTAATTTCTGTATTTAACCACCTCTTACGGTGATCACTGATGAAATACTGGCTTGGTGGAAGTTCTCCAACTTTTGCTAGTTTCATTACAGTTCATTATGCATTCAGTAACTCTGATAATTTGATATAATTTTTATGTGATGCTATTATCATAACATAACTGCTCTGTATTTGACATTCTAACATTTATTTTTTAAAGATTTTATTTATTTATTTGAGAGTGAGAGAGAGAGTACAAGTGGGGATGGGGGGAAGAGCAAAGGGAGAGGGAGAAGCAGGCTCCCCGCTCAGCAGGGAGCCCAAGGTGGGGCTCAATCCCAGGAACCTGAGATCATGACCTGAGCTAAAGGTAAATGCTAATCCACCCAGGTGCCCCTGTATTTGACATTCAATCTAAAATATTCTATGCCATTAAGTGTGTCTAATAACACATATCTACTAATTTGTATATACAGTTAAAAAAAGCCCTCTGTCCAATGTGTAACAGATTCTTAACTATTGAACATTACAAAAATAATAGGTCTGAAAATGTGTTTCCATAATTAACAAGTGGAGTGAATATATTGTAAAAGTGTGAGAAATTATTTTCTTATTTTATTTTATTAGGCTGTTTTCCAATAAGAAAAAAAAATAGATAAGTCCACCATATTTCAGGTTATCACTTCTTTTTTCATTTATTTAATTAAGAATTTAGAATAGAAGTTTTCAAAGGTCACTTTTTGCTTAATGTTTATCAAGGATGATCTCTGCAATAATGGGATTTACTCAAGCTATATTTTTAAGACATTAGAATAATGGCATCTGTAAATAAACTTATTGTCTTAGGCTTCCATTAAAAAAAAAAAAATCCTTCTCACAGTCCTGGATGCCGGGAAGTTCAAAATCCAGGTGACAGTTGATTAATTTCCTGGTAAGAGCTCTCTTCCTGGCTCACAGATGGTCAACTTCTCACTATGTTGTTCTCACATGGCCTTTCTTTGGTGTGAGCATCTCTCTCTCTCTCTCTCTTTCTATTCCTCTTATAATTCCATTAATCCCTTCATGAGGGCTCCTCCTCAGGACCTAATCTAGTCCTCATTAGCTTCCAAAGGTCCTATTTTTAGATATCATCACATTGGGAGTTAGATATTTAACATAAGAATTTGGAGGGGACCACAAACATTCAGTCCATAATGCACACAGTTAAATAGTCAATAAATTGCATTTAACATGTTATATCTTATAGTAACTGAATCTATTTTAGCTGCCTTTAGTCTAGTTTTTGTTATGTATTAGTTAGAAATTAATTTCTGGGGGCACCTGGGTGGCTCAGTCGTTAAGCGTCTGCCTTCAGCTCAGGTCATGATCCCAAGGTCCTGGGATCGAGTCCTGCATTGGGCTCCCTGCTTTGCGGGAAGCCTGCTTCTCCCTCTCCCACTTCCCCTGCTTGTGTTCCCTCTCTCGCTGTGTCTCTCTCTGTCAAATAAATAAAATCTTTAAAAAAATTATAAAAAAAATTAATTTCTGGTTTTATTTTTCAAAGGTTTACTTTCTAAAAACATGAATTTTCAAACAAACATGAGAAATATAAATAACATTACTCATTAAAATAAAAGTTATTAAATTTAAAGTGTACAATTACATAAATTACAGCTACATGTTATATAATGTATGGCTACACAGTGTATTATAAAAGCAGCTACTCAGAAAAGCATATATCTTCTCTGTTCATTAATACATAAGAAAAAAAGAATTCAACTGTTCTACCAGAAAGTGCCTAAAACAGAAAAGGGTTGTTTTGAACATGATAAATGAGCAGGTGGCTAAGCAAAGGATTTTGACTGAGCATAGTGGATTCACACTGAGGCTAACGCCTTTTATTGATAATCTTCCACCATCTGTTCTGAAGATTTATTCATACAAAGGAAAAGGCAGGTGAGAATAAAGAATGCAAATAAGTGGCAATACTTAAATTTTGAATCATGCTGTGATTTTGTAAAGTGGATCAATGTTACTGTTGCTTTTGAAACCATTACAATATTTGAACCAGAAAAGCTAATGGTTAACTTCGATTGGCACATTTGCTGATATGGACAGGAAAGTGTCTCCAGAAATGTCAGTCTCATAAAGCTAAAAAATTGGTGGAAACAATTCTATTACAACCAACTTTTATAGTCCGAATATCTAACTTTTCTATGGGTCTGACATTTTCAGTCCGGCAAAAACAAAAGAATAATCTACATGTTCATGACTTGAACAGGCAGAGTAGTACTATAAATAGAAAAGAAAAAAAAAAAACTGAAAAGGTTAAAAACAGAGTTGCCATATTAACAGGTATTTTTTGGGCAGAAAGGTAGTAATCAGTGAAAAGTGTAATCCGTGAAGAGAAAAAATGTAGTAGGTCAAGATAAGACTAAATCTGGAAGGCAAAAGGAAGGAAGACTGCCCAATGACGTCAAAGAAAGATAGGACCCCTACGTATAAGGAATTAAAGAAAAGGACGAACGATGGGGTATTGGACATTATGATTAAAGAGTTGAATTACTTATCCAGGACTAGGAGCAGAAATAACAAGGTGTTTCCAGAGGTGCCAATAGATTGAAGTCCAAAAAGGAAAAGAAAATCTATCTAAGATGATTATTATTAGGACAAGAGGTACTGACTTTACAGTGAAAGTTCAAAAGGTATTGACATTGAACTCTAGAATCATAGACTATGCGCTTCAGTGAATTTGTCATCCCAATAAAGCCTTGAAAATGGGCTTGGGTGAGGGTTGGGGGTGAGAATCAATCATGTCAGAATTCTGGCAATTAGGCAAAGCTGCAGAATTAACTGAAAACTTTACCCAAGAGAAACTATGGAACCTTAGTAAGACAGCAGGGTCTGAGATGTTTCAAAATGGGACAATTCCCATCCTCCCTCCCACCCCAGCTCATTGGCACTGTACCCAAAGGCCAGCAGCTTTACAGATTGGACAGAGATGTCCAGCCATGTTTACAGGTCCGTGAAAAGCCCTATCCACAAAACACAGCCAATATTTTTCCAAAATTGCATCTTCCTGGGAAATCTCTAGTCACAGAGAATGGTGGATATTTGATTTGACTTAGTTCAGCTGCAGTAGGAGAAGCCTACTCCAAGGGCACTACTGAAAAATAGCAAGCTGTTGGCAACATCCCCAGTGCCTAAGACCGTGACCTGGCCAAGACCCAGCTCCAACTTCCAGCAAGCTTGAAGCATCCCAGCCCATAGCCCACCAGCCCCCAGAAGCCGGTTTAAACCAAGAGCAACAGCCAATGATGATTCCTCCCTCAGAAACCCCAGAAGAGCCACGGCAGAGCTCAGAGGAGCCTTTCTCACAGCCTGAGAGACCCTGGAGAATTCCCACCCCAGCAAAGAGGAGCTCTTTTGAGGATAGCCAACCACCTTGGGAGCCCTGCATATCATTACTGGTTCAGCTCACGTCAGCTGTGGGGGTATCTTGGGTGCTGCCCTGAACTGTGTGAAGTTCCCCAACACTTAATGATAACCATTGGCTAGAGGAGTGCTTTTCTTTATTGCAGGAACAGCCACCCTGGTCATCATAGCAAATTGCACAATTCCCAGGATTAAGGTCAGCATAGGTCCTGGTCAGCTGCCTATGCACTGACCTCAGTGTATGCACCTTTGCAGTGGACCAGGCTGCCCTTGGAAGATTCTCTCAGTGCTGCTCTTCGTCAAGGTCTTGAAGCTGGACAATGTTTTCTTGCTCACCTTTCTGGTCTTCCATGCCACCTCTGCTATACCTGGATGTACCTGAACCCAGCTGAAAACACACCCATGGCTCTAGCAGTACTTCCTGAAAATCTACCCCAACAGGCACAGCAG
Source organism: Mirounga angustirostris (assembly GCF_029215605.1). Taxonomy (NCBI): domain Eukaryota; kingdom Metazoa; phylum Chordata; class Mammalia; order Carnivora; family Phocidae; genus Mirounga; species Mirounga angustirostris. The sequence continues at coordinate 77,242,303 of NW_026991721.1, forward strand.
CCTACAGACATCACCTGGGCCCCAGGTACCTGCTGTTCCTGGGAGCTGAGTGTCCTCCAAGGACTCTTTTCTAACTCCTGGCCTCTCTGAGGCTCTGCTGTCTCCCCCAATCCTGTATCCAGGGGTTGGCCCACCCTTCATCACACCCAGCTCCTTAGATTACTACTCCACCTCTTACACACACACAAACCACCACCACCACCATGAAAATAAGCACCTGCTCTTGATGTCAGGGAAACATCCCTTGGTGTTGCTGCTTTGTTATCAAGAAAAGGTTGACATTTGGCTGGGGTTAAAAACAAAATGATTTCAGTTGGTGTAAATCAAAGCATGTTCATTAGTTTAAAAGGAATCCCAGAAAAAATAAACTGCCATAGGGATATTTGAAAACTCCACTATATTCCTGCCCTGTGTTTATAAAAGGCTACATGCATGTCCAAAGCTGTATGTGTGCCCAGGAAATACATAGGGAAGGAGAAGGTACCAGTCACTGACTTCTGGCTGCCTTAGAGGTCCTGAACAAACAAGAGGTACAAAGGTTGTTTTGTAAGCTAATGTTCCTTGCAAAGAAATGGAAGACACACACAAAGCATTTAAGAAAATCTGACCATTCACTGGGTAACAAATTATATTGACTCAAGTATGGACTCCCTAAAGTCAGTTATAAAAATAAAAGCAAGAACTTAAGAAAAAAAAAAAAAGGTAGAATAGCAGAGAACTTGATGGTTATACACTGCAGGGAACAAAATCCACAGAATTATTCCAGGGAAGTGCTAAACAAATAAGCAGTACAAATAAAAACAATTCTATGACCAGAAAAACCAACCAAACAAAACTCAAATACCACAGCAACAAACATTGATACCAAAGTCTTACAATATATTATCTAAACTGTGCAGTTTTCAACAACAATAATGACAAAATATGAGACATTCAAAAGAAAGACCATAAGAGACTATGGACTCTGAAAAACAAACTGAGGGTTCTAGAGGGGCGGGGGGTGAGGGAATGGGTTAGCCTGGTGATGTGTATTTTTTTTTAAGATTTTATTTATATATTTGACAGAGAGAGACACAGCGAGAGAGGGAACACAAGTGGGGGGAGTGGGAGAGGGAGAAGCAGGCTTCCCGCTGAGCAGGGAGCCCGATGCGGGGCTCGATTCCAGGACCCCAGGATCATGACCTGAGCAGAAGGCAGACAATTAACGACTGAGCCACCCAGGTGCTCCAGCCTGGTGTTGGGTATTAAGGAGGGCACCTTCTGCATGGAGCACTGGGTGTTATACACAAACAATGAATCATGAAACACTACATCAAAAACTAATGATGTAATGTATGGTGATTAACATAACATAATAAAAAAAAAAGGTAAAAGCTGTCACATGCACAGGGAATAAAAGTACAGCCAATAGAAAATGTACCTGAGGAGGCACAGACTTTGGTTTTAGCGAGCAAAAGACTTTAAATCAGCCTTTCTAACACTTGGCCCTCCCTGTTTGTTTCCTTCTAGCAGGCCCTTACTAAAGGGTTGTTGAACTGAACTGATTGATAAACAAAATTTTATTTTATTTTATAGCTTTATTGAGGTATAATTTATATATAAAAATTGCACGTATTTAAGGTATATAATTTGATGGGTTTGGACATGCTGTCACCACAATCAAGGTAATAAGCATACATATTCATGAACCTTCAAAAGTTTTCTAACAACATTTTTAAATGAATATGCTCCATCTAAGGAAACCCAAAAAACATAGACATTTATGAAACAGATGCAAAAGATGGTAGTGGTGGTGTGGATGTGAGGAAAGTTAAAATTACACTACAAATGATTTCTTATTACATGTAGTAAAAATGTCTTTAAAGAGAAAGTTTCTTTATTGAATAAAAAGTAAGATTCAACTTTGGGAAATTCATCTTTGCATGCCTTTTTGGGGACATATTAGTTTATGAACTAAGAAACATAGATACTTCTTTTTTGATTAAGGTCATTTTTTTTTTAATGTATTTTAGAGAGAGAGAGACAGAGATAGAGAGCATGAGTGGGGGGAGGGGCAGAGGCAGAGGGAGAGAGAGAATCCACAAGCAGACTCCCCAATGAGTGAGGAGACTGACACGGGGCTCGATCCCATGACCCTGAGATCATGACCTGAGCTGAAACCAAGAGTCCGCTACTTAACTGTCTGAGCCACCCAGGCACCCCAATTAAGGGCATTTTTTAAAATTTTATATGTGTGTGTGTGTGTGCGTGTGTGTGTGTGTGTAGCAGTTGTCAGGATGTTTCATAGCTCTTAAAATATAAAACACAAAATTATATAAATAACAATAGTTTTTTTTTTTAATTTTTAAAATTTTATTTTTTCACACAACACAGAAAGTTTTATTCATCCACACCATTCCAGAGAAAGGCAGGCTCACTTTAGTATGCCATCCTTTTGGGCTGCTGCCTGGTCTCTCTAAATCCGTTTCCGTTCATCCAGGTTCTTTTTCTCCCCAGCTTCTATCTCCGGCTCCTCTTCTGCCAGAGGTTTCTGGGAGCTGTAGTGCTTAGCTCCATAGGCCACTCCAAGGAATACGCAGAGTAGCAGCAAGCTTGATGCACAGAGAGACCTGCACCTGTGACACCTTCTTGACCATAACAAACAATAGTCTTTTTGAATATTTATCAGTTATGGTAATTTTTGCAGTAATAAGAACCGTATAATTTTTGCATCCAGTATAATTTATATATTTATTTGTCAGTTCTCTATTGACCTATTACAGTCCATATGTTCTTCAATGCTTATTGATTTTAGAAGACAGTTAATTTTAAATGTTAAGTTTTAAAATGTGTTATATAAATGTTTGTTGAGATAGTCTAGTATTCTCATAATTTTTATAAGCACTTGACTCTATAAAGTGTTCTGAATAGTGTTACAATATGAAATACTAATTTTTTTAGAATCGGAACACATGACTTTAAGTAGTGGATCATTGTACATATATTAATTAGTATTACAAATTTGAAATACATTTATCTTTGAAGCAATTTAATGCAAATTAGGGCAAATGATTAAATAGCAGCATAATTATATCTACCTTATGCCTTGCCAAAGTTAGGAAATGACACATAAGATTAAAACTGGAGCAAAGAACTACTGGGTATCTACCCCAAAGATACAAATGTAGGGATCCAAAGGGGTATGTGCACCCCAATGTTTATAGCAGCAATGTCCACAATAGCCAAACTGTGGAAAGGGCCAAGATGTCCACCAATAGATGAATGGATGAAGAAGATGTGATACACATACACACACACACACACACACACAGGAATATTATGCAGCCATCAAAAAACCCCTGAAATCTTGCAATTTGCAACGACATGGTCGGAATTGGAGTGTATTATGCTGAGCGAAATAAGTCAATCAGAGAAAGACATGTATCATATGATCTCACTGACATGAGGAATTCTTAATCTCAGGAAACAAACTGAGTGTTGCTGGAGTGGTGGGGTGTGGAAGGGATCGGGTGGCTGGGTGCTAGACATTGGGGAGGGTATGTGCTATGGTGAATGCTGTGAATTGTGTAAGACTGATGAATCACCGATCTGTACCTCTGAAACAAATTATACATTTTATGTTAAAAAAAAAAAAGAAGAAGAAGAAGATAGGTGGAAGGGAAAAATGAAGGGGGGGAACCGGAGGGGGAGATGAACCATGAGAGACTATGGACTCTGAGAAACAAACTGAGGGTTCTAGAGGGGAGGGGGGTGGGGGGATGGGTTAGCCTGGTGATGGGTCTTAAAGAGGGCTCATTCTGCATGGAGCACTGGGTGTTATATGCAAATAATGAATCATGGAGCACTACCTCAAAACTAATGATGTAATGTATGGTGATTAACATGACATAATAAAATTAAAAAAAAAAAACAAAAAACTGGAGCAAAGAAATAGAAAATTCCCATAGTTCAGTTCCATGACACTAAATGCCAAATGTATCCTTCACTTTCTTTAACTAGATAACTTCAGTACTTAACTAATTAATGTACTTAATTAATCTATGTTCAAAGTGCTTGAGTATTACTCATCAATACTAGTGATTACCACTCTGTGGGTGGAGCACATCTCCTTAGTGATTGAATCAAAACTTCTATAGGTGATACTTAAAATTTGAGAAAAACAGCCTGGTGACTAAATTTATAATAAGGACATCAACTCATCTCCATCTTAATAAGTTCTTCTTTGAAAGCTCCACTCACTCTTTAGTAAAACCGTATTTTCTAATAAGCAGTATATTTGTGCATAGCTATAAATGGCTTAAAATGTCCCCTTCTTCTAAATACAGCCTTCATCTATTTGTTGTCCCTTAGAAGTTTCTTCCAGGGTAATGCCTTATCAACACAGATAAAGTCCCCTTTCTCCAAGTTCCTTGTACTTTGGAAATCACAACATCTGAAATGACTTAAAGCTAAATAAACATCTTTTTTTTTTTTTTTTTGCAAGAGAGAGAATGAGAGAGAGCACGAGGGGGAGGAGGGTCAGAGGGAGAAGCAGACTCCCTGCTGAGCAGGGAGCCCGATGTGGGACTCGATCCCGGGACCCCAGGATCATGACCTGAGCCGGAGGCAGTCGCTTAACCAACTGAGCCACCCAGGCGCCCCTCCAACTTTTTTTTTTAAGATTTTATTTATTTAGGGGCGCCTGGGTGGCTCAGCCATTGGGCGTGTGCCTTCGGCTCAGGTCATGATCCTGGAGTCCCGGGATCGAGTCCCGCATCGGGCTCCCTGTTCGGCGGGAAGCCTGCTTCTCCCTCTCCCACTCCCCCTGCTTGTGTTCCCTCTCTCGCTGTCTCTCTGTCAAATGAATGAGTAAAGTCTTTAAAAAAAAAAAAAAAAAGATTTTATTTATTTATTTGACAGAGAAAGACACAGTGAGAGAGGGAACACAAGCAGGGGGAGAGGGAGAAGCAGCTTTCCTGCCGAGCAGGGAGCCCCATGTGGGGCTCGATCCCAGAACCCTGGGATCCTAACCTGAGCCGAAGGCAGACTCTTAACAACTGAGCCAACCAGACGCCCCTAGATCAACATCTTGATCTGGAGAAAAGGCAAAGAGAGAGCAAAGCTGAAACTAGAAAATTTGTGATATAAAGTAAATTTATCTTGGAAATGCCTGAACTTCCTTTACACAGGATCTCTCTTACTTTCTGTCCTTCCCCCATAATCTAATGCTTCTGTCAAGCATTGTACGAAACTGATTTCCCAGACAAGCCTACCTTGAACAGTTCCATATTCCAGAGATACTTGTCATAACTCTGAACTCTTCCATCAAAAGCCATTCTCTTACTACACTTTGTATAGGGAAAGTAATTTGTTTAAAATCATTTATGTACAAATTAATTCACCTCAATTCACTAGTTGAGGGTACAAAGAAGTTCACATTTCTTTAAATACACAGTTTAGCTCTATTTCTAAACTCCCGACAAAAATGGCCTTCTCTATTCTGAAAATAATTTAAGAAATATTCTGTGAGTAATTCATATTTTCAGGGTACTATTACAATCCTGACTGCAGCTGACTTACAATAAAGTTTTTAAACAGACTTAGCTACCTTGGATTTGGAAAAGAGTTCAATTACCATCAGAGCAGGATGCTTTGAAGTGGGCATCAGTGTTGTGCCTTTAAGCCAGAGATGTCTTGCTGTCCACTCAGAATAATTAAACTATTGGTCACAAATTTTGCTGTCAAAGAATCAGTAACTCCACTCCCCAAATATGGTCACCTTCATTTTATTGTTCACAAGGCTTTTGCTAAGAAAACACTGAGGAACTGATTCTGGCTGCCTATTGTTGTGGTCATGTCTTTACCTGACTGAGGCTAATATCTTGGTGTGGAAAAGAAAGGAGATATAATGCTCAGCAATGGTTGCTAATAGATGTATTAGCTCATGGATGGGTTAATAATACTGTAGATATTATTTGACTTTTCCATGCCTATTCAGTAACACTAAAGAACAGCCACTTTAAATAATATTGCTGGAATTGGATTCAATAGGTGATTCCAACCACAACCCTTTCAGAATGAAAGAAATACATGATTCAAGGGGCAATCAAACTGTGTGTTACCTTTAGACAAAAGCAAAAGAAAACACAATGACCAGAATGCTGCCTTAACAGGTCTTTGTCTCTCTGAATGAATTATGAGATAAAAGTAAATCAATACATAAATAAATCACACAATAAAGTTTAGTGTTAGAAGAGAACAGGTAGTCTCTATTCCTCTTATGTTTTCCTAACACAGGAGACACTTAATAACATCTGTTAGAGCTTCACAAATCCCAAAATTTGGCAGTCTGTGAACTTTTAATTAAATGAAAGAAAAATAATTTGAGAGTTGGTAAAATTTCTGGGTTATCGGTGCCTAAAATTTATGGAAATAAGGAAATAAATTCTAGGTCAATTTTTCATTGATGGGGTATAATAAAAATGTCTTACCTTTAGGCCTATCATATATAGTCTTTCAGATAGTAGAGAAAAACATGTTCCTTTCTGTAAAGTGAAGTGCTGAATTTAAAATCTATAGTAGTTTCAGCAGTGGTCAGCACTGCCATTTTAACTTTCCAAACAGGTAATAGAAAATTGTGTAGTTTGTGTTTTTTTGTTTGAAAGTGTTTTATCTTGGTAGAATTCTAGAACTATGAGGAAGATTTATTGAAAAACCAAAATTTCACAGTTTCTTAAATGCTGAAATTTTATCCAAAGCTACTTTGTTTTTCTAGGAAACTGTGTAACCTAAGTTATAGGGGAAAGCTATACTTTAAGTCTTTAAGATAAGCAACATGATATTAAGCTTTGTTATCACAGTCAAAAAATTGTATTTTAGTGTCAGATCAATGATTTAAAATCTAAGCTGTGGCATTTGTTATTTCTGGACTTCAAGGAATTTACTAATCAAATATCAGTTTTATTTTTCTCATATGTAGAATACTTAGGTTTGATGGCTATTGTGCATACACACAATAAATGAGGTAACAATATAAAAACAAGGTAAATATATGAAGCATATAAATGTAAGAAAAATACTAATCTCTTATGTATAAGTAAAGGAAGTAAAGGAAATAAAATACCTATCATAGTGACCAATAAGTTATAGATATTCAATGAGCTATCATTGTTGGTGTAGTAATTAGTTAACAATATGAAGGTGTTTCTAAGTTATTTTTCTAGAATACAAATTGTTGAAATGCACTTCTCTACTTTTACATATAAACTAAACTAAAACCTTTAAACTAGCTTTCCATATTAAAAAAAGTTTTAATTGTTTAAAATACATAAAATTCACCATCTTAACCACTTTTACGTGTATAGTTCAGTGGTAATTACAAAATCCGTAAACTTTTAAAAGTATAAAGAGATCACCAACTTCTTTAATTTTTTAAATATACATGTATAGTATGATGGAATATTCTCATGGGTATGGCTTCGCTTCAATTTCCCATTCTCCATTGATATAACTTGCATTCTAACCTTTCCTTAACATCCAATTAGAAGTGAAAATGAAACAACTACCAGACTTGTTTCAATCACTAATGAAATACAAAAGTAACTAACATTAGATTTTTTTGTTGTTGTTTTTAAAATAATACTTAGACGGTATCTTCCTAGTTCTTCACATAACAGAAGTGGAAATTAAGGCCGACATAAATTTAGTGACTTGAGTAACAATGTAATTAGCCAGCACTGGAATTGCAGAACACTGATTTCTAATTAAATATTCTTTCTAAAACTTTAGCAAATTTTTATTTACATAAATAAATTATTCAAGAGGAAATAATTATTTTCTTCTCATGGTAATTTTTCTCTTTTATTTTTCATTATGTTTTCCTTCCATTCTTTGATAATAAAATGGATTTTCCATGTTTTTTAATTTTGTTTTGTTAATTTCTAATAAGGCCAAAGTAACACTTTTCTTATTTTGTTCACTTACTGGTAAATATAAATAAATGTATCCTAAATATATATATATATATATATATAGACACGCACATATATATAATATTCATATATATATTCATATATATATGTTTGATATTCATATATATATACATATATGAAAACATTCAGCTTTAACTACAGTTCTTGGATAATTATGCTTGAATCATTTATCACAGATTCATCTGCCTATACTGAAATTAATGTAAGAGGCTTCTGTTCATTGGATCAGACTCTAATATCATTATTCAATCTGTGAGCTGCTCCTCATTTGAATCAATAAAAGGCTGAGAGGTCTTGACAAGCTATCTTTTTTCTAATATTGATCTTGATGACCAAGCTGGTGCCCTAGAGTCTAACCATTGATTTTAAAGGGGAGGCCTGTCAAGTTGGAGGCCAATTTTCTGCTATTAAACAGATCAGGTCTTGTAATTAAAGAAAATGTCAGGCTGTCATATTTTACAAGAGAGCCATGGGAATATTTTCACACAGTTTTCAAGCAAATTAGAAAGTATGCAGACCTGCTGGAGCCAAACACATATACCAGACCCAGCATAAGCTTATGCAGAAACTAAATCAATGTTCAAATGGTATGTGATTCATTGGCTTTCTATTTTCCCAAGACTCAATGATTTAACGAATAATTTATGATGCTTGGCTTTAATAACATGCAGTGCTGCATCAACTTAAAATGCATCAAACTCTTCTAAAAGAAAGTAACATCCAAATGAAAAGCTAATTTACTGTCAGGATAATGGAGAATATCCAAACTGTAGTCCGCAGCCTTTGTTTCCCTTCTGTTTTCTTTTAGTGCCAACTGTAACTCATAACTTCTTACTCTATTTTTATTACGTATTTGTTTATTCTTCTATCCATCCAGGAAAGATTTACAGAGAACCTACAAGTAAAGAGCTGTTGAAGAACTCAGATTAAAGTAGAAGAAACAGATCAATAAACAAAAATTGCATCATACTTCTTGCAATAGAGGTATAGTACATTATTTTCAGAGGAGTATGTGAGTGGGGCACCTGGGTGGCTCAGTTGGTTAAACGTCCAACTCTTGGTTTTGGCTCAGGTCATAATTTCAGTGTCATGGGATCAAGCCCTGCATCAGGCTCAATGCTCAGCATGGAGTTTGCCTCAGATTCTCTCTCCCACTCTCTGCTCCTCCTGTTCATGCTCTCTCTCTAAAATAAAATAAATAAGTCTTTTTTTTTTTTTTAAAGAATATGTGAGTGACTGTGACTAACTTATTTAGGAATATTTAGTTTTCACAAACCATATTGAGATGAGTTTGAGTTTACTGTATAAAAAATTTGAGAGTCTTTGAAAATTTTATGAAAGGACATAGTTCTTTTTACAATTTACAATTCATTTCTGAGGCTAGGAATACTCTAATATTGATAATAAAATGTAGAGCTTTTACAAATGGAAGAGGAAATACTAAAATACCAAGAAAATGAAACAAGAACACAAATGAACAATTGCCCAAGAAGGAAATACAAATTAATACAAGCATTCAGATAAATGTCCTTCCATTATTTCTTCAAATATTGATTTTTGTCCCTATGTCTCTCCTTTCCTTCTGGAATTCCTATTACACTTGTTAGGACTTTTGCACATGTGTTTTCATCCTTATTATTCCTCCCAGTTTAAGTGTATTTTCTAGTGTGTTGGGTCTTTTGTTAAACCCATTCAATGAGTTACTAATTCTTTATGGGTTACTGTTCTAAAATACAGATTTATTTTTTTGTATATTATAATTCTCTGTTAAGATACTTCATCTTTTCATCTCTTTTCTATATTTTCCTCTGGATTTAATGTTAGCTATAGTTATTTTGATATTATTTTCTGCTAACTCCAATATCTGGATTATTTAAGGGTATGCATCTATCAACTATTTTATCACTTTTATCAGTCACTTTTTCCTGTTTCCTTAAATATCTTTTTGTCGCTCTTTTATTTTGTTTTGTATGTTGGACACTGTAAGTGATGCATATTGTTGAGATTCTGGTTACTGTATTCGTTCTCTAAAAAAAAAAAAACATTTTACTTTGTTCAGGTAGGCACCTTGCTGCTGAAGAAGCCTAATTTTTGCTTTATTAAGCTGGGTCTATATTATTTTTTTTCCTTAATCTTAAAACATAGCTTTTATTCTTATGTCATGTTCTTACTCAAAGTTGCATGGCTTTTGTGGGGTTTCAATGGAAAGAACTGGGTGTCCACTATAATCTCTGCATTCTTGCTGAGCCAAAAGGCTAGTATCTTCCCAACACTGGAAGATTCTTCATTTGCTCTCAGTCTCCTAGCAACTGCTGCCTCTAAGAACTTCATATTTTTTTCCTGTACTTTTGCAGTCCAGAATTTGGCTTAGAATCCAAAAAGTATTTCCATATAAATGTCTTGGGTACTGTATACCCAATTCCTCTTTGCTCTATCAATCACAGATATTTCTGTAGCAGATCCAAGCTGTAAGGTGTGCCTCTTCCACATATCAAGACCACTGTTCCTCATCTGGGCTCTTACCTCTCTATACTAAAGCTCAGATAATTATGTCAAGCATAGGAGATGGTAGTACTCATTTTGTTTACCACTCTAAGGAATCCTACATTGGCTGTTGTCAAATGACAGCAATTAGTTTATTTAATAATAGCAAAATTGTTTAATATAATTCTATTCAGAAATAAATACATAGATTAATCTCAAAATTATTGTGGAAAATATAAGAGGAACAAAAAAAGATCATAGCATAGATTATTTTATTACATGGTATGCCAGAAAATGCAAAGTAATCTCAGTGACAGAAGGTGGATGAGCAGTTACCCAGTAATGACATTTGAAGGAAGGATTACCAAAAAGCATAAGAAAACTTTTAAGGGCTTTGGAAATGTTCACTATCTTGATTGAGGTCATGGTTTCATGGGTGTGTACATATAACAAAATAATAACATTATACGTTAAATATGTACAGTTTAGTGTATGTCAAGTATACTCAAAAGTTGTGAATATGTATGTAGACTATATGTATAAATATGTATCTCAAGAGAGACACATGCTGATGAAAAATGTATAACAAAATTTAAATCAGTATAGTAATTTTCTAAAGAAATTTGGTAATATGCATCAAGAGATTTAAAATATTTCAACTTAAACACCAACTCCCAAGAAATGTTATGAACTGTCATAAAGACATAATAAGAAACTAGATGTAAAATAAATGTCCAACAATGGGACACTGTTAAAAAATGACATAACCATGTAAGAAATTATGGTGTTAATGGTTACATTAGAAAAAATTTTCATAGGGATGCCTGGGTGGCTCAGTTGGTTAAATGGCTGCCTTCAGCTCAGGTCATAATCCCGGTGTCCTGGGATCGAGCCCTGCATCGGGCTCCTTGCTCAGCAGAGAGCCTGCTTCTCCCTCTCCCTCTGCCTGCTTCTCTGCCTACTTGTGCTCTCTATCTCTCTGTCAAATATATAGATAAAATCTTAAAAAAAAAAGAAAAAATTTTCATAATATATTTTACCTTTTTTGCCCTTCTTTATTCTTTTATTTGTATTAAGGTACATTACAACAGTTAAATTATTTGCCATAAATTTATATTTAATGAACTTAAAAAATATATACACCTGTATAAACACCATCCCCTCAAAATATAGAATATTTTCATAACCTGAAAAGTACCCTTGTGATATTGTCATTCAGTTAGCACCACAAATAGGTAACAATTTCCAGAATTATATCACCATAGATAATCCCTGTTCTTGAAATTCATAAAAATGAAATCATGGAGTATATACTTTTGTAGCTTGAAATTTTACCTAAAATATTGTTTGAATACTCAACAAGGTTCTAGCCAATAGGATCCAACAGTACATTAAAAGGATTATTCACCATGACCAGGTGGGATTTATTCCTGAGATGCAACGGTGGTTCAACATTTGCAAATTAATCAACGTGATGCAGCACATCAATAAAAGTAAAAAACAAGAACCATATGATCATCTCAATCAATGCAGAGAAAGCATTTGACAAAATATAGCATCCTTTCCTGATTGAAATTCTTCAAGGTACAGGGATAGAGGGAACATACCTCAATATCATAAAAGCCACCTATGATAAGTCTGGCCAGGGGTTTATCAATCTTGTTAATTCTTTCAGAGAACCAGCTCCTAGTTTCGTTGATCTGTTCTATTGTTCTTTTGGTTTCTATCTCATTGATTTCTGCTCTGATCTTTATTATTTTTCTACTCCTGCTGGGTTTAGGCTTTATTTGCTGTTCTTTCCCCAGCTCCTTTAGGTGTAGGGTTAGGTTGTGTATTTGACACCTTTCTTGTTTCTTGAGAAAGGCTTGTATTGCTATATACTTTCCTCTTAGGACTGCCTTTGCTGCATCCCAAAGACATTGGGGAGGGTAATTGCTATGGTGAGCACTGTGAATTGTGTAAGACTGTTGAATCACAGACCTGTACCTCTGAAACAAATCATACATTATATGTTAAAAAAAAAAAAAAAAGAAGAAGAAGAAGATAGCAGGAGGGGAAGGATGAAGGGGGGGAAATCAGAGGGGGAGACGAACCATGAGAGACTAAGGACTCTGAGAAACAAACTGAGGGTTCTAGAGGGGAGGGGGTGGGGGGATGGGTTAGCCTGGTGATGGATATTAAAGAGGGCATGCTCTGCATGGAGCACTGGGTGTTATATGCAAACAATGAATCATGGAACACTACATCAAAACCTAATGATGTAATGTATGGTGATTAACATAACATAAAAAAAACACCCACCTATGAAAAGCCCACAAAAAAATATCATTCTTAATGGGGAAAAACTAAGAGCTTTTCCCTTAAGGTCTGGAACATGACAAGGATGCCCACTCTCACCATTATTATTCAACATAGTACTAGAAATCCTAGCCTCAGCAATCAGACAACAAAAAGAATTAAAAACATCCAAATTGGCAAAGAAGTCAAACTCTCTCTCTTCACAGATGATGTGATATTTTATGTGGAAAACCCAAAAGACTCCATCCTCAAGTTAATAGAACTCATACAGCAATTCAGTAATGTGGCAGGATACAAAATCAATGCACAGAAATCAGTTGCATTTCTATACACTGACAATGTAATTGAATAAAGACAAATTAAGGAATCAATTCCATTGACAACAGCTCCAAAAACCATAAGATACCTAGGAATAAACCTAACCAAAGAGGTAAAGGATCTATACTCTAGAAACTACAGAACACTTATGAAAGAAATTGAGGAAGACACAAAGAGATGGAAAAACATTCCATGCTCATGGATTGGAAGAATAAGCATTGTGAAAATGTCTATGCTGCCCAGAGCAATTTACACTTTCAATGCAATCTCCATCAAAATACCATCCACTTTTTTCAAAGAAATGGAACAAATAATCCTAAAATTTGTATGGAACCAGAAAAGACCCCACATAGCCAGAGGAATGTTGAAAAAGAAAAGCAAAGCCGGCGGCATCACAATTCCGGACTTCAAGCTCTATTAGAAAGCTGTCATCATCAACACAGCATGGTACTGGCACAAAAACAGACACATAGATCAATGGAACAGAATAGAGAGCCCAGAAATGGACCCTCAACTCTATGGTCAACTCATCTTTGACAAAGCAGGAAAGAATATCCAATGGAACAAAGACAGTCTCTTCAACAAATGGTGATGGGAAAATTGGATAGCCACATGCAGAAGAATGAAACTGGACCATTTCCTTACACCACACACAAAAATAGACTCCAAATGGTTGAAAGACCTCAATGTGAGACAGGAGTCCATCAAAATCCTAAAGGAGAACACAGGCAGCAACCTCTTTGACCTCAGCCGAAGCAACTTCTTCCTAGAAACATCGCCAAAGGCAAGGGAAGCAAGGGCAAAAATGAACTATTGGGACTTCATCAAGATAAAAAGCTTTTGCAAAGCAAAGGAAACAGTCAACAAAACCAAAAGACAACCGAAAGAATGGGAGAAGATATTTGCAAATGACATATCAGATAAAGGGCTAGTATCCAAAATCTGTAAAGAACTCATCAAACTCAACACCCAAAGAACAAAGAATCCAATCAAGAAATGGGCAGATGACATGAACAGACATTTTTCCAAAGAAGACTTCCAAATGGCCAACAGACACATGAAAACATGCTCAACATCACTCGGTATCAGGGAAATCCAAATCAAAACCTCAATGAGATACCACCTCACACCAGTCAGAGTGGCTAAAATTAACAAGTCAGGAAACGACAGATGTTGGCGGGGATGCGGAGAAAGGGGAACCCTCCTACACTGTTGGTGGGAATGCAAGCTGGTGCAGCCACTCTGGAAAACTGTATGGAGGTTCCTGAAAAAGTTGAAAATAGAGCTACCATATGATCCAGCAATTGCACTACTGGGTATTTGTCAAAGTCTAGTGCGTTGGGGTCCCTGGGTAAGGGTCTACGAAATCACCAGGACACAGGGGATGCAGAGCAAAGGCAGCACTTGCAACTGCATACTGCTGTTTATTACTCACATAGCTATATACTCGCAGTGATCAGATAAACATAACAATGTATACTTAAAGTATCAAGCCAACATCCGTGAAGTGAAATATACACGAAATTCAATAAGAACAAAATACATCCTGTTTATGCTTGCAGAATAAAGAATTCTCTTAGCCATCCTTCCTTTGGAGACAACATGTTCTTTGTCTTTAGAAAGAACACTTCTGATTAGAAAGACACACTTTAAGCGAGGCAAGAGCCACTTCCTGCTGATCCAGGCATTTAGGACTTGCAACATGAGATAAGGGGAAGAGAACATTTTCTCCTCCTGGCCCAGGCCTGCCTGGCCGTCCTTAACCTCAGTGCAGTCCTCAAATGATCTGGGCCTGCAAGGGGCCTACAAGCCTACACCATCTCAGGTATTTACCCCAAAGATACAAAAGTAGGGGTGCGAAGGGGTACGTGCACCCCGATGTTTATAGCAGCAATGTCCACAATAGCCAAACTGTGGAAAGAGCCAAGATGTCCATCGACAGATGAATGGAAAAAGAACTAGTGGTATATATATACAATGGAATATTATGCAGCCATCAAAAGGAATGAGATCTTGCCATTTGTAACGACGTGGATGGAACTGGAGGGTATTATGTTGAGTGAAATAAGTCAAACAGAGAAAGACATGTATCATATGATCTCACTGATATGAGGAATTCTTAATCGCAGGAAACAAACTGAGTGTTGTTGGAGTGGGGGGTGGGGCAGGAGGGATGGGGTGACTGGGTGATAGACACTGGGGAGGGTATGTGCTCTGGTAAGTGCTGTGAATTGTGCAAGACTGTTGAATCTCAGATCTGTACCTCTGAAACAAATAATGCAATATATGTTAAGAAAAAAAAAAAAGAAGAAGAAGAAGGTAGCGGGAGGGGAAGAATGAAGCGGGGGAAATAGGAGGGGTAGACGAACCATGAGAGACGATGGACTCTGAAAAACAAACAGGGTTCTAGAGGGGAGGGGGTTGGGAGGATGGGTTAGCCTGGTGGTGGGTATTGAGGAGGGCACATTCTGCATGGAGCACTGGGTTTTATGCACAAACAATGAATCATGGAACACTTCATCTAAAACTAATGATGTAATATATGGGGATTAACATAAGAATAAAAAAAAACAAAAAAAATCTAATAAACTTAGATTTAACCTTGAAAAAAAAAAAAGAAAAACACTTTTAGCTTTTATAGTTTTCCATTTTATGCAATGTAATGATATAGTAGCAGATTAAAAATTATTCAGTACAAAAAAAAAAAAATTGTATGGAACCAGAAAAGACCCCAAATTGCCAGGGGATTGTTGAAAAAGAAAACAAAAGCTGGGGGCACCACAAAGCCTGACTTCAAGCTATATTACAAAGCCATAGTCATCAAGACAGTATGATATTGGCACAAAAACAGACACATAGATCAATGGAACAGAATAGAGAACCCAGAAATGGACCCTCAACTCTATGGCCAACTAATCTTTGACAAAGCAGGAAAGACCATCCAATGGAAAAAAAAAAATAGTCTCTTCAAGAAATGATGCCTGGAAAACGGGACAGCCACATGCAGAAGAATGAAACTCGACCATTCTCTTTTACTACACACAAAGATAAACTCAAAACAGATGAAAGACCTCAATGTGAGACAGGAATCCATCAAAATCCTAGAGGAGAACATAGGCAGTAACCTCTTTGACATTGGACACAGCAACTTCTTTCAAGACACGTTTCTAAAGTCAAAGGAAACAAAAGCAAAAATGAACTATTGGGACTTCATCAAGATAAAAAGCTTTTACACAGCAAAGGAAACAGTCAACAAAACTAAGAGGCAACCCACGGAATCGGAGAAGATATTTGCAAATGATATTTCAGATAAAGGGCTGATATCCAAAATCTATAAAGAACTTATCAAACTGAATGCCCAAAAAACAAATAATCCAGTCAAGAAATGGGCAGAAGACATGAACAGACACTTCTCCAAAGAAGACATACAGACACATGAAAAAATGTTCAAAATCACTAGCCATCAGGGAAATACAAATCAAAACCACAATGAGATACCACTTTATACCAGCTAGAATGGCAAAAAATAACAAGAGAGGAAACAGCAAGTGTTGGCAAGGTTGTGGAGAAGGGGGAACCCTCTGGCATTGTTGGTAAGAATGCAAGCTGGTACAGAAACTCTGAGAAACAGTAGGGAGGTTCCTCAAGACGTTAAAAATAGAGCTACCCTATGATCCAGGGATTGCACTACTAGGTATTTACCCCAAAGATATAGATGTAGTAAAAAGAAGGGGAAAATGCACCCCAATGTTCATAGCAGCAATGTCTATAATAGCCAAACTGTGGAAGGAACTAAGATGCCCTTCAACAGGCAAATGGATAAAGAAGATGTGGTACATATGTATATACAATGGAATATTACTCAGCCATCAGAAAGGATGAATACCCACCATTTCCATTGGCATGGATACAACTGGAGGGGATTACGTTAACTGAAATAAGTCAAGCAGAGAAAGATAATTACCATATGGTTTCACTCATATGTGGAACATAAGGAATAGAGCAGAGGACCACAGGGGAATGGAGGGAAAACTGGGAAGAAATCAGAGAGGGAGACAAACCATGAGAGACTCTGGACACTGGGAAACAAACCGAGGGTTACAGAAGAGAGGTGTGTGGGGAGATGGGATGACTGGGTGATGGGTATTAAGGAGGGCACCTGTTGTGATAAACACAGGGTGTTATATGCAACTAATGAATCGTTGAACCCTACAACAAAAACATATGATGAACTATATTTTGGCTAACTGAACATAATGAAAAAAAAATCCCATAAAAAATAAAAAAATAAGGGCGCCTGGGTGGCTCAGTTGGTTAAGCGACTGCCTTCGGCTCAGGTTATGATCCTGGAGTCCTGGGATCGAATCCCACATCGGGCTCCCTGCTCAGCAGGGAGTCTGCCTCTCTCTCTGACCCTCCCCCTCTCATGCTCTCTATCTCATTCTCTCTCTCAAATAAATAAATAAATAAATAAATAAATAAAATAAAAAAATAAAATATTGTTTGAGGTTTGTTCATTCTACTGAATATATCAGAAGTATTTTTATTTGTTAAAAAAAATCACAATTTGTTAATCCCCTATTGGCTGAATTTGTCAAACACTTTTTCTGCATTTATTAAGATTAGCATATACATTTTTCTCCTTTTTATTTATTATTAAAGATTTTATTTATTTATTTGAGAGAGAGAGTGTGCATGAGTGGGGGAGAAGGGGTAGAGGGAGAAGAAGACTCCCCACTGAGCAGGAAACCTGACAAAGGGCTTGATCCCAGGACCTTGAGATCACAACTCCAGCTGAAGGGGTCTGAGTCACAACCGACTGAGCCACCAAGGTGCTCCTCCTTTATTTTGTTAATATAATTATTTAGTTTGATTAACTTTGAAGTAGAAAACCCATCTAGCATTCTTTCCCACTGGGTCATCTTATCTATATCTATCTATATCTATATATCTATTTTTACATATTACTATGTTTGCTTTGCTAATTTTCTGTCAAAGAATTCTGTGCCCATATTTAGGAAGGCCATTGTTCTGTATGTATTCTTTTTATTTTATAATGCCATGGTCAGATTTTGGTTTCAGGGTTGTGCCGGCCTTATCAAGTGAGTTGAGCAAGGAGATACACTAGCCCATATTAGGGAGTCACATCTTTTTGGCCAAACCCAGAAGAGTGGAGCTTTCCATTACAGTGTGTGGAGGGTGAGGAATGGAATAAAGGAGGAAGTCCTTTCTCAAGTAGCATAGACTTTGACACTTGTAGCACAGATTTAGTAGATTTCCTTGGATAAATTTTTATTAATGTGTTGTATGCTCTAAGGGCAATTTTCAGAGACTTAGATTTTTTTTTTTTAATAATTTTCACCAATTATGGTTGTTTCACTAGGGAAAGGGTCCAAAGAGCTCATCACACTACTGTTTTCAGATTTGCTCCTTGGGTGCTCTTTTTACTAAAGACAAAACAATCTTATTTTGATCTCTTCCAAAGATTCTAAAAATGACCTAATGTTAAATTTATTTTTACATTCTTGAAATATAGGACTTTTCAAAATGTCAAAATCTTAAAATCAATAGCATTATAGTTTTAAGGAGATTACATTTTATTCTTCATGCTAGTTTGTTGTAATATTAAAATTGACCATATTTAGTTGTGTATATAATATTCTAGTACCTATAGCTCTCTGACCATCCTCGGAACTCCAAAGAAAGATTAAGAAATATTTTTTAGCTTCCTATATGAAAATTATCTCTCAGTCCTGTTTACTATCTAAGACATAACTTGCAAAACTCTCTTTAGACTTTTATACCTCCTAAGCCACTATTGCTGAAGATATCACAACAGATGGCTCTTTTGTTCACTGCCACTGTCTTTTAGCCGGGAGAGAAATTTCAAAAGGCCTCCAGTTCATTCTTGGACTGTGATTAGGCCTGCACCATCTGAAATGAAGTATCAGAAATGCAATAGAGAAAATTTGTTTCAGTGAAATTTGAACACGTATTTTACATCAATCCAACAATACAAAACAAAACAAAAAGCTAATTAAATAATGCATAACGGTGGCATATATATGATTTGCTTCCTCAAAAATTGCAATGAACTGGCAATGCTTGAGAGCAAAAAGATATATGGTGTGCCTGGATTAAAGATAACATATGTTGTTTTGAAAAATGATCTTGCCACATACTTGCTTTTTGACCTGCTATAAACTATACAGACTCTCTGTGAGTCTTGGATTCCTTATATGTTAAAGATTATGACGATGATATCTTTATGGTATTGCTGTGAACATTAGATATAGATAATGTTTCACACAATGTGTAAGCTTCAGGAAATACATTTATTTTCCTACATATGATACAATAGTTTCTACTATAATATCCTTCTATCTCCTTCAGCAGAAGGTAATATAATATGGCCAAAAAGTTAAGAAAATGGCTCTACCCAGTTTGCTTACATTGAATTATATGGTGTTGGCATATATTTAGCCTTCCTGCATAGGATTGTTGTGAAACATAGTTCAAATAGTGTATGTGAAGTGTTAAGAATACTCTAAAGTATTTAGTGAGTATTCAATAAATATTAGCCATCATTATTATATTCTCAAAAATCATATATGATAAATAGGAAAAAAGAGTTCATTCAGAGAAATTAAGGTATTTGTTTGAAGTCCTTCAAATATTAAATGGCAAATAACAATTAGAGAAATGGAGATGGGATTGCAGGTCTTCTATTGAAAGACAAGGAGATGAGATTTTAATGAATGTACTTATTGTATTCACAGTTTGGAAAAACAAGAGTGGCTTTAGTACAAAGAGAGCAGAAAGAGCAGATAAAAGAAGTGGAGCATCCAGAACTGTTTGAAATTACACTACACCTAATTTTCTATAGACGTATTAGCCTTTTTCTCAGGTATCATCACATTATTCAAGATTTCAAGATTTTTGTTGGTGTTGTTTTTTCTATTTTCTTTAGAATACTAAGCTCAATGAATAGAAATCAAATATAAACCAAATAAGGTTTGACAATCAACAAATAGGATCACACTAGCAAAATAATTTCATAAATGTAGGTCATGATTGAGGAGAAAAAGCAAATTAACTTGAAATATGTAAATCATTGTGACCCATTTTTAGCTTGAATTATTTGTGGTTTGACACAGATTTTCACTTGTTTGGTTATAAAAGTGGCCGTATTAATCCATTTTTATTTGAATCTTTAATATCTAAGATTGACATGTCCCTCCATTAATTTATCCTAGAGTGAAGTCTTATAGACAGCCAAAAATGTGGTAAGGTGTTAACATTGAAATAGCAGGGAAATTCTCACCTGTTAAATGAGAGGACAAAATGATTTATTTAGGATTTCAGGAGGATCCTTCCTGCTTAAGTAAATATAATTTACCACATAGCACAGACACTGTGTATGATATAAAGCATCATACTTAATCTCAAAATGTACATTTTCAAAGAAAAATTTGTTTTTTACAAGATAGATTAATTCACATAAAATTAATATTCACTAATTTTGTATTGATTATAAAGGACATTTAACTTGTCTTTAATAATCAACACAACTGAAAAGCAAAATTTTAAATCTAATAATTTACATCCACATTAGTCGTTACTGTGAGTGCAAAAATGTGTCATTATTTTATATTACTTTAGCCTTAGTCATGACCCAGACTTTATTGACTTAATAAGGAATTTATCCAAGAAGATATTATACGATAAGCATATTCTGGGCTCAAAGTAAAGAAGAATGGGGACTGTTTTGCTCTTAGTATCTGGGTACATGAGTCAAAATGTAGGTGTGAACCCATTTTAGCCCGAAAGGGGGTCAGAAATAGGTAACATGTTAAAGCCTTTTAACCATGTAAAAGCAAATTGCAAGGTCCAGGTAGTGAACAAATATTTAGTAATTAAATAATGCCAATTTTGAAAGTATGTAAACCTTCTCAGTAGCATAACATATATGAAAATTCATGTCACATAATTTTTTGAACATTCATTTATTTAATTAATGAAACGATTGCTAGTCTAGATGGAGTGTGTGCACATGTATGTTTTATAAAATATTTTAAACAACAGATATTTTAGCAATCCAGTTCCCCCCTTTTTTTTTTTTTTAAGATTTTTCAAATAATCTCTATACCCAATATGGGGCTCAAACTCATAACCCTGAGGTCAAGAGTCACATGCTCCACCCACTGAGCCAGCCAGGTGCTCAACTCCAGTAATCTAGTTGCTCTAAAAAATTTGATAGCAAGAGTATATCCTATTATTTTACCCACATGAAGAATTTTGAATTGCTATTTCACTCATTTCATAAATATGGATATGTCATACTAAGCATGGTATATGGCATACACACACACACACACACACACACAGTATCTTATTGCAAATAAATGTGTTCACCAGTTCAGTGTTTGTGATGGTTAGCTTTACTTTCATCATCAAATAGCAAGAAAAAGTATTTAATTTCTGGGCAAAGAAAGAAAACTCAGCCTTCACTGGAGCAAGATTGGAAGGAAATTCAGGGTGGAAGTAAACTGAGTCATGGATTGGCAGATAACTAAGGGAATACCACTGCTATGAATTGACAGGAAGTAAAGGAGAGTAGAAAAGGTAGAAAAGAGGGAGGGAAATGAAAAAAGGAGATATGAGAGCGGAAGAGAAGGGAGGAGGTGTCCAAGTTTAATTACATCTGTAATGCTTTAGTATGTGCACAATAGTCAGATTGGAAAGATTAAAAAAAAAAGTAGCTTTGTGGAAGTGGTAATATTTATCATGTATAATAAAAGGTGAGGTTTTGTAAAATTGGGGATTCTGATTCTGTAGCTTGGGTGGGCCTGGAATTCTGTATTTCTAAGTCTCCCAGGCAATGCTGGTGTTGCTGTTCTGCAGACCACACTTTGAGTAGTGAGGTAATAAATGATGGAGGTGATGCTGATGTCTGTTCCAGGCAGAGTGAAGAGTACACCTTATATCACAGAAGAAAGTGTTGCCAGGTGAACTGGGGAATCCCTAGGCCCTGAGGCCTCAACCCAGCCAAACCTGAAGGAGTAGCTGAAGGTTCTTGGTTTTGTCACAAGAAGGGATTCAAGGTCAGACATATAGCACAGTAGGTGAGTAACACAAGCAGGAAAGTTTCTTAAAGTGAAAAGTACAATCTCAAGATACGAAAGCTACAGAGAGAGAGGTGTGTCCTGGGAATTGTGTTTCTATCTTTTATTGATAGTTGTTAATTAGGGGATGGGGCATTTATTACTTGGGGCCGAAAGCAGGGCTTCTCACTTTTTCTTCCTGATTTGGTCAGAGGTTTCTTGTCATGGCATCCTCCACCTTGGGCTGTCTGGCTTGATCCAGCTTCCTGTGGAGTGCTGTGAGGACAGGCTTCTGACCTTCCCAATAGCTGGCCAAACTTCTCAATGCTGACCTTCAGGCATCCTGTTAAAACCTAACTAACTGCCTACTCTAACTCTGGGCCCTTAAAATCTTTTAAGGGTAAATCGAAGATGGCCCATCTTCTGTAACTACTTCATGCTGGTGTGGGATGTTGATCCTGCCTGAGTGCTCCAGAAGTCCTTGCTCTCTAAGTTTTAGGGAAGCTGGATGGACAATGGGGAGTAGAAGGAACCCATGGCTTGGTCTAGTGGGTGTTATATTCTTTTGTTTCAGAGTTACTATGGACCACTATCTGGAGATTTATCTGTCTGAAGGGAGAGGAAATAAATTTTTTTTGGTAACTTTAGGACACAAGGTCCAAACATCAGAGTAAGGTGAATGGTTATTAAGGGTCCAAAAAGAAGATATAACCATGAAAGGTTGGGAAACCAGGAGAAAAAGGAGTCCCATCAGGAAGAGGAGATAGGGTGGGTTTATGGGGAACTGTGGTCCAGTTAGTTATTGCTCCAATGACCTGGAAGCTTTCTTTAACCTCTCCAGATGAATTGATCCATATGCAGCTTGATGTGTTAGTCATTGTACAGACTCCTCACATTTTGTAAGAATGTAGTCAAGGGCCTCTTGTAGCCAAGTGTCTTGCTGCCTGATTTTATTTAGATATATTCTTACTTCCCAGGAGGAGTTAATACAGGTGTAGCAGGTGGTGTTAGTTGTCATATAGACTCTATTTTATTTAGCAAGCAATCAGGTAATTAATAAAAGGAACTTCTATGGAAACAAAATAAAAACATAGGTTAATGGAGCATATTATAAACCGCCTGTCTGAGTCCCAAGTACTGTCAGTGAGATTTCTTTTTTTTTTTAAAGATTTATTTATTTATTTATTCATGAGAGACAGAGAGAGAGAGAGAGACAGAGGCAGAGGGAGAAGCAGGCTCCCCACGGAGCAGGGAGCCCGATGTGGGACTTGATCCCAGGACCCTGGGATCATGACCTGAGCCAAAGGCAGACGCTTAACCAACTGAGCCACCCAGGCATCCCATGTCAGTGAGATTTCTAAATGATGGGCTCAAGGTATCCTCAGATGGCATGGGAGCAGGCAGCTGCAATCAGTGGGTTTTTCTGATTTGCAATTCAAATGTCTGGTGATTCTTTTGAGTGACTCATAAAGCAACAGGCACAAAGATTGTCTATACACGAGGCAATTTGTGGCAATTTCTCTGAAGTTGACCTCAATTTGTCCAGTTTCAGTCTGCAGGGCTTCAGGGAAAAAGGCAGTTCAGTTTTTAATGACTTTAAGTCAAGAGGATGTGAGAAGATTGAATCCTTTGGTTTGGAGAGTTATAGCCAGATATTTGAGGAAACCAGAGGAATTTAGGATCTACTCTCATTTATAATAAATAATATTAAAATCTAATATCTATAAAGATATGTTTTTGAAACATTTTCTCTCTCTGAAATCACCCTCATTTCCAATAAAGATAGCCAAATTAAGACTAACTCCCTTTTAAACAAGTCCAGTTTTAACACACTTGGCTTAATTATTTACATAAGCTCAGCAAGAATTGTTATTGGCCATATAATTTTTTTTAATTTTTTTTAAGATTTTATTTACTTATTTATTTGACACAGAGAGAGACAGAGAGAGAGGGAACACAGCAGGGGGAGCGTGAGAGGGAGAAGCAGGCTTCCTACCTAGCAGAGAGCCTGATGTGGGGCTCTCCTAGGATCATGACCTGAGCAGAAGGCAGATGCTTAATGACTGAGTCACCCAGGTGCCCTGGCCATATAAGTTTTTAAAAATCTGCTTTGCTGGAACTCTTCATAAGGAATCTCTAGATTGAACTTTTAATAGCTTCTTGAGGCTGGAGCCAAGCCAAATACTTGCTGTCAGACTTGCCTGCAATACCTATAAATTTGGGTGAATTCCTCATCTCAAGGTCCTCAAAATATCTTGAGGTTCCTGTACCTGCCAGGAAGTGACAAGTTTACTCACCTGGTAAGGCTGCTGGGAACTCTGTAAGCAAGGTATCAGGTCAACATTTCCAAGGGGCCCCATAAAGTCAACCTTAGTTCCTAAAAGCTGTCTGGTCATATCTGTCTATGCATGTCTCAAATATGACATTCCAGTCAAAGCCTTTGTTATATAACCAATTTCCAATGGTGTCCTGTTATAAGGAGGATAGATTTTCACATATATGCAGATAATTATATTGCCATAAAAGAAAGAATATTCACCAAGAGTCTCTCAATTTCAGAGGGTTCGGGTCAGGAGCAAAGCTAAAATGTTTCAATTTGTACACAAAGGAATATTTTATTATATTTCTGTAAGTAATTGATATCTTAAGAGAGAACTTTCTCAGTCTGGAAGAAAAATATTAGAGCACCAACAGTGTTTCAAACAAGAGTCATAAAAAACTATAATCATCTTCCTCAGTTCATTAACCCCATGTTATTAATTCCTATTCTGTGTGAATCCAGCTTTTCCATTAGTTCCAGAAATTCTTACCCAGTTTAGTTGTAGGATCTTAGAGATATCAGAAACCTGTATTTGTTAGAAAGATCTTTTCATGAATTTCCTTGAAGATGAAACACGTTTTGCAAAAGGATAAGGACAATAACTATACATGACAAAAAAAACAACTCAGAAATGGACATTGTTGAAGATCTGATGAGAGTTCATTGTAATACAATTGACCCGAAAACCTATTTATTTCTGACACATAAGATTTTGATAATTAGGGTGCCTGGGTGGCTCAGTTGGTTAAGATTTTGATAATTAGAATGTCTAGTGACGACCATGAGGTCACCTGGTATAAAATTCCTAAAACTTTAGGAATTTCATATAATTTTAGAACAGTTACAGCATTTATCTTTACAATACAGCCTAAGAAGTTCACCACATTTGTTTAACAGTGCTTCCCAAGTAAACTAACATACCAAGTGAACAAGCCTAATTAGTCAAAAAGTTTTAAAACACATTCCTAAACAGGATTACAGATCATTAAAAAATTTAATATTTATATTTAACCAAGGTGTCAATAAAGGATCCTACAGAAGGTTATACAGTTGTTAGCAAAACTTAGCTTCTTTAGTATTGAAAAGTTTCAGGTTTCTTAAGTAATTAAAGACTTGATAAAGACAAAACATAGAAAATTTGGTTTTCTGGGTAAAGAAGAAAAAAAATTTGTTTACAATTTCTTACCAAGAGCAGGTGAACAATCTAAGAAAACTTTATACTTTTTTAAAAGAATTTATTTATTTATTTGAGAGAGAGAAACAGAGATAGTGAGAAAGAGAGAGAGAAAGAATGAAAGAAAGCTCTCTGGGAGGAGAGCCCGACATGGAGCTGGATCCCAGAACCCTGGGATCATGACCTGAGCCAAAGGCAGACACTTAACCAACTGAGCCACCCAGGCTCCCTGAAAACCTTGTCTTTTTAATACAGAAAAAAGCTGAACCTCAATCTTATACCAGTGTAATTTTAAAATCCATTCATTTCAATCTTAGTCAGTTCTGATCATACACTAAATTCTTTTCCAAAGTTTTCTCCTTATTAACCTTCTACAACTTTCTTTTTTATTTAGATTTTGCCTGAAGCCTTTACTCTCTAAATAACCAGTCTTGTTTTAGGGTAAAATCATGTGTTTTTTTCTCAATATATTTCCATTCCTTATACTTTATTTATTTATTTATTTATTTATTTAGGATAAATCCTATTATAATTTTTTATTACTATGTTATGTCAATCACCATACATGATATCATTAGTTTTCTTAGTAACCTTAGCCTCCAGTGAAAATTAAGTAGTAACCAATTGTGAACTGTTTGTTACACCAGAATTTTTTAGAACAAAAGTTTATGAATACATTGCATAATTTCTAAAACCATGATTTTCCATAGTACAAGTTTTAAATAAAGCATAAAGCAAGTTTATCAATAGACTCAATATCCTTAGTTTCTCTGCAATAATGGGCCAAAAGTAGACAAACTGATATTTATTCAGTAATCAATGCTTTAATATTCTATTTTATTTGGAAAAGACTTAGGTATCCAATGAATTCAATCCAATTTATCATTTAACTTACCAAAACTTTAAAGCTTGAGATTACCAAAGATTTTGATTTCAATTTTTTTAATTGAATCTGTTCTTATCAATTACCCATGAAAACTTTATGAGACAGACAAAATTAACCTATTTTTTTATATTTTAAATTAAAGTTAGTTGACATATAGTATATTATTAAGTTCAGGGTAGAGGTTAGTGATTTATCAGTTGCATATAACATCCAGTGCTCATTACATCAAGTGCCCTCCTTAATGCCCATCACCCAATTACCCCATTCCTCTACCTACCTCCTCTGAGTAACCCCCAATTTTTCCCTAGAGTTAAGAGTCTCATATGGTTTCCCTCTCTCTCTGTTTTTATCTTATTTTAATTTTCCTTCCCTTCCTCTATGTTCATCTGTTTTGTTTCTTAAATCCCACATATGAGTGAAATCATATGGTATTTGTCTTTCTCTGACTGACTTATTTCACTGAGTATAATACACTCTAGTTCCATCCATGTGGTTGCAAATGGCAAGATTTCATTCTGTTTGATGGCTGAGTGATATTCCATTGTACATATATACCACATCTTCTTTACCCATTCATCCATCAATGGACATCTGGGCTCTTTCCATATTTTTGCAATTGTGGACATTGCTGCTATAAACATTGGGGTGCATGTGCCCTTCAAATCACTATATTTGTATCCTTTGCATAAACACCTAGTAGTGCAATTGCTGGGTCATAGGGGGGTTCTTTTTCAAGTTTTTGAGGAAACCCCATACTGCTTTCCAGAGTGGCTGCACCAGTTTGCATTCCCAGCAGTGTACGAGGGTTCCCCTTCTCTGCATCCTTGCCAATATCTGTCATTTCTAACTTGTTAATTTTAATCATTCTGACCAGTGTGAGGTGATTTCTCATTGTGGTTTTGATTTGTGTTTCCCTGTTGATGAGTGATGTTGAGCATTTTTTCATGTGTCTATTGGCCATTTGTATGTCTTCTTTGGAGAATTGTCTGTTCATGATGTCTGCCCATTTCTTGACTGGATTTTTTTGTTTTTTGGTGGTATTACTTTTGAGAAGTTCTTTATAGATTTTGGATACTAGCCCTTTATCTGATATGTCATTAGCAAATATCTTCTCCCATTCCATAGGTTGCCTTTTAGTTTTGTTGATTGTTCCCTTTGCCATGCAAAAGCTTTTTATTTTGATGAAGTCCCAATAGTTCATTTTTGCTTTTGTTTTCCTTGCCTCTGGAGACATATCTAGCAAGCAATTGTTGCGATCAAGGTCAAAGGGGTTGCTACTTGTGTTCTCTAAGATTTTGATGGATTCCTTTCTCACACGTTCATCCATTTTGAACTTATTTTTGTGTATAGTGTAAGAAAGTAGTCCAGTTTCATTCTTCTGCATGTCACTGCCCAGTTTTCCCAGCACTGTTTGTTGAAGAGATTGTCTTTTTTCTATTGGGTATTCTTTCCTGCTTTGTCAAAGATTAGTTCACTGTAGAGTTGAGGGTCCATTTCTGGGTTCTCTATTCTGTTCCATTAATCAGTGTGTCTGTTTTTTTTTACCAGTACCATACTATTTCGATGATTACAGCTTTGTAATGCATCTTGAAGTCTGGGATTGTGATGCCTCCTGCTTTTCTTTTCTTTTCTTTTTCAACATCTCTTTGGTTATTTGGGGTCTTCTCTTGTTATGCACAATTTAGAATTGTTTGTTCCAGGTCTGTAAAAAATGCTGGTGTTATTTTGATAGGGATTGCATTAAATGTGTAGATTGCTTTGGGTAGTATAGACATTTTAACAATATTTTTTCTTCCAATCCATGAGCATGGAATGTTTTTCCATTTCTTTGTGTCTTCCTCAATTTCTTTCATAAGTGTCCTATAGTTTTCAGAGTGCAGATCTTTTATCTCTTTGGTTAGGTTTATTCCAAGGTATCTTATGGTTTTTGGTGCTATTTTAAATAGCATTGATTCTGCTGCTTCTTTGTTGGTGTACAGAAATCAACAGACTGCTGTGCACTGATTTTATATCTTGAGACTTTGCTGAATTCCTGTATGAGTACTAGTAATTTTTTGGTGGAGTCTTTCAGGTTTTCCACATAAAGTATCATGTCATCTGCAAAGAGTGAGAGTCTGACTTCTTCTTTGCTGATTCAGATGCCTTTTATTTCTTCTTGTTGTCTGATTGCTAAGGCTAGGACTTCCAGTACTATGTTAAACAACAGTGAAAATTAACCTAAGTCATCTTTTTTGCTGACAAATTGCAGCAGAGGTAACATGAGTTCATTTGACCTTTAGTAAACCTAGGTAGAAAGAAGTTTTATATTTAGTCCTGATAACTCTAAAGACATGTCTGTTTTAATTAAGCCAACAAACTTAAGTTAGCTTAAATACCAAATATGCTGTACCTATGTTCAGTAGAAAGTAACTTAATTGGTTCCCCGTTGTCAATTTTACTTGGGGCTCTTGTGGGGATATCTGAAATGGACAGTTTAAGTCAGTGGGAACACTTGGGCCCCTAATGGTTCAGTTTGAACCTCATAATGAGGCAAGCCATCAGCTTGAGGTGCTTTTATTTCCCCCTCTTTGGTAGTAAGTGTAGGAGTAGCAGGAGTCAATGATGTCAGAGGCAGTGAGGATGGTATAGGAGCTAGTTATGCAATTCATGCCCATGGGGGTGCCCAGACAGGAGGAGGGGGAGGTAGAGGCAGCAAGGCTGGAAGGGGATAAAAAGCCCACAAGGCAGAAAAAGAGGACTCCTGGACCTAAAACTCATCAACTTGGACAGATGAACAGGAACACTTTCTTGTTGTTGTTTGTTGTTGTTATTGTTGTTGTTTTCACCAACAAAAAACGAAAATAGATAGTCCATGTTGGGCTGGAGAAAACAGGGCACATCCCTGAAACAAAATAAGTTTCACAGCTGTTTGGGAATATTCCTTAAAGACCACATCTCAAGGTAGACCAACCAGACAATTGGCTCCAATTATCATAGCCACTAACTGGGGAAACTAATGAGAGAGAAAACCCTAATATAACAATATAACAAGAGTCAGTCATCCAGTCCTCTCAAGATATATTTCAATCTGACACACACACAAAAAGCAAACAGAGGAGTCAAGTGACTCAGGAAAAACAGAGGGATATATGCACAAGATCTTGGCAGCAACCTGTTTACAAAAGAGACAAGGGGGGTGGGCGCATAGAGAACTTGACAGAACACAGGTAAGGTGGAAGTTTAACAGAAGCTGAAGGGCCTGAGGCAAATGAACTGTTGGTGGATTGAGGGGCAGAAAGTGTATAGGCAGATCAGGGTTTTGGTACAGGGCCAGAAAGGCCTGACTATATAGAATTTTGTTCCATTTTACAGAAGAAATCAAGTTGTAATATTGTGTTATAGCTAAGACTACCATTTTTTTTTTCAAACTTCTTCATTCTCTAGTTTATATTGAGGCCAACAGTGTTACAAAAGAAATGGACTTGGGAAGTAAGCATAGGAGTTGTCAGGGTCAAACTGGTTCTAACTTTTCAAGATGCATCTCAAGGGAGTGTCAGGTGGGATTGAGGATCGGTTACTCATTTAAAGGAGAGCTAAACAGTGACAGTTGCCTTGGGGTTCCTGCTGAACCCTAAGAGCATCACCTTAGATAGTCAGGGTCCAAAGGGATATCTCCCTTTAACCATCAAAGTATTGTCCCTGGTTCAGGTGGGCACCTGGATCCTGCAGACATCCTCAGCCTCATGCACCTCCAGAACAGGGAACACCTGCTCATCCTTCCTTTCAATCAACATGAATTTCCTCAGAAAACTCAGGAAAAGGCACTGAGATTTAACTTAATCTGGCAAAGCAGTTTTTGTTTTGTTTTTTAGGCCTTTTAATGGGAGCTGATCCTGGTGTCTCAAGACATACCTTAGAGGAGAATCTTTAGAGACAGAGGTGGAACTTTCCATTGTCTTCAGGGAAAGAGTTGACAGAGAACCTCAATAGAAGCCCAGAGTCCGTTATTCTGAGGACAGTTGATTCTGTGCTATGATATCAATTGGACCTTAATTTGGAACTCTCTCAGTTCTGAGGATGAGTGAACTGTGGGCATCCCCAGCCTGCTGTCCATTTTCCTCATGACCATGGCAGTGGGTGGCATGACCTGGTGTCCCAGGGCATGTACTTCATCTTGGTGCCTGTAGTTGTAGGAGTGTCAGCCTTCCTGAAGATTCCACTGGGAACAATAACAATGGTGTCCCATAAGTAACCCTGAAATCCTAGGGTGGATTCCCCAGAGGAAGACATCATTATGACTCCAAGATCTCTGAATAGCTCATTCCCATTATTCTGATAGGCCTTTCAACAGTTGGTGGCAGATAATGGCTGCCAGGCATGAGGGTCCCTTTTATGGTCTATTTCTTGTCAAACCCATAGAAATCTTTTGATCTCTTTTTGCCACCAGTTCAGGTGAAATTAACCTCTATTTTTTTTTTTTTTTTAATTCTCTGCATCCCTGAATTGCTTTGGTTGAATGCCATTCAGTTAAGTGATGATTAAGGCAAACCCACAGGGAAAAGTCTCATTGGGCAGGGTCCCTTTCTAGGAAGTAAAATGGCTTATAACAAATTGTATGATGACCTGTACAAACACAACAATGTGGGTTACAGGATCTCTGTGATAGGTGGCAGAACATCTTGCAGGTCTCCTTGCACCATCGCCAGCAGAGGAGAATGTGGAATAGCTATGAGAGGAATCTGGAGGGGAGTGGGGGGCGGGGCGGAATCACAGCATCCCATAATCCAAGAGACCTGAAAATATCTGGACACTGAACAGCATAAGGGCAAGCCTCTACCACTCTCAGGATTGCCTTTCAAAGTGAACTCCAATGCATTCGCTCTACCTGGTGTTAGTTTTGAACTGTCCCAGTTGTCAGATGGAGCAGACGGTAATATGCTGGAACATTCCATAGTCCGTCAGAAAAGATGAGAGAAATAAGCATAAGACACTAACACGTAAGAGAAAGACCAGAAATATTTCTCATGAGATAGAGACAGCCTGGGAATATGGGACAGTCATGTAAGGATCAGTGTAATGGATCTAGTGACAACACTTGTATTACTTCGATGAGCAGCTGGAAAGCACTTTTTAACATGTCTCGGTTTCTCTGACTGGAAGTTTAAGACATCTAGGAAGGCTGGGAGCACTTGATGATCAATCCTTATGTGTGTGTCCCCAGGCATGCTAGAAATTAATTACTATGAAAGGGAGTTCCCTACAAGACTGCTAACATCTCGAGGAATAACTCAGACATTTCCCTGAGGTCTTTAGTCACCTAAGAACACCTTTTGGTGGGAAGGACCAAGTGTCACTTTATTCTTTGGACCTGAAAATCGGTCTCTCATAAATGCTGAAAGACTGTCCTGTTCCTAGGTAGATAGGAAAGAGCGAGTAGAACAAGGAGGAACAGTGTTGACTAAGCAACTCTCCAGAACAAGGGAGGTGAGATTTGGAGACTCACAGATGATGAGGGTCACTCAAACTGCTGTTACCTCTTCCTGATCACCAAAAAGATGTTGCCTAGTGAACTGGGAAGTCCCTGGGCCCTGGAGTGTCGACCCAGCCAGAACCTAAGGAGTCACTGAACATTCTTGGTCTTGTCATAAGAAGGAATTCAAAGACAAACAGCATAGTAGATGAATAACAAGAAGGAAAGCTTATTAAAGTGAAAAGTGCACTCTGGAGATACAAGAGCAAGTGAGAGAGCAAGAGATGAGAGAGAGCACATGGCTGGATTTCTTTTATTGATAGTTGTTAACTAGGGTTGGAATATTCATTACTTGGGGAGGGAAGCAGGGTTTCTAGCTTTTTCTTCCTGATTTGGTCAGGGGTTTCTTGTCATGGCATCTGCGATTTGGGGCCTCTCTGGTTTGATCTAGCTTTTTGTGGAATGCTGATCTTCCCTAGCTGGCCATGACTTCCTTGATGTTGACCTCAAGGCAACCTGTTAGAACCTAACTGACTGCCTACTCTAACAAAAACATTTGGTATGGTGAGTAGTTCATTTAATATAGAGAGACTACCAGATAATGGAGTTGGAAAGAAAAGGTTATAATTAGCCTCAGCCTAAGGTTTCTGAACATTATTATTTGGCAAAGGGAAGTTTATGAATGCCTCTATTCATAAGTATGATGCTGTAGGTTTGTAAGGAAATATAGCTTAAATGATAGAACAAATTGAGGTGGAGAGAGGAAGAGGGACAGGAGAAAGTGTTAGGAGGCCACTGCTATTGGCCAGTGAGAAAAACTCCAGGCTGAATTTCAGAATTGAAGAGGGACCCAGATTTGGCACATTTTCTGAATTATAATCATAGAATATAGTGAAATATTAGAAGGGAAAGTTGAGGTAAAACTATATGTCAAGGAAAATGATACCTTATATTTTATTCTGTTTTATTTTTCTTTTCCAAGGAAATACATGGATAACAAAGCCATAGGAAAATAGGTAATATAGAAAAAGTAAAAGTTATGGGGTGGTATGAAAATAATAAGGTTCAGGGGTCTATAGGATATTCATATAGGTATATTGATTAGACACTTAGAGTTTTGGAAGATAAATCCTAGAAATGGGCTACTAATATTGACAATTAGAAAGTGAAGGGTCTACACTGATTGAACATCTACTGCAAGCCAGTAATTTTTTCATAATTATTTTAATTATTAGTCTGTATAACCTAAGAAAAGCAGTTTTGGTAGAATGGTACAAATGATATAGAAATAAATGAATTTGTGTACCTTGTAGGAATGTGTGGACATATGTATATAAATATGAAATGTGGACTTGGGAAAATAATGTCTATGATATTGTCTTTTTAATTGGATGGTAAAGAAAGCATATGCCATTTTTTCTAGAGGGGCCATTCCTGTTTTCTGATTATGTCCTCTGGTGACATATGTCTCCAGAAATTGTGTCCACAAGCTTTGCTCCAAGGCCAAAGGCATCCTGGAGACACTGACAAATAGGTTAGTAAATTACCATATCCAAGATTAAAGCTGGTGATAACTGCAAATCAGAAAGTAATTGATGATGCTACACAGTTTGTCGAAATTCAAATCCCTAGTCAACAGCATGACTCCCTGAAGAAAGGCATCTTCCTACTACCCATTTGTTGTTATGCACTGTACCAAAATTAAGTGACAGAGTTTAGAAAAGACATGATATAATAAAATTCCTTATACCTTTTTGTGCTAAATTATAGAATTATCTCTTACAGTCTAAGAAACCACTTCATTGATCAGTCATTTATACTTATATCTGGGCAATTTTCTCTAATTAGAACATATATAGTTATCAAAATAGACATTTAAATGTTATACATCTTTTATGTATTTGAAGCTTTCAAATGTACTCTTCTCCATGGAAGACTCTGGGGTGGGGAACTATGAAATGATTTTAATTCAAGCCACTTCCTCCCATGACACACCTGTGTGAATTACAGAAAACTTAACCATGATGTTCTAGGCACCACAGTTAGTCTTCAATTTTGAAATTACACTCTTTAAACAGAGTCACAAAACACCCTTTCATTTCAGTGATGTGAAGCAAGTCCCTCTGCTTCAATTAAGAGCAATTGGAGGGAACAGTGATAACAGAAGTCCACCTCCAAGCAGCGTATAACGAGACGATTAAGGGCTCTGGCGGTTAGCCAGACTGCCAGGCTGTTTTTCATGTCTCTTACTTCACTGACAGCACCTTCATGACATTTGTACCTTGACGCCAGAAGTACTAACAGCTGCAGCACCAGTGGTAGAAAGTCAGGAAAGACCTTTTTCAGCTTTAGTTGCTCTCACAGATTGTCAGCACCCCAAGAGAACAAAGTCTGTAAAAACTGACTCTGGCTCGCTATATCCGTTGTGAAGAGTTTTGGTGTGGTGTCTGAAAGCAATTCTGTTCCGTGACATTGGACTTAGGGGAGGTAAGAGTTTTTCAAGATAGAAGACACGTGTGGTAAGCGTGTGATAAATGGCAGTAACAAGGTTGGTCTGGGAGTTCATGGTTTTGTGAAATGAAATATTTCAACAAAATTCTGTGCTCGGTTATTTGCTATAGACAACCCTTTTGACCCCAAACTGAGGAAGCCAAAAAAGACTAAAGGACAAAAATTCTAGTTACCTTGACGTTGGATGGTATTCTTAACTAATAGCGATAGATGCGGCACTCTGACTTCTAGTGGCTGCTACTAATGACAGAGCTTCGGGCTGTCAGGAAATGAAAAAGGTCAGGAGACAAGTGCACATATGTGAAAAAGGAGTTCAAATAATAAATGTTTATTTTTGGAACTGTGCCAGTCTGTCTTGGTGTTTGCAGGGTTATTCTTGGCACATCAGTGTGTCACTAACATTTGGACATGCTCTTGAGAACCAAGGTCCTAAAAGGCAAACACTACTATCAGGGGGCCACTATGCATTGACAGGTCTTTTTCACAAATTAAGTTTCTTTCTATCATGTTAGTGTTGCTACCATTTTGGTCTGAAAAATGTGAATAGTTATTTAGCTAAACCTAATTACCTTTCCATAATTGGAAGAGCATTTAAAAGGAGCTATTATACAACAAGTAACTTACTACAAAACAGTTTCCTATAAATGTATTGATACTAATAGCATATGGGAAGGGTATGTGGATATAGCATATGAGAAGTTTTTGTAAAAAGTCTGTATTTTTAATTTCATGCTAACAGAGCTGTCTCTGTACTTTTCTGAAAACTCCATATTTGAAAAGCTGATTATAGAACTTTGTCTTATTTATATTTTAAATATTCCAGATACCCGATGAAAAAAATCTTCAAATGGTATAAAAATGCACAAACATAAGAGAAATATTTAAGAGAAATGAGTAATCTATTAATAACTTTAAGTAAATAAATCTAAAAGAAACGGGAAAGGGAGAGAAAAAAATTCTAATTAAGCATAGTCCAATCACTTTGCCCATTAAATTCTGTTTTCTTCATGTACATTCTGATGTCCAAAGGAGTTAAGAGAACTATTTGATTTCGTGTAGCTGATGAGTGACTAGGATTCAGTATGCCTACTCCGAATTCCAGGGTCCTTTCTAATGTAATATTCCTGAACATGCTCAGAAAGCTAAAACATCAGAGTATTTTTCTTTTGGCACTTTGTTGTGATTCATGTCAAAATGGAAACTTAAACATGTGTTGAAGTTTGTGAAGAACATAAATACATTGATTAGGTATGATAGAATTGCACCATAGTAATTTCAAAAATGTTTGAGAATTAAATGCATTCTTCTTTTGTTTTGTTTTGTTTTGCAATTAACTCTGCATTGAGCTGTCAGAGTGAGAGAAGCCTTGGGAAAAAAAGAGCTATGCATCACATGTCCACAGGGAAGTCTGCAAAATTTTTCCGTTTCATTGCTAATGAGTCATTTTCACCTGACTCCTGCTCCCACCACTTCCCCCCCTGAAGAGCCAGCTGTCATTTTCCACAGCTGAATGGGTTTGGTACCAGACAGGTGGCAGCAGGGTGGGGAAGAAATTGTGTCAGTGGGATGTAGTTAATCTGGAATTAGGATGATCCACCTGGTATCATTAAAAATTGTATCATAAATGGTTCGCTACAATATAAACAAAACTTAAAAGTTAAGGTTCTCAATATCCTTGAAAAGACAAGAATATTTAACATTAACTGAATATTTGAGCAGTCTTCTACACAGTATTAGACTAATAAAGTCTAAATGTAGAAATGACAGTGTTTTATATCCTATTTATAGGAAAAATGGATTGGGCTGTGTTATTCTAGATTCTGACATTTATTTACTCTGTAACCTCCTGTGTGCTATAGGTTCTCTGAAAAAAAAAAAGTGTCTTGACATCAGTAAAATCTGGTTGAAGCTTAAATGGTTTAATATATTTGGAAATAAGGTAAAAGTTAAAGGAGGATGTGAGGTTAAGAAAGTGTGATACTTTTCTTAAAAAAGATTTTATTTATTTATTTGACAGAGAGAGAGAGCACAAGCAGGGGGAGCAGCAGACAGAGGGAGAAGCAGGCTCCCTGCAGAGCAGGGAGCCCAATGAGGAGCTTGATCCCAGGACTCCAGGATTATGACTTGAGCCGAAGGCAGACACTTAATGACTGACCACCCAGGCGCCCCATTGTGATACTTAGTTTTATGTGTCAACTTGACTGGGCCACTGGGTGCACAGACATTTGGTCATTCTGAGTATGTCTGTGAGGGTGTTTCTGGATGCAATTAACACTTGAATCTATAGGCTGAGTAAAGTGGAGTACCCTCCCTAATGTGAGTGGACCCTATCCAATCAATTGAATGCCTGGATAGAACAGAAAGGCTAACTTTCTAGTGAGTAAGGGGATTCCTCTTGCCTTCAAGTTCAAACATCAATTTTTTCCTGTCTTCAGACTTGAACTGAAACATAGGTTCTTCTTGGGTTTTAGGCCAAGGCCTGCCAACCTTCAGACTGTAGCTATAACAGTTGGCTCTCCTGGTTCTCAGGCCTTCAGAATTAGACTGCTCTCCTGCATCTCCAGGTTGCTTACTCCAATGTTGGGACCTCTTGGTTTCCATAATTACATTTCCCATTAACCTAATTCCTGGTAGTATATTTATATAAGTATAAATATATCCTTATTAGTTCTGTTTCTCTGGAAACACTAATATAGAGAGGATGTTTATATATTTTTAAGATGGAGGAGACAGATGTATTTAAATAGTGTTAAGAATAATTCCATTGAGTCTCTGAGTAGTAAGGTATGTGATCAAACTAGGGAATTCCATGTCCACTTCTCCACTGATGTACCTCTTTTATTAAGCATAGCCATTGGTCCTATGCAATGTTATGCAAAGTCTGTGTCATGGCTCAAACATTTGGTAACTTCTTTAAGAGTGGTGCATGCTGAAGACAGAAGGGCAAGAAAAAGAAAACCATACCTAAAAATATATGTTGATTCTAGTGAGGGAGAATCCTCTCCCCTTCCAGGTGGGAAGGATACCAACATATTTAACTTGCTACCAAGCAGCTGATTAAAGTCCTCATGGAATAGGGCCAGATTGGTGGCAGTGGGTGGGCTTAGCCTAGTTTGGACATTCTGTTCTGGTAGTAATTGGATCAGCTTTATTGAGTGAGTGCTCATGTTGTTGGGCCCCATGGCTAACCTCTGTCTTTGACAAGGTTGCCACTCTGTCTATGAGTCCCCATGCTAATACTAGACTGACTGATAACAGGGACAGGCTCTAGTTAGTTGGACAAGATACTCTGTGTATTTGTTTGTGTGTTTGTTTGTAATGTTTGTATTTGTTTTGTAATGTCTCTTTCTAGTGGGTGGTAGAGTGCCCAACCTCATATATGGTAAACATACCTTAACACAATATCATAGACGGGGTGGCTTAAA
This sequence comes from Mirounga angustirostris, assembly GCF_029215605.1. Lineage (NCBI taxonomy): Eukaryota > Metazoa > Chordata > Mammalia > Carnivora > Phocidae > Mirounga > Mirounga angustirostris. Next base: position 77,280,242 of record NW_026991721.1, read on the forward strand.
AAACAGAAGTATATTTTCTCACAATTTTGGAGGCTAGAGGGTCAACATCAAGGTATTGCTAGGTTTGATTACTTCTAAGGCTCTCGGCTTGCAGATGACAACCTATTCTTTGTGCCTTCACAAAGAATGTTTCTGGTTCAAATTTCCTCTTCTTTTTTTTTTTTAAGATTTATTTATTTATTTGAGAGAGAGAGAGAGAGTGCCTGAGCAGGGGGAGAGGCAGAGGAAGAGGGAGAGAGAGAGAATCTCAAGCAGACTCCCTCCTGAGCATGGAGCCCGATGTGGGGCTCAAGAGCCTGAGATCATGACCCGAGCTGAAACCAAGTCATATACTCAACTGACTGAGCTATGCAGGTGCCCCATCAAATTCTTATAAGGACACCATTATAATGGATTAAGGCCTACCTAAAGACCTCATTTTAATTAATTACTTCTTAAGACCTTATCTCCAAATATGGTTACATTCTGAAGTATTGGGGTTTAGGACTTCAGCATGAGTTTTGGAGGGGCACAATTCAGCCCATAACACCAGTCTTCTAATCTTTTTCCTTCCAGCCCCTGGACAATGAATCAAGCCATTTGCTACTGTCCACTGTATTTTTATGTATTCTTACTTTAGGCTATTTCTCTTTCAACAGAAACTGGATGACCAGATTTACTATCTCTTGAAAGAATCCCCCCCAACCCCCACCCCTCACTCAGGATATATTTCAGAGTCAGCTTATCATAGTATGTGCTTATTTTCAGGATGCACACACACACTTAAGGGTACCTCGTTCCTAAATAGGATTTTTTTTCTTTTAAAGATTTTATTTATTTATTTGACAGAAAGAGAGACAGCAAGAGAGGGAATACAAGCAGGGGGAGTGGGAGAGGGAGAAGCAGGCCTCCTGCTGAGCAGGGAGCCTGATGTGGGGCTCGATCCCAGGATCCTGGGATCATGACCTGAGCCGAAGGCAGACACTTAATAACTGAGCTACCCAGGTGCCCCCTAAATAGGAATTTTAATATGAATAGAAGTTCTTCAGGTGGACAAGTCATTTAAAGCACAGAACAGTACTAGATCCTGTCTTGGAGTTAATATGCTGCCAATAAACATTAAATATGAATTAAGTTCTAGCTATAAGGTTTTTTAAAATGTTAAATTCATTTATTTGTTTTTCTAATCATTGACACATTGGAAATGAAAAATTAAAAGCAGATTCTATTAAAGACAGTCATCCTGCAAAAAGTCCTAAAAGATAAGCTAAAAAAAAAAAAAAAAAGATACATGCTATATGCATTAGAGAGAATTTGAAATAGAGGAATTAGGAATGTAGAAGAGAAAAGGAAAATATCAGGTGACTTTTTTTTTTTTTAATTTTAGGCTGGTTATAAGGATTTTTTTTCCCTTTGTGCAAACCCAAAATCCCTGTTAAAATGACAAAAATCAGCAGACTTACATAAGATAAATTCATGGTGACCAAAGGTGAGTGAAGCAGGGTTATGAATAATGAGACATCTCACCTCCTTTTTGGTTAAGTCACCTAGGATTTCTGGGTGAGGTTTGATCTACTTTTAAAAGAAATGGAGAAAAAAGATAGGTTGGCAAAGGTCATAACTTTGTACAAGGTAGAACTTGAGATATAGCAACTAACATGTAAAACTGAGTTTAGAAAGAACTTTATCATCTTGAAACTTTTATTATAATCCTTTGAGTAGACAGAGGATCTGACATCATTATTTCCATTTTAAGGCATTAGCTCAGAAATGCTAAATGACTTTCTCAAAATCTAAGAGTGGCAGAAGCCTAAGGAAATCTGACTGATTCCAGATGTAACAGTCTCTTCACTACAACACACTGTCTTAAAAGACAGGCATGAGCTTATTGAGAATACAAGAGTGGAAAGTTTTGCTTCTGAGAAGCAAACTGGAGGAGGGAATTTAAAAACAATAAGAACCATAACACAGTCATTCATTATAATTTCTTATTTTGCTATATTAATTCATAATTAAAGCAGGAAATAATAATTAGTATTATTTATCAAATGCTCAATATAGGTCATGCACTTTGGTAAGCTTATGTGCATTATTTCATTTAATTTTCTCATTAATTCCATGAAATAGGAAACAAAAATGATGTGCCATATCTTCACTAAAAAGTAATGACAATAATGGGGACACAGAATTCTGACTCCCAAATAATTCTTCCTAATGAAAGTCAAAATTGAAAGAAACGTAACTCTTTACATCCTTAAGTAAGCTTTTGCTGTTTACTCAGGTACTTAACACTCTGCCAAAATTTACAAACTTCAGAAAAAAAATCAGCTTCCTTTTTTTCTTTTTTTTAATTCTGTGCCCTAAGGGATGAGTAGAAATGTATAATTGTCACATCTTAAGAAAAGAAGGAAGGGAGAAAGAAGGAAGGAAAAAAGAAAGGAATTAGAAAGAGGGAAGGAAGGCAGGAGAAAGGTAGAGATAAAAGATGTGAAAATGAAATAAGTGTGTAATCCCTCTGCTCATAATTCCTCACAAAACTAGACAACATTTTTACTTCTTAAAAGCACAATGATTGGGTTTTGAAGTGAACTTAGAATATATTGTTTCCTCACATAGTGTTGTACATGTAGTGTGAAATTGAAAAAAAATTAATTTACAGTGACTAAAAAAAAGTTATTTTGTGTACTACAGGGATATCTAGAATTTAGACTTGATGTCAGAAATGCAGGGCAGGATTAGAGAAAATCACTGGTTGACTGATGAAATTACTGATATTCCACCCTGTCGATTCCAGTGTTAATCTCTTGTGGTTCCAACTAATATAAATAAGAACCATAAAGATCAGTAATCTTTGGTCATGAAGTTACTAGCAACTGAAATACTTTTTCTCAATCTAATCATGATATATGCAGGACAGGTTTCCTTTAACTTTTGGTAGTATCTTAACATGGAATTTGAGTTAATGGCCTTCAATTACTTTGAAGTCAGCAAGCTAATGTTTCAAAGCTTATATTCCAGCTTAGTTATTTGAAATAAAATGTATTATATATATGGGTAGCTTTGCTCTGGTTTTTATGTTGGCACATTCATAAATCTATCAAAGAGTAAATTTAGAAAAATACAAATTTCACTGAGTAGAGAATTTCATTGGGACAGTGAACTTCATTAGAAGTAAAAGAACATGGATGGCCCCATACATGTAAATTCCTTCCAGGTAACCAAACAAGGTGCATTTATACAATATTTTCAAACATGTTAAAATGTAAGTCACTTATAAGATTTTAATAACCAATACATATTTCAAATTTCTTTTTTTCTTTTTTTCTTTTTTTAAAGATTTTATTTGTTTATTCATGAGAGAGAGAGAGGGAGAGGCAGAGGCAGAGGGAGAAGCAGGCTCCCCGCAGAGCAGGGAGCCCGATGCGGGACTCGATCCCAGGACCCTGGGATCATGACCTGAGCTGAAGGCAGACACTCAACCGACTGAGCCACCCAGGCGTCCCCATATTTCAAATTTCTTAAATCAAGGGAATAATAAAGATAATTTAATAAATATTAGGTATAGCATAGAACTATTATAAAAACTTTTAAAAACCTGAAATATAGGTATAAGTTAATGTGTTAACTGTTTTTTTGTGTGTGTGTTGTTGTCGTTTTTATTTCATCTTTTTTAAAAAGTTGATTTTTTTTTAATTTAAATTCGAGCTGGTTAACACACAGTGAAATATTAGTTTCAGGTGTAGAATTCAGTGATTCGGCACTTATATAAAACACCCAGTGTTCATCAATACTAGTGTCCTCCTTAACCCATCACCCATTTAACCCATTCCCCACCCACTTCTCTCCCACTAACCTTTAATTTGCTCTCTATAGTTAAAAGTCTGTTTCCTGGTTTGACTGTCTCTCTCTCTCTTTAAAGATTTTATTTATTTATTTGTGAGAGAGAGAATGCACACAAACGGGGGGGGGGGGGCAGCAGGCAGAGGGAAAAGCAGGCTCCCCGCTGAGCAAGGAGCCCAATGCAGGACGCAACTTGAGCCTGGGATCATGACCTGGGCCAAAGGCAGACTCTTAACTGACTGAGCTGTCCAGGCATTCTTCTTCTTCTTCTTCTTCTTTTTTTTTTTTTTTTCATATGTTCATCTGTTTTGTTTCTTAAATTCCACATATGAGTGAAATCATATGGTATTCGTCTTTCTCTGATTGACTTATTTTGCTTAGCACACTACTCCCTAGTTCCAACCATGTTGTTGCAAATGGCAAGATTTCATTCTTTTGTTATGGCTGCATAATATTCCATTGTATATATAGACCACTATCCATTCACCAATCTATGGACATTTTATAATGCTGCTCTAAACATCAGGGTGTATGTATCCCTTTGTTTTCCTTTAGGTAAATACCTAGTAGTACAATTGCTGGATCACAGGATAGTCATATTTCTGACTTTTTAAGGAACCTTCATACTGTTTTCCAGAGTGACTGCACCAGTTTGTATTCTCGCCAATGGTGCATGAGGTTTCCTTTTTCTTTACATTCTTGCCAACACTTAGTTTTCCTTGGGTTTTGATTTTAGTCATTCTGACAGGTATGAGGTGGTATCTCATTGTGGTTTTGATTTGTATTTCCCTGATGATGAGTGACATTGAGGATCTTTTCATGTGTCTGTATGTCTTCTTTGGAGAAATGTCTGTTCATGTTTTCTGCCCATTTTTTAACTGGATTATTTGGTTTTTAGGTGTTGAGTTTTATAAGTTCTTAAATATTTTGGATACAAACCTTTTATCAGATCTGTCATTTACAAATATATTCTCCCATTCCATGGGTAGCCTTTTAGTTTTGATGATTGTTTCCTTCACTGTGCAAAAGCTTTTTATCTTGATCAAGTCCCAATGCTTTATTCTTATTTTTGTTTCGCCTGCCTCAGGAGACATATCTAGTAAGAAGTTCCTATGGCTGATGTCAAAGAGGTTACTGCTTGTGTTCTTTTCTAGGATTTTTATGGTTTCCTATCTCACATTTATATCTTTCATCCATTTTGAGCTCATTTTTGTGTAAGGTATAAGGAAGAGGTCCAGTTTCATTCTTTTGCATATTGCTGTCCAGTTTTCCCAACACCTCTTTTTTTAAAAGACTGTCTTTTTTCCATTGGATATTCTTTTCTGTTTTGTCAAAGATTAATTGACCATATAGTTATGGGTTTATTTCTAGGTTTTCTATTTTGTTCTATTGGTCTATGTGTCTTTGTTTGTGCAGTAGCATACTGTCTTGATCACTACAGCTTTGTAGTATACCTTGAAGTCCAGAATTATGATGCCTCCAGATTTGTTTTTCTTTTTCAAGGTAGCTTTGGGTATTCGGAGTCTTTTTTGGTTCCATACAAATTTTAAGCTTGTTTGCCCCAGCTCTGTGAAAAATGCTAGTGATATTTTGATAGGCATTGCATGAAATACGTTGATTGCTTTGGGTAGTATAGACATTTTAACAATATTTGTTCTTCCAATCCATGAGCATGGAATGTCTTTCCATTTCTTTGTGTCATCTTTAATTTCTTTCATCAATGTTTTATAGTTCTCAGAGTTCAAATCTTTTACCTCTTTGGTTTGGTTTATTCCTAGGTATCTTAAGGTTTTTGGTGTGATTGTAAATGGGAATAATTCCTTGATTTCTCTTTGTGCTGCTTCATTATTGGTGTATGGAAATGCCATAGATTTCTGTACATTGATTTATATCTTGCAATTTTACTGAACTCATTTTCTAGCAATTCTTTGGTGGAGTACTTTAGGTTTTCTAAGATTTTTATTTATTTGTCAGGGAGAAAGAGAGAGAGAGAGAGAGAGAGAGCTGCAGTGCAAGCACCAGCAGGGGGAGCCGCAGGCAGAGGGAGAAGTAAGCTTCCTGCTGAGCAAGGAGCCTGATGTGGGACTGGATCCCAGAACCCTGGGATCATGACCTGAGCCAAAGTCAGACACTTAACCAACTGAGCTACCCAGGCGATCCGAGGCCTTTTACTTATTTTTATTGTCTGATTGCTGAGGCTAGGACTTCTAGTACTATGTTAAATAACAGTGGTTAGACTGTCTTTTTCCTGACTGTAGAGAAAAGCTCTCAGCTTTTTCCCATTAAGAAAGATAGTAGGAAGGGAGAAATGAAGGGGGGGGAATCGAGGGGGAGATGAACCATGAGAGACTATGGACTCTGAGAAACAAACTGAGGGTTCTAGAGGGGAGGGGGGTAGGGATTGGGTTAGCCTGGTGATGGGTATTAAAGAGGACATGTACTGAATGGAGCACTGGGTGTTATACGCAACCAATGAATCACGGAAGACTACATCAAAAACTAATGATGTAATATATGGTGATTAACATAACATAATAAAAAAATTTAAAAAACTAATGATATAATGTATGGTGATTAACATAACATAATAAAAAAAAGAATGATATTAGCTGTGGGTTTTTCATGTATGACCTTTATGATATTGAGGTATGTTCCCTCTATCCCTACTTTGTTGAGGGTTTTTATAATGAAGGGATGTTGTATTTTATCAAATGCCTTTTCTGCATCTATTGAGAGGATCATATGGTTCTTATCCTATTTTTATTAATGTGGTGTATCATATAGATTGATTTGCAAATATGGAACTACGTTTGTAGTCCAGGAATAAATCCCACTTGAATGTGGTGAATGGTTCTTTTAATGTACTTTTTTGGATTTGATTTTCTAGTATTTTGTTGAAAATTTTTGGATCCAACTTCATCAGGGATATTGACCTGTAGTTCTCTTTTTTAGTGGAGTCTTTGGTTTTTGCATCAGGGTAATGCTGACCTCATTGGATGAATTTGGAAATGTTACTTCTATTTCTATTTTTTTGAGTAGTTTGAGAAGAATTTAAAATTTTCTTTAAAATTTTGGTAGAATTCACCTGGGAAACTATTTGGTCCTTTAAAATTTTGGTAGAATTCACCTGGGAAACTATTTGGTCCTGGACTTTTGTTTTTGGGGAGATTTTTTATTATTGATTCAATTTCTTTGCTGGTTATTAGTCTGTTCAAGTTTTCTGTATCTTCCAGTTTCAAATTTAGTAGATTATATATGTCTAGGAATTTATCCATTTTTTCCATGTTGTCCAGTTTGTTGGCATATAGTTTTTCGTAATATTCTCTTATAATCCTTTGTATTTCTGTATTGTTATTTGTTCTCTCTCATTGTGATTTTATTTATTTGGGTACTTTCTCTTTTCTTTTTGATAAGTCTGGCTAAGGGTTTATCAGTTTAATTAATTTTTTTCAAAGAACTAGCTCCTGGTTTCATTGATATGTTCTACTGTTTTTATTTTGGTTTGTTTTACTTTATTTTTTAGTTTTTATATTATTTATTTCTGATCAAATCTTTATTATTTCCCTTCTCCTTCTGGCTTTAGGCTTCATTTATTTTTCTTTTTGTTGTGCAGTTTGTTCTGTCAGTCCTCAGGTTGATTTCATGGGTATTCAGAATGATTTGATAGTTATCTAGTGGTGTTTGAGGGATGAGGCAAGCTTGGGGTCTTCCTGCTATTTCACTATCTTTGCTCTACCAACCTATTTCAGCTTTACTGAATTACAATTACAATTCAGCTTTACTGAATTACAAATTTGTAAGATACATAAATGTACATTGTGATGATTTGATGTACACACCTACTGTAAAAGATTTCCCCCATCTAGTTAATTAACACATCCATCAACTCATTTATTTATTTATTTGTTTATTTATTGTGAGAATATTTAAGCTTTACTATCTTAGGAAATTTCAATCATACAATAGAATTTTATCAACTTAGTCACCATGTTTTACTTTAGATCCTCAGATTTTTTTTAAGTCTTTTAGCTAAAAGTGTGTACCTTTTAACCAACCTCTCCTTATATCACCGATCCTCCAGCCCCTGGCAATCAGTTTTTGATTCTGTTTCTATGAGTTTGACTCTTCTATTAACTTTGGATTTAGTTTGTTCTTTTTCTAGTTCCTTGAAGTGTAAAGTTAGGTTGGTTATTTAAGATCTTCCTTTTTTCTTAATGTAGGATTTTGTTTTTGTTTTGTTTTTGCTATGCACTTCCCTCTTAGAATTGCTTTTACTGCATCCCATAAATTTTAATATGTTGTATTTCCATTTTCATTTATCTTAAGATATTTTTTGACTTCTCATTTGATTTATTCTTTGACCCATTGGTTGTTCAGTAGCATATTGCTTAATCTCCAAGTATTTTTAAATTTTCCAGTTTTCATCTTATATTTGATTTTGGCTTTCATACCACTGTGGTCAGAAAAGATACTTGATATGATTTCAATACTCTTAAAGTTATTGACTTATGATGTTTAACCTATTTCTATTCTTAAAGAAAGTTCCATGAATCCATAAAAAGAATGTGTATTCTTCTGCTGTTAGAAGGAATATTTTATAAATATGTTAAGACATTATGCTCTGGTGTGTAGTTTAAGTTCATTGCTTCCTTATTGATGTCCTGTGTGTATTATGTGTTAAATGTTTTAAGCTATTGCAATCCATGAGAATTGGATTAAAGTTATATTCTTCTGTGTTTATTATTAAATATAAATTATAAAGGAAAATTAAATCTGGAAAAGCAACGACTGACTAAATATCTAATGTTTAAAGTGTTATACCTATGTGTTGATATGGTTAACCAGTATAAGAGTATATGGTCATTTCCTGTATAACTAAATAGAGCCTGTTTCTTAACAGGTGACCTTCAAGGATTGTGATTTAGTGCCATTCAAGATCTACTAGCATCACTTTTGCATGACTACTGCAAAAAGATATCTTTATAGAAATCAGTTCTTTTTTGAAGTTTATAACGTGGACCCTGTTTTCAGAAAGCAGGTACAGTTCATTTTTTTATTAATCTGCCTTTATAGTTGAAATGAATTTTGAAGGGGAAAAAATACATAAAACGTGTGTGTCATTTATGACACTCCTTAACAACAGCTCAATATATTAAAGTTAATATTTTATATACTCAAAAGTAGTGTTTTATCTTTAAATTGAAAAAAGCTTGATTGTATCAAACTCTACAGATATTGTGAAGATAATATTAATGAAAAATAGTAAACTATTTTGTCTTTATTAAATTTACAGTTTTATATGAGCATGGCAAGAACATGAAGATCGTGTTAAATTGTTGGAAACAATAAGAGAAACAGTCCTCTGATGTACCAGCCTCTATTTCTTTCTTAACAAACATATAATATGCTAGTGGGGAGATTTTGTTCCTTTTGATGGCTTGGGTTGGAAAACAGTCCTTAACTTATTCAAATAGGAAGTCATGAGCAGAATGAGTTTGAGACATCCCCACCTTCATAGGGAATCTTCTGAGTGAAAGTGATTATTACAGAGTTTGCTCAGCTGCTCCACATTCTTATATACTTATTTAACAACCCAAATCATTAAATAGTAATTGTATCTATTTGCATCTAAGAGTCCTTTAAAATTAATACATTAAAATATTTTAGAATACATGATTAGATCCATGTTTATTATTTATGTGTAAGTGGACATCAACAGATCATCTCAAATTAATTCCACCACCATGTACTGCTTGACTATAATATTTATGATATATCTTTAGATAATCAACCAAATAGGTCAATTCACTTTTATATAGAATTCATTATCTTTGTTTTCTAATTATTTATAAAATATTGACAGTATCATACCTAATTTCAAGGCTTCCATATATCTATCCTCTAATTTGTTAGGTTAACTCAAGTTAATTGATTCAAAATATTGGAAAGTATTTTACTCAGTCTATTCTTTGTTTTCAGTATCTTCAGTCTTAAAAATCGGAGTTAAAGAAGGAAAGTGACTAAATCTGAATTTGGGGGTAGTTCTGGAAGAGAATATAAGTGTGAAGAGCTTGGACAGGACTTTCTACAAGTCAGGTCCAAATTCTGGAAGGTAACTGCAGAAAATTTTACATAAAAAGTGCCTTTCTTTCATTCCATTAAGTCATATCAGCTTGTAATTTTTATTGAAGGCCTTTATTGAAGGCCCGTACAGTACGAGGTGTCCTTAAATTAACTGTGGAGAAAAGCCACCATGAATTTGAGATTTTCCCAAAGACTAAGAAACAAGAGGAGAGAAAAAAAAGAAGTGGGTAGAAAGTCTCTGATAGTGAAACTCCAAACCATGGAAAAGAGTAGTTTGCCATAAATTAGTGCATTGCTACATTCTAATATTAGACAGATTTTTAACCAAATTTTGCGATCATAGTTCTATTTCTTACAATAAGAATGATCTCAGAATAGGCTACATATAGAAAATAAAATTAAAATAATACAAAGTAAAATTAAAATAATAATTTGTGTTCTATTTACAAATTATATATACACATCTTGGAAGGTATATAAAGCATTTTGTCCTTAACTCTTAATTACTAGAACATCTTAACAAATCAAAGTCTCTATTAACTTCCTACTTTTTTGATATCTGAGAATACCAGAGATAAATTATATGTAGACAATTTAAATAGATTTTGTAATGTTAGAAACGATTTATTTGTGGTGCTTGTAGCATTTTCAAAGAAAGGCAACTGACCACAGCATAGCTCCTGTAGGTAAGCGAATTTTGGATCTAATGCTCACTTCCAGATGGATGATTGATATGCAATTTAGATTTATGGTAGACATATCAGCAGATAGAAATAGAATGAAGTAAATGTCTTTCCCACCTGTGAATGGTTTCACTCTATCAATTACCAGCTGAATTGTATTAAATTCAAGTAATTCAACAGAACTCTAATTAATTTTTGAGAGGAGAGGTTTTGTCAAGCTATTAATAAATCCAGGTTTCAAGTTGAGGATATAGAGCTTATTTAACTGCACAGGGAACCTATGGAAGCAAGTTTGGCATAGCATAGTTCACTCTTGTTAAGTTACTCTTGTTATTGCTCTGCCCAACTAATTGAAAAGCATATTGGTAGAATAGGAAGCAATTGAAACAAATGAGACAGACTGAGCACTCCAAAAAGACATGAGTGAATTAGAATTGATGAATCTGATGAGAATGGATTCATGGTGTCATTTTAAATAAAGTCGCATTTCATTCATGTACTTGCACCTAATCTGTCACTACAACTACTAAAAAATATTCAGGGGAGACACTGACAGTTTTATCTTAACACAATCAACTATATTCCTGCCATAATAAGAGGCAACATATATTAAAAGGTGTCTTGAATTCATCCTCTGAGGATGAAATGTTTTGCTCAATAACTTACACAACTTTTATCTGGCAGGCATTGGCTTAGCTCCAAAAGAGAAGAGTCTGAATGGCTCTAGGTTTATAGATTTTCAGAATTGGCAGAATTCTCATCATCTATTGAAAAAAATCTCTATTCCTTACTCTCAGTGTATGCAATCATAGAGTACTACAGCTGATAAAAATAGTGGGATGTTCTCCCAATTTCAAAAATGGGAACTTAATTTTTATCCTAATAGTCTTGACAATTACATCAAAATTTGAAAAGGGGAAAAAAAAAAAAAGAAAGAAAGAACCTTTTCACATACATTAGTTGCTACAAATGTATTGTGTGTGTTAACAGCACCGCTACTTGTTATGAATCCAAAACGGACAATTTAAAATAATGGGGAAATTCCATGGAGATTATTTTGGGTGAAATATTTGAAATTTTAAACAACTGGAATGTCTATAATAGTCGTTCAGGGGTAATGTGTCAAAATAAATGGGAATGTATAATTTTTAATTGTAAGTAAGGAAGATGGAATGGTTCCTTCCAAAATTGTTATTCAATAATAAAAATCTTTATTTTGAGGTGTTACAAACATCTGTATTTTGCCATCTGTAAATAATAGTATTTTTATATACTATTTTATCTTATGAACTATTAAATACTATAGTTGTAGTTTTTTGTCTTTTGGAAGATACTATTTTGAAACCCTTTATAAGAACATTTGCTATATAAAGTATGCAAAAATACATTAATATGTGAACGAAACATATGACTTAAGTAACTTATCAGTTGGTATGAAATATTATATAATATGAAGTTGTATGAATTTCTTAGATAACATTTATCTCTATCTGCTAGTTGTAGAGGTGGGAGGGGTGATTTGAATTGACTACCAAGGGTTTATTTTTAATATCAGTTTATTCATAGAAGACATGGTAAATTAATATTTCTCAAGTTGGAATTCCTGAAGATATGAAAGGAAACTGGGTGTGCCCAAAGCAAGAAGAAGGAAAAAACAGTAATAAATTTTGATGTGAAATATGCCAGAGTGCCTAAGTTTTATAGTGCATAAACCTTTGCTACCATGATGCAAGGCAGTCATAAACTTTAAACATTCAAACACTTCCAGTAGTGTGAATGTATGCAAAATACCTCATACATGATACTTGCTCAGTAAATAATAACTTTTTTTGAATATTTCTATAGTGGAAAGAATTAACAGAAACAGAGAAAATACTGACATTTAGGCTATGTCATACTTTCCTACATGTTTAAATTTCAAGGAAGGCTGAGCATGGAAAACAAAAAAACAGAACAATTTTACTGGAACAGTTTTCAAATATAAGAAAGATTTTGTCTAATCTTGCTTACAAACAAGCAACTGAAACCCTTAGCCTGAATGCTCAGCTGCCTGAACACTTCTAATCTATCCTACAAAATATATGAGAGGCTCTTTCTCTACCAGTAAATGTCTGAAAATTCTGAAATTCAGTTAGCCTCTCTGTATGCAGCCAAGATACAGGGTGAATCCCAGACAGACATTGATTAATAAGATACAGACTTTTCCTTAAAATCTGTCACATTTGCTGAGTGTATTGAGGTGATTTTGACAAATGGAAAAATTACACGCTTTGGAATAAGGCTGACCCAGGATTGAATCTCTGCTGTAAATTTGATGGTGTAGAAACTTGACTTAATAGTCATGGACCTCAAGTTGCCTTAAGCTTTAAAAAGTGGATAATATCTCATTTTGCAAGGGTGCAAGTAGTTGAATCTATCTATCTATCTATCTATCATCTATCATCTATCTATTTATCTATCAATCATCTATCTATCTATCACCTATTATCTATCATCTATCACCTATCTATTATCATCTATCATCTAGTTTCTTTCTTTCTTTCTTTCTTTCTTTCTTTCTTTCTTTCTTTCTTTCTTTCTTTCTTTTCTTTCTTTCTTCTCTTTCTTTAACTTATAAGACTCTGAAGTTTTTTTCTACTCGGGTAAATTAGTATAGCACTCATTCTATCACAATAGTAATCATGTTAAACACACTTTTACACGTATATCTGGAGTTTGGTATCTGAAAGGCATTTAACATGATTACAACTGTGATAGAATAAGTACTATACTATTTTACCACTGAATGGAACAAAGCTTTATAGACTGTTTAAATTAAAAGGAAGAAAGAAAGAAGGAAGGAAGGAAGGAAGGAAGGAAGGAAGGAAGGAAGGAAAGAAAGAAAGAAAGAAAGAAAGAAAGAAAGAAAGAAAGAAAGAAAGAAAGAAAGAAAGAAAGAAAAAGAAAGAAGGAAGGAAGGAAGGAAAGAAAGAAAGAAAGAAAGAAAGAAAGAAAGAAAGAAAGAAAGAAAGAAAGAGAAAGAAAGAAAGAAAGAAAGAGAAAGAAAGAAAGAAAGAAAGAAAGAAAGAAAGAAAGAAAGAAAGAAAGAAAGAAAAGAAAGAAGGAGGGGCAGGGAGGAAGGGAAAGAGGAAGGAAAGAAAGAGGAAAAAAGGAAAGTAAAGAAAGAGAGAGGTGGAGGGAGTGAGGAAGAGGGTAGGGGCAAGAAGAAAAAAAATAGGTACTCCTCCTTTTTATGCAATAATAACATTTGCATCCTGGGGCTGTTGTGTTATAAGGTTAACACAGAAAAGTGATCCATCTGTCATAAATATTAGAAATGGAATACAAAAAAATAAAAGCTTCCATTTCTAATTGAAACAATGATATAATTCTCTGCTGGATTTTGTTTTGGCACATAACACTATTTCCCCATTCTTGTCCTCTCCAATTAGGAGCCCCGGGGCCTAATAACTACCTTTCTCAGAAGACTTGCCACCAAGATTCAGGATTAAGTGCCCTTCAATAGGACACATGAGATATCAAAGGTGTAAAAGAATCAGAAGTCTTATCATTGTCCTTCCAGCTACAGTGGTACCAGATCCTTTTCTTAGTATCCTGCGTTTCAGTGCTAAAAGCTACGATCATTGCTGGAAGTTATCTACAGTTTTTACAGTTTCTAACTCTTTGAAAGCTCACAGTTAATTGAAGATTTAGCAGTGGTCTTTCCTGACATTAGTTCTTTCAGATATTCTAATAGTTTATAAGCACCTACTATCTACATTCCTTTTTGCTTAGAATACCATGAGTTTTATTTTTTTATAGCTAATCTAGACAGATAAAGAGGATGCCTAAAAATAAACGAATAAACAAAATGCACACATACACACACAAGCCTAAAGAAGTGCATAAATCAGAGATATATCATGTTCATAAATGGGAAGACTCAATTTCAGAAAATGTCTTAATCCATCCTCAACTAGTTTTATTTTGATGTAACTTTACAAATAATTAAGATAATATGTTAGTGGGGTAGAGTAGACTCCTGAGGTAGATCAAATAGCACAGATAATGTTCTATGTCTTCATAAAAAATTGGTATGCAAGCAATGTGATACTGCAGATCAGTGGAGAAAGAATAAATGGTCTCACAGTTTGTTCTAGGTTATCCATAAGAAAAAATAAAATAAAATCATTTCTCTCAGCATGCCATGAAAAATAAATAAACAAGTTATATTTAAAAGTTAAATTTAAAATGCAGAGTTTTGAACATTAGGAAGAAATATTGATACTAAGTTCATTACTTCAACATAAAGAAATATATTTTTAAACAAGAAAAACAGTCTGTGAATGAACAAAAGGACAGATGTGGCTACAATTTAAAAAAAAACAAAAAAGAAAGAAAAAATAAGATTATGTGAGAGATCTTGGTACCCAAACTTTTAATAGCTCTCTTTTGCTTGTAAAGTAAAAACAAATTTTGATGTGGGCAATTAATACTTTTTACAGATGTGCTGTAGAATAACTTTGCAAGTTTACAGTGTGGAAGATTGTTATTTTGTCTTTAGCTTTCTTTGTATCTGTATTATTTGGCTTTTAACTTTCCAGTTCTTCTTAATAAAGGAATAAAGTGTATTTACCTACCCTTTGACTTTGGGCTTAGTCATGTGACTTGCTTTGATCAATAGAATGAAGCAAAAGTCATAGTACAGCAGCCCTATGCCTTAAGATACGTTGCATATTTCCACTAACTCTATTGCTCTTTTTCCATCACCTTGAAAAAAGGACAAAAAGAGATATGTAGAATACAGCCACCCCAGGTGAACCCTCCCAGCTAAGCCTAGCCTTAATCAGTTAAAGCCTCGGCCACCCAAAATTAAGTTAGCGATAATAAATAATTGTTGTTTTAAAACATGGAATTTGGGGATGGTTTGTTATGCAGCAATGACTAACTGATTAAACTATTATTCACAAGTCAATTTATATTTCTCTCATTCTTGTTACTCAGTATCTATAAATATGCATTTCACTGTCCTTCCCTAATTTCACTGTTCTTATTATTAATCCTATCTGGCATGCCCATTATACACAGTTTCCCTTCTTTTAATGTTTGAGATCAAGGTCAAATGAAACCACTTCCATCATATGTGTCAGTTTCCTTTTGTATAAAATGAAACACACATGCCACATACTGAATGATATCCATATTTGTTCATCTGCTTTTATTTCCCATACAGTAGTCTTTAAATCTAGGTACTTCAATTTTATACTAGTCTGTACTTTCCATATAGTTTTATACACAGTGTATGTTTAATATTTGAACAAAGAAAAAAGCATAAATAATGATGGATATCATTACTTACAGTTTTTATATTACATAGAGAAACTAATTTCATTTACAAATTATTCCTGCAGATTTAAGTTTTGCTCTTACTTTTCTGTGGGGACTGTAATTCAAGGAGAGTTCAAATGTAAATTAGGCAAGTTGATGATCATGCCTCCACAGAAGTTAAGTAATCTTCAAATAATGATCGTTAGGGCTAATATGTCAAAATAAGGAAGTGGAAAATCCCTACAACTAATGTATGGTGAATTAACTAATTAGACTATTAGCAGTAAAGATTACAATGTAAATGGTTTTTATTTATTTTTGTATTATGTTATGTTAATCACCATACATTACATCATTCGTTTTTGATGTAGT
Organism: Mirounga angustirostris; assembly: GCF_029215605.1. Lineage (NCBI taxonomy): Eukaryota > Metazoa > Chordata > Mammalia > Carnivora > Phocidae > Mirounga > Mirounga angustirostris. The sequence goes on from NW_026991721.1 coordinate 77,296,507, forward strand.
GTTCCATGATCCATTGTTTGCATATAACACCCAGAACTCCATTCAATCCGTGCCCTCTTTAATACCCATCACCAGGCTAACCCATTCCCCTACCCCCCTCCCCTCTAGAACCCTCAGTTTGTTTCTCAGAGTCCATAGTCTCTCATGGTTCATCTCCCCCTCCTATCCCCCCCCCCTTCATTCTTCCCCTCCTGCTATCTTCTTCTTCTTCTTCTTCTTCTTCTTTTTTTTTTTTAACATATAATGTATTATTTGTTTCAGAGGTACAGGTCTGTGATTCAACAGTCTACAATGTAAATGGCTTTAGTGACAGTATTTTGCCTTAGTAAACTTTAAGAGGCAATAGCTGGGTTTCAAAAAGTGGAACATTATTGCATAAATTGTATACTTCACTTAGAACAACAGCATTTTTTTCCATTGAAAATAAAGTTTAAAATATCTATATATTTTCTTGTGTTGTAACTTAGAAATTGGTATCTCTGTATGCTTTAGTGATTAGTTCATGTATGAAAGACATAATAAATTGTCTACAATTGAACACCAGACCTCTTTTTCAGTCAATTCTATTCTATAACCATGGCTGCAAATGTCATTTAAAAAATTATGCTTTTACTTTTACACTACTTTAGACAAGTTGGTACATTTACTCTTCAACCTGTTTCTTCTTCTTCTTTTTTTTTTTTTCTTACCTAATTTGCTTCTGACATGTTGAAGATGGGGAATAAAAAAAAAAAAAAAAAAAAAAAAACACATTATCCTCAGTAAAAAGTTTTTGACCACACATGACTTAGGTGATTTGGGGAGCAATAGTTTACACATAAGATGGGAAAAGTATGTTTCAAAACGAAGAAAAAGCTTAAAATTTGGGGTTGCTTGTAGTACTTATAAATACTCATTTTTTTCTTCTTTATGGAATGATGGAAATTCACAGACTTAGCTTGACCACCACCTCATAGACTTAATCTACAGACAATATAGTATGTTAAATACTTCATACTATCTATGTGCTTCTCATATAAGTACGTTCTTAAAATAATTAAAGATTCCATTCTTATATCTTAAATCTAATTTTTAATAATATTTTAAATATTTAATATTGAGCTAGCATGTGGAATAGAAAGTATTAAAGGATCTCTGAGATTTGTTTGGGATAAAGTAGAAGGTGAAAAATCACCTTTGTGTTTATATGTCACTATAGCAAATCATATTGTTTTAAGATTTCAGTGATGCGTAGCAGTGGAAATAAGAGATAAGTACAACAGACTTTTCCATAGACTGAGTTTTCCAGGTCATTTAATCCTCTCTAGTGTCTTCAGAACACTTCAGCAGAGTTAATGATAACAGATTGTCACATTATTGTCTTCATGATGATCTGTTTGGGTAGAAGATAAAAAACGTTCTGCTCCTAAAGTTATAGGTAAAAATACAGTGATCATCAACTCATCAACTTTGCACACATGCTTTATCTCTCTCTCCCTCTTTCATACACACACGTCATGTGCATTGGTTGTGTCATTTTATTAGAAAGTATAAACTATCAAGAATGAAATCAAAAGCTGGGAAATAAAAGTAAAAAAGGCCAGTATATACTGGCCATGAGTGATAAAAAATCATGTCCTTTGCTCTTATAAGTTCTTACACTCTCATTCATATCCATGTAAGAATCTTTGAAAGCAACTCTAATAAATATTATTACAATTCTTATGCTATAATTTTATTATAATTTTAACAGATTAAAAATAGAATGTGAGACAATAACTGGGAGTCTAGAAATAGATATAGGACCATTCCATGAACTGAGAATTGACAGCTTTACAGTGTTGGCCAGAAGACACTCTAAGAAGCAGATTAATAATTATATATGCAAAGCAACTTAGAAGTAATTCATAAAGTAGTAGATAGCTGAGACAATAGTCTAAAGAAAATACTGGGAATACTGGGTTGAACCACTGTTGTGCTATCCAGTAAAGGTAGGTAGTAGCTATATGTACTATTGAGCACTTGAAATGTGGCTTGTTTAAATTGAAATGTGTTGTAAAAATAAAATACAATACAGATATCCAAGACTCAGTATGAATAAAAGTAAAATATTTTATTTATAATTTTATTTTTATCAAATGCTTAAGTTATACTTTAGATATATTATTTAAATAAAATATATTATTAACATTGCCTGTTTCTTTTTTTTTTTTTTAATTACATATGAAGCTTGCATTTGTGGCCTATATATTTATATTGAACAGGTCTGGTCTAAAGAATTTCAGCAGTATCATGTAATTATTGATAAGGCAATCACAAATTATCTAAGAATTGAATGTATCCATTTTACACCTCCAATCTACTAGACAACTTTTATCATATATCTATTAGACATGTTCCATGTTAAGGAAACATAAAGACAATAATTAAAAGCTTTTGCCTGAACCAGTTTTTTACCTTCTGGGAAACTCAATTCCACAACCTACTAGAATTTGTAAAGTCCTTGAAATACTCATCCAGAGCTTTTGGATACTAATTATTTTTCTTCTCAAGCACTCAGAGATAATTATATTTAAGTGCCTGTGAATGAGAAAACTTTTAGTGAAAGTTATCTGTATAGCTTGAGGAAGGGTCAGCATATCCTGAGTGAGGTACCTGTATAAAACCAACACCTAACCAAACCAAAGTCCATGGCACAGATCTGAACTATTCTCAGTGACATTTCTGGCTACAGTAGATTTATTCACACCCTTTATACTTAAACCAGGCCCAAACAATGCTCTCTTCAACTCTGCTTTCTGGTTCTGGCCTTTGGAGGCATGCAATGATTACTCAAACTATGTGTAAGAAGTAAAAAGGAAAGGAGAAAGAATAGAAGAAAGAGCTGAAGAACTTTTTTTTAAAGATTTTATTTATTTATTTGAGAGAAAGAAGAGAGAAAGAGAGCACATGAGAGGGGGGAGGGTCAGAGGGAGAAGCAAACTTCCTGCTGAGCAGGGAGCCCGATGGAGGGACTAGAGCTCGATGGAGGGACTCAATCCCGGGACTCCAGGATCATGACCTGAGCCGAAGGCAGTTGCTTAACCAACTGAGCCACCCAGGCAACCTTAAATAAATAATAGAACTCTAGAATCTTGAAAACTGAAAGTGCCAGATAAGATAACTACCACAGCAATAAAAAATACATTTATTTAGTTTGTTCCAAAGTAGAAAGGTGATCTAAAATTTAAGGATTGGAACACAAAAACTAAATTTCACAAAAAAATACCAATAATTCTAACACAATAAATCATGACTCTAAGTTTCAATGTGGCACCATTATTTTCATTGAAAAATTATTCATGTGTTTCCCTGTGTTGTTACACTTCATCTTGCCAATATCATCTTTGAATTTAAATATGTATATAAATAGCATTTTTTTAATAAATAATTAAATGTAACTCTAATGCACATTGTTTCAGTATTCCTGATTTGAGTAGATGTTATGGACTTTCTTTTCATCAACTTAAGTATTAGTAAAACCAAATGGATATACATATATAGATATATCTATATATATATCTATATATGTATATATATAGATATATATAGGTCTGACGATTAGTAAAGTCAAATGGATATATATAAAACAACAATGGATAGTCACTGCATTTCTAAGAAATACTTGCTTTGGAAATTGTGTTCAATTGCATCAGAAATGTTTCAATGACTACTTTTTGTCCAAAGTAGTAAAACCTGTAATAATAGCAATAGGTAAAATTCATCATTCACTAATTAAGTATCAGAGGTGTTCTATGATTGATTCTCACAACAACTTTCTAATTTAAGATTATTAATATCCCTAAGATAAATCAAAACAGTAAAAGATCAAGGAGTAAATATTTGAGGGTGTTTTAAATACATGTGATCTGGTTCTAGAGTCTCAATTTTTTTTTTTTAAAGATTTTATTTATTTATTTGACAGAGAGAGACACAGCGAGAGAGGGAACACAAGCAGGGGGAGTGGGAGAGGGAGAAGCAGGCTCCCCGCTAAGCCGGGAGCCCGATGCGGGGCTCGATCCCAGGAACCTGGGATCATGACCTGAGCCGAAGGCAGACGCTTAACGACTGAGCCACCCAGGTTCCCCTAGAGTCTCAATTTTTAACTACAGATCTCCTGCCACACTGGGAAGACTCTACAGTCTTCAGTCTCCTACCTATCAAAACACAAGTTCTCTCGAGCCATGTTACCTATATGGTGTACATGTTAAAAATGATTTCCAGATAATTTTCTGGATGTCATCTCTGTTTGGGTTCCCCAAGCATACCCTGATAAGAAGACTATGGTGTTGATAGTTTACCAGGGAGATGATCCCAGGAAACACAAGAGAGATGAGGAAAGCAAGACATGGAAGGCAGAAAAGTCAAGAAAAGGTGCAGTTATGAACAGGTCAACAAATACAAGTGGCTGGAATTCTATCATGCACCAACTTTCACATAGGTTTCTGAGGTTTCACATAGAACATGCTTCAAAATTGTCACACCAAAGAGATAGGAATTTAGTTAAAGAGATAGGACACTTAGTTAAGTGTCCTTCATTGATCTCATTGGCTGAGTGTTGACTGACTTGGCTGAGCATTAAATCCTGGGGCCATTTTGGGTTGCCCTGCTTTGGCTGAAAACCATAGATCTCCTGCCACACTGGGAAAACTCTACAGTCTTCAATCTCTTACCTATCAAAACACAAATTCTCTCGAGCCATGTCATCAGTGAGCTCCTTTGTCCCCAGAGAGTGGAGTTCATTCTTGCTGCTCTCAGGCAAGCCTCCTAGAGTGAATAATTGCCCCTCATGTGTCCTAGGCATTTTTCAGATTGCTCTTTTTTTTTTTTTTTTTTTTTGACAGAGAGAGAGAGAGAGATTGAGAATGAGCAGAGGGAGAGACAGGCAGAGGGAGAGGGAGAAGCAGGCTCCCCGCTGAGTAGGGAGCCTGATGTGGGGCTTGATCCCTGAACCTCAGGATCATGACTCCAGCTGAAGGCAGATGCTTAATGATTGAGCCACCCAGGCACCTCAAGGAGAATAATTTTAAAGTAGAACATTTATTAACACAATTTGGAGTTGGAAGGGAAATTACAGTGTACAGCTTTGACAATTTTTCTCTGTAATTTGTTTTGAAAAGGGGCAGTACACTTAATATTTTCCTGATATTTAGCTGTATGAGAAATGAGGATAAGCATAATCTTACAAGAAACTTTTGAAATGCATATTATTCATATAGAATTTAAATTAGTTTGTAAATATTACAGTAAAAATAGTAAGTCACACACTCTTTTCAGAAATAACTATTTTTTTCTACTTGAGGATTTTCAAAGAGTAAAGATGAAGATGTGTGAGAAATATTTTTAAGAATACCTAAAGTATAGTGAAAATAATTATTTCTGTGTCCTATATAAAGTCAAATTAAAGAAAACAAAAATTAAAACTATACCAAATTTTGCTTTCTTTACTATTTCAATGATCACTATAATATTAAAGTTGGAATAATTATTAAACTATAGTATTCATATATCAGAATATGATATGTCAGGTTATATATTTTACTTTAAATTAGATCCATGAACTTTGTTTGTGAAATTGAATTAATGTAATACAGTTTATATATATATATGTTTTGGTAATAGCCCCTTCAACTTTCATTAGTATATGTGTTAACTTTATACTGCTATTAAAACGTCTTCAAAGATATAGCACAACAAAATATCTGCTATATAGCATATCATATATCTTAGTAATTTTAAAATGTTTAACCTAAGTCTTCTAAAATTTATCTTTGTATTGTGTCTGACCAGACAGCTGTATACCTCAATGTCATTTTTTTTTAAATTTCCTGTACTGACTTGCCTTTGTATTTGCTGTTGTCACAGAGGAAGATCTTCCTCTGGCTATGGTTCTTCTAGCTGGACTTAGAATCATAGACATGAGATAGATTAACAGGAGAAAGTCAAACTTAATAAGCATATGTACAGGGAATTTACACAGACATGAAATTCCAAAGACAATGAGGCAAGATGAAGCTTATATGAGCTAAGGAGAGGGGTAGGGACTTGAGGACACAAAGAGGAGAAAACTCATTAGCAAGAAGGTGAAAAGAGATATTTGGAAAAACAAAAAAGCTTATCATGCAGATAAGTTCCTTAGGTAAAGGAGAGTCTCTGTTAATAGCTCTCTTCCTGGTATAGGTTGTCCTTTCCAACATAAGTTTAGGTAGTTGAGGGGGGTGCAGAGAGGTTTCCCTGCATCTTCTGGATTTTGATTACTTCTAACACAAAATAATCTTTATGCCAAAGGGACCCATCTTGGGGAAACTGCCCTGGGCTCCTACACTATCAATTTGTATTGAGGGGCATAATAAGAATCAGTAATACTTAAGTTATAAGAATGAGTTGGGCATGTCACCTACCATGTCTGAGGGAGTGGCAGAATGCCTCTTTCCTTACTGCCAAGAACAATTGGTTGTCTCCTGAATAATTTCATTTTTTTTCAATTTTATTTTGTTGTTACTGTTTGGTGAGGATGAGGGAGATAGAAAAAAATAAAATTAGAGATCTGGTGGGAAAGAAAAATCAGTCAACATAAGGCATTATAAGGAATTTAGCTTTTACTTTTTATGAGGTGAGAAGATGTTGGAGGATTTCAAACTAAGAAATGTAATGATTTAATTTACATTTTAGGTATTTGTTGATGGATTAGATATGACAGGAAAGAAAACAAAAAGTATAGATGTCACCCGTGTTTTGTGTCTGTGTAACTGGAATGTGGGATCTGCCTAGGCAACCAGAAAATGGAATTTCTTCTTATGGAGATTGAGAAAATGGCAGGTTTCAAGTGGGGGAGATTAGGAGTTTATTTTCAGAAAATGTGGAATCTTATTTGATATACAAATGAAGATGTAAAATGGGTAGTTGTACATATGAGTTTGGAAGTTTAAGAAAGTGGAGTTGGCTAGAGATATGAAATTGGGAGTCTTTATTGGTGTTTCATGCTAATAATTTAAAAGAAGACAAGGAAAGGAAGAATAATATAGTCTAAAATGTAGGTTATAGAGGAGGAGAAATAGAAAAAGAGCCTGAGAAGGAACACCTACAGAAAATGAAGGACAAACATGAGATCGGTGATTCAGATGCCTTGTAAAAATACCTTTTAAGAAAGAGAAAGTGGACAGCAATAGCAAAGGCTGCTTACGTCTGCTAAGATGAAAACTTAATATTGACTTTATTTGCTTTGATTTCATTGTTACTTAGCCAAGAGTTTTGCAAGTGGAATGATGGTTTGGTGGAAATGAACACCTGATTTGAGTGCATTTGAGAGGAAATGGGAAAAGAAAAAGCAAAACGAGCAAGCACAAAGAGGTTTTTCTCTAAGCAATAATTATTAATATTAACAATCCTAGTAATAATTATATAAATGTAAATAATTAAATGAAAATAAATAATTGTAAAAGCAATGATACTTTCATTTTATAAATCTACATTAAACATATTCACAACTACAAAATATAATTACATCTTCCTTAGAAATATTATTTTCAGTCTTCACATTTTCAGTATTTTGAGAAAACATTTTTTTTGCTTACTTTTGCTTCTTCTCTAAGTTTCTCCCAATTTGACCTGACTGGTTAAATAATAATACACTGAAGATGTCTAATTGTTTGGGTGATTGACATACTTGGTCCCTTATAAAGCATTTGAAAAAAGGCCTTATCATATTTGCACATTACACCTTTTGTAAATTAATAAAAATCTAGCAAAAGGTAAAGTAAGATTCAATGTCATATTATAACTGGAGAAGAGGCTTCTTCTTGAAATGATTCTTACTCTAATGAATACCCAGAGCTAACTGAAATAGTTTAACTCCCAGATTTTTTTATTTAAATACACATGATAAATAGAACATTGAATATTGACTTATAATAAATATAAATGTGTATTTCAAAACAAAATACAATTTTCCTAAAATAGAACATCTAGAATTTGTTTTCAGACAAAATGAATGCAAATCCAAATAGTTTAAATTTATAATTACATTTGATATTGCTTCTATACTAGATTCATAGCTTGACTTTTTGATGCATTAAAACTTAGAGGTGGTCTGGAAGTGTGGAATGATATGACATTTGTCATCAGAAAGTATGAATGTGAATCCCAACTGTGCTACTTCAAGATAGTATATTAGAAGCAACCCCATAGTCTCAGGGTGCACACTTGTAAAATTATTATAATCAGAATATCTATCATATTGTATCACCATGGGATTTAGTGGGATATGACTTATAGGTCACATGCTTTGTACTCTATGTGAAATGGGAAGCATTTTATTTACAAATACTGAAAAATGAGAGAAAAGGGGAGGAAAAACTAAAAGCTTAGATTTCTCCTCATAAGAACATCTTTGTCTTGAAAATCATTAAATGTCTCTGTTGAATTATTGAGCAGAAAAAATTCCAGAGATCAAGAACTTTATGAAATACATCCTGAGTCCAGTCTCTTACATTTGGAATTTAAGAAAAATTAAATGAAACAACATGACTGAGGAAAATTACTATGAAAAACAAAAGGAGTGAGGGAATTCCTGGTGTAATTAGCAAACAAATAGAAATCACTGCAATAATACAGATTATGATTATAAATTATAAAAAAATAATAAAAGTGGTATTTAATTTTGACTGAACACCTTACCCTGTTTTAACAAATAGGCTATCTAACTTAGGTTGAAATAAACCAGTTATGATAATTTTCACCTGGTGTTTTCCGTATTTTAAAAATGTTTGTTAGTATCAGGAAAAGCATTGAAAAATAACATTATATGTAAGAAGAGAATTTTCTGCTTAAATAAATAAAATTTTACATAATTTAAAAATATTTAAAAGCATTACTACCTAATGAGTGTGATTTGACTTGTAGGTTTCCACAATCTATTTCTTATAACTAAGTTCAGAGACATCTGTTGCTGGGGGTGTGGGAGGCAAAGACAGGGAATAGGAGACTTGAATCAATGCCATAATAATAAATAGTTAATCACTGAAGTTTTACCCTGTAATATAATACAAAGTAGTGTGATCATCTTAAAAATTAATTTTTATGAAATTTCAAATTGTCTCCTTTTCATGTCATTTAAGAAACAGGTAGATTTTAGTGTCCAAATTCAATTAAGTTATTATACTATTTATTTTATTTATAGGAATATAATAATTATTTGGATAAGAGAAACTAGAACCAAACAAGTTTGAGCTTTTGTCCCAGCTGTATATTAGTAATGTTTCTGGGTCTGCATAGAAAATGGATCCAATGAGGGCTATTTGTCAGCAGAGAAAAACCTAAAGAGATACACAAAATAAAACAAAACAAAAAACAAAAGAAAAAATAAACAAAATGGAAAGGTAGTATTAGAGTGCTATAACTCAAAAGTAGTGAAACATGGGTACGAAAAATGCTGGTAGGAAATAGTATCCAGAATGAAGGCTGCTTTGGTGTTACTCTGCTTTGTTCTGATCAGACCCATTTTGGAAGAGAGACATTAGCAACCTAGAAGTGGCTGGGTGAAAAGTGAGCAGGGGATGATAAATCTTTATCACGTGCAAAATGAGGAAATTAGTGATGTGTGGTTTAGAGAAAAAGAGACTTAGAGACAATATGAATGTTCTCAGCTGTTTAAAAGGACTGTCATGTGGAAGAGGAATTAGAACAGATATGACTTGCTCCAAAGAATAAGACTCTGAATCAAGGCAAGCAATGAGAAAGAAAGATATTTCACCTCAGTATGATAAAAAGATTCTAACATTCTAAATTATGTGATGCCAGTGAAAATTTCATTGTAAGCAGTATCTTGCACTTGGAAGATGATATAATAGCCAAGGTCATTTCCAACACTAAGAATTTTTAATTTTGTGAATTAAAGTAGATTTGAAACATCCATTCTAGGTTTTAGTTAAAAGCCTTGCACATGGCTTTAAGATAATCTGAAATTCATATTATTATGCCTTATCTCTATCTTTGCTTCGACTCCGTCTATATATCTATCATCTATATATCTATCATCTATCTCATGATTTCAAACTCTGCCTAATTTAAGCTGCATAAAGAGAAAAAAAGACTTTTATATAGCATGTACTAATCATCTTATATTAAAGTGGAAGAAGACATAATAATTGGTCTTTCATTTTAAAAAGGTCACATTTCAACCTACAAAGATGAAATTTCATATAGCTCAATCAAATGCTATGAGTCAAATAATGTGCTGGAGATGGCAAGAGAACAAGTCAAGTAAATGTGCAATTAGAGTGAAGTGTTCTGTTAAAAGAGAACTATTCAGAGCCACATCCATGTTTACCAAAGTGTTTCTTCAAGAAAATCTAACATTCAAAAACTATAAGCTTAAAAAACGAAGTGTGACTATTCATAAAAACAACCTTCTCATAGAGAGATAATCTCTGATAAACTTATTTGCAAACTTCTCAAAGATAATGCTTTTGTGATTAAGTATATACAAGACACCCATCTCCCCTTCAAAGGGCATAAGAAAGCTTGCAGTCGAGCGTATACAGTACAGGAAAGCTTTCCCATCTCATGCCTTCTAAGAGCTTTGCAAGCTAGGACTTTGTCCAATGATAATTCCATACCTTGTTGTTAAGGAAAGAGTGTAAAAACCTTTCAAGAAGCGTATTTTGGAAAAATTCCCTTTTACTTCGTCTACCTCCATCTTGAGTTAATCAAAAAGAGTAGAAAAAAAAAAATTCAGTTCCAAAATTATGTCAGGCCTTGTTTCAAGATGTCAAAGGAGATCCATTCAGAGACCTCTCCTTAATATAAATTACATTTCATGTTATTTAATTTAAAAAATCCACATCCAAAAGAATCTTCCTACTGATGTTTACCTCCATTATGTTCAAAATAATCGATCTTTTGGGAAACAGGTATGAAGTTTTTCAGCTCACTTTTCATTCTGAAAAATAAAAATGAAGATGAATACATCTAATGGAAGAAAGTGATAAAAGCAAAAAATATAAAACAGTTATAGAGAAATGAGAAATTTAAATCAAAGACCTTAAGTAGAGCTTATGATCACTACTACAGAAAACAGTGACATGAGCAATGCACTGCTTGTTGATACATACGAGTGGTGAAATGACTGACTATGGACACCCACAACTAATGAGGCATTCAAAAATCAGGGAAGGCATGTTTAAGGAAGAAATAAAAAATGGGCTCAAAATTTCTTTTAAATCTGGCTAATTTCTTATTTCTCAAAATCATAGTTTAAGTCATTGCCCCTATAGGATAAGACATTTCTGAGCCTTTTATTGGATAAATGAAAGAGAAGTTCAAATCACATTGTTTTTCATACCTGAAGGACCCAAAAAGTAGCAATGGATGCAGTCAGGACCCCTAGATGTAGAGTCTTTCTCTCAGACCCGTAGTTGAACTAATGCCTATAAGCATGTATTGATTCCAAATGTGAAATTCCTCAGTAGGGGAATTTAGTACTCTTGCCAAGTAAGGGAATAAATCACTTGCGTACATGCATACATACATGCATACATACATACATGCATATATACATATTTGATACTTCAAATAAAGCATTAGCCAGGAATCATTGGAAAGTTAGAAAATATGGGGATAGTATTGCTCATATATTAGCACTCATATTTTCTTACTAATTAATTATACATTGTTGTGAATGATGTATTATCTTTTTAATGCCATAAACTGAACCTAATTACTCATTAAGATGGTGTTTTTCCTTAGGCCTTTACTCTGAACTTCCCCATTAACAAGTTTGCCTCTCTATAGGAGTATCTCAAAGGCAACTTAAATATGTGCAAATCAAAACTCATGATTACAAACCCTTATTCTTGTGGTGGATTAAATCATTATTCTGAATTCCTAAACCTCCACAGAACCCAGGAATGAAGGTGTTACCACTCTTATTTTACAAATAAGGAATGTGAGGCTAAGGGAAGAAATGTGTACGAAATCACACAACCAAATTGGGAAAAGGTCAAGAGTTGACTTTATGTTTAAAAGGCATTAAGATTTGCCTATTTATCACATAAGGTATATAGTAAAAATATTTTGAAAAGAATTCCAAAGCTTGGTTCTATTCAAATGTAAGTTGTATACATTTGCTGCTATGCATATGTAAATTATTATATAGTTCTTATCAGAATAACTATAACACATATCTCCATTTTGTTTACTATCTCTTAGACTATTTGATATAGAAATATTAAAAATTTATTATATTGTTCCCAAAGGTAATAGTAACTGAGAATAAAACCTCAGTATTTAAATCAAAACTTTCAAAACAAAGATAAATGAGATTAATTATATATATTAATACATATATCAAAATAATTAAGGAACAAAATAAAGAAAAATTGCTCACATTCATACCACAGTAACATAATACATTTTAAATTCTGTGTTTTCCTTCAGTTCTTGTTCATGGGCAAAAATAATTTCACAGTACTATAATGATAGCATAGATATTAATGGTATATTTGGTTTTTTCCTTGATATTGTGTTTTACAGATATGAAGATTGCCTTTAAGTATTGATTTTCTTTGTTAAATATGGCCTATTAACTTTCACAGAGGTCTGAGAGGCAAGGCAGTGATTTTAATTAATTGATGATTAAACAGAAATGGAATTAAATTAATTTTGAAGATGTAATACAAAAAACTGTGAACTAATATATTTTCAGAAATGTCTATGTGTCACTGAAAACACCTGCCTCCCTTTTCTGATTCTAGCAGATCCTCAGCCTGTGCTGTATCAAGAAGACCTTGATCTCCTCAGGCATATTTTTTAATTCTTATTTACATTCGCATGGGTTGTGACTTTTTCACAGAGAAAAAAAAGAAGCCTACTGAGTTCTCCACTGATGTGGTCAAGGGAGTGTTAGCGCTCTGAGCGTTTCTCTGCTGGCAATAGTTACAACTGCAGTAATGAGTTGAACCCTAGCAGGGCAAAGTGCATTTGTGTCTGAGGATCTAGGTGGGGACACAGAATCGCAACAGGAATGGAAAGAACAGCAGTTGCAGCCACTGCCATTTCTGAGCAGAAACAAACAATCTGAGAAAATAGTGTGGCTCTGGATTGTGTATACTGCTCATCTAGCTTTCTTTGCTATGGCCCCTGCCTGGTTCCCTATTTTTTGAGACAATTTAATGCTTTAGAACAGCCCTAGCCCCACTATGTAGAGAAATTTTTAAGAAAGATGTGAAGTATTTCTCAAAAAAAATCCCTAGATGACAGTCACCATATTTTTAGGAAATGCTTTATTTTAGGGTGATGAGAGGAAACACATTTGGTGCTGATTATATTATTTTCTTCTTCCCTTCCTTGGTTCCTCCCTCCCTTGCTTCCTTCATTGCTTCTGCTTTTCCTTCCTTCCATCCTTCCTTCTTTTTTTTTTTTTTCCATCTCCTCTTCCTTCTAATTCTGATGAGTTTTCCCACCTTCCCAATGTAAATGTCATCAGATTATTCACTGAATAAGGATCATGGCCAAGGTGGAAATTTGAGCCTAAATCCCATTTTGTGCCGCTTGCTAAATAAATTAGGGTTGCATCTTCCCAGTAGGGCGTCTTTTCCTAATTCTCAGAAGAGCTCCTTAAGCCTGGTGGCAACGCAGCCCTCCCTCCTCCTGCCATGGACTATTCAGGCCATGCCTCTCAGAAGTAAATCAGTCACTAATCACAGGTCAGTGAACCCACAGAGTCAATATATTCAGGTATTCTGTGATAATTATTACCTTTGTCTTCCTCTATAGAATCTTATCAGAAAGTTTGAGCAAATGTTTGGCAGACACATCTTAACTGTGCAGGGTCAGAAAATATTTGTTTGAATTTTAAAAGGTAATATTTATGGGTCAGTTGAAATATTGCTGTCCTTTAAATATTTATTCAAATGACATTTCTCACCATCCTTTTTTCTGCTAGTTTTGATCCACTCTCTTGGCAAGCAGGATATAATTTGACTCAGTCCTTACATTCTCACTGCCAAGGTGCACACGACATGTTTGGGCATATGGTCTTGTTTTGATGATCTTTTAACCTTTATTTATTATAGATACATCAGGGTGTAATGGATCATTTGGGGATATTGAACACTTGGAATGGCAGCAGGTCTGGTTGAGGCCATCTGGAGATGCTGAGGAAGGGGAAGTTTACTTCCTTGTGGAATAAGCTTTTAAAGAGAGTTATGTAAAAATAACTGGAAAACTTGCAATAACCTCATTTAACAATAGGATATGGTGGTATTACAAGGTAAATGAGTAAATCAAGGGATGGATAGATGGACAATTATGTGATAAAGAAAATACACATCTTTATTTTGGAAGCTAGGATTCTAGAATGATCCATCAACTTCCTACCCCTGGTGTCTTAGATTTTAGAAAGTGGCTATTCTAACATGAGCAAAAGTTTTCATTTTCTTTTTGTTTCAGACATGGGCATAATGTTCCCAGAGCCTGTTTGTATATATATATTTAGAGTGATGGTGGTAGAAGTTTGAAAAAAAAAATAAAAGAATTTTATTCAGTATATACTTTTGAGGTCCATTTAAAGGTTTACTGTGTGTATTTTGATGGTGGCCTGTCTTCTAGCAGTAATTCTGAGTATTTATTTTTTTATATCATAAAATATCTTTACCTATAATGTATTTCAGCCTGTGCGATCAATGAGATCATTTTCCTAGCATTTGCTTTTCACGTTTCAAGAATTGCTATGTAGAACAAAATATACACACACATATATACCTCTATGTCCAAAATTAAAACACACACACACACACACATGCATACATAAACATACGTCTGATAAAATAAAATGCTGGCAGAGACATTGAGATACCAGAGCTCTCATTCATTGTTGGTGGAAGTGAAAAATGGTCCAACCACTTTGGAAAAATTACCTGCAGTTTTTTATAAAACTAAACATAGACCTACCCTAAGAGCTAGCAGTTCTACTCCTAAGTGTTTACCTAAGACAAATGAAACATATATCCACAAAAATACATGTACAAGAATAACCATAGCAGGTTTATTCATAATAGCCTAAAACTAGAAATAGTCCTGGTGTCCATCACTGGTGACTGGATAAACAAATTAAGATATGCAAAGGAATACTAATCATCAGTAAGAAGGAATAAACTACTTATCATATAACAGTATGAATGAATCTCAATAACATGCTGCATGAAAGAAACCTCATTCAAAGAAGTTATGTGCTGTAGGATTCTGTGTATATTAAATTCTCAAGCAGGCAAATGTTATCTATGGTAGGGAAGAAAAACAGAATAATAGGTATCTCAGGACTGGAGTAGGGGCTGACTAAGGATGTGTATGGGAGAACTTTCTGGGATGATGCTCAATGACTTTCTTAAATAATTAAAGAATACAAAATAATCTTATTTAAGCAATCAAAATACTTAGTATTGTATAATAGTCAAAATTCTATTATTCTCTAGGAAGAGTCTATTCCAGGTAGGAAGCCAATAAGTAGGGGGAAAGAATTTGTTTTTTACATTTTTTTCTCTATTTCTCCATTTTGTGCATTTTGAGTCCTCTGTTCATTAAGCAGGCCCAGTCTCCTCCAAGTTTGAAGTAGGGAAGGGGTAAAGAGGTGAATTCTAGGGAAGATATTATTTGCCTGGTAATGTCATGAGCAGGTACTAATTCCAGTGCCTGACATATATTTAATGCTGAATCTTTATCTATAGGAGTTTTGAGTGTTCTTCAGAGACCTTTCCCCTCCCCCTCAATTCCTAATTTTTTGACATCTTTCACTTACAGTTCTCTTAACAAAGCTAAATACCTTTTTTCTAGGAGGTCACTTAAAATTCCTCAGCTCCTAAAGTTGTGCTGTCATGCAACGAATCAGATGAGCTCACCTTACTACTCCTGGCAAATCTTTTTGAAGGGTTGTAAGACAATCCCAGACAGTCTTGCTCTTATAGATGGTCTACATGAAAATAGTCAATGTGATCCATGGAAAACCTGTTCCTTTGGTCCATTTTAGTGGGAATGAAATTTCTTACTCTTAGCCCTGTGTTCTGCTATCAGAGACTCCATCTAGCTACCTATGGATTCATTTTCTCAGAGATGAGTCAGAAATAGCCCACTCTGACCTACAGGCTCCAATGGCCACATATTAAGCTCTCCTAGTAGTTTTAAAGCCCCACTTGAAAGTCTTGATGTGAAGGAAAAATAATCACCACCCTCTTTGAGGACCAACTGGAGAGTACTTGCAGCACATTTGTATCTTTCTGATGAAATCCTCTTTGTGGTCTCCAACTTTTCTCTTGGCCTCCTTGTAAACTTGTAAGGACTGATGATATGTGCTCAGCTGATAGTCCCTAAAGTGGTTTGAAAACCCAGGATAAGTGAACTAGCACTTCACTTTGGAATATGCAATATTTACCATCTATTTATTGTCTTGGGTTTTCTTCTGAAACCAAAACAAAGTCCCATTTTAACTTCCTATGGCTCTAGTGATTATTGAACTTTATTGTGTACTAATACTAGACTAAACCAGTTAGTATCCTAAGTGTTTTGCATACATTATGTCACTAATCATAAAATTACAGGTATGAATTATTGGCTCCATTCTGAGGGTATAGACATTAATGCTTAGAGAGTTTGGATACCTTTTCTTTCCAAGTTGGTGCAATCTCTGACAGATGGAGTTGATATTCAAATTCAGGCTTATCTAATTTAAAAACAATATAGTTGTCGTGGTACACAATTCCTCCTGTGCTATCTTAATTCTCTTTCATTTTAAAATGCCTACTTCTGCATTTAATTTATTTATTGTTTCATTATAACTTATATATAAAACACTTAAGCATCAGTATTATTTGAAATAAAATATGGTATAAATAGGTGAACACACAAACACAATCATTCCTATTTTGGCTCCAATTTGCCTATACTTCTATGACTAGCTCCCCAAATTCAATGCGACATTTCAGATTCTCCAGTGAAGTGTTATATAAGTCATGTTTGAAAATATGGCGTTCATTGTTCCTGAGGCTATGTCTGAGTAGAAATGACAAAAGATTATAAACATCTCTTTTTTTTTTTTTTTCCCTGCCAAATAGACTGGGCATCTGCCAAGGAAGCTCAGATCTCCAATGGAGCATAAGTTGAGTTTGAAAATATAGAGTTAAATATCCACTATAACTAGAACCTGATTAGAAGGTAGTGAAAGGTTATAACATTCTTTTTACTCTCCTACGAAATACACTGCTCTTGCCTAGGAAATTAAAATCTAAAGCAGATATCATTGACAGGACAAATGCCATTAATAGAGAAGGATATGTGCCATGTTTAACACCGATTGAGACATTAAATGCCCAGCATTAAATGAAGCTAGGAAGTTCACGATTCTTCAGTGTGTCAGATGTGTACATGATAGCTGTGTGAATATCCAGGAATATGAACACATCCAAATAATCTTGGAAGAGCCTGTTGTGTTGCCACAGAGCTAGCCTTTCTGAAAAGCTGTAGAGCAACCTTACAGCACTGCAAAGGCAATCTGGAAATAAATGTTATCTATTTGTGATGACTACTACAGCTGAAGTATTTAGCTCTTTAAATTGGATGTCTCATGCACAGACAGGTATTTTGAGAATATCAGTGCAGTTGAAATGGGTTTTACTGCTCCTTTTCTTTTCCATAAAATATTTATTTTTCTAACTTAGCTCTTATAATTTACATAGTAGAAACAATAACTGATGTAGAAAGATAGGCATTGAATAATGATAAGCTGATATGCCAAAATGTGGGTTTCCTTTCATTTTCTAAAACTGACCTCATGTTGCTTTGGAGTTCCTACTCCTAAAAAGGGAAGAAAACAAGAAAAACATTAAATTTGCTAACGAGAACTCAGTCTTCTCTACTTTCCACAATTTCTGTGTGAGTAAATATTCAGCTGACTCATAGAACTCTCTAACAGAGTGTTATCTCCCCAGGCAAGAAGCATCATCTTCTACCACTCCTTTCCAAGATGTCTGGGAGCAGATGGGAGTTTATGTATCCTTATGGTGGTGACAAGGGGAGAGAAAGGCTCTGGTTTTGGGGCTGCCCTTGGGACTGCAGTGTCTTGTCCCACCTGTCAACATCATCTTTATTCTTGGTCACCAAATGTCAACACCTGGGGGTGTTTTGTTGACCTTGTCAACGCATGTGGATGACCACCTCCCCTCCCTGAGTAGAAGAGCCACTTAATGCTCTTTCTCATACAACAGATCCTCTGATATATGAGCTATGAAACACCTGCAATTCCTTCCTTCTGTGCCATCACCAGCCACCCACCAGCACCCCCATGCCCTCAGTAAACTTGAAAATTCCCTAAATGCCCTCAGACCATGGCAATGAGGAATCACAGCCTAAGGCCCATTGTAGCTATTCTTTTCACCAGTACTTTTGCTCCTATTTCCAACTTCTTGAATGGGGTAGGGCGGAGGCACAAAGTCATCCTATTAATTCCTGATTTGACCCCTTATTAATCTCTTTTGATAATTTTTTTTATTTCTCTTTCAAACTGGTGAAAAATTATTCATTTGTATTTATATTCCCTGCTCAGTGGGGACCTTGTGGGTAATGGAGGGTGTTGTAATCTGGAAAAAGTAGAGTGGTTTGTCACCTACACTTGTGAAAATGTGACTCTTTTATTTAGTTTGTAGTTAAAAAGCTTTGTAGTCTTTATTCTTTATTATTATTTTCGTACTAACTTTAGCAATACTCTGAAAAATACTTTTGTGCAGTGACTTGGTACCTTTAGTCAGGTTTTAGTTCTCAGGTGCCTGAAGTTCCTACTGTTATTATGACCCAGGTTCTCTTTAGACAGTGACCCACAATACTGGCTTCTAATTTTTCATTTTCCCTGTGGTTCCATATGCACCTGTCATGTTCCATTTAATTCCAATAGGGACATGTTTTCTTTATATAAGATATAATACCTTAAACCAAAGAAATTTTAATATGGCTTTCAGGGTTCCTGATGTTAGGATAAAAACATTTTTTTTTTTTTTTTTGTAGCTATACTTTGTTTATATCTATGAAGACAAAAATATATACATTAATAATGACTGAAAGGGAATTTGCAGAGCTGAAAACATGTTCAGTTCTATTTCTCGGAAGCTGTGTATATTTTTTTTTTTAATTTTTTTATTCTTATGTTAATCCCCTTACATTACAACATTAGTTTTAGATGAAGTGTTCCATGATTCATTGTTTGTGCACAACACCCAGTGCTCCATGCAAAATGTGCCCTCCTAAATACCCACCACCAGGCTAACCCATCCTCCCACCCCCCTCCCCTCTAGAACCCTGTTTGTTTTTCAGAGTCCATCGTCTCTCATGGTTCGTCTACCCCTCCGATTTCCCCCGCTTCATTCTTCCCCTCCTGCTACCTTCTTCTTCTTCTTCTTTTTTTTTTTTTCTTAACATATATTGCATTATTTGTTTCAGAGGTACAGATCTGAGATTCAACAGTCTTGCACAATTCACAGCGCTTACCAGAGCACATACACTCCCCAGTGTCTATCACCCAGTCCCCCCATCCCTCCCACCCCACCCCCCACTCCAACAACACTCAGTTTGTTTCCTGCGATTAAGAATTCCTCATATCAGTGAGATCATATGATACATGTCTTTCTCTGTTTGACTTATTTCACTCAACATAATACCCTCCAGTTCCATCCACGTCGTTGCAAATGGCAAGATCTCATTCCTTTTGATGGCTGCATAATATTCCATTGTATATATATACCACATCTTCTAGGATAAAAACATTTTTTAAATGTACTTTCAGAACTCTACAAATCATACATGAATGTCTTTTGAAGTAATCATAGCAGCCATTCTTTATTGAGCATTTACTATGTGACTGACAGCATTTAACCACACAGAATATAGACTATAATCTGTGGCTTTATAGCTGAGAAAGCTGAAGTAGAGAAGGCTTATTGATAAAGTATGTTCAAGGTTAATCAGTAAATTTTATCAATCCAAACCCATGTTTTTACATACTTGTCAGCAGGACTTTGATGGCCCCACGTTTCATTTAAACCTTTCCCAACATTATCAACACAAATATTGAGTACCTATGGTGTACAAGACAAGGACTTTGTTTTTCTTTTCTTTTTTTTTTTTTTTAGATTTTATTTGACAGAGAGAGAGAGACAGCGAGAGAGGGAACACAAGCAGGGGGAGTGGGAGAGGGAGAAGCAGGCTCCCTGCAGAGCGTGGAGCTCGATGCGGGGCTCGATCCCAGGACTCTAGGATCATTACCTGAGTCCAAGGCAGACGCTTAACGACTGAGCCACCCAAGCGCCCCAGGACTTTGTTTTTCAAATAATTAACTGAAAGAAGTTTGCTCATGGCTCTATCAATACTCTTAGGGTATGTTTCCTTTAATAATAAATCCAAAGTAATTAAGACATAAATATAATGCTGCTTTTTAATATAAAAATAAACTAACATTTAATGAATGTTCATAAGAGCAGAAGGGAGAAAAAAGAATTATATTAAGTCACTTATACTAATGGGATTATTATTAAAATAAATGAGCTTTCTCATTTGGCAGGATTTGATAAAAGAAATAATTAGTTTCTTTATTTGGTTTTAAATTAAGCTTCTATTTTTAAAGCTTCTATTTTAAAGTTGTCTTACCCCAACATTTGGAAGAATGAAATAATCTTTATTTAAATCAGTGATAAACATATGTAGATAACACCAAGCTTCAAGATTGCCAAGTACAGGAGAAGGAAACTAAGAACTAACAATTATCTATTTTATGCCAAGCTTTTAATTTAATTTTGTTTTAATATAATTCAATGTAATTGAGTAACCCAGTTAGGTAAATTTTAATATTCCTCTTTAAATATCGGAAACACTCTCAGAGAGCTTAAGTAACTTGCCCAAGGATATTTAATGGGTCAAAGATGGAAGTGGCATTTGAACTCACAGCTCTGTTAACTCCAAATCCTGCTCTCTTATTACTAACACCTTGCTGCTTCCCAAGCCTTATTTCTTTTTCTCATTTCCATCCTCCAACATCCCTTTATATTCAGCATATACTAGGAACCATATAGACAGCTGAGTGATAACTATTACCTTAAAGAAGATTTTCCTATAACAAATTAAATCAGCACAATTAAATACTTGTAGCACAGAACTTCTTTGCAAGCTCAAAAATATACACATACACATACATGCACACACATAGGCAGATTTATTTCTAACACAAACTAACACAGCATTGAAAATCAGAGTAGAGATGATTAGTCCTCAATGGACTATTAAAACTCAAAATGATCTCTACAGTACATGCAAAACAATAGAAAAATAAACTTTCATTACAGTAGGTTTTAGCTCACTTGTATAAATCAAATGAGATTATGTGAAAATAATTTCTGAAAGGACAAGTGTTACAATAAATGTAAGTTAATATTTTTTATTGTTACCTTAGAATAAAGGACACTTACAAATTATGTATAAGAAAGGACAAGGTATTCTCTCACCCTCTCCCTCACCATTGCCACTTTTCAACTGTGATTCACTTTACATGTGTTCAACATTAAGACTCTGAAAGTCTTTCCTTTTAAAATTTTTGAAAGACTGAAACAACTCTAAAGACGAAAATGAAATAAAATAACCTCTACTTTAAATGTTTCCCCTTTTAACTACTTGTGTATTTCTTCTGATTATACTTGGGAGAATGCCTTAATTCTATTAATAATCTTTAAGAACTGTCCTTTTTAATCTACTAGGAGTCTCAGCCCAAGATTAGCTTGAGACACCATTAAACTGGAAGAGCACTGAGAATCTGAAGGCAAACATTATTTCAAAATTAAATGCAAAATCCAAATTATGGAATATAGATTTATTATATTTGGCAAGTATTAGATTATATGTGACTGTATTTAGCTTAAATTATTCAGTCTACTAATTTACTTGTTAGCATTGATTATTCATATAATTATACAATTAGATTTTATCTGGCTATCTCGGAACCCTTAGAATTATGTGTACAATGCTTGAATGCATTTCTCCCACTATACAGAAACAAAGTTAAGCAAAATTAATCAAAAACCAATTCATCTGTCCAATCATAAAAAAGTAGACAAAAATTCTAGGTGGAAAATATATTCCAAATTTCCTGAATTAAAAGAAGTTAACATTTCTTTTTGGACTTTTTTAAAAAATTGTTTCATCTGATTATTCTTTAATGAAATTCTCCTATTACCTTGAAATGTAGTTGTAAAGTTAAAATGTTATTTCTAAATTTCAAAAAAAAATTGAGACAATTCAATTGAAATCATTTCCATTGAAATCAACAAATATTGACTATATAGCATCATTCATGTAAAGTGTTAGACACTTTTCACAACTGTAAATGGTAGTACAAACTCTAAAAAGTTTTTATATTCAGAAATGTACCCTCTACTGGAAAAACATATATGTAATAAACAAATACATACATAATATAAAATAATGTACTTATGTAAACTATATAGTCTAGTATGTAAGATTACTGGCATTTGGCAGTCACTAAACGTATAGTGAACCAAAGATTATTATTTAACCCAATAAAAGCGTGTCAGAAGTCTGGTCTCAGGGAACAAAGATAAAGGTATAGCTAATGTTACTGCTTATTCTGTGCTAGACAGTGATCTAAATATTTTTCTGAATTAATTTCATTTTATCCTCATATAAATTATATGGTCAAGGTAGTGCTATCATATTTATTTTGAAAATGAGAGGACCGAAAGACAGATAGGTTAAGTAACCTGTCCATTATCACCTAGCAAGTCACTCTGTGGAGCCAAGATTGAGCTAACAGTCTCACTCTAAAGCCAGCAGTTATAATTATTTCACCATGTTGTATCATCCTAACTCTCTATATTATCATTAGAGAGATTAAAAAGGTAGTAAGCCTTACTTTTTACATCTGTGAAAATAAAACAAAAAATAACTTATAGACTTTCATGTGTAAGTGCTTTAAAAGTAGAAGACTCAACAAAAATGATTTACACCCGTTAAAACATTCAGTATTCTTGGAGCAAGGGCAGGGATGGAAATGTTTATGCAGAAGACAGCATGTGAAGCTAGAAGAATATGGGCTTTGTGTTCAAGCAACCATGGATTAGACCCTGGGGTTCTGTCACACAGTAACTGTGTAATTGTGGTCAATTATTTAACATCCCGTATTTTCATGTTCCTCATCTGTTAAGACAGAAGGAATACCGTCTCAGAGTTTTTGTGATCATCGAATAAAAGAAGATGGGTTATGTGCCTAGCACAGCATCTAAGACATAATATTACACTCAATAAATAATTTGACCCACAGTTTGCCATGTCAGAGATTTACCAATCTCTTTTTTATTGTGGTAAAATATATATAAGTTAAATTTCCCACTATAAACATTTTTAAGTGTACAATCCAGTTTCATTAATTTCATTCACAGTGTTTGTAGCCATCATGACTATCTTCAGAATATTTGCATCATCCCAGAAATTTGTACCCATTAACAATATAGTTGCAGTTATTAACAATATAATTATAGCAATATAACTGTGATGATATATAGTTATTAACAATTTGGTTATTTATTTTTTTTTAAGATTTTATTTATTTATTTGACAGAGAGAGACACAGCGAGAGAGGGAACACAAGCAGGGGGAGTGGGAGAGGGAGAAGCAGGCTCCCTGCAGAGCAGGGAGCCCAATGCGGGACTTGATCCCAGGACCCTGGGATCATGACCTGAGCTGAAGGCAGTCGCTTAACCAACTGAGCCACACAGGTGCCCTAACAATTTGGTTATTAAACAATAACTCCCCATTCTCTTCTTCCCCTAGTCCTTGGTTCTCTAGTCTACTTTCTGTGTCTATGAATTTGCCTCTTCTAGGTACCTGATATAAGTGGAATCATATAGTATTTGTCCTTTTATTTCACTTAGCCATGTCTTCAAGTTTCATCCACGTTATAGCATATATGAAAATTTCACTCTTTTCAAGGCTGAATATTATTCTATTGTATATTCATCTGCATTACATTTTTGGTTTGTCTAGTCATCCATTGATGGGCATTTGTGTTGTTTCCATCTTTTGGATATTGCAAATAATGCTGTTGTGACCATTAGTGTACAAGTATCTGAATGTTTGGGATTCTTCCAGGTGTATACCTAAGAGTGGAATTGCCAAACTCTTTTACACAGTAGTTGTACTATTTTATATTACCACCAGCAATACACAAAAGTTCCTACATCCTTGTCAATACTTGTTATTTTCCATGTTTTGATAAAAGCTATTTTAATAGGTGTGCAGTGGTATCTCATTGTGGCTTTGATTTGTGTTTTTGTAATGACTAATGACACTGAGAATCTTTTTGTAAATTTTATTTTATTATGTTATGTTAATCACCATACATTAAATCATTCTTTTTTTCATCATTAAAGCAATCTGTATTTTATTATTTTTTTTATTTTTTATTGTTATATTAATCACCATACATTGCATCATTAGTTTTAGATGTAGTGTTCCATGATTCATTGTTTGTGCATAACACCCAGTGCTCCATGCAGAACGTGCCCTCCTCAATACCCACCACCAGGCTAACCCATCCTCCCAGCCCCTCCCCTCTAGAACCCTCAGTTTGTTTTTCAGAGTCCATCGTCTCTCATGGTTCGTCTACCCCTCTGATTTCCCCCCCTTCATTCTTCCCCTCCTGTTATCTTCTTTTTTTTTTCTTAACATATATTGCATTATTTGTTTCAGAGGTACAGATCTGAGATTCAACAGTCTTGCACAATTCACAGCACTCACCAGAACATATACCCTCCCCAGTGTCTATCACCCAGTCACCCCATCCCTCCCGCCCCACCCACCCCCACTCCAGCAACCCTCAGTTTGTTTCCTGAAATTAAGAATTCCTCATATCAGTGAGGTCATATGATACATGTCTTTCTCTGTCTGGCTTATTTCGCTCAGCAAAATACCCTCCAGTTCCATCCATGTCGTTGCAAATGGCAAGATCTCATTCCTTTTGATGGCTGCATAATATTCCATTTGGCAGGATTTGATAAAAGAAATAATTAGTTTCTTTATTTGGTTTTAAATTAAGCTTCTATTTTTAAAGCTTACACATACCACTTCTTCTTTATCCATTCATCTGTTGTTGGACATCTTGGCTCTTTCCACAGTTTGGCTATTGTGGACATTGCTGCTATAAACATTGGGGAGCACATACCCCTTCGGGTCCCTACATTTGTATCTTTGGGGTAAATACCCAGTAGTGCAATTGCTGGATTGTAGGGTAGCTCTATTTTCAACTTTTTGAGGAACCTCCATACTGTTTTCCAGAGTGGCTGCACCAGCTTGCATTCCCACCAACAGTGTAGGAGGGTTCCCCTTTCTCCGCATTCCCACTAATATCTGTCATTTCCTGACTTGTTAATTTTAGTCATTCTGACTGGTGTGAGGTATCTCATTGAGGTTTTGATTTGGATTTCCCTGATGTTGAGCGATATTGAACACTTTTTCATGTGTCTGTTGGCCATTTGGATGTCCTCTTTGGAAAAATGTCTGTTCATGTCCTCTGCCCATTAAAGGGCTAGTATCCAAAATCTATAAAGAACTTATCAAACTCAACACCCAAAGAACAAATGATCCAGTCTAGACACTGAGAATCTTTTCATGTGCTTATTGGCCATTTGTATATCTTCTCTGGAGAAGTGTCTGTTCAAGTTCTCCTTTGACCATTTTTGAATTAAATTGTTTTGTTGCTGTTGAATTGTAGGTACTTAGCATATTTTGGATAAAAATCTCTTACTAGACATATGATTTTCAAATGATTTCTCCAATATTGGGTTGTCTTTTCACTCTTTTGCTGGTATCCTTTCATGCAAAGAAGTTTTTAATTTTGATGAAGCTCAGTTAATCTATTTTTTTCTTTTCTTGCATGTGCTTGGTGTCATATCTAAGAAATCACTGCCAAAATCAAGTTCATAAAGGTTTCTCCTTATTATTTCCTTTAAAAGTTTCATAGTTTTGGCT
Organism: Mirounga angustirostris; assembly: GCF_029215605.1. Taxonomy (NCBI): domain Eukaryota; kingdom Metazoa; phylum Chordata; class Mammalia; order Carnivora; family Phocidae; genus Mirounga; species Mirounga angustirostris. Next base: position 77,322,589 of record NW_026991721.1, read on the forward strand.
CTTTCTGTTTAGGTGTTTATCCATTTTTGAGTTGATTTTTGTATATAGTGTAAGTTCCGGGTACAGATTCATTCTTTGCATGTGGATATCTAGTTTTCTCAGCAACATTTATTGAAAAGATGGTCTTTTCATCAGTGAATGGTTTTAGCATCCTAGTTAAAATCAATTGACCAAAAATATGAGGATTCATTTCTGGGCTTTCTGTTTTGTTCCATCAGTCCATGTCTGTAGTTATGCCAGTACCACACTGCTTTTATTGCTGTAGCTCTGCAGTAAGTTTTGAAACCAACAAGTAGTTGTCCTCCAGGTTTTCTCTTTTTCAAGTTTGTTTCAGCTATCCAGAATCCTTTGAGATTCTGTATGAATTTTAGCATGGATTTCCCTCTTTCTGAAACAAGCAAGCAAGCAAGCAAAAAAACTTGACACCAATGGAATTTTGATAGGGACTGCATTGAAACTATAGATTGCTTTGGGTATTACTGTCATCATAACAATATTGTCTTCCAATCCATGAACATAGGATGTCTTTCCATTTATTAATGTCTTTTTTAATTTCTTTCAGCAATGTTTTATAGTCTTCAGTGTACAAGTTTTCTGTCTGCTTTTAAAAATTTATTTCTAAATTATTTTAATTAAACTTATTTATTATTAAATTTATTTTTTTATAATTTTAATTACCAAAACTCTTACAAAGAGCTTTTGTAAACTGTAGGGTAAAATGTTGAAACTGACATAAATTTCTAAACAGAAGTAGAAAGGAAATACTATTGGTCAATTTTACTAGGTTATGCTGCAAAATAGCAAACTCAATGTTACAATAACAAGTTTTTTTGTTGTTGTTCACATCATGTCAACTGGGGGTTAGAGCTGAAGTTCGGATTCTGTGATGAAATGGAATTGCTCCATATTTCTTTTTAATCTGGGACATATGCTGAAGGACAGCCCCATTGGAAACATGTTCTCTCATGTCAAAGGACAAAATTAAGAGAGCAAATAGAAATGCACATTCTCCAGATCTTTTTCTAGGAGTTGCCAGAGTGATCTATTTAAAATGTCATTTTCATCCACATTTCTTTGCTCAAAGCAAATCCCATGGCCACTCAAGATTAATGGGACCAGGGAAACAGCAAGGGCACAGAGAGAAGTGATAATAGTAAACAAATAATTTCCATCACAGTTACAAATGAGGAATGATCTTTCACAGTTGTGTTTATTAGTTTCCTCTAGAATTGTCACTTGCTATAGTGTTTGAATGCTGTCACCAGACCTATTTTCTTTCTTTGTGAAACAGAAAAAAATTCCTTCTTTCTTCACGTGTCAAAAAAAAAAAAAACACCTAAATGCGAGCATAATTATAAAATGCCTTGAGTAAATTTGAACCAAGGTTTATCAATTTCCAGTATATCATACTTACAAAAAAGACTCAAAATGTCTTTGTATTTTAAAATAGCAAATACCCACGGAAAATGCCACAGTGCTTAGAAAAAAAAGGAAATAAAATATATTCTTTGATAAAATTTATTACTAATGCAATATTAGTAAAGAGAAAAAAGTTTTGCATAAATTAAGATTTCAATTAATGTGATAATTGTTTATTTTTTAATTAGTTTTAACTAAATAGAATTGCTTGTCTGTAAAGCTCAGAAATATTAATATACTACATTAAATTCCTTAAGTATCACAGTTTACAACAAAAATAAATTCCTATTTTCACTCAGATATTTGGGTGGTTATAAGATTAACATACTATGTTAATTATGTAGCCTAACCAATGTGCATTTAGCCTATTTGGTTCACTGAAGTTCACACAGAATTTTTCAAATGTGTTCATATAAGCTTACCTTCTTGCTTAAAGGCAACTCAAGATTTTCATCTGAAATTTGTTGAGAGGAAATTGATGAGATAATTGAGTAAGGAGAGAAGGACTAGAAGGACTAGCTAGTCTTCTATGATTCCTCCATTAGTTCTTAGGACAAATAAAGGTTCAACACCAGTAGACGTTTTAAGCATTAATAGTACCCATAATATCAGAGTATAAAGATTTTGTGAAAAACGGATTCAAATTTGAATAGAACACTCTAATCATTTTGTGAGACCAAACTACCTTCATTTCTCAGTGTGATTAAATTATGGAGCATGTGTGAGAAGGCAGTGAAGTCTCTGGACAAAAAGGATAAGGGAGATATGCAGAAAGTGATGACCCTGTGCTGTAGTTAAGTAAGTCATGGTGGAGGTAGGCATTTGTACTTTAGAGGATGTCTCCTCTTGAGAAGATGACAAGGTCCTACTGAGGGATTTTAGGCAGCAGTGGAATATGGTCAAGCCTACATTTTAAATAGATCACTCTGGCAACTGAATGAAGATGACTTTGAGGTGAGAAAAGACTGGAGATAGAGACACTACTTGCAAGGCTATAGCTAAAATAGATGAAGACCTAAATGAGGATCAGTAGGAAGGGACCAAAAGTAAGAATGTGGGTTTTACTGTCAAATTGACCTAGCTTCACCCTGCTCCCCAGCTCTGCTACTTAATTCTTTGACACTGTGTAATATTCTTAATCACTCTAACCCTCCATTTCCCTTCTTATCTGTAAAATGAGATATGGTACCAGAACATTTCTCATAAGTGGTTATATGGATGTAATGAATAAGACATATACACATTTAGTATCAATCTGAATATATAACCAATATTCAGTAATGAGAACCAATTTTGTTGTAGTACGTAAAACAGTTTTCTCAGTTTATACTTTCAGAAAGTGGCATAGCACAATCCTGGCTGTAGCCTTTTGACTCAATTCTTTTTTTTTTTTTTTTTTTTTTTTTGGATTTTCTACTCTACCATAGTACTTCAGAGAACATGTTGAGGGAAAACAATTTTAGAAAAGTTTAGAGGTAGTCCAGTATTAAAGCTGGAGATAAACTGAATGACCTTGCAAATCCATTTTTGTGTCATTTCAAATATTCTGATAAGTGCCTTCCTGGTGTCAGAAGTTGGTTATGATCTGACCTGTAACTCTGATATGTTTCTAAATAAATAAGATATAATATATAACTTCAGCTCCTCAAGGACACAGACTGTTTCCCCAATTCGTCTTAATTTTCCCATGCCTAATATGGAATCTGACACGTAACAACCCCTCAATAAAGTATTACTGTATGAGTACATCACACTCTTTTTGAGAATCAGCTAATCAAACAGAGCATAATTGATTTGAAATACAAATAACAGATCAATGCAAATAGCAATGAGAAAATGGTGAGGGAATACAAGCAGTTCTTCTCTACTCCTCTGGTAATATATTGTTGATGATTTTCCTTGGAAATTTTTTTTCTATTGGGGTTGGCCTGAGTGAAAGGCTATTATACAAGGTTCTAACAATGGCATCATATACTTAAAGTTGCCAGAGGAAAAACTTTGAGGTCCCAGCATCCCATCCACCCTCACTACTAACAGATCCTCCATATATCCAGCTTCAGTACAAAGTGGAATTACTGAAAGCCTTAATATTTTTGCTGGTTTGCTCACTAACAATTATTTTTACTCGGTTTCATGATGCCCTGCCTGGAAAAGCCATTGCAAGTGAGTGGCCGGAATTAGAATTCTTGTAAGGAAGTGACTTCTACACGTGGTTAATGATTTTGCAGCTTAGCTCAACCTTCACACTCCTCGATTCCTACCCAACTCATTTGATTATGGATATTAATCACAGTCACAGGACAGGGAATGCTTTATTTTAATGTTTAATAAGTTTGCAACTCTTCAAATTGATTTTGCAATGTGAATGTTGGTAATTATACCGTAATGCCTTAGGCGTATCAGAAAATGTTGGGAAAGGAAGGTGTCCATTTATACCAAAGATTTTCATCATATCAAAGATATTCGTTGAAAAAGGCAAAATGTCCTTTCTTGGACTTTAACAATTGATAATTATAATTAAAGATCTCCGCTATTAGTGTGCATCATCTCAGACCTGGCTGAGCTCAGTGAACTCTGCTCACAGGCTGAATCCAACTCTGCATGTTGGTAAATGCCTCTGTGACGTCGCCACGGGGAGTTGGCTTCTCTCTACGTTGACAGAAATGAGACAGTAATTAGAAGTGAGTGACAAGGTGCTTCTTATCTTTGACAAGGAAAGATTTTTTGTGTCAAAATATCTCACTAGAGGAGTAATTTTCTCTATGTGCATTTCTTGTTCTGAATGCATTTTGCATGATATTAGAAAAGGGGAAATTGTTTCTGAATGTTGCTTAGTGACAAATAGCAGATACACTGCCTTTGAAGATAACAGGTGTCTGAATGCTGTCATATTGTGATATCGACAGATAGGACCCATAGTAAGCTGGGGTTATTTATGCTGGAAAAATAATTTGGTTTTGATAGAATAAAATCAAAGATATTAAAATCCCTTTTATGGTATTATGCCTCTAAAGGTTTAAAATTACCTGACAAGATTTAATCATCCAGTTATAAAATACATTTTAAGGATTTAATCACCTGAAATTTTCAGGACAATGAGAAAACAAATAACCAGTATAATGCATTTGCTCTTTTACAGAACCTGCCTTGTCACTCAACATATGGGTTGCTGTCAGTTTAGACCACTTTCAAGCAATTCATAATTATGCTGGACAATGGTCTGCGTTGACTATATTGAATTGGAAAATTAAAAAAAAAGCAACTATTCATAAAGTTTAAATGGTGAAATGTTAAAAAAGGAAACATTTCAAAAGACCAAAAAAAAAAAAAAACCAACAACAAACCTCTGAAACTATAGCTTTGCCTGACATAGTTATAGGAATGTGAAAGGAAGAGTTTGATCTTGAACTTGGAACTGATAATGTTAAGAGATCGTAGTGCTTCCTTCCATTATTTCCTTCCATTGTAAGGAGAACATTTTATGGAGTGTAAATTAGCATACAGTGATCAAGTATAATAGCAGGTGGAAAAATTGATAATGCTTATCAGGAAATATGAGTCTGATATACATTGCTGCTTGTGTGACACAGGTGTGCAGTTATGTATTTTGCAGTAAGATCAACAATTTCTAAAGAAACAGGTGTACAGTTATGTATTTTGCAGTAAGATCAACAATTTCTAAAGAAACAATAAGTTAGCATTCTCCAACTAAGAAAATCTCAGTGCATACTCTGTCCAAAAAGACACTTAATACTGAAATTTAAAAAAAAATACCGAAATTTAAAGAAAATAAATAAGAACACCAATACCCAACTATAAATGAATACCATAGGCTGTAGCCCATTAGACAATTAGAATATAAAGTATTCAAAGAGTTCATTGTCATAACACTAAAAAGTAATAGGCTTGGCAATAAAGTACTATTCCAATTCCTGAAGTTTATGAATACTCCCATTAAATTAAGGCTGATCATATCCTCCGACAACAGTTTGCAATAGACATTATGGACCTTATCTTTCAAGATCCTATTCTGCAATGGATTTTGATGTGACTACAGTCTTGGAAAAAACAGGAATCATAATGCTACTGTTTGCCCAAATCAGATGGCCAGAAAAATAATTTTGTTTATTTCCCCAATTTAATATCCCCACATTCCTTTTTATCAATTAGTTCAGAATAATTTTGAGAACATAATATTTATTGAGTCATTCAGGAGTACCTCTAAATATGCTACTCAGAACTCTCAGCCTAAAGAAAAAATAGCTTCATATTAGTTTTATTTTTTTTTTAAGATTTTATTTATTTATTAGCGAGCGAGAGAGAAACAGCATGAGAGAGGAGAGGGTCAGAGGGAGAAGCAGGCTCCCCGCTGCGCCGGGAGCCTGATGTGGGACTCGATCCCAGGACCCTGGGATCATGACCTGAGCCGAAGGCAGTCGCTTAACCAACTGAGCCACCCAGGCGCCCTTCATATTAGTTTTAAATGTTCAAAATTATTTTAACTTTAATTTTAAGAACACTAAATTTATATTCAAATCCTAAAATAATCAATTTCATAATAAAAGATCATCATATACTGATAATTATTTGATATGCTTTATTTAGTTAGTAATTAACCACTGGTTATAATATGTCACACAAGGTTTGTGTTGAGGACTTTACACACATAATCTTCATACTAGTGATGGGTGCAATACATGTATAATTCTCATTTTATCAATCAGAAAATAAGTGCTTAGTGTGCAAAATAACTTGATCCAGGTCTCATAGTGACCAATAACAATTAGGAATATTACATGTTTGTCCATAGAATGGCAGTTCATTTGCTGATGATATGTTTCCCCAAAGTGTGGTATAAGTTATTCTCAGTTAATATTTATTTGCCAGGTACATTCTGAATATAAAATGTCTTTAAAATATTTTAGTAAACATTTGAATAAATTATCTCAAAAAACAGTTGAGAAATTTGAGACTTGCCTACTAAAACATACTTAGATAATGGTAGAAAACAGATAAAAATCCGGATTCCCCCACATCCTATAATCCATGCTCCTTTTTCATCATCCAAAATACATGGGAATTTATTATTTTATTCAATGAATAATTATTGTGTACTATGCTAGATGCTGGAAATATTTTTTTTAAGATTTTATTTATTTATTTGAAAGAGAGAGAGAGTGTGCAAGCAGGAGCAGGAGTAGGGTCAAAGGGAGAGGGAAAAGCAGGCTCCCTACTCCCATGCGCAGGACTCAATCCAGGGATCCTGGGATCATGACCTGAGCCGAAAGCAGACATTAAGTGACTGAGCTACCCAGGTGCCCCTGGAGATATCTTTGTTAACAAGAGAAGTAAGACCCTTCTTTCTGGAGCTGATAGTGTAAGAAGAAGCGGACATTTTATAGATAATTTTATGAATAACTGGTTACCATTGTGAGATGTGCTACAAAAGAAAAAAAAAAGTGCCGTGAAGACATATAACACACAGATCAAATTTAGACAAGGTAGATTTTCCCAAGGATGCAACTGGGACCTGAATTTGCCAGATAGAAATTCTGAGAAAACAGTTGTGGATGTCTTGAAATGTTTGCTTACACAAGCAAGGCATTTAATTAATTAATTTAATTAATAAAAAAACCATTGTTTCCTGAGATTAAGAATTTCTCATATCAGTGAGATCCTATGATACATGTCTTTCTCTGATTGACTTATTTCACTCCACATAATACCCTCCAGTTCCATCCATGTTGTTGCAAATCGCAAGATTTTATTCCTTTTTATGGCTGCATCATATTCCATTGTGGGTTGCTGGAGTGGTGGGGGTGGGAGGGATGGGGTGGCTGGGTGATAGACATTGGGAAGGGTATGCATGAGAGACTACAGATTCTGAGAAACTGAGGGTTCTAGAGGAGAGGGTGGTGGGGGCATGGGTTAGCCTGGTGATGGGTATTAAAGAGGGCATGTTCTGCATGGAGCACTAGGTGTTATGCACAAACAATAAATCATGGAACACTACATCAAAAACTAATGATGTACTGTATGGTGATTAACATAACATAATAAAATTTAAAAAATGTAAAATAAAAAAATAAAAAATACATTGTAGACAATTGAGAAGGATCAAAAGATACAGCAAAAAGAAAAAAAAAAAAAACTTGGGAGTCAGGAAAACCTAGTTTTAGTTCTAGCTCTGCCACAACCTGTGTGAACTAAAGAAAGCTGGGTATCAAGTTCATATATACAATTATCTTCAGATTAATTCTCAGGGATATCATCATTGCACTAAACATTTTTGAAAATCTACTTTTGGATTGATGAAGGGATGTTTAAGAACCAGTTTTGGGGCCACCAAGAAAAACACTGCAGTCACATTTCAGCTTAGACTAAACATAATATTAATGAATTACTCACGTACCTTATTTGCCATGCTTGACTCTGAAGAAGTATTGAATACTTCCAAAATGCACACCTACCTTCAAATGTTAAAACTTAACCACAGTTGAAAAATTCAGTTGTTTGTGTTATACAATATAGAAATCCTATTAAAAGTTACAGTATCTTTGAAGTTTTTTGTCTTTGAGTAAACATAAATTACATTTATTAATGGTCACAAATAAACATTTCTTAAAAGGATAGTTGGCATTAAATTGAAGAAATGGGTAAAGGATATTGTCACCGCTTTGCATTGCAACTTTTATATTATAATTGGTTGAATTTGGTCAGGCTTAGTTTGCACAAGACTGTTGTGGTAAAGCGGAAATGAGTTACTGAACTTTTGAAATGCTGGCATATTATGAAATTTAAGTAAAGATAAAGGATAATAAAAGACTAATGCCTGTGGGTGTTTGTTTCCCTGTCCAGTCTCCTACAGTATTTGGGAAAACAGGCCTGGAGGGCATTAATAGTACTTGATTTCTAGCTGCTATCCCAGGGGCAGGGACTGCTGAGCATCAGGATGAGGCTGCTATGCTTGGAGTAATTGGCTCCGCAGCTCTCTGTTGAGGGGAGGCAGCCTGACTCATCAGGTTTCTATTTTTGCTCATCTGTTTGTTTTCTGAGAAAGAAATGCTTATTTTCTATACTGCATATAAATCCTTACCTAGTGAAGAAATCTTTATTGATAGAGATAAGAAAAACTAACTGGTAAAGATTAGTTGTGGGAGATACTTTAAAATATAGCATATATCAGTCTATATTCAAATTATATCCATTTTTAAAAATGTACAGCTTTTAAAACTTATATATCATATAATCATATAAACATACTTTCAAAATATACACTTATTTGATATATATAGCTGTTGTTGAAGTAATTATTCTAATATATATTTATATGCACACACATCTATATTTATTGCAACAAAGGTATATTGAATAATTAGTCTGAGTAAGTCAGAGCTGAGGATTGGAGAAATATAAAAATAAGGTATTGCTACTCTTCAATGTTCTTATAATTCCAGGAATATAGAGGTAAGGATTAGATGGACTAATTTCTAATTAAATTCAAGATAGGGTTCCAGATAGGGTTAAATTTAAATGATGGAGTTTTACCTTTTCTTTGATATCCAATATTAAAGGAGAAAAAGAGAAGCAGGATTACTCTGGTTACAGGGATAAGACTTGAGGTGTCAGATTGTTCCCAGGCTCTGTTTTCAGTTTGAATGCTTTTTATGATTTATCAGATGCTAAGATGCTGTTTTTAGCTTTCCTTAGTAATGCTTTTAGTTTACATGCATTTAAAAAAAAAAAAAAAAAAAAACCTTCACTAAAACAATCCTTCACACCTAAGCATGAAAAGCCTCCCCTTTTTCCATGGTACATGTTTATGTCCTTATGTGTGCACATTTATGTACATATGTTTAACTGTGAAGTACCACCAACCCAGTAAGAAAGAATGAGGCCTCATGGAAAGTTACTGACAGCACACAGGGAGAGAAAGAGAATCAACATAGAGTAGAGTAGGGAAAAATACAAGTCAACTGTTAATGTGGAAAACAGCTGAAAAAAACTCGGCTTCACTTACTAATGTTAAACTCATTTTATAGCAAGGCAATTCGCACCAGTATTCACACACTTATACTTGCTATTGGAGAAAATTTGGTGCAAAAGGTTATATTTCAGTTCTGATTGGCATGTATACAAGATTTCCCTTTACTATTTATTGGCCATTTTTAAATATTCTAACTGTCTTATTTTGATAGCCCTTAGATCATTATTACTATAATCAAAAAGTCTGTTTAAAAAAGTGTGTCTTTAAAGAAACAATTGACTGTGGTACTATATAAACTGTAGTGCAAAGAAAATAAAACTAATAGTTTATAGTATGACACCTATGTCACTGAATAGCAAAATATCAAAATGATAAATTTCAAAATATAAAGCATTTAAAAAATCTAAAAGGAAGATGAAGGGCCTCTTAGAGAAGGGAAGAGCGGGGATAGTTCCATATTTGAGTGGAGACTCATCAATGATTGCTAGCAAGCGGGCAACGCTAAGATCCATTTGAAAAAAGGGAGAAAGCTTGGCTGGAAATCAAGGATTAATGAAATTATAGTTTAGGACATTTCCAAGCACTCTTTTTTTTCATTATGTAACTTGGGATACTCTGATTTAAAATGTCTAGTTAATACTGTAGACATGTTATAACTAGATTTACCTACAAAAAATTATCTATCAGACACTTTGACAATCTAAGATTACAAAACCCAAGATCACTAAGGCATACAGTATTTGTACCTATTATTTGAAACATGCCATCTAAACATGGGCCATTTTGTAAATTTTAATTGAGTTGTTTAAAAAAATTAATTAAACAACTAAACTATGATTAGCCATTTTTGAATAAATATCTTTTATCCTGGGAACTTAAAAGACACGTGAAAAGAATAAAAAAGCATAAAATAATTAGGGATGTATATAGTGCAAGAGATAATAAAATATGATTTGCAAAATTATTGTTTCTCTTCAGTATCCCTCAGTAGTTTAATCATATTTCTATTATAACACTTACCAGATTATATTATGCTGTATCTATTTATATTTGTTTCTCACCCACTGAGCTGAAATTTATAGTGTATTCTTTTTTCTATTACCAACTTTTAAGTACTGGTAGAGAGTGATTATGTAAGTATTTTCTACATTTTTTTCCAGGTTTACTGGGGTATATTTGACAAAAAGAAATCACCACCAGTCAAACTAGTTAGCATTTCCATCACCTCACATATCACTCTTTTTCTTTATTTGTTTTTCTGGTGAAAATACTTAAGATCTACACTTCTAGCAAATTTCAAATATACAATACAGTATTGCTAACAATAATTGCCATGCTATACATGAGATTTCCAGAACTTATTTATCTGCATAACTGAAACATGAATGATTTTTCATCCTAGTTTTAAAATTTAAAAGATGCATCTCAATACAAAATCTTCATATTTAAAGACTTGGTTAGTAGAAGGTTTAAACACATCCTCCATGATTCCAGGGAACACCTATGTGCTTGATATAATGTGGGTGTCAAGAAATATTTTTTGAATGGAAAGACTAGTTGGTAGGAGACCAAGTTTTTCTTCCTAGACACAAGGTTTCCAACAGTAAAGAACCATCTGCAGACCTCTGACACCTCACCATGGGGAAGGAATACAGATGATTTGGCATATAGAAAATTAGTGATTAAATGTGCATGAGGGACTTAAATGGAATTTTTCTTGAAAGTGCTTTATGATAGTGGGCTCCTAGTATTCACAGAGTGGTTCTTCCTTGATAAACTGAGGTCCTGGTTGTTATTCGGACTTTTCAACAGGCTACATACCAGATTCCTCTGTCATCAGTAAAAGATGATTATCATATAAGTGAAACCATATGATAATTGTCTTTCTCTGCTTGACTTATCTCACTTAGTATAATCTTCTCCAGTCCCATCCACGTTGATGTAAAAGTTGGGTATTCATCCTTTCTGATGGCTGAATAATATTCCATTGTATATGTGAACCACATCTTCTTTATCCATTCATGTGTTGAAGGGCATCTTCGCTCCTTCCACAGTTTGGCTATTGTGGACATTGCTGCTATGAACATTGGGGTGCATGTGCCCCTTCTTTTCACTATATGCTGGCTAACTGAACATAAAAAAAAGAAATTAAAAAAAAAAGATGATTATCACTGTCAAGTTTCATAGTGTCTGAGAGTCAACCTGGTTGAGATAAAAATTGACAGTGAGGAGTCAGACAATGCCAAGTAGAGCAAGGAGGAAAAATCAAGGAGTTCAGATCTTAATTAGAGGTTCTAGATCCCAAAAAGCCTGATCACTAGGGTACAAAACTGGATGGACTACTGGAAAAAGAAAGGTAAAGAGAAGAAAAGAAATTAAGGGTTCTTAGAGAATAAGAGAAATTTATCCTTAAGAGACATCTTGGAGGCCGGTTACCACATATCCTATCCTCGGTCTCATTTTTATTTAACTGAAATTAATCAGTATTTTTAATTATTCTTTATTATAAAAAAACTAACATGAAAATGGAAATCAGGTATACATACAAATAGATTTTCTCATTTTATTAATATATCCATATTTTTACATAACAAAATGAAATTTATACTTTCATTACCATTATACTACTTAAAAATTCTCAAGTACAGTTTTCCCTTAACAAGCCTCAGGAAGTTTACCACATACTTCCTCTAAAACATGACAAATATCATATGTCAAATCAAATGACATATATATTACTTCTTAAATTCAATCTTAAATATCATTCATATAACCCAGATGCATAAGCAAGAAATAATCAAAGAAGTTACCAAAACATTTCGCTGTTTTTCAAAAGAACTTCTCTAGAAACAGATCAGAAAGTCATTTACAATCTACCAACTGGTAAATGATATAATAGAATTTAACACACTCAAAGATCTAATTTTCTTCAACTGAGGACCAATATTCAAAGGTCCAACTTCAGAGCTGGAAAAATGTCTGCTATTTTCAGCACATCTGTTTTTAATTTCACATTCATTTTCCCTCTCAGATAATATTAAAATGTAAAACAACAATAAAAACAAAACATCAATTTGGCACACAAAACTTTTGGCATCAGATACATCGATTGGATCATAAAATTACCCAGGTTTCTGGCTGGATTAAGTTAGAAAAAATGACAATGATCCATCTGCTAAAGCTATCATGAATGTATTGAAGAAACCAGATTTGTACATGACACAGGAGAGAAAGAGAAAAGTTTAGGGAGGTGGCATCAGTCAGAAAGGAGTGGATGCAATAGGATTATAAAACTAATGATCTGGATGTTGCATGTAGAGAATGTTGATCCCATGTCCACTCTTGACATAACTTTTGTTTCAGAGACCAAATGTATCAGTTATCTTCTGTTGTCATAATAAACAACCCCTAAATACCAGGGGCTTTTCTTGCTTATGTTATCTGAGAACCACAGTTCAGGTGAAGTTCTGCTCCAAAATATGGATAGACTGAGCGTCTGCTCCATCTGTCTTCTCCTTTTGGAACTAGGTTGAAGGGACATCCCTATCTGTGACATGGTATTCTTTTGGTAAAGAGAAGTAAAAGTGCTTAAAAATGAAATTAAATGTTTATTTTTGTTTTTCAGGCATGCTAAAATGTCTACCAATGGCATTATAGTCAAAACATGGTTGATCCACTTTATCAGGGAATATTTACCATGTTGTGGTTAAATCCTTTACATATGCCTGATGGCAAAAAAATAACTCCAAGTGTAGTGGAAAGGATTGGCAATTTTGTTTTCTTCTACTTACCACAGCCACTATCATTTACCCAAAAACCCATAATGTGAGTACAAAGGAGAAAGTAATGTAGGCACTCAGCGGATAATGATGCCCCTTTTCCGATGAACATTCCAATAATAGCACTTAGACTGTAGTATTCGTATATTTTCAGATTGTATCAGAGGCTGCCATCAGTCAAAAATCATTAGCTTCATAATTTACCCTGACAGCTCATTCTCCATGACGTAGCTAATACTGAACAAAGTTAGATTTACTGACTTGGTGCAATAAGGGAGACCATACACCATGGTGAACTATGGGGTGTCTTAGTAAGAAGGAGTTAGGATGGCTTTGATATAAGGTATGGGCATTTTCTGAGTTATTTAAGAAGGGCTTAAGGAAGTGGGTGATTTATTTTGGATTAGGTTCTGTCAGGAAGAAAGGCAATCTGATGATTGGGTATCTTAAACTTATTTATTTTTTTGTCTAGTAGGTGTGAGGAACAAAGCAGGGCTAGAATTGTCATTGTTAAAAAAAATAAAGAAGTAGTTACTCATATTTTTGGGGAGTGGGCATCGTTTTTTATATATTATATTATTCTTGTCTTTTTCTTATATCCCAACATGTTTATAGATCAGTCTTACTTCTGCTTATTTTCACCATGTCACAGAATGCTTTGTCTTATTACTGTTGATACTTTGTAGAATTGTTTATGTTCAGCAGAGAATGCTGCTGACAATTTTTTTTTATTTTTGAAACTTCATCCCAAAGCTTCAGGATTTCCCTTTGTTTGTTTTAAAATTTTGTTTGTATTGTTTTGTATTCCTTAATCTTAGCAACTCCTAATTGGCTTTCTCTATTCTCAACTTATTCTAAAAATCATAAGGCTGCATTTTCCATAATGAACTTATTAATTGCCCTTCATCATGTAGGCTTTTCTGTAAACCCATACCTGATAATGATGTGGCATAACCTCGTTCCTGCTCTCCCAACCTCCACATACAAATATGAGAATACTTAGTGACAAATGGAGTGTAACAAATATTTCCTTCTCCAGGAAGTGGCTATAACTACCTTGTCTTTGGTGTTCATGAAAGACAATATGGGAACAAAGAAGTACAGATTAGTTCCTTTCTGATATTTAGAATGGACTAGGACTATGCACTTCACTTTTTCTCTGGCTGGCTAAAAGAAACTAACTTCTCCACTGAAATAATTTCTACTCTTTTTGAAGCAAAATTTAAATGCTTTACCTGCTATGAGTCACATTTTCATTTGTCCTTTTTGAAAACACACATGAGAAAGGGAAACATACTTCTTTCCCTGGTCATACGTAAAGCAAGACAGGTTTTTCTAATACAGTTTAAAGAGAATTTTAGACTGTCGTGAGACTAATTTAAATTCAATATTTTCTAGTTACAAATCTAACTTTTCTTTGGCTTTGAAGATTAAATAATCTTTCCCTTTATTTTTTTTAAGTGATGTATAATTGACATACAATATATTAGTTTCAGGTGTACAACATATTAATTAGACAAAATGACATCACAAAAGGGCTAGTTACCGTGTGTCATTATATAAGTTAATACAATATTATTGACTATATTCCCCATGTTGTATATTACATCCCTATGACTTATTTTATAATTTGAAATTAGTACTTCTCAATTCCCTTTACCCATTTTGCTACCCTCAAGCCCCTCCTCTCTGGCAACCAACCAATCTGTTCTCTACCTTTATGAGTCTGGTTGTTTTGTTTGTTTGTTTTGGTTTTTAGATTCCACATATAAGTGAAAGCATGTGGCACTTGTCTTTCTCTGTTTGATTTATTTCACTTAACATAGTATCCTCAAGTTTCATCCATTTTGTCCCAAATGGCAAGATTTCTTTCCTTTTTAATGTTTGAGTAGTATTCCGTGTGTGTGTGTGTGTGTGTTTGTATAGTGCATATAGTGTATACACACACACACATACCGTATCTTCTTTATCCATCCATCCATTGATGTACACTTGTTTCCATATCTTGACTATTATAAATCATGATGAAATGAACTTAGGGATGCATATATCTTTCCAAATTAGTGTTTTCATTTTCTTCAGATGGATAACCAGTAGTAGGATTACTGGATCATATGGTTTTCCTCTTTTTTGAGGAACTTCCATACTGTTTTCCATAGTGACTGCATCAATTTACATTCCCACCAAAGAGTACTAGGGTTCCCTCTTCTCCACATTCTTACTAACATGTTTTATTTCTTATATTTTTTTTTAATAATAGCCATTCTGAGGGGGTGAGGTGATATTTCATTGTTTTGATTTGCATTTGGTTTTGGAGGTTACATAATTTTCTTCCTTACTTTATCTTTAAAATTTGTAGGAACTCTACTCTTAAAAATACTTGGACTCAAAAAAATAATAATAATACTTGGACTCATGGCCTTCAGAGACTTCTGCTCCCACTCTAGGTTCTGTTTCCAGCTGAACTTCCTAGTTAAAACATTTTTATTTCTCTAAATCTGTTTCGTGTTAGCATCTCTACTTATTTAGATGCTACTTTGCCAATAATTCTGCCCATTTTCATTTTTCACCAGATTTATTTCTCTAATTATAAAAAAAATTAACTTTTTAATAGCCATAATTAACAAACTGTACTTTGGGCTATCTCCCAGTTGGTATCATTGGATATATCCAAGTATTCAAGAACACATGTGTCAGCTTGGCTCTTGCAGAGGGAAAGCAAGCATTGAAAAATGAGTTACGTGGCATAAGGTTAGAATTTACCTCCAATCTTGAGAATCTATGACTCTAAGAACAGTAATAGAAAAAACATAATTTTGCATAGATTTTAAATACATACTTTATTGCCCTATTTGAAGATCCTTGGCTGACTGTTTGATACTAACTAGGACCCCTAGAGTGGATGAATTATATCTGGTGAACAAATTCTCTGGTATAATATTATGGGCCAAACTTATAAGAAATTGACTAGATGTACATGTAGGAAAGCATAGAACTAAGTGGGAAAAAAAGTGAGAAGAAAATGAGACTTATAGGTTCACTACAATTAACTGTATCTAAAATAGTTTATAAGAACATATGCAAACAGTATGCTATACACTAAGTACATTAGAATAGTTGCTTTTAATTAATTAATTTTATTTTTTTCAAAGATTTTATTTATTTATTTGAGAGAGAGAGCACAAGTCGGGGGGGAGGAGGGACAGAGAAACAAGCAGGCTCCCCGTTGAGCAGGAGCCTGACATGGGGCTCCATCCCAGGTCCTTGAGATCATGACCTGAGCCGAAGTCAGATGCTCAAATGACTGAGCCACCCAAGTGTCCCTAAAATAGTTGCTTTGAGATCAGAGAACAATATAGTAATGGAGAAAGGGGATAAAAGTGAATAAATAAAATAATTGATAAAATAAGGTAGAAGCAAGGCACTTTCAATGACAATAGTTTGACACAAATTGAAATATATATTTCATAATATAATATTAATAACATAATATACAATAAGATAAGTACATTAAATAGCACTTGGCCATCTTATTCTCATGCCTGTTTAATTGTCTTCTAAGTACATATGGCCTCCTGACAGAGAGTTTATTAATTTTTTTTACTACCTACTACTGCCCAACTTTCCTGACTAGGAAGTTATCTTTACAAGAGCAAGGAATTTCTTTAGTTCTTTTTTTTTTTTTTTAATTGTGTCCCCGGTACAAAAGTAACACCTGACATTTATTAGATACTTAAATATTCATTACACAAATTAATGAATTATATGAATAATAACAAATTTGAAATCATGCTGTAAGTCCTCTCATTTTTAAATATCTCTGACTGAAAATTTAATAATAAAAAGAATCTGTACTGTGTGTTAGGTAGTGATGTTAGTGAGGAGTAAAATACATTTAAGTAGTTATTAGTGGGTGATTGATTTCTGGTTCAATGATTTTCTCAACTGAGGTGTCAAATCAAATTAGTGTTCCAGTTCAAATGTAAGTTGAGACTGAATAGAATATAATCAATATAACATGAAAGAAGATATTAATGATTGAATGTTATATCTGACCTAAAGAAAACACTATCATCTATGTCCATAATACTAACTCTGAGCATGAACTACTCTAAACGTTTTTTTTTTTATAAACTGATAAAATGACTTTGCATCAAAAACTTGGAAATATAGAAAAGATGTGTGTGTGTGTATGTGTGTTTGTGGGGATAGATAGATGATAGATAGATATAGATAGATAGATAGGTGATAGCTAGCTACATAGATAGGTGATAGCTAGATAGATAGATACAAAGTGTGTGCACATCTAAAAAGATGAATGCTACTCTTTTTTTTTTTAAAGATTATATTTATTTATTTGTCAGAGAGAGACACAGAGAGAGAGAGAACACAAGCAGGGGAGTGGAGAGGGAGAAGCAGGGTTCTGGCACATCAGGGAGCCCAATGCAGGGCTCGATCCCAGGACCCTGGGATCATGATGTGAGCCGAAGGCAGACACTTAACTACTGAGCCACCTAGGCGCCCCAATTAATGTTGCTCTTGAAAAATGTAAAAGTCTGACTATCTCAATAGATGCAGAAAAAACATTTGACAAAATTCCACATCTGTTTATGATAAAAACTCTCAACAAAGTACGTTTAGAGACAACATAACTCAACATGATAAAGGCCATATATGACAAACCCATAGCTAATAACATATTCAATGGTGAGAAATTGGAAGTCTTTCCTCTAAAATCAGGAACAGGACAAGGATGTCCACTCTTACCACTTTTATTCAGCATAGTATTCAAAGTCCTAGCCATAGATGTCAGACAGGAAAAAGAAATAAAAGGCATCCAAATTGGTAAGGGACAAGTAAAACTGTCACTGTTTGCAGATGACATAATACTATATGGAGAAAACTCTACAGATTCCATCAAAAAACTAATAGAACTAATAAATGAATCTGGTAAAGCTGCAAGATACAAATTTATATACAGAATTTTTGAGTTTCTATAAACTGACAATGAAGTAGCAGAAGAGAAATTTAAAAATATAATTTTATTTATAATTTCATCAAACAATAAAATACTTAGGAATAAATTATTTAAGGGAGTAAAAGATGTGTTCTGAAAACTGTAGGACATTAATGAAAGAAATTGAAGATACAAACAAATGGAAAGATATACCATATTCATGGACTGGAATAATTAATATTGTTAAAATCACTATTACCCAAAACAACCTACAAATTCAGTGCAATCCCTATGAAAATGCCAGTAGTATTTTCCACAGTACTAGAAAAAATAATCCTAAAATTTGTATGGAACCACAAAAGGTGCTGAAAGGTCAAAGTAAACTTAAGAAAGAAGAATAAAGCTGGAAGTACCACAAATATAGATTTGAAACTATACTACAAAGCAATAGTAATCAAACAGTATTGTATTGGCACGAAAATAGACACATAGTTGTTGGAAGAGAATAAAGAGCCCAGAAATGAGCCCATGCTTACATGGTCAATTAATCTACAACAAAGAAGGCAAGAATATACAGTGAGGCGAAGACCATCTCTTCAATAAATGATGATGGTCCAAGGGCATCTGGCTGGCCCAGTCAGTAGAGCACCATGTTGGGTGTAGAGATTACTTTAAAAATAAAATAAAATCTTTTTTTTTTTTTAAGGTTGCTGGTCAAACTGAATGGTTACATGTAAAAGAATGAAACTGAACCACTTTCTTACATCACACATAATAATGAACTCAAAATGTGTTAAAGACCTATATGTAAGATCTGAAACCTTAAAACTCCTAGAAGAAAACAGTAGGGAGCAAGCTCTATGGCATTGGTCTTAACAATATTTTTTTGGATATGCCTCCTCAGACAAGAGCAACAATAGCAAAAATAAAACAAGTGGGACTCTATCAAACTAAAAAAAACTTTATAACAGGGAAGAAAACCATCAACAAAATGAAAGGCAACCTATTGAATGGGAGAAGATATTTGCAAATGATATATCTGATAAAGGGTTAAAATATACAAATTATTTAAAGATCCTATATAACTCAATGCCAAAAAATGACTGATATAAAAATAATCTAATAAAAAAATGAGCAGAGGACCTGAATAGACATTTTTCCAAATAAGACATACCTATGGCCAACAGACACATGAAGAGATGCTCAACATCACTGATCATCAGGGAAACATAAATCAAAACCACAATGAAATATCATCTTAGACCAGCACAATGACTAGTATCAAAAAGACAAGAAAGAAAAAGTGTTGGTGAAGATGTGGAGAAAAAGGAACACTTGTGCACTCTTCGTGGGACTATAAAGTGGTGCAGCACTCTGGTAAACGGTATGGAGTTTCCTCAAAAAATTAAAAAATAAAAATGCCATATAATCCAATAATTCTACTACTGGGTATTTATCCAAAGAAAACAAAAACACTGATTTAAAAAGATATATACACATCTATATTCATTACAGCATTATTTCCAATAACCAAGTTATGGAAGCAACTTAAGTGTCTATTGGTAGATAAATGGATGCAGAAGATGTGGTACACACACACATACACACACACACACAAACACTAGAATATGATTCAGCCATAAAAAAAAAAAAAATGAATTGTGCCTCTCAGGATAACATGGATGGACCTAGAAGGTATTATGCTAAGTGAAATAAGTCAAAGAAAGACAAATACCACATGATTTCACATATATGTGGAATTAATAAAAAAACAAAAAACAAAAAAAGCCAAGAAATAGACTTAAAATACAGAGAACAAACTGGTGGTTGTCAGAGGGGTGGGCAGATGGGCAGAATAGATGAACAGGATTAATAGGTAACAAACTCCAGTAGTTACAAAGTAAATAAGGCACAGGGATAAAAAAGTGCAGCATAAGGAATGTAGTCAATAATATTGTAATAATAATAAAAAATATCATCATTGCTCTTGAAAAACATAAATGTCAGTGTTCTTAAGGTCAAACTAAAATATTTGGCCTTTGTCTGTTGCAAAGGAGTTTAAGATATTTCTACGTTTTTTCAGGGAATATCATACATCTCAGCACTATCAGTGCCTTGCTATTATCTACAGCTTTATTAATTAAAATGCTGGTCTTTCCAAAATATTGTCAAAGAAATGAACAAATAGTAATAATGAATGTTTTGTAGTCTATAAAACCCTCTAAAAATGTGGCATGATCTTGATCTATCCTTATAATTATTTAAATAACATTCTTCAAATTCGTTTGTTCAAATAGTTTATTGAGTACCACTTGAGTACCAGACATGTTTTTAGATAATGGGATTACAAAAATGAGAACGCTGATTCTTTTGAATTAACTAGCTGAAAGAGTAATTTTCAAAACTGCTTAAATATTAGAAATATCTGAAGTATTTAAGAAATAATAAAACCTGAGACCCACACAGACCACATAAATTAAAATCATGAGGAGTGGGACACAGGCATGTGAATAGTTTTAAAAGATCTCTAGAGGATACCATTATGCTGTCCATATTGACAATTGCTTCTTTGAAGGATAATGCATATAGGTAAATAAAAAGTTCCAAATCAGCATGGCAATTGCTTTGCTAAAATTCCATGGAACCAATAGGATCAAGTGGATCTTTAGGTGAGAGCAGTGGGGAGATTGCTTTAAAAGTCTCACAAAGGAAATATAATTTAAGCTGAGATTTAAGGAATAAAAAGTTGGTGAAAATTAATGGTGGTGATTTAGACAAGGAAAAAAAAATCATTCTATAAACTGCATGCCATATGAAGAAATATGGACTCCTTCAGAGAAATGGAGAGACCTTGACAGGATTTTAAGGATATTGACAAAGAATTTCTTAACTCTCAAAATTGATCAGAAGTTGTCTTTATCTCTTCTCACAGTACTTTTTATATGTTTAGAGTGTGCTTTTCTCTTAATTTTAATGTATGTGGTATAATGTTCCCATTTTTCACAGGTATATCCACACTCAAGTTTTTTGAATGGTAACTTCTTGTGACTCCTATTATTTATGAATCCTCTTATTTTATTTCATTTCACTTTATTTCATCTTTATTTATTTTTAGAGAGAGAGAGCAAGAGCAGGAGGGTCAGGGGTGAGGGAGAGAGAATCCCAAGCAGACTCCACACTGAGCCCAGAGCCCAACACAGGGCTTGATCTCACAACCCTGAGATCATGATCTGAGCCAAAACCAAGAGTCAGTCACTTGACTGACTGCACCATCCAGGTGCCCCATAAATAAATCTTAAAATAAAAATAAATTTAAAAAAGGAAGGAAGGAAGGAAGGAAGGAAGGAAGGAAGGAAGGAAGGAAGGAAGGAAGGAAGGAAGGAAGAACAAAATAAAGAAAGAACAAAAGAAAGAAAAGAAAAGATGCATGGTACGATCTCAGTCTTTTTGTAGTTGTTGAGGCCTGATTTGTGACCTAATGTGATCTCACATGCACTTGAAAAGAAGGTGTATTCTGCTGCTTTAGGATAAAATGTTCTGAATATATCTATTGAGTCTATCTAGCCCACTGTCGTTCAAAGCCAGTTTCCATGTTGATTTTCTGTTTGTATGATCTGTCCATTGATGTAAATGGGGTGTTAAAGTCCCCTACTATTATTGTATTATTATCAACCAATTCCTTTATGTTTGTTATTATCTGTTTTATATATTTGGGTGCTCCCAGGTTGGGTGCATAAATATTCACAGTTGTTAGATCCTCCCCTTTATGATGATATAGTGCCTCTCTTCATCTCTTGTTACAGTCTTTGGTTTAAAGTGTAGTTTGTCAGATATAAGTATGGCTACTTCAGCTTCCTTTTGACATCCACTGGTGTGATAAATGTTTCTCCATCCCCTCCCTTTCAATCTGCAGGTATCTTTAGATCTAAAATGAGTCTCTTGTTGGCAGTATATAGATAGGTCTTGTTTTGGGGTGCCTGGGTGGCTCAGTCTTTAAGCATCTGCCTTTGGCTCAGGTTGTGATCCCAGGGTCCTGGGATTGAGCCCCACATCGGGCTCCCTGCTCGGCGGGAAGCCTGTTTCTCCCTCTCCCGCTCCCCCTGCTTGTGTTCCCTCTCTCACTGTGTCTCTCTCTGTCAAATAAATAAATTTAAAAAAAATCTTAAAAAAAAAAGATAGGTCTTGTTTTTTTAATCCATTCAGACACCCTATGTCCTTTGGAGCATTTAGTCTATTTACATTCAAAGTAATTATTGATAGATATGTATTTAGTGCTATTTTATTACTTATTTTGTCATTGTTTCTGGAGATTTTCTCTGTTCCTTTCTTGTCTTTTTTTACTTTTGGTCTTTCCTTTCTGCTCAACAAATTCCCTTTAATATTTCTTATAAGGCTGGTCCGGTGATCACAGACTCCTTTAGTTTTTGTTTGTCTGGGAAACTCTTTTTCTCTCCTTCCATTCTGAATGATTTCCTTGCTGGTTAGAATATTCTTGACTGCAGATTTTTCTCATTTAGCAATTTGAATATGTCATGCCACTCTCATCTGCCTTGCCAATTTTATGTTGAGAAATCTCGAGCTAGCTTTATGGGTCTTCACTTGTAAGTAAAGGACACTTTTGTCTTGATTCTCTTAAGATTTTTTTCTTTATCGCTTTTTTTTTTTTTTTTGCAATTACAATATATCTTCGAGTTGGCCTGCTTTTGTTGATTTTGATGGGAGTTCTCTGTTCTTCTAGATCTGGATGTCTTTTTCCTTCTCCAGATTAGGGAAGTTTTCAGATGTTATTTCCTCAACTAAATTTTCTGCCCCCTTTTCTCTCTTTTCTTCTTGTGGGACTCCTATAATAAAAATGTTATGTTTGATGGAGTCCCTGAGTTCCCTAAATCTATTCTCTTATTCCATAGTTCTTCTTTCTATCTTTTGTTGAGCTTCATTATTTTACATTATTTTGTCTTCTATATCACATATTTGTTCCTCTGCATCTTTCATTCTTGTGGTCATTGCATCAAGTCCGTTTCCAATTTCAGTTATTGCATTTTTCATTTCTGACTGATGCTTTTTGAACACTTTTATCTCTGTGGTAAGAGTCTCCCTGATTCTTTCCATTCTTTTCTCAAGCCCAGCAAGGATCCTTATGATTGTTGCTTTAAATCCTCCATCAGGCATGTTACTTACATCTGTTTTCCTTAGATCTCTGGCCATGACCTTAATTTGTTCTTTCATTTGGGATGAATTTCTCCATTTTGACATTTTGTCTAAGTCTCTGCCATCTTCTCTGTGTTAGAAAAGCCCATTGTGTCTCCTCCTCCTGGCTTTATGAAGAAGAGGTCGTATATTGGAGGGTCTGGTGTTTCATGGAGTGTTTCTGGTGTGTACTGCAGACACTCTGCTGTTGTGTTTTTGGCTGCTCTATCTTTCAACCCAGTCATCTGCAGAAGCTCTCTTTTCTTGCAGTGGGCAGTGTTTGGTCCTTG
The DNA here is from genome assembly GCF_029215605.1 of Mirounga angustirostris. Classification (NCBI taxonomy): domain Eukaryota; kingdom Metazoa; phylum Chordata; class Mammalia; order Carnivora; family Phocidae; genus Mirounga; species Mirounga angustirostris. The sequence continues at coordinate 77,346,208 of NW_026991721.1, forward strand.
GCCAGAATGTGGCGAGTTTCAACTAGCCGTGCTCTGGTCTGCTTGTTAAATGAGACCTGGTGTTACTTCCACTAGAATTGCAACCCTGCCAAACTCTCTGGTCAGAAGATGTGGCGTGGGCTGGTGTTTCTGCTGGATTTCTGGGGAAATGGGCCCTCTGCACTGGGACTGAGGCAGCAGTCCCTGCTGAGCACAGGGTTGTTGGCCTAAGTGTGAGCATGTTGGGCAACCCTAACTGCATTGCTTCCAGCAGGTTGCTCTGCAGTTAACGCTGAAAAGCAAGGGAGGGAAATGGCACCAGCCAGCTCTTTAGTCCCCAGAGAGGCATCTCCATGCACGCTGCCTCTCAGGGATGAGCTCTAAGAAGAGTAAATAATCTACCCCCTGTGTGCCCCAAGTGTTATTCAGATTGCTGTTTCCAGGCTATCTGCTCTAGGTTGTTTCTCACCTTCTCAGCAGGAGAAAGGCAGTGGCCTCAGGGCTCTATGCCAGCCAAACCTGCTGACCTTTAAAACTCAATCTTTAAACCCCACTGGTTGCAAGAACTTAAAATCAGTCCTTCTTGTCTTCCCAGCCAATGGCTTTGGGGAAATAGTCTCCTTATGTTTTCCTCTGTTTGCTACTCTCTCTCTCTCTCTTTCCTTTCTCTGCGACCGTGGCTCCTTCCCCTTCACAGCACCTGCAATCTGTTTCTCCCCTAAACCACATCTCTGCACTTCCTACTTTCTTTGATGTGGCTTCTTCTTTCCCTTTAGTTGTGGAGTTTGTTTTGAGTCTTCAGATTGATTTCGGTGGTATTTAGAATGATTTGATAGCTATCTAGTTGTTTTCCTGGGACAGGAGGAGCCTACGGTCTTCCTACTCCTCTGCCATCTTCTTTCCCTAGTCTTAAATCCTATTATTCTTTTTTTTTTTTTTAAGATTTTATTTATTTATTTGAGACAGAGAGAATGAGAGACAGAGAGCATGAGAGGGAGGAGGGTCAGAGGGAGAAGTAGACTCCCTGCCAAGCAGGGAGCCCGATGCGGGACTCGATCCGGGGACTCCAGGATCATGACCTGAGCCGAAGGCAGTCGCTTAACCAACTGAGCCACCCAGGCGCCCAAATCCTATTATTCTAATGTGTTTTTTTAAGAGATCATTTCCTTAGCTTTAAGGCAGTGGCTCTCATTTTTTTCAGGCCCAGTATATTAGAAATAATGACTATTTATAGCAATTATTTTCAAGACAAAGGGTAGAATACGAGACTAAACAACTCACTTGGATAATCCGACCTCTTATAGTTTGATGATGTCCCACCCACCTTCTTCCAATATGTTGCCTAAAGGTTTTGGAGAGGAGTTCTGACTGCTTTACACTGTGAATCTTAGTCTCTCTGTAAAATAAAAAGGGAAACTTCAAGCTTGAGGCTTGAATTAGGGGTTTAAAATTGTCTTCAAAATTGTCAAATGCCTCAGAACAGCAATATATATATCTTTGCTATGAGAGTTCAGTGATCAGCTAAACTTGTTTCATGTGTTCTCTTGAACTAATGACTAAGGCGAGGAAAGGTGATAGCTTTCTTGCACAACAAGTGGTGAAACCTGGGAGAGCAGTTGTGCCCTCCAGAGGAAGCATAGACACAGCCACTGAAGAGATTGGATGGTAAACAGCCCCCTTGACATTTAGCTTCTGCAGAAAATAATTATTACCTAAGAATGAAATCCACTAGACAGAAATCTGCTAGATGGGAAAACGCAGAGAGATGAGGATTCAGAGAGAAAGGGAAAGTCTAATTAAGGAAACTTTTGTTATTAAATAAAGATTAGAAACCACCACTCTACTGCTAAATTTGACAGGCCCCAATTTAAGATGTGATCTATAGTCATAATAGTTCTGTTTTTCTTTCCTATATTTTGTGACAAAAGATAACAAGTACCTGTATGTGCTTTTCGATTATCTATTTGCTCTTCCCCTCCATATGCACATGTTCTCTCTTGTATGCTATCATGAGTAACCAACCGACTTAACATTAGCTCATCAACTTGTGGCTCTCATGAGACAGAGACAGGAGATCTAGTTTCTTCACTGTCCTTTAACGTTTTCTTATTTGGGGAGAGTCTTCAGCTTCTGAAGGGATTAAGTTATACACATGCCATTCTCACACAAGTCAGAAGAATCAGGCAAAGCATATTTCACTAGTGTCTGTAAATAACTTTTGTTTTATTAAAGATATTTGTACAAAAATGAATAAGTCATAATTTTTAACATTTAAAATTTAAAGCCCTAAAAGCAATAGAGGCCAAAAGACCTGAAGAAATGATGAGTAACTAGCTTTATTGTTTTTCTGATGGTCTGGACCCATATATCTGTGGTTATGTGCTGAATGGAACAAAAAATACAAAATACATATTGGGACACAGACTGTAATTTATGTCAAGTTGTTTGTTTTGCCAGATTTAAATTCTGAGTGGTTTTATATGAGATGAATGATACAATAGGTAGCAAACACGTTATTCAAGGGAATTACTACCTGCCCTCAGTCAGTATTTATTGAATTCTCATACATTTAGGTTGAGAAGTACATTTGTTTACAGTAAGCCTACATATCTTGAGAAATTATATTCCTAGTTTACTGGGCAGGAGCACCTATAATTGACTTCAAATCTTTGTAATTTTCTACAGCTACTGTGATTTGTAATGTACACTATTCGGAAATGCTTATCTTAACAAGGCAGAAGCTGCTTTACCCTGGGCTTTTCCACATGGAAGATCATCTGATGATAATGACATGTTTCCAACAGTGGCAGGGAAGCTACCAAGGACACAGAAGGCCTGTTCAGATGTCAAGACTGCTGGGGACAGCACTGCCATGGTTGATGCACCCAGAATCTAAAGTCTCTTTAAATTCCTTTCACATAAAAGAGGAAATTTGAAGTTCAGCCTCTAAGAAAGAGTCTTAAAAAGACCAGGAGGGTTTCATCCAAGTTCCACGGGTGATAAAACACATCAATCTGAAACGTTACTAGTGCATTGCTGATCCCCTAGACATCCTTCCATTTGCTGTAGCTGAACAATGTTAGCGCTGTTCCATCAAGGGAAAGTGATCCCTCCTCCCCTCAAAAAGCTTTTTACAAGGCAAAGCTATAAAGTACTAGATTTATTAACAATTTCCATTTCAAGAGAGGCACTGTTTGTGTGGCAGTAAAACTGCGCTTTAATGCAAATGCGGCACTTTAAGCCTGTTTTCCTAATGCCTTCACAAGTCCTGTAAATAATGCATCCCTGTATGGCATCCTTCACTTTAAAACAATTTGGGCAAACTGGTTCAAGTTGTAAAAATACAAATGTACTTTCTTTAACATAATAGCTTTGCAAACACTCTGGAATTTGCCAATTCTATACTTTCTGAAATTCATTGATGGTTGATTGCAACATGGGAATGCTCCCAAGTGAATTTCACCCCCCCCCAAACAAGGAGTCTAGACAACAGAAAAGTTAGGATGTGTCCCAGTAAAATTTAAACAATGATTAAATTGTTTCATGAAGTTGAGAAGAACTGTATACAAATTTTATAAACTGAAAGTGTCATGAGAAACTTTTTTTTTTTCCCATTACCCACAGTAGATTTCTGAGTCCAACAAGTTTTCATTCATTGTACTATTTTAGTTATCTTAAGCAAAGAAACTACCAATTCAACCTTGTCCTAATCTTGATATAGTCTTTCTCTTGTCTATACGTTTGCTTTTTAAAAGACATTATAAATATATCAGTTTATTGGTTAAGATAATAAAAATATTGCAATTCTCATTTGAAGTGTTTATTATTTGGCATAAAAGAAATGTCTTCTTCTTTAGCACCTGAGGATTATTTTTAAGGTAAATTCCATGAAAATGACAGTAATAAATTTGAAAAATACAAGTCTCTCCAAAACCCAGCTTGGGTCAGAACACACCTGACTGGACTTGAACTGAGAAAAATTGATTAGTATTATGTTTTATTCATGAACCAATAACTTTATACTAGTGTGCTGGCAAAGGAGAAAAATACATTAAATGGTTCAGTGAAAAATTGAGTTATGGCAAGATTGTACAGAAAATTAATCTATTAAGTCATGACATTGTAGAGAGATAAAATTTGGAAGAAAAGGGGTCAGAATTATGAAGTCTACTTTTGTCTGTAAATTGCTTGGATATCCTTTTAGGCTCTTCTTTTTTTTTTTTTTTTTTTTTTTTTTTGTGGCAAGCTGCAGACAACCCAATCTAAAATGGCTTAGACAATAGAGAGGACCTATCAATTCGTATAACAGGAAGGCCCGCAGTTAAAAAGAGATTTGTCTCAAGGTTGTCATATCTCTGTTATACATTCTGCAAGGTCGGCTTCATCCTAACGCAGGCTTCCACATGTTTTCAAAATAGCTACAGCAATTCTAAATTCCACAGACACACAAAGAATAAGAACATCTCCAGTGCAGCTATTTTAAAAGAATTTATGGAATTTTGTAACTTGGAATCTTCAGGACAATTTTTCTTTGGTGAAGCTCACGTGGCTGCCCCTGAACAAATCTCTGACAACAGGGACTGATGCCATGGATTGACTGACTCAAATCCCTTTTTCTAAACCAAACTCCATGAAGAGGTGGATAGCATTGCCCTTTAGTAGGACAGGGCCCACCTCTGAAACTTGGATAATGTCAGTTTCCTCTGAAGCACTTAGGAAGTGTGGGGAAAAAAACAACTAATTGAACAAAATTCTCCATACTTAGTGAGAACCAGAGATTGGATATGCAACAAAAGTTTCTCCTCAAGTTTAAATATCTTCTTACTGCTAATTAAACAATAACATTTAATAAAATTCACCACATTTGGCTATTTATTTCTCTGTATTCATGCTTTTTTCCCAGATTTCTGGTGCTATTTCTGGGGAAGATTTCCTTTATTTAAACTTTGTTCATTTTATTAAAACTTTAATCACCTATAAATCTCTTGTCCAGCTAGTCTTTATTCTCCCCCAGTCTGTATTTTTTTTCCTAACCAGATATCCGCTCCTCGCCTAAGCCATGAATAACTGGGAGAATAAATTAACAAGAGTTATTTTTTAACGGATGTTTATCTTTGGAAAAGCATAAATCATAAGAATATATCAAAGCTAATCAATGTGTGATTGTCCTTTTAAAATTCTATCCCCCAAATTTTCATCATGCCCCAGTTAAGAGCTATGTTTTCCTGCATTATCTTGCACACCCAAAGGTATGGAATTTTACTTTTGCAAGAAATGTTTTGTTACCATACTAGATGACGAGAAATTTAGTTCTAAATCACCTGGTGTCAAGTATATGAAAAATCCATAAATCTCATTTCATTATTAGATACCATTTCCATTAGCTTCACATTAATTTTGAATGGATCTTAAACCATGTATAATGGGTAAAGGCATATAATCACCTGTAGAAAGTTAGTGCTAGATGGCTAGAATTGTTTCAGCTATCACCCTAACACCTAGTAATCATGAAATGTTTATCCTATCAGCAGAAATATTCCCTCCACACCCAACTGCAGATCTTGACTCTTTTATCTGGGCCTCATACTACCCAGATGCTGCCAAAGGCCTTCTGGCTCCATCTTTCTCTTAGACCCAAGATGAAATATTTTAGGCACTTAAACATGTCAGCTCTCATCAGTCCTTGGCCTTTCTCATGTTTTGCCACTGCCTGGAACAGTGAACGGTCCTTATCCTTAGCTGCACATTCATGGAGCTTTTAAAAATCTCGGCCAAGTAACACCTAAGACAAATTAAATAATAATTTCTGATCCATGTATCAGTATGTCTTTAAAAACTTCCCAGGTGATTCCAATGTGCAGTCAGAATTGAGAACCCTCTCTTCATCCTCTTACCTCCTGATTCTCTTTCACATCATTGCCTAAAAAGTATTAGAGAAACTTTCCCTCACTCCTCAGGTGGGGTTTAGTGTTCTGAAAGATGCTTTCACCGTTCCTATATTTCTCTTTAACAGTACTTTGAATATTTGTAAGGTACTTGAGAACATGTATGGTATCAGTTTTGTTCACAAGTGTATCTTTGGGTTCCTAGGATGATAGGCAAACAATAAATATGAACTGATTTGTCCTCGCTGGGACAAGCCCTTTGAAATCAGATTGCTGCTCATAATGAGACCAATACGGAAGCTACTGTTACATTGTAAGTATGCACTCAAAGTTCCAAATGAATGAAAGAACAAAAAACAGTTACAACCATTATTGTAAGATGCAGCTTTGTTCATAACCCTTAGGTCTAAATCTGCAGTTAGGATCACTTGTAAACACATACATATGCCTAGTTCTCCACCCCTTTATATGATAGGAACAGGTTTACCTTTCAACATACCTCCATCTTTCTCTCTCTCTCTCTCTCACACACACACACCCCCCCACACCCACACACACACCACAACTTCACTGTAGCACATTATCACCTAAGACTTTTAGCATAATGAGAAAAATTATCCTTAAGCCAGTTTAAGAACTTTCCACTCCAAGTTTAACCTTTCCTCAATGGAATGGACCATAGAAATAACGACTACCTTCATGAAAAATCCTACTTGGACCTGTATTATATATAATGAAGTTCATACAATAATTCAACAGTAGCCCCAATTTGATTATTGAGTCCTATAACTTTAATCTTACAGATAAAACACAATACTGATTAAAGGAAATAGTTGATTTTATTTTTCTTTATAGATTGGAATTAGCCTGGGATAGACATTACCTCCTTCTTGTAATTCTACATCACACACACATGCACACACACATACACTCAAACATACAAATGAAATTGTGATATATTTTAGATTAGGCATAATAACATTTAGAAAGAAAGCAGCAGAATACCTGATGGAATATGAAATGTCAAAATACAGGCAGAAGCAAATCAGAACCTGGAATTTGCCCCAAGTGGTAGGAACAGAATATGACTAGAGATTTAAATTAATTTGGAAAGTTATGGTGCAGGATTTCATTTAGTTATTCCTTAATGATTTCTTAATTAATAAAAATCACATTAACAGATGGGCCTTTCCTTTAATCGAATCTGAAAGTTTGATTACTTTTGGATTCAAGTTAAATTTAATTTTTAAGCCAGTTATTATCACAATTCTTAACTCTTAGACTGTCCAGTCCTAGATATCAGATGCTGAAGCATACCTTAATTATCTAATTAGTACTAATGCATAACACAGTGCCTGACATATAGTAAGTGTCTGATTAGTATTATTAAAATATTTTATAGTTAAACAAGATAAAATCCTTGCCACCAAATGAAAAAAGTAAGTTTGTTTTTAAAAGAAAAACATACTTGTTATTTTCAAGAAAAAATTATTTTAAAACTAACGTATTTTTTATCTTTTAATGAGCTAATGACACACATAAAATATGTTAAAATAATATAGTTTGACTCACAAGATTAAGAGTCTTATTTCAGATCCTTACCACATTGTGTCAAACAGGATTTTTTGTCTATTTATCTATACACTAATGAGATATGAGCAATTTGTTTTTTTCAGTTTTATTGAGGTGTAATTGACAAATAAAATTGTAAGGTATTTAAAGTATACAATGTGACGACTTGATATACTCTGTGAAAGAATTCTACCCATCAAATTAACACATCCATTACCTCACGTATTTACATTTATTTAGTTATTTGGTGAGAAAATTTAAGTTTTACTCTCTTAGAAAATTTTAATTGTTTAATACAGCATGATCAGCTATAACCACCATATTATATATGAGGTCCTCAGACCTAATTTATCTTTAACTGAAAGTGTTTATCCTTGACCAACCTCTCCCTATTTCTCTCACATCCCAGGCCCTGCCATCCACTTTTCTACTATGTTTCTATGAGTTTGACTTTTTTTGTTCGATTAGATTTTACATATAGGTGACACCATGCAGTATTCATCTCTCTCTGCCTAGCTTATTTCACTATTGTTGTGAACAATAGGATTACCTTCCTAGTTAAGGCTGAGTAATATTCCACTGTGTATATCATGGGACAAGAATGGACTGGATGCTCTTATGGAATTGTCTAATGATATATAGCTACCCCAGATTGGAGAAAATTTTCCTCAAAGCCAGTCTCAAAAGTGTTCCTTGATTTGGTAGGTTATCCACAAATTGTTTTAAGATGTTCATTCATTTGATATGTGATGAACTCCCCCTCCCCTGCTCTAAAACTATAGAATAAATTGTTAAACTCCACTTAAGTATTAAAGTCATTCCCATTTTTTTCTCACTAGCTTAAAAACAAAACTAAAAAAAAAATATATTCTTGATACATTCATCTGTTGACTTATACCAGCCCTTAGTTTCATCGATCTTTTCTATTGTATTTTAAGTTTCTGTTTTGTATAATCTGCCCTGATCTTTATTATTTCCATCCTTCTACTAACTGTAGGCTTAGTTTGTTCTCCTTTTTCTAGTTCCTTGAGGTGTAAAGTTAGATTATCTATTTGAGCTGTTTCCTTAATGTAAGTGTATATGTTATCACTTCCTCTTAAGTACTGATTTAGATGTGTTCCTTAAATTTTAATATGCTGTATTTCCATTTCCATTTGTCTCAAGATAGTTTTTTTTTTTCTTTTTTGATTTTTCTTTGACCCACTGGTTATTCAGAAGTGTGTTGGTATTTTCCACATATTTGTGAATTGTCTAGTTTTCCATTTTCTAGTTTCATACTATTGTGATCAAAAAAGATGTTTGATATGATTTCAGTTGTCTTAAATTTCTTAGGACTTACTTGTCGCCTAACATATGATCCATTCGGGAAAATGTTCCATACATGCATGAGAAAAATGTGTATTTGCTGCTCTTGGATAGACTGTTCTGTATATACCTGTTAAGTCTCTCTGGCCAGTGTTTCCTTACTGACTCTGTCTGGGTCATCTATCCATTGTTGAAAGTGGGATATTAAAGTCCCCTACTATTATTGTATCACTGTTTATTTCTCCTTTCAGGTCTATTAATATTTGCTTTATATATTTAAGTGCTCTGATATGAGTAATTTAAGCATAGCTCTTATATTGCTTTATATTCAGTGTCACTAAGATTCTTTTTCCTGTGTTATTTTTTCATGTGTGCTTTAAATAAAGTGAAATAATTGCCAATAAGCTTCAAGATGTGCTGGTTATATTTTCAGATATCTGAATTATTTTTTATCAATTTTCCTGAAATAATTACATTGTAATGAAGTACCTATAATATACTCATTGTAAACTTAATGATACTAACATAAACATTTAATGAACAAGCAATCATTCTTAAGCTGATGTTAAAATTATGGTTTAGGATTATGGTTAGTTCTGAAATGATAAATGAAAGAAATTTATATTTTAAAGTGTTTTTATTTTAGTTCATTTTTACTTCTAATTTTTGAAATAAATACCATTTATTTATTCTGGAAAACAAAGACATTTTAATTAAATAATGACACTTTAAAAATTTTTTAAAGATTTATTTATTTATTTGAGAAAGAGAGAAAGAGAGCATGAGCAGGAGGGGCAAAGAGAAAGGAAGAGGGAATCTCAAGCAGACTCCACACTCAGCGTGGAGCCCAGTGTGGGGCTCAATCTCACAACCCTGAAATCATGACCTGACTGAAACCAGAGTCAGACACTTAACCGACTGTGCCACCCAGGTGCCACTAGACTATGTCACTTTAAGAAGAAATTATTTAATAGCTTACTCCACCAAAGTAAATAATACCTTTTGTATTTTTAAGTCTGTGTAATTTAAGTCCTTATATTTCTAAATCTCCAAGTTTTTTTTTTTTTTTTAATTTCCTCTATAATGTGGAAAATGAAGTAAGCCTTGTGTGTAAACACTATTAAGAATAAGTATAATAGTGGGTGCCTGGGTGGCTCAGATGGTTAAGCATCTGCCTTCGGCTCAGGTCATGATCCCAGAGTCCTGGGATCGAGTCCCACGTCGGGCTCCCAGCTCAGCGGGGATCCTGCTTCTCCCTATGACCCTCTCCCCTCTCATGCTGTTTCTCTCTCGCTCGCTCTCTAAAAAAAAAAATAAATAAAATCTTAAAAAAAAAAAAGGAATAAGTATAATAGTGATTTAAAAACCTGATTTCAAATCTGGTTCTTCTATTAATCATAAAAATAACATGGATATTTGGAAATACTAGAATAAATGTCCTTTCCATTCTAACTCTAAAATGTATCACGAATGCATCCATTAACTTCCATTTTCTTTTTTATCTTTCTAATTTAAGTTTTCAGAACTTAGCATAATGTGGAAATACTTTTGGGTCTTCAGAAAAGGAAAAAAAAAAAAAAAACTCTTGCAGAATGAACAAACTTGAATGAGAATGAAAAGCACTGGATTTATGCCTTGGTGCTACCATATTCTCTGAGAATCTCTGACCACATATGTGCACACACGTGCCTCTTCTAAGACATTTGCAACATTATGTAGTTTACAATATACATTCATCTGCAGTAATGAAATTGATTCTCAGAGCAATGATGTGGAATGGGTAAGACAGTAAAATAATTATCTCTAATTTATAATACAGAAAAATAGAGCTGTGATGTTAAGCCTCAGTTTTCTCTATGTTAAATTGGGATGATATTATTTATAGTTAAACTCCGGAAAGAAGTTAGTGAGGATTTAATATAAGGCATCTGTTCCCAAATTGCTTTCTTCTTATCTCACGGGAACATTTATGAGTAAGTATTCATGTTCTTCTAGGATACCATTCTCTAATATTAGGCACAAGGCCACCAAAGTCAGAATATTTATGTAAAACATATCCTGATTATTAACATATTAACATAACTTTCCCAGTTGTGCACTAGCTCCCAAAAAAACAAACAAACAAACAAAAAAACCTCAAGAAATAGAATTCTTTTAAGGGTAAAATGAAGCAATCCATAGAAAATATTATATAAAATGAAATGTGCTCAATGCTGAAATTGTTTTATATTATGTGCTTTGTAACAAGGCAGAACATGGTTCAACTCCTCAGTTAATTATCTATTAGCTGTGTGGAACTTGGACTTCATGGAGACTCAGTTTTTCTCTTATGGTAAATAAAGTTTAAATGATGTCCTCCAAGTTATTATGGGGAGCAAATGAAATAATATATAATGTTCTCAGCATAGATCCCATGGCATAATTGTGCTCAATAAAGGACAACCATAATACTTACAATAATCACTTGAGGGTAGATTTCTCGAGGAATTGTTGTTGTTATTACTAACAATTATTATTAATGGAATTGATTTCCATTAATTGTTATTAATGGAAAAGGAATACCATAAGGAGGAGATAGAAAGATGGCCTCTCCTCTCTTTCTATTTAGATTGATAAAATGCCAACCCTCCGCTATGCCAACCCTCCGCTATATGATTTATAGCAGATGAAAAATCCAAGCATTACATTATAACAATTCTTGTTTTTCCTGCTAAAATATCTCCAGTGTTGACAGATAAAGTTAATTTTTCATGTAACTCATCAGATGATACTTTCACTACCATCTGCATTGCCAAAGATTGTAGTGACCTAAATGAATGATTTTAGATGTTATCATCAGGTCCCCAAGGCACCTGATAAAATGTTCACTAATGGCATTTCACATGATGACAGTCTGTTTCTCCATAAAAATGTATCAGTTCAGATCCACCTAAAAATTATCTTCCTCTTTGTATTTATGGTGAAAAGCAAGTGTCTAAAATGAATAACAGCAGTATTCAAAGTCTGCCACACATCTATCACATTCTTAATTTTTAAAGGGTGAATAGTAAAGAAAGAATAAAAGCAGATTTGTAATCTTATTAATGATTTTATAGCTGATATTACAGACAAAACAAAAAGACACAGAATTACAAATAGGTGTGTGATCATTATATACAATTCACTGTGAAATATTTATTAAGAATTGGTTTTGAATAGCACACAGAAGGGCAGCTGGGTGGCTCAGGGGGTTAAGTGTCTGACTCTTGGTTTCAGCTCAGGTCATGATTTCAGCTCCTGACTCAGCAAGAAGTCTGCTTGTCCCTCTCTCTCTGCCCCTCCCCCTACCTCACATGTGCATGTGTATGTGCGTTCTAGAGTGCTATGCCTCTAAAATAAATAAATAAATATTTTTAAAAATGAATGGCACATAGGAATAAGAATACAAAGGTGAATAAGATGGCCTATCAGACGAAACACATATATTAAAAAATTACACCCAATTTCAGTGGTTTAAATAAATTGTTTTAAGAACTCAGAAATTAAATATTAAATTCTTCTTTGTTGATTCAAGAAGAGGTTTATCAAGAAGGAACATTCAAGTTAAGTATTGAAAGAAGAGCAGGGATTGCCCAATAATAAAAATCCCCAGGTGGAAGAAAAATTCAGTAAGTTGTTTTAGAAATAGCAAAGGCACAAACTCATGAAGATGGAAATGTGAGATGTTTGATGTTGCACTTCAGGAGGTCGTGAGGAAGGAGTATATATGAAGATAAGACAAATATGGATTGAAGTAAAACCCAATAGGTGTAGTTAACTGACGAGTGATCCAGAATTAGCTGGCGGCCACAATCATGTGCTAGGCACTGTGATAAATGTGTTATATTTGGTATTATTAACCCTCACAACTATTTAAGGTAAATCGTATTATAACTTATTTATAGTTGGAGGAACCAAGGTTCAGAGAGCTAGGTAAATCAGACAAGGTCACACAGTTTGTAAATAGTACAAGCCGGGATTCCAACCTAAGTGTTCATAGACTTCAGGCCATGCTTTTTAACTGAGTCTTATCACTTTTTCCATTATGATTGTCCTTTTCTGTCATTTACCATTCATTTGTTATCCTTTTTAGTGACTTCTATTTCTCCATCTTATCTGTTCCTTAAATATTGGGGTTACCACAATTTTGTTTTTGTAGACTTGAAGGAAAGTATTTAAAGTATATAGCAAATCTATAGGAATTGTACTTAGAAATAAAACAATGTGGGAAAAAAATCTGAATACCTTAAAAAACTATCATGATTTTATTAGTGGGCACACACTAAATTATAAGATAAAATATAGAAAACTAGGTAAATAGCCTATAGGTACACATCATACTGTTTAATTAGTGAGAGAATAAAATGATTAAAAATTAAAATTACTTAAGCAAGTTCTCAGGCATTTTCTATTTCTTTCTTAACGAGTCTTTAATTAGCTGAAATTACATTAGGGAAGTTTCTCGCCTTCTATATCTTTGCCAATATACAAAATACCCCCTATTCACAAATGATGGGTGTAAGTGGATAATGAAACATATTTCTCAGGAGAAAGGGAAATTGTAGTCAATTTAGTATTATTGAATATCACTTGTGTATATTTTTGGCTAAATAAAATTAAAGTCAACAGCAAGCAAGGGAAAATTTGTTTAGAAATATTTTATGTTATGTTTGTTTTCTATAATCCACTGCAAAATACTTTGAAGGAAGTGTAAAAGCTATTTCATTTTGAGGATCCAATGTATTTTTGTAACATTACCACAAAGGAATTACCTATGATTCACATTAAAATTGTCATCCTCCAAAATATAAAATAAGCACCAAGCTAAAATTAAAGATTTACTTTATCTTTCTTCTGTTCCAGAATCAAAGTAGATGCTAGTTTTCTCCATGGTTTATGAGAAACGGATATGAGATAATTTTCAAACTAGTGATTATTTTGTGCTTATGCTTAAAGACAAGCACAATAGGACAAGTCAAACTTTTCTAAAATAAAACATAAGAAGGAAATAAAAAAATTGTGAAATATCTAAATGGTTTGCAATTCTTGAAGTAATTTTTGTTTCTAAGTAAAATATAGGAAAATTCTCATTATCTATAATGAGATGATTGTGACTCTTTTGCCATTTTTACAAACTCAGTGAATATCCAATAGCATCTTTTATGCTTGTGGTTCTAAACCACAACCTGTCTTCATAAACCTCAATCGGTCAGCATCCTTAAGATTTTGTAAATGTTAATAAATGTAGTGTTTCACTTTGGAGTTAGAGTATAGGACTTAAATGTTAACTAGGCATAAAATATTAACTAGGCATAAAAGAGGTTACTATCATTAGAGAATGGTATATATAAACCTAAAGAACAAATAGCAAAACAATCAAAACTGATTTTTTTTTTAATTGGAGGAAAGTATGTTCAAAGAAATTGCTTCTGTCATAAATTCAATATACATTTAAATAAAATAACAATAAACAATAATAAAATGATAAGTCACCTTTCATGTTTTATTTTAATAATGAGAAAAAAAGGATAAAATAATAGCTAACTAGGAATGTGATGTAACCTTGAGCATGTTAGAATGGATTAAGCTCCTGGTGAAGCTTGAAGGAGAAGGAAGGAGAGAACCAGTGCATATTTAGTGCCTCCAACATTCCAGGCATTTGCTAGGTCTTTTACCTACATTATCCCATTCAATATGAAGCCTTTGGCTTAGATGTTGTCATTCCAACTCTAACAGATGAAAAAAACTGAGCATCTCAAAAAGTTTGACAATTTGCATAAGATCTAAAAGCTAGGAAGATACAAAGTCAATATTTAACCCCCGAACTCTGATGCCAAAGGCCAGGCTCCTCTAGATTATGAGTTTCTTCATCTTTCCTAGTTGTTGATGACCTGGACAGTTTGTTGGTTAAGTGTTTTATAGAATATCCCTGAATTCAGATTTGTCTGAGTTTTTCTCATGATGAAAATGAGGTTCTAGATTTGGGGGAGGAAGATCACAGAGGTAAAATACAATTCTCAACAATCACATAAAATTAAGAATACATATCATACAAATTATCAACATGATATATCTATATCTATAGATATATTTATATCACTCTGTCTACCTAGACAACCGATTCCTATAAAAATCTGAAATAGATCCCTGTCCAAGTTCTTTTCTTGGTAAAGCATGATGCATGTCCTGAATAGTAGACCAATCCTGTGATTCTCTTTAATGTACTTTCTGATTTCAGTAATACTGAATTATTCCTTTGTCAACATCTGATTGTCATTCTTATTTGTTGAAATAATATAGTTGATATGTCCAGTAAATTCCATTACTTTTATTCAGAAACAATGTTTAGTCATTATCTTCAAATAGCACTGTGATGTTATTATTCTGATCAGATATTATTTATTTTATTTATTTATTTATTTATTTATTTATATTAGAGAGAGTGAGAGAGAGCAAGAGAGAGAGAGAGAGTGGAGAGAGTGCAAGGTGAGGGAGTGGGGGGCAGAGGGAGAGAGGGAATCTTAAGCAGGCTTCCCACCCAGCTTGGAACCCAACACGGGGCTCAATCTCAAGACCCTGAGATCATGACCTGAGCCCAAATTAGAAGTCAGATGCCTAACCAACTGAGCCACACAGGTGCCCCTGTTTAGATATTTTTTTAAGTTGGAGTTCAGTTTGTCTGTAAACAGGTAAAATAAATCATCAATTGATATGTACTGGTAGTTGTATTTTATAGATGGGGGAGATATAATAAAGGAAAGAAGAACTTCATGAAAAATTCAAGATTGGGTAAAACAAAGATAGGAAAATATTGCAGTAAAAATTGTAAAAATGACAAATGTGAGTGAATTCAATGAATTTCTTGTAAAGGTCATTGCAGCTACCAAGTGTATATCACATTTTAGTAGTGTAGCAAAATGACCCCCAAGTGAAGCAGAAATGGAAGTTAATTTGTGAGAATAATATGACTAATTTATCAAAAAAATAAAAGAAGTAATATTGGGAAAGCATGATAAGTTGTCTTTAATAAGTATAGTTAGCAGAGGAGCAAGATGGCGGAGGAGTAGACCTAATTTTCGTCTGGTCCCAGGAATTCAGCTAGATAGTTATCAAACCTTTCTGAACACCTACGAACTCAACAGGAGATTGAAGAAAAGAATAGCAGCAACTCTCTGAACAGAAAAGTGACCACTTTCTGGAAGGTGAG
Source organism: Mirounga angustirostris (assembly GCF_029215605.1). Classification (NCBI taxonomy): domain Eukaryota; kingdom Metazoa; phylum Chordata; class Mammalia; order Carnivora; family Phocidae; genus Mirounga; species Mirounga angustirostris. The sequence goes on from NW_026991721.1 coordinate 77,362,174, forward strand.
GATGTGAAATCTGAGGGAGACCACAGAAATTCCTGAGTCCAGCCTACTCCTATGGAGAGAGATAGAGAATAAGCAGGGGGAGCCCCAGGCAGAGGGAGAGGGAGAAGCGGTCTCCCCGCTGACATGGGGCTCCATCTGGAACCCTGGGATCATGACCTGAACTGAAGGCAGATGCTTAAAAGACTGAGGCACCGAGGTGCCCCTTCCTTCTGTATTTCAACCAAAACAACAAACTGAATGCAGAAGAGCTAAGAATCCATCTGTCTTCTATTAAGCCATGTAGTAAAGAGATTCGACTACATTAAATAAATAAATAAATAAATAAATAAATAAATAAATAAATAAATAAAGCTGTTCTCACTTCTTTTGCTTTAGAAAATGTAATTTTCTTTTATTATTAGAAAGTTTATATATAATGCACATGTTATAAAGAATTCCTAAGCAGTGTATAAGAATATGAGTACATTAGAAAAGCTGCATTTTATATTTCACTTGTAACACATATAATGCTGGCATTTAGTTTTAAATTAGAGAACAGAAAATCTACAGTACAGAATTATAAGACCCAAAGGTAAAACCTAAGGCTCCCTTCCACCCCATTCTACCAGCTATCTGGTACCCTCCCAGAAGGCAACCACAGTTAGCAGTTACTTGTTTATCTTTTCAGGGATGTGCTATGTATGTTGCAAGCAAATATGTATTTTATATGTATATACATAAGTAGGTACACACATACATCTTTTCATACATTCATCTATAAATAGTGGTATACTATACATATTCTTCTTCACATTCTCATTTATCTCATAGGGTTTTTATTGATATATAAGATCCTGACAACCTGGGCCATATAGTGGTAGCATAACCAATTTCTAGCTAACCTTAGTGAACCATAAAGAGGCATCAAAAAGTGTCACGGTATATAGGAAATTCTAAAATATTTATTTTTATCCACGACTGTCAGTTGAGGTCCTATTATGTACTAAATAGTGTATGAGGCACTTTATAATTTCATTTAATAAAATAGCCTTGAGGGGAGGTTTATTAAGTTTGTTGCAAGGTTATAGATGAGGAAATTAAAGCTCAGAGAGCTTAACTAGCCTAAAGTCTCAACTAGAAAGTGACAGAGTTGCCTGACTCCAAAGCCCATTTACTCTGTACCACACTAAATGCAACTCTGATCTTTACAGGTCATTTTTTGAAATACAGTACTCTTCTATATTTTGTATTGTGTCTAATTTGAAGATCCATCACAGAGTTGTCCTCAACTACAGAAACAGAATTCACTTTTTCATTCCTCTCCACTACTTAAATTACATGTTGCTACCATTTTGGTGTTGCCTTCTAGAATTCTATTCCTACAAAAGCAAAACTGGAAAACTGCAGGTAGAGATTTGTATATTTGGCGTAATGCAGAACGAGTTACATGACAAAGGCTGACAAAACTTTAAGACTTCAGATTTTGGAAACAAGATACTACATGCTTTAAACTGGAGGGTCTTTTTAGGGTTAAACTCAAACATAGCTATATTCACACTTGGAAGCACTTGGACAACTCATGGCTGAAAATCCCATACCGTGCTTTTTGTCAATCCATTGTTTTCCCTCCTGGTAGGCTCTGGAAGTGAATATTCTACCACTTTGTGCAGTTGATGTTGAATGCTATGTCCACTGAACTGCGGTCGTCCAGAGTCACCAGTCAAGACTTGAGTTCTGTGGGTCCAAAAGCAATTCTTCAGCCATTGATGAAGACTGTCTGCAAGGTCTTCATCATAAAACATATCTCCAAGCACAACAAGGTCCCACTTACCTTGTTCCAAGTCCAAAATGTTTTTGGTTAAAATGGGAAAAGGATCCAGTTGGTTCAACTCACAATTCAGTGTGATAGCCATTCCTGCAATAGGGTCTATGTCGTTGGCCAAGATCCTTGATGCCCTGCTCATCTTGGCAGCTATAGCAGTGGCTCCACATCCACTCCCAAGATCTAACACAGACTTTCCTCTCACAACATCAGGATTATCCAGGGCGCCTGGGTGGCTCAGTCGTTAAGCGTCTGCCTTCGGCTCAGGTCATGATCCCAGGGTCCTGGGATCGAGCCCCGCATCGGGCTCCCTGCTCGGCAAGAAGCCTGTTTCTCCCTCTCCTATTCCCCCTGCTTGTGTTCCTGCTCTCGCTCTCTCTCTCTCTGTCAAATAAATAAATAAAATCTTTAAGAAAAAGAAAACAAAACAAAACATCAGGATTATCCAAAAGATATCCAGATAGGGCCTGGCCTCCTGGCCAGTAGATTGCCCGGTAAGTTTCGCTGTAGGATCACAGGTCAGCTTTTTGCCACCAGAACTTACATCTGGGCGTCAGAAGCCGCAACTGGATTTCAGGGGTGAGGCTGCCACTGCTGGTGACTTCAGTGTTCTCCTCCAGGAAAGCTTTCATCTCAGGGTCCAAAAAGCTTCCAGTTCCCCTGCAGGGTGAATGGCCCCAGGGAAACAGGAAAGACCATTGCTTCTCACAGCTTTCAGAAAGACACCACAGTGGTTCATGGGAAATGGTGCACATACTCTCCAACCTAGGCTGGAAGCCATTGGTCCTTTTCCAAAACACAGATCTGTCAATGTTGCTGTTGGTAAGAGCTGCTGCTCCTCGTGAGGAAGGAAGGGTCCGGTGGCCACGGTGATCTCAACTGGAATCTGTGGGTCTCTTTAAGCAGGCACTGTGAACAAAATACGTCTCCCATCTTTGGGAAGCTTAGACTCTAGCAGTGAGGTAGAGCTATTACCAGGGCAAACACAGTTCTTGCCTTTATGAAGTCTTGCCAAGAGTTGTGGAGGGTACCAAACTTTGTGTGTCTTTCCTGGCATTCTTTAGAACCGCACCTGGAGCGCCGACCCCGGCGGGCAGGCAAGCACATGGCTCCGGGGGCAGAGCGTGGACCGCGCGCCCTGCCCTCCGAAAATGTAATTATTTTTCATAAAAATATCCTCATGTTATTGTACATTAGGCTTACTATGATTTTTGTAAATGATTTAATAAACATTTAAATTAAAAAAAAGAAAATAAGTATAGTTAGCTATCACTTATTGAGTACTCACTATATTCCAAGCCCTGTGTTGGGTGCTTTCATATCTCATGTAACTCTAAGAAGATAACTTCATAGTAATATATATTTCCTTATGATAAAGGAGTCTTATTCACTCATCAAACATTTATTAAATTCCTATAAGGTGTTGTGCTAGGGATATCATAATAAAGTTATATCTTTGATCAAGGCCTCGTTGACAAAACATATTTATAAGCAGATAATAACAAAAAGGGAGATAAATGTCTTGTTAAAGTTATATATATGTGGGGGATTATAGGAAGAAGTAATAAACTCTGCTTTGGTTGTATCTTAGAGTTTTCTAGCTAGAAAGTGAGACAGTTAAAACTTCAATTCAACCCACAAACTATGTGGCCTTTTGTTATTTGTCCCAATTTATAAAAACATGGGAAATTCCCTCAGAGTTCACAGAACTGGCACAGTTAAGGCAATAGGTGAAAACAATGCAAAAAATCATCTTGAGAAGTAAAATGAACATGCCTTACCTTTTCTTCATGAAAGGCTGGCAAGCTAGATCTAGGTTGCTGGAGCCATGAAAGAGTGCTTTAATTAATATAGTAGATGCCTGATGTGAGTCCAAACTATGGAAGTAAAGGCTTCTAAATGTAATTTCTTTATGAATATTTTTCTTGATGATTAAAGGAAAGAAACCCAAAACCAGCTGTAATTTTCCCCAGAAAGTACTACTCAGATCCTCCTTAATTTTCCCTGGGCAACAATCAGCAAACTTCTCATTAGAAAGAACTTTAAAAAGTTTGCTGATTTGCAAAACATGGCATGAGTGATGTGTACATTACTTGCATAATTGGTTTTGTGCGTACATACGGCACATGCTATTTTGGAAATGTACCCCCTCTGTGTTCATTATAGCTATTGCTCATTCTATTCCCTGATAATCATTTATAGTTACTTGTCAAAGTTTATTATTAGAAAAGTAATGAATCAGCCGTTTTATTCACTCTCCTTTAACAACCTAATCTTAGAATTTTCCAAACCACAGTATGCAGTAATGGAAAGCAAGCAGTTTGCCCAAGTATAATTCTAGATATTGAGCTATACATTCCACAGAGATTATCAAAACTTTAATAAGTAAGTCTTCCCTTTCATTATCCTTAATGAATTCTATTACACTTAAGCAGTATGTTTTATATAATAATACATGTTAAACTTTCAATAAATCTGATTTAGTAATATGTATTTAGTTCTACATTTTCTCTAAATTTTACATAGCTGGATTTTTTCCTAACTGTGAATATATTCACAGTATATAGCTGTATTGTTTGATTGGAGAAGCCAAGATCAAATAAGTAGGAAGAGGATTTGGCATACTTCTCAGGCTTCTTTTGTGGCTTGGAGATGAGCTCAAGGAGAAATACCACACAGGAGACTCCTTGCATTTAAATATTTCTATTTTAAATTACCCCTATTTCTGTAGGTTAGAGCCCAGGAAATTAGAATGTTTGCCCTTGCCTAGGTTCTAGATCCTTAGACAAGGATTTTAAGCCAGCTACTGTGCTAAAATTTTTTCATACTTTATTTCACACAATCTTCACAGTGACTCTATGACACAGATGTTATTTTATTTCCATTTTACAGAGGAAGATACTGAACCTTGAAGAGACCATATAAAATTTCCAAGGTCACCAGATGCAGAGTCAGCATGAACACAATCCTGGTCTTCAGTAAAACATAATACTACATTCTCCATCAAATTTTCCCTTTACAGAATAATTGATATTATGTGATTGTTTTAACCCATAAATTAGTCTGCATTATCGTTGCCCTTTTCTGTGGATAAAACACTATGTTTAAATTTGAATTAGAAAATTATCAACAAGTAATCAAAACAAGATAATTAATTTAATTGTTTTTTTTATTAACTAAATCAGCAAACAGACATCAATAACAAATTGCACATTTGACCTTACGACTTACTTTATTATAAGTACAGTAGCAGTTGGATTCCAAGGCCAATGACATAACTTATCTGTTTGCACCTTGTTAACTTTTAATTCCACTGTTCTTTAAAGTGAGAATTCAGAAGTCAGAGAGGCATTTGCCTCTGCTGTTTCTCTGCAGGCAAATTAATCTGCATCAAAGCATCCTGGAGAAAATATCTAGAGTCAAATACTAATGGGGTAGGCATAACTTTGAAGAAAGCAAGGAAAACGAAGACTAATGCACAACAGAAAACCAAACCCAAAAGAAGATAGTCACAAATACCCTGGTATGACAAAGGTAACTGATATCATGACAAATTATTACTATGGCATTCAGCAAGGATAAAATAACAGTAATGATATTTTGAAGCCAAAATGATATTTTGGAATTATCTTTCTCTTTGAAGTTTATTTTTTCTCATAAATCTTCATTGTCCTGACAATTGAATCGGTGATTAACATAACATAATAAAAAAATAATGAAAAATAATCTATATGTAATCTATGACTCTCTTATAAAATGTTTATAGGGTTTGTAAAAGTAACACTGTAAGAGACTTCTCCATCTGTAAGGAAAAATACTTATATTTATAATCTCAACCTCCTCTGCCAAAACCAATTTTTCTGTCTAGAATAAATTGATTTTGGCTATGCATAAATTAAATGTCAACACATCTTTCACAAATCTACTTATGGGAAGCCAAAAACCAGTCTGTTGAGCTAGAAAACACATTCAATACAAATAACTGGATATCTGTTTACTCAACAAATAGATACAAAGGAAAAGGAGCTTTAGTGATCCCAAGTATGTCAGTGTTAATTAGTTGACTTTTGAAGACAAATTCTGCCTCCTTCTTTCTCACCATGGACCAGAAGAGCTGTTACATATTATCTTTCTTTCCAGCTATGTCTTATAATGCATTAGCTCCAGCTGAATAAACACTAAAAGAATAATAAAAAATACTCACAGAGTAGTATTGATGTCACTGTGTCAATATATTCAATTTAAATTGACTGTCTATACCCTTTAGAAAGGGTTCAGCTGAGTGCATGCAGGTGATGCTCTTCCTCTACCCCACTAAAAGAGAGAGAGAGAGAGAGAGAGAGAGTGTGTGTGTGTGTGTGTGACAAAAATAACTTTGTCAGGAAGAGGGATGTCCAAAATCCTGAGACTGGAGGAAATGTGATGTTCTCAAGGAATGGCAAAGGGCCTTTGTGTCTGGAGTGGAATGAGAGATGAAAGAATGGTAGGCAATGTAAGGAGTAACCACGTTAAAGATATTTAATTTTATTTCTTAACAGAGAAAGGAAGCTGTTAGAAGATGGTAATGTCAGTGGTTTCAATTGCCTTTAACTCAGTGTTACAAATGTCTGAACTATAATATATTTCAAAAATTCAAATAGAGTTGATAATTCAATTTTGTAATTCTCAAAATATTTACACTCATGGGTTGTGTCAACAAGACATGGAAAAAGATAAATTCTGTGATACCTGGCACCACCACTGATATGTTAACTAGTTAACAAATAGTTGTGCAATCAGTCCTTCCCATTATTGGCAGTTGCATATTTCTTCAACATTTTAAATTGGTATGGGCCATCAGAAGAATATTATAAAGTAAGAAACTGAGATCCATCAAAGTTGAGTGATTTGCCCAAACTTAAAAAGTCAATTAATTCTGCTGGTGATTTTCGTCAGTAATGTTCATTTTTTTTTTTTTTTCAAAAACCTAAGTTCCACTAAAACAAAATGATGCAATACAGAGCATAACAGACAATGGTGTATTGGAACCAGTGCATATCTGATTTCACATTTCTGTGAGCATCTCTTCCAACTCCAAGTTCAATGACAACACATTGGTAGCTTGAAATCAACCATGGTGGCCATAGCTTTACCATGAAGACTGGAAAATGCTATAAATCAGGACTTTATTTTTTCTCCTTTTTTGGAGAACCTAATCACCAGTACATTGGTGATTACAGATAATATTATTTATAAGTTCGTTTGCATGAAAAATGGACATTCTATTATTAGTCCTGTATTGCACTCACCTTTTATTGAAAATATGGCTCATTAGACTTTAAATTGGAAGACGCAGTGACTGACCTCGTCATCTACGTATCCAACCTAGAATCTAACAACAAATGTGTATTTAAATTCTATTACCTTACAGAGAAAATGTTTGATGAATTTTCTTTAAAAATATAATTACAGTTCCTCCAAGTTAAAAAAAATGGTCTAATTTATCAAATAGCAGCTTGATTAGGTTTATATATTTCTATTTTTTCAGTAAGTCATTTGTATATAAAGTAGACCTGGTCTAACTTTAGAATCACAATATGCAAAGTGATTAAACACATGTATAAGTTTGGCAGGCAAAGCTTGATTTGTTGAAAGTACATATTGTTAAAATATATATATTTTTATTAACCAGTGGTTATATCCAAGGTAGGAATTATAAATATACAGTAATAATAACAATGAGTAAATATGTCCATCTACATTTATTACCCAAGAAACACTACCCACAATATAACTCAACAGTAATGTTTTTTTCTAGAAATGCATAGAAAGTATTTCATTAAGAGTTAAAGTATAGGGCGCCTGGGTGGCTCAGTTGGTTAAGCGACTGCCTTCGGCTCAGGTCATGATCCCAGAGTCCCTGGATCGAGTCCCGCATTGGGCTCCCTGCTCGGCAGGGAGTCTGCTTCTCCCTCTGACCCTCCCCCCTCTCACGTGCTCTCTCTCATTCTCTCTCTCTCAAATAAATAAATAAAAATCTTAAAAAAAAAGTTAAAGTATATTTTGTTTGTAATTTGTGTAATAATCTTTGTTATTCCTACTGTTGTGTTGAATTGCTCAATTGTTCCCACAATTTTATATTAAGTTTTATTTTTATCTAGGAAGATAAAAGGTTAGTTGAAGAATATAAGTACTTTGAAGGGAACGACTCTTCATTTCCATTCTTTTGCAGATTCATAGTACCACAAATGGAATTTCATTGATTGCTCTTAATTTTCAACAAATACAATTATTAGTCATATTCTGTGAATGTTTATAGCATATGTAGGTATTGCTAGACTTAATAGACCTTATTCTAATTTTGGTAAAATGACACATTTAAACAAGTAAGATGAGTAGTATTTATTTGTGATATCAGTAGAAAACTTTTGTGTTTAAACCGTGATCTACGAGAAGTTACTTTTTGTAAACTTTGTTATGCTGATTTAGCAATAATTTTTTTTTTTAGATTTATGAAAATATACCTTTGGTCACAGTAGTAATTTAAAGATTAAATTATTCAGGGTTTTTAAGGTATCTGATGCCCTGCTCTTGTATTCCTGATGGTTACGATACTGCTAGAAAAGTCAGTCTTGCAAAGGTTAATCCAAAATTACACTTGCAATTTCTATATGACTTCAACCAGAATATTGGGGAAAAGCGTTGAAAGAAGCCTATCTGAATGAAGACATTGCTCAAAATAAATAGTTTCTAGTTTCAGAATAAAAAGAAAAATATTAAAGAATGAATCTGGAAACAACTTTAAAATATGTGGAGCTAGTCTTAACAGAAAGGGGATTTTGTGAAGAGTGTTTTTGCTTGTTTGGTTTGGTTTGGTTTGCTTGTTTACTTGCTTGTGTGTTTGTTTAGCTAAATCCATAGGCAAGAAAAAATAACCTCAAGTTGACATCAAGCCATTAAAGATCTGGAAAGAGCAATTGTGTTAAAAGCTCAGATGTGGTGTCTAAAGTGGTGATACATACTGCAACTGTTTACCAGCTATGAATGGAAAAGATCCTTTGCGTGTCTTCACTTTCTCACAGGGTAGCAAAGATAGCACTATGGAAGATTTTCTAAATATTCCCTCCCTTCTCCTAATGACTTCCTAAAATACAGATCTTACAATGCATGTCAGAAAGGTTTGCACTAATATCAGGTTTAGAGGAAGAGACACACGCTAGTAGTCCTAAGGAAAGATGCAACGATCATTTTGCTGGTATTCGAATAGTGCTGGGGGTTGGGACATTCTTCTAATGCTTATGTTACTGGTGGGAGAATCTGGGTGTTGTGTGAATGGAGGTCTCAGTCCTTAGATGCCCCACAGAAGATTTACATGGGGATCCATGCCAAATAAAGACAGCCAGAAGGAAAGTAGCAAGCACAAAGCAGTTTATTAAAGGGAAAGTACACTCTCCTGGTGGGAGAGCAGGCAGGTTCCAGGAGGTGGAATCAGCCTTAGGTTGTTTTGGGAATGGATAGTTCTCTGGTCTTTTGGGGGGCTGGAAGGAGCTGTGATGGACAGTGGGGCAGTCTGTAATGGAGGCTGCCTGCAATCATTTGGGGGAATTCCTACAGGTTGAAAGGGAGAGTTTTTGACCCTACAAGGTTTATACTAGAACACTCCTGGCAGCCTTCCTCCACTGAGCAAGGCTGAACAGCAATGCAAATGTATTATAATGAGTCTAGGGGTTACCCTGGGACAGAGGTGGAAGAGGAGAGCACTTGCTCTGCACCTGTGTCTCTCAGATTTGTCAGCTCCAAGGTCTTAGAAGCCACAAAGTCAGGATGTTGTGCTGTCCCGAAACTTTTAATATGTAGCTTATTTATCATCGTCCTTGCCTCCAGCTCATGTCTCTATCATTCCCCTTCAAGGATTGGGACTCTTCCTTGGGGTGTTCTTTCCTCTGTTCCTGTCTAGCTTCTACCTAACACTTTCACATTCAGATATCTCTGCTTTTCTGTCTGCCTCTCAATCCTGCATTTCCCAGGTAGACAGCATTTGATTGAATTATTTGTTCTTCAGCCAAAGTTTATTTTCCTATTGGAAACCTTGGTACAATTACTGATTATTGAGACTAACTTGATACACTTGGCTTTGGAAGCCACATCACCTGCCTTCAGAAATAATTCCTTAGGGTTTCTTTCTTTCTAACAGTAGTATAATTGGTGGGCATTTTGAGACTCTTTGGCCTTTCCAGTAAATTTTACCCAATATGTATTTTACTTATTCTTGCAAGTTATTTCTCTTAAACATTTATAAAATCATGTTATGATCCTTCTTATGTCTCTTTATCACCTTCAGACAAAGTTCACACCCAAGTGCGTGATATGCAAGCCCTTTAATTGTTCCAAAATTACCTATATAAATTACGAAATATTTTAGGCTATGGAGGCAGATGAATCACATAGGTTAACATATGCTTTGCCACTTAGCTACCTATGTCAATTTATATATTCCTTCCAAAACTTGTTTCCTTCAACCATAATATGTGAAGATTATACATGATAAGGAATACAGAGGGTCTACATAAAACAATGCCTGCCACCAAGCAAGCATCAAAGTAAAGAGCAACAAAGTTTGTTTCCACTTCCCATCTCCTGATTCTCAGAAAATCTTATCAACTACACAGAGACCAGAGATCCTGCACCATCACCTTCTACATTAGTGCAGCAGCGCTGCACAGCCTCAGAGATGCTCTTGAAACTGAAGTCAGAATGAATTGCATCCTCTGGAGATGTGCAAAGACCATGTTACTTTATGTGGGGGTCTCACTCATTTTCTATAGCTTAGGATATGCTTGTTCGTTGGTCGAAAGGGTAATGAAGCAAACTGAATTTCTCAGAAGTTGAAAAACTTATTTTATATCATTAAAAATTATTATACAAATTATTGTAATTCTTCATTTCTGGGTTCAGTGGTTGCTTCCACTTTTATCCTCTAACTCCAAATGAATGTTGAAACCATGTTGTGCCTAGAAGGGCTAATTGATTGTTAGCTTATTAGGCCTAGGAGTGTTAAATACAGAGTCTGACAGCAATGAAATTGGGGACAATACCAAAGCAGAATTATATGGACTATAGCTAATAAATGGTATGTATCATGCCTAGTTTATAAATCATATCTTTTACTTATAGTACATTAGGTTATGCAGTGGATGTAGAATGAGGGGAGGTTACAGAAAGTGATGCAAGTTCTGGAGGAAATTTAATTTGGCAGTGGGCTGGTCATTCTTGTTTTAGGACCTTTCTATTATGGTATTTCTCTTGACAATTAAGAAGTTACATAAATTTTTCTTCTTATTATTATTCTTATGCCCCTTTTTATAACTCATAGACACTTGTTAGTTAATTTTATTAGTCCAGTAAATATTCAGCAAATCCTATGCACCAAGCATAGTGATCTTCACTGGGTATGTGGTAGTGAGCAAAATGGAGTCTCTGCCCAAAGACACCCCAACTGTAATAAAGGACACAGGTATTTAAAATAGAGCAGATTGAATAGGGTAAATACAAGGTACAAGGAAAATGTGTGCACTGCTAAAAGGAAGTTAAAAAATATATAGAAAAGACTGTTCCCAGAAGGTTTTAGCAAGTGTGTGTCACAGTTTGGATAAATATAATTTTTTCAGTTTGCATACAAACAATGAGATTTTAGAAATTTTAACTAGAAGTGCAAAGCGATGCATTTAAATGTTAATGGTAATATTTCATAGTAGGTCACATGCTTGCTGCCACAGCCTTCAAAAGACTCTAGTGTTGTAATTAAAAGTGCAAGCTTCTAGAGCTTAAATCCTGGCAATTCCAGAACTTGAACAATGTATAGAACCTTACTTAGCCTGAGAATCCTTGTCTGAAAAGGGGCACAATAATGCTCACATAATTGAGTGATGAAGAGGATTAAATCAGATAATGATGAAAAAGTACATATTGTTAAATGTCCAATATGTTTAAAGCAGTCAATCAAATCAGCTTAAAAGAAACTGCTATTTAACTGGTAATTGTCAGGTCTTATAGTTACATAAGAAAATATAGGCAAGACCGAGCTTTTCTCCATTTAAAATAAAATTCTGGGGATGCCTGGGTGGCTTAGTCAGTTAAGCCTCTGACTTCAGCTCGGGTCTTGATCCCAGGGTCCTGAGATCTAGCCCCACGTCGGGCTCCTTGCTCAGTGGGGATCCTGCTTCTCTGCCTGCTGTTCCCCCTGCTTATGCTCTCTTTGACAAATAAATAAATAAAATATTTAAAATAAAATTCTGATAGTATTTTTAATTTCCAACTTGGATTTTACCCTCATAGTGACCTAGAAATTGGGCAATTCTCAGTATTTTTTGCCATTTCATTTCCATTTAAAGGTAAGCACTGCTCCCCAGTTGCACTGTTATAGAAATGTAGCTTCTGGGAAGCATGGATAATAAGACTCCTCTTTCAGATCCCTGCTTCTTATTCTTTCTTACCTCCCTCCTTTATCGACTGAAAATTGTAATTTATTGTTTTCATCCCAAATACTCTTTTATATGAAAGAGCACTCAAAAGCAATATAAGAAGAACTTTCTTTTACAGCCAGGGTATGATCCCAGCTGTATATTATTCATTGAAGTTTTTCTTCTAATTGATGTTTAAAGCATGCCTACTATGTGTTAGGGCACTGTTTCAAGCCCTGGGGTGAGGTGAACTAAATACCTCAGATCCCTTGACAGAGTTTATGTGGTATTGAGGAACAGAAATGAAATAAATAATCAGAACAGAGGTTTTTCTTTTAAGATTTTATTTATTTATTTGAGATAGAGACAGAGATAGCAACAGAGAGCACGAGTGTGGAGGAGAGGGAGAAGCAGGCTCCCAGCTGAGCAGGGAGCCCGATGCAGGGCTCTCAATCCCATGACCCTGGGATCACGACCTGAGCCGAATGCAGATGCTTAGCCGACTGAGCCACCCAGGCATCCCTAGATCACAGTTTCTAATAGTGAATAATTCTCACATTAATTCAATGACCAATGTTCTGATTTCACTTAAAGAAGCTACCGAGGGAGCTGGGAAGGAGAAGACTGTATTCCATATACCATTATGTTTGAAGGAAGCTGTCCGAACAGGAACAGAATTCAGAAGCAAAAGCATCTTCTTTCCCTCCTTGTTGCAAGTAGCTACCTTAGAAACTCCGCAAATGGAACTGATTTCATATAAAAAATTCTAGAACATTTAAATTTCTAAATAATGTGCATTATGTTGTATGACATTAACTTATGACGATGTTGAGGTGTGAAAATCATTTGTCATTTTTATGACTGACTTTTTCCCATTTCTGGGTGATAGTGCATTGCATGTTCAGGATTTTATGAGCTTTATAAATACAGATTTTGGTGAAATTTCTGTAAGATTTACTTAGTCCAGGAAATTAACCTAAATGCACTCTGCTTTGCAAGTCTAATTTAGAAATTTGAGTAATCTTCTGCTTACTCCGAATCCAGTTTACTCTCTTATTTACTCTGCCTTTTAGAGGTATAGCTTTTGGTGGGAAGAATAGCTGTCCTACAAATCTTGCAAATAAATCAACAATTTATCATAGATTCTACATGCTTCACAAATTTCCAGAGTCAAATTTTGTGGTAATGATGTTGTCCTGAAAAGAACTGCAGCTGTCTATTCAGGTGTGTTCAATCTTTACTTGATAGGAATAATTGCCTTCTACCCTCAGTAGGTAATTGCCTTTTGATTGAGGTCATCAGAGCAATCAGGACAGTGAGAGGTGGAAATCTCCAGTAGGATAGGAGACAGATGGAAGAATCATGAACAGAGATTTGAAAGGAGAACAAGAAAAAAGAGATTTAATTTGTTTATAATATTTTACTCTGCAGTAATAATTTGAAGAGTAGAAGTCATTAAAATCACCATAATATTCAATCTAGGTTAATTAGTTTGATAGCTTTATTTTTTGAAGTGAAAATCTGAATGTTTTTTATGCATTTGATTAGGATCATTAACACATTCATATGCATGACAATTTATTCTGTAATTTAGTTTACAAATATTTATTGCACACATATAATATGAAGGGTACTTTTCTAGGTCCTGGCCTAGAGAGGATGGAAATACAATAAAGAATATCTCTATCCTAACAGCGTTTACATTCTGGTGATTGAAAAACAAAACAAAATATATTTATATTACTTTATTTAGGAGCAAAGAGAATTTAGCAACAAAGGGAATGGAGAGGGTTTTTATAAATAGAACACTGAAGAAGAAATCTTTGATGAATTGACAATCTTTTTAAGTAAGTAAGACTTATCTTGGGGGCGAGTTTGCATGCAGAGAAAACAGTTTAAAGTATTTCAAATGTTTAAGGAACTTAAAGGATGCTGGTATGTCTCAGAATAGTGTGAACAAAGGATAAGTTTTAGATTTTTGCAGATTAATGAGTGAATCCTCCTAAACGTCCAAGTTAGGACATGCAAATTTTGATAAAATACAATTAAAAACAAAATCTTTTCCCAACCCAGAAAGTAACTCCCATAAAGACAGTAGAGAAAGAAAACAACTTTTATTATTGAATAAGCATTAAACTAGAATGTGATTTTGCATCGTGGGTAGTCAGCGAGAATATAGCAAAGACAGAAAGGAACACCACCACTTATAGCCAACAAATACAACTCATTATATAATAAGTTTTCAAGATAAACAATAATTAGCCCTCATGTAAGTGGACTTGGCAGCACCTTTTGTTGTATATAGTTCATTCTTACTGGTAATGTCAGTGACCATCTGTGTTAACTTACTGGTTTTATGCAGAGGAAAATCAAATCTCTATTTTTATGACAGTGGGTAGTTTCACAACTTGGAACAAGATGTCCGCTGAAGTTAGGCTCCTTCTCTCCCACAGAAACTGGGAGTTAAGGGGACTATATTCCTTGATATTTATATTTCAAAGAGATGGCTCCCAGGTCCTTGAGAAAGATAGTCCTTGGTCACAAAGCTGACGTGTCTTCTTTAGTTTCTAAAAGATTCATAGGCATTTCTTTTTTTATTATTTTAAGATTTTATTTATTTCTTTATTTGAGAGACAGGGTGGGGGAGAGGGAAAGAAATTTTGAGCCGACTCCACGACTCCACGACTGAGTGTGGAGCCCAACCCAGGGCTCGATCTCATGACTGCAAGATCATGACCTGAGGCGAAACCAAGAGTTGGTCATTTAACTGATTGAGCCACCCAGACCCCCCATTGGCATTTCAAAGAGTCAGAGAAAGTACTTATATTTTCAAGTTTTCTAAGGTAAATGTTCTAACAGAAAATGAGGAGAAAGAAATCTCTTCCCTTATTTTCAGTAAGGGGGGATTAAGCCTCTTACTTTTCATTGGTATTTGTCCTTACACAATTAATACTTAAATCCATGCTTTTCAAACTTGAATGTACATACAAATTATCTGGTGATTTGGTGATCTTTTAAAATTTTTTTCAAGATTTTATTTATTTTATTTTAGAGAGAGAGAGAGAGAATCTCAAGCAGGCTCCACACTGAGCTTGGAGCCTAAGACAGGGTTCAATCCCATGACCCTGAGATCATGACCTGAGCCAAAACCAAGAGTCAGATGCTTAACTGACTGAGCCATCCAGATGCTCCTATTTGGTGATCTTATTAAAATGCAGATTCTTTTTTTTTTTTTTTTTGGCTTGCTTGTTTTTATTTTTTTATTTTTTTGATGTAGTGTTCCATAATTCATTGTTTGCGTATAACACCCAGTGCTCCATGCAGTACGTGCCCTCTTTAATACCCATCACCAGGCTAACCCATCCTCCCACCCCCTCCCCTCTAGAACCCTCAGTTTGTTTCTCAGAGTCCACAGTCTCTCCTGGTTCGTCTCCCCCTTCTTTTTTAATGGATGCGTTGTGGGGTCTGATTGAGAACATCATGACAAGCTCCCTGGTGATACCGGTGCTGCTAGTCAGAAGAACACACTCTGAGTAGCAAGGTTGGATATGGAGCTAAGACAGGCAATAAGGGAACAGTGACTAGGACCAGGGTGTGTGTGGATGGAGAGCATCAGGTCAGGTAGTGTCCTGTAGACCATTTAAAAGACTTTTGGTCTGAGTGAGATTGAAGCTTTGGAGTAATTAAGCAGAAGACAGACATGTTCTGATATAGATTTTAAAGGATCAATCTGGCTGCAGCATGGAAAATACATTGTAGTGGGACAAAAGAGCATGCTAAAAGACTATTGCATTACTTAATACCAGTGAAGGTGGATTGTGGCTGGGAGAGGGGATGATGGAGGTGGTAAAATGTAGTATAAGTCTGGGGCGCCTGGGTGGCTCAGTCGTTAAGCGTCTGCCTTCGGCTCAGGTCATGATCCCAGGGTCCTGGGATCGAGCCCCACATCGGGCTCCCTGCTTAGCGGGAAGCCTGCTTCTCCCTCTCCCACTCTCCCTGCTTGTGTTCCCTCTCTCGCTGTATCTCTCTCTGTCAAATAAATAAATAAATAAAAATCTAAAAAAAAAAAATGTAGTATAAGTCTGGATATATGATTTGGGATATGATAGAAGGAAGTCGAGGGTGCTCACAAGGCTTTTAGTCTGAGAAGCTCAAAAATAATATGTGACATTTATTTCCCTCATGGAAAAAAAAACATAAGCAGAGGGAGCAAATTTGGAGAGAAAATCAAGAGATATACAATAAAAGATGGATATAGGATTTGGGGTCTCTATAGTTTGTTTCTAGATACCATCATCTTGCACAGATGCAGAAAACAGTAACTGGGTGGAGGATTTTACAAGAGATGAGGCTCAGTAGAGGGTAGAAGGAAGGAATACATTGAGAATGTATGCAAGGGAGAATTTGTACAAAGAGCCATATTATCTAAGTTTGCCATGGACAGAATGAGAACATGAGAGGGAGAAGGAGAGTGGAAATTTGCTAGCATCAGTAGATAGCCAGCTAGAACATTACAGTAATGGGACTGTATGGGACTGAGGGGTAAGTGTATCACAATGAGGGTGACTGGGTGGCTCAGTTGGTTAAGCATCTGCCTTCAGCTCTGGTCAAGATCCTAGGGTCCTGGGATTGGCCCCATGTCCAGCTTTCTGCCCAGCAGGGAACCTGCTTCTCCCTCTCCCTCTGCTGCTCCACCTGCTTGTGCTCTCTCTCTGTCAAGTAAATAAATAAAATCTTAAAAATGTCACAATGATCACTATCTTGATAGTCATATCACCAAGGATATCCAGATTCCCATGGGAGGGAAAGGCAGTAGCTAGATGTTGAATATCCAGAGAATGAGGGTAATGACTCCAGAGTTATAAATGACTACCAGAAATAAGTTTAGTATGCGATATAAATTGGTGGTTTGATCTTCATTCAAATCTGGGGCTTTTTAGAGAGGATAGGAGGTGAAAGTTATGGAAGCAGCAATAAGGAGCAAAGAGGACATTTACCTCAATCCTCAGCCCAGTGCTTTGAAGAATGTTGTAGAGGAAACATGACCACTTGAGAATGCAATAGGTAAAGCAAGGTTCTGTGGGGAAAACGAAGTTTTATTTAGAACAGCCAGGTGAAGGGGAGGCTAAAAATAGATGTTGAAAATATAAGAAATCTTATTGATGACTGACTGACTTAAAATGTACAGAGGAAAGTCAATGATTGTAATTGTAATTAAAATTTATTTGGTAAAACAGAAAATGTGTGGTGTGTGTGTTTGTTCATATTATACTTTGACTTTCAGATTCCATTACCATTATAATCATATTGTTTAATGTAAATCAGATTATAGTCACATCTATAATAATATACTTAGTATTAAAGATATTTATTTTTTCTTTTGATTTAATACATGGAAATGTATCTTCATGTTAATCTCTAATCTTTTCTGGTAGGTATTCTTTAATTAAAGTTTTGATAAAGTCATCAAGTCTAATAGTTGACCTTTAATGGCTGCCATTATTAAATAGAATGATATAATAATATTTAAGAGACTGAGAAGAGACTTTTCCATCCTGTATAATTCTTAAGATTAGAAAATAGTATGAAGTGAATTCAATATACACAGGCAAGTTGATAGATACTAACAAATGTGGTTGATGGAAAAGATGGTTTCTTGAAGGAATTTTTAAAAGGAGGGGTCGAAACTTGAACATTGATTATAAATACCCCCTATACTTCATGGCAAAGGGATGTTTTTGTTTTATAACTTACCTAAAACATACTGTGTTTTACTGTTTTATAGGACTAAAAGAACTGAAAGTCTGTTTCAGAAAGCAAGGAAGCAAATCAAATAGAACTTGTCAGAAGATACCATTATCATTATTATTATTGTTTGTTATACATTCAAGTGGTATAATGTGTTCAATGCCACACCTATCATAAAGTTCCAGACCCAGACATATACAATGCTAGGCAAAGGGAAAAATGATTTGTTTTATCCTTTAAATAGCTCATTAAAGAAGGTAATGAATGAAGCAGGATTAGGAGTATATGGTGATTTGGCTCCAAAGCCTTGATTTCCTCTCCAGTGTTAGGAGAAAATGTAAAAAAATCCATTTTGATGCAATGCCATTGTCCTATTTGTCATGTGGCATATTACTGATAAAACAGTAGATAACATTCATTCTTTTGGAAATATTTTGCCATTTCTAAAATGATGTATGGAAACTGACTATATTCCATGCTTAAGTTAGCATAGTAAATCTGCTTTAGTCTAGTGAGCTGAGGTTTGGAGGTTCTGTTTTATGAAACAATGTACACAGTATATTGTATATTGCAGGTAAAGTTAAATCATTTAAGCCATTCCCTCTGGTCCTACGAAACAGAAAGTAAGATGCATAGCTTTCAATTTTCTCTGCTATGCTCAGAAGACTTTACGATGATCTAAGGTTTCTGACACCTTTTGAAGTCTGTGTTAAGAAATAGCATAAGGCACATTTATTTCAACATAGGGCACAACTTCTCTAATTAGAATCATTTTTAATACCTTGTTTTTACCAATAGGAACTTTTTAAACTCCACTGATAATAAGCGGAGAGATAAAGTGACTTGTCTTTAACAGCTGTGTTTTTGTTATTCATTTTTAGAAGCCTGTTCCTATACAACAGGTGCCCCAAAATTGCTGTGGAAATGGTGTACATGTTTACAAAGACCGTATTTATACTAGGCAAGTGGTTTTGACAATTATGATAAATTTCATAATTAAAATCACTCCTCATTTTTTCAGCAAAGGCAGTAATCGAGAACATTTGGTATGTAATATTTAAAATTGAATCGCATGTTCAGTTTCAGGACCACAGTTAGTATATCTCTTAACAAAAAATATAATCTCAACCATGTAATCAACATGCTTGAAAGTGATGTGGTTTAGGTCAAAATAAACTTGATACAATTGATTCTAGATTATCTTTTTGGAATCAATGCCATCTTTGAAAGTTTGAAATGATGCTTATGATGAGAATATTGTAATGTGGTATTGGAAAGACAAATATATTCTTTTCTTTTTTTTTTTTTAAAGATTTTATTTATTTATTTGACAGAGAGAGACACAGCGAGAGAGGGAACACAAGCAGGGGGAGTGGGAGAGGGAGAAGCAGGCCCCCCCCGCTGAGCAGGGAGCCTGATGTGGGGCTCGATCCCAGCACCCTGGGACCATGACCTGAGCCGAAGGCAGACGCCCAACGACTGAGCCACCCAGGCGCCCCACAAATATATTCTTTTCATTGTATGAAAGATAAGTTGACAATTCTCCTGACATGAGTCAAAAAGTGTTTTTCTTAACAATATTCATAGTTATTATTTTTGCACATGCTCATTTTGCTGGTTTATTTATGTACATTGTCTCTCTATTTACAGCAACCCCAGGGAACCATCATTTTTTCATAGATTAGAAGTACATTTGTCAAGGTAGCATAGATATGCCATATCAATAAGTGATTTAAGAATAATAAGTTTATTTCTCACACAAGAAAATTCTGCTATGGTCTAGGAGACTTAGCAGCTGTTGCTCATGAAGTAGTTCAAATATTAAGTCTTCTGGGATTTGGTGGTTTTACTCTCTAGAGGAGGCCTCCACACTAGCAATAATGGGAAAGAGAACACACAAAGATCTCACACTAAAACTCACATCTAATCTCTCTCTGCTTCAGCCTAGAAATGAAAACTCTATAGTTCATATCATTGCCCGTTGTGTCTGTTTAACTGGAAATGGGGCTGGAAATATTAGAGAAAATATGAAATATTTGGTGAGCACATTATCTACTCTGACAATTGGGAAGAACACTAAGTCTCAGATCAATCAAATAACTTGTATATAATGTACAACCAATGTCAACAGTACTTGACATTGAGGCCAGTTCTGTCTATTACCAAACCTACACTATTTCTTATATATTGGGGTACCATCCTTTATTGGAGAATGATAGACATGGAGAAGCTTGAATGGTCATTTAGTCTCATGTTACTGGCATATACCTGTATGCAATGTAAATATAGATGAGGACATGTAAGAGGAAGACACAAAATATGTCTGTGTCTGTCACAGAAATATTCAGAATTATGGCGCAAGATTTTATAGTTATTAGAAAAAAGTGAAATTTGACTTTAAAATGACTCATTATTTTATCAAATTTTCATAGGTATTTTAGTTTGGACATGTTCTCTAAAGTCTTGTAATCCAATTAATACATGAACTCCTATAACAATGCTACCAAAGGTCCCAGAGTTAGAGACCTGATTTGAATCCTGATTGACTGCAGTGGTGGCCATCATTTTGATTACTACATATTGAGCGCTATGCTGGGGATTGTGATAAGCACTTTGTGAATATTACTTTAATTACTCCTACTGAGAACACTAGGAGGTAGGTACTATAATTATCCCCATTTCACATGTGCATAAATGGAGACCCAGAGAGATTATACTACTTGTACTGAGATTCACAAGGAGATTGGTAGGACATGATGGTCTTGGCTGTAACTGTGCTTGAGTGTCCTGCCCACTAATTAATTTCCTTACATCTTGCAAGCTTACTTTACGTTTCTTAGTCACTTCACAATATTTGTTCAGGATGTTATGCGAAGGTACATTTTTCCCGTCTTGTATCTATTTTTTTTTAATAGTGATTGATATTCTTCTCATGATTGTGTTTATCACTGGCAAATATCACCTTGCTAGATTTAGATCTCTGATCCATTATCTGAAAAACTTTACTATCACTTCCAGATCCTCTGACAACATGTCTCTTATTTAATGAAGGCAAAGTTAATTTTTATGTATATCATATTATATTTATAGAGTACTCTCATATTCAACACTTTATTATCTCCTCACAGTAATCCTCAAAACAGGTCCCTTCACCCTCTCTCTTTCCTTCCACTTCACTAGTCAGTCTTTCTTCTTTGTAGACTAGATATTTCAGTATCTGAAGACTTCACCTTAGGCTCCCTTTTCTGTTCCTTTTTTTTTTTTCTTAAGATTTATTTATTTTATTCAGAGGGGGGGGCAAAGGAGAGGAAGATAAGCAGACTCTCTGCTGAGTGCAAAGCCCCACAAGGAGCTCAATCTTAGGACCCTGAGATCACCACCTGAGCCGACATCGAGTGGGATGCTTAAATGACTGAGCTACCCAGGCACCCCTCCCTTTTCATTTCTACTTATCACCTCTCCCTAAGAGATTTTCTCTACCTCCAGGGTGTAATTCCATCGATATGTTAGACTTCCAAATTTGCTTCTTTAGCACTGATCTGTCCACTTAACTTCACTTCTATAACCAGCTTCTTAGTCAGTTTTGTCTTTTGGTTGCCTAACAGGTATCTCATATTTACAATGTCCAAAAGTGAAGCCTGAGTTTTCTCTCTAAAGGTTTCACCAATTCTTTAGGTAAATAATTGAAAATAAAAAATTTAAAAGGTTGTATAGGCTCAGGGATCTAGTAGTTTACATGACAAAGAGAACTCACTCTTCGGATGCCAGGTAAATGTTGATGATCTTCAATAATTACCTTAAAGTCACAAAGCTAGCAAATGCTAGTATAGAAATTCCATGTGGATTTATTACTATGTATTTCTATGATGGTTCTTCCTTTACATAATCATTTAAAATTGGGTTTTGTACATTATTATTTTAATAAATGTGTGTTTTATGATAAAAATAATTGTGAAAACTGATCTTAGTCTGATTAAATTGCATAAAATCAATTATAACATCAATAATATAAAATGCTTAAACATTATTTTTCATTTTAGATAGCTTTTTCCTAAAGCTGATCATAAAATATAGCCAAGTAATGAATTTGAAAGATTAAAAGTTCTACAGAAAATTACAAAACCTCCCAAATTTCTTTTTTTTTTTTTAATGATTTTATTTATTTGACAGAGAGAGGAGAGAGCACAAGCAGGGGGAGCAGCAGAGGGAGAGGGAGAAGCAGGCTCCCCACTGAGCAGGGAGCCCAACCCTGGGCTCAATCCCAGGACCCTGGGATCATGACCTGAGCTGAAGGCAGTTGCTTAACCAACTGAGCTACGCAGGTGCCTCTGAACCTCCCAAATTTCTACCACTCTGAGTAAATCACTATTACAATGCTAGTGTATTTTCTACTTTTTTAATTTTTTATTTTTTATAGATGAGATCATGTTCAATATAGAGTATGACATTATATTTTTGTTCCTTAGCATACAGTGTTTATATATCAAGTGCTTATAAACTAACACATTTTTGTGCCACATTTAACAAGTAAAGATTTAGTTACAAAAATAAAAATAATTTATTCTGGGTCCCCTTTAGATACACCTCAACTTCACAAGTTCTAGTTGATTCAACAAGCATTTAATGGGACATAATGAAAATACTAAATAATAATTTATTTCATATTTCAGAATTATTTGTAAAATTAAGATTTTTGAATAATAAATGACAAATTTATTGATGTTCACCATAGGTTTGAATCTACTATAAAGAAGTGTTAATATTTACCAATTAAGATGCTGAAAGAGAAAGAGAATGTGTCACGTGCTTAATGCCTTATAGGCAGTAATTGTTGGATGAGAGTTGGGAACCGGCAGTCTGACTTCAGAAACTGGGCTCCTCCTATTCTATGTCCCCTGAAGGACCTTAAATATCTTCTCACTGCTTTTTTATTGTTCTTTTTTTGTTTGTTTCTTTGTTTTCTCTTATTCTCTCCAGCTCCCTCTCCTCTTTCTCACAAACACATAAATATATAGTTTTTAAAAATTAATTTCATTTACTCAATTTCTGAATATATTATACATTAGCATGCTTTAAAAATCAAAATATTGGGGCACCTTGGTGGCTCAGTTGTTAAGTGTCTGACTCTGTTTCAGTTCAGGTCATGATCTCAGGGTTGTGAGATAGAACCCCTCACTGGGCTTTGTGCTCAGTGGGGGGTCTGCTTGGGATTCTGTTATTCCCTCTTCCTTTGCTCCTCTCTGCGTGCTGTCTCTCTCTCTCTCTCTCTGTGGAATTAATAGGTAAATCTTTAAAAAATTAAATAAAATTGAGATGTAAAAATATTTTTAAAAGTACACTCTGATATATTTTCTTCCAAAACTCTGACTCTTTATCCATTGAGGCTCTACACTCAATGTCATAGTAAAGTATGCATTTTTATATATCAATCCAGAATTTTTATGTATATAAAAATATATGTATGTCTCTGGCATTTTATCATAAATCAATATTATATATTAACTGTTATGTTTTAGAGATATGTTTTTTTTTTCTTTTTTTTTATTCTTATGTTAATCCCCATACATTACATCATTAGTTCTAGATGAAGTGTTCCATGATTCATTGTTTGGGCATAACACCCAGTGCTCCATGCAGAACATGCCCTCCTCAATACCCACCACCAGGCCAACGCATCCTCCCACCCCCCTCCCCTCTAGAACCCTCAGTTTGTTTTTCAGAGTCCATCGTCTCTCATGGTTCGTCCACCCCTCTGATTTCCCCCGCTTCATTCTTCCCCTCCCGCTACCTTCTTCTTCTCTTTTTTTTTTTTTAACATATATTGCATTATTTGTTTCAGAGGTACAGATCTGTGATTCAACAGTCTTGCACAATTCACAGCGCTTACCAGAGCACATACCCTCCCCAGTGTCTATCACCCAGTCACCCCATCCCTCCCACCCCACCCCGCACTCCAACAACACTCAGTTTGTTTCCTGCAATTAAGAATTCCTCATATCAGTGAGATCATATGATACATGTCTTTCTCTGTTTGACTTATTTCACTCAACATAATACCCTCCAGTTCCATCCACGTCATTGCAAATGGCAAGATCTCATTCCTTTTGATGGCTGCATAATATTCCATTGTATATATACACCACCTCTTCTTTATCCATTCATCTGTCGATGGACATCTTGGCTCTTTCCAGTTTGGCTATTGTGGACATTGCTGCTATAAACATCAGGGTGCACGTACCCCTTCGCATCCCTACTTTTGTATCTTTGGGGTAAATACCCAGTAGTGCAATTGCTGGATCATATGGTAGCTCTATTTTCAACTTTTTGAGGAACCTCCATACAGTTTTCCAGAGTGGCTGCACCAGCTTGCATTCCCACCAACAGCTTAGGAGAGTTCCCCTTTCTCCGCATCACCGCCAACATCTGTCGTTTCCTGACTTGTTCATTTTAGCCATTCTGACTGGTGTGAGGTGGTATCTCATTGAGGTTTTGATTTGGATTTCCCTGATGCCAAGCGATATTGAGCACTTTTTCATGTGTCTGTTGGCCATTTGGAAGTCTTCTTTGGAAAAATGTCTGTTCATGTCTTCTGCCCATTTCTTGATTGGATTCTTTGTTCTTTGGGTGTTGAGTTTGATGAGTTCTTTATAGATTTTGGATACCAGCCCTTTATTTGATATGTCATTTGCAAATATCTTCTCCCACTCTGTCAGTTGTCTTTTGGTTTTGTTGACTGTTTCCTTTGCTTTGCAAAAGCTTTTTATCTTGATGAAGTCCCAATAGTTCATTTTTGCCCTTGCTTCCCTTGCCTTTGGTGATGTTTCTAGGAAGAAGTTGCTTTGGCTGAGGTCAAAGAGGTTGCTGCCTCTGTTCTCCTTTAGAATTTTGATGGACTCCTATCTCACATTGAAGTCTTTCAACCATTTGGAGTCTATTTTTGTGTGTGGTGTAAGGAAATGGTCCAGTTTCATTCTTCTGCATGTGGCTATCCAATTTTCCCAACACCATTTGTTGAAGAGACTGTCTTTGTTCCATTGGACATTCTTTCCTGCTTTGTCGAAGATTAGTTGACCATAGAGTTGAGGGTCCATTTCTGGGCTCTCTATTCTGTTCCATTGATCTAGGTGTCTGTTTTTGTGCCAGTACCATACTGTCTTGATGATGACAGCTTTGTAATAGAGCTGGAAGTCCGGAATTGTGAGGCCGCCGGCTTTGCTTTTCTTTTTCAACATTCCTCTGGCTATGCGGGGTCTTTTCTGGTTCCATACAAATTTTAGGATTATTTGTTCCATTTCTTTGAAAAAAGTGGATGGTATTTTGATGGGGATTGCACTGAATGTGTAGATTGCTCTAGGTAGCATTGACATCTTCACGATATTTGTTCTTCCAATCCATGAGCATGGAACGTTTTTCCAATTCTTTGTGTCTTCCTCAATTACTTTCATGAGTATTTTATAGTTTTCTGAGTACAGATCCTTTGCCTCTTTGGTTAGATTTATGCCTAGGTATCTTATGGTTTTGGGTCCAATTGTAAATGGGATCGGCTCCTTAATTTCTCTTTCTTCTGTCTTGTTGTTGGTGTATAGGAATGCCACTGACTTCTGTGCATTGATTTTATATCCTGCCACTTTACTGAACTCCTGTATGAGTTCTAGCACTTTTGGGGTGGAGTCTTTTGGGTTTTCCACATAAAGTATCATATCATCTGCAAAGAGTGAGAGTTTGACTTCTTCTTTGCCAATTTGGATGCCTTTGATTTCTTTTTGTTGTCTGATTGCTGTGGCTAGGACTTCCAATACTATGTTGAATAGCAGTGGTGATAGTGGACATCCCTGCCGCGTTCCTGCCCTTAGGGGGAAAGCTCTCAGTTTTTCCCCATTGAGAATGATATTCGCTGTAGGGTTTTCATAGATGTCTTTTATGATATTGAGGTATGTACCCTCTATCCCTATACTCTGAAGAGTTTTGATCAAGAAAGGATGCTGTACTTTGTCAAAAGCTTTTTCTGCATCTATTGAGAGGATCATATGATTCTTGTTCTTTCTTTTGTTAATGTATTGTATCACATGGATTGATTTGCAGATGTTGAACCAACCTTGCAGCCCAGGGATAAATCCCACTTGGTCATGGTGAATAATCCTTTTAATGTACTGTTGGATCCTATTGGCTAGTATTTTGGTGAGAATTTTTGCATCCATGTTCATCAGAGATATTGGTCTGTAATTCTCCTTTTTAATGGGGTCTTTGTCTGGTTTTGGGATCAAGGTAATGCTGGCCTCATAAAATGAGTTCGGAAGTTTTCCTTCCGTTTCTATTTTTTGGAACAGTTTCAGAAGAATAGGTATTAATTCTTCTTGAAATGTTTGGTAGAATTCCCCTGGGAAGCCATCTGGCCCTGGGCTTTTGTTTTTGGGGAGATTTTTGATGACTGCTTCAATTTCCTTAGTGGTTATAGGTCTGTTCAGGTTTTCTACTTCATCCTGGTTCAGTTTTGGTAGTTGATACATCTCTAGGAATGCATCCATTTCTTCCAGGCTATCTAATTTGCTGGCAAAGAGTTACTCATAATATGTTCTTATAATTATTTGTATTTCTTTGGTGTTGGTCGTGATCTCTCCTCTTTCATTCATGATTTTGTTGATTTGGGTCATTTCTCTTTTTTTGATAAGTCTGGCCAGGGGTTTATCAATCTTGTTAATTCTTTCAAAGAACCAGCTCCTAGTTTCGCTGATCTCTTCTACTGTTCTTTTAGTTTCTATTTCATTGATTTCTGCTCTGATCTTTATGATTTCTCTTCTCCTGCTGGGTTTAGGCTTTATTTGCTGTTCTTTCTCCAGCTCCTTTAGGTGTAGGGTTAGGTTGTGTATTTGAGACCTTTATTGTTTCTTGAGAAAGGCTTGTATTGCTATATACTTTCCTCTTAGGGCTGCCTTTGCTGCATCCCAAAGATTTTGAGCAGTTGTGTTTTCATTTTCATTTGTTTCCATGTATTTTTTTAATTCTTCTTTAATTTCCTGGTTGACCCATTCATTCTGCAGTAGGATGCTTTTTAGCCTCCATGTATTTGAGTTCTTTCCGACTTTCCTCTTGTGATTGAGTTCTAGTTTCAAAGCATTGTGGTCTAAAAATAGGCAGGGAATGATCCCAATCTTTTGGAACCACTTGAGACCTGATTTATGACCTAGGATGTGATCTATTCTGGAGAATGTTCCATGGGCACTAGAGAAGAATGTGTATTCCGTCGCTTTGGGGTGGAATGTTCTGAATAGGTCTGTGAAGTCCATTTGGTCCAGTGTGTCGTTTAAAGTCTTTATTTCCTTGTTGATCTTTTGCTTAGACGATCTGTCCATTTCAGTGAGGGGGATGTTAAAGTCCCCCACTAATATTGTATTGTTGTTGATGTGTTTCTTTGCTTTTGTTATTAATTGCCTTATATAATTGGCTGCTCCCATGTTAGGGGCATAGATATTTACAACTGTTAGATCTTCTTGTTGGATAGATCCTTTAAGTATGATATAGTGTCCTTCCTCATCTCTTATTATAGTCTTTGGTTTAAAATCTAATTTGTCTGATATAAGGATTGCCACCCCAGCTTTCTTTTGGTGTCCATTAGCATGGTAAATGGTTTTCCACCCCCTCACTTTCAATCTGGGGGTGTCTTTGGTTCTAAAATGAGTCTCTTGCAGACAGCGTATCAATGGGTCTTATTTTTTAATCCAGTCTGATAGCCTGTGTCTTTTGATTGGGGCATTTAGCCCATTTACATTCAGGGTAACTATTGAAAGATAGGAATTTAGTGCCATTGTATTGCCTGTAAGGTGACTGTTACCGTATATTGTCTGTGTTCCTTTCTGGTCTATGTTGCTTTTAGGCTCTCTCTTTGCTTAGAGGACCCCTTTCAGGATTTCCTGTAGGGCAGGTTTTGTGTTTGCAAATTCCTTTAGTTTTTGTTTGTCCTGGAAGCTTTTTATCTCTCCTTCAATTTTCAATGACAGCCTAGCTGGATAGAGTATTCTTGGCTACATATTTTTCTCATTTAGTGCTCTGAATATATCCTGCCAGTCCTTTCTGGCCTGCCAGGTCTCTGTGGATAGGTCTGTTGCCAATCTAATGTTTCTACCCTTGTAGGTTACACATCTCTTCTCCCGAGCTGCTTTCAGGATTTTCTCTTTGTCTATGAGACTTGTAAGTTTTACTATTAGATATTGGGGAGTTGACCTATTTTTATTGATTTTTGAGAGGGGCTCCCTGTGCTTCCTTGATTTCGATGCCTGTTTCTTTCCCCAAATTAGGGAAGTTCTCTGCTATAATTTGCTCCATTATACCTTCTGGCCCTCTCTCTCTTTCTTCTTCTGCTGGGATCCCAATTATTCTAATGTTGTTTCGTCTTATGGTATCGCTTATCTCTCGAATTCTGCCCTCGTGATCCAGTAGTTGTTGATCTCTCTTTTTCTCAGCTTCTTTATTTTCCATCATTTCATCTTCTATATTACTGATTCTCTCTTCTGCCTCATTTATTCTAGCACTTAGTGCCCCCATTTTTGATTGCACTCATTAATAGCCTTTTTGATTTCTACTTGGTTGGATTTTAGCTCTTTTACTTCTCCAGAAAGGGTTTCTCTAATAACTTCCATATTTTTTCAAGCCCAGCTAGTATCTTTAAAGTGATGATTCTGAATTCTAGATCTGACATTGTACTAATGTCCGTATTGAGTAGGTCCCTGGCAGTCGGTACTACCTCTTGTTCTTTTTGTTGAGGTGATTTTTTCCATCTCGTCATTTTGTGCAGAGGAGAATAGATGAATGAGAGAACAAAATGCTAGCAGAGTAACCACGTCCCCTGAAAATATACTCTAAACAAATCAGAAAAGACCTGAAGCAGTGGGATAAGAAAGGGAAAGAGAGAAAAAAGAAAAAGAAAAAAAAGAGAAAGAAAAAGATAAAGATAAAAACAAAAACAAACAAAACAAAACAACAACAACAACAAAAACAGAATGTGATGAAATATGATCTATATGGTATATAGATCAGTGCCACACACTAGATTTGGGGTGTATTTTGGTCTTTTAGAAGAAAGTGCCTCCCAAAATTTTAAAGAAAGAAAAACTTATATATGTACAAAAATAAGGGTTGATATGATGAAGGGATGGAATATGACTGTAAAAATGGAAATTATAAAAAATTTTATAAAAGGAATTGATAAGAAGTTGCTTGAAAAAAGAAAGAAGAGGATTTAAAAAAAGAAAAAAGAAAAAGAAAAAAAAAGGGAGAGGATGTGATCAGGCAGGGGAATACAAAACACCATATACTAGAGATTTAGGGTATATTTTAATCTGTTAGAAGAAACTATCTCAAAATTTTAAAGAGAGAACAACTTCTATATATAAGCCAAAAATATGGGTAACTACTGTGAAGGGAGAGAATATGACTAAAAATGAAAAATAATTTTTTTTTTTTTTAAAAAGGGATTGATAAGATGTTGGTTGAAAAAGGGAAAAAGAAAAATTCAAAAAGAAATAAAAAGACCAAAAGACAATTAAAAAAAATTAACTTTAAAAGACTAAAGAATCATGGTAAAAAAGCCATGAATTCTATGTGCAGTAGTCCCCTAGCGCTGGAGTTCTGCCGTTCTCATTGATCGGTAAACTTGGTCTTGGCTGGCTGTTCTCGCTGATCTTCTGGGGGAGGGGCCTGTTGCCGTGGTTTCCAAATGTCTCTGCCGGAGGCGGAAGTGCCCCGCCCTTGCCCCCTCCCGGCTAAGTAATCTGCTCGGGTTTGCTCTCCGGGGCTTTTGTTCCCTGCGAGCTTTCCGTACAGCTTTGGAGGCGGAGAGTGAAAATGGTGGCCTCCCAATCTCCGCTCCGCAGGAGCCGAGAACTCAGGGCCCCGCTCCTCAGTGAGCCCCCAGAGAAAAGCCGTCAGTCACTCCCGGCTCCCCGGTCTCCGGCAGCACTCCGTGCTTGCCCGGCTTGTGACCGCGCGTTTCTATCTCTGGCACCCGACCCCGTGTGGAGTCTCCAAACCCAGCAGATCCCTCCGGTACATTCCCGTGTGGCTCCTCCCGGGGGAGGAAGGTGAGTCTCCCCGTATCTGCCGCTTGTTGGGTCCCTGCTGGAGAGCAGGGGCCCGACTGTGCCCTGGATCACAGTTTATGGCAACCCCGAGCTGAGAGTCCGCACCTGGGCTCCGCCTCTGCAGCGGGCTTCCCTGCTCCGATACCTGGGAGCTCTGCCACACTCAGGCACCCCCGGTCTTTCTGTGACCCCTAGGGTCCTGAGACCACACTGTCCCGGAGGGTTCCACCCCCCGCTTAGCCACCAGAGTGACGTCCCTCGGCGGAGCAGACTTTTAAAAGTTCCGATTTTCTGCTCCGCGGCTCTATCACTTGCCAAAAACGGCCGACGGAGGCCCCTCCCCCGCCATCTATCCTCCCGAGTATCGCCTCGGATTCACTTTTCTGCACGTCCTACCTTCCAGAAAGTGGTCGCTTTTCTGATGAGAGAGTTGTTGCTCTTCTTTTCTTCGATCTCCTGTTGAGTTTGTTGGTGTTCATTATGGTTTGATCCCTATCCAGCTGAATTCCTGAGAGGAGGCGAAATCCAGGTCTCCTACTCCTCCATCTTGCTCCGCCCCTTTTAGAGATATGTTAACCCTTATGCACAATGTCAAAATATAGTCTGTGAGAGCTTTTCTTTTAAATTCAAAAAATTATTGCATTATTGATATATGGCATTTTATTATTTTTAGGTGTATGACATGATTCTATATTTGTATATGCTGCAAAATGATAAACACAATAGTCTAGTTACCATCTGTCACATAGTTAGAATTTTTTCCTTCTCATGAGAATTTTTCAGATTTAATCTATTAGTGACTTTCAAATATGCAATACTATATTATTGACTACAGTCACCACATTGTACATTACACCCCCATGTTATTTATTTTATAACTGGAATTTGTACCCTTTAACCCTCTTTATTTTGCCAACCCCGCCCCTTCCCTCCAGCAACTACCAATTGATTTTTGTATCTATGAGCTTAATTTGTTTGGTTGGTTTGTTTGGTTTTGATCTGTTTGTTTGTTTTGGTTCCACATATAAGTGAAATCATATGGTATTTGTCTTTCTTTCTAACTTATTTCACTTAGCATAATGTCCTCAAGGTCCACCCATGTTGTCACAAGTGGCAAGATTCCATTCCCTTTTTTATGGCTGAGTAGTATTCCTGTGTGTCTGTTTCAGTGTGTGATCTTTATTCATTTGGCCACTAATGGACACTTAGAAGACATACAGACAGCCAACAGGCACATGGGAAGATGTTCAACATCACCAGTCATTAGGGAAATGCAAACTAAAACCACCATATCACTTCACACCTGCCAGAATGACTACCATCATAAAAGCAAGAAACAAGTCTTGATAAGGATGTGAAGAAAAGGGAACCCCTGCACACTGCTGACAGCAATGCAAACCAGTACAGCGACTATGAAAAACAGCATAGAGGCTCCTCAAAAAACATCCAAGAAAAAGACTACCATATGATCCACAAATTCTGCCCCTGGGCATCCATCTGAGAAAAATGAAAACACTGTGAGGGCTTTAATTGTAATAAAACTCCACTGAACTGATGATAGTAGTGAACGAAATAAACAATAAACATATATGCATCATAAGTTAAATAATTCAGGCACCTGGGTGGCTCAGTTGGTTAAGCGACTGCTTTCGGCTCAGGTCATAATCCTGGAGTCCCAGGATGGAGTCCTGCATTGGGCTCCCTGCTCGGCAGGGAGTCTGCTTCTCCCTCTGACCCCCCCCCCCATGTGCTCTCTCTCATTCTCTCTCTCTCAAATAAATAAAATCTTTAAAAAAATAAGTTAAATAATTAATATCATAAGTTAAATAATTTATGATTGTAATAAGCACTATGAAATATATAGAGAAAATGGGATAGATGGTGATGTTACAAGTCTGTATTTTGCATAGAGTGACTTAAATGATAAGGATTAAACATGCAAAATTTGCATAAAGAATATCCAAGGGAGAGAAATTAGCTTGCATTAAGAGTCTAAAAACCAAAAGTTCTAGAAACTCAAGAAACTAAAAGAAGACCAGTATGGCTATAGCACAGAATGTTGAGGGAGAGGAGAGATGACATCAGGAGTCAGATTAGAGCTAGTTCATGTAGATATATAGGCCACCATATAGAGTGAAGATTTAGAGACTGAATACACACCCTCAATTTACAGAAGTGTTAAGATAAATTTATGGTCAGTATTTACATATGCCTGATTAAATGTGCCCAGTATTTAACATGTAATAATATTGCACATTTGTATCTAAATCTAAATATGTGTTTATATATATTTAGGTATAGATAAAATATATGCATCATGCTTTTGCTTGCTTGATTTTAAAATCAGTGTATACAAGGAAATACACTAGCATTTGGAATAGAATTTTTAAAATACATAAAACATCTTGATCAAGGCAGATGTGGGCGGAATGAAAAATAAAATATATATCACAATGTAGATAATTCATATAAATTAGAAAAAGAGCAAATGTTAAAGCATTAAAATGATTGAAAACAGCAATGAATATATTCGGTTTTTTGTGGTTGTGCTGAGGATTTAATTCTCTCCAACATATTTCCTTCAGTTAAAAAAAAGGTTTCCTTCACATTTTTTCCCATAACTTTCAATAAATGAAGATAATTACATCTAGAAGTGATTCATCTTGATAAGTGCTCTTATAAATTACAGCAGCTAATTTTTAGTGAATTGGGTTTATTGGGAGACTGCTGAGTTAAGAGGGATATGTTTTTCTGTTGAAATTCCTTATTAAGTTAATGACTTCTTGTGCAACTGAAATAACAACTGGAATTATTACTAACATTCAAAATCTAAACTGTTTTGTTTGAAATAAAACACAATTTCTTGTTCTCTTAGTTTCAACCCCTATAATTGAGAAATGTATTTATTTAAAACTGTTCTTAAGGGAATATTTGAATACTATTATATCTAACATGAGTAGGCAACTTAGTTTTTCCAATTCACTGCGCTTGTCATATACCTATTTGGATAGGTAACTTACTACTCTGCTTGGTTACTTAAACCTGCAAATTTAATGTTCTTTTTCTTTTTCTGTATGCTTCATATTTAGTAAAGTGAAGTGAGGATCTTGGAAAGATCAGCCAAAGGGGGAAAAGCCTGGAGAAGCAAGTTTGGTAGTAGAAGAAGACCAGATATGTGTAGGCCTGGAAATCACAATCCATTGGCTAAAATTTGATATAATTAGCTACTGGCTCAAAAAAAAAAAAAAAAAAAAAAAAAGAGAGGGGTGCCTGGGTGGCTCAGTCATTAAGCATCTGCCTTCAGCTCAGGTCATAATCCCGGGGTCCTGGGGTCGAGCCCTGCATTGGTCTCCCCGTTTTGCGGGAAGCCTGCTTCTCCCTCTCCACTCCCCCTGCTTGTGTTCCCTCTCGCTGTGTCTCTCTCTGTCAAATAAATAAAAAATCTTAAAAAAAAAAAAAAAAGAGAGAGAGAGAGAGAAAATGTAGATTATGGTGAATCACTTGTACCCTCTTTTACTAACTAGGTAAATATTACAGCAGAGTAAGTAAGACAATATTTTGTCTTTGATGAGTCATTCTAAGTTGTGTAACTCTTGTGCTTTCTGCACAATCAACTTATAAATGTTGCTTTTCATGGACTCTCCCAAAAGGGCATCAAAATATTGAGAGAAGCTTCAAGTTAGAACATTTCAGTCTGGTTATCTTTTTAAACCTCTTTTAAATAATTGTATGTGGAGTTCTCTTCTTCTTTTAATCAGAACTTTATACAAAAAATAAAATGATCTCCAGCATCAAGCAAAGTCTAGTTTGTCTTAATTTTTGTCTAGGTCTTCCCTAGAACTTTTTAGAACATGTCAGCTATGAATCTCTTCCATACTAATGTGTAACATCTAACACTGTCTATTACTACTTTCACTGGACATGTGACTAATGTTCTGACATAGCCCATAATTCCTCCAACTTGAATCTGTCGTCTTTGGCCCCTATTTAAGAGGCAGCCTTAAACTAAAA
This sequence comes from Mirounga angustirostris, assembly GCF_029215605.1. Classification (NCBI taxonomy): domain Eukaryota; kingdom Metazoa; phylum Chordata; class Mammalia; order Carnivora; family Phocidae; genus Mirounga; species Mirounga angustirostris. The sequence goes on from NW_026991721.1 coordinate 77,396,247, forward strand.
TCTTCCTTTTGCTACTTTCTGATTGGATTCAGGTGAGCCAAAGTAACTTCTCAAAGCTTGACACAAAATGTGAGTTAAGTCATTCAGATTGTCTTCTCAAGAAATTAAGTTGTAAAATTTAGAGAGAATCAAAACTTGAGTATCAGCAGAAGAAATCTTGACTATATTAAAAACTATGACATACTTTGATAATCTTACATCTTAACTCTAAACTCTGATTTTTTTTACACATTGCCAGGAAAAGACTAAAATTTTAAAATCACTTTTTTAAAGATTTTATTTACTTATTTGAGAGAGAGTGAGAGAGCAGGAGCATGAGCAGGGGGAGGGGCAGAGGGAGAGGGAAAATCAGACTCCTCACTTAGCAGGGAACCTGATGCAGGCTAGATCTCAGGAGTCGGGTATCATGACATGAGCAGAAGGCAGATGGTTAACCTACAGCGCCACCCAGGTGCCCCTTTAAAATAATTTTTAATTTCTTTTGAGATCTGACCCCACATACTTTTCCATCAATGCCCCACCCAACTGGACTATCAAATTGAGCTTCGGTTTAGCCTGCCTCCATATTTCTCCTTCTGGTTGGAGTGGGGAGTTGATTTCAGGAAAACACTGTGCTATCTCTCCATCAAATGGTAGGCCAGCTACTATCTCCTCTAGGGTTATTATTACCTGATCATCCTAGGTAGAACGTTTCTCCTTCTTTAATGACATTTTCACAGTTTCTTCATATTGTAGTTATTTACATACATAACTTGCTAGTCTTGTTTTGTGGCAAGTTTTGGACTCATTTAGGATACCCATAGCTATTGGGTTTATTGTTTAAGGGTACCCATGACAGAATTTTTGTGACTATTATTGGGGCAGAGCTCAATGGGTTCTTCTGTTATTCCCTTTTACTTTATCTCTATTTGTTGTGACTGTCAGTGTGTGCTTCTATGTACTTATTATATGAATATGATACCTAAAATAGAGGTTAGACCAAAGACATTCAAAATCACTTTTTTTCTTAATATGTAAAATCTAAGCTTTAGCTTCTTCCCCTTTGCCTATTCCTACCCCTAAAGGAAAAAAACAAAAACCAAAACCAAACAAAAACACCAAACTCCTGCATTTCAAGAATCTCTGGTAAAGGGAAAAGAAAGTAGAGGGAAGAGAACATAACCAGTAGTGATGAGAAATCAGTGGTTTGGGACCAAGTTTATGAACCAAGTAGTATAAATAATAACTTTTTGAGATTGGTCAGAGGTTGAGGTGGCAGGAAGGGGTTGATCCATGTGACGGCATTATGATTGACCAGTCTTACATATGTCTCATTGCCTATATAAGATGTTAAGGCTTCCCCAATTTTTATTCCTTTATCATGTCTAGGATTGTACTACTAATATAGTAAGTGTTCAAAAATAATTGAATGAACTGATAAAGTAATTCATAAAAGAAAGTTTTGAAAATGAAAGAAATAGACAAAGGTAATGGATGGGAAGAAGAAAGGTGATGATTAAAGTCCCTAGTAGCTTGTTGGACAAAAGAATGTCTCGCCTACTCATCAAAATGCTCAAACAGATGAAAACATGGAAATATTTCTTTGAACCTAACACAGGTGGATCTGAATTGCAAGTTATTCAAGAAAGATTAGCTGCTGACCTTTTTCCTTTTATCTCAGTATGCAATTGTGGTTAATTATTCAAATAGACACTGCATAGTCTCAAACAAATTGTTATTGATGCTTTATGATGTAAATATTTAAAAATTGATTTTTTAATAGTGGGTAGCCTGTGTACACTTTGATGATATTTTGACAAAAACTTTGCAATAATGTCACAAGTCAGTTTTTGCAGACAGTCAAAATCAGAACTGCAAGATAAATGCAAATCGATGTCATTTCTCATTTGTAAGAGACTTGAGAATTGTAAATTTATAAAATAGAAATGTGTTCTTCCCATTATAGTTTATGTCTCTTTATGCATGTAGTATATATAAACTTTCATGAGTGAGTACTACATAGATTAAAAAATTAGAAATAGGATAATATTAGGTGGATTTCTAGGAAGTGGGTTATTGTCTGGTGACCTGAATATTGTACTTGGAATACTTGTTTATGGATCATTAATTTTCTTGGTCTGATACAGATAAGACTGCCGGCAATATTAAAGTTTATCCAATTTGGAACATAAAAGAGTGACTATTTAGAACCTTATATATTTAGATTTAAAAAAATTATTAAAATACTTTGTTTATTCACTACATAGAATGTCCTGTAAAGTCAGAAGTTATCTATTTGTCAGAAAACAGTACTGGGGCGCCTGGGTGGCTCAGTCGGTTGAGCGACTGCCTTTGGCTCAGGTCATGATCCCAGGGTCCTGGGATCGAGTCCCACATCGGGCTCCCTGCTCTGCAGGGAGCCTGCTTCTCCCTCTCCCACTCCCCCTGCTTGTGTTCCCTCTCTCGCTGTGTCTCTCTCTGTCAAATAAATAAATAAAATCTTAAAAAAAAAAAAAAAAAAAACACAGTACTGAAAATGAAGAAAATAATAAAGAAGCAAAATATGCAGGCTCAATGATATTGTGGTGTCTAACAAGCACTTTTCAGAGTTTGTTTTGTCTTCTTTTTTCTTTGTTCATTTGCTTTCTTTCTTAAATTCCACATATGTGTGAAGTCATACAGTATTTTTCTTTGACTTATTTTACTTAATGTTATAGCCTCTATATCCATTCATGTTTTTGCAAATGGCAAGATTTCATTCCTTCTTATGGCTGAGTAATATTCCATTATATGGCACATCACAACTTTGTCATTCACCTATGGATGAACTGTTGGGTTGCTTCCATATTGTGGCGGTTGGACTCTACATTTACTGCATATATCTTTTCAAATAGTGTTTTAATTTTCTTTGGGTGAATACCCAGTAGTGAAATTACTGGATTATATTCTAATTCAATTTAAATGTTTTGAGGAGCCTCCATACTGTTTTCCACAATGGCTGTATCATTTAGCGTTCCATTGACAGTACATGAGTGTTCTTTTTATTCACATCCTTGCCAACACTTGTTATTTCTTATGGTTTTGATTTTAAGCATACTGACAGGTATGAGATGATATCTCATTGTAGTTTGGATTTGCATTTCCCTGATGATTAGTGATGGTGAGGATCTTTTAACCTGTCTATTGGCCATCTATGTTTTCTTTGGAAAAATGTCTGTTCATGTCTTCTGCTCATTTTTAATTGGATTATTCATTTTTTTTTGGTGTTGATTTGTACAAAAAAAAGCAGATTCTTTTTTTTTTCTTTCAAAAAATCAGATTCTTAAATATCGATAACAAACTGGTGGTTGCCAGAGGGGAGGTGGGTGGGAGGATGGGTGAAATAGGTGAAGATGATTAAGAGTACACTTCTAATGATGAGCTCTGGGTAGGTAATATATACAATTATGTAATCATTGAACACCTAAAACTCATATGACACTGTATATTAATTATGAACTTAATAAATAAATAAACAAGCCCTTTTTATAGTAATAAATAATAGCCCTTTGTGAGAAAAAGTGAATAACTGAAATGCTTAATCTTACCATTTTACACTTTCTATGCCCTTATTAGTGAGAAAGTATGTGAAAACATCTAATATACTCTTCTTCAATGATTGTCTATCCTACATTTCTTTTACAAGCAGATAAGAAATTTGTTTACTTATTTCCACAATACTTCAGCGGGAGAGAAAATTTGAGTGTGACTATCTCAATGCATGACCTTTACCTTATTCTGAATAAACATTCCAAAAGGCTGAGTGTAGATATAGATATAGATACATACATCCATATATTTGGTTTGCATATATATATTTACCTACATACACATATCTGTTGTTTGTCTAATATTTATACTTGAAACATTAGGATCATTTAAAAGCCCATACATATTTTAATTCTTTGATTTGATTTTTAAAGTTTTTTGAATATTTAATCTAAAAAAATAGAATACTGGGGCGCCTGGGTGGCTCAGTTGGTTAAACATCTGCATTCAGCTCAGGTCATGATCCCAGGGTTCTGGGATTGAGCCCTGTGTCAGGCTCCCTGCTCAGTGGGGAACCTTCTTCTTCCTCTCCCTCTGCAACTCCCTCTGCTTTGCTCTCTCTCCCTCTCTGTCAAATAGATAAATAAAATCTTTTAAATAAAAAAAAATAAAATGCTATTTAAGATGAACTTATACTCAAGATTTAAAGAGTACAGAAAAAGGAATGTGAGAAGTTTGGATTATCTGAATTACATTTATAAATTGCTTAGAAATTCAAAGTATCTTAAAACAAAGTGAGGTAAAATTAAGTGTTATCCCTTCCAGGAGAGAGAGAGAGTGTGTGTGTGTGTGTGTGTGTGTGTGTAAAATTCATGTATATCTCTGGCATCTTTAATATAATCTTTTAAGAACATTTTTCTTTAACAAGGTCAAATCTAGTCCATCTTTTTTTCCTGTAAATATTCATAAAGCAAAGCTATCACTATTGGTGCTGGATAATTAATATAGTTTTTCTTCATTTTATATATATGTCTGATTATTAATATGCAAGAACTTAATCAAAATAATTAATTAATTTGCTTTACAGTTCATGGTTCAATTTTCCACCTTGCAGGGTGATAATGCCATATATATTTTCCCCTTATTTTATTATTAAGTTCAGTTTTCCTGCAGCTAATGAGGTACGGTGTTAGTCCTAACATTAATACCAACGTTTTTAATAAATACTACTTTATATTTCCTTAGCAATTTTTCCAAAATGTTCATAGTGCCTAGAAGATAGTCCTTGCTTGATAAAGATTGGTTTCCTTCATTTCTTTTTTCTTTTCTTTTTATTTATTTATTTGACACAGAGATAGCAAGAGCAGAAATACAAGCATGGTGATGGGAGAGGGAGAAGCAGGCTCCCCGCTGAGCAGGGAGCCCAATGTGGAGCTCGATCCCAGGACCCTGGGATCATGACCTGAGCCGAAGGCAGACGCTTAACAACTGAGCCACCCAGGCACCCCTTTTCTTAATGAGTGAATTCTGTCTGCACGAGTGGTTCAAGTTTCTTGTTTTTATATTATACATTTAGTAGAAAATTTACTAAGTACTTAGTACTAGTTACATATTAAACTGTATTTCCAAAATGGAAAAAGATAATTTTTGATCCTTTATATTACATCTGCTGTTCTCATCTTCTAACTTCACAGAATTGGGATGTTGCCGGACAAAGCATGAGAAATACCTGCCTCTCAGTTTTTATTACTCAGTTTCCTTTGCTGACTTTTCTTCCCACAGTTTAGCTGTGGACATTTCTGAAGTTTGGGTGCATATTATTCTCCATCTATAGCATTTTTTTCTTAAGACCTCAACTTTAGAGAAGGTGCTGTGGATATGATTTAGGTTCTGTTTTCCTGGATCTGCTTAAAAGTCATATATATTTTTTTTCACTTGGTTATCTCAATATCACCTCAATCTCAATAAGTTTACCACAGATTTCATTATCACTTTTACTCACAAGTTATTTTTTCCTTCTAATTTCTCTATTTCAGTCAGTGAAACTATCAGCTTGTATGTAATAGAGATTTAAAATTAACTTGAAATAATCCAGTTTTATTATTCTCTTTCACTTTTATGTTCAGTCAGCCAATCTGGTCTGTATATTATATGAACATGCATTTGGAAAGTGCTTTATTGAAGTAAGGTTTTGTCAGGATGATTGTAATTTATATATCTGTACTTTTCTTTACTGTTTCTGTCACCACAGATCTCTTGCCTATTAATTCATAGTCTTTTAGCTGACTTCCTTGCTCAAATATAGTCAATGTAATCTAGGCTAGTCTATTTTTAAAAAATCTAATTGATCCTTTTCCCCTTCTTCACAAATATCCAGTATCTATCTCTACTCCTCAGCCTGGCTTTCAGAACCCCCTATTTTTCTGGAATGCCCTTCTCTCTCTTTTGAATCTAGTATAACTTCTCCATGTTTTAAGACTAAGGAAAAGTCCCAGCCTATCTTTCCTTAGGCCCCCTTTTATTATGTTCCTCTCTTCTGTGTGTTATGATAAGGAAACACATATTCTGAGACACACGCATGCAAGCCTAGATATCAACATCATCTCTTACTGATTGTTCAGCCCTGGGTAAATTACTTATACTCTGAACTTCAATTTCTTCACTTAGTAAAAGTTGATAATCTTATCTACCTCATAGGAGTGTTGTAGGCATCAATGTTCATATATGTAAAAGAAATGCTGTTGCTTAGTTCTGATGAGAATAATTTGCTATATTCTCTACCACACATCCTATCATTAAACTTATGCTTTCTTTTATGTATGTTATTTTTCATATTCATTAAGCACAAATGCTTGTCTCCTTGACCCTTTAAACTTAAAAAAACCTATCTTCTAGTTTTCCTCTATCTCCGTGTTTACCAAAATGCTGAAAACAGAAGAAAACAGAAGTGGCCTGGCTTCAGTTTCTAACTTTACTACTTAATAGCCCTACATCTTTGAGAAGGTTACATTAATTCCTGTGTCACATTTTTTTTTTAATTTGCAGAATTTTCATGAAACTAAAGAATACAAGTTCTTAGAATAGAGGCTCACTCTTGATAGTCATGCAAAAAAAATTGTATTAATATCTGATTATTTTTAAACATTATTATTTTTAACCTGATACATGATATAATGCTTATAAAATTGAAAGTTTTCTAGGCTTTTACTGGTTTCATTTGTTTTTTGTTTGTTTTCTTTTTTTAACTATTACTCCACAAGTTCCTTTTGTTGTGAAGATAAATTAATCAATAAGTGAAGTATTTATAAAACACTGATTATGTGGAAATTACAGTGTAGGTATCAGTTCTTATTATCATATTACAAACTGCATGAGCTGCTTGAATGAATTATGCTATAATGACTTTACACATTTATTGTAAAAATAATTTTATAACAATTAAAAATAAATAAAAATAAAAATTTAATAATAAATTAAATATATATATGAAATTTATTAAATTTATGTTTAAATGTGTTAGGGAAACCATAAGTAGAGAGATTCAAGAAATGATAAATAAAATTTCTATGTACACTACCTACAAAAACCCAGGAATTTGTTTGACCACATTAATTAAAATTCTGCACACAAAAGTTCCTAGGGCAGATACTCACTCGTGTTATGTTACACAATTCCTCACTATCTAACATGAGCTTGCCATTATACTAGTGGACACAAAGGAACAAAAGCTTACCTGTCCCTTCAAGAAGCTTTCAATTGCTCAATAGACTTTAGTGAGTTTTCACAGTTTTCAGAATTATGTTGAACATTTGTGAATTTTCCTAACTGCACTGAAAGTTCATGGATAATGATCTTGAACATTAATTTTAATGATGATTTAAATAGAAGTCATTAGCTAAATAGAAATTATTGAATTTTGTTTTTCTTCTGCAATCTGTTCCTCTGGAAAAAAAATGAAAATGTTAAAAGAACTTTAATTGCTTCCTCAAAACTATACTACTGGTATGGTTTGAAATTATTAACAAAATTTAAATGTCCTTTCCAATATGATCAAACAATATTTGAGGAATTTGCCACATTTGTGTTTAATTGTTTATTTCAGTTACCCTTTTCTGTATAAAAAATTACCCCAAAACTTAGTGGTTTAAAACAGTTATTTATTATTTCTCACAATTTTATGGGTTAGTTCAAGTTCTTCTGAAGTTCCCACGTGAGCTTTTGCTTGTGATTGCCTTTAGCTGTGAGGTTAACTGAACAGCAGCTCATCTGGGACAGCTGCCTTATCTGCAACTCTCTCTTTCTCTCTCTGTTCTCTCTCTCTCTCGGGTGGCCACCCTCTCTTTCTCCTGTGGTGACAACACAGCAGAAGGCAATATTCCAAGCATTTATCAAACCTCTAGTGGTGTCACTTGAGTTCGTGTCTAATTGCCCAAAATGGAGATTTGTTTTAGAAATGTTCAAAATCTGAGATGATAATCTTTTATATATTTAACTACTAAAAATGATTTTTTTAAGACTTTTAAATCAGTTTTGGGTTCATAGGGAGATTTAGAGGAAGGTACAAAGACTTCCCATAAACCTTTTGCCCTAACACATGGGTAGCTTCCCCCACTATGAACATCCCCCACATTAGTAGTACATTTGTTACAATCAATGAATCTACATTGACACATCATAATTGCTCAAATCCGTGTTTATATTAGAGGTTGCTCTTGGTGTTGTACATTCTGTGGCTTTGGACATTGTGTAATGACACGTATCCATCATTATAGTATCATACAGAGTGTTTTTACTGCCCTCAAAAGTCCTCTGCTCTCTCCCTCTTCCTCCTTCCCTTCCACCCCCAGTCTCTGGCAAACACTGATCTTTTTACTGTCTCCATAGTTTTACATTTTCCAGAATGTCATCTTGTTGGAATCATGTGGCATGTAGCCTTTTCAGATTGGCCCTTTCATTTAGTAACATGCATTTATATATTCTCCATGTCTTTTCATGACAATTGCTTTCTTTTTAGTGATTAATTTCATTTAAGAGTCTACTCTGGAGTAAAACTATGAAAATTTGTCATCTGATAGAGTGGATATAGAATTACTTTTTAAAATATTAATTGAATTTAAAACAAACAAGTATTCCAAGAAAAAAATCAAGATTAATAACCCTATGTTAATATAAAGAAAACACTTGTAAAAAATGTCAGAATAAAGAGAAATAATTTCATATCAGGTAAAGAATCCAGAAATATATTTAAAAAGTTAATGGTAAATTTTAATTTAAAAGTATGGAGAGAGGGATCCTAGTGTGGCAGAAAGAATGTGACTACTGGAATCATAGCATTGAGATTAAAACTCCATTACTCACTTGCTGTGTGTTTTTTGGGCAAGAACAACATCTCTTATGTGTATTTTTACCCTTTCATAGAACCTTATATTTTGTGCCACTGTAGTACTTAGCACACTTTGAAATTTTACATTTAATTAGTTGATATATTGCTTAATATCTGTTATTTCCCAATAAGCAGGAAGGTCCCAAAAGGTAGGAATACTTAGTTTCACAGTATATTACCAGTATCTAGTATAAAGTCAATAACAAAGCCGATAATCAATAAATAATTAAACAATAAATTAACTAAGAAAAAATTTAACGGAGAGTGTAATGAAGAAGGCTAGTGATTCAAGATGGAAAATGACCAAAGGTTTGAATACAGACTGTTTTTAGCATGAATTTTCAACAATTAATTCATGAATTTTTAATATAGCTCAACTACCTCCAAAGGTAGCATCTAAAGAAGCTTTTCCTTTGTTATGTCTTTATACCCGCCTCATTACTTGGGTAAATCACCTATATGATTAATTTAGATAACTACAGCAGTACCAATGGTTAGTGACTATTTATTCACCCTTAGCCACTCTATAGATATTTAATTTACATTCATTATCTAATTTATTCACACAGCAATCTTTGAACAAAAACATACTTCTGATAAGTTGAGGAACTAAAACATGGAAAATTAACTTTATTTAGTCAATGCAATCTGAGATATACAATGTGCAGGCATTGTGTGTAGTGATGTATATAGAATTAAATATCACAGGTAATAGATGGAAGAGCAGGGTTACATTTAAATATCTTGATTCTAGTGCTGTGCTCTATTATACTGCAAAGTTCTTATTCTGCTATATCATAAGAACAGTAGAAGCAAATATTTCCAAAGAAAGCTGTACACTAAACTGGAGTGAAATGTACATTGGTATAAACAGATTTTTTAGAGAGCTATAGGAGTTCCTTTTTTTTTAAGTTTTACTCAATTTATTTAAAGTAACAAACCCCCAAAAAACAGTTCACCAATTCCCCCCATTCCTCTATCCCCTTCCTCTTGGCACCACAAATCTCTTTTCTGTATCTATGAGCTTGGTTTTTAATTTTTTTTCAAAAAAAATGTATTTTATTTTATTTTTTAGATTCAACATATAAGAGAGAGCATATGGTATTTGCATTTCTCTGTCTGACTTATTTTACTTAGGAAAATGCTCTCATGGTCCATCTATGTTGCTCCAAATGGCAGAATTTCCTTGTTTTTTGAGGTTTTTTATGGCTGACTAATATTCTGTTGTGTGTGTGTGTGTATGTGTATTCTGTGTGTGTTTGTGTATATACATGTGTGTATATATATATATGTGTGTGTGTGTGTGTGTGTATATATATATATATATATATAGTATATTTTCTTTATCTATTTCTCCATCGTTGGACACTTAGGTTGTTTCTTATCTTGGCTATCGTAAGTAATCCTGCATATATCTTCTTGAATTAGCATTTTTGTTTTCTTCAGACAAATAACCAGAAGTGAAATTGCTGGATCATAAGGTGAATCTATTTTTATGAGGAAGCCCCATATTTTTTCCCATAGGGTTTGCACCAATTTACATTTCCATCAACAGTATATTTAAAAAGAATAATGAGATTCAGTATGTCTTTGGCACTCTAGTTTCTTATACATATTATTGAGTTTATACTCACACATACACACATAATCACACAAATCTCTAAGTTTACTACTTATATTATCTGTGTTATAGATATAGATGAGGTTATTAATGAAGAGAGTTCATGTAACTTTTATTATTCCAAACCTGAAGAGAAGCTAATTTATATACTTAGGTTTCTTTTTTTATAATGGAGCATAATGGAATGGCTCTGAGAAAGAAATGAGAGCAATAGGGAGTGACCAAGGGGAATATCTGTTTCTAGCATAAGCAGAGACTGTAGGGTTACCCAGTGAATTGAATAATCCTTGAGTATTCCCCTTTGGGAATTAAACAAACCTCCAAGGAGTGTGGATCCTAGTGTCGGTCAACTAGGAACTTCTCAGGAAAGGTAAGACAGTTCAAGTATTCTATTAAAGTTTGTATATTTCTTCAGTTGCTATAATACTCTGACCTTCACTTAGGCTATAAGAAGATAGACAATATGGGGCACCTGGGTGGATCATTTGGTTAAGTGTCCAACTCTCGGTTTTGGTTCAGGGAATGATCTCAAGGTCATGAGATCTAGCCCCATGTTGGGCTCTGTGCTCAGTGGGAGTCTGCTTGAGATTCTCTCTCTCTCCCTCCCTCAGCCCTTCCCCATCATTCCCTGTCTTTCTTTGTCTCTCTCTCTCTCAAATAAATAACTCTTATGAAAAAAAAGATAGACAATTTGAAATACCCAGCTCCAAAATTTAGCTTAAAGGGCTAAGATGTAGATAGCTCTACAAGCAAGGCAATAATTTATTCACTTAAGATCTTGGATGCAAACACAAGAAATTTCCCATATGGATCAAAACAGATGTCTGAACAGTTTCTGAGGAGAGCCTGATAAGAAGAAATTACATTGTTTGCGTATAACACCCAGTGCTCCATTCAACAATGAATCATGGAACACTACATCAAAAACTAATGATGTAATGTATGATGATTAACATAATAAAATAAAATAAATAAAATTAAATAAAATAAAAGCCAAAAAAAAAAAAAAGAAATTACATCGAACAGTCAAAATACACCAACTAGAGAGAGGAGAAGAGAAATAAAAGTAGAATATAAAAAATATAAAGATTCCAAGCTCGCAAATAAGAAAACAGACAAAGGGAAATTACCACAGTTGTTTCATTTTATAGAACTACCTGTTAAAATAGTTAAATAGTTCCAGGTTCATGGTGTTCTTTGGCTCAGGCAGAAGGTAATGCAAATCCTTTCTAGAGAAAAGTAACTCTAAATTTAGCCCTAAAGTTTTTCATAAATAAAGATCAATGAAATATGACCCCCTAGCCCTCAAGAAAAAGCTGCCAGAATTAAGAGGTGGTTAAAAAAAAAAAAAAAAAGATTCAAAGGTTTTAGGTACCAATCTCAAAGACCTTTAGATACAGGAATAACTGAGATAGTATATAAAATTTCCACTTTCAGTAGGCAACTAGAAATAAAAAATAATCTAGGAGACAAGACCACATGGGTAACAATGATTTTTATTTTTCTGGAAAATATCCAGGATTAAAAGAAAAAGCATAAGAAATAAATGCTCCCCAAACAAACAAACAAACAAAACAAAACAAGTATAGGTGGGGCAGAGTATAGTGTTGCTGAAATAAAGGGAGAAATTTCAAGAGGCAAGGCACAGTCAACTGTGTCATGCAAGAGGAAGTCAAGAATACAGAAAAGCCCCTGGATTTAATATTGAAGTCAATTTAACCTTACTCCCTTCTCTGAAATTTGCAGACTCCTGTGTTTGCAAACAAAATCAGCTACTGAGGAAAGTATGGGGGCAGGGAATTTGATTTTCCTCTTCAAGTCTTGATAGCAAAAAATGCCATGAAAAGACACATGAAACATTACTCAAATGAATATCATTTCAAGTCACTAGAGGAAATTTTGGTTGTTATTTATTTTAAGCATCATATTGCTTTGCTTTGTAAACGTGATTTTTCTCAGTTTGTCCTATAACCTCTTTTGGAGGCCAGTGGTTTTGCTTGTTTGTTTGTTTTTGTTTTGTTTTGTTTTGTTTTGTTTTAGTTCTCAAAGGATGGTTTTGACTCTATGCATTGCTCATAGCCAGAGCAGTTACCATGGCAACCAGAGACTGTCAAGACAGAAGACTTCCTTTTTTAGAAGTCCATTTAATTCAGAAAGTAAATTCTCTAGTTTCTGAAGATAATTTTCATTGCTTTCCTATTACTGACTTTTCTTAACTTTTTTGATCCACATTGTGCCTGAAAATCTTTTATCTCAAAACTCTTGAAATGAAAGAGTTATGTTAGGTTGGATGCAAACTTTTCCAAAACTAAAAGGAGAGTGACTATGAAAAGTCAACTTAAAGATCATTAAGCCACCTACAGAATAGGTGCTCCTCAGAGGAACCAGAAGATAGTTTTATGTGGTTCATTCTAATGAAAATTGCCAATCTATTACTTTTGAATGTAATTTCTGGAATATGAATGAATGCTAAATATCGAAAGTGAATCACGTTTGAAATATTAAGAACACTTTGTAGAGAATTATTAAGTGAATAAATTATTGCCTTGCTTGTAGAGCTATCTAAATCAATCTCCAGGACTAAACCAAAACCTTCTGTCATATTTCTAAGCAAGAGATTCAGGAGATAAAATGATAGCTTTAATTGACTATTATGACAAAAGAATTCATCTCAAAAAAGAACCATAGACTTCTCTGGCACTTACATTTTCTTATACTCTCTTTCCAACTATTTGTTCTTTCAGCATTTGCGAGTGAAACTATGTTTTAATACCTATTGAAAAAAATAAAAGCTCCCACATCAAGTGAATTAATCAGTATCCCTAATTACTCATATATGGCAATAGTACCTCTGAGTTATTATTTTTTTCCTTTCAACACAGAATTTTTGTGGAAGAAAGAAGCATATTTTTAAATGGACAATGGACTCTACCATGAGTTACTTGAAATCCTGTATCTGTCCTCTGTGTAAACATGATTCAGATAAATGAATTTAATTAAAGATTTGAAATACAAAAAAAAAAAAGTACACTTATTCTAATGAGCACTAAATAATGTGTAGACTTATCAAATCATTATATTGTATACCTGAAACTAATAAACACTGTATGTTAATTATACTTCAATAAAAAATGTCAGAGATCTATAATCATACATCATTTTTAATATCTAAGCAGCTTACACTCAGCTTACATAAATTGTGTGCTCTAGAGAAAATTCAAGATGATGAGAAGTAATGCATTTCTTTCATAAGGGAAGAAAAAAGAGAATGTAAGAGAAAGTTAATTGTGAATTGAGAAATGGTGAAGGAAAGTCTACCTCTCCATTATTGATGTGTTGTCATGGGTGGACCAAGTTTAGTAAAAAGTGTACCCGTAGGTTGAGTTTCTATAGACTGATTTCCTTTAAGCCATCTGTGTAAATACTACATACTCCTTGAAACATTTTTGCAAAACCCTGGTGTTGCCCATACTTGAATTTGAAAACCATAAACAGCAAATAATTTGGGCAGCAAATAATTCCAAGAGAAAGTTAATAAAAGGAAGACTTGAAGTCTCTGAGGGATTAGCCAAAAAAACTTTGGATTGAGGGATGAGTAACTTATTAGACAGTGGAGATTGCATTTGCAAGTCTAGCAATTGGGTGAAAACTGAACTGTAAGAAGGAAGTGTAAGAAGTCCCATGTCATCAGAGATAGAATATTGCACTGAATAATGTAACAAGCAAAGTAGATGGAGATCAGATGATAATGAGCTCTATATGTCAAGCTGTGATATATACATGATTTAGGCTGAAGACAATGGTGAGCTATTAAAAGGTTTTTAACAGAGGAAATAGTTATGTGTTTTCATCTGTTAACTTTAAGCTTGTTTAGGGGCAATAAAGAAAATACATACCAGTTAATATGGGGAGACACCTTAGCAGGTGCTTGGGGTCACCAAGGAGGAAATGATGTTTACTTGAAATGAGTTGATGGCAAAGAAATTGGAAAGAAACAATCAAATTTGAGAGATATTAAGAATATAAAATTGAGGGGCGCCTGGGTGGCTCAGTTGGTTAAGCGACTGCCTTCGGCTCAAGTCACGATCCTGGAGTCCCGGGATCAAGTCCCGCATCGGGCTCCCTGCTCGGCAGGGAGTTTGCTTCTCCCTCTGACCCTCCTCCCTCTCATGCTCTCTGTCTCTCATTCTCTCTCTCTCAAATAAATAAATAAAATCTTTAAAAAACAAAACAAAACAAAAAAAAGAATATAAAATTGACCAAACTGAAAAATAATTTTGAAGGGAGAGGAAAAGTCTATTTTTGTCACTATTGAGAAATTAGAATGAAAGCAGATTATGGAGTTTGGGGATGCAAATCGATTGAATGGTGATTCTGTTCCCTAGGTATTTGGAAACATTTGAAACTTAAGCAGTAAGAGTAACAATAGAAATGACATTTTAAGAGCATTAATATTATTGGAATATGCAATTAAAATTGAACTAGAAGAATGCATGAGGAAGTGAGCGTATTTTTAAGTGGTACTAGCCTGAACTATGGTAGGTGAAGGGAAGGAAAAGGGGAATTTGAATTCAAGAGGTGTTACACATCACTAGCCATCAGGGAAATACAAATCAAAACCACAATGAGATATCATCTTACATGAGATAGAGTGGCAAAAATTAATAAGATAGGAAACAACAAGTATTGATAAGGATGTGGAGGAAGGGGAACCACTGTTGGTGGGGATGCAAACTGGTACAGCCACTCAGGAAAACAGTATGGAGGTTCCCTCATGACCTTAAAAATAGAGCTACCCTAAGACCCAGCAATTGCACTACTAGGTATTTACCCCAAAAATACAGATGTAGTGAAAAGAAAAGCCACATGCACCCCTATGTTCATAGCAGCAATGTCCACAATAGCCAAACTGTGGAAGGAACTGAGATGCCCTTCAACAGATGAATGAATAAAGAAGATGTGGTTCGTATATGCAATGGAATATTACTCAGCCATCAGAAAGGATGAATATCCGCCATTTGCATTGACATGGGTGGAACTGGAGAGGATTATGCTAAGTAAAATCAGTCAGGCAGAGAAAGACAATTATCATACGGTTTCATTCATATGTGGAACATAAGGAATAGCACAGAGGACCACAGGGGAAGGGAGGGAAAACTGAATGGGAAGAAATCAGAGAAGGAGATAAACCATGAAAGACTCTGGACTCTGGGAAGCAAACTGAGGGTTACAGAATGGAAGGCCATAGGGGTGACGGGGTAACCAGGTGATGGGTATTAAGAAGGGCACGTGTGGTAATGAGCACTGGATGATATATGCAACTAATGAATCATTGAACATTATATCAAAAACCAATGATGTACTATATGTTGGCTAATTGAACATAATAAAAAAAGTTGTTACAAAATAAAGCATGAAATAATATGATGAATCTAAATCTTCAGCAATTTTTTTTTTCTATCCTAATTATGTGCTGGTCACTGTGTTCAGACAGAATAACGAACAAGAAAAAATCTCTACCCTAACTGAACTTTAAGGTCTAGTAGAGAATAAAACAATGAAATATATGTGTGGATATACTTAACAATGGTGATGTGTCTTAGAAAAGAAGTATTAATAAAGTTCTCATAAGAATTGATAACAAAAAGACATAAAAATTTTGGAGATGTGAGAAGGGTAATTAAGAAAGTTAAATAATGAGATACATGGAGTGAGATATGGGCTCAAAATTGTCTTAAATCATATCAAAAAAAGGAGGGGATCTTTTTTTTTTTTTAAGATTTTATTTATTTATTTGACAGAGAGAGACACAGCGAGAGAGGGAACACAAGCAGGGGGAGTGGGAGAGGGAGAAGGAGGCTTCCTGCTGAGCAGGGAGCCCGATGCGGGGCTCGATCCCAGGACCCCGGGATCATGACCTGAGCCGAAGGCAGACGCTTAACCAACTGAGCCACCCAGGTGCCCCAAAAAGGAGGGGATCTTAACAGAAAGAGGGGAATTAGAAAAGGTGGTCATTTTAAAGGAAAAAGTGGTGGATTTATTTTTGTTCTGTAATGAAGTGGTATTAGTGCATCAAAGTAGAAATATTTATTAGACAGTTGGATATATGGAAGAAAAGCTTAAAAACAGTTCAGTTATATTCCAAATTAAAAGACGTGGTGCAAAACTAGAATATGCAAAATCTCAGGAAAAATATGAAACTTTTAGTGTAAAGCAATGAAAATTATTTTAAAAATGAATTTACAGGGCGCCTGGGTGGCTCAGTTGGTTAAGCGACTGCCTTCGGCTCAGATCATGATCCCGGAGTCCCAGGATCGAGTCCCACATCGGGCTCCCTGCTCAGCGGGGAGTCTGCTTCTGCCTCTAACCTTCCCCCCTCTCCTGCTCTCTCTCACTCACTCTCTCTCCAATAAATAAATAAAATCTTTTAAAAAAATGAATTTACAGTAAAATACATATTTTGTAGTAGAAAGTGCATCTTACATGAACTTTTGAGAAGTATCATTTCTTTGTATTAAGTCTTCAGATATTCAATTCTCCCTTCCACTCTTTCAGGAAAAATGTAATTGCTATCTTCACACATTAGGGATTTTTTAATAAACAAAAACATGAGGAACACTAAAATTAAGAATTATTTTTTAAAGCTTAAACTCTAAATCAGGAGATTCGATAAGTTGAAAATATTTTGAAAAAAAAAAAAGAGTTACAAGGTAAAGTAAAAGATATCTACTTCTGGCCAAAATGTAGTAACTGTAGTAACTTATAAAGAGAAACAATTACCAGAAACAACTAAAAAGCTGTATAAAATATATAAACCAATGGATTTAAGGTACTGAACTCCAAATAACCTAGAATGGTGAGTTCCAAAAACAGGAAATCTGGAATTCTCATACTGTGCTCCTGGAACTGCAGAGTGATAGAAGTTTGTATTATGTTCAGTGAGAAAATGGTGAAGAAAGAATAGCAAGGAAAACAGTGAAGATTTCCTTTTCCATTTCTTTTTTTCATATTTGCAAACTACTCCGCAAGATAATTTCAAGAGAAACATCTTTAGTTCTTTAACTGACATGAATAAGCATTATATTGATGTACCCTGAAAGAAACACTAACTCACCAAGTTTTCACTACTGTAGGTTGATTCTTACTAGCCCCAACTAGTACTGTGATCAACAAATCATAAATATTTGAAGTTTCCTCTCCTTTTTGAAGAACAAAATTGTAAAAATGTCATTGTTACTTGGTGAGAGAAGACTAGAGTTCATGTCTTCCAAGGAAACTCAGTAATGCTGAATATGCCCATCCCCTTGCTGCTACCTGAAACATAATTATCACTTACTGCCTGATACTTCATTAATGAAACATTGATTTGAAAACTGAGACTGCAGGAACATGGAAAGAAATTCCAAACAGAAAATGCATTTAGAAGAATGAATGAGGAATCTGGCTTTCAGCGAAGAATTAGACTCATTATACTTAAAAAGAAGTCTGATAGTCCATCTAGTACATTATATAATAAGCATAGAGTACCCAAGACAGTATCAATCCTTCATAGCTATAAAGAAAAAAAATAGTATTTAATATATTATAGTTTGCTTTGCATGATTTATAATATTTGCTTGAGTAGAAGTACTTAGGACATCTGAAATGAAAGATGTAAACTTATTTGGGATATTACAAATTAAATTTTATCCTGTAAATAAATCCAAATGTTTAAAGACAGAATAATCAAGGAAGTAATTTTATACTCTCTATTCAGAACCTGGCCTTATTATAAATGTAACTATATACTTTAAACATCAGTTTTTAAATAAAAGTAGATTTATTGATTTTTCTGAACATAAAAATGATTCTGCCCACTAAAAGGCCATAATAAAAAGTAAAACTGCAATGAACCCCCAAATTATAATATCATGATGAACATGGTGTAATTTTAATGCTCTCTTTACTAATTTCTTTAACCAGGCTTGTAATTTTCCTCTACAGTATAGCAGAGAGATGCAGCTGTTGAAAGAAGGCTTGGAGAAAACATTGTGGCTTAACTGGCAGAAGTGCCGTAAGCATTCCTTGGACTCTATTAGTGATTTCTGTGTTCAGCATATATATTTGGGGAGTATAATATTCTGCCTTAAAGCATAATCACAAATTTTTCTGAAGTGTGCTCATTTTATAAAACTAAACAGCTATTCCATCTGAGGGAATTGGGGATAAATGAGCACATTTCTGCATTGGAAGTAGTTGATATAGTCCTAGATATTCATCTTTTCTGAAGAGACAGCTGATTTTCATTTTTAAATCACAAATCTACTCATCAAACATTTCCATTGATGGTCTTCTTTCAAGGTATTCAACATGAACACATGACAGATTAGCAAGTAGATTAAATATATTTATAGGTCAAGGTGAGAAAAAGAACCTGTGTTCTTTATATATTGTGGCAATGGCTTCTTGGTCCCTTGAAATATAGCAGAAAAGAAGGCTGTTTCTTTAGGTTATAAGCACTGAAATCCAATCATACACTCTTGAGGTTTTTATACCCTTGAACAAAGTTTATTTATATACTTTTACTATTACTAACCTATAGGTTTGATATGGAAATTGAAACTATAGAAATTTGGATTTATGTGAGAAAGCTGGATTAAAATATGGAATGGTTTTCCTCCTGAAACAAATAGTAACCTATGGGAAATATGTCAGAATATTTGTTTAAAAATAATTAGATCAATTATTACTACTGGAGATTGGTTACTAACTCATTTTACCTCAAAAGTCACAACTCCTAGATGACAATGTGGACAGCAATGACCTTGACAGCTGTAGTAATTTACTATTTCATTATGGTAAAATTTGCATTCAGAGTTTTGCTTCAAATTTTTTTTTTTACATTTTATTTTTTTATTATGTCACCATACATTACATCATTAGTTTTTGATATAGTGTTCCATGATTCATTGTTGTTATTGCTTTAATTTATTTCAAATATTTGGAAATAAACACAGAGACATGATTTAGATACTCAGATGTTTGTTAGAAGTTCTTAAAAATAAATCATAATACTGTTTGAGGAACAAAAAACATGCAGAAAAATGTAGGCAAGAGAAAGGAAATATGATGTACATTACATAAGACAAGTTAAGGCTTTTAGTAAACTACAGAGAAGTCTTATCCAAAAGTAGTGAATCTGCAGGTCAAGTTAAAATCTAGCTCATAGATACTTTGTTTCCTTGTTTGCTTTTCTCTTCACAGCTGGTCTGTGTTCTTCAGTTGATGTAGGTCCCTCAGCTCCTTTTTGTCTCTTCAACACTGTAGTCAACTAACATTGCCTTTTATTGTGCTTAAATTGCTGTTTTTGTCTTTTAGTGTGCTTAAATAGTTGTTTTTACCTAAAGAAAAAATGTTTTTCAAAAAAAAAAATGAAAGAAGAAACTATTTATCTAAGCCTATGAGAGACTACAATGATACTGAACACATTAAGTTCTTCCTATGCAGTATATATTTTAATATTTACATATTAAATTATACATATATTTAATCTATTAATTTCATTATATTTAACTTCTGAGTTCCAAGTAATGTATTAGTCCATTGTTTCTAGAATTTAAGCCTCTTGCATTGTATCTTTCCACAGATTCCATTCTCTTGTGTTAAATGCTATGTGACTAGTTTCTAGAATATTGCTTGGTACATAGCAGAAAATCATCACATTTTTATTAAATAAAAGAGTTATTTTGGTGGACCACCACTTCTGGAGGTTTCTGGATTTTTATTGTCCTGAAATTCACTTTACCTCTTTCATATGTTTGACATCCTTTTTTCAGAACTCCATGTATTCTTTCTTGGTGTGGTCATCTTTCTTTCACTTGAGTATGGTTTCTTCTTATATAGCTTCTTGAGAAAAACTGCAAAGTGAGGTAAATTTTTTTTTTATTAGAGCAGGCTTGGCTACCCTGAAATAAAAAACAAATCTAAATCCTTAAATCTTATAATATCACAATAAAAGTTTATTGTCCCTGCTGCACTCTAACCCATGAAGAGGCTGGGAGAAATTCAGGGTTCTGTTCTAAACAGTCATTAAAGAACCGACGCTCCCTCTGATTATGCCAGTGCAATTACGGTCTTCAAAACCACTCATTGTTCAAGGGAAAGAGAGATCTTGGCTGATCACAAAAGGACTTTTTATTTATTTTTTAACACAGGGATTTTATATCTAGGCAAGGAAGTGATATGCACATCATTGCCAGCATACTCGATTGGCCAGAACCCACTACACCTGAAAAAAAAATGAATATGTCTGCTGAACATACAGCATTATCTATGCCACCACTCAGCTCTCTGACAATATCTTTATTCTTCTCACACTTGATGAATAGTTTGATTAATAATTGAATTTTAATTTAGAAATACTTTTTCCTCCCTATTTTGAAGTTTACTCCATTCTTCTGTCAGCTGTAGTGACTTTCTTAAGTTTAACTCTTGTTTGTGAACTGTTTGACATTGCATTTTTCCCCCAAAGCTTTTTGTATTATTTTTAGCTTTTATTCCAAAATTTCATGAGGATATGCCTAGTGTGAGTGAGTTTTATTTTATTTATTTTTTATTTTTATTTTATTTTTTTAAGTGTGCATTTTTTTTATTCTTATGTTAATCCCCATACATTACATCATTAGTTTTAGATGTACTGCTCCATGATTGATTGTGCATAACACCCAGTGCTCCTTACAAAACGTGCCCTCTTTAATACCCATCACCAGGCTAACCCATCCTCCCACCCCCCTCCCCTCTAGAAACCTCAGTTTGTTTTTCAGAGTCCATCATCTTTCATGGTTCGTCTACTCCTCCAATTTCCCCCCCTTCATTCTTCCCCTCCTGCTACCTTCTTCTTCTTCTTTTTTTTTTTTTCTTAACATATATTGCATTATTTGTTTCAGAGGTACAGATCTGAGATTCAACAGTCTTGCACAATTCACAGTGCTTACCAGAGCACATACCCTCCCCAGTGTCTATCACCCAGTCACCCCATCCCTCCCACCCCACCCCCCACTCCAGCAACCCTCAGTTTGTTTCATGCGATTAAGAATTCCTCATATCAGCGAGGTCATATGATACATGTCTTTCTCTATTTGACTTATTTCACTCAACATAATACCCTCCAGTTCCATCCACGTCATTGCAAATGGCAAGATCTCATTCCTTTTGATGGCTGCATAATATTCCATTGTATATATATACCACTTCTTCTTTATCCACTCATCTGTCGATGGACATCTTGGCTCTTTCCACAGTTTGGCTATTGTGGACATTGCTGTTATAAACATCGCGGTGCACGTACCCTTTCAGATCTCTACTTTTGTATCTTTGGGGTAAATACCCAGTAGTGCAATAGCTGTACCATATGGTAGCTCTATTTTCAACTTTTTGAGGAACCTCCATACAGTTTTCCAGAGTGGCTGCACCAGCTTGCATTCCCACCAACAGTGTAGGACGGTTCCCCTTTCTCCGCATCCCCGCCAACATCTGTCGTTTCCTGACTTGTTAATTTTAGCCATTCTGACTGGTGTGAGGTGGTATCTCATTGAGGTTTTGATTTGGATTTCCCTGATGCCAAGCGATATTGAGCACTTTTTCATGTGTCTGTTGGCCATTTGTATGTCTTCTTTGGAAAAATGTCTGTTCATGTCTTCTGCCCATTTCTTGATTCGATTCTTTATTCTTTGGGTGTTGAGTTTGATGAGTTCTTTATAGATTTTGGATACTAGCCCTTTATCTGATATGCCATTTGCAAATATCATCTCCCATTCTGTCGGTTGTCTTTTGGTTTTGTTGACTGTTTCCTTTGCTTTGCAAAAGCTTTTTATCTTGATGAAGTCCCAATAGTTCATTTTTGCCCTTGCTTCCCTTGCCTTTGGCGATGTTTCTAAGAAGAAGTTGCTTCAGCTGAGGTTGAAGAGGTTGCTGCGTGTGTTCTCCTTTAGGATTTGGATGGACTCCTGTCTCACATTGAGGTCTTTCAACCATTTGGAGTCTATTTGTGTGTGTGGTGTAAGGAAATGGTCCAGTTTCATTCTTCTGCATGTGGCTATCCAATTTTCCCAATGACATTTGTTGAAGAGACTGTCTTTTTTCCACTGTGTATTCTTTCCTGCTTTGTCAAAGATGAGTTGACCATAGAGTTGAGGGTCCATTTCTGGGCTCTCTATTCTGTTCCATTGATCTATGTGTCTGTTTTTGTGCCAGTACGATAATGTCTTGATGATGACAGCTTTGTAATAGAGCTGGAAGTCCGGAATTGTGATGCCGCTGGCTTTCCTTTTCTTTTTCAACATGGCTCTGGCTATGCAGGGTCTTTTCTGGTTCCATACAAATTTTAGGATTATTTGTTCCATTTCTTTGAAAAAAGTGGATGGTATTTTGATGGGGATTGCATTGAATGTGTAGATTGCTCTAGGTAGCCTTGACATCTTCACAATATTTGTTCTTCCAATCCATGAGCATGGAACGTTTTTCCATTTCTTTGTGTCTTCCTCAATTTCTTTCATGAGTATTTTATAGTTTTCTGAGTACAGATCCTTTGTCTCTTTGGTTAGATTTATTCCTAGGTATCTTATGGCTTTGGGTGCAATTGTAAATGGGATCGACTCCTTAATTTCTCTTTCTTCTGTCTTGTTGTTGGTGTATAGGAATGCCACTGACTTCTGTGCATTGATTTTATATCCTGCCACTTGACTGAATTCCTGTATGAGTTCAAGCAGTTTTGGGGTGGAGTCTTTTGGGTTTTCCACATAAAGTATCATATCATCTGCAAAGAGTGAGAGTTTGACTTCTTCTTTGCCGATTTGGATGCCTTTGATTTCTTTTTGTTGTCTGATTGCTGTGGCTAGGACTTCCAATACTATTTTGAATAGCAGTGGTGATAGTGGGCATCCCTGCCGCGTTCCTGACCTTCAGGGGAAAGCTCTCCGTTTTTCCCCATTGAGAATGATATTCGCTGTAGGTTTTTCATAGATGGCTTTTATGATATTGAGGTATGTACCCTCTATGCCTATACTCTGAAGAGTTTTGATCAAGAAAGGATGCTGTACTTTGTCAAATGCTTTTTCTGCATCTATTGAGAGGATCATATGATTCTTGTTCTTTCTTTTGTTAATGTACTGTATCACATTGATTGATTTGCAGATGTTGAACCAACCTTGCAGCCCAGGGATAAATCCGACTTGGTCGTGGTAAATAATCCTTTTAATGTACTGTTGGATCCTACTGGCTAGTATTTTGGTGACAATTTTTGCATCCACGTTCACCAGGGATATTGGTCTGTAATTCTCCTTTTTGATGGGGTCTTTGTCTGGTTTTGGGATCAAGGTAATGCTGGCCTCATAAAATGAGTTTGGAAGTTTTCCTTCCATTTCTATTTTTTGGAACAGTTTCAGAAGAATAGGTATTAATTCTTGAAATGTTTGGTAGAATTCCCCTGGGAAGCCATCTGGCCCTGGGCTTTTGTGTTTTGGGAGATTTTTGATGACTGCTTCAATTTCCTTAGTGGTTATAGGTCTGTTCAGGTTTTCTATTTCTTCCTCATTAAGTTTTGGTAGTTGATACATCTCTAGGAATGCATCCATTTCTTCCAGGTTATCTAATTTGCTGGCAAAGAGTTGCTCATAATATGTTCTTATAATCGTTTGTATTTCTTTGGTGTTGGTTGTGATCTCTCCTCTTTCATTCATGATTTTGTTGATTTGGGTCATTTCTCTTTTCTTTTTGATAAGTCTGGCCAGGGGTTTATAAATCTTGTTAATTCTTTCAAAGAACCAGCTCCTAGTTTCATTGATCTGTTCTACTGTTCTTTTAGTTTCTATTTCATTGATTTCTGCTCTGATCTTTATGATTTCTCTTCTCCAGCTGGGTTCAGGCTTTATTTGCTGTTCTTTCTCCAGCTCCTTTAGGTGGAGGGTTAGGTTGTGTACTTGAGACCTTTCTGGTTTCTTGAAAAAGGCTTGTATTGCTATATACTTTCCTCTTAGGACTGCCTTTGCTGCATCCCAAAGATTTTGAATAGTTGTGTTTTCATTTTCATTGGTTTCCATGTATTTTTTTTAATTTTTCTTTAATTTCCTGGTTGACCCATTCATTCTTCAGTAGGATGCTCTTTAGCCTCCATGTATTTGAGTTCTTTCCAACTTTCCTCTTGTGATTGAGTTCTAGGTTCAAAGCATTGTGGTCTGAAAATAGGCAGCGAATGATCCCAATCTTTTGGTACCGGTTGAGACCTGATTTATGACCTAGGATGTGATCTATTCTGGAGAATATTCCATGGGCACTAGAGAAGAATGTGTATTCCGTTGCTTTGAAATGGAATGTTCTGAATATGTCTGTGAAGTCCATTTGGTCCAGTGTGTCATTTAAAGTCTGTATTTCCTTGTTAATCTTTTGCTTAGATGATCTGTCCATTTCAGTGAGGGGGATGTTAAAGTCCCCCACTATTATTGTATTGTTGTTGATGTGTTTCTTTGCTTTTGTTATTAATTGCCTTATATAATTGGCTGCTCCCATGTTGGGGGCATAGATATTTACAACTGTTAGATCTTCTTGTTGGATAGAACCTTTAAGTAGGTTATAATGTCCTTCCTCATCTCTTATTACAGTCTTTGGTTTAAAATCTAATTTGTCTGATAGAAGGATTGCCACCCCAGCTTTCTTTTGGTGTCCATTAGCATGGTAAATGGTTTTCCACCCCCTCACTTTCAATCTGGGGGTGTCTTTGGTTCTAAAATGAGTCTCTTGCAGACAGCGTATCAATGGGTCTTATTTTTTAATCCAGTCTGATAGCCTGTGTCTTTTGATTGGGGCATTTAGCCCATTTACATTCAGGGTAACTATTGAAAGATAGGAATTTAGTGCCATTGTATTGCCTGTAAGGTGACTGTTACCGTATATTGTCTGTGTTCCTTTCTGGTCTATGTTGCTTTTAGGGTCTCTCTTTGCTTAGAGGACCCCTTTCAGGATTCCTTGTAGGGCTGGTTTTGTGTTTGTAAATTCCTTTAGTGATTGTTTGTCCTGGAAGTTTTTTATCTCTCCTTCTATTTTCAATGACAGCCTAACTGGATATAGTATTCTTGGCTGCATATTTTTCTCATTTAGTGCTCTGAATATATCCTGCCAGTCCTTTCTGGCCTGCCAGGTCTCTGTGGAGAGGTCTGTTGCCAATCTAATGTTTCTACCATTGTAGGTTACAGATCTCTTCTCCTGACCTGCTTTCAGGATTTTCTCTTTGTCTTTGAGACTCGTAAGTTTTACTATTAGATGTCGAGGTGTTGACCTATTTTTATTGATTTTGAGAGGGGTTCTCTGTGCTTCCTGGATTTTCATGCCTGTTTCCTTCCCCAAATTAGGGAAGTTCTCTGCTATAATTTGCTCCACTATACCTTCTACCCCTCTGTCTCTTCTTCTTCTGGGATCCCAATTATTCTAATGTTGTTTCATCTTATGGTATTGCTTATCTCTCAAATTCTGCCCTCGTGATCCAGTAGTTGTTTATCTCTCTTTTTCTCAGCTTCTTTATTTTCCATTATTTGGTCTTCTATATCACTGATTCTTTCTTCTGCCTCATTTATCCTAGCATTTAGCGCCCCCATATTTGATTGCACCTCATTAATAGCCTTTTTGATTTCTACTTTGTTAGATTTTAGTTCTTTTACTTCTCCAGAAAGGGTCTCTCTAATAACTTCCATATTTTTTCAAGCCCAGCTAGTATCTTTAAAGTGATGATTCTGAACTCTAGATCTGACATTGTACCAATGTCCGTATTGAGTAGGTCCCTGCCACTTGGTACTACCTCTTGTTCTTTTTGTTGAGGTAATTTTTTCTGTCTTGTCATTTTGTGCAGAGGAGAATAGATTAATGAGAGAACAAAATGCTAGCAGAGTAACAACATCCCCAGAAAGTATACTCTAAACAAATCAGAAAAGACCTGAAGCAGTGGGAAAAGAAAGGGAAAGAGAGAAAAAAGAAAAAGATAAAGATAAAAACAAACAAAAACAAACAGAACAAAACAACAACAACAAAAAAACCCAGAATATGATCAAATATGATCAGGCTGGTATATAGATCAGTGCGACACACTAGATTTTGGGTGTATTTTGGTCTGTTAGAAGAAAGTGCTTCCCAAAATTTTAAAGAAAGAAAAAGTTATATATGTACAAAAATAAGGGTTGATATGATGAAGGGATGGAATATGACTGTAAAGATGGAAATTATAAAAAATTTTATAAAAGGAATTGATAAGAAGTTGGTTGAAAAAAGAAAGAAGAGGATTTAAAAAAGAAAAAAGAAAAAAAAAGGGAGAGAATGTGATCAGGCAGGGTAGTAGAAAAAAACATATACTAAACATTTAGGGTATATTTTGATCTGTTAGAAGAAACTATCTCAAAATTTTAAAGAGAGAACAACTTATATAAATATGCCAAAACTACGGGTAACTATTATGAAGGGATAGAATATGACTCTAAAAATGAAAATTTAAAATGTTTTTTAAAAAAGGGATTGATAAGATGTTGGTTGAAAAAGGGAAAAAGAAAAATTCAAAAAAAAAAAAAGAAAAAAGAAAAAAAGACAGTTAAAAAAAAAAAAAAACTTAACCTTGAAAGGCTAAAGAATCATGGTAAAAAAGCCATGAATTCTATGTGCAGTATTCCCCTAGCGCTGGAGTTCTACCGTTCTCATTGATAGGTAAACTTGGTCTTGGCTTGCAGTTCTCGTTGATCCTCTGGGGGAGGGGCCTGTTGCCGTGGTTCCCAAATGTCTTTGCCAGAGGTGGAAGTGCCCCACCCTTGCCTGGTCTGGGCTAAGTAATCTGCTCGGGTTGCTCTCCAGAGCTTTTGTTCCCTGTGAGCTTTCCGTACAGCTTTGGAGGCGGAGAGTGAAGATGGCGGCTACCCAATCTCTGCCCAGAAGGAGCCGAGAACTTGGGGCCCCACTCCTCAGTGAGCCCCCAGAGAAAAGCAGTCAGTCACTCCCGGCTCCCTGGTCTCCGGCCGCACTCCATGCTCACCCGGCCTGTGACCGCGCGTTTCTATCTCTGGCACCTGACCCCGTGTGGAGTCTCCAAAGCCAGCAGATCCCTGCGGTGCACTTCCGTGCGGCTCCCCCCGGGGAAGGAAGGTGAATCTCCCTGGATCTGCCGCTTGTTGGGTCCCTGCTGGAGGAGCAGTGGCCCAACTGTGCCGTGGATCACGGTTTATGGCAACCCCGAGCTGAGAGCCTGCTCCTGGGCTCCGCCTCCTCAGCTGGCTTCCCTGCTTCGTTACCTGGGAGCTCTGCCACACTCAGGCACCCCTGGTCTTTCTGTGACCCCGAGGGTCCTGAGACCACACTGTCCCAGAGGGTTTCACCCCCCGCTTAGCCACGAGAGTGACATCCCTCAGCGGAGCAGACTTTTAAAAGTTCCGATTTTGTGCTCCGTGGTTCTATCACTTGTGAGAAGTGGCCGATGGAGGCACCTCTCCTGCCGTCTCTCCTCCCGAATATCGCCTTGGATTTACTTCTCTGCACATCCTACCTTCCAGAAAGTGGTCGCTTTTCTGATGAGAGAGTTGTTGCTCTTTTTTTCTTCAATCTCCTGTTGAGTTCGTAGGTCTTCAGAATGATTTGATCCCTATCCAGCTGAATTCCTGAGAGGAGACGAAATCCAGGTCTCCTACTCCTCCACCATCTTGCCCCCCAGTTTTAATTTATTATAAAAGGAGCTCTCTGGACAATTCTGCATTCTGGGAAGACATTATTTCTAGAAGTCTTTCTCATTTTTTCTTCTTTTTCTTCTTTCTTATTTTTGACTCTATCCATTGAGAATTAAGATACTGAACTGCTCAGTTCATGAAACAGTCTTATGGCTTACCCATGAGAAAACTCTCTTGTTTTTATTTTGTTATGTTTTCCTTCCACCTCCGTAACCTCCTCTGGCACCCACCCTAATGTATTTGATATACTTTTCTGTGTGTATGCATTCATTGTTTTGTTAGGTTTGGAGTCAAGATTAGGGTTAGGGTTAGAGTTCAAATTTCATAACAAATATTCTATCATGGAACTCATTTTTTTTTAAATTATCTAAACCAAAATGTTGAATTTACAATTTATCTATTGCTTTGTTATTACCTGGCATTCAACTGCTAGAATTTTCTCAGCATGCATTCATCATCTTCTAGTGATAACCACCTACGTTTACTCCGTCTCCACAATACCAAAAGGAATGCATCGCTGAATATTTTTAGACATACCATTTTATGGACCTATTCAAGATTTTCTCTCTACTCTTCACTCAGGAGGCAATTAGTAGATTGTACACACATTTGAGTAAGCAGATTGAAGTAATTTAATTGAACATAAAGCTTCAATCTTGATACAGTCATATCAAAATAATTTTGGTCCTATATTTGTGATTTTTCAGGTCTTGCACAGTTATTTTTACCTGTAAAGATGTGATAAAAAATTTATCTTACATTTCTTACTTTTTTCTTTATAATTTAGTATAATTTAATTTATAATTTAGTTTTTAATTCATTTACATTTAGTATTTTAATCCATTTGGAGTTTTCCTTTATACATGGTGCAAGATTAAGATCCAATTTTATGTTTCTCCTAGAGTACTAGTTTTATGAGTAATGTCTTCTAAACAGTATCTTATTTAATCCCTAATTTGTGATATGACCTTATCATGAATGTTTGATCCTTGCTCAAGTTCTTTTCTTATGTGTGCTGTTTAGTTAGTTCTCTCTTCAATGTCATTGATTTCGTTGTTCTTGCTCCAATACTGGTCTTTTCAATTTTTTTTCAGTTATTGTTGCTTTGTTACATATTCCTTTATTGATAAGGCAAGCCCTACAACCTCATTCCAACTTTATTCTTCTTTCTAAAAAATTGATGTAGGTACTCATGGAACTTTTTATTCTTTCATGTAATTTTAGGATTAATATATCAAATTCCTCAAACATCTTGCCAAAAATTATAATTGGACTTGCACTGAATTTATTTGTTAATTTATGGAGAATTGATATTTTTGTAGTATTAACGTATCTTGTCCATGAGCAAAGTATATATTCCCATCTATTCAGGTATTTTTATGTTATTTTACATTTTACAGATTTTACATGTCTTTCTAGTCACATTCCAAGGACAAGGCCAGTATGAGTGGTACACTTTGGGCAAAGGCAAAAATAGACTGCATTGTTGTGGACAATTTAAAAACAGTAGTAAGGCAAAAATAATGTGAGCTGCATTTTTTAATCACTATGAACTGGCAATTTAAACAGTGTCAGTGAGAGAATGTAATTGAAAATTATTAATTCTTTACTTTTTTCCCTGTTTTGCACTATAATATTTTCTTAGAGTGGATTTCCTTTAGCCATGCTTAGCATGCATATTCAGTAAACACCCTTCTCAGATACATTGATAACAAAAAATAGTATACATAATGATTAGTTCACTTTCTGGTGTCTGATAAGCATCCATGCATCCATCCTGTGAGTCCTTGGTAGACATAGGTAGGATCCCCTGTTCCCATTATCTGAACCAATGGAATGTATGACATACTACAATGCCCAATATGAACTATGTACTAGAGCCCACACTGTCTCTTTCTTAACTGAAAATATTGTTTTGAGAACTTAAGTCCAATTAGAGAATGTAATGAATTGCCCCTAAATCCTCCTCCCCCCATTCTCAAACAAAAAAAAAAAAAAAAAAAAAAAAACTATCTCTAAGTCAACACTGTGAACAGCAGTTTCCTCAAACATCCATAATTACTGGTTTATATGATGGATCGTTACCAAATATTACTTATATAGCCACAGCAATGTTTGCTTACCTTCCTTCCAGCTATATTCTTTCTATCTTCTGGGTTGTTTATTAATCTTACTTTATGTGAAAGTATGAATTTCCATCTTGTATTTTCAAAAATATTTTAGTGGAGATTTTTGAGAGGTTGAATTGAATGTTTATTGCTAGAAACCATTTCATATAAATATTTCATTGATATTTTTAAGAAAAACTTTTATGAATCACACAGCCATTTATTTGTGATAACTTGGACAAATGGATGGAAGAGACATGTGAAATTCAAAGTTACTTTTGCTTATCTTTGATATGTATTCTTTGGCTTTCTAAGAATTAATATTTATATGAGCTTTATAAAGTTTAAAATCAATTGTGAGCAATTATTTTATTTATCTTTTTTTCAATTTATATTCTCCACAGAAAAATTTCCAAATTCTTCAAGCACCCAACCATTCTGACCACCCTGGGTCCCACTTTAAGGAAATTAGAAAGTTGGAGGCCTCAATTCAGCTTCAAAATTCAAATATTCGTCTGTAATTTTATACTTGCACTTATTCGTTTCCTCACCTCAATCAAAATACCATTACTCCTCTTTTCAATGTGATTGTTCATTTGAACTCTTAAGTACACCCATCCAAATCCTTTCATGTATTTATTTTGTTAGAGGTGAAAGAATGAAAAGACAATAAGTCTTCAATTTATTTCATATTCTTATTCTTCCTGCCCATTGGTTTATTTTCCATGTAGAAAATTTTAAAAGTCCTCTCATTTTCCACTTTGTATAATACATATTTGAGGGTATATATCTTATCTCTGTCAGCCACAATGCTTACTTCAGGTCTTTGCCCATTGGAGGCACTGAAATTGATTTATATAAAAAAAGAGTTCAGGGCGCCTGGGTGGCTCAGTTGGTTAAGCGACTGACTTTGGCTCAGGTCATGATCCTGGAGTCCCTGGATTGAGTCCCGCATCGGGCTCCCTGCTTGGCAGGGAGCCTGCTTCTGCCTCTGACCCTCCCCCATCTCATGTGCTCTCTCTCTCTCATTCTCTCTGTCTCAAATAAATAAATAAAATCTTAAAAAAAAAAAAAGAGTTCAAATTATAGGTATAAATCTGAAGAAGATCCACAATGTATAAGCTCAGTCTTGGAAATGTTTTTGTTTGTTTGTTTGTTTTTTAATTAGGCTCCATGCCCAATGTGGGACCTGAATTCACAACCCTGAGATCAAGAATCCAATGCTTTACTAACTGAACCAGCCAGGGACCCCCATGCTTAAATTTATAATTAAAAATTGAAATACAAAAGAAAAATCAAGGGCTTAAAGGTGTTTTTTATCATTAAAATGATACCTAAATTAGGTTTACAGTAGAACATTTTAAGAAACTTTTATGACTATA
This sequence comes from Mirounga angustirostris, assembly GCF_029215605.1. Classification (NCBI taxonomy): domain Eukaryota; kingdom Metazoa; phylum Chordata; class Mammalia; order Carnivora; family Phocidae; genus Mirounga; species Mirounga angustirostris. The sequence goes on from NW_026991721.1 coordinate 77,427,971, forward strand.
GAACATGGCAGAATTTGAAATAAGTAAAAAGTTGGGTAGATTTAATTTGTTGCTCTCTGTTTGCATGAGTCAAGGATTGTTGTCATTGCAGAAAGAGCTTTCATTGACACATTCAAGTCTGGGTTCAAACTGACAGCCATCCATCCTTTCAAAATGAGGCATACTGAAATCACAGAGCTCCCATTTTCATTTTACAAACTCTTCAGATATATTTTTTGGAACTATAAGAAGTGTACTTTATATTTATAGTAACAAAAATGTAATAAAAAAAGAATAAAAATAAATATCATCAAACTGAAATAAAGGGCGCCTGGGTGGCTCAGTTGGTTAAGCGACTGCCTTCAGCTCAGGTCATGATCCTGGAGTCCCGGGATCGAGTCCCGCATCGGGCTCCCTGCTCAGCGGGGGGTCTGCTTCTCCCTCTGACCCTCTTCCCTCTTGTGCTGTCTCTCATTCTCTCTCTCAAATAAATAAAATCTTTAAAAAAAAAAAAACTGAAATAAAAAGTAACATAATAACTCACAATAATATTTTATCCCTCCATAAAATATCCATCTGCTTCCAGAATATAAAATGTTTTCTAAACCCAATCAAATGATATAAGCAATCTGCATATCCTAAATTTTCAATCATAGGTGTATTTTAGTCTTGTTAGAAATAAAGTCAATTTTTACTTTCATGCATTTTCTGTGTGAATCCTACACCACCTTTTTCTTTTTTGGTTGGCTAGATACTACCTATCTTAGTGTTTTACTTCTCCAGGAAGTTCCTTCCTGATGTAAATTAGCCATTTCATCATTGGAAAGGCAGATTAAGAGATTAAGAACACAAATTTTTCTTTACTCTAGCTCTGCAATTTAAAAGTTATGCCACTTTGGACAAGTTGTTTAACATCTTTGTATCTCATTTTCCCATCCTCAGATGCAAATGATTATGTACTTTGTGGGTTTTTTTCTGAGGATTAAAATATTTAAGGCACAAATGCACTTAGAAGGGTACCTGGAAATGCATGCTATGTGCTAATAATAAATTATGTTCTTCTAGTGTACCTGTATTTCCCTATCACATCACTAACCTCTCTACAATCACTGCTTGTTCAATTGCCCTTTTCCCAGAAAGATTATAAATTCCTAGAATTCTGGCATGACCTGTATCTCTCTTTATTTGCCAAAATATCACCCATGGCTATCATAGCACCTAAGACATGGTAAACTATGTTTGTTGAAAGAATTAAATCCCTACCATGTTATAGGGACTGGAGTAATGAAAATATAATTTAGTGTATGATATATATTTAGAAATGATTTTTTGAAAAATGACTTCATGAGTTTTAATCAATATCACCTGGAAACAAAATTTGACACACATTTTATTATTTAAGCATTTTGGTCAACTTCCTATATTATTTAGTCTAGGATTAATTGTCATGGGTATCAAAAAACATTCATAATTTTGGACTGATTTCTCTAAGGAGTGGTCAGTTTGGGGCCCAAGTTTCTCATTTTCTTTCATTTGTTCATTGCTGTTGTAGCTCTAAATATTTTTCTTTTTGATTGATTCTGGATTTATTCAAATTGAAATTTCTGACTTTTTAAATATTTTAACAATAACTCATAAACCAATTCTGTTAAAGGACTGCAGATTACTTCACACCACAATTGAATGGCTATAATCCGAACTACTTTGTTGGATATTGAGTTTCTGTCATATCCTTCTCATCCTTACTAGGTGACGTATGTATATGCCATCCTATGGCTTGTGTCTTCCTTTAATTACTTTTCCTGCCTTATACCATCTCTCCATTCAGACTTATTTTTTTTTTTTAATTTCCTGCTTATTTCCTTCTTCCACAGGATCCTTTTGTGGACTTAATCACTTTGAATATACTATACACTGAATTGATGTAATTTAAAAATATATATATTTTGTAAATATTTTAAGATTAAAATATTATTAAGACATAAATTGGACTACCAAAAGTTTTGAATATTTTATAGTTCTATTATTATGGAAACATTAATATTACAAAATTGAAATCCTCAATTTGTTTTGATAATTTAGTAACCCTACATAGGATAAAGTTTTCTGTATTTGCCATATAACTTTATGGTTTAAATAATTTTATAGATGTTTTCTTCTTGGGAACGGTAATTCAATAAGCTTTTTGAAACATAAGCATGTTGAAAAACATAATTCTGTAATTTAAATTACATTAGGTTTACATTTTTGTTTCTCATTTTTTGCAAACTTTTTATTTATTTTTTAATAAATCTGTAAAATAACTTTTGGATTGGTATATAAGAAAGGTGGTGAAGCTAAAACTGAACACTTTTGTATTTGAAACGGCTTGTTAATTCTTAGAATTTGAGTCTTTTTTACTGCAGATTCTGTGTAGTTATTTTCTAATTGTGATGAATAAAGTTTTATTTTATAGCAAACTTTTGTTCTGTGCTGAGTCCAGAGTTATTTTTCCATCTGTATATTGAATCTATATATAATTCATTGTATTCATTTTATCATTTTATTATATGAGTGTTTTTACTTCAATATTTTCTTTCTGGCCTTTTATATATGTATATAATATATATATATTATAATATATTATCTTTTTGTGGCATATAAGTTACTACAAATATAGTGGCTTAAACCAACATATATTTATTTTCTCACAGTTTCTGTGGGTCAATTGAACTGTCTGAGCACGGCTGAGTTTACCCTTTGCTTCACAATCTCTCACAAGGCTGCAACCAGGGTATCAGCCAGGCCTGAGGTCTCATACAAAGACTCAGCTAGAAATGACCCATTTCTAAGTTCATTTTCATTGTTGTTGGCAGGGATCAGTTCTTTCTGTGCTGTTGGACTGAGGGTCTTTGGCTAGAGGCCACCCATAGTTTCTTACAAATGGGTCTCCTCAACAGCATAATTTGCTTTATCAAATCCAGCAAAAGAATCTACTAGCAAGATGAGTTACAATCTCTTGTAATATAATTATAGAAGTAGCATCCTATTATGTCTGCTATATTCTATTGGTTTGAAGCAAGTTTCTAAGCCAGCCCAAATCTCAAAAGGAAGAGATTGCAAAAGAGTATGAGTATCAGGAGGAGGGGATCATTGGGAGTCATCTTTGAGTCAATCTGCTACAATTTTCTTTCTTCTCACCTCTCGTTTCTCCTAAATGGGGTTTTCCAACATGGAATATATAGATCATCTTTTCTGAAATGGTTATAAATCCAAAGCAACATGTAAATTGCATAGTGAAGGTAGTAAAAATATTTTTAAAATTCAAAATCGGGGTGCATATGTGGCTCAGTTACTGAAGCGACTGCCTTCAGCTCAGGTCATAATCCTGGAGTCTCAGAATCCAGTCCCTGCATGAGGCTCCCTGCTCAGCAGGGAGTCTGCTTCTCCCTCTGACCTCCCTCCCCACATGCTCTCTCTCTCTCATTCTCTCTCTCTCAAATAAATAAATAAAATCTTTAAAAAAATCAAAATAATTACCAAATTGTTTTAAGATAAACTATTTTAGGAAAGTTACATGGCTTTAGGGAAGTTACAGCCATAGAGTGGCATTTCTTACTTTTTAAAAATAGATATGTATTTTAGGGCACCTGGCTGGCTCAGTCAGTAGAGTATGTGACTCTTGATTTTGGGGTGGTGAGTTCAAGCTCCACATTGGGTGTAGAGATTACTTAAATAAATAATCTTTAAAAGAAAAAAAATGGGGCATCTGGCTGGCTCAGTTGGTAGAACATGCGACTCGATCTCAGGGTTGTAAGTTTGAGCCCCGTGTGGGGTATAGAGATTACTTAAAAATAAAAAAAATTTAAAAAATTAAGTAAAAAAAAATGGGTATGTATTTCAATGGGTCTATTTAATAAAAAAAACTTTATATTTCACAGAGCAAGTGATTGAATCCATACAGTATTATACATCTAAACTGAAAAGATTTCCTATCTAATATTTTAGATTCCTTTGCTTGGTTTTAAATTGTGTTTGGAATTTCTTTTAGCTCCTAAACACTAAATTGTTAGAATGAATATAGAAAGAGAATATTACCCACTTATTATAACGAACACTAATGCTAATGGCATATATTAAAATGTAAAGTGATGGATTAAAATTCATATGGCTTTTCTGATTTCTGGGGAAAGCAGAGCATGAAGAGTTCAACTGGTCATACTCTTCCAGTTTCATTAAACCCTCTTTTTTAAAAGCTAATTTGGTTAAGAATGGAAACAAATTACATTTAATCTATGGGGTTTAGAATGCCTGTTACATTATTTTTTAAATGTCATAGTTGGACCTTATTTATCATAAAATGATAACAAGAAATAACTTAATAATTTAATTTTTGAAGCCATTTTTGGCTATTTACAACTTCTATTCTCAGTAAGGGTCAATGTCATGTACTAGACTCATAAAAAGGAGAAACTCCTTGACCGGTTTTATTTCTTTTTTTTTTTTTTTTTATTCTGAATAACCTTTTATTCTAGGATTAAAATGTAAACATGTTGAAAGTAAGAAGAGGATTTTTTTTTTTTTTTTTTTGCAGGGGGAGTGAAATTTGAAGGTAGATACAATTTAAATAATCTAAGTAAAAATAAATAATGACCATAGTTTTCCTTACCTTTAAATTTTAAATCTAGAAATATATAATACTCAGCATGTCACTTGGCAGAAAGGTATTTTTTTAAAAAAGAGTATTGACTTGTTTTCTATTTCTAAGTCTTCTCTTAAAATTCAAAGTAATGAAACAGATTCTGTTTCTCAAAATGTGTATACTACATACCTTGCCTAATTAAATCTACAAACTGCAATTTTATTAATTATGACCTTCATTAAATATGTATTTTGAGATACAAGAAAAAATCATGAATAGTCTGTACAATATTTTAGTTATGCTACTTTACGTTTTCACAACAACCCACTTTTTTGTCTAGCTCAGTTTACCTTATTGGACTGAGTTCATTCCCAGAGGCAAAAAGCAAGCTAAGCCCTTTATTATAGGACACAAAAATTTCATTTGGTTAAAAGGAGAAATACAGCCTAAGGTACAGAATATATATAACAGATGACATTAAAGGCTGTTACTACTCAACCCTAATCAGATGTGGAATATCCTCGACCTTGGCTATAGATTGGAGCCATGATTTTTCCAGTACACATTAATTACATGATGACATATGAATTGTCTATGGAAATATGTGGATATAAAACTGCTCTATAACAGTTTAAATACTTGCTCTCTTGTTTTATCTTTCCCATGCCTTTGCTATGCCATTTTCATTATCTGAAATGATGAGCCTTTTCTGTAGAACTGCCAATTGATATCAAACACTTGGCCTATAAATAAAGGGTATACCCTATAAGTAAAGCATATAGACTCTGGAACCAAGCAGTTGTTTCACATGCATTCAGGGCCATCTTTGGAAGTTTATTTGACCTGTCTCACTATCAGTTTCCTCATCTGTAAAATAGAGACCTCAAAAGTATTAAGTTCATAGAATTGTTTTAAGGCTTAAATGATTTAATGTCTGTAAAACATATACATCAATTCTTTGCATGATTATAAGTATTATATACACATTTGCTGTTAATTTCACCCTATTCTTGAACTTTTGCTTATTCTTGAGATTCACTATATGTTTATTCTTATGCCCTTGTTTTATAACCTGTTCCCACAACATCTAAAGTATCTCTAATCTCTATTATCAGCCAGTATTAACTTTTAATACATAAAGTAATTTCTATATTTTTCTACCTCTATACTGACCTTTTTGACTCTGCCCTATTTCCATTCATGACCTGTTATGTCACATGCAATGGAAGTTATTTCTGTGGCTTACCTAACTAATGATCAACAGTGTTAGTGCAATACCAAGGATTTTTTACTCCACTAGATTCTGAGAGAATGCTCCATGGAAAGTAAGGGATGAATTTTGGCTCAATAAGTATTGAAACTAAGACAGCTATAAAAATCATTTGCCTGGGTTCTTCAAGCCTATGAAGAGAATATTTTGTGTGCACTTAAGAATAATGTGTATTCTGCTGCTATTTGGTCGAATGTTCTGTATATGACTATTAGGTTCATTTCGTCTTTTGTGTTGTTCATATCTGCTGTTTTATTGCTTTTCTGTCTGGATAATCCATCCGTTTTTGAAAAGTAGGATATCAAATTCTCCAACTACTATTGTACTGTTGTTTATTTCTCCCTTCGGATCTGCAATGTTTGGTTTGTATAGTTAGATGTTCTGTTGTTGGGTTTATATATATTTTGTTTTATCTTCCTCTGGAATTGACCCTTTTATCATTATGTAATGAACTTCTTTGTCTCTTATGGTAGTTTTTACTTAAAGTCTGTTTTGTCTGAAATCGGTATAGACACTCTGGCTCTTATTTGGTTACTGTTTGCATGGAATTTTATTTTGTCACTTCACTTCTAGCATATGTGTGCTCTTAAACTCTTAAACTGAGTCTCTTATAGATAGCACATAGTTGGATAATTTTTTTATTAGTGTTAGTCATTCTATGTCTTTTGTTTGGTGAGTTTAATCCATTTATATTTAAAGTAATTACTGATAGGTAAGGACATACAATTGCCATTTTGTTAATTGCTTTCTCTATGTTTTGTTGTTCTTCTGTTCCTCTCACCTCTTGCTGTTTTTCTTGTAGTTCAATAATTTTTTTGTAGTGATACACTTTGATTCTTTTGTCTTTATATTTTCTGTGTCCATTGTAGGTTTTTCTTTGTGGTTACCCAGAGACTTGTATAAATTTTCTTATAGTCATTCTTATAGTCATAACAGATTGTTTTAAGCTGATAACAACTTAACTTGAATTTCACACACACACACACACACACACACACACACAAACACACACTACGATTTTACTCTCCATATACACACTTTATGTTACTGATGTCAGGATTTACTTCTTTTAATAGTAAATATCCATTAACAAATTCTTGTGATTATAGTTACTCCTAATAATGTTGTCTTTATGTACCACAATTGCAGTATTACATTTTCTGTGGTTGTCTATATTTTTACCTTTACCAGTAAGATTTAAACTTGTGTAAGCTTTTATGTTACTGTTAGCATCCTTTTGTTTCCACTTGAAGAACTCCTTTTAGCATTTCTTGTAAGCAGATGTAGTGATGAACTTCCCAGTTTTTGTTTAGGAAATTATTTCTCTCTCCTGCATTTCTGAAGGACAGCTTTGTCATTATAGTATTCATGGAATTTTTTTCTTTGTTTATGCTTTTGGAAATAGCATTCCACTTTCTTCTAGTCTGTAACATATTTTTTGAGAAATTTGCTGATGGCCTTTTGGTAGTTTCCTTGTATATGACAAGTCACTTTTCTCTTGCTGCTTTCAAAATTCTCTTTATCTTTGACTTTTGACAATTTAATTATAATGTGTCTCAGTGTAGTCCTTGTTAGGTTCAACCTATTTGGGATGTTTTGTGCTTTATGAGTCTGGATGTCTATTTCTGCTCCTTTTTCTTCTCTTTTTCTGAATTTTATAATGTGTATGTTGATTTTTTTGATGATCTATAATAAGTTCCTTAGGGTTCCCTTCATTTTTTTTTTCTCTTTTTTCCTCTGATTGTATAATTTCAAATGATTTGTCTTTGAGTTTGCTCATTTTTCTGTTTAATCAAATCTGCTGTTGAAGCTATCTATTGAATTTTTCAGTTAAATCCAGTTCCAGTTAAATTCAGTTAAATTCAGCTCCAGAATTTTTGTTTAGTTCTTTTTTACAGTGCTTATTTATTCTTGAATACTCATTGTGCTCATACAGTGTTTTCCTAATTAAGTTTAGTTGTTTGTCTCTTGTAGCTGAAGTTCCTTAAGATGATTATCTTGAATTATCTGCCAGGAAGTTTGTAGATCTCCATTTCTTTAAGTTTGGTTATTGGAACTTTATTTTGTCCTTTGCTAATGTCTTGTTCCCTGATTCTTCATGATCCTTTCTTTCTTACTTTGGTGGATTTGAACAAAAGTCACCTCTTCCAGTCTTTATAACCAGGCTGTCAGATTAATTCTTTTACCAGTCAGCCTGGCTGGAGAGTCTTGGTGGGCCAGTTGGTGGGATCTACTGGTGAGCCAGTTGTATTGCTTCTGGGGTCTGTGGGTGTGAACTTGCTACTGGGGGCAGCAGGCCATTGGCTGAGATTCAGGGACTAATTATTGAGAACTCTTCTAATTTCTTTTGTCCTTAGCTACTCCTAGACAATAGAGCTAATATTTCCACAGTGGGTATGGCAGGACAAAAGCAGCCTTCTCAGGTAGGAAAAGTCAAATGTTTCTATTCTTAGACTTTTCAATGCTTCTTTTCTCATTTCTGTGCTCTACTGGGATGCTGTAACTTCTCTCCTGGGTTCCAGAACCTTCATGAAGGTATTTTCATCCATAGATGGTTGTTAAATCAGTGTTTCTGTGGAGATAAGTGCTGAAACTTCCTATTTCACCATTTTGCTGTCATTGCTACCATCTTGTGCCTTTTTGAAAATATTGTTTTTCTGTATCCTTATATAATATATCACAATTATCAACATCTTTTCATGCTAAGCAAACCCTGCCACAATTAATTTCTAAATATTTGTCTCTTTTTGTCAAGGTCACCTTTCTTAGATGACCAAGTTTTACAAAGTATCTTAGATTGCTTTTTCTTAGATTGATATCTTCTGAGCTTTCTAATCTTTTTGTTCAAATTTTGTTTTTCATTTAATTATAGGCCCTTTGCCTTTTTTGGTATTGTTTTCCTAGTACCTGGCACTAGAGAACAATAAAATACATTGAACTTAAATGAATTCATTTAGATTATTATGTGAGAAATCTTTTAAAATGCAAAGCTGATGTTGTTATTCCACAGTGTAAAATATTAGAACAATTTAATCAGTCAGTGTTGCCTACAAATTCATTATGTTAGCATAAAAGACTTCACGAGCTGGCCCTGATAATTGCTCCAAGCTCCCCAATGATTTCCTCCTCCAAGTGTTGACAACCTTTCTTACCTCTTCTCAACCTGAATGACTATATTTGGTTTTCAAGACTCAGCTCAAATATTTATCTTCTTAATTCACCCAAGGGCTATTTTCTCTGTGCTATAAGTATAATCAGTAGCTAACGCTATTATAGCCATAGTTCTCTATATTGCCATTATTATATATCTGTGTCTCCCCTGAAGTGATCATTTAAATAAGAAAGAGCCTTAATTTCCTTAAAACTTATGTGTTGCAAACATAATCAGTGCTCAATAAATGTTATGTGAGTAAATCAGGAATAAATGAATAAATTGATATGCTGGTAAGGTTTGACATCCTTAAGATAATACCTTCAAATCAAAATTCTAGGTGATTACATGTAAGAGACAAGGCAAATTTGGAGGATTTTAAGAGGAATAAAAGGTCAAAAAAATTACTGTTAATTTCCATGTGAACTGAAAATTTAGTAAAATTTAATTCAAATGTATTATTATTATGAAAATTATATAAATTTTAAGTATGAATTATTACACTATAGCTTTCCCTTTCTTTAGATACTAAGGAAAATGATGTAAAAAGAAATGTTGCCTATTAAACACATAACTAAGCATGTTAACAGAAACGCCACTTTTAATAAAGTTTCTTAGTTTCTCACAAAGTTACACATTTTAAAGCTGCAAAGAAAAACAAAATAATTCTATTTCCTTTAAATGACAAAGAAATTATAACTAACCCCTTAATGTTAGCTTTTCAACCATCAGTATCATTTAGAATCTGTATCTATTGTGTTGTTGTGTAATAACTAAGTATTAACTGATATATGTAAATATAAGTTTCAGAAAACCAGAAGAGATACTTTATTTTTTCAATAAAAAATTGTACATATTTAAAGTATATAATATGACTTGGGTATATATATATATATATATATATATATATATATATATATATATATATGTATGATTACTACAGTCAATTTAGTTATCATATACATCTTCTTACAGTTGCCTTGGTTTTTATATTTTTATTTTCCTGTGGTGAGAGGACCTAAGATCTACTCTCTTAGCAAATTTCCAGTATGCAATACAGTTTAATTGATTATAGTCACCATGCTGAGTCTAAAATTAGATCTCTTGAATTTATTCATCCTACATAACTGAACGTTTGTATACTATGACCAATATCTCTCCATTTCCCCCACTTTTCTGCCCCTAGTAATGACCTAAAGAGTTACTTCAGTATATAGATTGTGACTTTAGTCTGTTGCTTTCCTTTGTTAGTATTATTAATCAGAATGTAAGGTGCAAAACTATAAAATTCTTAGAAGATAACATAGGAGAAAAACTAGATGACATTGGGTATGATGATGAATTTTTAGAAACAATGCCAAAGGCATCATTCATGTAAAAATAATCGACAGGCTGGACTTCATTAAAATTAAACTTTGCAAAGGACAATGTCAAAATAATGAGAAAGCAAGCCACAGATTGGGAAAAAATTTGCAAAAGATATGCCTAATAAAGGACTATTATCTAAAATCTAAAAAGAACTCTGACAACTCAATAATAAGAACATATACAACCCAATTAAAAAATGGGCAGAAGACCTGAACAGACACTTCACTGAAAAAGATACGTAGATGGTAAGTAAGTATGTAAAAAGATGTTCAGCATCTCATGTTATTGAGGAATTGCAAATTAAAACAATAATAAGGTACCACCACACAACTATTAGAATGGTTGAAAACACTGAGAGCACCAAATGCCAACAAAAATGTAGATCAACAGGATTCTCAGTAATTGCTAGTGGGAAGGCAAAATGATACTGTCACTTGGAAGACAGTTAGTAGTTTCTTACAAGACTAAAGATACTCTCAACACATAATCTGATAATTGTACTTCTTGGTATTTACCAAAATGAATTGAAAAGCTATGTTCACACAACAAACTGTATACAGATATTTAGAGCAGCTTCATTCATAATTTTTAAAATTTAGAAACAACCAAGATGTCCTTCAGTAGGTAAATGGATAAATAAACCATGGTATACCCAGACAATGGAATCCCTGATTCTTATATCAGCCTCATAATTAATATAAATCTTTTGTGTTCAGTTACCCCATTGCTGAATACAACTACTATCTACTGTTTCTCCAAAAGTTTATTGTTACTGCATCACATTTTTAGGGAGCGTTTTACTTAATTCCTATAGTTCATTTGAACTTTCTGGCTTGCAGGAGCCCAATTCAGTTAATAGTATTTTTTTTTAAATACTCATTGTCATCTCTTTCAGAAGTCTAGACCAAATTATTTATATTATATTGAACATTATGTCAACTTTTTTTGTTATTTAATGTGAACTAAAATGATGATGCTTTTTTCTTTCTGTTAACTATGTGTAAAACTGGAGCATATGAATACAAAATAACTCATTCAAAATAAAAAGTAAAAAAATAGTTTGATTTTCAAAACAAGTGTTAAAAACTGACTTTCAAAGCAAAAATTGAGCAGTTGATTTAGTTTTTGTGTTCCTTTCATTTCAAAAACATTACTTAGATCATTAGCAGAGATCTTTGAAATCAGAGTGCAGAATTTAACCAAAAATTATAGAATGGTGAAATAGGATACATAGAATGATTTTCTTACTATACAGAGAACATACTTAAAAAAAAAAAAATTCCTCATTGGCTGTAAAATGATGTAAAAGAGGGCTTATAGATTGGGGAGCTACATTAGAGAATCCTAGAATAAGTTCAAAGAAACCAAGGGCAGAGAAAATCTGTGTTGGTTTTTCAATATGGGAGTCTAGGAAGAGTCAGCCCTAACAAACACACTACAACTACATGAGGTGGCCACATTAAAATGAAAATGGTAACAGAACAGATATTGACAGCAAGATAAAGAAAGTACCCCATTTCTTCTTAGGTCTGGCATATCATAATGACACTTATTTTGGTTCTGCATGCTCAAATGGAAATTTGAGTATTCCTGCTGTATATCCACTATATAATAAGGGGAAGTGACTATACAGCAAATGTTGATGGATTCCCAAAATATTGGGATGTAGGTGAAAACATGAAGACCATCAGAGGGGGAGAATCCAGTATAGTAACCTATTTAACAAAGGGAAATTACAAAGCTCCTAGGAGCCATCTCTATCCGTGGTCTCTACACAGTGACAAGTTATTTAATGTAGCAGATTCCAGTAAAAAAATGACCACAGAGAAGTTGTTGATTATCAGATGCCAAGATCTTATCATTCAATAATTGTTGGATTACTGTAAGGATGAGGTGAATATTCACCATAACTTGAGAAGCCAGGTGTCCCTGTAGAGGAATTTATAAAATACAGTGCTTATGGTTTTGAAAGGGGAATGCAATTCTTTGTGAAAAGTATCTAGTAACATGAAACATCAAGAATGTCTTAATCTCTTTCCAACCAGGATACCCGTTGGCTTCTATGAAAATTTGCCTACTGCCTCTCCCAAAACTAGCTTCTTATAACAAAATATATAAGAATAGGTAACTTTCAGTGAGTTAAAAGTAATTTTTGCTCTTCCATTTATCCATCAACCAAGAGGGCTCACTCAAATGTCATGCAAAAGTGGGAGCTCTCCCCACACTGATTACCTGTCCACCTGTGTTTCCATCTACACTCAGAAGTTAGTTGGAGGTGTCTAAATGTGCCATGTTTTGTCTTGTCAGGCAGCCTGCTCTCTGGTCAGTACTTTCTTATAACTACTGTTTTCTTTAAGTCTTCTTTTTTTTTCTCTTCTCTTCCCATTACTATGCCTTGTAAAAAAAAAAAAGAAAGAAAGAAAGAAAAGAAAAGAAAGAAAAAAAGGAAAACAAAAAAGTAAACATGCATATAGTTAAAAAAAAATAAGTACCAGAAGCAATAATAAACAACAGAAGTCTGTTGTCATATTTCCCCATACTGGGAAATAAACAGATATAACAGTTTATTTTCTCTTCTTGGTTACTTCAATAATGTTAAATAGCATACCTAGGCCATTATTTCTTGCATTAATTCTAGACATTGTCTATTGACTCTTAACTATGAAAGATGAAGCTGTGAACCCCTTACATTATTTCCAATATCCTTCCATCAACTTCCCTTTACAACTATTAACTTCTTAATTATCCAGCATCCTTTGATTTATCTCTATATAAATATGAAGATATTAGCAATACTATTCTTGTCTCTACCTCTACTCCTCCCTTTTATTTCCCAACTTTTGAAATTATATCTTCGCTTCCACATCATCCAGGTTAAAAAAACACGATCTGGTAATATTTTTGTCTTCAGTGTGTTATATTATAGGTTAATTCTAAAAAGTGAAAAACAAAAACAGTATTACCAAAGATATTTATTTGTATGTATGTATTTATTAACTGCAGAACAAGCAATGTACTATTTTTTTTTCTCTATAGGTCCAATGTCTCTATTCCTATCATTCTATGTATAATATTCATGGCCTTTCAGTTAAATGTCTTTTTTCTAAACTCCATCAATTATTGTAATCATTACATATTTTACCTTGCCTCAAATATGTTTTTTGTAACTTTCTTGTATGCTATCTCTACACTTTCTCCAGAATGCCTAATTGCTTTTCTTTTTTTTTATTGCAAAAAATATAGCTTGTTTTTAGTATATAACTAATGTTTTCAGTGTATCCTCATATGATTGTTAAAAATAGCTCTTCTCACAATAATCAACATCTATTTTCCAAATAGCTGGAAATTGAAGTTCTACAAAGACTGAGCAGAGTAGTAGTGGAAGACAGATGTAACTTATTGCCTCCTAAGAGATAAATGACCTCAATTATATTTCTGGAAATTAGAGAAGAAACTGGGTTTCAGGTCCCAATAGGAATTATGATTTTCCATAGTTCACATGTTCAGATTGTTATAGACCCCATCAATCAGAGTTGAATATCCTATTTCTGTTCAATGGAGCTTCATTAGGTGAATGTATCTGAGATGACTGAAATTAAATGAAGAGTTACACATATCAACTTGCCCTATTGTATAGATCTGATAACTATACTTGGCCTTCAGGATCACTGTATTTGACTCTATAATCATGAAGGCATTTACCATTGGCTGCTAAAATGAATTTCCAAACTTCAGTGATTTAACCAAATGTAAGATTTTTCTTAATTTTTGTTCCTAATTTAACTGTCTGATGCTAGTGGGGAATATTTCCTGAGAACATTTCATCTAGTAGTTATTCTGGACTCTATCTTTCTACTCTGTGGCTTTGACATCTGAAATCCTTTACCTGTAGTCATAGGATGAGGTTAGGTTCCTAGCCAAGGCTCTTACAGGAAATTTTAGGGATTAGGACAAAGTAAGGAATACACTACTCTCCATGTTCTATTGCCCAGAACTAGTCATAGGGTACCAATTTAATTACATAGAATGGTGAAAATATAGTTCCTCTGTATGCATTAAACTAAGAAACAAGATTGGTGAGAATCTATACAGCCATGTTACCAAAACTCCACACATCCTGATTATTGCTAAATGCCATACTGGAAAGATTCCCTCCTCCCTCCCCCCACCTCAGATCATCAGTCATGTAATTAACAACAACAACAAAAAATGTATGAGAATTAGTTGACAGATATTGAAAAATGGGAAAATGAGCATTATTATAAAGACTCAAAGTCTAAAAATGCTTTATTATAGAAAACAAATAAAAATGTTAGAATATCATTTGCAAATCTCAACAGAATACCAATACTATATAGCTTTTATAATACAAGAGAAGAAAGCCCTAAAAAAACCTACTTTATGACTTGAAAAGGATAAAAAATATTTTTTTTACTCTTTTATCTAAATACATTTTATTTTCCTTTTTCTTTTAATGCAATTTTATTTTCCTTTTTCTTTTTCTTTTAATGCATTGGTACAACTCATTACTTTCTTTTTGTTTGGATTTCTCTGAATTTAGAGACATCCGTGTTGGAACATGTAGGTGCCAATCAAACAGCTATTCTTTGTATGCTACTTGCTAAACTATGGTAACTCAGCCAAGAAGTAGGTTAAATGATGTTTAGGTGAGTTTTCATTACTTGAGGGAGTCATGTAACTGGATAAAAATAAGCTCTCAAATGTAACAGAACATTATTTATTCTGGTGTGTAAGCATGTAAACATGACAAAGTGAAGCTGTTAAAACAATGAAATATTATCCCTCTAAAGATTTCGAGCACAATTTAATATTTTAGAGCATCAGGCTTACTCTTAAGAGTATCTGATTTTGTCATATATATCTTTTAACTTTTCTTCCTCTCTCGTGGTTCCTGCTTTAGGGAACCTCAATGTTCCTTTATTTACTAACAGTGACACCTATGATTAATGTAAGCTTATCATCAGAGATAGTTTGCTCCCACTGGAATTCCCTACAATACTGTAGATCCTATACACATTTTATGACATGTGTTATTTTAACACGGGGATTCAACTAAAGTAATATTTTTATGAATTTTGCAGCAAGACATCCATTCTGTGACATGGAGTCTGCCAAGAGATGATATCACCACAGAAGGAATTTAGGAAAATTCTGCTGTTGTCATATTTCTACTGCAGACACTTTGCCAGAGAGAGTGTGGTAGTGCAAGGGATCAAAGAGCAAGAGCGAGAGCAAGGGCAAGTGAGAGAGGAAAGAGGGATTAATTTTAAAATAGAAAAACCTTAAAAAAATAAGATAGACAAGTTTGTATGGCATGAGGGGTTTGAAACTAGTGTCCTGCTCTTAAGTTTCAAAATTTAACCTGCATTTATATCTTTAGTTATATCTGGGCATATTCACTCCCAGAACTCAGACATATTTTTTTCACTTCTTAGATTTCTTACTTAGTAATATAATAGAGTGAATATGAAAAGAATTCATGAGGCTTTCTTTCAAAAAATGTATTGGGAAATTTAGTATGCTTATAACTTTCTAAATAAAAAGTTATTCCATGATGTTACTTAATCTTAAAAATATTATAAAAAATAGGTGCTAGAGGCTCCTGGGTGGCTCAGTCAGTTAAACATCTGCCTTCGGCTTGGGTCATGATCCCAGGGTCCTGGGATTGAGCTCCACATCAGGCTCCCTGCTCAATGGGGGGGTCTGCTTCTCCCTCTACCTCTCCCCCTGCTTGTGCTCTCTCTCTGTCAAATATCAAATCTTTACAAAAAAAGGTGCTAAATATGACTATCATTCACAGATTTTGATCAGCCCGAAGAAGCATAATGTAGATGTCTACCATTTGGGTCTTAAACTATTACATAAAGTAATAAAATTAGAAAAATAACAATAATCTATTTAAAAGCAGAATGTTGTTCTGAATATAAAGTCCATACATAATCATTTAGTAGAGAATACCAGTGCTATTTCTGTTCTGTTTTTACATCTTCAAACTAATTTTCATTGCTCTCTTCTTACTTGAGAAATATCATGCAATTCAAAAAAGGATTTTTATCTTAGCCTGGGTTCCCCAGAAAGCAAAGTCTGGGGCAGAGTGTTTAATTGCTATTGTTTTTCTAGGTACTGCAATCCCAGGGAACAGAAGTGAGAGACAGGAAAGTAAAGTATGTTAGAGAATATTTTAATGAACTGGTTACTGCTAAATGATTTTTTTTTTAATCCCTTAGGATGCTCCTATAGAATTCAAATATACTGCTTTTCAGTTTATATAGGCCTGGCTATCATGGGGTGAGAAAGGCAGAAGAACTTAACCATGGTTTCCCATCTCCCATTAATAAAAGTATCACTCTATTGGGTGTTAGCACAAGACTACTTTTAGGTTGTGCATATGTGAAAACCAAGCACACCCATGGAGTCATCCTTAGGAAATCCCCTGGGTAGAAAATGCAGGCTTGAGTCAAGGAGTTGTAAAGTTGTCCTTGAATGGAGTATGTGAGATCCCACACAGATCAAATCACTACAGTGGCAGCTACAATAAACCACTGGTAAGGCCTAGAAGATCTGAAGTCGCGAATGTGGGAAGAATGATATGTTCCAACTCTAGAAGTGCAGAGATACACTACTGCTTTTCATATCTGGCTTTCATACTACAATATAGAGTCTCTATAATTGTGAGGACAGTATACTTTCATTTCCTTTCCAAGCAGAGCAGGAAAGTGCAGAGGTAAAATCCAATTATTTATAATCTCCCTTAAGGTGTTAGCTTGCCTCAATGTCTGAAAGATTTAAGAAATAAGGATCTGTGAAGCAAGCTACAGTATCTGCTGCTTCATCTGGTCTGTCCTGACACCATTATCAATATCCGTTGTCTCTCTGTTCTATTGCTCTTTTACATTTCCCTCACTCTTAGCCAGTACTTTGGCTAGTCTTTGTGCTCCACTAGTGAACTGACCCCAGACCTTTATTCTTGAGAGGTCTAAAACTTTAATAGCCTTGCCTTTGCCAGGCCATGGTTGCTGTCATTCCCATATATTGGCTCAGTGGGCCAAGCAGAGCAGACAGAGATGTCCATGAACCTCCTGGGTTCCAGGCAGACTCTTCATACTTTTATTGTCCTGTCTCCAGAACAGCAAGCCTAGCTCCTCATAGTAACATGACCACTAGCTTACTGTCACAAGGGACCCAAAGTGAATTAGATATATTTGCAGCTTCATGCTTAGAGGGATCCTTATTATAATCCTTGTTGGAAGTGTTTCTCCCCTAGTAACTAGGCCTTTAACATGGCAAAGTCTGAGTTGGTGAAAATAGTGGACTCATAACTCATATAAGGACACTGGAAGTTAAGGTAGAAGAAATCAATCCTACTGAACCCCTTGTTTCTGAGACCCACTGTGTTACAGGAGCTGTATTAATCAATGATTGAGCAAATATAGATATCCAAAAAGATAGCATTTTAACTTTGATGGGTATTTCCTCTGAGTTATCATCTTAACCTAGGGTTTTGTGGGCCAATTCACTATTAGGCTGGCTGTCTTAATGAAGAACATAGTATTACCAGTGTATTCTGTGTTCATGTCCTTGTGGTAATAGCTACTTTCTTAAAAAATATGCCCTTTGGTCTAAGGCAATGTCATACAGAATTACATATCAGTAAGTTAGGTATTTTGTAAGCCTTTGGGTGGTTGTGCAGGCAGAGATAACCCAGGCAGGAAAGATAAATCCATATTCTGAATAAATACAGAAGTTGATAAAGATAAGCATTTGTACCTTCCCAGGTAGAAGTCCTATGTAACCAACTTGAGACCTTATCTCTTCAAGGAATTGCACCATAATGAAGGCTCAATTTTGGTCTTTGTTGTTAGCAAATCTTATATGCAGCAGTGACAGTATCTCCGCCATCTTTGTTGAGAGGCTCACTCATTCCTGTTGGGCTCAGGTTATCCCTGCCACCATGGTCACTCTGTTCTTGGGCCCATCATACAACATGGGGGTAAGGTGGCTACAGATTGAAGTTGGCTGACATCTATGGGATGGGTCATGGTCATTCATTGTTGAAGGTCTTCTCTCTGAATAACTCTGAGGAGCATTACTATGAAAAGCAAAGATCTATGTATTTTGTGATCACACCCATAGGTACATAAATTTTCTTTTCTATATACCTCTTTGATACCAATCCTTCATTCTTGTTTTCTTCAGGCATCTAAACTGGTAGAGCATTCTTCATTACTCAGGAATCCATGTTTAGACCTACTTCAGCAATCTATTTTTCCCCCTCTGGCTTCTTTTGATGATTAATATAACATATATACATATATTATAAATCTTCAGAAAATATATGCCTCTAAGGAAAGTGATTAGTTCTATAGAGATGTGAGACAGTCCAATTTTTAAATCTTTTCCAATCAATTTTTTGTTTATATGTTTAGTTACATAATTGATGATCTATGAATTGAATAAAGATATCTAAGGCAGTTAGGTTTGTATCCTCCTTTTGGAAGACAAAATAGTTTAAAGAATGTGATCAAGTTCAAAGTTAGTTTAAGTCACTGGTTCAAAATGAAGTCAGAGCAATAATGATAACAATCTTAGTAAACTTGAGCATTGTATAGAGTACTCTCATCTGGGCTCATTTGATATGTTAAACCAACAACCCTAGTAAATTACATTATTATTTTATTTTATAGACAAGGTTATTGAGTATCAGTAGTCTTTCACTTTTTGCCATTATTTTTTTTAAAGATTTTATTTATTTATTTGACAGAGAGAGACATAGCAAGAGAGGGAACACAGCAGGGGGAGTGGGAGAGGGAGAAGCAGACTCCCCACAGAACAGGGAGCCTGATGTGGGGCTCAATCCCAGGACACTGGGATCATGACTGAGCCACCCAGGTGCCCCGACATTTTGCCATTAGTAACAGTCATACCAACCAATGTTGTCTAACCAAATAAAGGGCTCTTGAAAATATATTATCATGAGTTTATGCATTCAGTTAACAAATATTGATTGAGAAAAGTACTAGAGATACAGTAGTAATTCAAAATCTTTTCTAGTTAGATTCAGAATAAGCTAATTAACATATAATGTATTATCAGTAAAAATGAGCACTGAAAAGAAAATTAAGGCAGGGTAAAGGAATAACCAATGACAAAGGAGGGTAATTGGGATGTTCAGGGAAGTTCCCTCTGAGGAAATGAAGTTTGAAGAAATGTTTGACCTATATATTTTTTAACAAATATGGAGATAAAAGATTCACTTTCTTTATATATGACCCAAACCTCTCATTATTGTGATCATGGATTATAAAACAATATTTAAATTCCATAAGATTTCAATAACATTAACTAAATATACTAAAATTCAAAAACAATGTATATGACTACATTAAATTTTATACTCATTCTGGTATTGCTGGCTATGGATTCCTTACAGGTAACTTATTACAGGTCATTTATTATAGGAAAAAAATATTGCAGGAAGTTATTTCCCTGAGAATTAAAATCTATAGTAATGCCTACACCTTAACTTAATTTACATGTAGCACCATTCTGAGACATTCAAGTTAAAGCTTTAGGGTTCTCCCCTGGAACTGATGAGGCTTACTCTATAAGATTCTATCAAATTTAGAAGTAATCAACTCCATATGGCAAACAAAGTACTAAATGAAATGCTTCTTAATCTTTATTGGAATGTATGTGCTTAGTATTTAAGGTTTAACTCCAAAATAATAGAATTGTAGTACCCCTTGCTTTCCTGCCTATCACGCTAGTAGAACTTAAATAGATTTAATCCTAAAATATATCCATTTGTCTAACATATTTAATGGCAATGTTAAATCTTTTGAACTGTATACCTTTTATCTTAATTGGAATAAATAATTGCTTCACAATACACTAACATTCTTTAGATCTTGAGTTTAAAAGGTGAAGAAAATCTTGTTACTTTCTGGTAATAGGGTCCAAAAGCTGGTGTAACTTTAATAGCTTAAAGAAAAACACTTCAGTTTTTCTGGAAAAAAAAAAAAGTCTGTGGAAAATGGAAATTTTATACAAATGTTTCCAATCTGTTATCCTGAGGTAGTCTGTAAGAATTAAGTTACCACAGATGACTATGGTGAAGTCACATACTTTCTTTTATGACTGAATTAATGCAGGCAAACAAAGTTGATAGGACTGTTCCCACTTCTATCACCAGGTAAAGGTGTTACTTAATTTTCCAGGATTTTATATTTATTTTTGTTTTCCCATGGTATTTACTTCAACTTTAGGGAATATGAAATGTAAATAAAAGCCTATTTTTTTTTTAAGATTTTTATTTATTCATCTGACAGATAGAGAGACAGCGAGAGAGGAAACACAAGCAGGAGGAGTGGGAGAGGGAGAAGCAGGCTTCCCGCCGAGCAGGGAGCCCGATGCGGGGCTTGATCCCAGGACCCTGGGATCATGACCTGAGCCAAAGGCAGACGCTTAACGACTGAGCCACCCAGGCGCCCCAATAAAAGGCTATTTTTAAGAGTGGAAGAATGAATACCTAATAAATTTTTCACACATTTAAAAAAGATGTCGGGTGCTGCTTGTATTATGTTAGGTTATTAATTTTAATTAGTACAAAGATAAACATTTTGCAACTTAAAATCTTATAGAGATAATAAAAATATAAAATGATAGTTTCAGGTTCTTAGTATGTTAAAATGATCATACATGTGATATAATATATCATTCCTTTATTGAAATCATGTCTTCATATGCTTCATATATGCTATAAATAAGCCATTTGTCATGTACTTATCTCATGAGATATGGTGTTTTCTGGACTTAGCAAACATTCTGTATGTCTCATTCCCCTAGCACACTAGAGAGAAGGATAATAGCCAGGATTTAAGACCATGTTATATTATACTATGCTATGTTTTGTACTGAAGGCTATGAAGGATTTCTAGCAGTAAAGCTAGTCAATTAATCCTTTAGAAACAACATTCTGATAGCAGGATGAAGGATGAGTTGGAGAAGGGGTAGTATTTCAATTCTGGGAAGCAATTAAAAGGATAATGTACCAATCTAGGAAAGAAGTAGCACAGACTTGATCTTTAATAGTAAGAAGTGTGGAGGGAGATTTGAGAAAGAATAAGAAGAAAAAACTGATAGGATTTGGTGAATAGACTGGGAGAATGAAAAAGAGTGAGTTTAGTTTTACTGGATTAAGGGATCCTATGGACTAAAGCTTCATTTACTGAGATGGGGAATGCATGAGGAGGAAGAACGATGTGAAAGAGGGTAAGAGTTTTCCTTTAGCTATGTTAGCTTGAAATGTCTGTAGTATATCTAAATGTAAATGTTTTGTAAACTGTTAAGTATATCAGACTACAAATAGACTGAGATAGAAATTTAGTTTCAGTTATTATTTATATATGCTTATTAAATCACAACAGAAATGTACACACAGCTATTTTTTGGAAGAGAAAAAAAGATGACTGAGGTCAAACTCTGTGAGGGTTAACATTTAAGGAATGTATAGCAGACTAAGAATCCGTAAAAATGATTTTTAAAAAGTGATCACAAGGTAGTGTATAAAAGATGGGATTTGACTTCCAATAAATCAAAGGAAGAGAGTGTTTCTTTTCATGTTCCCATTCCTTTTTTTTTTAAACATTTTATTTATTTATTTGGGAGAAAACTAGCAGGGGGAAGCGGTAGAAGGAGAGAGAGAGAGAGAGAGAAAGAGAAGCAGACTCCCTGGAGGGAGCCCGATGCGGAGCTTGATCCCAGGACCTTGGCATCATGACCTGAGCTGAAGGCCGATGCTTATATAACTGAGCCACCCAGGCACCCCTCAACTTCTCATTCCTAACATTTAGTATTTTACTTGATACATTAAAAGTTCATTATATGTCTTTAAAGAAGAAATCTAGCTTCCATAGTCAGGTCTTATTCAATGGAAGTTTCCTATGAGGTATATGGGGACAGGGAATGAATTAGCATTTGCAACGACATAAAGATAATTCTACAGATTAGACTCATGGCTGACTAATAAAAGTCAGAGGAAGTAAAATGCAAGCATTAAACACATTCTGCCTCTGTATGTGCAATCATACAGGATACTCCAGATAAGATATTTGAATGATGGGGCGCCTGGGTGGCTCAGTTGGTTAAGCGACTGCCTTTGGCTCAGGTCATGATCCTGGAATCCCTGGATGGAGTCCCACATCGGGCTCCCTGCTTGGCAGGGAGTCTGCTTCTCCCTCTGACCCCCTCGACCCTCCCCCTCTCATGTGCTCTCTCTCTCACTCTCTCTCTCTCTCAAATAAATAAATAAAATCTTAAAAAAAAAAGATATTTGAATGATGGATTTGCAGCAATCTCTGTGAAGCTGTTGGAAAAATGCCATGAATGAGACTAAATGTACTGAAAGCACTTCCTGTTTATCAATAGCTGTGTGTATATTTATCCTGCCTGAATTCAAACAAGAACCCTAAATTTAGATCCTGTTAATCACAATTAAAAGAAGAAAATAGGGACTCCTGGGTGGCTCAGTCTGTTAAGCGTCTGCCTTTGGCTCAGGTCATGATCCCAGGGTCCTGGAATCAAGTCTTGTATAGGACTCCTTGCTCCGCAGGTGTTCCTGCTTCTCCCTCTGCCTGCCGCTCCTCCTGCTTGTGCTTTCTCTCTGACAAATAAATAAATAAAATCTTGAAGAAGAAGAGGAAGAAGGAGGAGGAGGAGGAGGAGAAAACAGATAAGAAACAAAATGCAGAGATTAAATATATCAGGTGTGTAGGCCAGAATTCAAATACAGATTCTAATACTTCCTAATTATTTGATTTGGGGTATTTTATCCTCATGGAGTTCAATTTACTCATCTACAAATGTGAATGTTAGTGGTATCTACATCACAGACACGAAGAAAGAAAAAGAAAATATTTGTAAAATACCTTACACAAAGCATGGCACATGTAAGCACTCAAAAAAGAGTAAGATATACCAATAATTAGAGACACACTAGAGAAGAGTATAACAATCTCAGATAGGAAGGTATTAACTTGATGCTGGTCAATTAATTTTTATGGGAACTGGTTATCTTTAAATAAACCTATACATTTTATAAAAATAGAATGGAGAAAACTAGGGGGGGTTAAAACATTTTGATAAAAATTATTTTTAAAATTATTTTATTAAATTAATTTATTTTATCTAAATAATCGGAGTTAGAAAACATGGAAGTAAAAAACTGAGTTAGATATTCAGGGAAGATTGGTCAGAACCCATTTGTAAAAAGATACAGGGGAACAATGCCTTTCATGGAAGTTCTAGTTCTTAAGAGGAAAAATGAATGTAGTTGAAGCCAAGGAAAAAACTAGTGATTACAGGGCGCCTGGGTGGCTCAGTTGGTTAAGCGACTGCCTTCGGCTCAGGTCATGATCCTGGAGTCCCTGGATCGAGTCCTGCATCAGACTCCCTGCTCAGCGGGGAGCCTGCTTCTGCCTCTGATCCTCCCCCCTCTCATGTGCTCTCTCTCTCTCTCATTCTCTCTGTCTTAAATAAATAAAATCTTTTAAAAAAACTAGTGATTACACATAGAAAATTACTCTTTTTCTCCAGGGATGTAGTAGTAGCAAAACCCAGAAAGGTTTAACCCTAGCACTCCAAGAAAAGGTAATAATGACATAAGCCAGTGTGTGAAAGCAAAACTATCTAATGAAGAAAGAGGGAACAAACAAACGAAACCTAAAATAACCTGGAAGAGTTGAAATGACATGCATATAACCCAACATACCGTATAATCTTGAGATTGTGAACTTGGAAATAAATTCATCTAAATATTCATTGTTTGAAATTGGAGATTTCTTCATACAGCTGTAAAAAGTGGAATGTACCTGCCTGACATGTTATAGCTATTGTGAAAAGGTGAGGGAAGTTCAGAGTATGTTCCAAATGGTTTCAAAGGCAACCAAACTCTAGTCATCTGACAAATTTTCCTTGATTTTGACCAGAGATTTCATTTCTTACATTGCTAGCTAGTGTGCATTCAGGTTCATCATCTTGGCCTTTTTATATTAGCTGCCCTTGTAGTATCTTTATAGTTACCTGGTAGGTCCTCATACAGCCATACTGAGTTTAGAATGAAGAGACAATAGGTCACATTTTCCATGCCATTTTGATATTTTTGTTGCTTTATTCTAGTTCCACTTAAGATTGTGCCCTGTGAACAGGATCAATTTTTATTATGAGGTATAATATATAAAATTATGCTGCCTTTTCTTTTTATAGATCTTAGTAGCATTATTGCAATTCAGGGTAGAGTCAGTGTGCCATTTGTCGTTATAGTTTTAGGCCTCCCATATCTGTTTATCTCTTCATTACTACAGCTAACTTCTTGGTCAAAGCTTTTATAATCTTGAGTCTCAGTTATTACAGTCGTTTCTTACCTAATTTTTTTAATTCTAATTCACCCTACTCACAGGTATTTTTTCTTAAGCAAGTCTCCGTCTACTGCCCTCCCCCTAGCTAGCAACATTCTCCACTTTTCACAGATTTTCCTTTAGAAAACCTCCCCTCCACAGTAGTCAGACATGACATCTGTGTAAGCTTTACTTCTTGCCAAAAATATAAAGGTAGGCTCTGATTTTCTGAAGCTACCTATTGTATTTCATACCCTGTCTCCAATGATGGGCTTAAGAATGAATACATAACACAGTAGGAAACAATGAAGTGTCAGGAGTTTTTAGAGCTTCTGGAGAAAAAAAAAATGTTTCTTTTCTCCTTGCAGGGAAGTGAAAGAAATATAATTTTTCTTACTGTGGACATTACAGTGAGTGTGTGAGGTCTGAAACCATTGCAGCCATTTTTTTTTTTTTTTTTTTAAATCAGGGGCACTAATTTTAGGATGAAACTGACGTGTTAGAGTGAGTAGAGCCAAGGATGGAGCTTTGATTGATATAACACACTCCCGATGATGCCACGATTAAAGCCAATCCTACCTCTGATCCTTGCAATCACACAAGCCAATAAATTCCCTGTTTGGCTTAAACCAGTATTGACTTCCTGCCTTCCTTCCCTATCAAAAGCATTTTATCAGGGAGAAGATGTTTTTGTCAATCATATTACATCTAAAATTTTCCAATTCTGCTTTGAATTCTGTTTCTACTAAGATAGTTAACACTCAATATTCCAAAATTTGAACTTGGACTACTACCTAGTAATTCATGTTTCTCTTGAATTTTTAGCAAAATATTAAACCTACCTAGGATCAATATTGTCATATCAAAACCTTACGGGAGAGGTTGACAAAATGGTTTTTATTCTAATAGCTAATTAATCCCTGGTGAAAAAGTTAACTCAGTCCTGATATTTATTTGACAGACTTGTCATATTTCTTTTTGTTGGCAATGCCATTTTTTCAGTTTTATTGAGATGTACTTGATATATAACATTGTATGAGTTTAGGGTACACTGCATACAGATTTGATATATGTATATAGTATGAAATGACTATCACTATGAGCTTAATTAACATCCATCATCTCACATGGTTACATTTCTTTATGTGAGGAGAACTTTTAAGAGTTACTGTGTTAGAAACTTTCAAATATCCAATAGAGTATCTTTAGCTATCGTCACAATTCTGTACATTACATCCCCCAAATTTTTTATCTTGTAACCAAAGTTTGTAACTTTTGGTTGCCTTTATTTACCCTTCTCACCTCTAGCAACAACCAATCTGTTCTCTGTTTCTATAAGTTCAGGGTTTTTTTGTTTTGTTTTTAGATTGTATTTATAAGTGAAAACATACTGTATTTGTCTTTCTCTTTCTGATTTATTTCACTTAGTATAATGACCTCAGGTTTCATCCATTTTGTCACAAATGGCAGAGAGAGAGAGAGAAAGAGAGAGAGCAAATTTTCTTGTTCCATTTATGCATCAGTGGACACTTAGGTTGTTTGCATGCCTTGGCTATTGTAAATAATGCTGTAATGAACATAGGGGTACATACATCTCTTCGAGATACTGATTTTGTTTCCTTATGATATATTCCCAGAAGTGGAATTACTGGATCATATGGTATTTCTATTTTTAATGTTTGAGGAATCTCTACACTGTTTTCCATAGTGGATGCACCTATTTACATTCCCATCAACAGTGTACAAGTGTTCCCTTTTCTCCACATCCTCACCAGTACTTGTTATCTCTGCCTTTTTAATAATAGTCATTCTAACTGGTGTAAGATAATGCTTCACTGTGGTTATGATTTGTATTTCCTTGATGATTAGTAATGTTGAGTACCTTTTCATGTATCTGTTGCTTATTTGCATGTGTTCTTTGGGAAAAAATGTTATCTAGGCTTTTTGTCCTTTTTTTTTTTTTTTACTTTTTTTAGTTTTTATTTTAATTCTAATTAGTTAACATACAGTGTTATCTTAATTTCAGGTGTACAATATAGTGATTCAACAATTCCATAGATCACCAGAAGCTCATCACAACAAGTGCATTCCTTAATCCCCATCACCTATTTAACACATAAACCCATCCCATTCCCCTCTGGTAACCATCAGATTTGTCAATCTAATAAAGAGTCTGTTTTTTTATTTGCCTCCTCTCTCCCCCCAACCTTCCCCTTTCCTCAACTGTTTTGTTTCTTAAATGCCACCTATGAGTGAAATCATATGGCATTTGCTTTCTCTGACAGACTTATTCTGCTTAGCATTTTACTCTCTAGCTTCATCCATGTCCTTGCAAATGGCAAGATTTCATTCTTTTTTATGGCTGAATAACATTGCAGTGTGTGTGTGTGTGTGTGTGTGTGTGTGTGTGTGTGACACCTTCTTTATCCATTCATCAATCGGGGACACTTGGGCTCCTTCCACATCTTGGCTGCAGTAAACATTGGGGTACATGTATCTCTTTGAATTAGTCTTTTTGTATTCTTTGGGTAAATACCCAGCAGTGCAATTGCTGGTTCATGGAATCTTCTATTTTTAACTTTTTTTTTAAAGATTTCATTTATTTATTTGACAGAGAGAGACCGTGAGAAAGGGAACCCAAATGGGAGAGTGGGAGAGGGACAAGCAGGCTTCCCGTGGAGCAGGGAGCCCGATGCAGGGCTCAATCCCAGGACCCTGGGATCATGACCTGAGCTGAAGGCAGACGCTTAACGACTGAGCCACCCAGGCGCCCCTATTTTTAACTTTTTGAGGAAACTCCATACTGTCTTCCAATATGGCTGCACCAGTTTTCATTGCCACCAACAGTGCACAAGGGTGCCTTTTCCTCCACATATTTGTTAACACATTGTGTTTCTTGTGTTGTTGATTTTAGCCATTCTGACAGGTGTAAGATGATATAATATTGTAATTTTGATTTGCATTTCCCTGATAATAACTGATGATGAACATCTTTTCATGAGTCTGTTGGCCACATGGATGTCTTCTTTTTTTTTTAATTTTTTTATTGTTATATTAATCACCATACATTACATCACTAGTTTTTGATGTAGTGTTCCATGATTCATTGTTTGCATATAACACCCAGTGCTCCATGAAGAACGTGTCCTCTTTAATACCCATCACCAAGTAAAGCCATTCTCCCACCCTCCTCCCCTCTAGAACCCTCAGTTTGTTTTTCAGAGTCCATCATCTCTCATAGTTCATCTCCCCCTCCGATTTCCCCCCCTTCATTCTTCCCCTACTGCAATCTTCTTTTTTTTTTTTCTTAACATATAATGTATTATTTGTTTCAGAGGTACAGATCTGTGATTCAACAGTCTTACACAATTCACAGCACTCACCATAGCACATACCCTCCCCAGTGTCTATCACCCAGCCATCCCATCCCTCCTACCACACCCCCCACTCCAGCAACCCTCAGTTTGTTTCCTGAGATTAAGAATTCCTCATATCAGTGAGATCATATGATACATGTCTTTCTCAGATTGACTTATTTCGCTCAGCATAATACCCTCCAGTTCCATCCACGTCGTTGCAAATGGCAAGATCTCATTCCTTTGATGGCTGCATAATATTCCATTGTATATATATACCACTTCTTTTTTATCCATTCTTCTGTCAATGGACATCTTGGCTCTTTCCCCAGTTTGGCTATTGTGGACATTGCTGCTATAAACATCAGGGTGCACGTATCCCTTTGTATCACTACATTTGTATTTTTGGGGTAAATACCCAGTAGTGCAATTGCTGGATTGTAGGGTAGCTCTATCTTCAACTTTTTGAGGAACCTCCATACAGTTTTCCAGAGTGGCTGCACCAGCTTGCATTCCCACCAACAGTGTAGGACGGTTCCCCTTTCTCCGCATCCCCGCCAACATCTGTCGTTTCCTGACTTGTTAATTTTAGCCATTCTGACTGGTGTGAAGTGGTATCTCATTGAGGTTTTGATTTGGATCTCCCTGATGCAGAGCAATGTTGAGCACTTTTTCATGTGTCTGTAGGCCATTTGGATGTCTTTGGAAAAATGTCTGTTCATGTCTTCTGCCCATTTCTTGATTGGATTCTTTGTTCTTTGGGTGTTGAGTTTGATAAGTTCTTTATAGATTTTGGATACTAGCCCTTTATCTGATATGTCATTTGCAAATATCTTCTCCCATTCTGTCGGTTGTCTTTGGTTTTGTTGACTGTTTCTTTTGCTGTGCAAAAGCTTCTTATCTTGATGAAGTCCCAATAACTCATTTTTGCTTTTGTTTCTGTTGCCTTTGGCAATGTTTCTAGGAAGAAGTTGCTTCAGTTGAGGTCAAAGAGGTTGCTGCCTGTGTTCTCCTTTAGGATTTTGATGGACTCCTGTCTCACATTGAGGTCTTTCAACCATTTGGAGTCTATTTTTGTGTGTGGTGTAAGGAAATGGTCCAGTTTCATTCTTCTGCATGTGGCTATCCAATTTTCCCATCACCATTTGTTGAAGAGACTGTCTTTTTACCATTGGACATTCTTTCCTGCTTTGTCAAAGGTTAGTTGACTGTAGAGTTGAGGGTCCATTTCTGGGCTCTCTATTCTGTTCCATTGATCTATGTTCTGTTTTTATGACAGTACCATACTGTCTTGATGATGAAAGCTTTGTAATAGAGCTGGAAGTCTGGAATTTTGATGCCACCAGCTTTGCTTTTCTCTTTCAACATTCCTCTGGACATTCGCTCTCTTTTCTGGTTCCATACAAATTTTAGGATTATTTGTTCCATTTCTTTGAAAAAAGTGGATGGTATTTTGATGGGGATTGCATTGAATGTGTAGATTGCTCTAGGTAGCCTTGACATCTTCACAATATTTGTTCTTCCAATCCATGAGCATGGAACGTTTTTCCATTTCTTTGTGTCTTCCTCAATTTCTTTCATGAGTAGTTTATAGTTTTCTGAGTACAGATCCTTTGCCTCTTTGGTTAGATTTATTCCTAGGTATCTTATGGTTTGGGGTGCAATTGTAAATGGGATCAAATCCTTATTTCTCTTTCTTCTGTCTTGTTGTTGGTGTATAGGAATGCCACTGACTTCTGTGCATTGATTTTATATCCTGCCACTTGACTGAATTCCTGTATGAGTTCTAGCAGTTTGGGGGTGGAGTCTTTGGGGTTTTCCACATAAAGTATCATATCATCTGCAAAGAGTGAGAGTTTGACTTCTTCTTTGCCGATTTGGATGCCTTTGATTTCTTTTTGTTGTCTGATTGCTGTGGCTAGGACTTCCAATACTATGTTGAATAGCAGTGGTGATAGTGGACATCCCTGCCACATTCCTGACCTTAGGGGGAAAGCTCTCCGTTTTTCCCCATTGAGAATGATATTTGCTGTAGGTTTTTCATAGATGGCTTTTATGATATTGAGGTATGTACCCTCTATGCCTATACTCTGAAGAGTTTTGATCAAGAAAGGATGCTGTACTTTGTCAAATGCTTTTTCTGCATCTATTGAGAGGATCATATGATTCTTGTTCTTTCTTTTGTTAATGTATTGTATCACGTTGATTGATTTGCAGATGTTGAACCAACCTTGCAGCCCAGGGATAAATCCGACTTGGTCGTGGTGAATAATCCTTTTAATGTACTGTTGGATCCTATTGGCTAGTATTTTGGTGAGAACTTTTGCATCCATGTTCATCAAGGATATTGGTCTGTAATTCTCCTTTTTGATGGGGTCTTTGTCTGGTTTTGGGATCAAGGTAATGCTGGCCTCATAAAATGAGTTTGGAAGTTTTCCTTCCATTTCTGTTTTTTGGAACAGTTGCAGAAGAATAGGTATTTATTCTTCTTGAAATGTTTGGTAGAATTCCCCTGGGAAGCCATCTGGCCCTGGGCTTTTGTTTTTGGGGAGATTTTTGATGACTGCTTCAATTTCCTTAGTGGTTATAGGTCTGTTCAGGTTTTCTATTCCATCCTGGTTCAGTTTTGGTAGTTGATACATCTCTAGGAATGCATCCATCTCTTCCAGGTTATCTAATTTGCTGGCATAGTGTTGCTCATAATATGTTCTTATGATTGTTTGTATTTCTTTGGTGTTGGTTGTGGTCTCTCCTCTTTCATTCATGATTTTGTTGATTTGGGTTATTTCTCTTCTCTTTTTGATCAGTCTGGCCAGGGGTTTATCAATCTTGTTAATTCTTTCAAAGAACCAGCTCCTAGTTTCGTTGATCTGTTCTACTGTTCTTTTGGTTTCTATTTCATTGATTTCTGCTCTGATCTTTATGATTTCTCTTCTCCTGCTGGGTTTAGGCTTTCTTTGCTGTTCTTTCTCCAGCTCCTTTAGGTGTAGGCTTAGGTTGTGTACTTGAGACCTTTCTTGTTTCTTGAAAAAGGCTTGTATTGCTATATACTTGCCTCTTAGGACTGCTTTTGCTGCATCCCAAAGATTTTGAATAGTTGTGTTTTCATTTTCATTGGTTTCCATGAATTTTTTAAGTTCTTCTTTAATTTCCTGGTGGACCCTTTCATTCTTTAGTAGGATGCTCTTTAGCCTCCATGTATTTGAGTTCTTTCCGACTTTCCTCTTGTGATTGAGTTCAAGTTTCAAAGCATTGTGGTCTGAAAATAGGCAGGGAATGATCCCAATCTTTTGGTACCAGTTGAGACCTGATTTATGACCCAGGATGTTATCAATTCTGGAGAATGTTCCATGGGCACTAGATAAGAATGTGTATTCCATTGCTTGGGATGGACACATGGATGTCTTCTTTGGAGAAATATTTATTCTTGTATTCTGCCCATTTTTAAGCTGGATTATTTGTTTTTTGAGGTATTGAATGTTATAATATTTTTATATAATTTCAATACTAATTTTTTATCAGATATGTCATTTGCAAATATCTTCTCCCATTCCATGGGTTACACATTATAATTTTTTTTAAGATTTTATTTATTTATTTGACAGAGAGAGAGACAGCTAGAGAGGGAACAGAAGCAGGGGGAGTGGGAGAGGGAGAAGCAGGCTTCCCGCCGAGCAGGGAGCCCGATGCGGGGCTCGAACCCAGGACCCTGGAATCATGACCTGAGCCAAAGGCAGGTGCTTAATGACTGAGCCACACAGGAGCCCCTAGTTTTTTTTTTTTTTTTTAATTGTTTCCTTTGTTGTGCAGAAGCTTTCCATTTTGATATAGCCCCAATAGTTTATTTTTGCTTTTGTTTCCCCTGCCTCAGGAGACCTATCTAGAGAAAAGTTGCTATGGCTGATGTCAGAGAAGTTACTACCTGTACTCTCTTAAAGGATTTGTATGATTTCAATCTCACATTTAGGTTTTTAATCCATTTTGAATTTATGTTTGTGTATGGTATAAGAAAGTGGTCCAGTTCCTTTCTTTTGCATGTAGCTGTCCAGTTTACTGTCTTTTTCCCATTGGATAGTCTTTCCTGTTTTGTCTGTCAAAGATTAATTGACCATATAGTTATGTCTTTATTTCTGGGTTTTCTATTTTGTTCTATTGATCTGTGTGTATATTTTTGTGCCAGTACCATATGTCTTGATCACTACAGCTTTGTAATATAACTTGAGGACTGGGATTGTGATACCTCCAGCTTCACTTTCATTTTTTAAGATGCTTTCACTCATTTGTAGTTCCATACAAATTTTAGAATTGTTTTTCTAATTCTGTGGAAAATGCTGTTGGTATTTTGATGGGGATTGCATTACATGTGTAGACCACTTAAGGTAGTATAAACATTTTAAAAATATTCTTCCAATCCATAAGCATGGAATGTCTTTTCATTTCTTTGTGTCATCTTCAATTTCTTTCATCTGTTTTATGAAACTATAAAGTTTTCAGAGTATAGTCTTTCACCTCTTTGGTTAGGTTTATTCTAGGTATCTTATTGTTTTTGGTGCAATTGTAAATGGGGTTGATTCTTTGATTTCTCGTTCTGCTGCCTCATTATTAATGTGTGGAAACAAATTTCTGTACACCTATTTTGTATCTTGCAAATTTACTGAATTCATGTATCAGTTCTAGCAGTTTTGGGGAGGCATCTTTGGGGTTTTTTATATATATAGCACCATGTTATCTGCAAATACTGAAAGTTTGACTTCATCCTTACCAATCTGGATGCCTTTTATTTCTTTCTGTTGTCTGATTGCTATGGCTAGGACTTCCAGTACTATGTTGAAAAAAAAAAACAAAAAAAACACAACATTTGAACATGTTGTTCCTGATCTTAGAGGAATGGTTCTCTGTTTTTCCCCATTGAGAATGATGTTTTCATAAATGGCCTTCATTATGTTGAGGTATGTTCCCTCAAAACCTAATTTTTGAGGTTTTTACCATGAATGGATGTTGCTTTGTCAAATGCTATTTTGCATCTATTGAAATGATCATATGGTTTTTATCCTTTCTCTTATTGATGTGCTGTAACACTGATTCATTAGTAAATATTGAACCACCTTTCCAACCCAGGAATAATCCCACTTGATCATGGTGAATAAATTTTTAATGGATTGTTGAATTCAGTTTGCTAGTATTTTGTTGAGAATTTTTGCATTCATGTTTATTGGGAATATTGGCCTGTAGCTCTCTTTTTTAGAGAAGTCTTTATCTGGTTTTGATATCAGGTTAATGTTGGCCTAATAGAGTGAATTTGGAAGTTTTCCTTCCTGTTCTATTGTTTGGAATAGTTTCACAAGAATAGTAGTAACTCTTCTTTAAATATTTGATAGATTTCACCTGTGAAGCCATCTAATCCTGGACTTTTGTTTGTTGGGAGTTTTTTAAATTACAGATTCAATTTCTTTGCTGGTTATCAGTCTGTTTAAATTTTCTATTTCTTCCTATTTTAGTTTTGGTAGATTATATGTTTCTAGGAATTTATCAATTTCTTCCAGGTTGTTCAATTTGTTAGCATATGGTTTTCCATAATATTCTTTTATAATCCTTTGTATTTATTTTTTTAAGGATTTTATTTATTTATTTTAGAGAGAGAGTGAGAACCCATGATTAAGGAGAGGGACAGAGGGGGAGGGAGAGGGACAAGCAGACTCCATGCTGAGCATAAAGCCAAACAGGGAGCTTTATCTCACCACTGTGAGATCATAACTTGAGCAGAAACCAAGAGCCAGACACTCAACTAGCTGAGCCACCCAGGTACCTCAATAATCCATTGTATTTCTGTGGTGTTGGTTGTTATTTCTCCTCTCATTTGATATTTTATTGATTTGAGTCCATTCTTTATTTTTCTTTATAAGTCTGGTTAGAAGTTCATCAATTTTATTGATTTTTCAAAGAACCAGCTTCTGGTTTTATTCATCTGTTCTATTGTTTCTGTTGTTGTTGTTATTTTAGTTTTTATATCATTGATTTCTGCTCTAATCTTTATTATTTTCTTTCTTGTGCTGGTTTTAGGTTTTGTTTGTTTTTCTAGTTTCTTTAGGTGTAAGATTTGGTTGTTTATTTGAAAGTCTTCTTACTTTTCAAGGTAGGCCTGTGTTACTATAAACTTCCCTCTTAGGACTGCTTTTGCTGAATCCCAAATGTTTTGGACCCTTGTGTTTTCATTTTCATTTGTTTCTATGTACTTTCTAAATTTC
This sequence comes from Mirounga angustirostris, assembly GCF_029215605.1. NCBI lineage: Eukaryota > Metazoa > Chordata > Mammalia > Carnivora > Phocidae > Mirounga > Mirounga angustirostris. Next base: position 77,462,375 of record NW_026991721.1, read on the forward strand.
TTATTGTATTTCCTGGTTGACGCACTCATTGTTTAATAACAATGTTATTTAACCTCCATGTATTTTGATCTTTCCAAATTTTTTCTTGTGGTTGACTTCTGGTTTCATAGCATTGTAGTCAGAAAAGATGCATGGTATGACTTTGATCTTCTTGAATTTGTTGAGACTTCTTTTGCCAGCTGTGACCTGTTCTGGAGAATGTTCCATGTGAACTTGAAAACAATATATATTCTGCTGTTTTAGGATGGGATGCTCTAAATATATCTGTTAAGTCCATCTGGTCCAGTATGTCATTCAAAGCCATTGCTTTCTTATTGATTTTCTGTTTAGATGATCTGTCCATTGATGTAAGTGGGGTGTTAAACTCCCCTACTAGTATTGTATTATTATTGCTTAGTTCCTTTGTGTTCATTATTAACTATTTCATGTGTTTGAGTGCTCCTATTTTGGGTGCATAAATATTTACAGTTGTATATCTTCTTGTTGTATTGTCCCCTTTATTATTATATAGTGTCCTTCTTTATCTCTTGTTATAATCTTTGTTTTAAAGTTTACTTTGTCTGATATAAGTATTGCTACTCCAGCTTTCTTTTGACATCCATTTGCATGATAAATGTTTGTCCATCCCCTCACTTTCAAACTGCAGGTGTCTTTAGGTCTAAAGTGAGTCTTTTATAGATAGCATATAGATGGAGCTTTTTTTGTTGTTGTTGTTGTTTTTAATCCATTCTGTCACTCTATGTCTTTTGGTTGGAGCTTTTAGTCCACTTATATTAAAAGTTATTTTTGAAAGCTATGTATTTTTTTTTGTCATTTTATTATTCATTTTGTGGTTGTTTCTGAAGATTTTCTCTGCTCCTTTCTTATCTTTCTCCCTTTCATGTTGATTTTCTTTAGTGATATATTTGGATTTCTTTCTCTTTATTCTTTGCTTATTTATTGTGTTTTTTTATATATGGTTGCTATTATGTTTCTATATAACTTCTTCTGCATATAGCAGTCTACATTAAGTTGATGATCATTTAAGTTTGAAACCATTCTTTACTCCTCTCTTCCCCAAGTTTTGGGTATAAGTGTTATCTCTTACATCCTTCTCTTTTGTGAGTTCCTTGAGTAAGTTTTTACAGAAATATTCATTTTTACTGCTTTTATGTTTCCTAAATTTTTACTGTGACTTTTGCTCTCTCTTTTCCGAAGAGTCCCCTTTAACATTACTTATAGGGCTGGTTTATTGATCATGAACTCCTTCCTTTCTTGTTTGTCTGGGAAACTCTTTATCTCTCCTTCTATCCTGAATGATAGCCTTGTTAGATAGAGTATTCTTGGCTGCAGGTTTTTCCCATTCAGCACTTTGAATATATTGTTTCTGGTTTAGAAAGTTTCTGGTGAGAAATCCTCTGCTAGTCTTATAGGTTTTCCCTTGTAAGTTGCTGTCTTCTTTGTTTTACTGCTTTTATTTATTTATTTTTTCTTTATCACTGTATTTTGCTAATTTAATTACAACATGTTTTGGCATGAATCAGCTTTTGTTGATTTTTATGGGAGTTCTCTGTGCCTCCTGTGTCTGGATATCTGTTTCCTTCCCACAGATTAGGGAAGTTTTCAGCTATTATCTCTTCAAATAAATGTTCTTCCCCCTTTTCTCTCTTCTTCTGGGACTCCTATAATGCAAATGTTACTACATTTGATGGAACCACTGAGTTCCCTAAGTCTATTATAGTTTTGCATCATTCTTTTTTCTCTTTTGTTCAGTTTGCTTACTTTTCATTACTGTCTTCTAAGTCATTTATTCATTCCTTTGCTTCTTCCAGGCTGCTGTTCATTCCATCAAATGTGTTTCTCATTTCATTTTTTGATCCCTTTAGTTCTGCCATCATATTCCTTGTCTCTGTGTGTAAGGGTCTCATTCATATATTCATTCTTTTCTCAAGTCCAGTTAGTATCCTTATGATCATTACTTTAAATTCCCTGTCAGGAATGTAACTTATATCAGTTTCACTTAGATCTCTTGCCATGGCCTTGTTCTGTTTTTTCACTGGGGATAAATTTCTTTCTTCTCATTTTGTTTAAGTCTCTGTCCCTGTTTCTACATGTTAAGGAAGTCAGCTATGTCTCTTGTTCTTGAGGATAATGACCTTATGAAAAAGAGGTCCTCTATTGCACTGCCATATAGTTCCCTGTTCCTCAGGGGCTGGCACTTCTGAGAGTGTCTCCCATGTGTGCTGCATGTGCTCTGCTGTTGTGTCCTGTCCACTTTATCCTCCAGGACAGTGATCTTAAAGAGGCTCTCTTTGCCTGTTGTGGGCAGTGTTTGGTCCCTGGCCTGAATGTGCACCTTTTATCTAGGTGTGCTCTAGTCTGTCCGTGAAAAGAGACCTGTTGCCACTGATGCCAGAACTGAGGCTCTACAAAACTCCCAGGTTGGGAGACATGGTGTGGGCTGGTCTTCTGGGGGATGGAGCCTGCCATGCTGGGACTGAGACAAGTATAACTGGGAACGGCAGTTCTACCTAAGTGTGGGAGGCAGGGCTTGGTGTAAGCAAATTAGGTAGGGAGTGTCTGTGCTTTGCTGGTTCCCACAGCTTTGCTTTCATTGATATATCCCAAATATCATTGCCAACACCAATGTCAAGGATTTTGTCTCCACGTTTTCTTCTAAGTATCAGAAGCATTTCTATATACTACAATAAATTATCTGAAAAAGGAATAAATAAAATAAGAGCATTTACACTAGTATCAAAAACAATAAAATACTTATGAATAAATTTAACCAGGAAGGTTAAAAATCTGCATACAGATACTATAAGATTTTGATGACAAGAATTGGAGAAGACACAAATAAATGGAAAATTACCTGATGATCATGGATTGAAAGAATTAATATTGTTAAAATATCCATACTACACAAAGTCATCTATAGATTAAATGCAATCTCTATTAAGATAAAAAACAAAAAAAAGAAAGAAAAAAAGTCTTTGTGACCTAATGTCCTCACGGAGTTGAAGAACAGTATTTTGTGTGTGTGTGTGTGTGTGTGTGTGTGTGAAATTCAGAGATGAGAGTAGCATTACTGGATAAGTTTATTAATGTATCTGAAGGCCAAACTGACATAAAAAAATCAGAGAGATCTTTGATCTTATATCAAAAGTTTGACTATGTTTGTATCAAAAGCAGTTGTAGTAAGCTGAAGCATATACACATATGCATTAACCTCCGTTTTAAGTCACTCAATTAATACTGGCGGTACCTTCTTAAAAAGTATTTAAAAAGTAACATGCTCAATGTAATTAAAGATAAATAAATGAAGTGACCTAAAGAGTTTAAAATGGAAAAAGAAAATCCCTTTTTTCACAACTTTTATTTTTAATTTCCAGATCCTTCGAATTTTTTTCAGGAAATTGCTTATGCATACATGAAAGTATATACATATATGTTCTCTTTCTCTCTTTCAGTATTTCTCTCACTAAATCTTTCTTTCTTTCTTTCCTTTGTTTCATAGAAATTCTGTAAGAAACTTGCTATAAGAATATATTTGGGATAGTATCTGTATCAATGCATACCATTATTTTTAATGTTTACCTAGTATTCTGTTTTTTTTTCAAGATTTTATTTATTTTGACAGATAGAGAGACACAGCGAGAGAGGGAACACAAGCAGGGGGAGTGGGAGAGGGAGAAGCAGGCTTCCTGCTGAGCAGAGAGCCTGATGTGGGGCTCGATCCCAGGGTCCTGGGATCATGACTTGAGCAGAAGGCCACCCAGGTGCCCCTACCTAGTATTCTGTAGTATATAAGTACCACAGCTTATTTATTATTTATTTAAGCATATTTTTGTTATTTCCAGAATTGTATTCATATCAACATAATATCAATGAATAATTCCCATTGACAAGTGTCTTTTACACTTACGCTACTCTATTTTTGTGTAGATTACAGAGTTGAAATTGTCATAAGTGTGTTCATTTAAATGTTTTAAACATTAACAAATTCTCACCAAAATGTTGCATAAATGTATAATTATAGCAAAGTCATATTATACTACCTTTTCTCTACATGCTAATCTGTGCGTTTTGGAGGAAGAAGACTTCAGAGATTTTTGTGTACCATTAAAATGTCTTATATACATATGCATTTTATATGTGTATGCATAATATACTATATCCTCCATATTTGTGTGCATGTGTTTGTGTGTATGTATACACACATGTGAATACACTATACACATACACACGCACACATACACACTGTTTTCCTATGGTGTTCATAGATTTTAAAGTAGAAGTTCCCTCTTGAATCTATTATTTAGCTGGATTATAATTGGAGCACTCGGTGACAAGCTTCTCCTCAGCAATTTGCTTTTTGAGTAATGATTGTTCTCCTGTTCCTTCATGAAATGAATGAGGTCCAGGTCAAGTCAATTATGAAGGGGGGAAACATAGAAATTAATGCAAATTACTCAGAATTAGTTTAAATAACCCTAGATTTGTTTAACTAACACTTAATTTAAAAAAAATCCTTGAAGTCTTACTTCCTGAATGAGTCCTTTTCCAACTAAGCAAAACTGAAATGTAGATGCAACCTTCTAGAAACCACTGACACAGCAATACTTTCTCCTGGCATCTAAAAAAACACTGCAGTTGCAAAATAACTGATTTGCATCTTCAACAGCAAGGGGACTCATTCTTAGATCAACAAAAATTTCTGAATTTTATACGAAGGTTAAAGGTATTCTTATTACCAAGAGAATCAGTAATTCAATCACTATTTAATCATCCCCTTGGCAAGCATTTTTAGTGTGTTATTCCTGGGAGAGTGCTATCATCCTTCCTTTGAAATAAGGTCCACCTATCTCTGGGTCTTTGACTTTGGATATCTTATTCATGTTCTCAGAGATAAGACCCTCATCTATATATCAGTATATATCAAAAAAAACTAAGTGTCTGATGAATAGGCATTTAGTAATTATTCTATCTCTTCCTTTATATCCCTCATCAGTGTAAATGATTGTCCTGATAATTTGCTCTTTAGTCAAAGATCCCAGGGATCCCTGCTTTAGAAGTATCCATACATACAATATCGAGAGGTATTCTGAAATTGCCCATTCATATTTTAATCTACAAACTGCACATGCAACTACTCTTCCCAGTTTGTAACATTATGCTACCTCAACACTTTTTTTTTTTTAAGATTTTATTTATTTATCGAGAGAGAGAGACAGAGGCAGGCAGAGGGAGAAGCAGGCTCCCCGCTGAGCAAGGAGCCCGATGTGGGACTCGATCCCAGGAACCTGGGATCATGACCTGAGCCAAAGGCAGGCAGACGCTTAACCAACTGAGCCACCCAGGTGTCCCGCTACCTCAACACTTTAATCTTGCTTCTATACTTCTATATATACAACAGGAGATCCAATTATATTTTGCTGTCCATTGTTAACAACCAAGTTTGATAGTTTTCATAAACAATCTATGTCCTAGAGAGTGAAAAATGGTACACGCTGTAATGTTCTTAATTTTACCTCATTTTTATTTCTTTAGAACTCTGCTTTTTAAAAAATATTGCCATTCTTTTCCTGTATTCCTACCAATTATTTCTCTTAAGCAAAAGTATGATTCTGCCTTGGGTGTCTTATCTTCTTATCTTCTCAATCCATACACCTTCCTAGAGATGAACGAAGGATATATATATATATATCTCCAACTATATTTGCCAAAAGTACTTCAGGCTCATCTGTCCATTATTTAACGCATCATCTCCTTCTCTCCCAAACTGTTTCCTCGACCGTCAGTTCACATTTTAGTGAATGACACCAAAGTGCACTCTGATGGCAAACATGGGAAATTGGGAATCACCTTGCATTCCCTTTCTCTGATTTTTTTTTTATATTGAGAAATTATTTAACACTGTCAAGTTCACATCCCAAATAACTATTATCTATCCTATCCTCTCTGTCTTTACTTCTAGCACTTTATTTTCAAGTCCTCTTTATTTTTTACCTGGAATTTAGCAAACATGATTCTTGCCAGGATTATGATATTCATATTCCTTCATAATCTTTCCTCTGTATAAATCTCAATCTTTCTTCCCTCATACCTTTCACTGCCTCAATATATTTTATTATTCCATGCCTGCGGTGTTTGCACACAAAGTACTAGAACATGAGGAAAACCTGAATGCTGTCACCCCTTTGGTTTGCCAAAACTGGTTGATTCATTTTTATTCACTGCTATAAAAACATGAATATTTATTCCAAAAAAACACAATGATTTACCCAGGTAAAAGTAGGTTATTTTCTCGTTAAGGTTATGCTAGGATCCCCAGCCTCCAAAGCTCATGCCTGTCTTACACACCTAACAGCTATTCATCCTCCAAAGTTCAGTTCATACATAATCTAATCACATCCAGGAAGGCTTTCCAAGATTCTGGGAGTTTGAAATAAGACCCTCTTTTGATGTGTCCTAAGGCAGTATTAGTTATCACACAATTGTTGATTTGTCGTTCACCTTTGCTAAACTGCAAGCTACTAAAGATCTTTTATTTTGTTTTCTTCAGCCTCTACTAATACTGTGCCTGGCATATAATGGATAATTGATATATAGACAAACAAATAAATAGATCAAGATATACCCATATATATACTTTACTTAGTATAATCCATTTTAGTTAATAACTTCAATAAATATGAAATGAATTGAGTTAAATTAAATAATAAAAATGATTTGAATTATAATGGATTTGTAACAAAAGACTTAGTTTAATAGGATGATTTCTATGTTCCTTCTCTACATTCATTCTTTGCTTAATATTTATGTGTTAATTTCTATATTGGCTGTTTGGCTTACAAGTTTTTCTTCACAGACATTCTAGTTAATGGGTTTGATTATAAATCTGCATCAGTCAGGGGCTGATCAGATGTAGGATAATTTTAACACAAGCAAGCAACAAAGAGTTTTTTAAACAGATTTTTGTCACAACCTAATATTCTGATGAAAATTCTTAGCACTTAAAGGTTTAGAAAAGTGTTGTGTTTTTTTCCTCCCATGTGCTTCAAAAGCAATTAAAAGATGGTTGTATAATTGGGGACCCAGTAGCAATTCAGAAGTCTGCTTCGATATTTCTACTCTTTTGTTTTGTATGGAAGTCTCTATTTTGAATTGAACTTCTAATTTTAAGCAGGAAGTTCCTGTGAGATCAAATAAATTGTTGGGAAGGCATTACTCAAGCTCCAAATGAAAGATTGTCTGCTTTGTGATACTTTTCTTTGCTGACTCCGTAAAGTTAACCACTTATTGCTAGGGGTTTCTTTGACATTGAGGTTTGGATTATATGGGCGCCTGGGTGGCTCAGTTGGTTGAGAGATTGGATTATAGTTAGTTGCCTTTGATGTTGCTTTCCTTAATCAACCATGCACTCCTTGAGTGCAGGGAATACAGTTTATTGCTCTCAAAACTCTAAGTGAGAAAGGAAAGACGCAAAGAATGTAGGAAGCGAGGAAGGAGGCAACAACAAAAAAAGTAGTCTGAATATTTTTGCAGCCACTTAATATATTTTTATCTCAAATCCTATTTCTCCCTTACTGACTTCCGATTGGCTCTGTATCTACCAGGATAGCATCCTATCTGTACTTACTTGTATTCCAATAGTTCTCTATCTTCACATCCATTTTATCTCCCATTTACCTAAAGCAGTTCTGTGAACCAGCTGTTTGTAAGGAAGCAGTTGATTTGGTTAATTAAAGACTGGATAACTATTAGCTGTTTTTACATGGTATCCCTTTAAAGTTTTAATGTTTAAAAGAAAGACATGCTAACTCAAAGCATTGAATCTCATCTTAGTCTGTTCAAGCTGCGATAATAAAATACCATAGACTGTGTGGCTTATAAACAACAGAAACTTTTTGTTCACAGTTCTGGTGGCTAGAAGTCCAAGATCATGGTACCAGTATGGTCTAGTTCCGATGGGGACCCTCTTTTGCGTTGCAGATGGCCAGCTTCTCACTGTATCCTACATGGTCCAGAAGGGGCTAGGGAGATCTATAGAAGGACATTGAACCTTACCATGAAGGCTCTGCCCTCTTGACCCAATCATCTCCTAAAGGCCACACCTCCTGATACTATCACCTTGGGGATTAGAATTTCAATATATGAATTTGAGGGGTATAGCAGAACACAAACATTCAGAGCATAATAATCTCTGTAGAAATTAGCTGTGTAATTTTGGGATAAAGGGCTTTGTGATTATCAGTACCTCTCATGTCCCGCTCTGATTAATATTTTCAGAAGGGAGAAAGAATATGTTAACTAATTTCAGAAGTTAGTATTATGTGGAGAGAATAGAGTTTTGAGAGCTTAAGGGTTTTTTGTTTTGTTTTGTTTTAGTTTTTTCGGCATAACTTTTGAATAATTCACTCTGGTCATTTAAGCACTAGCCCCAAACAGAAAGCTGGCAGAAGTTTTCAATGCAGGATAAATCCAGATTTAGGGAGATTTTATGGGCCTCCTAGCTGCCTATCTGTTTCTGTATGTATTCAAGGCTTGGAGTCTGAAAGATAACACAATTATATGCTCCCCTTCACCCTAAATAATACAGACTTCCCAGTTTTGGGTTTTTTAAAAAAATATAATACCTTTACATTTCTTTAAGTCAGTGAAGTACTGGCGTCATTGCGTTGCTGAAAGATCTTTCTCTTCTCCCCAGTTAAAATTTTCTGAACCTAATCATCAAGGAGCCTTTTGCCAGTCTCATGGTTGTTGGTTCATAAATGGATGACACTCTCCAGTCCAAGGGCTAGCTAATCGCCAAGCCTGAATGCTGTGTGGGTTTACTGTGTGTTCTTTTTACTTTTCAAAGTCATAACAGATCAGGTACAATGGCTTCCGCTTCCACATTTGAGCTGCTTCACTAAACAGGAGGTAATCCCTCACCTTAGGCTATTGCATAATACATTCCAGCTTGTTGCACTGAGCATTTCTGACAGCCCTCATACTCATCATTCCTTGGTCAGCAAAGTAGTTTGGGAGCCTTGTTCAGGAGCTGGGCCAAAAATGAACATCCCCCAAATAAGTATTTAGATGTTTGTGAATGATTGTGTTTAAAGATGTCAGAATGCTCTCTTTGGATATGATGGCACAAGGTAGTTATTCTTCAATTTTCTTTCTTTTAAGATTTTATTTATTTTTGCAAGAGAGAGAGAGAAAGAGAGGGAATGAGTTGGGGGGAGGATCAAAGGGAGATGGAGAAGCAGACTCCCCACTGAGCTGGGAGCCCCGATGTGGGACTCAATCCCAAGACCCTGGGATCAAGACCTGAGCCAAAGGCAGACGCTTAACCAACAGCCATGCTGGTGCCCTATTCTTCAATGTTGTAACTATCTTGTCCTCCCTTTATTTTATTTTTTTTTAAGATTTTATTTATTTATTTGACAGAGAAAGACAAAGCGAGAGAAGGAACACAAGCAGGGAGAGTGGGAGAGGGAGAAGCAGGCTTCCTGCTGAGCAAGGAGCCCGATGCGGGGCTCAATCCCAGGACCCTGAGATCATGACCTGAGCCGAAGGCAGACACCCAACAACTGAGCCCCCCAGACGCCCCTTGTCCTCCCTTTAAAATGGGAATGTTATACAGATTTTTTTATACATAAAACCTTTATCTTTTTGAAGTGAGGGCTGGTTCACACTCCTCTCTTGCATCCACATTTCCAAGTACCACTGCCTCCTATTTATTCATAGTATTCTATGCTGCTGTTCATTTTAGATACTTTGCATTTTATTTTATAAAAAATTTTAAAAGATTTATTTATTTATTTTGAGAGAGCAAGAGAAAGCAGGGGGAGGGGCAGAGGGAGTGGGAGAGAATTCTAAGCAAGCTCCCAGCTGAGCATGGAGCTCTGCACCCTAAGATCATGACCTGAGCTAAAACTAAGAGTGAGATACTCAACTGACTGAGCCATCCAGGCATCCCAATACTTTGTATTTTAAATTATATTCATTGAAAATGTAAGTAAGTACATCAAAAATGAAACAGCAATAGTGTTTGTGTTTGTGTAGGAAGATTAAAAGTGTTGATTTCTCATCTGAACTTCTTTAATCATATTTTATTTGTAAGACTATGAATTTTAATGCATGAATAAATAAATATGATTATATAAATAATAGTTATAAATGCCACTTTAAAGTTATTATTTGCTCACTTCATGATAGTAATTCTAGGAATCTACTTGAATAAAATGAACAGAAAATCCAGAAAAATCATTGGATTATTTAGTGTGGTAAAAATTAAAAAAAACAAAATGCTCTAAGATGAAGTAATTGATAACACCATAGTAGAGAATCCTCAGGAAATATTCTCTGGTCATGGAAAATTGTGGTTAGTAAAAATATCTAAGGAGATAAAAAGTGCTATTTATGTAGAAAAGCAGATGAAATGATCATCATGTGAAATGATATAAATTAAGGTTATTCAAATATTTTGATTACCACATTCAGCAGGAAATATACTGTACATATGACCCTCATATACACATAAACATAAAAATTAAAAAAAAATCAAAACAATAGGGCGCCTGGGTGGCTCAGTTGGTTAAGCGACTGCCTTCGGCTCAGGTCATGATCCTGGAGTCCTGGGATCGAGTCCCGCATCGGGCTCCCTGCTCTGCAGGGAGTCTGCTCCTCCTTCTGACCCCCCACTCTCATGTGCTCTCTCTCTCATTCTCTCTCAAATAAATAAATAAAATCTTAAAAAAAAAATCAAAACAATAGTCACATGAAATATAATACATACTGACATTTTCTTTTTTCTTTCTGTTTTATTTTTTTAAAGAATTTAACTTGTGACCTATTAGATTTCTTAACTAGCAAATGAGTTATGATTTGTAGTTAACCCAATACTGACAATACATTATCATATATATTCTGAGACTATTTTAGAAGGAAATGAGACATGATATTAATATTTTTATATCTGAGCACTTGGATTTGGTATATTTTAATTTTTACCTTATTCTGTTCTAAATTTTTAAAAAATATTGATAATACTGGTGAAGATAGCCTAATGTACACAGTTGTTGAATCACTATGTTGTATACCTGAAACTAATGTAACATTTGTATCAACTATACTTGAACAAAAAATAATAATAAAATAAAATAAAATAAAATGTCAAAAATATTGACAATACAGTATATTAATAATACAATCATGACTCATTTTTCACTTACCATATTTTTTCATCAAGTGTAAATATGTTTTACATTCCAAAGTTTCATTTGCTTCCAATTTTCTTCCAGTTTTCAGTAAGGCAGGGGCCTACTAATTCCCATAGTATTTTCTTAGACATAGTAAATTCAAGGTAAGTAACTATTACATAAATGAATGAATGGATGAATAAGTGTATGAAAGGCTTATATAACAACTTAAATGTCCTTTTATGATGTAATTTTTTTCCTCTTATTTACTTTATTAAAGAGCACCATAAGTTCTACTAAAATGGAAGTTAATGTAGTCAAAAAACTACTTGGATAGCATTTAAAAACATTTTCTAATTAAAACAACAACAACAAAAAGCTGACAGCCAATTTAAAAATATATACAACCATAATTTTTAAAAGTGTAGGTTTTATGTCAACCCAGCAATTCACAAGGTGAAATTTTAAATATAAAAACATGAAGTGTAAAAATAAAGTGGCAACGCCCGCCCCCCCCCCCCCACAGCCAACTATGAAAACTTGGGGAGATGTTTACAGTTATATGATGTGGGGTAAAAGTGTCTTAGAACCAAAAGCAGTAAGTTGAATATAAATCATCATACAGAGGGTGCCTGGTGGCTTAGTCAATTAAGTGTCTGTTTTTGGCTCAGGTCATGATCCCAGGGTCCTGGAATCAAGCCCCGAATCCAGCTCAGTGGGGAGCCTGCTTCTCCCTCTCCCTTTGCCCTCCCCCTCATTCTTTTTCTCTATCTCAAATAAATGAATAAAATCTTTAAATCAATCAATCATCATAGAGTATTACACTTCGAAAAAAAATGAATGCTCACATGTATCTCAGAAGTTTTGGCTAACAAGAATAGACAGTATTGTCTCAGTTCAGTCCTAAGTTTCCTAAAATCCTCATTTGAAAGCAAGATTGTTGTCATTATAGTTTTTTGTTTGTTCTTTTGTTCAATTTCAGAGTTCCATAAGAAACTGAAGTCAGTTTACCAGAGTACATGAAAAGTTTTCAAAATTTTGTGAATAAATATTGAAGATATAGCATTTATAAAAGAAGAAATTAATGTTACTTCAACACAGATTTCTATGCACCTCCAAAATAGGAATGGAAAATTGTCCCTTTTGTTCACTGAAAAAAAGTAAAGGTTGGTTATTTTAGGAAAAAGAAAAAAGAAAAGTGTTATTAAATTCACTTTAAAGCAAAACTGAACAAAGTAATTTTTACTGTGATAAAAAATATTTGGTAGAGGTTTTTGAAATCTCATAAATTAATAAGAAAATATCATAATAATGGGGGCGCCTGGGTGGCTCAGTTGGTTAAGCGACTGCCTTCGGCTCAGGTCATGATCCTGGAGTCCTGGGATCGAGTCCCGCATCGGGCTCCCTGCTCGGCAGGGAGTCTGCTTCTCCCTCTGACCCTCCCCCATCTCATGTACGCTCTCTCTCTCTCTCTGTCATTCTCTCTCTCAAATAAATAAATAAATAAAATCTTTAAAAAAAAAAAAGAAAATATCATAATGTCCCAGAGGTTTTGATTTTCTCTTGAATAATACACTTTTATACAAAAAATTAAATGTAAACAAAAAGTCAAGAAACCAATGGAAGAAAAAATTTTAAATTATTATAGATCATTTAATTTGGGGCTAATTTCCTTAATATATTAGCTTAATGTTAATTTTATGAATTAATGACTTAAGGTAGAAAATTATCCCCAAGATAATATAAAAAATTTAAAGAACTTAATAATGAGAGACAACACTGCCCAGCATGTAACCTCAGAAACACTGGGCATGGAGTTCAAATGCTGTTCTATCTGTTATGCGTTCTAGAGCCCTATATGCTATTTTGCTTAAAGTTTTTTCACCTCTTTTCAACAAATGGTGTTGGGAAAACTGGACAGCTGCATCCAGAAGAATGCCCACTTTCTTACACCATACACAAAAATGAACTCAACATGGACAAGAGATCTAAATGTAAGACAGGAAACCATCAAAATCCTAGAGGATTTTGGCAGCAGCCTCTTTGACCTCAGCTGTAGCAACTTCTTACTAGACATGTCACCAGAGGCAATGGAAACAAAAGTAAAAATGAACTATTGGGATTTCATCAAGACAAAAATCTTCTGCACAGTGAAGGAAATAACAAAACTAAAAACAGCCTACAGAATGGGAGAAGATATTTGCAAACGACATATCTGATAAATGGTTATATCCAAAGTCAATAAAGAATTTATCAAACTCAGGGTGCCTGGGTGGCTCAGTCATTAAGTGTCTGCCTTCAGCTCAGGTCATGATCCCAGGGTCCTGGCATCGAGCCCCACACCGGGCTCCCTCCTCCGTGGGAAGCCTGCTTCTCCCTCTCCTACTCCCTCTGTTTGTGTTCCCTCTCTTGCTGTCAAAGAAATAAAATCTTTGGAAAAAAAAAAAAAAAGAACTTATCAAACTCAACACCAGAAAAACAAATAATCTAGTTAAGAAATGGAAAGAAGACATGAATAGACATTTTTCCAAAGAAAACATCCAGATGGCTAACAGACACATAAAAAGATGTTCAACATCACACATCAACAAGAAAATACAAATCAAAACCAGGATGAAATACCACCTCACCCCTGTCAGAATAGCTAAAATTAACAACACAGGAAACCACAGGTGTTGGTGAGGATGCAGAGAAAGGGGAAACCTCTTGCACTATTGGTGGGAATGCAAACTGGAAAACAGTATGGAGGTTCCTCAAAAAGTTTAAAAAAAAGTTAAAAATAGAACTACCCTACAATCCAGCAAATGCACTACTAAGTACCCAAAAGATGCAAAAATACAGATTCAAAGGGATACATGAACCTGTTTATAGCAGTATTACCAACAATAGCCAAACTATGGAGAAAGCCTAAATGTCCATTGACTGATGAATGGATAAAAAAGAAAAGAAGATGTGGTGTATGTGTGTGTGTGTGTGTGTGTATAATGGAATATTACTCAGCCATAAAAAAGGAATGAAATCTTGTCATTTGCAATGATGTGGATGGAGCTAGAGTGCATTATGCTAAGTAAAATAAGTTAGAGAAAGACAAATACCATATGGTTTCACTCATATGACAAATTTAAGAAACAAAACAGGGGTGCTTAGGTTGCTCAACAGGTTAAGTGTCTGCCTTTGGCTCAGGTCATGATCTCAGGGTCCTGGGATCAGGCCCAGCATTGGGCTCCCTGCTCAGCAGAGAGCCTGCTTCTCCCTCTCCCTCTAGCTCTCCCACCCACTTGTGCTTTCTCTCTCTCGCTCACTCAAATAAATAAATAAAATCTTTTAAAAAAAGAAACAAAAAGGAAATAAAACAGATGAACATAGGGGAGGGGGAAAAGAGAGAGGGAAACAAACCAGAAGAGACTCTTACAATAGAGAACAAACTGAGGGTTGATGGAGGGAGGTGGGTGGGGAATGGGCTAGATGGGTGATGGGTATTAAGGAGGGCTCTTGTTATGATGAGCCCTGGGTGCTGTAAACTTATTTTCATGAAATCCTGTGTAGCTCTAAGATGACAGAAAAAAATGTATTTTTGTACTGTTAGGTAAACACTTGCTCAACTTACCGGGACATTGTCTGTGTTTTTCATCATTGTATTTTTGCCTATATTGACATTAATATTTTATTTATAATAATATATAATTAATATGTCATAAAATTCACTTAGAGAAAACTGATGCATTTTATAAAGCTCAAATTGGAAACCTTTTTAAAAATGAGATATTACCTCACACCAGTCAGAATGGCTAAAATTAACAAGTCAGGAAACGACAGATGTTGGTGGGGATGCGGAGAAAGGGGAACCCTCCTACACTGTTGGTGGAAAAGCAAGTTGGTGTATCCACTCTGGAAAACAGTATGGAGGTTCCTCAAAAAATTGAAAATAGATCTGCCCTATGACCCAGCAATTGCACTGCTGGGTATTTACCCCAAAGATACAAATGTAGTGATCCAAAGGGGTACGTGCACCCCAATGTTTGTAACAGCTATGTCCACAATAGCCAAACTATGGAAAGAGCCAAGATGTCCATCGACAGACGAATGGATAAAGAAGATGTGGTGTATATATACATTGGAATATTATGCAGCCATCAAAATAAATGAAATCTTGCCATTTGCAATGACATGGATGGAATTGGAGGGTATTATGCTGAGCGAAATAAGTCAAACAGAGAAAGACATGTATCATATGATCTCACTGATATGAGGAATTTTTAATCTCAGGAAAACAAACTGAGGGTTGCTGGAGTGGTGGGGTGTGTGAGGGATGGGGTGGCTGGGTGATAGACATTGGGGAGAGTATGTGCTATGGTGAGCACTGTGAATTGTGTAAGACTGTTGAATCACAGATCTGTACCTCTGAAACAAATAATACATTATATGTTAAAAAAAAAAAAGATAGTAGGAATGGAAAAATGAAGGGGGGGAAATCGGAGGAAGAGACGAACCATGAGAGACTATGGACTCGGAGAAACAAACTGAGGGTTCTAGAGGGGAGGGGGTGGAAGGACGGGTTAGTCTGGTGATGGGTATTAAAGAGGGCACGTTGTGCATGGAGCACTGGGTGTTATGCACAAACAATGAATCATGGAACACTACATCAAAAACTAATGATGTAATGTATGGTGATTAATATAACATAAAAAAAATAAGAAAACTTAACCTTAATCTTTTCCTTCAGTAATCAGTCTATTAGAATTCTGATTTGCATATTAGAGATCAGCATTAAGCCATAAATGACATGCATTTTCTATATGTAATTGATGCTGCATTAAAAGACCTATAAACAAAATATGGAACCTTAAAATCAGTTCATCATATAGTTAATATTTTTGTATTAATTACTATTATCCTTACACAAAATGAATAATTGCTAGTTATGATGCTTTAGAAGATATTTATTTTTAACTATATTGTAGAGAGTCATACACTTTGGTGAATACAAATGTATATCTTTATAATTTTTTTTAAACAGTAAGAACTAGATCATGTCAATATATTTTGCTAAATTGAACATTTTCTGTTCAGCTAGGGTTTTCTGACAATTTTCCTATGAGAGAAAGTGATTCACAGATTACTAATTGTGGTATGAACTGAGCAGTTAACTACGCAATGTGAGATACTATAAGTGACAGAATAGAAAGAAAACACTAAGTGATGAGAAAATGGTTGATTTGGCAATGTACAAATTATAATTCTTTTATTCATAAGTTAAATGAGATATGTAAACAGCAAGACACAGCAGTGAAAAATCATCTTTACCATTTTCATGGTCTTTCTGTTATTACTGTTCTAAACCATAGAATTTTCTCAAATTAACAGAGCCTATTTTATAATGGTGAAAATTGTCCTTATAACCTTGGGCAATAAAATTAATATTTGGCTAAAATTTTATGCCAAGAAAAAGTCAACTTCACACAGATACTCTAATATCTGTAGTAAATAATACATTCTTTTCAGTGTTGTCTCTTTTTGAAAAGTTGAAATGTCAACAAAATAAAGAATAATAATCACACACCCATACACAAACACACACACTTGCACACCCACACCCACCTCTCGTTCAAATCAATAACATAAGGTCAATGAAACCAATAAGACAGTGACTCAGAAATGAGAATTTCTTTCTTTGCTATTGATAGAGTTGATAGGAGAATTTTGAAAACATCCCTTTAAAAAAATAGAATATGTAAAAATTCTAGTTTTAATCCTGGATTTGAAAAATTTCTGGCAGTTTATTTTACTTTTCAATAAAATTTAATCTCATGTGCAAAATTTTTGATATTAAAAGATGTTAAGAACCTGCAATTTTCCCCATTTCATTTGGAATGCACATAAAAATTAGTCTGTGAGATACTTATGCTAGATGGCATTTTGTAAGGGATTTGATTTAATCCAGCAAGCAATATGATTAGTAGTTTATACAATGAAAAATGAATTGGCACTAATTGTAATCGACATTAAGAGTTTTTTTCTGATTATTTTAAATTATCTGATAAGTAGAAGAAAAGGGGGAAGGAAATTAAATATGAATTTCTTCTATATGCCTAAACAGGGATAGATTCTCTGCAAATGCTATCTAGTTTTATTCCTTACAACATCTTATAAACAGATTTCAATCTCCATTTTGAAGATAAAATAAATATAGGGAGGTTAAGTATCAAGTCAGAAATATGAGAGGTATCCCACACTCTTTCTTTACCCCCAAATATAATCAATCACCAAGCTCTATTAAATTTTCCTTTTTAGCATCTTTTATATCAAACCCCTTTGTCTGTATTTCCTCTGTTATTGCCTTTGACCTTCATCACCTCTTGCCCGCATCCCTGCAATAGTCCCCAGGAAATGCAGTAGATCTTTCTCCACTGCCTCTCTATTCCTGCAATGTAAAACTAATCACACGAATCCTTTGCTTAATGCCCTTCAGTTTGTCTCCATTTTTCTAAGGATGTAGTCTGAAGCTCTTGGCAAGCTCTATGAGATTTTCTGCTTTCAGTCCCTGCTCATCACTCAAGGTTTGTTTTCACGGACTCTCATTCTATTTTTCTCCTAGACTTCTCAGCCATCCCAAGATAATTGCTATTGCTATTCCAAATCTATTTTCTGCTGCTTTACATCTGAGTATTTTCTCACCTGTCTCCCTCTGAAATGAGCTCTCTATCTCCCCATCCTAATTTCTACCTAATAGTCTTCTGTAAGCTAAAGATAATGTTACCTCCTACAAGAAGCATACTTTACCTGATATCCCCATTCTCTGACCTCTTACAAGTAAATTGACAACTTCTACCACACACATATTTCTGTTGAGGCCACCTAACTTTTTGATAAGCATTATTAACTTACATGATTTTCCCTGACTATTAAACTGTGATTTCCTGAGGGCAGAAACCATGTTATATTTTGTATTTAGCTCTGATAACCAGCTCAGTTCTTGTGACATAGCAGACAATATTGTTTTGGCTGTAAATGAATATTGTTTGAGGATATGGAGAGTAGTACATTAGGTCATGGGAAAGTTTGAATAGCCGCCAGCAACCTAGAAGGAAATGAATTAGGAATCAATTCAGGCTATCCCAACAGTTATCAATTATGGACCTTCTTTCAGAGGTTTGTAATTAATGTGGCTCAACTTTAATTATTCCATATCTGTATGGGTGTATGCAGTATGTGTGTGTGTGTGTGTGTGTGTGTTATAGATTTCACATTTCCAGTAGACTAAATCAGATTTGCTTAAATTGAGTCAGGTATGTACAACTGAGTTACTAACCAAATAATTTATATTATTTGGTTAAATATGACCAATAGGTGCCATTCACAGGGAAAAAAAAAGATTTTTGAGAGCCAGACCACCACGTTATGAGGTGCCCACTAAAGCATTCAGTGGATTTTAGCTGACTAGATAGTGGTTAACAGGAAAAAAGAGCAGGCACATATATAAAATATTTATCAGGTGAAAAACAGTAAATCCAGGAGTATAAAACCACTAAAACTTCTGAGACTTTAAGAGCCAAAATCACTAGAGGCAAACCATCAACAAGGTGTTTAATAAAATTTTTCAAAACTCCTTGATCTTAAATTATGTATATAACTGTAGTGACTACAATTATGGAAAATATTTACTTCCAAAGGAAAATAGTAACAATTAGGTTAATATTTTTATTGCAAAAATAATCTTTCTCAAAGGCATTATGGCAATAATGGATATATCAAGTATATGTTCAAGCATACTATGGACTTCTGGTCTTCTTCCATTTTTTTTTTAAGTTTTTATTTAAATTCCAATTAGTTAACATATAGTATAATATTAGTTTCAGGTGCAGAATTTAGTCATTCAAAACTTCCTTACAACACCCAGTGTTCTTCACAAGTGCAGTCCTTAATCCCCATCCCTTCTTAACCCTTCCCCAACCCACCCTTCTTTTTTTTTAATTGAAGTGAATGACATTGCTTTCCATTTTGTTTATAATTCAGTAAATTTGAAGCCAACCTTGGTATCTTCTCTCTCCTTCCACCACATATTTAATTCTTCACCCAATTCTAATAATTATGCCTATATAGTATCTCTAAAATTTTCTGCTTTGCCCACTTCCACTGCAATACCCCACTTTAAATTGCCATTATCTTCCATCTACACTATTGAACTAGGCTCCTAACTTGTAACTAGCTCATTTAAATGCATCTACTCTGCCAATCTCCATCTTTTCAATTTGTTTTTCAATTTTCGTCTAGAGTGAACTTTTGAACATAAATTTAAGCATATTCCTATCCCATCTGAAATATTTCAGAGGGATTCTATAGCTTCTAGAATAAAAACAGGATCCCATAATTTGGTTCGCCAGTACTCTATCTCCAACTTCATCTGACACCGGCTCTGCCTAAACAAACCAGTCTTGTTGCTTATCCTGTGTACTTAGACACCTCTCATTATTTTAGGTCTCATTCTCTGCGTCTAAAATTCTCATTCATTACTGTTTCACTTAATTAATTTCTATTCATCCTTATGTTCTCAGTTCAAGCTAACTTCCTTAGGGAAGACTTTCTTGATCTCCCTGATGGGTCAACTTCTGACACTATGACTTATTCTTACAAGACCCTTATTTTTAGCTCATGCTGCTTTCCCAAGAATCCATCACAGACCCAGTTTTATTTGTTTTAAATGTGATTATTGGATTGCCATCTCTATATCACACTGTATTTTAAGGTCTGTGAAGACAGGGTCATGTGTGTTTCTGTTCCTAAGGTGTCTACTGCATGACAACGATAAGTATGTGTTGAATATATGCAAAAATAAATGACTATTCACTGAAATATTAGAGATCTCTGAATTATAGGATGTTACTTTTTCATGGGTCAGGTATTTTTAAATAATTTCTTTTATTATTTAAATTTTTAAGTAAAAACAAAGGAAAAAGTTATTTTTAAGATTATTTGAATGAGTCATTATCTTTCTATTAATATTATTGTTTATAATATATGTTCAGAGTAATACACCTACTTTATATATATATATATATATATATATATATTAAAAACAGTTATTGATTGATAATGCTACTTTCTGGATTTCATTTATAAATAGATAAATTTCTGCTTGTTTGAATTAATAAAAATACACATTTCTTATTCAGTGGTTATTCAAACTGGTCTAGGAACACACCCTTATAGTTTATAGGAAAAAAAAAATAGCACTTTTATTGCCAATAGAGTTGATAAGCCCTAATTCTCACCCTAACTAGATGGCAAGTTTCTCTGATAGAGATCATGCATTTGATATGTTTTATTCCCAAGAACCTGGAGAATTCCAGACTCTAAGTAGATGGTCAATAAATAATTTACTCTATTTTTCTTCCCACATGCATGCTCCCTTAGCTGCTTTAGATGACTTATCTGCTGTTTCTGCAGCAACCTTTTGTGCCATTCACTGAACCAGAATATTTAAATGTTTCCATGTAGCATGTATTTTATGCTTGCCTTGGTTCTTAGAGCATATGAGAATTTAGTACAACTAGAAAAGTATTTGGTGAATTGAATATCAAAGCATTTACATTGGATTCTTTTCTGTGGATTTATATAAAGATATTAAAATACCATAAATGTAAAGTGAGAGTCCTTTAAGCTTTTAAGTAACTTAGAAAATATCTAAACACAGCATAAGCAATTAATAACACTAAATGTTTTGGGTCTCTTTTAGGTAACTGCTTTTAATAAACTATCATTTCTCATCTTTATTCCCCTTTCACACCTTCCAACTCCTGCTAACGATGCTAAAGTAATCTTACATGTTTTATGCACAATCCTCTCCTACTTCTCTTCTCCTTCCTCCTCCTTCCTACAAGTATATCACTGATATTTAAAATTGATAGTATGAATGGAGCTGGGGAAAAGATGTGGACAAAGGTGGACAACATCGTTCCTTCAAGGCCCATTCGACTTCTTGACATTGCACTTTCCACTTACTTGCTAGCTGTGTGTATCTACCTTTTCTGAGATTAAGTTTCTACATGTAAAAAACAGAGGGATCACCTCTCATATCTAACTCACAATCCTGAATTTAAGCTTGATACAAAATCATTTATGTGAAAATGATGCAGGAGAGAGAGGTTCTTGTCTCACGGAGTCAAAGAATTAATCTCACAGAGAAAGGAGAGTGAGTAAAGTGATAGACGTTTATTAAGCAAGGGTACAGAAAAAGCCCTCAGAGGTGAGAGGGGTCCTGACAGGGTTGCCACTGAGGGCTTTTAGGGTTGGTCTTTTATAGACAGTTTACTAGGAACTTAAATCTCTGACTTCTCTACTGACAGCACCTTTGTGTAAATAGTACTAGAGAGAACATCTTTAATGGCTTACTTCTTTTTAGGGTCTGTTTATTTTCTGTTGACCACAAGAGATGGTCATAAATAAGACTCCCCCCCTCAGACACTTAGGGCAGGGTGGTCTGGAGTGTTCCCTTATCTCTGGTTTCCTTACACCTCCACATTTTTGGGATTTCTGTGAGTCTGATCATGGAACCCCCTATCTATCTTTCCCTACCTTGCCCTGCCTGTCCCTTTCCCAAAAATATTTTGTAAGCCCTAAAAAGTACATATAATTCAGGGGATTTATTTTGTTTATTTTATTTTTTTAAGGATTTTATTTATTTGACAGAGAGAGCACAAGCAAGGGGAACGGGAAAGGGAGAAAGAGACTCCCTGCTCAGCAAGGAGCCTGACGTGGGGCTCAATCCCAGGATCCCGGGATCATGACCTGAGCTGAAGGCAGATGCTTGACCAACTGAGCCACCCAGGCGCCCCTCAGGGGATTTATTTTAATCTTATTTATCATTTACAAAGAAAATCATTGTAATATTAATTATATTCAATATGTAACAAAATCCAAGTAATGAATAAAAAGCAGTTCATTTTTCCTTTAGAGAAGAAATATTCAAGCTAGGAAAGAATACATTTCATGAATAAAATTTACTTTAAGGTAGCTTACTATTTCCCACCATCACTATAGTCCTCCTTCTTGCTCATTAAGCACTGAATCCAGAGTGTACCTGTTGCTTTTGGTGCTATACATGGCTATGGGTGGCTATGGTCTTTCCTAACTTGCTCAAGAAAAACTCCAGAGCATATTAGATTTTCACTTTTCTCCTTGCATTTTGCTTTCCTTTCCTGGTACCTAACAGTTGCTTTAGAAAATTCATTCAAATGTATTTCCCTATGAATTAGCTTGGGGTGAGTTTTTCTGTTACTAGGAAAAAGAATAAGCAACATGTAGGAACATTTGCTATTAGAACTGCCCAAAATACCTCAGTCAATTCATTAGATGACTTCATTTCAGAAATCATGCTTTTTACTGAAATCTGAAAGCAGAGAGGTCCAGAAGTGGCTTTACAAAGAGATGAAATGGTTTATGCAAGAATAGCTCAATTTACCTTTGTAGTAAATTTTCTTCGGTGAGTACCCTCTTGATACTCAGGATATAAGGATTTGGAGCTTGGATAATGAAGAGAAAGAATAGAAAATAGTCTTTGATGAGACCATCAACCATAAGGCTATAGAGGCCCAAGACACATCATGAGAAATCACCTTGGGGAAACTGACACATAGTGGAGAAATTTGTTTCTTGTCTTATCTTAAGAATTAGAGGCAGCAGAAAGAGAAGATAAAAACACAGCATAGAGAAAGAATTTTGCCTGCCAAAACAAACAAATAAGATGAATTGTTCACTGTGCAGTAGACATGTATAGAAAACATCTATGTACCTGGTCATTGCCTTTTTTTTAAATAGAGCAAATCTATTGTTATAGGACTTTAGTCACTGGTTAGAATGCTCAGCCTAATTCATATAAGCTTTCTTTGAATTACACAAAGAATTTTCTGAATTAAGTCTAATAGGAACTTCTTGAGTAGAGCATGTCTATAACATCATATCCTCTAAATTATAGGTATAATCATGAAATTAACAGATATTAAAAGTGGATTATTTTTACCAAATCACTGAATTTTAATTATTAATTGAGGTTACCCAATCTGTTTGAAATATCAGAAACTAAGTAGTTATTTAAGAATAAGACTGGAGAACAAAATGTTAAATATTTTTTCCAAATATGTTAAGGGTTAGTACACCCCTGGGACAAGTAATGACATTTTAAGAAAGTTTTATTCTCATTTACATGAGGAGAATTTGAAAAAGGAAGACAAAAATACTTCTTGTAAGAAATAAATTATCTAGAGAAATTCACTAAAAAAGTTATATTATTTGAAAGACATAAGTGAATTATTTAGCACTTTATAATGCTATCTATCACCTATCTTTTCGAATAGTTTGGGTTTTCTGCTTTTATTATAGTCAAAGGAGCATATGATTAATATAGTAATAATGCAAAGAAGATTTTTATTATTTTATTATTTTATTATTATTTTTTAAAGATTTTATTTATTTATTCATGAGAGACAGAGACAGAGAGAGAGAGGCAGAGGGAGAAGCAGGCTCCCAAGGAGCAGGAAGCCCGATGCGGGACTCGATCCCAGGACTCCGGGATCATGACCTGAGCCAAAGGCAGACGCTTAACCATCTAGCCACCCAGGCGCCCGCAAAGAAGATTTTTAAAGTCATGCTTTTCAGCTGCTTATTTTCGAGGTACATTGATATTTTAAAAACGGACATATATATTTCTTTATTGATATTCTTTTTTTTTTTTCTTTAAAGATTTTATTTATTTATTTGACAGAGAGAGACACAGCGAGAGAGGGAACACAAGGAGGGGGAGTGGGAGAGGGAGAAGCAGGCTTCCTGCTGAGCAGGGAGCCTGATGCGGGGCTCCATCCCAGGACGCTGGGATCATGACCTGAGCCAAAGGCAGACGCTTAACCGACTGAGCCACTTAGGCGCCCCATCTTTATTGATATTCTTTAAAATACTTGAGTCCTAATGTAATAGTCTCTTAACTCCTATCCTCTGCCACTTCTACTCCATAAGAATCACCTTTCTACACCAATCTGATTAAGTCACAAACACACTTAAGACCATTCAGTGACCTCTCCCTGCTTACACAATAAATTCTAATGAAGTCTAAGACACTTATTTATGATCTAGATCAAAATCAAAATTCCTTTTTTTTTCCACATTATGTTCCAGCAATAGCAAACCATATGCAATTGCCTGCATTTTTTTTTTTTTAACTTTCATATTTTTGTTCTTTTTTCAATACCTTTACTTTATATCTTTTGTCTGGTAAAGTCTTCCTTGTTTTTCAAAGCCTACAATAGTCAGCCATTGACACCCCTCCTTTCTGCTTATTACATATGTACTTTGGGCACATTCACATAATTGCTCTTATTACACTGTACTTGAACATACTGGTAAATTTCTGTCTACATTTTGAGCCTTTCAAAACAGAATGCTTTATTTTTGCTTCCCCCATAACACCTAACACACTTCACAGCATATATTTAGGAAGCATTGTTTAGAAAAACAGAACAGATGTGGGGTAAGATAGACTCAAAAATGTTAATTTGTTGTTATTGTTGAATTATGCTATTGTTTGCCAGAGTTTAGTTTGGAAGTTAGATGAGTACTGGCCATTATTAACTTACAAAGGCCAATAGTCTCTGAATCACCCAGGCTTTTGCCTTGTCTCCAGAGCCCTACTGAGCCAAAAATAAAGGCTTGTTTTTTTTTTAAAGATTTTTTTTTTTTTAATTTATTTATTTGAGAGAGAGAATGAGAGAGAGAGAGAGCACATGAGAGGGGGCAGGGTCAGAGGGAGAAGCAGACCCCCTGCCGAGCAAGGAGCCCGATATGGGACTCGATCCCAGGACTCCAGGATCATGACCTGAGCCGAAGGCAGTCGCTTAACCAACTGAGCCACCCAGGCGCCCAAGGCTTGTTTTTTTTTTAGGAATTAAAGAAATGACAAGAAACAGAAAAAAAAATAAAGAAAATAAGGCAGTTTGTGTCCCTGTTCTATAATTTCAACATTGACAATATTGAATAAAAATAATTCTCCAAAATCTCCTTTGATAGCAGACATTTTATGATCCTACATGCCATAGCAACAAGTAGAAAATGGTGAATCATATCCTTTGGTTTGGATCATTTGTGACTTTGAAAATAGAAATTGCAGCAGCTGTGTGTTTCTCAGTATGTTGTTAATCCCATCCCTGACTAGGTTGTGAAGGCTTCTGATTATGCAAGTTTGTTTTATATTTCCATAAGATGATCATTTTAAATTAAAGTTATAATGACATCCTTATTTTTTATTTAGGTTGATAGAAAAGAAGAAGGATAAATTTGTGTGGATATAGTTTGTGTAGATATATTTTTCATATTGTTTTCATTGAGTTTGTCAAATTAAAACCAAGTAACAAAAAATACTGATTAGTGAGAGACCATCAAAGTCTTTGTAGTATTTGTGCAGATAAATCAGGAGATAATGCCTCCATCAATTAGGTATATTTATACCTGTATTTACTTCCCATAAAAAAAGTATAGTAAGCTATAAGAATACTAAAACACTTCCATCTTCTTATACTAATTTTAGTTATTAAATTTCTATGATCAGATGGCTTTCAGAAGGTATTAATCAGACCTAAAAAAATACTCTTATTTGAATCATTCAGAGTATAGGGCAAACGTGAAACAAGATATTGGCTGATAAGCCTCAGTCCTCATCAAAATTATACATAATAAAGTATTATATAAAATAAAGTCATTTTTTCCTGTGTTATACCTTTTTTTTTTTTTTGCATCAGGAAGACCTTCTCTGTTTATTAGCAAGAAGTAATAAAAATTATAGCAAGATGAAAACAAAAGTGAGAACACAAGCTGATGAATCAAAAAATGAAAGCCAAATGTGACTTTGCAAGTCAACTTATAATTTAAAAAAATTCATATCTTGTTTAGGAAGACTTCCAAATGCCCCTATATCTTTAGAAGTTTTGATTATTTTTTAAATACCTGTTAAGTATAATGATCACTATTCCCAAGGAGTTTGTAATCCATGTATAAAAAGATAACTAAATATATGAGGCTGCAATTGATGTGCTGAATACATGGTCGAGATAAGTAGCATAGGAATTTTGAAAAAGCAGAATTTACTTTGAATTAGGATGATCTGGGACCATTTAAAAGATGAATAGACTTGAGTGAGGTGACAAAAACGAGGTGACAGAGAGTATTCTTGAATTGGCATAAGGAGAATTAAGAATTAAGATAAGAGCTACAAGGTACAACTATTTGAGGGAATGCCAAGACCTGTTAGACTAGAGTAGTAGTACGTCCACATTAAGAAAGCAAAAGGAAGAATATGATTTTAGTAGCCAGGAAAAGATAAGTGAAGTCAACAGAGACTTGAGTATGAATTTCTAATCAGAAACACAATGACTGACCTGGTGTTTTTTCCCTCAAGACATCCCATAACTAGAATATAAAGAGAGCAATTACCAATCTGGTTGCTCTGAAAGGCACAAAGAAACACTGTCATTAGAAAAACAAAAGAACAGGGGCGCTTGGGTGGCTCAGTCCTTAAGCGTCTGCTTTTGGCTCAGGTCATAGTCCCAGGGTTCTAGGATCGAGCCCTGCATCGGGCTCCCTGCTCCGCAGGAAGTCTGCTTCTCCCAATCCCACTCCCCCTCCTTGTGTTCCCTCTTTCGCTATATCTCTCTCTGTCAAATAAATAAAACCTTTAAAAAAAAGAAAAAAAAAAAAGAACAAATCTACTTTATATTAAAACAAGACTACTTTTAAAAGCCATTATACTGTAATGTATGGGGATTAACATAAGAATAAAAAAATGGTTAAAAAAAAAGCCATTATACTTTTTTTTTTTTTTTTTAAGAGAGAAAGAGAATTTGTGTTCTGGGCATGCCTGTGGGAGCAGCAGGGGAGAGGCAGAGGGAGAGGGACAGAAATAAATCCTCAGCAGGCTTCGTGCTGGGCTACATGGGGCTTGATCTTAGGACACTGAGATCATGACCTGAGGGGAAATCAAGAGTCAGAGGCTTAACTGACTGAGCCACCCAGGTGCCCCAAATCCATTATACTTTTATTTGTAATTTTTTTAAATAAATAAATAACATTTTTTTTTCCTTTGAGGTAAAGACTTCAGCTCATTAGATTTGCAAGTAAAAGAAAGCTACCCTCAGATTCTCTTTAAGCAACTAAATATAAGGCTACATTAGAGCTTGTTGGTCTGCTAATAACTCAGTATGGTGTCTGATTCTGCTATACCAATAATTTGATTTAATAATAAGAAACAAAAATATATAGAAAGAAAGAAATGTGGTAAAAGAAGAAAAATAAATAGATAGTGTGGTTTCCTCTCAAATGCTTCAAAATAGAGCTCTTACCACTAGCTCATATATCAGACTGTGGGGACGAAAACCTGCCAGGTGCTGTGTGGTCTCCTTTGATACTTAGAACTGCCCAAAATACCTCATTCAATTCATTAGATGACTTCATTTCAGAAATCATGCTTTTTACTGAAATCTGAAAGCAGAGAGGTCCAGAAGTGGCTTTACAAAGAGATGAATGGTTTATGCAAGAATAGCTCAAAGGGAATGAGGAGGTTTCTGGATTGCTTGTGGCCTCAGTGACAGTGATGCATAGATAGTTTGGGGGCGTATCTCACTAGATTAGAGCTAACCAACAAGTGAGAATCTTCAGCAAATTGTCCCAATTAGTGATCACTGATCTTTGAGATATGATGAGACTTTATTAGGACAAATTAATGAACACTTATTTAGCACCTACTACATACAAGGCATGACAACGTACATGGTAAGGTGTAAATCCGTGTTTATTCTTGTTTCTTTACAACAGACACCTACATATGTATCATGGTTGCATTATTCCCATTCCAGAATGAAAAGTAGATGATGCATGAATACACAGTCTGTAAAATTTAGCCAACATACTGAGAAACACACTGCTGTTGCAATTTCTATTTTCAAGATCATGAAACTGCTCTGATGTTTTAGTCACAGAGAGAAACCTTTACACCTTTTCCACAATTGGGCCTGATTAAACACACAGACTGTGCATTTGTAATTAAGCATGTGCATGAAAAACACAAAGCACCCAATTACCTATGTGCTCCTTGTAAGCCTGTTAACATCTTATATGTCTCCTGAGATCCATTGCCCTTTTAACTAAGAGCAAAGCCACCTGTCTCCCGTGGGAAGGCTATAATGTCTGAAACAGCTGATTGTTTGCTTTTGAGCTAAATGCCTCTTCTGTTCACTGCTTTATCTATTGATTGTACTTTAGCTTATGACTGCTTTGCCCTGAGATTTCCCCCAAGGATTATAATCTATCTAACATTTATTCAGCAGAACCAATGCCCCTAACCCTTACGGTTTCCTGAGTGGCTTCTGAATGACCTTTTCTTCCTTTTAAGAAACTCCAGAGTATATGCACAAAGGACATGAATACTATCTCTAGTCTAAATATCCTTCCAATTCCTTTGTGCAACTTCTGTCTTAAAATAAATGACCTGTTAGACAATAAGTGACATTATGCCTTTAAAATATAGGTTTTTTTAAATTATAAAATAAGTTTTGACCAGTTGCAACAAATTTAACAATACAAAACAATATAGAGGAAAACTTAATCCCAAAACTTCCAGTCTGAATATGGCAGCAACACATAGTAATTTTCCTTTTTTTCCTACATATCACACAAAAACAACAAAGTAAATAGGTAAACAAACAAAAACCTCTCCATTTTCACTGAAATTTAAAGGTATGTATCATTCATACTTGCCAAAAGCAAGTATGACTCTCACAAAAGCCATCTTCGTGAAGTGCAACAGTAACCTTGCAAGGGGAAATGAAAAGAATGACCATACAGCTGCCCAGGAAATGCCAGTAAAAATGCATTTTCATGAATGTATAAAGCAAACCCAGAACTGAAAAATCTTATAATCTGCATCTAACAAGATCTGCAGGATCTAGAGGGAGTAGGTAGAGATCACGCAGAAGCTGCATTGAACAAAGGTGCAAAAAGACCCACAGAGAATGACCCACAGCCTAGGGGTGCAGACTGCAGAAGAGAAAACAAAACATGCACTCCTTGGAGGAAACTCCTACAACTAACTGGGCCAGGAAATCCAACTCATTTCTGATGAATAATATAGAAGTTGAAAAAGAATCAATATAAAAATACTGAAGGAAAGCTTTGCTGGAATAATGATGCCATGAAACAGAAAATTTAGGCCAAATATTTTAACACGACCTAGAAAACGTAACAAAACAATTGTTTCAATGAAGGAATACTAAAAAATTTGAAATGCCTGAACTTGAAAAGGATGGTGAGACAACAGTATTTTATTAAAATGAACTTATAGAACTCAGTACAGGAGAAAAATTTTAAATAATAAAAAAGAATAAGGTAGAATGAACAATGTGGAAAACATCATAACTACCATGGAGTATAGAAATAGAAAGGAAAAGAAAAATGAAAAGAAAAAAAAATAGGATTAGAAAATGTGAAACATATAGCATTTAATATTTACATAATTGGTGTTTCCTGCAAAGAAAAAGCCAAAATATTTAAATATATTTAAAAAATATTAAAGGAATAAACTCAAAAGAGACTAAACCAAAATAAAAACCTTCTGCACAGGGAAGGAAACCATGAAAAACAAAAAGGCAACATACTGAATGGGAGAATATATTTGCAAATGATATGTCTGATAAGGGGTTAATATCCAAAAAATGTAAAGAACTTGTACAACCCAACACACACACACAAACCAATAATCTGATTAAAAATGGGCAGAGGACGTGAATAGACATTTTTCCAAAGAAGATATATAGATGACCAAAAGACACATGAAAAAATGCTCAACATCCTAATCATTATGGAAATGCAAATTAAAACCATAATGAGATGTCACTGTAGACCTATCAGAATGGAAAAAATCAAAAACAAAAGAAATAACAAGTGTTGGTGGGGACATGAAGAAGTGGGAACCCTCATACACTGTTGATACGTATGCAAATTGGTACAGCCATGGTAGAAAACAGTATGGAGTTTCCTCAAAAAACTATAAACAGAAATATGATATTTTCCAGTAATCCCATTACTGAGTATTTACCCGGAGAATATAAAAACACTAATTAAAGGTATATATACACCCCTATGTTTATAGCAGCATTATTTACAACTTGCAAACTATGGAAATAGCAGTGTCCATCAATAGAAAAATGGATAAAGAAGAAGTGATATACATATACAATGTAATATTACTCAACCATACAAAAGAAGGAAATCTTTCCACTTGCCACGACATGGATGGAGCAAGAGAATATAATGTTAAGTGAAATAAGTCAGTCAGAGAAAGATAAATGCCATATAATTTCACTTATATGTGGTTTAAGAAACAAAACAAATGAACAAAGAAAAAAAGAGACAAACAAACAAAAAAGACTTAAATACAGAGAACAAACTGGTAGTTGCCAAAGGGAAGGTTGGTGGGGGGATGGATGAAATAGATAAAGGAAATTAAGAGTACATACACACACGTTGTTAGAGGAGTATCAGACATTTAATAAAAACTTTTCTGGATTTTGTGTTCTTGGTATTTGTCAGTTTTTATATATTTGCAATATGTGTGGCATTTTTCTTCAACTATATAAACATTTACTTTGTACCTAATTGGGTATTCCTGATTGTATATTCTTTCTCTGAAGGCCCCAAAATTGTATAAACTCAAGGTCCCCTAACTTCTTGACATGTTCCTAGAGTTATACTTCCCTGCCTTAGAAAAATATAAATAAAAACTAATGGCCTATTTTTTTTTTATTGTTTGTAAACCTCCTTTAGAAATCAGTCAGCAATGAAAACCTGCAGGTTAGTAACAGTCTAATTTCACCAGGTAAAATAATTTTGTCATTTTAGCATGAAACCAAAAAGGAAGTCCAGATTTTACGAGGATTAAGATTTTCTTTTATTGATTGACATAATAAAGGCCTGCTAATGCGATACTGTTTCTAACTAGTCAATGTGCAAGAAAAGAGGAGCCCAACTAGCCATGGCCTTGAACCTCATGGAAACTGTACTCTGGTAGGAGGTTGAAATCAGAGAATAATTACACAAGTCTGATATTTCACTGGGACACACTGACAAGGATAAACTAGCTGATACTTACATATCAATTGTTAAAATGGATAAATAGCTGCTGTCCCAAGGGGTGCTGCCTCCTTCTCTGCCATTCTGTTATGGAGCAGCTGAAGTATTAACACCAGGCACAGAATCAGGTATTTGGTAACTGGTTCCAGTTCTACCCACTTCTGTTTTGATTGTTCAGTGTAAATACCACCCAGCACCCCCAAATCCTTCCTCCTTGGCTCCATCATTGGACCTAATGGAGGTAAATGAAGGCAGACATTCCATTTTCTGGTCTCCACCCTTGCTCCAAGGAATGGTGAGGGTGCATGTGTGTGGGGCCTGAGTGTGGGGTGGGTCACCATAGGAGCAGGCCTGTCAGCTTAAAAGTTAGCCCTCTTCCACTCATAAGCTTATACCTAAGCCAGTTTGGGGGATAACAGCAAGAAAGATAACCGTGGGTACTGGTAAGGGACTGGAAACTCAGTGTCCCAAAGTCAAAGCTCATGTAGCCCCAAGGGTCTATGTGCAGCCATTGCCATCCAGCACTCTCACCAACTCCCTTCCTTAGAATAATAGCTTTGAGGGGACTGGAGAGACACAGAGAGAACAGGGTTTTGATGTTAATGGGAACAGCTGAGGGCCTAGAAAGCACTTCAAGCTCTGTGCACATTGAGAGGGTTCCATAGGGTTTTATTTAGGGGACATTAGACCTGGGAATATTGAGAAGTTGCCCTTTTCACCATCACTATTAATTTCTACCTTTCAAAACCCATCAAAGACCTGCTTTTTTGGCCAATAACAAAATAAATTTGCAAACATAAATGAAAGCTAACTGCCCCACTGTTCTACCTCACATATCTGGCTTAAAGGATTAGGTTGACCTTAATTAAATAAGGTGTTCCAATAAATGATTTTGTCACTTAGTCAATAATATTAATATTGAATGTATTAAAACATCTTATAAAGGATTATAGGGGTTAAAACAAATTAAATGTAATTTCTATTAATTTGGTAGTAGTTGACTTAGTACCATGAATACAATTGTTGATATCAAGAAAAATTCTCTGTTTATTGATATTATCACCTAATGACTATAATTTTAGTAAAATTGTCATTAAAAAAGTTTCATGTGAGTCCTATGTCAAAATATGACTTAAAAAAGAATTTTACTTAGCTCATAGCAAAAGATTTAAACAAAAGATCACAAACATGCTATCTAAAAGTCAGCAAATAATTTGGGCATGGTCAGAATAACTTGATGAAAAATTTGTGCTACAAATGACCACCTGGTAAATGGTAGTTTACAAACAAATACACACATATGCAGATATATATGTATTAGTTTTTTTAGAGAATGAGGAATATATGTAAATTTTTAATATAGGTGTTAATTATATATTATTTTATATCGCTCTCCAAGTTGTTAACATAATTGGAGTATCGCTCCAGAAATCACACTACTATATAATAGAATAATAGCAGATTTGGATCCCATTATATAGGGGAAGTGTACAGTTCAGTGAGCATATAATACAGTGATTTTTTCCCATGTTGGGGTAGTCTGGGAGGACTTCCCTGAGTAGTGATAAATCAACTGTATTATAATGATGAATAGAAATAAGAGCATTCCAAATTTAAGCAAGGCATGCAGAAGGTAGTATTTTGAGAGAGAGCCAGTTGTGTTCAGACAAGGTTAGGGTACTGGAGTAGAGTGTAAAAAAAAGGAACAGTGATATATGTTGAGTCTTGGGAAGTA
This sequence comes from Mirounga angustirostris, assembly GCF_029215605.1. Taxonomy (NCBI): domain Eukaryota; kingdom Metazoa; phylum Chordata; class Mammalia; order Carnivora; family Phocidae; genus Mirounga; species Mirounga angustirostris. The sequence continues at coordinate 77,495,444 of NW_026991721.1, forward strand.
GTTAGAGACTACACCATGCAGAACTTCATAGACTGTGATGGCAAATATGGTCTACATCAATGCAGAAGACATTTTATGAGTATGAATATATTTGAATATATTTTAAAGATATTACTCTGACTATGGTATGGATAACAAACTGGAGATACAGAAGGCAATACAGGCAATACAGAAGACAATACAGAAGACCAGATATTAGGAAATTTCAGTGGTTCAGGCAAAAGAAGATGATAGCTAAGAGTAGGCTATTATTGTAACAAAGGAGTGATGGACTAACACGAGAACTCTGTAGAATGTGTGAGTGTGTTGGACGTGGAGAGTCAGAGAGAAGGAGATAGGGGAGAAAAGTTCAAGTTCAGTCTTAGCTTTGTTGAATTTGAGCTGCTACTACTACTGAGCCACATGTTAATTTCATTCCCTTCTCCTTTGGTGCTATAGAAGAAAAAAGATGGGATCCTCAGAATATTGTCAAAATCTCTTCTGGATCCAATTAGAATCACCTGGAGAGGTCCAATATGAGTTTCTGATTCAAATAATCTGGCACAGGGCCTGGATATGGGAATGTCTTAGAAGTTCCCCAGATGATTCTAATGTACAGCTGGGTTGAGAATCACTGATTTATTGAGAAATGAGTGGTGACAAATGTTACAAAGTCTTTGTAAAAATACTATCTCCCCTCTCCCTCCCTCCACCACCTCTCTATACTATACTCAGTTTTTTCTGAAAACCTCTCTATACTATATTCAGTTTTTCTTTGGAATAAAACCCCTTCTAGATATGGTAGACTGAATTAAACCCACTGAGCATAGCATGCATTTTTAGGATTGTTTTTAATTCACTAAAATTGTGCTTTTTATTTGATTCCTTCTTTTTCTTTTTTTTTTTTTAATTTAGGGTATAAAATATAAAAAAATCAATTAGGTGAATTCTAATTAGAGAAGTTGTACTATACTTGTGTGTTGGTAGTTTGTCAGTTACTTAACCTTTCAAAAATACTATTACTAGCCACATTCTAATCTAAGTTATAGATCAGATGGTATGTGGGGAACAGGGGAAAGTGTATGTAAGTGTGTATGTGTATGTGAGAGAGAGAGAGGGAGAGAGACTGAGACAATTTAAATGAATCTTTTTATTGGTAAGAATTAACTAGGGTGACTCTCTGTAATGTCTTTCTTTCAGTCTCAGAAGCTAAGTATTTAAAAGTGGCATTTATTCAAGTAATGATGTCATCTGTCAACTCTCTATACTTGGGGGGCATTATTTCAATAGATAAAATAGACTATCAGTCTTCAAATCATAAGCAACTCTTTTCATTGAAATTGCCAACCAGTTACAGTTAGTAAATATTTAGGAATTATAAAGTCTTTAACAATAAATATGTAAATATCTGATAAAGCCCTGTCCTGGAGATGTTAAGATGCATAAGTCACATTCTCTGCTCTCAGGAATCTTAAAATATAAAGAAAGACAGATTGATTAATAAATAAACTCAATAAAATATTCAATTTATGGAGTGGCATGTAACATGGTAAATCTGCAGAAAACCAGTACAGCCTTGTGCTTCCTGTTCTAAGCATATAAACCAGAAAAATGCAGCGAACAGGATCTCACAATTCAGGGAAACTTGCTCTCCACCCCTCATGAATAAAAAATTAAACTATAGGATATGCCACTAATACCTACTATGTTCTAAGCACTGGAAAAAATTGGTTTTTATACGATATCGTTAATACCCATAGAAACTCTTTGGAGATACTATTATGAATTATGTTTTGTAGATGAGAAAAATAAAAAAAAAGACAATAAAAATAAAGCAGCATTGTCCAATGGAAATGCAAAGTGGGCCACAAAATCAATATGGAATTTTAAATTTTCTAAGTCACATTTTTTTGAAAAAGTGGAAAACAACAAGTGAAACATAGAGTAAAATCCAATATACATAATCTACACTGTAATCATTTCAACACATAATAAATATAAAAACAAATTACTGCAATATTTTACATTCCTTTTTTTGTACCGTCTTTGAAATCCAATGTGTATTTTACACTTCAGTATCTCAATATGTACTAACACATTTCAAGTGCTTAATAGCCGCATAAGGTTAGAGGCTACCCCAACTCAAACCCAGAGATTTTAAAGAAACTGTCCAAGGTTTAGTTACTCAAAAAGAGCAGAGCTGATTTCAAACCCACAGCATAAGTTCTTAAATACTATCCTGTGTTACTTGGGAAGGTATTTCCTAAATCTAATCTGAAATGGTCTTATTAATACAAGATTTTCAAAAATTCTCAAAGAATCATATGTATCTTTATTCACACAAGAAAAATAAGTGGTCTTAAAGAGGTTATATAAAATTCTGAAGGAGTCACAATTAGTAGATAATATAATAGGTATTGAACCCACATCTATCTAGTTTCAAATCCCACATTTCAACTATATCACAACCATAAATAACTAGATTCAATGAAGAAGGAATTTATAGGAAAATCAGGCTCCCAATGGATATAATAGATGGTAATTACAAACAAAGCAGGGTGTTCTTATAATCAAGTATTCTTGTATTATTTTTAAAAATTGTCTATGTCTTTACATTCTCTTTAAATATAAAACATAATCACTATAACTACTACCATCATCACAACAACAAAAAATTCAATTGATAGCTTATTGCCTCCAGGGCTCATGTCCTAGGTTTTCTATTGACAAGCAACTGTATGAGGTTTGTAACTGAGCATCTAAGAACCGTGCCTAGTATTCAGATTATATATGTGCATTAGGAATACTCTACCCAATGGATAATGCTGCAGTAAGGACACAGCCTTCTGGGAAATACCACAGGTAGCCTCAGGCAACAAGAAAATGGGAGGATACCTTAATGCTTTATCATTAATGGCCTAGAAGATTTCATGTTATGGTGTCTTGGCTTTAAATTAAATGTCAAATATAATTTGCCACTGAAAATGTGAAGTGTGGAACTGCCCTTAGAGACCCTGAGAACTCAGTCTTCTGATTGGTGGCTGCCTAATATCGAGTGAAAATAGAGATCTTTATTTGGTGAATTGTCACACCAGTCAGCAAAAATGTGTGGATTTTTACCTCTTACACTTTGAATCTGTAGTAAATTCTTGAGATAGTATTTAAAATGTGCAGTGTTCAATACAGTATTAAATACAGTGGAACTGATAAACTCTTCCCTGTGGGATCATGCCACCATTTATGTCCTGATCTCTCTGACGTTTAGTCTATAACATCAAGAAACTTGTGCAAGAAACTGAAGCAACAAATAATCCATGTATAGTATTTATGTATTTGTGTTTTATTTTTTCCTGCTGACAGGGTTTATATTAATAATACGACTAATAGTAGGATTTCCAATCCACTTTAATATGTCAGCATTATATCTTTCTGAACTATCTGTATATTAGCGCTAATTATGAGATATGTTTAAGTCTAAAAATGCACACTTAGGTACGAAGACATCATTTTTACTGCCGGTTTTAATTACAAATCTAAAGGAAACAAGTACAATTAAATATACCCATAAAAATAATAGATCCATTCCTATAATACTCGTCAATTTGTTGCACCATTAATATCATTCAGTGTGGCAGTTTTTAAAACATATTGGAGTAGTTCAAGCGGAAAATGGCTAAGAACAAAGTTACTGGCATTTAAACCACCATAATTGTTCTTGAACAGTGAGTGTCACTCTTAGTGTCCACACCAATAGCTATTTTGTTTTGCAACCACATTGTAAAGTTAACTAGTTGCCTATCTCATTAAACTCCTTGTTTCTAAGAACAACTAATCTTGTTCTGAAAGTATATAGCTTCTGAATAAAGTTAATTTAACTTTAGAAATTTATACTTGCAAACATAATTTGTAAAGGAAATATTAATGTATCTAAATTTTCCTAATGCCAAGGGAGAGATTTATTTTACTTTCGGAAATATACTGCTTGGCAAATCTCCTCCTCCATGGAGCAGGTAAACACAGGTTACCCTGAAAGAATCTTTCCTGGACATCTAATGGGCCATGGATAGGCTACATGCACTAAGCCCCATGCACTTGGCAGAAAACAACTGATAGGATGCCAGAATGAGGCGTACAGCCAGGAATCACTCTTTTTTTTTTTTTTTCCTTTTAACCTCAACTTTCTGAATATGACAAAGACAAACTCTCGCATGTGCTTTACTTCCAAAACAATGTCACATACACAATTTCATTTAATCCTATGAAAAAACTTATGAAGTAGAATATTATAATGCCACTGTAGAGGTGAAAAATGTCTTACGTCTTATCTAAGCACAACAGTACCTACAATAAGAGAGTATTATGATATCTGCTAGTTTTATTCATAGATAACTTGAACTTCACTAGGTCTAGTCTAAATGATAATAAATTCTAAACTAATAAGTCTGAAATTAAGTTTCATCATAATGTTATTGTTCATTGCAAAGTAAAACAATATGATGTTGCTAGTTAAGATGCAAATGTTATTATGAGACTCTTCATGACATAATTTTACTGTTAAACGTCCTTTGGTAAAATTAAAAGAAAAATAATCTCAGGCTGCAAATTTCTATCAAACTGAAACATTACATTTGATGTAGAGGCCATGTGTTTTTATTTTCTCACTTCTGGCCCAAATTATGGTTGTATCATATACTGCTTTGAGCTATTGACCTCAATCCTCTAAACTTAAACCTTAAATTGAAAAACAAGAAGCTAGATTAGGATCAGTAAACACTTGTCAAATGTATACCATATTGCCAACTTTCATTTGTGTCATTTAAATATCATAAAAGTTATGTAATATCTATTATAGTTGTTACTATCTTTTATATATATGAGGAAGCTAGGTGTTAGAGTGATTAAAAGTTTGAACAATATCACACAACAAGCTGAGATTTAAAACTCACATCTGTTCTCTCAAAATCTCATGTTCTTGCAATAATATTACAAATGCGTCCCATGTTATAGTTACCTTAACGTATTTAAAAACTTCCTAAAATCTTACAGGAAACGTGTATAACATGAAAGAGCTTGCACCATACATTCTATCATTTTTCCCACCTATCACCCCACTATTTTAATCATCAATTAAACTTGTTAATTTAGAAAATTGATCTAGTACTCACATTTTTGCAATATACTTTAAATCTTAGGTGCTTCCTCTTTTGTAAAAGTGTCTAAGCAATTACACACAGTATACCTGAAGCTAGAGAATTTGCCTAGGTTACAGATTCTTTATTCTCCCATCTGAGAAAAGCGAACCAGTCCCACAAGTATTCTCCATTTCAGCATGCTTTGCCCTTGAGTGAAGTGGCCTGCTTTGATGGATGTTAGGAAAAACCAATTACTCAGACAAGGTGTCCAGAAAGGATGAAGCTTCTGTATTGGGCAAATCAAAAAGAGTAAACATAGCACAGAGAAATGCCCAAGAACTAATGATAGCTAACCATGCGCCGAGTTTTCAATACCCAAAATAAAGAAATACAATGCATGTTTGACATTAGGATTTTGTTAATGTTTGAGCTGTTGATAATTTGACAATAAATACATCATCAAATGTGATCATTTATTGAGTGTCTAACTATGCCAGGCACTTTGCTGGATGCCTGGAAGCAAATATAGATAAGTTATGACTTAAATCTTCAACGTGTTCGCAAATTTAGATCAGGAGAAAAATTCATCTATGCTAAACTATTGTATGTGAGAACTGGGATATAAACAAAGTGCTACAAAGTACAACAAAGTATTAGATTAAAGGAAAAAAAATCTGTTAGATACTAGACTTGAAATATAGAGAAGAAATTGTCAGACTAAGGAAATCTAAAGGAAGTTTAATCATGGGAAGGAGCATGGACAAAGAAGAAGCATAGTAAGCTTAAAAAGGGCAAGTAATACTTAATGGCTATAAGCAACCTGAACATGGAGGCTGTGTCCATCTTGCTCACTATTAAATCAAAACTGCCTACCTCAGAACCCTAGCATGTGATAGATGCTCAGGTTCTCAATAAGGAATAAATGAAAATTGAGGGTGTGTATGGGAGATATATAGGGTTAGTCTCAAAATGGACATTATAGCTGATTTGGGAGGATCTTAAAAAGCATATAAAACAGTATGTATTTCGGGGCACCTGGGTGGCTCAGTTGGTTAAGTGACTGCCTTCGGCTCAGGTCATGATCCTGGAGTCCCTGGATCGAGTCCCGCATCGGGCTCCCTGCTCGGCAGGGAGTCTGCTTCTCCCTCTGACCCTCCCCCCTCTCATGTGCTCTCTCTCATTCTCTCTCTCTCAAATAAATAAATAAAAGCCTTAAAAAAAAAAAAAAACAGTATGTATTTCATTCTGTAGCCTATGGAGTGCCAGTAATCTATTTTAAAAAGAAATAATCAGTTTCGCTTTTAGTAAAAGCAATGTCTATTCATGTGTAGTACAATGTCAGGGTCTCACTATCTTCTTAAGCCTTTACCCCTCATCTGTTCATAGATGCTACCTGATCCCATCTGAAAAATCCTGTCAATTCCATGTTCTAGGAATAATTCTGTCCTTAAACTGATGATTTAAGGACCACAAGTTAACAATGAAATACTGACTGAATTCATTTGATGTGTATTGCATGCATGCCTTGCACCTTCCAATAGTGTAGAATTTCCATTGAATTTTTATATAATATTATTATATTTTATGTCATGTAATTGCCTATCTGCTAAAGCATGATTTTCTTGAGTAAAAGTTTATATTTTGTTTACACTTCTATCTTAGCGCCTAGTAAGGTCACTGGTGCATTGTTGATGATTAATGAATATTTACTAAAAGGTGTCATTTGGACCATCCAGAAATTAGATTCTTAGACTGAATTAGAAATGCAAGGGGAATTTCACACCTGGAAAGACAAAGAAGAGGTGGGGCACAATGGAGTAGGAAAGTCCTTGGACCACAATGCAGCTGTGACTTGTGAAAAGAGAGAAGGAAGTGGGATTGAGCAAGGAGATCTTCAGAGAGATCCTTGATAAGATCAAATCTAGGTTAGAGTTTCTCAACATCAGCACTATTGAAATTTTGGGCCCAATAACTGTTTGTTGCTGAGGGCTATCCTATGAATTTTGTGCTGTTTACCAGCTTACCTGGCCTTTCTCACTACATGCTAAGAGCATACCTCCTACTTATGACACTGAAAAGTATGTCCCAAGTATTTCCAAATGTCACTTGGGGGGCATGGTGACCTCTGGTTGAGAGCCAGTGGCCTTGGCCAATCCAGTGTATGCTCCCAGAGCAAAGATTGTCCATTAGAGGAGTTTCTCATCAGGCAGAAATGACAGGGCCCTTTTAGTTCCACCATGCTTAGTCTTTCGCTAAGGGTTTCCTGGGAGGCACATGGCCTCAGCTCAAACAATGAGCCAGATTTTAAAAGTGTTCACATCTGAAGGCTGTCAGCTAACTGCTCTCCTTGAAGTTGTATAGAAAATTATTTCTTGAAAGGAGTTAAGAACAGCATATCTACATGGCTGCCACATAAAGCCCACTAGATTCTCCTTCACAATTAATGGCCTCATGTGTTATGTCCAATAGGATTTATTTGGTTATTTCTTTTTTTTTTTTTTTAAGATTTTATTTATTTATTTGACAGAGAGAGAGCACAAGTAGACAGAGTGACAGGCAGATGGAGAGGGAAAAACAGGCTCTCCGCTGAGCAGGGAGCCGGATGCAGGGCTCGATCCCAAGACCCCAGGATCATGACCTGAGCTTAACGGACTGAGCCACCCAGGCACCCCTATTTGGTTATTTCTATTAAACTTGTCCAGAACTGGAAATCTTTGCTTTGTTACCTATTCCAGGAGTAGCATTCTTTTTGTTTGGAATTTCCCCTGCAACTTTAGCTAGTTCTCTTTTCTAGGTTATTACAACCTCACTTTGAGTCAACAGAATCATATATCTCTGCTTCCAAAGTTGAAATACATGGTTCTGAGACTTTGAAAATAAAGTCAATCCTTCAATTGGGCAATAAGTAGTCTCCATTTGTTTTATACAGTAGATTTAGGTCACTGCTCAATCTACAGTGGTCATCTATTTCTTGGAATTTCTATTTTTATGATATCCTTCTGGAAAACATTCAAGATATCTTTCAAGTGGGTCTTCCTGATGGATGGCCATATTGACCATCACATCTATTTGCACTTCTAATATCAAATTCAGTTAGATTCCAACTTTGCTAGACTTACTTTCCTAATCTGGTATGACATTTCTCAGAAACTGAGAGCATTTCAAAAATTATATGTCATTCACAATGGTGTAAAAATATCAGTGCACAATGAACCTCTATAAATAATATATATGTATTCAATGTTGCTTTACCAGATACAATGTAAGTGAAATAGACACAATATCAGATTCTTAAACTTTCCAAAAATATTCTGATAATCAGCTATTAAAATAAGAATATTTAAAAATATATGAACTAAATGTGCTATTTATACAGTGTAGAATTATTGATGTATATTATATAAGTACTGTTCTGAGGATATAATAAAATTGTGATCTGCTTGGGGAGATAGGTTGGGGGTTGGAAAAATCAATAGCTTACTTTTTTTTTTTTAAAGATTTTATTTATTTATTTGACAGAGAGAGAGAGAGCGAGAGCAGGAACACAAGCAGGGGGAGTGGGAGAGGGAGAAGCAGGCTTCCCGCAGAGCAGGGAGCCCGATGTGGGACTCAATCCCAGAACCCTGGGATCATGACCTGAGCTGAAGGCAGACGCTTAACGACTGAGCCACCCAGGCGCCCTAACTTACTTTTTTTAAGACTTGTTTATTTTAGAAAGAGAGACTGTGCACTCAGGTCCAGCTGAGTGCAGAGCCCAATGCAGGGCTCAATCTCAGACCCTGAGATAGTGACCTAAGCTGAAATCAAGAGTTGGATGCTCAAATGACTGAGCCACCCAATGGCCCCTCAATAGCTTACTTTTTAAATATCAGAAGTAGTTGTAAATAAATGGATAATATCAACAGCTTTGGATTTATAAAACACATATCTAATCTAGCTTTGAGGGATGATGTATTTCAGATACTGCTCTTTAAGAAGCAGTTTTCATAAGCAGAGAAGAACTGAAACAGGCATAAATTGTTTAGCTCACCAATGAACATAACATTAATTCTCACAACATATTTAAAGTGAATGGCACATTATAATGAATAAATATGAATGAATATGATTCATTCATATAATGAATGAATATGAAAAGCTGGTTTTGGGGGCACCTGGGTGGCTCAGTCAGTTAAGCATCTGCCTTAGGCTCGGGTCATGATCCCAGGATCATCAAGCCCCTCGTGTGCTCTCTGTTGTTATCTCTGTCACTCTCTCAAATAAATAAATAAAATCTTTAAAAAAGAAAAGCTGCTTTTTGATAACTATTGTATTAGCCACATTTCTCCAGAGAAACAGAACCAACAGAATGCACACACACAGAGAAAGAGAGAGATTATAAGGAATTGGCTCACATGATTATGGAGGCTAAGAAATCCCAAGATCTGCAGTCAGCAAGCTAGAGATTTAGGAAGGCTGGTGGGGCATTTCCAGTCCAAATCTGAAGGCCTGAGAATCAGCAAAACTGAAGGCATAGTTCCAGTCTGAAAGCCAACAAGTCTGAGACTAAAGAAGAATCATCCCATGTTCCTATGCAAGTCCAAAGGCAGGGAAAAAAATGATATCCTTGCTTGATGGCAGTTAGACAGGAGGAATTCTCTCTTCCTTGTAGGAGGGCCAGCCTTTTTGTTTCATTCAGGCCTTCATATGATTGAATGAGGCCCATTCACATTAGGAAAACAATCTCCTTCTTGCAAGTCTATTGATTCAAATGTTAATGTTATCCAGAAACAATCTCACAGATACACCCAGAATAATATTTGACCAAATGTTTGGGTACCCTGTGGCCTCATCAAATTGACATATAACCATATAACCGTTACAACTCTCAAATACTATCCTAGTTAATTTCTCTATATAACTTGACCATCTTGACTTTAAAGATGTGCGTTTATTCCGATTTTTGAACAAGGCTATTGAAGCTTAGTTAGCTTATGTGAATTGCCCCAGCTTCCACAGGTGGTGTGTTACTGAACTAGAATTCAAACTCAAAATCATCAACTTTATTTATTTATTTATTTATTTTATTTATTTGACAGAGAGAGAGACAGTGAGAGAGGGAACACAAGCAGGGGGAGTGGAGAGGGAGAAGCAGGCTTCCTGCTGAGCAGGGAGCCCGATGCGGGGCTCGATCCCAGAACCCTGGGATCCTGACCTGAGCTGAAGGCAGGCGCTTAATGACTGAGCCACCCAGGTGCTCCAAAATCATCAACTTTAAATATGAATCTATGTTCTTCTAATAAATATTAGGTTGATCTTTCATTTACTTTTTTCTTTTATTTAAAAAATAATTTAAAAATTAATTAATTTAATAATAAATAAAAAGGAAAAATTTCATTTCTAAGTTTCTTTTTGAAAGCCTTTTAAAATCACTTTTTAAATAACTTTTAGTTAAAATGTCTTATTTAGAGGTTCATATTGCCTATAATTTTTGTAACATATTAATATATACTACTTCAAAATATTCATTCTAAATTCACGTTTTGCATTTAAATGTGACAAACCTAATTAATCTCATTATTGTTATTTCTATTTGAAGAGAATATTGTTTTATAATCATAGGATTAAAAGTTTAATAAAATCACAATTACCTTGAAAAAATAATAATTGGACTTCAAGTGCCAAACAAGGTAGCATAGATTTACTTTACCCTTTATCACTCCTCTAAATACAAGTAAATACCTGGAAATAATTGAACAGACAATCATTAAAGGATTCTGGCATCTAGAAAGAAGAAAGTGAACTGGCTGAGGACCTCAGAGTTTAAGAAAATACTGCAGTGAGTTCCCAGGGATTTCTTTTTAGCTCCAATATATCCTAGACTGGGAGCCAGAGAGGCACGCAACCTAAACACCAAACAAAAGAAAACAAGAGAAAAGAAAAGAAAAGAAAAAAAGAGAAAGAGGGAGGAAGAGAGAGAGGGAAGAAAGAAAGAAAGAAAGAAAGAAAGAAAGAAAGAAAGAAAGAAGAAAGAAAGAAAAAGAAAGAAAGAAAGAAAGAAAGAAAGAAAGAAAGAAAGAAAGAAAGAAAGAAAGAAAGAAAGAAAGGATAAAGCAAGAAGTAACCTTATTAACACCAGATGATGAAGGAGACCAGAATAACATTGTAAGGACTCTAAAAATGAAATTGCCTTTTTCCAAAATCAGTCCACAAAAGTTGACAAGACCTACCTATACACTTAACTTAAACAGAAAACTGTTAGCTAAAACAGAAGATTTAAATTAGATCAAGAGCCAGGCGCCTGGGTGGCTCAGTTGGTTAAGCGACTGCCTTCGGCTCAGGTCATGATCCTGGAGTCCCAGGATCAAGTCCCGCATCAGGCTCCCTGCTCAGCAGGGACTCTGCTTCTCCCTCTGACCCTCTTCCCTCTCGTGCTCTCTGTCTCTCATTCTCTCTCTCTCAAATAAATAAATAAAATCTTTTAAAAAAAATTAAATAAATAAATAAATTAGATCAAGAGCCTTAAGATATAATACTCAAATATCCAGAATATAATTAAAAATCACTTGCCATATCAAGAATTGGAAAAATCACAATCTGAACAAGAAAATATATATGGGGCGCCTGGGTGGCTCAGATGGTTATGTGTCTGCCTTTGGCTCAGGTCCTGGGATTGAGCCCTGCATTGGGGTCCCTGCTCAGCGGGGAGCCTGCTTCTCCCTCTCCCTCTGTTGTTCCCCCTGCTTGTGCTCTCTAGCTCTCTCTGTCAAATAAATAAATAAAATCTTTAAAAAGAAAGAAAAGACATTGATTGATGTCTATACAGACATGATTCTGTTGTTGGAATTCATCATAAAAAATGCATTAATAAACAGTGATGAATTCTCTTGAAATGAAAAAAAAAATAGTATATCTCATCAAAGAAAGAGAGGCTATAAGAAATAGCTAACTGGGAATTCTAGAACAGCGAAAATAAAAAAAACTCACTAGATGCACTCAGTAGTACAAAGGAGATGACAAAGCATAGAATCAGTGAACTTGAGGGTAGAAAAATAGAATTTCCCGAACCTAGAGAAAATAACCTGAAAGAAAAAAAATGAACACAGCCTTAGGGAACTGTGTGACAATAACAAACTAGCATTTGTATCAGCTGAGTCACAGAAAGACAGAAAAAATAGCGTGGGGCTAAAAAGCATTCAAAGAGATAATGGCTGGGCGCCTGGGTGCCTCATTCGTTAAGCGTCTGCCTTTGGCTCAGGTGATGATCTCAGGGTTCTGGGATCGAGCCCCACATCGGGCTCCCTGCTCGACGGGAAGCCTGCTTCTCCCTCTCCCACTCCCCCTGCTTGTGTTCCCTGTCTTGCTGTGTCTCTCTCTGTCAAACAAATAAATAAAATCTTAAAAAAAAAAGAGAGAAAGAGATAATGTCTGAAAAAAATCTGAAATTTGACAAAAGGCATAAACCTCAGACTGAAGAAGTTGAATGAACCTCAAATAGGTAAAACCTGAAGAAATCCACAGCAAGGCACATCATAAGTACTTTTTAAAAAAATTAAAGGAAAAAAGATAATGTTAAGAGCAACTAGAAACTAAAAATGTGTTACCTATAGGGGCAACCCAACTCAAAATTTCTTATCTGAAACCATGGAAGAAGGGGCAAAATATTTTTCAAGTGCTGGGGAAAAAAAAAAAGAATAAAAACCCCCAAAACATTCTTTTTTTTCTCTATTTATTATGTTATGTTAATCCCCATACATTACATCATTAGTTTTTGATGTAGTGTTCCATGAGTCATTGTTTGCATATAACACCCAGTGCTCCATGCAGAACGTGCCCTCTTTAATACCCATCACCAGGCGAACCCATCCCCCAACACCCCTCACCTCTAGAACCCTCAGTTTGTTTCTGAGTCCATAGTCTCTCATGGTTCATCTCCCCCTCCGATTTCCCCCCCTTCATTCTTCCCATCCTGCTATCTTCTTCTCCCCAAAACAATCTTGACTGTGAATCTGTGGGCTCTATATCCATAAAAGCTATCTATTAAGAATGGAGAAGAAATAAAGAGACATTCTCAAATAAAGTATTACTAAGAATCTGAAACCAGAATACATACCCTAAAAGAATGGCTAAAATTCCCTCTCTAAACAGAAAAGGAAGCAGAAAGATTGACACTTCAATAAAGAAAAATCTATGAATGGGTAAAATAAAAATAAACATAATTATTATTTTTCCATGAGTTTCTTAAACCATATTTGATATTTAAATTAAAAAATGTAACAGGATTTGATGTTTTCCTTAAAGTATTTAGAGAAAATATTGATAATCATATATAAAAGGTAAGGAGAATAAAGGTGCCTAAACAGAAATAAGATTTTAATATTTCATTATAGTCGTAAAATATTATACCAGTTGAGGAAACAAAGTAAATATGAATACTGTAATAGCTACATCAATTCCTAAGAAAATTATATGAATAAATATATTCAAAAACACTATAAATAAAATTGGAATAAATAAAATAAAGTGAAAATAAATTTTTAAATAAAGTAATATTTATTTTAATAACTCACAATAAAACAAGAGAATCAGATGAACACAGAATAGAAGAAATAATCAGAAAACACATAATAAAATGACAATCTTAAGTCATATCATATTAGTAATTATTTTAAATATAATCTAAATTCACCAATTAAAATACAAATCATATGTTGTCCACGAGCAACTTATTTCAAACATGACATATCTAGGTTGAAAGTAAAAGTATGAAAATAGACATATTATGCAAATGTTAATCAGAAAAAGCAAGAGTGATAAATTAATATTGGATGATATATACTACATAGCAAAGAAAATTATTAGGAACAAAATGATATTACTTAATGTTAAAAGGAATAATCCACCACAAATACATAGTAATTCTAAGTATGGTTGCAACGAACAAAAAAGACTCAGAATACATAAAATAAACATTAGTAAAACTAAAAGAAGAAATAGAATTATATAAGAATTGAAAAGAATGATCAACTAACACAACCTAATTGACATTTTAGAACACTTCAGCCAACAACAGCAGAATATATATTCTTTTCAACTGTCCATGGAACATTCATCAAGATCGATAATATCTTGTGTTATAAAAAACATACTTCCTTGAATTTAAAGAATGTAAATAATACAGAGAGTCTGTCTGATGATAATGGAGTTAGACTAGAAATCAATGCAGAAAGGCAACATGAAATTCTTTAAATACTTGAAAATTAACTAATACACTTTTAAATAATCCATATGTCAAAGAGGAAGTCTCAATGGAAATAAAAAAAATGTAAAAGCTGTGTTGAGAGGGAAATTTATGGCAATGTATACTTACATTAGAAAAAAAAAATCTCATAACAATAATCTAAATTCCTTGGTCACAAATCTAGAAAAAATGAGAAGATAAATCCTAAAACAAACAGAAGGAAAGAAATAATAAAAATGAGCTAAATTAAGAAAACTGAAAACAGGAAAACAAAAGCATTGCTACAACAAAAACTTGACTCCTAAATGAATGAATGAATGCATGAATAAATAAATAAGTAAAACAATAAAACTAAAATAAGTAATACACTTCTAGTAAGACTGACAAGATTAAAAGAGATGGCACAGTTCACTAATATCAGGAACAAAATAGGAGATATCTCAACAGATCCAATAGTAATTAAAAGATTAATAAGAGAATACTGTGAACAACTTCACACTTATAAATTGGACAACATAGAAAATGGACCAATTTCTCAAAAACCAAAAACTACTAGAACACAATCAACATGAAATAGACAACTGAACTAGTGCTACAACTATTAAAGAAATTGAATTTCTTTAAATTCTTTGAATTAAAATTTCTTTGAATTAAAGAAATCTCCCCCCAAATAAATCTTCCTGTCCAGATTGTTTAACCATAAAGTTTTATCAAATATCTACAATTAATGCCCATCTTACACAATCATTTACAGGAAGTAGAAAAGGAGGGAATCCTTCCCATCTTATTGTATGAGATTAGTATTACTTTGACACCGAATCAGACAAAGAGTAAAAACCCAAACAAAACAAAATGTAACCAGTGTCTCTCATAAATATATAAAAATTCTCAATAAAATACTGGCAAATTGGGGATGCTGGGGTAACTCAGTCGTTAAGCATCTGCCTTCAGCTCAGGTCATGACCCCAGGGTCCTGGAATCAAGTCCTGCATCAGCATCCTTGCTCAGTGGGGAGCCTGCTTCTCCCTCTGCTTTTGCCTGCTGCTCCCCCTGCTTGTGCTGTCTCTCTCTCTGTCAAATAAATAAAATCTTTAAAAAAATATTAGCAAATTGAATAGAACAATGTATAAAAAGAATCATAAATATGGCCAAGTGACATTGATTCCAGGTATACAAAGTTGGTTCAACATTCTAATATCAATCAATGCAAGCTACTATATGAACAAGCTAAGAAGAAAACTGGTGTGATCATATCAATTGATGCAGAAGAAGAATTTGACAACATCCAATATGCATTCATTGTAAAAACTTTAAACATTGTAGGAATAGAGAGAAATTAATGTTAAAGAACATTAGTTACAAAAACAATTATTATCTAACATCATACTTATGGTGAAAAACTGAAAGCTTTCCCCCTAAGTTCAGGAATAAGGTAAGGATGTTTGCTTTCAGTATTGTTATTCAACATGTTACTGTAAGTCCTAGCAATTGTAAAAAAGCAATAAAAAGGTGAAAAAGGGAGTACAAATTGGAAGGAATAAACAAACTGTCCCATTCATAGATGACATGACTGTGTATATAGAAAATCCCTGAAGTGTATTCATCCCAAAATTCCTAGAATTAAAAAGTGAGTCCATCAAGGTCACAGGATATAAGATCAATACATAGAAATTAATTACATTCTTATATACTAAAAATGAATATGTGGAAACCAAAATTAAAAACACAAGACCACTTACAGTGTCTAAAAAAATGAAATACTTATAAATCTAACAATATGTGTTAGGATTTGTATGCTGAAAATTTTGTCATGTGATGAAAGACACCAAAGAATAAGTAAAAGAGACATACCGTCATCACTGACAGGAACAATCAACATAGTAGAAATATCAATTCTCCTCAAATGGATCTATGAGTTTCAAATAATTTCTATCACAGTCCCCTCAGGTTTTCTTGTAGAGATAGACCAGGTTGTTCTAAAGTTATGTAAAGTCACAGGAGTTAGAATAGCTAAAACAACTTTGAAAAAGAATAAAGTGAGAATAATCATTCTTCCCAATAATAAGGCTTATTATATAGCTACAGTAATTAATACAGTGTGGTATTGGCCAAAGAAAAAAACACATAGATCAATGGAACAGAAACAGAATATAGAAATAGACCCACAGAAATATGCCCTACAGTTTTTTGATAAATATGCTAAAGCAATTCAATGGGGAATAATCTTTTCTCATTGAAAAGATTGGTGCAGGAGCAAATGAATATACTTTGGAATTTAGGACTAGATGAAGAGTCCTTAGACATGAAACTAAAAGCACAACCTTCCTCCCTCCCCAGAACAAAAGGGAAAAGTGATAAATTAAACCTCGTTTACACGGTTTTGTCTGTAATAGACCCTGTTAAGAAAATTAAAAGGCCAGTTGCAGACTAAGAGAAATATTCACACCATACATCTGATAAAAGACCTGTAGCTAGTACATATAAAAAACTTTCAAAGCTAAACAATAAAACTATAAACAACCTAATTAGAAAATGAGTGAGACACACACAAGGACATTTCACAGAAGGGGATATACAGATGGAAAATAAGCACACAAAAAGTTCTTCAACATCGTTACCCATTAAAGAAATGCAAATTAAAACCATAACAATATCACTATACACGAATCAGAATGACTAAAATTAAACATAAATAATAATAATAAAAGCAACAATAATAATAATAACACCAAAAGTTGGTAAGGATGCAGAAAAATGGAATGATCAGCATTTTCAGAAATATTTTTAAATGGTATAACCATTCTAGAAAGTTAGTTTGGTAGTTAAAAAAAAAAAAAAAAACACTTAAAAATGAATTTACCAGATCACCCAACAATTTTGTTCTTGCACATTTATCCCAGAGAAATGAAAAAGATATGCTCACTTAAAAACCTGTACAAAAATGTTTATGGTAGTTTTTCTTACAAATTCAAAAACTGGAAACGGCCTAAATGTCTTTCAATGAGTAGTTAAACCAATTATGATAAATTCAAACCATGGATTATAACTCAAAAGTGAAAAGGAATATATGTAACTAAGCTGCAACCTCAAGGGAAGCATATTGAATGATAAGTCAGTCTCAAATGGTTACATGTTCCATGATTCTATTTATGTGACATTTTTAAAATAATATAATTATAGAGATGGAAAACAAGTTAGTAGTTTCTGGAGATTAGTCTTCTGGAGACATAGTGGAGGAGACTATATAAAGTAGTATGAGGAAGCCTTATGGTGATGGAACAGTTCTGCATCTTGATTGGAGTAGTAGTTACATGAAGTTACATGTGTGATAAAATTGAATAAAGCTACACACACACACAAAGGTACACATACAAATGAGAGTATGTAAAATGATGAAAACTGAATGAAATCTGTAGATTGTACCAACACCAAGTTCATAGTTTTCATACTATTCTGTAACTATATAGAATAATAACATTGGAGGAGGGGAGGTAAAAGTTGCACAGGACGTTTCTGTACATTTTTTTTTGCAACTACCGGTGAATATATAACTATTTCAAAATAAATAATGCATACAAACCAATTGTAATATATGATATGCTACTTACCTGAGATTTTGAAATCAACAATCTATTAATTTTTCCCTTTCCTAATTTCTTCACTTCATTTAAATGGAAACTCAATTTAAGGATGTTTTCCTCAAACAAAGAATGATATCCTGTTGGCTAGTTAAAAGGTAAAAAATAGGGGCGCCTGGGTGGCCCAGTCAGTTAAGCGTCTGTCTCTGGCTCAGGTCATGATCCAAAGGTCTTGGGATCAAGCCCCACATAGGCTCCCTGCTCATTGAGGAGTCTGCTTCTCCCTCTCTCTCTGCCACTCCCTCTGCTTGTGCTCTCTCATGCTCTCTCTCTCTGTCAAATAAATAAGTAAAATCTTTAAAAAAATAAAAGGGCATGTACTGAATGGACCACTTGGTGTTATACGCAAACAATGAATCATGGAACACTACATCAAAAACTAATGATGTAATGTATGGTGATATAACAATAAAAAATTAAAAAAAATAATGATGTAACATATGATGATTAACATAACATAAAAAAAGGTTAATAAATAAATAATAAATAAATAAATATCTTGATTTAATGTATTTTAAGGATTTGGAATAGCCTAGAAGAGTTACAAATGTCTTAAAAACAAACTAAGGCTGGCAAATTAATTCTGTGAAAAAGTTACAGTTATATAACCTGATCTTATACTTTCCAATTCTCTCAGTTACCAGACTATGGTAACCCATTTTTACTCAGTTGACTGAAATTGAAATGATGCTGGGCTTGGGACCTCTGTCAGATGGAGTATTGTTCTGAATCTCATAGTTCTGGCATGTTCTAGGCACATTTATAAATTCTCATCTGAATTATTTGGTAGTGAGGAGTAGAATTAATTGAAGTATATCTTGTCCTTGATAACTTACCCATATTTGCAACTCTGTGAACTGGGTTGATTGCTTGATTCTGAAATAAGAAACTGAAAATTAAGAACTTTCAATGTTATTTAACTATTTAACAATTTAACAACTATTTAACAATTATAATGCCCATTTTGTAGTTTTAGACTTTTTATCTGTGACGTTTCAAATAACAAAACCAGGTAGGTTGCTGAGAGTCAAGAAAGTCTGGTGCTACCATAATACAGATTAAAGAAGCTAAAGCAGAGAGGTGCAGTTTTTCAGGCACATAGCTTTACCTAGAATTTAGGTTTCTTTATTTTTTTTTCTAGTCTCTATTGATTTGATCGTATTACTTCACAATAGTTACCGTGTGGAAAAAAAATAAATAGTAGTCATTTGGATTAAAGTTTGGGGTATAAAAACATCCACTGCACATCCCTGTAGTCTCTCCTTTTTATTTATTATTTCTTTAGAACCCCTTTGTCAACAACATAGAAGACTGCACTTACAGATCTTTGTCATACTGCTAGTAAAATTCCACCGAAGGAACTACCTAGTATTTTATAACGACATTATATATTTAGATAGACATGTTCTCAGGTTTTTGTCTGTTTCTTTGCTTGGTATAGTACTTTTTTTGTTTGTTTGTTTTGTTTTGGTCTTTAATCAGCTCTATTTTCCTTGTCTTTAGCAAGGGAGATATAGGTTAAATTTTAAGTAAATCATGAAAAACCCAATTTACCTAAGATGAAGAGAGCACAGTGACTCTAATTTTAACTGTCTTCAAAAGATTCTGGGCTTCTGGGGAAAATGGCAGAGTAGGAGGATGCTAGGCTCACCTTGCCCTATGGATACAACTAGTTAAAACTCACATCAGTATAAATAACCCAGAAAATGACCTGAAGACAGGCAGAATGAACTCCACAACTAAATGTAGAGAAGGAGCCTATCAAAGAGGGTAGGAAGTGTGGAGACATGGTCGGGTACTAAATGTACTCCTGGAACTGTCCATGGGAGACAGAACACTGAAGACTCAGAGTAGAGAGAGAAACAGGACCCCACATGAAGAAGCCTGAACAGGGAAGACAAATCTCCATAATGTTTGGCTTTGGAAACCAGAGGACCTGAATTTTGTGAGTTCTTATAACTGGCAGGACTTAAAATGTGGAATTAAAAGAAAAATCATCTGGCTTGTCTCTGAAAGAGCTAGAAGGGTGGAAGAAAACTGAGTCCCTGCCATTAAAAACATAGCAGGACAAATAGCCCACAGAGATAGAGCACAAAAACAGTAGCTTGAAAGGTACCTGTAGCATACAAGAAGGACAGTTATTTACTAATCTCAGAGCATGTTCTGAGGGACAGAAATCCCAGGGGAACTCCTCTAGGAATAAAGGAATTGGCAGGTGCCATTTCCCACTCCTGCCTCCCAGTGTAAACACAGGGCCACCTATGGAACTCTCTACCTAAATTGTTAGGACAGCTGTCCTGCCCACACCCCATGCTGTGCCATCCCTTTGGACAGCTTGCCTCATCCCAGTGCTATAAGGCTGCTCATCCAGAGGACAGGGACATGCAAAGCTTGCCAGCACCACTGTCCCACTGTATTACCCTGCCCAGCTGTGTTTTGGGGATCTCTCCTCTCCAATAAGCTCATGGTCAGAGCCCATACAGGGCAGTGCCACAATCCTGGCAGTGTAAAAGCAGCCCCCATAGTGGCTAGCACCACCCCAAAGTGACTCCCCCAGAGGGAGGGAAAGGTAATCACACCCAGCAGTCGGACAGAAACCTAGCAGTGGGCTGGAGGCAGACAATTGGTCTGACTACAGGCACCACCCACCAAGGAAAACTTCTCCAGGGATAACACAAGGAAATCGCCCTGTAATTTGCTGCTACTGCATCTCTGGTCTGACTCAGCTCAAGCTCCAGGTATCTCTAAAGTGGCCCACTAAACCGCAGTGACCAAATGCTGCCCACAACAGGCAAATGGAACTTCTACAGACAACAGGACTAAATGGCTAACCACAACAACAAGGTACATGCAACACACATAGGACACAACCCTGAAACACCAGGTTCTGTTGAATAGGGGACACTGCATGGTAGGGTACAGGACTTCTTCTTCATAAGGCAATTACATTCAACTGCAGGAGACATAGATGTCCTTCCTAACACAGAGAAACAGACACAAAGATTTAGACAAAATGAGGAGACAGAGGAATATGTCCCAAATGAAAGCACAGGACAAAATTACAGCAAGAAACCTAAGTGAAATGGAAATAAGTAATATGCCTGATAGAAAATTTAAAATAATGATCATATAGATACACACTGGACTTGAGAAAAGAGTGGAGGTCATCAGTGAGATCTTTAACAATGCAAGAAAAAAGGACCAATCAGAAATGAAAGACACAATATATGAAATTAAAAATACCTAGATGGAATAAATAGTACACTAGATAAAGCAGAAGAATGAATCAGTGACCTGGAAGACAGAGTAATGGAAGGTTAACAAGCTGAGCAGGTGAGAGAGAAAAAATGCAAAATGAGAATAGACTTAGGGAACTCAGTGACACCATCAAGCATAATAACACTCACATTATAGGGATCCCAGAAGGAGAAGAGAAAGAAAGGGGGGCAGAAAACTTATTTGAAGAAATAATAGCTGAACACTTCCCTGATCTGGGAAAGGAAACAAAAATCCAGATCCAGGAGGCACAGAGATCCCCCAACAAAATCAACCCAAGGAGGTCCACACCAAAACACACAGTAAATAAAATTGGAAAAAAAAAATAGTGATAAGGAGAACATTTTACATATTTTATTTATTTATTTGATACAGGGGGAGGGGTAGAGGGAGAAGAGAGAGAAAATCTCAAGCAGATTCTGCACTGAGCATGGAACCTAACATGGGGCTTGATCGCACAACCCTGATATCTGACCTGAGTTGAAATCAAGAGTCAGATGTTTAAATGACTGAGACACCCAGGAACCCAAAGGAGAGAATTTTAAAAGCAGCAAGAGAAGAGAAAGCAGTTACATTACACGTCTATCAGTGGATTTCTGGAGAAACTTTGCAGGCCAGAAGAGAATGGCATGATACATCCAAAGTGCTAAAAAGGAAAAATCTGCAGCCAAGAATACTGTTCCAGCAAGTCTATCATTCAGAATAGAAGGAGAGATAAATAATTTCCAAAAGAAAAACTAAAGGAGTTTGTGACCAATAAACCAGCTCTACAAAAAATGCTATAGGGAATTCTTTGAGTGGAAAGGAAAAACTACAAGCAAAAGTAAGAGAAGTAGGAAGCACATGAGCCGTAGAAATAAGTGTATCTATGAAAATTTGTTAAGGGACAAATAATAAGAGAATGTAAAGTATTACACCATTTTCCAAAAACATGTGGGGCTGAGGAATAAAGAATGATTTCAAACTTGAGGGACCATCAAATTTATATAAACTGCTATAAGCGAAGATAAAACTGAATAGTAACCACAAATCAAAAACTAGTAATACATATGCAGAAAAATAAAGAGAAAGGAATCAAAGTATACCACTAAAGATAGCCAAATTATGTAAGAGAAGAGAGCAAGAGAAGAAAGGAACAGGAAAGAACAACAAAAACAATCATAAAACAAGTAACAAAATGGCAGTGAATGCATACCTATCAATAATTACTCTGAATGCAAATGAACTAAATGCTCCAATCAAAATATATAAATAGGGTGGCAGAATGGATTCAAACAAACAAAACCAAAAGACCCATCTATATGGTGCTTAAAAAAGAGACTTATTTCAGACCTACAGGCACCTGCACACTGAAAGTGAAGGGATGAAGAAGCACTTATCATGCATATGGATGTGAAAAGAAACCTGGAGTAGCAACATTTATATCAGACAAAACAGACTTTAAAACAAAGACTTGCATCAATAGATCATCCAAACAGAAAATCAACAAGGAAACAGTGACTTTGATTGACACACTGGAATAGATAGACTTAACAGATATATCCAGGACATTCCATTCTAAAACAGCAGAATACACATTCTTTTCTTTTTTTTTTAAAGATTATTTATTTATTTATTTGACACAGAGAGAGAGACAGTGAGAGGGGGAACACAAGCAGAGGGAGTGGGAGAGGGAGAGAGTGCTCAGCAGGGAGCCCAATGTGGGGCTCGATCTCAGGACCCTGGGATCATGACCTGAGCCGAAGGCAGATGCTTAATGACTGAGCCACCCAGGTGCCCCAGAATACATATTCTTTTCAAGTTCAAGTAGAACATTCTCCAGAGAAGTTCTTATATTAGGCTACAAACAAGTCTCAACAAATTTGAAAAGATCAAAGTCTGTCCACACATCTTTTCTGACCACAATGCCTAGAAATTAGAAATCAACCAAAGAACATACATGGAAGTTAAATAAGATACTCCTAAATAATAAATGGGTCAACTAAGAAATCAAAAAGGAAATCAAAAAATACATGGAGACAAAAGAAGATGAAAACACAATAGTCCAAAACCCTTGGGATGTAGCAAAGGTGATTTTAAGAAGGAAATTTATAGCAATACAGGCCTACCTCAAGAAGAAAGAAAAAAGCTCAAATAAACAAACTAACCTTACACCTAAAGGAGCTAGGGAAAAGAACAAGAAACAAAACCCCAAACTTGTATAAGAAACAACATAATAAAGATTAGAGCATAAATAAAACAAATAGAAACTAAAAAACAAACAGGGGTGTGTGGGTGGCTCAGTAGGTTAAGTGTCGGCCTTCAGTTCAGGTCATGATCTCACAGTCCTGGAATCCAACCCCACATCGGGGTCCCAGCTCAGTGGAGAGCCTGCTTCCTCTGTCCCCACCCCTCCCCAGGCTTGTGCTCTCTCTCCCTCTCTCTCTCTCAAATAAATAAAATATTTTTTTAAAAAATTGTCAAAACAAAACAAAAATAAACCAAACAAGCAAACAAAAACCAATAGAAGAGTTCAATGAAACCAGGAGCTGGTACTTTGAGAAGATCAACAAAATTAAAAAACCTTTAGTCAGACTCATCAAAAAGAGAGAAAGGACTGAAAAAAAAAAAATATGAAATGCAAGAGGAGAAATAACTGACATCAGAGAAATACTAAGGATTATAGAAGAATATTATGAAAAGTTATATGCCAACAAATTGGACAACCTAGAAGAAATTGATAAATTTCTAGGTTCATACAACCTCCCAAAATAGAATCAGGAAGAGATAGAAAACTTGAACAGACCAATTACTGACAATGAAATCGAGTCTGTAATCAAAAAACTTCCAACAAACAAAAGTCCAGGGGAGATGGCTTCACAGGTGAATTCTGTTAAACAGTTAAAGAAGGTTTAATACCTATTTTTCTCAAAAAATACAAATACAAAAAATGGAAGAGGAAAAAGACAAAAAAAAAAAAAATTCCAAATTCATTTACAAGGCCTGCATTACTCTGGAACCAAAACCAGATAAACACACTACAAAAATAAATAAATAAATAAATAACTACAGTCCAATATCTCTGATGAACCTAGATATAAAAATCCTCAACAAAATATTAGTAGACCGAAACCAACAATACATTAAAAAAAATCATTCACCACAATCAAGTGGGATTTATTCCCAGGATGCAAAGGTGGTTCAATATTTGCAAATCAATCAGTATGATACCTCTCAACAATAAGAAAAAGGATAAAAACTGCAAAGTTATTTCAATAGATGCAGAAAAAGCACTGGACAAAGTATACATTCAGGATAAAAACCCTCAACAAAGTAGGTTTAGAGGCTATATGCCTCAACATAATAAAGGCCTTATATGAAAATCCTACAGCTGACATCATACCCAATGATGCAAAAATGAGTTTTTTCCCTAAGGTCAGGAAAAAGACAGGGATGTCCACTCTCAGCACTTGTATTCAACATAGTACTAGGCCGAGCCATAGCAATCAGACAACAAAAAGAAATAAAAGGTATCCACATTGATAAGGAAGAAGTAAAACTTTTTCTATTTGCGAAGGACATGATACTATCTATAGAAAACCCAAAAGACTCCACCAAGAAACTCCTAGAACTGATAAATAAATTCAGTAAAGTCACAGGATACAAAATCAAATACAGAAATCTATTGCATTTCTATAGATGATAATGAAGCAACAGAAAAAGAACTTAAGAAAACAATCCCATTCACAATGGAACCAAAGATAATATAATACCTAGGAATAAACTTAATCAAAGAAGTGGAAGACCTGTACTCTGTAAACTATAAAACACTGATGAAAAAAATTTAAGATGACACAAAGAAATGGAAAGGTATTCTCTGCTCATAGGTTAGAATAACAAATATAGTTAAAATGTCCATATCACCCAAAGCAAGCTACAGATTTAATGCAATCCTTATCAAAATGCCAAAAGCATTTTTTACAGAATTAGAATAAATAATCCTAAAATTTGTATAGAACCAGAAAAGACCCTGAATCGCCAAAACAATGTTGAAAAAGAAAAATGTAACTGGAGGTAACACAATTCCAGACTTCAAGTTATACTACAGAGCTGTAGTAATTGAAACATTATGGTTTCAATCAATGGAACAGAGAAGAAAACCCAGAAACAAACCCAGGATAATTTGGCCAATTAATATTCCACAAAAAAGGCAGAATATGCAATGGGGAAAAGACAGTCTCTTCAACAAATTGTGTTGGGAAAACTGGAAAGCTACATGCAAAAGAATGAAACTGGACCACTTTCTTACACCATACACAAAAATAAAATAAAAATGGGATTAAAGACCTAAATGTGAAACCTGAAAACATAAAAATCCTAGAAGAGACCACAGGAAGTAATTTCTCTGACATCGGCCGTAGCAACATTGGTCTACATATGTCTCCTGAGGCAAGGGAAATAAAAGCAAAAATAAACTACTGGGACTTCATCAAAATAAAAAGCTTCTGCACAGAGAAAGAAACAATCATAAAAACTAAAAGGCAACCTATGGAATGGGAGAAGATATTTGCAAACGACCTATCTGATAAAGTGTTAGTATCCACAATACATAAAGAACTTACATGACTCAACATGCAAAAAACAAATAATCCAGTTAAAAAATGGGCTATGGTGAGCACTGTGAATTGTGTAAGACTGTTAAATCACAGACCTATACCTCTGAAACAAATAATACATTATATGTTAAAAAAAAAAAAAAAAGAAGAAGAAGAAGAAGAAAAAGAAGAAAGCAGGAAGGGAAGAATGAAGGGGGGGGAAATTGGAGGGGGAGACAAACCATGAGAGACTATGGACTCTAAAAAACAAACTGAGGGTTCTAGAGGGGATGGGGGTGGGGGGATGGGTTAGCCTGGTGATAGGTTTTAAAGAAGGCACATTCTGCATGGAGCACTGGGTTTATATGCAAACAATGAATCATGGAACACTGCATCAAGAACTAGTGATGTATAATGTATGGTGATTAACATAACATAATAATAAAAAAATGGGCAAAAGACATGAACAGACATTTCTGCAAAGAAGACATACAGATGGTCAACAGACACATGAAAAGATGCTTAATAGGAGTCATCATCAAAGAAATCCAAATCAAAACTACAGTACCTGTCAGAATGGCTAAAATCAAAAACAAGAAACAACATTGTTGGTGAGAATGTGGAGAAAAAGAAACAGTCTTGCACTGTTGATGGGAATGCAAACTGTTACAGCCACTGTGGAAGACAGTTTAGAGGTTCCTCAAAAAGTTAAAAATAGAACTACCATAGGATCCTATAATCACAGAACTGGGGATTTACCCCAAAATACAGAACACTAATTTGAAAGGATATATGTTCCCTTATATTTATTGCATCATGATTTACTATAGCCAAATTATGGAAGAACACAAATGTCCATCAGAGATGAATGGATAAAGAGGATGTGGTATATACATATACATACATACATTGTATATATGGTGTATATATATACCACATCTATACACATTTATACAGTGGAATATTACTCAACCATAAAAACAGAATAAGATCTTGCCATTTGCAACAACATGGATGGATCTAGAGAGTATAATGCTAAGTGAAATAAGTCAGAGAAAGCAAATACCATATGATTTCACTCATTGTGGAACTTAAGAAACAAAGGAACAGAGGGAAAAAAAGAGATAAACCAAGAAACAGATTCTTAACTATAAAGAACAAACTGATGGTCACTAGAGGTAGGTGGGTGAGGCGATGGCTAAAATAGGTGATGGGGATTAAAAAATACACTTATCCTGATGAGCACTGTGTAATGTATAGAATTGTTGAATCACTACATTGTACACCTGAAACTAATATAGCACTGCATTTTAACTACACTGGAATTAAAATTAAAAACTTAAGATCTCTTATTTTCATATTTGAATGAATTAAAAGAAAATTAAATATCAGGATTAATATTGGTTCCATCTTTCTTGCTAGAGACCATGAGTCTAAAATCTTATTAATATTACATTGTTTTTATACAAAGGAAATCTTGAGTCTCAAAGATTTTGGATTTCCTAAGTGTCTTCTTATATTATTCTACCTGTCAAGCTGTCAGAACTTCCTCTCAGATACTAACTTTAATTCACCAGAAAAAAATTCATATTCATCTTACACCTTTACCACCTCCCACTGTTTGGTATATGAGAAATATATACACCTGAAATTATACATTTAAAACTCTTTTACATAGAACTTAATTTACTTGCTCATGTGGAACCCTGGACATTTGCCCTCATTGGTTTGTTTTACAGAATACAATAACCCAGGTCTCCTTTTTCATTATTTACACGTTTTGCTCTTCACTGAGACCCTCTCATTGCAAAAAAAAAAAAACAAAAAAAAACAAAAAACAAAAAAAAACAGGCTTCAAGTCACATGTCATTCCTCTCTTTCAGAAGAATATCTCCTAAAACGTAAAAATATCTTCTCTTTAATTCTCCATCCCTGAATTTAGAATATTTTCTCATCAGTAGAAAATGGAAAAGGCAACTTGCAGATATTATTTAGCTCTCTACACCAGGGATCAGCAGGCAGGAGAGTTAATCCTGATGCTGACTTTCAATAATGTGAGGTGTTACGCAAGCCCATCCCTTTTTCATACGTTTGTCTAATCTGTAAAAGGATAGTTGTTTCTGTGTACTTCATATGGGAAAATTAGACATTATTGGAAAATATCTGAGAACTTTAGAATTTGAGTTATTTGAAAGGAATAATTTATTTGTATTATTATGATGTATAAAATTCAAGCTCCTTTCTCAGGCCTATGTGTCCTTTAACATCTAAATCTTTGTAATTCACAGCCTAGATTCCCTACTTCTCCCTCCTGAGCATTAACTTGCAGCCATGATGCCATTCTTGCAGCCTGGCTACTCTAAATCCATTCCCCAATTAAGATTTTGCACTTATCCGTAATCAGGCAACTTAGTAATTTGTTTATTTCTTTCAGAACTAGATATTTTGAAACAGGGAATTTTATACTGAGGGGTGTGAATGTGAGCATTTTCTGGAATATATAGTGCATGAATTTGCAAATGAAAAGATATTTCATGGGGCGCCTGGCTGGCTCAGTTGGTTAAGCGACTGCCTTCGGCTCAGGTCATGATCCTGGAGTCCCGGGATCGAGTCTTGCATCGGGCTCCCTGCTCGGCGGGGAGCCTGCTTCTCCCTCTGCCCTCTTCCCTCTCATGCTCTCTGTCTCTCATTCTCTCTCTCAAATAAATAAATAAAATCTTAAAAAAAAAAAAAAGAAAAGATATTTCATGTAACTGGGCTTCAAAATGTTTGGGGTGGAGTAGTAGATGTGACAACATGCATAGTGTGAATCAAAATCTTGAGAGCCTCTAAAGTTAGACTAAAAAAATTTAGGTTTCTGCTTTATAGGAAATGTGGAAAGTTGTTTATGTGTTATATTCTGTGTAAAAGAGTTTTAAATATATAATTTTTTTCATTAGCAAAAAGTGGGAATTGGTAAATATTTATGATGAATACAGATTTGTTTTCTGACAAATTTCTATTTGTTCATCAGTTAACCTAGGAAAACATAGATATTTTATAAAAATCTAAATTTAATATCTTTATTTCTGAATATATATGAACTGCTAAACTATTTAACTTTAGTCACTTCTTTTCTGATGTATATGCTACTAGTTTCATATATTTTAATTTTATATTTGCTTTATTTTTTACCCCACAAGACACGATTATTGTTGTTTTATTAATGCAGTGTTTTCTTTTTATTTCCAATTTTTTCTTCCAGTTTTATTGAGAAATAATTGACATTATTCTGTCTGAGTTTAAGTTATAGCATAATGGTTTGATTTACATATATTGTGAAATAATTATCACAATAGGTTCAGCTATAAAAAAAAGAAAAAACAAAGAAAAGAAAAAACAATTTTCCTGTGAAGAGAACTCTAGGATTAACTCTTAACTTTCCATACAGCAGTGTTAACTATATTTCCATTCAGTGTTAATGTACACCATGGTGTACATTATATCCCTAGTACTTATTTATATTATGACTAAAAGTTTGTAGCTTTGACAACCTTCCTCTAATTTCTCCTTCCCCCACCCTCTGGTTCTGGTAACCACAAGTCTGATTTTTTTTTTTTTTTTATGTTTTTTGTTTGTTTGTTGTTTGTTCTTTTGGTTTTTAGATTCCATCTATGAGATTGTACGGTAGTTGTTTTTTTCTGACTTATTTCACTCAGCATACTGCCGTCAAGGTCCATCAATATTGTAAGATTTCCTCATTTTTTTATGGCTGAATATTACATTGTGTACATATATCACATTTCCTTCTATTCATCCACTGACAAACAGATTATTTCTGTGTCTTGACTATTGTAAATAATGCTGCTGTGAGCATGAGGGTGAAGATATCTTTTCTTTTTGAGTTAGTGTTACTATTTCTATTGTATATATTCCCAGAAATGAGATTTCTGGCTCATATGATAGCTATATTTTTAATTTTTTGAAAGTACATACTATTTTTCACAGTGGCTATGCCGATTTACAATCCCACCAACAGTGCACAAAGGTTCCCTTTTCTTTACATCCATGCCAGAATTTGTTATTTCTTGTCTTTTTGATGATGGTTATTCTAAAATGTGTAAGATGGTATCTTATTGTAATTTTAATTTGCATTTCCCTAATGACAAGTGAATGCTGAGCATCTTATCATGTATGTGTTTCTTTCATATATCTTCTTTGGAAAAATGTCTATTCAGGTCCTTTGTCCATTTTTTAACTGGGTTCTTTTTTTTTTTTAATGTTATGTTAATCACCATACATTACATCATTAGTTTTTGATGTAGTGTTCCATGATTCATTGTTTGCATATAACACCCAGTGCTCCATTCAGTACGTGCCCTCTTTAATACCCATCACCAGGCTAACCCATCCCCCAACACCCCTCCCCTCTAGAACCCTCAGTTTGTTTCTCAGAATCCATAGTCTCTCCTGGTTCGTCTCCTTCTCCGATGTCCCCCTCTTCATTTTTCCCTTCCTACTATCTTCTTTTTTTTTTTAACATATAATGTATTATTTGTTTCAGAGGTACACGTCTGTGATTCAACAGTCTTAAACAATTCACAGCGCTCACCATAGCACATACCCTCTCCAATGTCTATCACCCAGCCACCCCATCCCTCCCAACCTGGGTTATTTGTTTTTTGTCTATTGAGTTGTGCGAGTTATGTTTGGATATTAACCACTTATCAGATATATGGCTTCCAAATATTTTTCCCATTTTGTAAGTTGTCTTTTCACTTTGTTGATGTTTTTCTTCGCTGTGCAGAGATTTTTAGTTTGATGTAGTTTCACTTGTTTATTATTATTTTTTTTATTTTGTTGTTGTTTGTGCTTTAGGTGTCATATCCAAAAAATCATTACTAAGACCCATTAAGGCAGTCTTTTCTTAAATTTGCCCTCATACCATATTTTTTGCTTATTATTTTTTCATAGAGTATAGTGTGTTGTTTAAAGTCATGGTCTTTGCACCCGGACTGTCTAGATATAAATATCAAGTTTACTTAATGGCTGTGTAATCCTCGAAAATTTACCTAACCTCTCTATACCTCAGATTTCCCATCTTTAAAATGAAAATAATAGTTTTGTCTCATAGAGTTCTATGTGTTAAATGAGTTTCCAAAGCAACAGTTCCTGGTATATTTCAAACATTATGATTTAGCTTCTGTTATGTTCCCTTTATTAATTTCAGAGGTTACCTCTGCAATTACTTTTTTCCTCCTATCTTACGAATATCATTTTTAAGTATTATTCTCAATAAAGATTTATTTTTGACAAATTCAGTTTTTTCCCAGATTTATTAAGATGTAATTGACGTCTCAGTTTTTGAATAAGTGAAAAGAGCTTTATTCAACTCTTGTCCCTTAAAGAAACTCTCACTAGGTTTAGAACTATATATTGACAGTTATTTCTTACCAGCACATTATTCCAATCTTTTTGGATCCCATTATTGCTATTAAGTCAACAGAGAGTCTGATTTTCCTACTTTTATAATTAACGCCTCTTTTTCTCTCTGGCTTTTTTTTTCCTTGTCTGTGGTGGTCAGCATTTTCATTATAATTTTTCTGGTTGTTTATTTTTCTTGGGTTTTTGTGGTCTTTCTGAATGTTAAAATTGGTATATCAGCTATGGAAAATTTTAGTAACTATCTCTCTCTTCACACATTGCTTCATCCCATTCTCTTTCTCTTTCTGAAAATCTGGTTAGATATATAAGATATTCTTACTATATCTTCCATTCTGTTTACCTTCCTCTCATATTTTCCATCCATTTGCCTTTCTGTGCTGCATTCTAGATAATTTCTTTATCTTTGTTTCTTCTTTTTCATAATGCCAATTCCTTTATGTTTAAAAACAAATCATATATATTTGTTTTATAAACTTTGTCTGAAATGCCAAACATCTAAAGTCTTTGCAAGTCTGATTCTGACTTTTATTGTTTCTGTTGACTGTCACTCATAGTGATTTGTTTTCCTGTATATATTGTGAATATTGACTATGAATTTTTCACAATGAAATTTTCTTTTCTCTTTCCATCTAGTCTCATGGTTTAAGACTGAGTTTTTTTTATTAACATATAATGTATTATTTGTTTCAGGGGTACAGGTATGTGATTCATCAGTCTTACACAATTCACAGCACTCACCATAGCACATACCCGGCTACCCCATCCCTCCTACCCCCTCTACTCCAGCAACCCTCAGTTTGTTTCCTGGGATTAAGAGTCTCTTATGGGTTTGTCTCCCTCTCTGGTTTCATCTTGTTTAATTTTTCCCTCCCTTCCCCTATGATCCAATGGAATATTATGCAGCCATCGAAAATGAGATCTTGCCATTTGCAAAAACTGATATTTTTTATTTAAATTCAATTAATGGTTTGTCTCCCTCTCTGATTTTGTCTTGTTTAATTTTCCTTGTTTTTCCGTATGATCCTCTGTTTTGTTTCTTAAATTCCACATATGAAATCACATGATAATTATCTTTCTCTGATTGACTTATTTCACTTAGCATAATACCCTCTAGTTCCATCCACATCGTTGCAAATGGCAAGATTTCATTTTTTGATGGCTGAGTGGTATTCCATTGTGTGTTTGTGTATCTATCTAGCTAGTTAGCTAGCTATCTCACATTTTCTTTATCCATTTATCTGTCCAGGGACGTCTGGGCTCTTTCCATACTTTGGCTATTGTGGAAATTGCTGCTATAAATGTTGGGGTGCAGGTGCCTTTTTGGATCACTACATTTGTATCTTTGGGGTAAATACCTAGTAGTGCAATTGCTGAATCATAGGGTAGCTCTATTTTCAAATTTTTGAGGAACATCCATACTGTTTTCCAGAGTGGCTGCACCAGCTTGCACTCCCACCAACAGCCTGAAATTTTTCTTTTCCTACTCTGTGGGTAGAATAACTCTCTGGAGGAAAGTTTCTAGTTTACCACAACTATGAATTTGAAACCCTTTGGGATCCTAGATATATGGAGTTTCCTATTTGAACACCCACGCTTGTGAGCCCTAGACTTTGATTTTGGTTCCCAAACTCTCAGAGAAGTCATGAACACCAAGGTGAAGTTCACTGGGATTTGATAAATGACATAACAGTGAAAGTTAACTCCATTCCTCAGCTTGCTGCTTTTATCTCATTTTGCTCTTTAGTAAGTTTTTCCATCTGAACTAATTCATTTAGACATTTTAAAGTACTTTATACTTTGTATTATTTTAAGAAGGAAGCTTTGTCATCGTGTCTAGTTTCCAAATTATTGGAAAGGGAAATCTTCTGTTACCTGGCCATAGGATGATATTCAAGATCGGGACACAAGATGAGTACTGTCAAAATTTACATGGAGATTAGGGTCAGATGCAATCTGCTACGGTTCTGTCTTCATACTTTCCTTGTACCAATCACTAGGTGATGGGAATCATGGAATATTTCTGGCACCAGTTCCCTAGAGTGGTCTTTTTTTTTTTTTTTTTTCTTTTCTGGTTCCCATCTCCATTAAGTGCACTCTATGTTATTAAATAATCTTGAGGTATATTTTTCTCTACTCTTCTGTTTTAACTAAAATTACAAAGTTGACTTGAAGTCCCAGAAGACTAGTGCTGCTCCTTCTTAAATATTTACTGTTTCCCTTTCCATGAAGTAGGTTCTGTGAAGTCAAAAGAAGTTTTTGGACTTAAAAGGATGAGGAAAATAGACCATAACCATGCGTAACTACACACGGTAGAAAACCAAACCTCCAAATTTATGAAATTAAATGAAAACACTATGAAAACACTATGAACTCCATCTTCTATCTACAACCCATAGTTCTTTGTCCAAGAAACAAAGTGCAATTTATTTTCTTGTGATTCACAATATCATAACTCACTCTGGTTTTGTTTGAAAGCAAGAAGTCTCTTTTCCTGGCATTGCTATAGATGATATGATATATGATAGCAAACATAACAAGACCAACACACATAGTTTTCTTTTCTTTACTTTTAAATATTTGTTTTCTGCTAGATATTCTTTTAAAAGATTTCAGTTATTATTTGCCAGAGAGAGAGAGAGAGAGAGAGCACAAGCAGGGGGAGCCGCAGAAAGAGAGGGAGACGCAGGCTCTCCACTGAGCAAGGAGTCCAATGTGGGACTTGATCCCAGGTCTCTGGGATCATGACCTGAGCCAAAGGCAGACGCTTAACTGACTGAGCCTAGATCTTTTGTTGCATCTTGTTATCTGTTGTCTGTTGTTTTGTCCAAATGCCCTTCAAGGACATATGAAATTCAATTCCCGGGTGCCTGGGTGGCTCAGTTGGTTAAGCGACTGCCTTCGGCTCAGGTCATGATCCCGGAGTCCTGGGATCGAGTCCCGCATCGGGCTCCCTGCTCGGCAGGGAGTCTGCTTCTCCCTCTGACCCTCCTCCCTCTCATGCTCTCTGTATCTCATTCTCTCTGTCTCAAATAAATAAATAAAATCTTTAAAAAAAAAAAAAAAAAAAGAAAAAAAAAAAAAAAAGAAATTCAATTCCCCATAAAAGACTTTTAATGCCCCCTCCCTATGACTTCTGTCCTATCCTTGCTTACCATTTAAAGCATATCTTCCAGTAGTAGGAAGGGAGAAATGAAGGTGGGGGGGAGTTGGAGGGGGAGACGAACCATGAGAGATGATGGACTCTGAGAAACAAACTGAAGGTTCTAGAGGAGAGGGGGATGGACAATGGGTTAGCCTGGTGATGGGTATTAAAGAGGGCATACTGCATGGAGCACTGGGTGTTATACGCAAACAATGAATCATGGAACACTACATCAAAAACTAATGATGCAATGTATGGTGGTTAACATAATATAATAAAAAAAAAAGATAGCAGGCCGGGAAGAATGAAGGGGGGAAATTGGAGGGGGAGACGAACCATGAGAGACTATGGACTTTGAGCAACAAACTGAGGGTTCTAGAGGGGAGGGGGGTCGGGGATGGATTAGTCTGGTGATGGGTATTAAAGAGGGCACGTACTGCATGGAGCACTGGGTGTTATACGCAAACAATGAATCATGGAACACTACATCAAAAACTAATGATGTAATGTATGGTGATTAACATAACATAATTAAAAAAAAAGAAGATAGCAGGAAGGGAAAAATAAAGGGGGGAAAATTGGAGGGGGAGATGAACCATGAGAGACTATAGACTCTGAGAAACAAACTGAGGGTTCTAGAGGGGAGGGAGTGGGGGGATGGGTTAGCTTGCTGATGGTTATTAAAGAGGGCACGTAGTGAATGGAGCACTGGCTGTTATACGCAAACAATGAATCATGGAACACTACATCAAAAACTAATGATATAATGTATGGTGATTAACATAATAAAAAAATAAAGGATATCTGCCAAGCAAAAGTGCCACTAGCTTCATTTTTAGTAAAGAGTCATGGTTGAGATGCAGCATAAGGTACACAGAAAAAAAGATATATTTGATTATTTTACTTCTTTTACCAAAATTTACATCCAGG
The DNA here is from genome assembly GCF_029215605.1 of Mirounga angustirostris. Classification (NCBI taxonomy): domain Eukaryota; kingdom Metazoa; phylum Chordata; class Mammalia; order Carnivora; family Phocidae; genus Mirounga; species Mirounga angustirostris. Next base: position 77,530,759 of record NW_026991721.1, read on the forward strand.
TCCCTCATATGGTAGCCTTGTCACATGCCAATCAGTATAGAAACACTTTTACTCCTCTGTTCTAATTTGCCAAGTAACAACTTTTATTGTGTCCATAAATAAAAATAATTCAGAATAAGTTAGGTGCTGATGGTTAAGTGGGCTTATCTCTAGTTTACTCACTGCCATTATGTAAGTTCCATACTTACCAAGATTCAGTTGTGTTTATGCTGTTTATGGAAATTGTACCTGTTGATGTAATTAGGTAATTCAATACACATCATGCAGGTTAATGACATAGAGTGCACCAACAGTGAGAGCATTTCGTTCTATGGAAAAAAAATGAAAGATTTTTAAAACCACAGAAACTCATATCTCGAACAAACTCAATAAAATAAGTGACTTAGGAAATGCTATAAAAGTAGGTGTGTATGAGGGCGCCCGGGTGGCTCAGTTGGTTAAGCAACTGCCTTCGGCTCAGGTCATGATCCTGGAGTCCTGGGATCGAGTCCCACATCGGGCTCCCTGCTCAGCAGGGGGTCTGCTTCTCCCTCTGACCCTCTTCCCTCTCGTGCTCTCTGTCTCTCATTATCTCTCTCTCTCAAATAAATAAATAAAATCTTTAAAAAAAAAGTAGGTGTGTATGAGGCAACTGTATAAAAATAAAGCCTTCTAGGATGCTATCATCAGACCACTTCACATGGCATTATAACACTTTGAAGAAATTAAAAATTGTATATGATGTGTTACAGGCAGGACTTACATAGTAATAACTCATAATTTGAGATAAAAGATAGGATTTTTCCATCAGAATATTGATACTCAGAAAAAAAAAACTCATTCCTATATAATAAGTTTGGCCAAAAAATATGGAGTTAAATCAGATTAATTAAATTATAACATTTAAGGTATTTCTGTATTATTTTTTTAATTATTGTTTTAAATTCACTCAGTACCAGTCCCAATTATGTCAGATAGGAGGGCTTCTAGAAACTTTTGTAGATATTACTGTGAAGTTTTGTAGAGATGATGGTTCTTAAAGGTCAACATTATTCTTACCCCAGTTATGACTTTCACTAGCTGTGTGATCTTGGGCAAGTTATCTTAATCAATAAAAAGTGTCAAGTTAATTTATAGAGGTTGTGTAGGTAGAGTGCATAATATCATGCCTAGCACATAGAATTTTATAAATGGTAGTATTTATACTGCCGCCAGTATTAATGTCTTCTTGTGTTACTTTGTTCAAATAATTTATTTACCAGAGATTCCAGTTTATCCAATAATTATTATTCAAAAATAATAATCGTATAGCTATTAAAACCAAACATGCTCTGTTCTAGATGCTGAGTCTACAAAGATGAACAAGACAAAAATTCTTGCTTTCATGACATTACATCCCAGTAGGAGAAAAAGATAATTAAAAAGAAAATAAATAAATAGCAAAACCTCAAGCACTGATAATTTATAAGAAGAAAAAAAGGTAGGGTAATGTATGAAAAGCCAGTGATGGGGATGACAGGAAGTGGGGTGGGGAGGGACTTCCTATTTAAGAAGAAAGGTCAAGAAAAGCCTGAGGAGTAGAGCCTTTAATGATTTAAAGTTATCCAGTCTGGGAAGAACTGATGGTGGATGGGTCCAGGCAAAGGGAACAATGAGTGCTTGACATTATTTGAGGAGCAGCAAGAAAGTCAGTGTTGTGGGAATGGAGTCTAGAGTGCTAGAAGATGAAGTCAGAAAGCTAGGCAAGGACTAGACTATATATGTCATTTTGCAGACTATATAAGGAATTTAGATCTTAAGAATAAACCACTGAAACAGGGAAATGATATAGCCTGATTTATGTTTCAAAATATAATTATGTTATATATAATATATTCAAAATATAATTATGTTATAATTATGTTAAAATAGCTTATAACGAGTCAAACTGTAGAAAATCATTGCTAGAGAACTAGAAAGAGAGATCAACAGGAAATAATAGAAATCGCTCTCTCTACACACTCACATCTAAGTATCATTCACAAGGCAGTTTAATATATGCATCTTTTTTTTAAAAAAACTAACTTTTATTCAAATAGCAACATAGCATCCTTTAATTGATTTTACATAACACATATTCAGCATTTCTATTTAGAATTCCAATAAAGATGTGATGCTTTTAAGTACTTAGCTACACATTCAACTGCACAATGTATTTATTATTTAAAATTTATGATAATACAAATACCTACTTATTTTCCTTTACTTGTAAATATTTACAATAATTCAAGTAAAAATTTGCAAAGTAATTTGATGCCATTTTATACATTGTTCTTTAACTATCACAGGTGATAATAGTATCACTAATTATCACTATCATTTAACAGTGATAATTATATTCTAAACATTGAAATAAACTCTTTTAAAATGTGAGGTTTTAAAAAACTGTATCTGATTAGTGGTTTCCCAATTAGTATTTATGGATTTTCAATCTTTTGATGAACAACAGTTTTTTGTACAGCTGCCAGTCTCCATTAAGGTATTTCTAAAATTACATCTTGGTGTTCTTTAGTAAAATTTATTAACTGATTATAATTTAACCTGGCATGTAGCAGGAACCTAATATACTGTATGTCTGCATAATTACATTATTTTATTATTTTGATACAAGCATTTTATTAAAGTCATGAGAATAATTGTGTTTTCAAGAGAGGCATATAAAAAAGTTAAAATATTTCATCAACAAAACTAAAAGGCAACCTACAGGATGAAGATATTTGCAAATGACATATCTGATAAAGGGTTAGCATCCAAAATATATAAAGAACTTATGCAACTCAACACCCCAGAAAACAAATAATCTAATTAAAATCAGCAGACGACATGAATGGACATTTCTCCAAAGAAGACATACAGATGGCCAACAGACACATGAAAAGATGCTCAACAACACTCATCATCAAAGAAATCCAAATCAAAACTACAGTGAGATGTCACCTCACACCTGTCAGAATGGCTAAAATCAACAACATAAGAAACAGCAAGTCTTGGCAAGGATGTGGGAAAAGGAACCCTCTTGTGCTATTGGTGGGAATGCATACTGCAGCCACTACGGAAGACAATATGGAAGTTCCTCAAAAAGATAAGAATAGAACTAAACTACCATATGATCCAGTAATCACAGTATTGGGTATCTTTCCAAAGAATACAAACCACTAACAAAACAATATATGCACTGCTATGTTTATCACAGCACTATTTGCTACAGCCAAATTATGGAAGCAGCCCAAGTGTCTATCAATAATGGATAAAGAAGAAGCGGTATATATGTATATATAATGGGATATCATTCAGCTATAAAAAAGAATGAAATCGGGCGCCTGGGTGGCTCAGTTGGTTAAGCGACTGCCTTCGGCTCAGGTCATGATCCTGGAGTCCTGGGATCGAGTCCCGCATAGGGCTTCCTGCTCGGCAGGGAGTCTGCTTCTCCCTCTGACCCTCCCCTCTCTCATGTGCTCTCTCTCATTCTCTCTCTCTCAAATAAATAAATAAAATCTTTGAGAAAAAAAAAAGAATGAAATCTTTCCATTTGCAGCAACATGGATGGAGATAGAAAGTATAGTGCTAAGCAAAGTAAGTCAGTCAGTGAAAGACAAATACCATGCGATTTCACTCATATGTGGAATTTAAGAAACAAATGAGCAAAGGAAAAAAAAGAGAGAGAAACCAGTAAACAGACTCTTAATTATAGAGAACAAACTGATGGCTACTAGAGAGGAGGTGGGTCGAAGAATGGGTGAAATAGGTGATGGGGATTAAAGAGTACACTTACCATGATGAGCACTGAATAATGTACAGAATTGTTGAATCACTACATTGTACACCAGAAACTAAGATAACACTGCATGTTAACTATAGTTGAATTAAAACAATAAAGAAAAGAAAACATTTTCTTAATATCTGTGTTATTAAGGATATTGTTGGTACTTTGTTTGTTTGCTTACTATTTAAAAAGTTTACATATAAAAAATAAATAAATAAATAAATAAATAAATAAATAAATAAAAAGTTTACATATTTCAGAACCTAAAGATAATTTCTTTTACTTTTTACTTGAGAAAAAAAATTGAGAGAGATAATAAAAAAGAAGGAAAGGAAAAAAAATCTTTAGATGTCTTAAAAGAATGGCTTTTAATGATCTATGATTGTTTGTGTTTTAGCCCCATTAAGCAACCATTAATGCTGGAAAATGAACACACACACACGCACACACAGGCTGTTTTTTTATTTGAAGAGATTTTTAGTTTCTTTTAGTAATAAAATTCAGTGTACCATTTTTTTTTTTGAGAATTGAAAAAACAAATGTACCTGGGTTATATACATAAGGATTATTCCATAATGACATGTTGAAAACAGGAATACTCAACTGTCATCTTATCAGAAATCGCTTCTGTGAACCCCTACTAAAGTAGCCCCGTCTATCCTCTGTCTCTTTACTCTGTGTTAATTCTATCATAGTATGGATCAGTCTCTGATATTGATTTATTTATTCATGTGCTCATTGTTAATCTCCCTGCATTGTCCCATTCAACAAGATATTTGTCCAAGATCAATATCTTCTTGAAATTTTACTGAAGAGCCCTCCGTTTTATCCCCAACTTTTGCCAGTTTTATGAATAGATTCTCCCTTTTGATAGCTCTATATTAGTAGTATATTTACAGTATCCCACTTATTTGATTCATAGCCTGTGATAAACTTCTGTGTATATGTGTGTGCATGTGTGTGCACGTGTGTGTGTTTTCTCTTTGACTTTCCCAACGTATAGCATGTAAGTGCTCTGAAAACATTTGCATTTGTTGATGAAGAATGGTTAACACAACAGAGGACATTGCAAATAGAGAAGGAAAATACCAGTTTGGGGGACATGGACTGAACAAAAGCTCATCAAAACAAGTGAAGCAAAACGGTATCAATGTCTCAGATTTCACAATCTGAGAAAAGTCCATTTCAACATGGGTTGAAAATTCACTAATTCAAATGTGCAGTTCTCATGAATCATAATTGTAGTTCTAGCAACTCTAATGTTTGTGTGGGAAGTGCTAATTTTCTTCTTTTCCTTTCTGGCAAAATAAACAGTATATAAATAATGAAAATGTCTTAAATTGTAAAAATTAGTGATAAGGTATTTTTTGTGCTTCAAATTGTCTTTGTTTTTGATATTTCTTAGAACAAAGAATGAAAAGTCTCTTTTCTTGAAGTAGATGGCTATAAATCAGCCATTATTAGTTGTTATTAACTTTCTTCTCCACTTGTGATTTCTAACCATGTAATTCAAATAGATTACCAAGGCTTAGACTTAAAAATATAAATGAAATGAGACTAACGTTATTCAGGTAGATTCGCTAATAGATTTCCCTGTTTGGGTATGACTATATCAAATTATTATCTAGCTGGGGGTGGGGGGGTGGGGACATGCTTGCCTATATATTTAAGAATTTTTCTAAAATGTAGAGATAATCTGAACTTCTAAGTCTATAGGATGGAAACAGTTGCCAAGAAGCAATTGTTATTTAAAAATTATTAACACACTGTACAATTATTTCCCAATTTAATCACTTTGGGCTAAGAAGTACACCACTAACTGACACTTGAAAACTCAGAAGTTACTTGTCTATTATAGGAATTTCTAATGCACTTTTGTCAAGTCCTTGCAGGAAATTTCATGCTAGAATTTTATACTTTTTATGTTTATCATATCTTTCAGGACAAATAATGGAACCAAACAATAATTATGTGCTACACTCATCATTGTTATAAAAATGCCATTAGACAAAAATGTTAAATATTCACAAAAAATATTTCCTTCAGATTCTGGCTAGCAAAAGATGCTGAGAGAAATATCAAAGGAGGGAAATATAACACAGTGCAGATAATCACAGGAGTTATAAACAAAGGCAGTTGACATTAATAATTAAGTGAGGAAATTTCCTGTGGGGGTTTAGATGAGCTACAGGCACATGTGTAAAATCACTTGGCTAACTGATCATTAGTTATGTTCTAGACCAGAGGAGTATATATTAATGTAACTGGTTTTTCTACCCTATTTTTCTAGTCCAATAATTTGTCTAATGTAATAAATACGGCTATTCTTGGGCGCCTGGGTGGCTCAGTTGGTTGAGCGACTGCCTTCGGCTCAGGTCATGATCCTGGAGTCCCGGGATCGAGTCCCGCGTCGGGCTCCCTGCTCGGCAGGGAGTCTGCTTCTCCCTCTGACCCTCCCCCCTCTCATGTGCTCTATCTCTCTCTCATTCTCTCTCTCAAATAAATAAATAAAATCTTTAAAAAATAAATAAATAAATAAATATATATATATATATATATATATATATATATATATATATATATATATAGCTATTCTACATTCCCTGTGAGGAAAAATCATCCCCATTAGAACCTGATGTTTTTATTTTCTGTAAGGGAGTATTCAATATAAATAAATGTGTTAATGAAAGTTTATCACTTCTCTGAAGTTTTTGTGTTGTGCATTAGATTAATTTTAATGGAATTTTATTATTGATGTCAATATCCAAGTATATATAATCTGACCTTTGCAATAAAAGGTATTTATCATTTTACTGTGATATTTTTGAGTTGGTTTGTGTTTGTCTACTTTTTTGTTTTTTCAGTTTTTGAAAACTGTTATTTATTTCAACAGGACATTCTTTAATGAGAAACTGCTAAACACACTGAGACACGAGATATCCTAATAACCAAGGATGGCTTCCTCTTGGAAATTAATTCTGTTGCTGTCAGTAGCTGGGTGTCTTTCAGGTAAGAATCTTGCTGTACATATAAAATAACAAAAATATATTAAAGTCTTCATTACATAATATCCTCAGGTGTTCATTTAAATTTATATCAGAAGTTATACTTTTCAAAAAAAGAAAGAAAAACAATTCTTAAACCTTTGTTAACATTGCAAAAAGTCATAAGCAATTCAATATAATAAGGTACCTAGGAAAATACTGTATGAACATTAATAAAATGCGTATCCATCCCACCTCATTGGCTTTCATTTACAATGTAAGCTATTATTAGCCTTTAGAAGATTTAGTAATATATATATATATATATATATCATTTACAGCAAGTAATTATAAAAATGTCTCACTACAATGCTAAATTTTACCATATAAAGACAGAATCATGTTGGATTTACTATACTCACACACACACACAATCATTTAAAGGCATCGCCAACACAATGAATTTGTTTGGTTGTCTCAGCTTCTCTAACTTTGTTTTGATCAATCTTATTGTTCTATATCTTGGATCTAAAATGATATCTTTTGTTCTGAAAAAGTAGTTTATGTTCTTTGGAATCATACTATCATAATGCTAAAAATTAATATGCCACAAGTTTTTAAGAATGTCTAGAAATTAAATTGTAGTGATGATGTAAATGTTTATACATGTAACATTTATAGGTTGATTTAACTCAATAGTTATGTTGTTTTATTAAGTACTATGTATGTAACTTCAATTATGTATGATGGATGAGTCTTCTTTAAAAACAAAGAGGTAATCCTCAATTTAGATTATTATTTCAGTTATAACTGCATGTTTTAGGTTTAAATGAATAACTAACATATTTGCATGTACCTGAATGCCTTTGGAAGATATATAAAAGCTTCTTTTTGTTGAAATACTAGTAATTAACTGCAAAAACAACAAAACAATTCTTAATTTATTATTATTATGTATTAAGCACCACTGCTTATAGGAAAAAACAGGTTTAAGAAGAGACAGGAAAGGTAAGATGAAACCTCTAGAAAATGTTGGTAGATACATCTGTGAAAACGTGAAAAAGTAAGAAAACATGAACAAAAGGCATTAAAAGTTAAATGAAAACCCTGGTCCATCAATATAATGGTTACCTTAAAAAGAAGTAAATAGTCTTCAAATATTTTATCCTATTTTTCTTTCTGTACAGTATTAGCATCTTCCCCAGTGATCTATTTTATTTCTCTTTTGCTGCCTCAATGCCATCTTCCTCAAATTAAATTAACTAAAGGGAATAGAAGTAGGCTTGCAAAATGAAAGACAGGATGCCCAGTTAAGTTTGAATTTCAAATAAACAACAAAAAACTGTTTAAGTTCTAGAATGTTCTGTGCAATATTTTATTTTATCCAAAATTTAAATACAACTAGAGTCTAGTTTTTTTTTTTTTTTTAATTCATTTGACAATGATAGTCGGAGGGAGAATGATATTTTATATCACTCCAAAATTTTATTTTCTTGTACTGGTACATTATCCTCCCAAATAAACAGTCACTTCAGATGAGGTATTCTACTCTGGTTGTGGAAACTTGAAAATACTCAGTCTGAGGTGAAAATACTCATTTTCAAAACATGAAAATACTCAATCTACACAATCACTAGATATCCAGTTCATAAGGTAATTAAGGTGCTGCTATCTCCATAGAGTAAAATGAAACATTGTAAGATAAGAGTAACAAGCTTTAGTCTGGAGGTAAGTTACTATTTAGATATTATAGACAGTTCCAAAAAAAAGTTGAAAACAAAGGACATTTCTCATTTTTATATGAGATTTAGTTTTTAATTATCTGCACTTAATATAAGACATCTATATGTTTTAGTTATTTTTAAAAACAGATTATTTTCTACTGTAGAGATCTGTTTAAAAATTGGTTAGATACTTGCAAGGGAATATTATCAAGGTTAATTACATTCAAAAAATTCTCTCACCTTTATCTTCTTATTTTAACAAATTATTTTGGAAGTACAGTTCTTATGTTTTTGTTAGTTGGTGATACTTACATTCAATATTCACTTCAATATTTTATTATTTGGTATTTTATTCTTTAGGTTTTCTCTGGTTATTGCTTTTGTTTATAAGTATTACATAATAGGACCTACTGGCATAGTAACCTGATTACTATTTCAGAAAATGAGGGTAATTAAGCTATGGGTCATGAACACATTTTATGTTGTTGCTGCTATTTGAACCAGCAAAACTGATCAAAGAAATAAGAGAAGTCCAAGACTGTATTTTTTCTTTGTTTTACTTATTCCTTTTTTTTAATGAATTGATTATCTGGGGTGTGTTTCACTAAGAAATGTAGAACTCTTATACAACCCTATGTTTAAAAACTGGCTATTAAAAGCAATGAAACATTGATAGCCTGTGTAGTGATCTACAGCCTTATATTAAAAACAGACTGATGATTAAAACAATGGTGAGATACCACTGTGCATATCAAAATGGTTAAGATCCAGATAGAAACAAAAAGTAAAAGCAATATCAATTGTTGGCGAGGATACAGAAAAGAGGAATGTTTATTCATTGCTGGTAGAAACGCAAAATGGCACAACCACCGTGGAAGACAGTTTGGCTGTGTTTACAAAGCTAAATAGTCTTGCCATATAGTCAAGCAACTGGAATCCTAGACATGTACCTGATTTTAAAATGTATGCACATACAAAATACCTGCACAGAAAAGTTTATAGGAGCTTTATTAACAATCATCAAAAATGGGAAAAAACCAAGATGCCCTTCAATAGTGAATGGATAAATAAACTGTGTAAATTTCATATAATTCAATACTATTCAGTGATAAAAAGAAATGATCAAGCCATGCATACACATGGATGAATCTTTTATGCATATTGCTAATTGAAAGAAGCCAGTCTGAACGGGCTAGATATTGCATGATTCCATTTGAGTGACCTTTTGGTAAAGGAAAACTATAGAAACTGTACAGATCACTGATTGCCAGAGGTTGGGACATGGGGATGATTAAATAAGTGAATGAAGAGAAGGTATTTTTAAGGGTGATGAAAACACTCTCTATGATATTGTAATGGTGGATGCATGTCATTACACATTTATCAAAACCAATAGAACTTTATAACACAAAGTAAACATCAATGTACACAAATGAAAAATAATAATAATAATTTAGGAGGTTAGAGGATCCCAGAATGAAAAGCAGAATGTGACAATCTAACTATATTACAAATGTATGAAACAACTTCACTTAGGGCAGTGGGGGATAAGGGTAATGACTTAAGTAATTATGGAAATGAATCTTCAAAATTCAAAGCAAGAAAAAAAAAATACCAAAAATCCCACCAAATACCCTGTACTTTAGTAATATGCTCTAGTTAATAACATTATTATTAGCAACTCTAAACCCACTATACATGAAATTGAACAATTAAATCAATGGATGGTGGATGGTGGGAGCCAAGTTTCTCACTGTTGGAGTGGGAGGTTACAGATAAGCAAGAGAAGGATAGAATGATCCATGTGGTAAATGGATTAGCATTGGGGACTTCAGTATGAACTCATGTTTAGTTTGATGTAGATACAGATGGTTACATACACAAAGTATAAATATGTATATATATACGTGGCTAGGTATACACACATATATCATGTTCTGTTATCTGAGATGGCCTAGAAGCAATGTACTATATAGTAGAAACCAATACAAAAAGTGCTGAGATCTTGGTTTCTAATACTATTCTCCAATTGAAGTGATCAGGGCTATTTGAAGAAGGACTAACTCTAGGGCTGGGGCAGGAAGTATACTTGACCAGCCTAGAATATTTTATAATAACAGAAAGTAAAGAAGTACTAAAACAAACAAAGCAACAAACAAAAAACAAACACAATGAGGCAGGTATATCAAAGGGACACAGGAACCAACTGAAAAAGTTCTCAATGGCCCAAACTGGAAAAAATTTGAGCAAGAAAATAAAGAAGCATGAGTTATAACCCAAAGAATAAAATAATTACCCAAAAGCCCATATTTATATAATAAGTTAATGAATAAACAAATTAATCAAAAGAATAGACAAATTCCCCATGTAGATGAACTTCAAATAATTTATGAAAACATTTTTTCTCAAGGAAGTGGAATGTAATTTTCCCCTCCTTTAAATGTGGGCTGTCCACAGAAACTCTTCTTTCCAAAGACTACAGAGTGGAAAAGGAGGATAAAAAAAGTAACTTTCCAGAGAAGGAAACTGATATACCTTCTTCAACCCAGTGATGATCAAGGTCAACATCAGTAAAGATAACATTTACCCTTGATATGATGTGATGAGAATGGCACCTTACCTCTGTGATTTTCCTCATTAAAATCTATATCCCCAGTCTAATCATGAGAAAAATATCAGACAAATCCCAAATGAGAGACATTCTATGAAACACTTGGCCAGTAGTCCTCAAAAATTTGAAGGTCATAAAAAACTAGGAATATTGGAGAAACTGTCAAAGAAAGAGGAAACAAAGGAGACACAAAAACTAAATGTATTTAGCCTCACACTGCTGGTAATTGGCTCCTACTAGCGAAGGCAATGGGAATGGCTTGATCATGCCTCTGATTTTCTAGTAGTCTAGCCTAGGCTCTTTCACACAGCTGCTCAGCTAGGTGAAGCAAAAGTAGGGATAAACCCCAATCTGCGAGCACTTTTCAAGCCTTTGTGTCATGTTTGTTATTGTCTCATTGACCATAGCAAATCACATAGGCCCAAACAGGATCCAAGGAGTAAAAAAGTGGATTCCACCTCTTGAAGAGAGTAATTTGCAAAAGCACACTTTAAAGATATTGAACACAGTATATTAACTTAGGCATTATGCTATACAGTAGATCTCTAGGATGCATGCATTTTGCATAGTTTAAACTTTATACCCTTGAAATAATACCTTCTTTCTTCCCCTCTCTCTCGAGCTCCTTGGCACCCACTAGTCCACTCTCTGCTCCGATGAATTTGACTATTTTAGATTCTTTATAGGTTCTTTATATAAGTGGCATATTTAAAAATTTTCCAAGAGGGTAAATCTCATTTTAAGTGTTCTTACCACAAAATAAAATAAAATAATAAAATAAATAAATAAAATAACATAATAATAATAAATTAAAAGGGCAGGCAAAACTTTTGGAGGTGATGGATATGTTTATGGCATAGATTATGGTGATGGTTTCACAGAGGCATACTTATTCCCAACTTATCAAGTTGTATACATGAAATATGTACAGCTATTGTGTATCAGTCATACCTCAACAGAGTGATTGAAATAAAGTGTGCATACAGCAATAAGATATATCCATGCCCATTTTTGAGCTCTACCACATAATTTTTTATATCTATGAATATTTTATATGAAAATAATAATCCTGTTTTAGTTAACAATAAAGAAGATGAAAGGTTTCTTTGTATCTTTTTATTTCAGATACAGTGACAGTGCGAACACTGTGGTCTAACTTCATTAGCTGAGCTTGAAAAACACTTTAAAAATCAGTAAAATTATTTTTGTCAATATAAGATAAACTCACTTGAATAAAATCTAAGAATTTCATGATAGAATGTATGAAATTGGGGAGGAATCATAATTAGTATAGCCTAGTTCTGTATGTATATACAAAAATTATCAACATTTCAACCTATTCTCTGTCAAAATTCATGTTGTTTTCTTTAAAAATGATTCTTCAAAGATTTATTATCCTTCAGATGTGTATGGAGGCAGCAATTGGGAGGAAGCAATATGGTACAGGATTTACCTTCTTTGAATTTATAAGCAATTTTACTGACTTTCGTTGGTTCTGTTAATTGCTTTTCATTTAATATCCATGTTTAAACAAACACAACAACAAAAATTAAAGGGTTTAAATTGTTCTGCTCTGTTTTACAGAATATCCTATTTAATGGGTTTTTTAATTATCATACCCCTTTGGGAATGTGGCTAGTAATTATTCTAATTTCTTTTAAAATATTTAACAGAATTCTGTGGTATAATAATCATTAACAATATGTTTCTTTTTGTGAAATATAATAAAACAGCTTGATAAGACACTGAACTTAAGAGAGATGTGTATGTGAAATATGTCAAATACAAATATTAATTATTTATTATTAGAATAGGCTAGAATGCAGATATTATTACCCACATTATCATGTGGTTGAAGGATCATTTGGTTGAAGGATTTTGAAAAAGCATTCTTTTTTCATTCCCCAGTACCAGCATATTGTTTGCAACATCCCAAATCTGTTTATGCATTTCTATCAAAGTTATAAACTTAAGAAAAAATATTTAATTGGATTTATTTAAACTAGATATATTTAAAGCTCATCTACATTGAAAAAAATCTCCCTCACTAAATTAAAAAATTTTAGGATTAAAAATAATTTGGAGATCATGTGGCTTGATTCTTTATACTTTGGCAAGTAAAGTATTATTTGTTCTCAATAGAGATGAGGCTCGGGGAGGTTCTATCACATACCCAATGACACATAGATGGTAACTAGTTTAAGAATAATGAGAAGGCTGCTTCTTATAGCAATGATTTCAATATATCAGACAGCATGGAGGGGAGACAAGAGAGGAGATTCAGTTCTCAGAGTTACACTGACATTCTTCTGACGTAATTACATATAGTTCCTTTTTCCTGAATTACTTTCTGATGTTTCTGATGTAAGCTGTACTGTTTTAGCGTGGTGATGGGTATTAAAGAGGGCACGTGCTGCATGGAGCTCTGGGTGTTATACGCAAACAATGAATCATGGAACACTACATCAAAAACTAATGATGCGGGGCGCCTGGGTGGCTCAGTTGGTTAAGCGACTGCCTTCGGCTCAGGTCATGATCCTGGAGTCCCGGGATCGAGTCCCACATCGGGCTCCCTGCTCAGCGGGGGGTCTGCTTCTCCCTCTGCCCTCTTCCCTCTCGTGCTCTCTGTCTCTCATTCTCTCTCTCTCAAATAAATAAATAAAATCTTAAAAAAAAACAACTAATGATGTAATGTATGGTGATTAACATAACGTAATAATAAAAAAATAATAATTAAAAAAAAAAAACAAGAAAACCCCACACATCCTTCCCTCCACTTTCACCTCATTCTCCTTCATTGAGTTAAATTCATTTTATTGGACAGATGACAGTTTGTTCCTTTTGCTAAGAAGATGATAAACTATTGAACAGAGAATGTCTGTCATTGATAAGCTTATACAAACCGTCTCCTTCTTCTTGGTGGCAGTGGGATAATAGCACAGAACTTTGTCACTACTAGTGCTGCCTAAGAACTTTAAAAGGAAATGAGAAGAGAAGTGTTACAGAAAACAGGTGCCTGATAATATTAAGTCTGACTGGCCCTACTGCAGTTGAGAAAGAGAAATGGATTATGGCTCCTCTGTGATCATTTTGAAAGTATATATATGCACCTTGTATCGGTCCCCAGGAAGTCATGATGAGAATAGAGGCTACCTCAGTGCAAAAAAAAAAAAAAAAAAAAAAAACAAGTTGACTCTTATCAGCTGTGCACTGTTGCTATCAGACATGTAATTAATCAGAAGACACTTTAATTTATCCTTGTTAGTGGAAGTGGGGGTTTGGCAGAGGAGTGTACCTGAATTTAGTTTTATTTATTTTTATCTTAAAGGCAAAGGAAATGCTAAGAGTTATCTATAATTATCAGCAATGTCTAGAGTGATATAAAAAAGAAACCATCATCTGAAGAGAGTCAGATTCAACATCCCAGAGAAATGAGGGTACATATGTGTTCTCAGTGTTTTGGAGAGTAAAGAGAGAATTAACCAATTTATTAGGTCAGCTGAATGTTATTTCTCTTACATGAGAAAAATGAAAACTTTTCTACCTGATTATTGGTTAAGGAGTAAGCAAAATATATCAAAGTATTTTATAATCTAAAAAGAGCCGTGAAAGTTATCTCATTCTTCTTCAACTGGACTGACTCTTATTGAAATTATTATTTTCAAAAATGATAAATCTTTGCTAATAAAATATTGACCGCCAACACTAGTTCTTTTTGTGATTGTAAAATAATGCTCAGAAAATTCATACTGTATCAACTGTCCACAAGAACTTGTGAACTGGGCGCCTGGGTGGCTCAGTTGGTTAAGCGACTGCCTTCGGCTCAGGTCATGATCCTGGAGTCCCAGGATCGAGTCCCCCATCGGCTCTCTGCTCGGCGGGGAGTCTGCTTCTCCCTCTGACCCTCCCCCCTCTCATGTGCTCTCTCTCTCTCTCTCTCATTCTGTCTCAAATAAATAAATAAAATCTTAAAAAAAAAAAAAAGAACTTGTGAACAGATGTTCATGATATCATTTGTTAAGCAGAGATAAATTTCTACTACACTAATAAAACAGTGAAAAATGCCGATTTATGGTGAAGATTGTTTTATTGCTTAGCATGAACTTCTGAGGGGCTGCCTCTATTTAGTAATTTGAGTAATTTGTCAGCAAGAAAACAGCTGCATTTTCTATATCTCATTAATTCAATACAGGTCTATTCCACCTATAAAATGTAGAGACAGTTACATTCATGAGATCCCAAACAAGTTGGACACAACTGAGATGCAGAGAAATACAAAAAAAAAAAAAAAAAAAAAAATCCTGTTCTCCTTGACCTTAGATAAAATTTACAGGCTTATCAGGACCCAAATATTTAAAATATGTCATGTGTAAAATAAATCATATATAACTAATTGTAAGACTATAGTTTATTTTAGCTATTTGGGAAAATATTTTGCTAACAACCAACTAAGTCAACTACATATTTCTTGAAACTGTAGATTTCTATATTTGGTGATATTTATTTGATATATCTATCAACCACAATATTTTTTCTAGCATTTGAAAAAAAATACTTTCCATACTAATTCTCACTGTAGCTTTAACAGAAATTTGTCGGAAAATTCAGTTTTCTTATGATGTCTTTATGATGGTGTCTGTGCTTACAGCATGACCTCATCCTTCCTATAGATTTAGAGTGTGGCAGAACCATCCAAATGGGCCAGATCAGGGATAAATATGGTTTTAAGTGATGATCTTTTCCTTTTTAGTACTTGCATATTTGCAATTATAATTTTTATATGCTGAAATAAAAAAAATCAGGACTCTACAAAAACAGAGGTGATGTGTGCTTTATTTGATGTCTCTTACAAAAGACCTAGAATAATATTTTCTATAAGTATGGGTACCTATTTTTAAATAAATGAAAGGAAAAAGGAAATGATTAATTACTTGTTTGATTCTTTTCTTCTGTGAAGAGAGGCATAAGCTATGTTTCTGGGATAGCAATTTTTGGTAAGAAAACCTCCAAAAATGATAAATAATTTTGGATTTTTTAACCTGATCATCCTAATCTCTTTTAATACTATGAACTAAACTGAGGTATTTTTGGATGCCCTGTAGTTCTGGGTTAAAGAAGTAGCAATTATCTTAGTTTATTTCAGAATATTGTGAAAATAGGCATTAAAAATGAAAGAAGAAAGAAAGAAAAGAAAAAGAAGAAAAGAAAAATGTATGAAAAAAAGCAAAAAAAATAATAAAAGTAAAATCTTTGAATCACCAGTGTCTTTGATCAGGCATCTGAGGTCTCATGCTACACATTTTCACTCAGCATGTAGGTCTGGCAGATTTTGTTTCAAGATGCCCTAAAGGTGTCCAAGAGGACACCTGACTTGTATGCCTTTCTACTTGCTCTTCTAAAATAATTCAGAGAGAGCATTAACTGGTAATGACTTTGCTGGCCTAGAGCTATTTTTGTCTAATGCCTAAATTGAGCAAGAACTATTTCAACCTGGCCCTGGATCCATAATCCTGAAGGAATGAGCTAGTTTTTGCTTGTTTGATGGCTTTTTTTCTAAAGGATTCAGTAGAACTCAAGATGGAACATTTGTTTCATTTATGATTCAGTCTGTCTTCAAAAAAAAAATAAAAAATCATAGCTATGGTTAAAAAGTTCCAAGTAGGCATAGCACAAATAATTTGTAAAAGATGTTTTGTATTACAGATAGAGTATAGAGATAAAAAGCCAGTCCCACTGGCCTAATAAATTCCAAGTGTTTTTTAGCTGAAATCATTTGTTTATATGCTAATTTAATAAATATTAATTTAGTACTTGCTATATATCATTCTAGTCACTAAAGATATAACAGTGAACAAGACAGACAAAATCTGCATCCTTGAGGAACTCACATTCTAGGAGAAAAGATAGACAATTTAGTAAGAAACAAAATAATACAAGGTCTGCAGGGATAATTTCCATAAAGAAATTAAGTAGAGGAAAGGGATAATAAGTGATGTGTATGGTGATGGGGTAGCAAGGTGCTGCTTTACATAAGATGGCAAGAAATATCACTCTGAATAGGTCTCTAAGGAAACACCTCATGAATGTGGAAAAGCAAGCCATGTGAATATCCGAGAGAAAGTGTTTCAGCAGCAGAGGAAGGCAAATGTCAAAGCCCTCATGAGGAAGCACTTACTGTGAAGAAGAACCAACATAGAAGACAGAAGAACCTATACGGATAAAGAGAGTATATGACAAGAAGAGTCATAAGGAGTAAAATTAGTAAATAGGCAATGACCAGATCATGTTTTAAGCAGAGATGTAACTTGATAACATGTTAAAAGATCATGCTGGATACTTTATGGAAAATAGATTGTAGACTTCGGGCAAGAATGTAAGCAGGTAGAATAGGTTGCTATTTCAAAAGTCTACAAGGAGTGCCTGGGTGGCTCTGTCAGTTAAGCATCCAACTCTTGATTTTGGCTCAGGTCATGATCTTTAGGTTGTGAGATCAATGCTCACATTGGACTTGGCTCTGGGTGTGGAGCCTCCCTCTCCCTCTGCACCCCCCCCATCTCTCTTTCTCTCTCTGCTTCCCTTTCTCAAAAAAAAAAAAATCTGTAAGACAGAAGATGGTAACAAGTATTCAGTGACTAATTATTGATTTGATTATGAGTCAGCAGTGGTATGTGCCTACCAAACACACACACACACACACACACACCCCCCTAATATTATCTTCAGCTGTATTTAACAATGTCAAGAACAAGGAAGAGGTTAGATCTACTTTGCATCTATCATGCTAATAATGACTGTGATATTATGTTCAGCTCCAGGCTCAATCATATAAGACAAACATAAGTAAATAAGAATGTATTTACTGGAGGGAAAGCAAAGAGATAAGAAAAAACTTGAAACCATATTATAATGAAAATGATAAAAGGAAATAAAGGAATGAGAATTAAATATTAGAACTAATGTTTAAAGAAATTTTGAAGGAAGATTCAGGGAAGACCTCCTTCTTCTTGGAAAGTCTTCCCTGAATCAATTAATTTTTGCTTTTTTAAGCCAATGAGTAAAATATATTCAGAACTCCAATATACATATGTCTTAGGGGGTCAAGCCAAAAGGATTTTTGTAGTTGAACTCTGGGCATATATTCTGCTCATACTTTTTGAGGTGATTTTACCTGTTTTTTTATATCCTGATTGACAGTAGTGACTTTCAATTGTAGATTGTCTTCTTTATTTGGGACATTGAGATCAAGCTTAATGGTATATTACTTAACGGTAGGCAACTATAATTGTTCATGGAATAAAAGAAGATATAAAGACTTTGAAAAAAAGAACCTTTTTTTCTTAACTATCATATAGAAATATCACTTCCAGTATCCTGATGTCTTAGTGAGATACATCAGCCCATTATTTCCTATAGCAAGAAAGAATTGTCACATGGCAAATAGGAAGGAATTTTGGCTCGAAAGTCAGAATTCCAGAGGTAATACTACATACAACTGCTATCTTTAAATAGCTGAAAGTTAGTCATATGTGAGCAACTTAGATTTATTCTAAAATATCCAAAGGGACAAATCAGTCAAAATACAAAAAAGTGAGAGTTAGAATTAATTTAAAAAGAAGATCATTCTAAGAAGCCAGAGTTGCTCATTGGTAGAATTAACTCTATCTCAAGAGAGTCTGTCTGTTCTCTATAGAGTTAAAGCATGAGCTAAATGATCATTATGTAAAGATAATTTTAGCATCAAAGGGCTTGCTCAATCAGATGATATAAATGTTTTCCCCTATTAGATCTATAATTCTGTAAGCTTAACTTTAAGAAATAGCTATGCATTTTCTATTTTATTTTTTATCATATTTTTAATAACAGAGGATGTTTACTAATGGAGGATTACCAAATGAGAGAAAGGTTAATAGTTACAGGCAAAAGAACTGAAAATGGAAAGAATGGGCTGGAGGTTAAAAACAAAATATAAACACATCCAGTGGAATTGACACTTATTGGATGAGAAGGATAAGAGAGGAGAGAGTAAAAGATGTTTCTGTTTGCTGTTTTGAGCCAGCATGTGAGAGAAAAGTGGAGCCATCAGTAAAAATCAAGACAAAAAGTAGGTTAGTTTGAAATTAAAGATGACAAACATGATGGAATATTGAATTTAGGAAAAAAAAAACAGTTGTTATTGTCAAATATAATGCAGTGAATTGGGAAGAAAAAGTAATACACTGGAATCTGTTTTTTCATTATTGAACATAAATTGGCAAGAACCTAATATCTTTTGGATTCTATTGAAGGAGATTTATTTTTTTAAGTAATAAAATAGACCATCAGGTTTATAATCATACAAAGTGATCTTTTCATAAATTTAGATGATTCCTTTCTGTGAAGTTATTCTGTCTGATCAGAACATTGTTTTAAATATAGTTTCCTAATAAGCTTCCAGAAATGATTCCTCTCTGAAAGAAAAATAGTGCTTGTGTACTAAATTCAACTTTGCCATGGATTTTAGGACTTTGGGCAAGTTATTGTCTCCTCTGTAACACAGTGGCTTAGACTATATTATTTTAAATTATCTTCCATATTCTAACAGTTTTCCAATCATCTCAGAACTTTTACTAAAGCCTTAAAGTTGAGAACAATAAATACTAAGTATTCTTATATTTGAAAGAATGGTGCTACACATGCCCATGTGTTATTTATTAAAAGATGTCAATGTATGTTAACTCTACTGGAATTTAAATTAAATTATTAAATTAAATTAAATTAAATAATTAAATTAAATTAAATCAAGATGTCAAATATGGTTCACCCTAAATAATCAATTAGAAATTTAAAGAAAATCAGTAGAAGTAAAAAAATACATAAATAAGTCATCAGACTATATAAAGCTGATGGAAGTAGACTTGAGTTTTCATTTCCCATCACTAAGAGGAAAGAAAAAGGATACTTTCCTCAAGCCAAAAGAAGATGGTCCAGAGGAACCCCTTGTGGTAATTGGACTATCTGCAGGAAGAAAATACATCTCTCACTTCTCTGCTAAATGCTTTTTCTAAGCTACAGAAATTCAGATGTCCATTATAGAGAAGACAATGGAGCAGAACATGTTAGAAAAATCTCAGGAAAACCTTGCATCCTTTCCCTTGACTTTGAAGGTGGATGACCTGGTAGTATAAGGGCATAGAAATTAACTCCTACTTTTTTAAAGTCATGAGGTGGATAAGAGTTATACTTGAAGGCCAAATGAGATTAAAAGGTTACAGAGAATACACTAAGTCCAGCATTTGGAAGAGCAAAGGTTCATGAACTTTCTGTGGGACAAAAGTTAATCCTGCAGAAGTAGCCATGCTTGGGTCATCTTGATGGCTTCTAGCCAATGCAACTTAACAGAAGGAGATAAGAAGATGGGAGGAGGGAGGGTAGACTCCTAGGGGCTACAACTGGGAGGGAGATATAAGCATAATCTTATCAGTCAGAGAGTAGAAATGGGGAAGCATGATAGATTTTAAGGAGCCTTCAAAGAACCATAATGTGCAACCCACTACAGAATCAACATTTGGGAGTCTGCTATGCAGATAGCCTTGCAAAACTCCAACAGTGCCAGGCAATTAGGCCAACTAGGATTTTTGGCCTTTATCTTTTCAACAGCATCAAAGGATTCATCAAGAATAGGAAGAGGAAGAAAAAATATATATTCCTTTTCCCCTAGCACAGTTTCCCTAACCATAAGGTAAACCTAATCTAAAGAAAAAAATGATGAGAGACTGAAGTTTGGATCATAGCAGGCCTGGATATATTCGTTCTAAAAATTAGTCCCAATTGCCAAAAATGACCTTGTTCTAATAACTTGAAGTGTACAAAAAGCTGGCAACCCACTGAGAATGCCATCCAGGGCAGAAGGGAAATCTAGCAGGAGATGTTTAAAGGCAGTAATTGGAGAAAAATAAAACTTTTCAGTGCCTTTCATAAACTCATTATATATACTTGGATGATCTCTCCTTATTGACATATAAACCTCCTGGTAGCCTTTCATTGGTATTATTCTTTTAATAAAAATGTATCAAATGCTACTCTAAGTCAGGAAATGTCCTGGATGGTGTGGATAAACCAGACAAAAATACAAGCCCACATAATCATCAGAGGTTACAGATATTTGAATCTGGCTTCAGAGAAGAGGTGGCTTCTTTCTTTGGGGGCAGGACAGACTCAGATTGTCCTGAAGGTTCCAAAGCCTGGTTACAGATATTTGGACTGATTAACAAATCTTGAACTACACTGATGTAGAAAAAATGCCCAGTAGTCTCTTTTGTATAGAACATACCTTATATTAATCATAGTTTCATCAGAGATCTTTCTTGGACTCTCTTCTGGCACATTTATTAAGCAATTCACACCAAAGACTTCAAGGAAAAGACTGGAATTAAGTAGGTGGTGAGGTATTGATTGTGTTTGAATAGGTGGGAAGAAAAGAAAAGAACATTAAAGCAGAGAGAAATGCACTAGCATACTGCACTGAGAGCTCTAGCTCTGCCTTCTTATATTTTTTGTCACATTACAAAGATTCTTGCCCAGTTCCCCTCCCTTTCCCTTAAGCACTCATATTCCATAACTGTATGCTCTAAACGGACTCTTTGCATTTAGGAAAATAAATTGTGAGTATATGACTTGTGGATCTACAAACGATTAATCTTAATGTTTGGAGAAAGCATGGAATCCAGAAAAAAAATAGATGTTTTTACTAGATTAAAATGCAAAAGTTATGACATGTTGTTTCTACTAAGCCTTTTGCTGTAACTTATGTCAATATAGTAGTTTGTTACAGATATTATGATATTCATTTAATTAAAATGTGAGTGACAGATATTTCTTTTTCTCTTTTGAGAGAGAACATAGAAAAATCTATTCTCAAAGTGGTAAGTAAAATAGAATAAAATAGAAAGTTTAACAGCCCATGAGTATATCACATGATAATTACCATAGACATATATTCAAAACAGGGTTTGGTAGCACATGATAATTACCATTGACATATATTCAAAACAAGTTTGGGCAGTCCTTCAGTTGTTCCTTCTAAATTATTTAAAGATGGAGATTGGGGGGGAAGATGGCAGAGTAAGAGGATCCTAAGTTCACCTGGTTTCATGGATACAACTATATAACATATCAGCATAAATAGCTCAGAAAATGAACAGAAGACAGGCAGAACAAACTCCACAGCTAAAGGTAAAGAAAGGTCACACTGAAAAAGGTAGGAAGGGTGAAGACACAGTTTGGAGTGCAATAGACCATGACTGTCCACAGTCAGGAAAAGCCAGAGGTACAGAGAAGGGTAAGAAACTATCACACCAGGGAGCCTGCACAGGGAAGACATCCCCCATAACATTTGCCTTTAAAAGTGAGAGTTTCAAATTTCATGAGTTCTTAGGACCAGCAGGACTTAAAGCCTAGAATTTAAAAAATCATTGGGCTCAGCTCTGGGAGAGCAAGGAGGGCATGAGGAAACTGAGTCCTTGCCCTTAAAGAGATAGCACAGCAAGCAGCCTGTGCAGATACAGCATAGAACCAGCAGTTTGAAAAATGCCTGGAACATGTAGAAGTGAGTTATTTACTCATCTCAGAGCTTGTCCCAGGAAGGCATGAATCACAAGAAGACCTCTCCAGGAACAAAAGAGCTGGTAGGCACTATTTCTCTCCCCTACCCCCAGCATAAAAAAGGGGCTACCTGTGGGGAACCAGCCGTGCTCTGACATTCCCTACCAAGGCCCCCTCCACCCTGCACTTTGGCAGATCTGCCATTCCCAGTCATACTTGCCTCAGTTTCCTTCCTGCAGAGCCCTTTCCACAGAAGACCAGCACAAACCACCTCCAATAATGCCTCTCCTGACCCACACATATTGCAAGACTTTCTGGGGAGGGGGAGCTGGTGGCAGGGGTAGCTGGTCTCATTTCACAAGTAGACCAGGATGCACTTTGTTAGAACATGCCCCACCCTTACTGGGGCCCAAACACTGCCCACAGCAGTCAAGGAGAACCTCTATAGACAACTGGACAAAAGGGAAAAACATCCAGCAAAGTGCACACAACACACATAGGAGACATTCCCAGAAGCACCACGACCTAGGGAACAGGAAACACTGCACTGCAGGACACTACAGGACCTCTTCTTCATAAGGCCACTACTTTCAAGAGCAGGAGATATAGCTGACTTTCCTAACACAGAGAAACAGATGCAGAGAGTTAGATGAAATGAGGAGAGAGAAGAATATATCCCAAATGAAAGAATAGGATAAAACCACAGGAAAAGACCTGGGCAAAATGAAGATAAGTAATATGCCTGATAGAGAATTTCAAATAATGATCAAAAAGATACTCACCAGCCTTGAGAAAAAACAAGTGGAGGACATCAGTGAGACCCTTTAAATGAGATAAAAATAACCAATCAGAGATGGAGAAGACAATAAATGAAATTAAAAATATAATAGATGGAATACATAGCAGGCTAGGGGTAGCAGAGGGATGAATTAATGACCTGGAAGACAGAGTAATTGAAATTAAGCTGAGCAAATGAGAGGGGAAAAAAATATGCAAAACAAGAATAGACTTAGGGAACTAAGTGACTCCATCAAATATAGTGCAACATGTGCATTATAGGGAAACCAGAAAAAGAAGAGAGAAAAAAGGGGGACAGAAAATTTATTTGACGAAATAATAGCTGAAAACTTCACTGATCTGGTGAACAAAACAGATATCCAGATCCAGAAGGCAGAGAAATCCCTCCAAAAAATAAACCCAAGGAGGTCCACTCTAAGACACATATTAATTAAAATGGCAAAAATGTAGTGATAAAGAAAAAAAAAATAAAAGCAGCAAGAAAAAAGAAGAAAGTTACATAAGGGAAACCCCATAAGGCTATAAGCAGATTTTTCAGCAAACTTCAGGCCAGAAGGGAATGGCGCAACATATTCAAAGTGCTAAAAGGAAAAAAAAAAAAATCTGCAGTTAAGAATATTCTATCCCAAATAGAAGGAGAGATAGTATCCCAGACAAACAAGAACTAAAAGAGTTTATTACCAATAAAACAGCCCTATAAGAAATATTAAAGGATACTCTTTGAATGGAAAGGAAAGACCATAAATGAGAGCATGAAAACTAAGTATATCTGTAAAAGTAAATCAAAGGATTCATAAAATAAAATAATGTAGTTTATGACATCAGATACCTAAAGTGAATGGTAACCACAAATCAAAAACCAGTAATAGATATGCAGAGAATAAAGAGAAAAGTATCCAAGTATATCACTAAAGAAAACCAGCAAACCATGAAAGAGAAGAAAAGATCAGAGAAAAACTACAAACACAAACACAAAACAAGTAACAAAATGGCAATAAATACATATCTATCAATAATTACTTTTAATGTAAGTGGACTAAATCAAATAACATAGGGTGACAGACTGGATTAAAACAACAACAACAAAAAAAAAAAAAAAAAAAAAACAAGACCCATCTATGCGCTGCCTATGAGAGATTCATTTTAGACCTACAGACATGCAGATTGAAAGTGAGGGAATGGAGAAATATTTATCATACAAATGGATGTCAAAAGAAGACAGGGTAATAATACTTACAATTGGATAAACTAGACTTAAAAAAAAAAAACTGTAACAAGTGACAATGAAGGACACTGTATAATAATAAAGGAGACTATCCAACAAGAAGATATAACAATTGTAAGATTTGTGCACCCAACATGGGAGCAGCCAAATACATAAAACAGTTAATAACAAACATAAAGGAACTAATCAATAGTAATACAATAATAGTAGGGGATTTTACAACTACACTTACATCAATGGGCAGATCATCCAAATAAAAAATTAACATGGAAATAATGGCTTTGAATGACATACTGTATCACATGGATTTAGCAGGTATAATCAGAACATTCCATCCTAAAACAGCAGAATACATATTCTTTTCAAATGCAAATGGAACATTCCTAGAATAGATCACATCTTAGCCCACAAAACAAACCTCAACAAATTCAAGAAGACTGACCTCATACCAGATCTTGCCATTTGCAACGACTTGGATGGAACTGGAGGGTATTATGTTGAGCGAAATAAGTCAAAAAGAGAAAGACATGTATCATATGACCTCACTGATATGAGGAATTCTTAATCGCAGGAAACAAACTGAGGGTTGCTGGAGTGGGGGGTGGGGTGGGAGGGATGGGGTGACTGGGTGATAGACACTGGGGAGGGTAGGTGCTCTGGCAAGCGCTGTGAATTGTGCAAGACTGTTGAATCTCAGATCTGTACCTCTGAAACAAATAATGCAATCTATGTTAAGAAAAAAAAAAAAAGAAGAAGGTAGCAGGAGGGGAAGAATGAAGGGGGGAAATCAGAGAGGTAGACGAACCATGAGAGACGATGGACTCTGAAAAACAAACAGGGTTCTAGAGGGGAGGGGGGTGGGAGGATGGGTTAGCCTGGTAATGGGTATTGAGGAGGGCACATTCTGCATGGAGCACTGGGTGTTATGCACAAACAATGAATCATGGAACACTACATCTAAAACTAATGATGTAATGTATGAGGATTAACATAAGAATAAAAAAAAAGAAGAAGACTGACCTCATACCATGCATATTTTCTGACCACAACTGTATAAAACTAGAAGTCAACCACAAGAAAAAAATCTGGAAAGAGCACAAATACATGGAGGTTAAATAGAATGCTACTAAACAATGAATGGGTCAACCAAGAAATCAAAGAAGAAATCAAAAAGTACATGGAAACAAATGAAAATGAAAGCATAGCAGTCCAAAATCTTTGGGATGAAGCAAAAGCAGTTTTCTAAAAGGGAAGTTTAAAGCAATACAGACCTAACTCAAAAAGCAAGAAAAACCTCAGATAAAAAAATCTAACTTTATACCTAAAGGAACTAGAAAAAGAAGAACAAACAAATCCCAAAAAGAGTAAAAAGAAGGAAATACTAAAGATTAGAGTATAAATAAACCAAATAGAAACTAAAAAAAAAAAAAAGAACAGATCAATTAAACTGGGAGCTGATACTTTGAAAAGACCAAAAAAATTTGATAAACCTCTAGCCAGACTCACCAAAAGAGAGAGAGAGAGTACTCAAACAAAATCACAAAGGAGGGAAGGGAAATAACAACTGACCCCACAGAAATACAAACAATTTTAAATCAATATTATGAAAACTTTTATGCCAACCAACTGGACAACCTAGTAGAAATGGGTAAATTCTTAGAAACATATAACCTACCAAAACTAAAGCAGGAAGAAATAGAAAATTTTAACAGACTGAATACCACCAATGAAATTGAATCAGTAATAAAAAAAAAAAAATCCCAAAACAAAACCTCCCAACAAACAAAAGTCCTGAACCAGATGGCTTCACAAATGAATTCTAAAAAACATTTAGGGGCCCTAGGGTGGCTCAGTTGGTTAAGCATCTGACCTTGATTTTGGTTCAGCTCATGATCCCAAGGTTGTGATTAAAATCATTCACCACAATCAAGTGGGATTTATTCCTAGATTGCAAGGGTGGTTCAATATTCACAAATCAATCAATGTGATACATCACATCAATAAGAGAAAGAATAAAAACCATATGATCATTTCAATAGAAGCAGAAAAAGCATTTGACAAAGTACAACATGCCTTCATGATAAAAACCCTCAACAAAGTAGGTTAAGAGGGAACATACCTCAATGTAATGAAGTCCTTATATGAAAAACCCACATCAAACATCATACTGAATTGGGAAAAACTGAGAGTTTTTCCCCTAAGGTCAGGCACAAGACATGGATGACCACTTTCATCAGTTTTATTCAACATAGTACTGGAACTCCTAACCACAGCAATCAGACAACAACAACAACAACAAAATAAATAAATAAATAAAAGGCATCTAAATTGGGAAGGAAGAAGTAAAACTTGACTATTTGCAGATGATATGATACTATATATAGAAAACCCTAAAGACTCCACCAAAAAAAACTACTAGAACCGGTAAATGAATTCACTAAAGTCATAGGATACAAAATCAATGTACAGAAATCTGTTGCATTTTTCATTCACTAATCATGAAACATCAGAAAGAGAAATTAAGAAAACTATCCCATTTACAATTGAACCAAAAATAATAAAGTACCTATAGGAATAAACTTAACCAAAGAGGAGAAAGACCTGAACTCTCAGCTGTCAACTGGTTAAAATAAAAAAACACAAGAAATAAGTATCCCCAAGGGTTTGGGTAAATAGGAACCCTCATGAACCATTGGTGTGAGTGCAAACTAGGGCAAACTGTGGAAAACAGCACAGTTTTACCACTTGCTAGCTTGCCATGCTTTGGTCACACTGGCCTTGATTACTATTTTATTCTGGTACAGGTCTTCTCAAAATATAGGCTGCAGACTTCAGGATCTTAGATATACTTCAGGGGGTCCATAGAGTCAAAACTATTTTCATTATAATATAAACACGTTGTGAGCCTTTTTCACTGCCTTGATATTTTTGCTAATGGAGCAAAAACAGTGGTGGCAAATCTGCCAGAGCCATGATTCAATCAAAGCAGTGGCACAAAACAGTATTAAATAAAATTTAAAATGTAGTCTCATTCAATAATGTCTTTGATAAAACCATAAAAGATACTGACTTTAGAACCCTTGAATACATATCTTTTAATAATTTGTGTGACAAAATAGAAAGTATGCATAAAGTCCCTCTGCTGCATACAGACATACAATGTTTCCTCAGGAAAAAGCATTGCACTTTTCTTAACAATTGTGCAGTTGTTTGAAATGTGAGATAAACTAGTCACCCACTTTTTTGTGGAGCACTGTTGAATGAAAGACAAACTGTTATTTGAGGTTGTATACTTAGCAGATATTTTCTTACAAATGAACTAAGTAGGTCTGCCACTTCAAGGAAAATAACGATGGTATTTCTTTGCAATAATGAAATTTATTGTGGGCTTATTATAGTGGGTATTAAAGAGGGCACGTTCTGCATGGAGCACTGGGTGTTGTGCACAAACAATGAATCATGGAACACTACATCAAAAACTAATGATGTAATGTATGGTGATTAACATAACAATAAAAAATTTAAAAAATAACATAATATAATATATATTTTTCTAATTTTGCAATTTTGATTTCTACTATAGTAAAAAATGTAGATAGTATAATTTGCCTAAAGAAACATTCTTTGAGAACCTCCCTATTTTTTTTTCAAATTGTGAGTCCTAAGAGCAAAAGTTTTGAAAACAACTGTGCTACAAAACTTAATGCATGGTAGGCACTCAAACATCTATTCTTTGAATTGGGAGGAGCAAAGTCTGGAGAAAGAATCATGTGTGAGGTCATGAAGATCATATCTGAAGAACCTTGCAATCCATGATAAAGAATTTAGACTTATTCCATGTGAATTGATGTATTTTTTAAAAGATTTTATTTATTTGTTTGTCAGAGAGAGAGAGAGCACAAGCAGGGGGAGTGGTAGGCAGAGGGAGAGAGAGAAGCAGACTCCCAGATGAGCAGGGAGCCTGAAGTGGAACTCATTCCCAGGACCCTGGGATCATGACCTGAGCCAAAGGCAGATGCTTAAACCACTGAGCCACCCAGGCATCCCTGAATCAATGATGTATTAAGTGAATTATTAGAATTTAAGGTTTCCAAGGAGAAGCAGGTGAATGACAGTGGCAAAGACAAGATGTGGTTATAAAATAAATTCTTCATCATTTGCTTTCATTGCATCCTCCTCCCTCTGAAATCCGTCAGATAACAAGTTAGTTTCTTCTATTTTGATGTCTCACATAATTTATCCCATCCTTTCTATTTCCACTTGCTTAATTAAGTCCAGTTCCAAATCATTTCTTATCTCATCTGCTAATTTCTTTCTGGTTTCTTTTTTTTTTTTAGATTTTATTTATTTGACAGAGAGAGACACAGCGAGAGAGGGAACACAAGCAGGGGGAGTGGGAGAGGAAGAAGCAGGCTTCCTGCAGAGCAGGGAGCCTGATGCGGGGCTCGATCCCAGGACGCTGGGATCATGACTGGAGCCGAAGGCAGACGCTTAATGACTGAGCCACCCAGGCACCCCTTCTTTCTGGTTTCTGTGCCATCAGTCTTTTTCTCTTTCAACACATGAAATCTGTTGACTGATTAACCTGCTTAAAGTTAGTCTTGACTATATCATCACCAACATTTAAACTCAGTCACATATAAAATAAACATTAGTGCTAACCATTAGTGAGATGATAAATCGTAAATTTCTCAGCATAATGACTAAGAACCTAAGTAACCTCTCTCAGTATAATCTTTCTCTAAATAAAAACTACTCTAATGAGGGCACTTTATGGGGTGCCTGGGTGGCTCAGTCGTTAAGCATCTGCCTTTGGCTCAGGTCATGATCCCAGGGTCCTGGGATCGAACCCCACATTGGGCTCCCTGTTCAGCAGGAGGCCTGCTTCTTCCTCTCTTACTCCCCCTGCTTGTGTTCCCTCTCTCAGTGTGTCTCTGTCAAATAAATAAATAAAATCTTTAAAAATAATAATAATAATTCCTTAAAAAAAAGCAGTTTTTTCATTTTCTCTTTAAGTATGTCAAATCCATTTCAATCTCGGTACCTTTCTTTATATCACATTCAGTAGCCTGTAATATCCATCATTCTTTCTTCATCATATTATATAGATTTATGGAGATAATTTTTATAAAGCAATTAGTACACTTACTGAAATGTCAGTTATTTTTATTCTTATTATTAATAGTACTACTATAATGTAAGCTACTGGAGGGCAGAGACTATGTCCTATAATTTATTTGAATCTCCATTACATGGTGGATATTTCCACATATAATACATGTTCACAAAGTGTACATGATTGACAGTAATGGTTACCCATATGTTGCTTGAATTTTTTTAAAGTTTGGGAGAAGAGCCATTCAAAGAAATCTGCTTAATAAGGCATACAGTTGTAGGAAAAAAAAAAAATCAAGATTAAGTATAATAGTCAAATTCAGGGCAACATAAAGTGCTAGATATGCAAGTCTTTCCAGCAATATTGTATATCTTCATCACCTAGGCAAAGAATCATCAACAAGAGTCTAGTAATTTGCAAATTAACTTTTTCTAGGCAAGTGAAGTTCAATCAGAGTTCAAATTAATGATTTATTAAATTAATTCCATATGCTAAGAACTATGTAGTATCACAAACAAGAAGTTTACATTGGCTATTGAGAAATAGTGTCTCAGAACTGGAGAACTTTTGTAGTATGGGTAACTCCCCTGAAGTTTTTTCTTTAACACTAGAGTGAAGCAACTGTAGGGGGAACCTATTGTCTCTAAACCACAGAGGATTTACGTGTAGGCCAGGTCTAAGAAACACATTTGCTAACATTATAAGGAGGATGAACATATTTGGAAGAAAATATACATTCTGAAAATTTAATTAGAATAATGTAGAAGGGAGGGACGCCTGGGTGGCTCAGTCAGTTGGGCATCTGCCTTCGACTCAGGTCATGCTCCCGGGGTCCTGGGATCAAGTCCCGCATCTCCTTGCTTAGTGGGGAGCCTGCTTCTTCCTTTGCCTGCCACTCTCCCTGCTTGTGCTCTCTCTGTCTCTCTCTCTGACAAAAAAAAAAAAAAAAAAAAAAAAAAAAAATCTTAAAAAAATAATGTAGAAGGGGAACTGGCTGAAAGAAATAATGTCTCCCATGAAAGAGACAGAGGTTTGATAGCAGATTGAATGAGGTTTGGGGTACTAGTGCCCTGGAAAGAAGAATACTCAAATTCAGTTACAAGATACCTGAGAGTAAAACAAGACTTTGATGCCATTGGACAAAAATGAGAAGACACTCTCTCTGTAATCAGTTTGGATAATCCTATGTGTAGTTCCATTAGATGATATGCTTAATTTCTTTTGAAATTTCACTGAGTTGGAGATCAAGATCTTACTAAAGGAAAAGTGTAGATGGAATTAAAAAAAAATAAGGATCCATCTAAAATCTGGTAGCTGAACTCCCTCTTAACACAACAGGCAAAGGTGAGACAAAGAGTTGAATGATTCTGCTTAGTAAAATAGGAGTCATTTTCTTTTTCTTTTTGTAGCCAGCTTAGAGAAGGAAGAAGCAGAAAGGAGCAACAGAGCAAGAGAACAAGAACCTAAGGAAAATACTTGGCCAGTGAGAAAGTCTCAAGATTTCTATCCTTTGTCCTCTGTCAGTCCAAAATCTATGTCTTAAGACTATATACACTATAAAAGAGGAGAGGTGTGAGGGGATAGGTTAAATAGATGACGGGGATTAAGAAGTGTACTAGTGATGAGCACAGGGTGATGTATGGGTGTTGAATTACGATATTGTACACCTGAAACTAACATTACACTGTATATTAACTAACTGGAATTAAAATAAAAACCTTAAAAAAAGATTGTATACTATATAAAATCAATTTATGTAAATGATATTTTGTAGAAGTCAAGGCAAAAATCCTGTGTTCCATGTTTCTGTTATTTTAAGATGAAGAAAAAGAAAATATTCATGGGTGAAATTAGGAATTTGGAGAACTAGAACTTTAGGGTAAGATGTAATAAAGGAACATTAAACCCCCAGTGAGCTCTCAGAGACACTGTAGACAGCAGGTGGTAGAGGTAGCATGTGAACTTTCCACCCTTTGTAGGTGGGCCTTTAAGCCATTTCATTTAAAATATTAGAGAGAAAAGAAATTTTCTAAAGCTAGAGGACTTATAGAAACCCAGCAGTTGACATCTGGGCTAGTGACTGACATCTGTTTAGCTTCAAAAATTAAGGAATCTAGCATGGTAAAAATGACATCAATATGATAAAATGAAACAGGTCTCAATACAGACCAACCCTGTAGCAATTTTCCTGATTGTGTTGAGAGCTAAGTAACCGGAACAAGTTTCTGTAATGTGATTAGACTTTCTTAGAATGAATAATTGTTACAGTTGCTGTTGTGGAAAAGTAATTAATTATATGAAGTAATTATAGTTTTCCCTCAAGTATACTTAGGTTTGACTTTTTTCCCTAGAAATTGAAAAAGCAATATTGTTTGTATCTTGATAGGTAGTTATGTTGTGTGGGGCCAGAATTGCAGGGTAGAAACAGACATTGACAAAACGTGAAACATGTTGGTGAACTAAAGCAGTGGTAGAGCAAAATGTTAACACAAACTGTCTTAATTTAAGGCAATGATTTTGAAGGGGCAGCTTTTAAATGAATATCCTTTTTGGTAGAAGGAAATGCTTTATATACACTGTCTGATTGAAGAACAGGTTGGAATGAACCAAACAAACAGTCATTCCACCTGTGATTTTGCAATTTCAGAGGAAATCACCATGAATAAGATGTATAAGTGCAATAATTTGGAAGTGTGTTAAATGTGCATATGTAAGTCTTTTGATTAATTTCAACTTAGGATTCAATAAATTCCATCCTGATCATTCAGTATTCATATATTCAACATTCTAAACCACTAAAACCAGAAAAAAATACTTCTTCAGTAGAAGGATCTGAAATAAAGCACATGTATATTCAGAATATTAAAAAAAGTCAGGGGCGCCTGGGTGGCTCAGTTGGTTAAGCGTCATGATCAGGTCATGATCCTGGAGTCCCGGGATTGAGTCCCTCATTGGGCTCCGTGCTCAGCAGGGAGTCTGCTTCTCCCTCTGACCCTCCTCCCTCTCATGTGCTCTCTCTATCATTCTCTCTCTCTCTCAATAAATAAATAAAAATCTTTTTAAAAAAGTCATATTGCTTTGAAGAAATCTTGTAATAAAAAGTATATCAGAGGTGATTTGGTAATATGTTGTATATAGTGAATTCCTCACATAGTAATTGGAATCACGAATTCTTCTTTTCAGAAACACTTGGAAAGAACATCTATAATAATAAATCATATTTTTAATATATTTAAAGAAAATATATTTGAGTAGAAAAATAATTCAAATATTCAAACATGCATAATGTCCATGTTGATATCAACTTAAATATTAATCGCTATTACTTATCAGTCTCAATACCATGTCTCCTGCATTTGGTTAGGAACAATGTAAACAGTGTTTAAAGAAATATAAAACAAGCCTCCTATCCTCATAATATTCTTATTTTTTTATTTTATTATGTTATGTTAATCACCATACATTACATCATTAGTTTTTGATGTAGAGTTCCATGATTCATTGTTTGCATATAACACCCAGTGCTCCATTCAGTACGTGCCCTCTTTAATACCCATCACCAGGCTAACCCATCCTGCCACCCCCCTCCCCTCTAGGACCTTCAGTTTGTTTATCAGAGTCCATAGTCACTCGTGGTTCTTATCCCCCTCTGACTTCCCCTACTTCATTTTTCCTTTTCTGCTATCTTCTTCTTCTTTTTTTTTTTTTAACATATAATGTATTGTTTCAGAGGTACAGATCTGTGATTCAACAGTCTTACACAATTCACAGTGCTCACCATAGCACATACCCTCCCCAGTGTCTATCACCCAGCCACCCCATCCCTCCCACCCCCCACCACTCCAGCAACCCTCAGTTTGTTTCCTGAGATTAAGAATTCCTCATATCAGTGAGGTCATATGATACATGTCTTTCTCTGATTGACTTATTTCACTCAGCAAAATGCCCTCCAGTTCCAGCCACGTCATTGCAAATGGCAAGATCTCATTCCTTTTGATGGCTATATAATATTCCATTGTAGGTATACACTGCTTTTTCTTTATCCATTCATCTGTCGATGGATATCTTGGCTCTTTCCATAGTTTGGCTATTGTGGACAATGCTGCTAGAGACATCAGGGTGCACGTACTCCTTTGGATCACTACATTTGTATCTTTGGGGTAAATACCCAGTAATGCA
Source organism: Mirounga angustirostris (assembly GCF_029215605.1). Taxonomy (NCBI): domain Eukaryota; kingdom Metazoa; phylum Chordata; class Mammalia; order Carnivora; family Phocidae; genus Mirounga; species Mirounga angustirostris. The sequence goes on from NW_026991721.1 coordinate 77,564,757, forward strand.
ATTGCTGGGTCATAGGACAGCTCTATTTTCAACTTTTTGAGGAACCTCCATACTGTTTTCCAGAGTCGTTGCACTAGCTTGCATTCCCATGAACAGTGTAGGAGTATTCCCTTTTCTCTGCATCCCCACCAACATCTGTCATTTCCTAACTTGTTAATTTTAGCCATTCTGACTGGTGTGAGGTGGTATCTCATTGAGGTTTTGATATGGATTTCCCTGATGCCGAGCGATATTGAGCACTTTTTCACATGTCTGTTGGCCATTTGGATGTATTCTTTGGAAAAACGTCCCTTCATGTCTTCTGCCCATTTTTTGATTGAATCATTTGTTCTTTGGCTGTTGAGTTTGATAAGTTCTTTATAGATTTTGGATACTAGCCCTTTATCTGATATGTCATTTGCAAATATCTTCTCCCATTCTGTCGGTTGTCTTATGGTTTTGTTGACTGTTTCTTTTGCTGTGCAAAAGCATTTTATCTTGATGAAGTTGCAATAGTTCATTTTTGCCCTTGCTTCCCTTGCCTTTGGCAATGTTTCTAGGAAGAAGTTGCTGCAGCTGAGGTCGAAGAGTTTGCTGCCTGTGTTCTCCTTTAGGATTTTGATGAACTCCTGTCTCACATTGAGGTCTTTCAACCATTTGGAGTCTATTTTTGTGTGTGGTGTAAGGAAATGGTCCAGTTTCATTCTTCTGCATGTGGCTGTCCAATTTTCCCAACACCATTTGTTGAAGGGACTGTCTTTTTTCCATTGGACATTCTTTCCTGCTTTGTCAAAGATTAGTTGACCATAGAGTTGAGGGTCCATTTCTGGGCTCTATTCTGTTCCACTGAACTATGTGTCCATTTTTATGCCAGTACCATACTGTCTTGATGATGACAACTTTGTAACAGAGCTTGAAGTCTGGAATTGTTATGCCACCAGCTTTGCTTTTCTTTTTCAACATTTCTCTGGCTATGCGGGGTCTTTTCTGGTTCCATACAAATTTTAGGATGATTTGTTCCATTTCTTTGAAAAAAGTGAATGGTATTTTGATAGGGATTGCATTAAATGTGTAGATTGCTCTAGGTAGCATTGACATCTTCGCAATATTTGTTCTTCCAGTACATGAGCATGAAACGTTTTTCCATTTCTTTGTGTCTTCCTCAATTTCTCTCATGAGTATTTTATAGTTTTCTTAGTACAGATCCTTTGCCTCTTTGGTTAGATTTATTCCTAGGTATCTTATGGTTTGGGGTGCAATTTTAAATGAGACTGGTTCCTTAATTTCTTTTTCTTCTGTCTTGTTGTTGGTGTATAGGAATGCCACTGATTTCTGTGCATTGATTTTATATCCTGCCACTTTACTGAATTCCTGTATAAGTTCTAGCACTTTGGGGGTGGAGTATTTTGGGTTTTCCACATAAAGTATAATATCTGCAAACAGTGAGACTTTGACTTCTTCTTTGCCAATTTGGATGCCTTTGATTTCTTTTTCTTGTCTGATTGCTGTGACTAGGACTTCTAATACTATGTTGAATAGCAGTAGTGATAGTGGACATCCCTGCCGTGTTCCTGACCTTAGGGGGTAAGCTCTCAGTTTTTCCCCATTGAGAATGATATTTGCTGTGGGTTTCTCATCAATGGCTTTTATAATATTGAGGTATGTACCCTCTATGCCTATAATCTGAAGAGTTTTGATCAAGAAAGGGTGCTGTACTTTGTCAAATGCTTTTTCTGCATCTATTGAGAGGATCATATGGTTCTTGTTCTTTCTTTTATTAATGTATTGTATCACATTGATTGATTTGCGGATGTTGAACCAACGTTGCAGCCCAGGGATAAATCCCACTTGGTCATGGTGAATAATCCTTTTAATGTACTGTTGGATCCTATTGGCTAGTATTTTGGTGAGAATCTTTGCATCCATGTTCATCAGGGATATTAGTCTGTAATTCTCCTTTTTGATGGGGTCTTTGCTGGTTTGGGGATCAGGGTAATAGTGACCTCATAAAACGAGTTTGGAAGTTTTTCTTCCATTTCTATTTTTTGGAACAGTTTCAGAAGAATTGGTATTAATTCTTTAAATGTTTGGTAGAATTCCCCTGGGAAGCCATCTGGCCCTGGGCTTTTGTTTGTTGGGAGATTTTTGATGACTGCTTCAATTTCCTTAGTGGTTATAGGTCTGTTCAGGTTTTCTATTGCTTTCTGGTTCAGTTTTGGTAGTTGATACATCTCTAGGAATGCATCCATTTCTTCCAGGTTATCTAATTTGCTGGCATAGAGTTGCTCATAATATGTTCTTAGAATTGTTTGCATTTCTTTGGTGTCGGTTGTGATCTCTCCTCTTTCGTTCATGATTTTATTGATTTGGGTCCTTTCTCTTTTCTTTTTGATAAGTCTGGCCAGACTTATCAATCTTGTTAATTCTTTCAAAGAACCAGCTCCTAGTTTCGTTGATCTGTTCTACTGTTCTTTTAGTTTCTATTTCATTGATTTCTGCTCTGATCTTTATGATTTCTCTTCTCCTGCTGGGTTTAGGCTTTATTTGCTGTTCTTTCTCCAGCTCCTTTAGGTGTTGGGTGAGGTTGTGTACTTGAGACCTTTCTTGTTTCTTGAGAAAGGCTTGTATTGCTATATACTTTCCTCTTAGGACTGCCTTTGCTGCATCCCAAAGATTTTGAACAGTTGTGTTTTCATTTTCATTTGTTTCCATGAATTGTTTTAATTATTCTTTAATTTCCTGGGTGATCCATTCATTCTTTAGTAGGATGCTCTTTAGCCTCCATGTATTTGAGTTCTTTCCGACTTTCCTCTTGTGATTGAGTTCTAGTTTCAAAGCATTGTGGTCTGAAAATACGCAGGGAACGATCCCAATCTTTTGGTACCGGTTGAAACCTGATTTGTGACCTAGGATGTGATCGATTCTGGAGAATGTTCCATGGGCACTAGAGAAGAATGTGTATTCTGTTGCTTTGGGATGGAATATTCTGAAAATATCTGTGAAGTCCATTTGGTCCAGTGTGTCATTTAAAGTTTTTATTTCCTGTTGATCTTTTGCTTAGATGATGTGTGCATTTCAGTGAGGGGGGTGTTAAAGTTCCCCACTATTATTGTACTGTTGTCAATGTGTTTCTTTGCTTTTGTTATATAATTGGCTGCTCCCATGTTAGGGGGATATTTACAATTGTTAGATCTTCTTGTTGGATAGACCCTTTAAGTAGGATATAGTGTCCTTCCTCATCTCTTATTATAGTCTTTGGTTTAAAATTTTATTTGTCTGATATAAGGATTACCACCGCAGCTTTCTTTTGGTGTCCATTAGCATTGTAAATGGTTTTCCACCCCCTCACTTTCAATCTGGGGATGTCTTTGGGTCTAAAATGAGTCTCTTACAGACAGCATGTCGATGGGTCTTGTTTTCTTATCCAGTCTGATACCCTGTGTCTTTGTTGGGGACATTTAGCCCATTGACATTCAGGGTAACTATTGAAAGATATGATTTTAGTACCATCGTATTGCCTGTAAGGTGACTGTTACTGTATATTGTCTATGTTCCTTTCTGGTCTATGTTACTTTTAGGCTCTCTCTTTGCTTAGAGGACCCCTTTCAATATTTCTTGTCGGGCTGGTTTTGTGTTTGTGGATTTCTTTAGTTTTTGTTTGTTTTGGAAGCTTTTTATCTGTCCTTCTATTTTCAATGACAGCCTAGCTGGATATAGTATTCTTGGTGGCATATTTTTCTTGTCTAGTGCTCTGAATATATCCTGCCAGTCCTTTCTGGCCTGCCAAGTCTCTGTGGATAGGTCTGTTGCTAATCTAATGTTTCTACCATTGTAGGTTACATATCTCTTCTCCTGAGCTGCTTTCAGGATTTTTTCTTTGTCTCTGAGACTCGTAAGTTTTACTATTAAATGTCAGGGTGTTGACCTATTTTACTGATTTTGAGGGGGGTTCTCTGTGCCTTCTGGATTTTGATGCCTGTTTCCTTCCCCAAATTAGGAAAATTCTCTGCTATAATTTGCTCCAATATACCTTCTGCCCCCTCTCTCTTTCTTCTTCTTCTGGGATCCCAATTATTCTAATATTGTTTTGTCTTGTAGTATCACTTATCTCTCGAATTTTGCCCTCATGATCCAGTAGTTGTTATCTCTCTTTTTCTCAGCTTCTTTATTTTCCATCATTTGGTCTTCTATATCACTCATTCTCTCTTCTGCCTCATTTATCCTAGCAGTTAGAGCCTCCATTTTGATTGCACCTCATTAATAGCCTTTTTGATTTCAACTTGGTTAGATTTTAGTTCTTTTCCTTCTCCAGAAAGGGTTTCTCTAATATCTCCCATGCTTTTTTCAAGCCCAGCTAGTATCTTTAAAATCGTCATTCTGAACTCTAGTTCTGACATCTTACTAACGTCTGTATTGATTCGGTCCCTGGCAGTTGGTACTGCCTCTTGTTCTTTATTTTGAGGTGATTTTTTTCCATCTTGTCATTTTGTCCAGGGGAGAATAGATGAATGAGAGAACAAAATGCTAACAGGGTAACAACGACCCCAGAAAAATATACACTATACAAATCAGAAGAGACCTGAAACCAGGGGAAAAGAATGGGAAAGAAAGAAAAGAGAAAAAGAAAAAGATAAAAAACAAACAAACAAACAAACAACAACAACAAAAATACCCACAAAGACATAATATGATCAAATACAATCAGGCTGGTGCATCTTATCTAAAATGATATGGCCTCTCTCATCACTCTTTATTGCTTACTGCCTAAATGTTTCCATTGCATTTATTTCCAACTGACTTGTTTACTTGTTTCAAATCTTGTCTCCCCCACCCCTACTAACTTATGAAATCTACAGGAACTTAGATTTTGTCTATATTTTTCACACCACACTGAGAAAATTGCTTGGGATGGAAAGGTCACATAAAGTATAATGTTGAATGAATGAATGCCTACATGTTTCATTATTTTATTCAGAAATATTTATTGTAATAATACTATAGGCCAGATGCCACTCTAATATTTAGAGGATATGATAGTGAGCAATGAAGGCTAGATCTCCATATTCCTCATATTTTTATTCTAGTGCCAGAAGTAAAAAAAAAAAAAAAAAAAATGAATAAGTACACAAACAAACAAAAAATAAACATATTTCAATGAGTGGTAGCATAGTGGTGGGGTCTGGGAAGCACTGCTTAAACTAGGGAGATGACATTTAAATGAAACCTAAAGGACATAATATAGCCACTATATAAAGAGTCAGGGCAAGAACATTCCAGAGGGAAATGCAAATGCAAAGACTGAGGCAGGAAAGAGTTTAGAGTAAGAAACAAAAAGAGGCAGACATGAAAAGAGTATAATGAGGTAAGAGAAGAGTGGTTCCAGATGATTGTAGAAGAAGGCTAGTGTCAATTGTCTCATTACTAATCTATCCTGGTGGATGAGATGACACTCAATTCCATGTCAGTAAAATATCATAGTAGTAATTTTATAAAATACCATAAAACCAAGAATACTACTGTATGGTATATATAATGCATGGTATACATTAAGAAAATGTGTCAAAATTCATTTTTCAAAATGCCTATAAAAATAAATATTTACTGGGTGTCAGAGTGGCTCAGTCAGTTAAGCATCTGCCTCTTGATTTCAGCTCAGGTCATGATCTCAGGGTCATGAGATCGAGCCCCAAGTCAGCATGGAGACTGCTTAAGATTCTCTCTCTCCTTTTGTCCCTGCCCCCCCAAATCTCTCTCTCTCTCTCAAAAAATAATAACAAATAAATAAAAAATACTATATTTCCAATAAAAACATCACAAGCATATTATAAAAGATCAAGTAAAACAAACTAATAAAACTATAAATACAAAGAATATCTTAGCATTCTAGTGTAAATTTGAACTTTTAATGTTTCTGTGCTTTCTTTGATTTCAGTCCACTATGCTTAGGGAATCACTCTGAGATATTGCCTCTGATGTAACTTCTCCAGGTTGTCTCATGTCTTCCTGCCCTGGCTGGGGCTCCCAAGAGGAGCTTAATAGATCTCCTCTGCTAAGGAACTCCTCACTGGCTACCAAATTCATTTAAACTCTGGTTAATCCTAGCAGGAAGGGAGCTCCACTTATGATTTACCACTTCCCCTCTCCACCTGAAATGTTATTTAGAAATATTCTTTCCACATTACTCAGCAAAACCTTTTCATTTGGTATGGGGTAGAGGGAAGAGAGATAAGAGGATGGGCGACAAGTGTAATTGGAGTTGAGTCAATGGGGCATAAAGAGAGCATGGGGGGGGCTCGAGACAAAGATGTCAAGGAGGAGGGTAAAAAAAAAGCAAGAAAAGGGAAAGTAAGAAAAATATAGAAAGGTCAAAAACTTGCTGATAAATACCTAAAATGAGCCATTACACAAACAGAAATACCCATATTTTGACACTTAAAAATTACTTAAGGGGTGCTTCGGTGGCTCAGTTTGTTAAGCATCTGACTCTTGGTTTCAGCTCAGGTCACGATGTCAGGGTCCCGGGATCAAGCCTCGCACTGGGCTCTGTGCTCAGCAGGGAGTCTGCTTGAGATTCTCTCCCTCTCCCTCTGCTCCTTCCCTGCTCTCTCTCTTTTCTCTCTAAAATAAATAAATAAAAATCTTAAAAAAAACCCCACAATATAATGGAGTAATGAAAGATCAAAGAAAAGTAAGATCAAGGACTTGTAAAAGGAATGAGAACAGAATCTTAGTAGAATAAAATGAGTTTGCAGATGTGATGGTGGAAGATGTAATTCCTTCTAATTAATTACAAGTAGAGGCAGCCAATAAAGTAGAAACTCGGTGTAAAGAAAAAGTTCATGGGCAATTTAAGGAGATTGAAAAATTATTCACAATAGTCATTTTGGAGGGTGGGAAAAACATACTATATAAATCTGTTTGAAAATAAACTCAAGTTTATTGAAGTTTAAGTTCTGAAATTTAAAGGGAAATCCATCACTCCAGCTGTGTATTCCCTTTTTTAAGCCCACTAAGTATGTAGCACACAAAATTCATTTATCATAAACCAGATACTCACTTTCAAAACACCTTGTTACCATGATATATCACTGTATTCATAGTACTCTACCAAAACAACCACAAAATATCCCGATAACTTAGCCATATAAAGTTTATTTTTCATTCAGGTTACCATCCATCAATGTTATTGATGGTAGTCTATAAAAGGGTAAGAGGGCATCAGGGGCCTACATTCCCTTTGCCTAGTGGCTAGTGGCTTTGCAGTCTCTTAGGGCCTGGGGAATCCTCTAGAGAATCTTGGCCATCTGGCCTAGCCAGCTAAAACACATGATGAGAAAGCCAGGAGGACTATGTCCAAGCCTAACTGTGTAGGACATTTAAGTCACTGTAAGGATTTCAGTTTTTACTCTGAAACATGGATTCATTGCAGGATTCTGACAAAGGAACACAATTAAACTTATGTTTTAAAAGGAACTTTAGAAGGTAAGTAGGGAATAGTAAGGAGGCTAATGAAGTAGTCCAGGAAAGAAACAATGGTGGCTTAGAACAGCATGGTAACAAAGGAGGTGATGATAGTCAGTTCCTGGGTATATTTTAAAGTTATAGTCAACATTGCCCAGTGGTTTGCATGTTTAGTGTGAGAGATTAAAAAGGAATCAAGAGTAATAAGAATAATACCTAAACTCTGACAGATAAGAATTCAACAAATAAGCTTAAAAACGAATGAGTAAATATGTATATATATATTTTTTTCCTACCAAGTCTGGCTTTTACAACTAATTTAGATATCTCTCTGACTTCTGGCACTAGATTTTCTTGTATCAGGGACAGTGCTTTCTCCTCCATGGTAACCCTGAAACCTAAATGCATATTTTAGGTATTTATGGATTAAGAGCCTAGATATTTTTGGTCTTCTCTTGTAGTATCCCCTTGATGGTTAGAATGCCCAAAGGATACATAATCAAAAGACAGCTTTTTGCTACAGGCCAACAAGACACATAAGACATAAAAATTGAATGTAAACCCTCGTTACTAGTATGAAAGGGACTGTGAGTTCTTTATTATTCTTTAAGTGATTCTGTCACATACTGGAGACCCCCATCAGTGCAATTTCAACCTTTAACTGACTTTATTAAAAGTACATATCATCACATGGCCACAAAAGCATGATATAACAAAATATTATTTCTTTTATCTGCACTGTCTTTATCATAGAAAATAGTTGTATTTCTATGGTTGCAGAAACTAATTATTTTTGAAGCAGAAGGAAAAATAGAGACTTATTTAGGTATGGTCCAAACAAAATTAATGTTTTAACATATTTTTATGTTGCTTCATTCTTCCCATAAACAAAATCCCACAAGATAAAACTGTTCATATATTGTTTTCAACTTCATGTGTTCTACCTTATCTATGTTTACAAAGGATCTGGACCAGCATATGCAACTTCTTGCCAGTTCCCCATGATTTGGATTATGTTCATCCCTACTTTTGAGTGTTTTCCAGAATCTTTCTCCTATCCCAGTATCAGGCCAAGATGAGGTCAATCACTGGAGTGTGCTAGTTAACTTAATATATGTTTTTGCCAGGCATTCACAGGGTGAAGTGCATCCTCTCTTTTATATACAGATTGTGGAGTGACTAAGAATAGTTTTCTCTCCACAATGTTCATGGACCATAACCAGAGTTTGCAATAGAAATATCTGATAACGGGCGCCTGGGTGGCTCAGTCGTTAAGCGTCTGCCTTCAGCTCGGGTCATGATCCCAGGGTCCTGGGATAGAGCCCCGCATCGGGCTCCCTGCTCTGCGGGAAGCCTGCTTCTCCCTCTCCCACTCCCCCCGCTTGTGTTCCCTCTCTCGCTGTGTCTCTCTCTGTCAAAATAAATAAAATCTTTAAAAAGAAATATCTGATAACTATATGGGGCGCCTGGGTGGCTCAGTGGTTAAACCACTGCCTTTGGCTCAGGTCATGATCCCAGGGTCCTGGGATCGAGCCCCGCCTCGGGCTCCCTGCTCAGAAGCCTGCTTCTCCCTCTCCTACTCCCCCTCCTTGTTTTCCCTCTCTCGCTATGTGTCTCTCTCTCTCTGTCAAATAAATAAATAAATAAATAAATAAATAAATAAATAAATAAATAAATAAATAAAAATTATAAATAAAAAGAAATATCTGATAACTATAATTACTACACGGGCTGGGATTTTGATCTACCTAGAATAGTCTCTATTTTTTATGCATAAGATATCCAGTATCATAGTATACTTTTCTCTGGATTCAGCAGACAACTTTATTGTGAAGAAGCATTTTAGTCTCAAATTTATATGGTTTACCCTTGTCCACTGCTCTATCACTGTGAAAGTAGTGTTTATTTTATTTGCTACAAGTGTTTGATCGGTAACAGCTTTCCTGGGTGGAGTGCTTTGGTTGGTAGATTTTTCTATTAAATGTGGTAGTGTGAAAAGCTCCAGCTAATGCAGACAAGTGAGGCTTTAAAGGGGATGTTGCTGATATCTAGACAAAGCTTGCATTCAGAAGGTAGCCTTCATCTGTTTTTTGTATTTAGCTCCTTATATAAGCTCAGTTCATATTGTTGTTCACCACCTGTGCACTGTTAAGAAGAGCAGTGCACTTTAGGAACAGGTAAAGGTTAACTGTAGTGATCCGCTCACCATATAATAGGATATAGTGGGGTATGAGGTTCGCCTTGGCCTGTCTTAACTTGGAATGCAACTGTGAAAAGAAGTGCTTTAGTTAGAACGCAATAGGTGCATCAATTTTGCCCAGCATCAAACTGTAGGTGGTTAACGTTGGCTTGCCATACCCCTGTTAATGGTAGCACTTTAGATCAGTACAACTCTGTAAGTGGTAACATTTAAACTCAGCATGACAATGTAAAAGGTGGTGCTTTCATCTTATTTAAATAGACTCTGGTGTGATTATCTGGTTGATTTTTGATAAGACACATAACTGATAAAGTAGACTATTTCCATTACCATTCTTAGCAAGTCACAGGACATTAAATTGATATTAAGTAAAAATATTTGTGGATGTTTCCTCAGTATCAATGATTTTCTCACATATATGACTCATTCTTTGTTTTAAAATAAGTAAATTCAACATGAAAATAACATAAACCTCTCAAACATGTCTCTTTCAAACAAGTATTAACTTAAAACATTAGTGAAAATAATAGGTAGAGTGTAATTTAAAATAATAGATAGAAGGACAAAATTAAATATACAACATGAATCAGGAGCATATGATAAACTATAGAGTAAATAGATGTATGAAATACCAATGTTTTTCTCCGAAATTGTCTTCTAAATAAATAATAACTAGTAACACTGTGTCCATGATGCTATGAATATCAATTTCTAAAGCTTCATTGAATTCTTTCTTTTTCTTCCAAATATGTACTACTACACTATATAGTTAGTTAGTTAGTTAGTTAGTTAGTTAGTTAGTTAGTTAGTTGCAGACGGCATTGTGTTTTTCATCAGTAAAATCAATAAATATTGAACTTCAGTGTGGTGCACTGCATCCTTGAACAGGCTCTTTAACCTTTTAAAACCTTGCTGCTCAAAGTGTAGGCCCTGGCCCAACCCCATTAGTACCACCTGAAACTTACGGGAAATGGAGAATCTTACCCCCAATCTACTGACTCAGAATCTGCATTTTTAAAAAGATCTCTTTGACTTACATATACTTTCAAGTTTGAAAATCAGTGGTCTAAATGACCTAGATAATCTTTAGGGTCTTGCCTTATCAAGATTCTGTCCAGGTCCCAGGCATCACAATCAAAATTAGAGCTTTTGTAGGATAGATCAAAAAACTGTTAGTAAATTATGCCAAAGACATAATTTCAACTTTGTTTAACTTTTTTGAACCACTTCAGGACTTTTATAAAATTTCCAGAAGTCATCCACTTCCTAGCTGAGAAATGCTGCCTTTGTACCAAAAGATAGGATTAGGATATCAGTTCAGTGACCTGGAATCCTACTAGAAGATCTGGATTTGATCACTGACTATCCTACAGTTAGAATAGTAAGATCAAGGAGGTTATCCTGTAAACTCAGAAGGATGTAGAGACTTCTGTTCTCATCTATGCAATGTCAACAAATGATCACAACAAACTACCCAAGTTTGTTTCTTATATGAATCTTTCATTTAACGTACATTTATTCAGCCAATATTTTTTTTAAAGATTTTATTTATTTATTTGAGAGAGAGAATGAGAGACAGAGAGCATGAGAGGGAAGAGGGTCAGAGGTAGAAGCAGACCCCCCTGCTGAGCAGGGAGCCCGATCTGGGATTCGATCCCGGGACTCCAGGATCATGACCTGAGCCGAAGGCAGTCGCTTAACCAACTGAGCCACCCAGGCGCCCAGCCAATATATTTTTTAATATCTCATATACACCCACCAAAAATCATGAATTTGGGGGGAAAACTCATAAATTTTAATAAGCATGATGCTAAAGAAGGCTAAAGAAAATTATATTAAATCAAATAAAGCTTTATTATATGTCTTTGTTTCAGAACTCAAATTAACATTGCATGCTTATTTTTTTTTTAAAGATTTTATTTATTTATTTGAGAGAGAGAATGAGAGAGAGAACACGAGAGGAGAGAGGTTCAGAGGCAGAAGCAGACTCCCCGCTGAGTGGGAAGCCTGATGCGGGACTCGATCCTGGGACTCCAGGATCATGACCTGAGCTGAAGGCAGTCGCTTAACCAACTGAGCCACCCAGGTGCCCCGCATGCTTATTAGTATACTTAGAAACTATGGAGATAGGCACTAAATAAACATGTAAGGGGAAGAGAAGACTCATTCAATTGGTTTTTTAGTATTAGTAGATAGCTAATTATTCAGATTTTACCTGCTGAAATGCTAGAAGTTGACTGATTTTATTTCTATGCATTTATAAAATATAAATTATTTGTCTGTGTTGCAGAAGCAACATTTCATTAATGTAAAAGAACTTCTCTTTGCCAAACTATAAAACCAAAGACACCCACCAGACAAAATAATTCAAAATCTCAAAAATGAACAAATAATAATAATCATAACTAATTATATTGTTTTGAAATAGTCATGTTTATAAAACTACTATAATTGAAAAATGATTACATGTTTTGGTCTATTATTGATTCTGTTATACATGAGAAATTTTCTTAACCCAAAAAGTAGCAGAAAAAAATGAATAGAAGTTCTTGAGAGAACTTTTCTTTATACATCTCAATTTTCAGATAATATACACAGTATTCTTTCATACCTCAGCTGCATGAGGCATTAAAGTTAAGAAATGGTTTCTCATCTAGAAGTCTTTCCTATTGTATATATTAAAAAAAACACAATGGCATGATTCATTTAAGTAAAAGCAGAATTTAACATCTATAGTCAGATATAAGCAAATACAAAATTTGAATTCCATGAACTGTTCTTGGGCTTTGAAGCTTCAGTCTTCTCATGTGACAAATGTTTGATTCTAACCAAATCAGTTAAATTCAATCTACTCCAGTAATATTTTCAGTCACTTCCGGTTTGAATAGTCTCATATAGAATAGAAATTTGGAAATTTTAACTATTTCTAACCTTTCCCCTTCTTGTTACTGACTCTAAACTTCCAACAGACTTCAAGCTTACCCAAAAAGTGCAGTGAGGACGGTTTGTGGGGAGTAGAGTCTCTGTTTATGTCTAGGATTCTGTGAGGGAAAACAGTTTGCTTAGACTGTGCTCAGTTACCAACTGGTCATCAATCACCAACTGTTAGAATCCTTACCAGTCTGTTCTCTGGCACTGGTTCTATCCAGCTGCTTATTGTCACATGTGTGGCTTTGCAGCTCACATAACATCTTATCCTGGCCCTTCTGTGTGGCACATTAAGGTGTTCTTCAAGGGCCCATCTGGCCACCCCTTCATAGCTACCAGGAATTCTATGGAGAAATGACCAGCTTTTCCTCTAGATCTTCAACAGGTGTTCTGCCCCAAAGCTTTTTGGGGATGTTTCACTTCTGGATGCTTTCTTGGGGTGAGGCAGGGGAGTGGCAACTCAGTGAATGCCCTGCCATCTTTCCTTAGTTGTCTGAGTTTCTGGACCCTTGATTCCTTCCGAGGCCCCCTCTGTGTTTCAGGAATAGGAAGCTCTCCTTGATGTCTTTCTCCATGCTATGACAATCTGCTGTCTCTTTCGGGTATTTACCTATAATTCTGACCATTAAGATGTGTCTGGAGATTCCTCTGGTGGCAAGAATCCATGCACGAATTATGATGCCAGTCTCCCTTATTTCCAGATATCCCTGGCTACTGTGGGAGCTATGCCAAGAATCACAATTTTAGACTCTCCAATTATTGCTCTCTAAAGCTACTTATGCTACTTCTATTCTGCAAACCCTTTTCATACAGTGTATGTGTAAGAGTGAGAGAGAGAGAGATCTTTTTTGCTTCTTTAATACCTTAGTGGAAGGTTAGAAAGTTGTGCCCTTTGAAAGGCACTTTTTAAAAATTTAAAATCCAAAATATAGTTCTTGTTGTTGTTGTTATTGTTGTTTTGTTTCTTCAGGTGTGGGCTGAAAGTCCAGCACTACTTCTTTAGCACTCAGATGGAAAGAGACAGTTGGTAACCTCAGGGAGCAGGAAAGGACATGTCTAGGTGATACTTCACATCATCACATTATATATGATCATAAAATATTACTAATATTACTGTAGAACTTTAAAACTTTCACATTAGGGAACAATTCATATTTTAATATACATGAAAAACATCATTTTTACTGACAAGCGATGATATATTTCATTTTTACCCATGATAAATGTTAAAGTCAATTTTTAAAATGCTATAAAACTCAAAATGATGCCTGTGATATATATGCCTTTAATAGTGTCCTTTATTAATCAAATAAGATTAGGGAAACTGGATACAATTAAGTTATGAGAGGTAACATTTAAGAAAATTAAAATTATGAGTCAAAGTTACACTTTTAATCTATTTCTGAAATGCTGAGGATAGATGGATAATTATTTTCAAAGCAGGAGAACACTATATCCTCCTAATATAGACTATGTCTAAATAAATATCCTTAAATCTCAATTGGTCACTTTGAGATTTTTATACATACATATCTACATTCTGGAAGCATCGAGAATTGGATTTTTTTTTCAGATAACCATAGTAGTCCGCTATAATCATTTTACTGAGTTGATTTTTAAAAAATGTTTCCACCTTTTATAGATTGCATATCAACATGTAACTTTAGAAGAGAACAGTTTTCACACAGGTTTTTAACATTTTATTACCCATGTGAGAAATGGATTTTGACCTGTCATTGATTTATTATTTTACATATTGTAAGATAACAAAAACTAAACATGCTTTAAAGATGTCAGTTGCGGGGCGCCTGGGTGGCTCAGTCGTTAAGCGTCTGCCTTCGGCTCAGGTCATGATCCGAGGGTCCTGGGATTGAGCCCCGCATCGGGCTCCCTGCTCCGCTGGAGGCCTGCTTCTCCCTCTCCCACTCCCCCTGCTTGTGTTCCCTCTCTCGCTATCTCTCTCTCTGTCAAATAAACAAATAAAATCTTTAAAAATAAAAAATAAAGATGTCAGTTGCCTGTTAAGTAACATTTCAATTTGAGATTGTTTATTTACTGTGCAAAAAGGTGTTTTTTTTTTAAAGATGTTATTACTTATTTATTTTAGAGAGAGAGTGTGTGTGTGTACATGAGTGAGAAGAGGGACAGAAGGAGAGGGAGACTCCATGCTGAGCATAGAGTCACATATAGGGCTGGATCTCTCGACCTGAGATCATGACCTAAGCCGAAACCAAGAGCCAGCCACTTAACTGAATGAGCCACCCAGATGCCCCAAAAAGGTGCTTTGTCAAAGCACAAGGACAGGACTCATGGGCAGAAAGAGCTGCTGAGATTGTTTTCATGTTATTTCCAAATACAGTCTTTTGTCCTAGAAGGCACATTACATATTTTATAGTAAAGAAAGATGGGTTATACTAATTATATAGAAAGCAATTTTAATCTCATATTTAACTGCTCCCTTCCCTGCCAAATATCAATGTTAATATGCTTACACCAGACCAAGTCCTATGTGCAAATGTTTCTCACAATCTTTAGGTGGCCATTTCCAATGTCTCAATCACACAACAAATATTTATTGAAAGTTTACAGTGTATTTAATGGTATGTTATTTGATTTATAAGCAGACACTTTGACAAAAGTTTAAAATCCAAAATCTTAAATCATTTAGAAATTTGAGTTTATAAAACATTTAGAAATCAATAAAACATTTAGAAATCAATAGAAATAGATAATAAATAAGGAAACTCCACAAGGGCTATACTACTTTAAAATTAGGGAGAAAAAAATCTTCCCAATTATGACAGGATTTAAGATTGACTTTTAAGAAATGATTAAAAAAAACACAATTTCTCTAAATTTTAAATGTGTTAGCAAATTACTTCCTATGTAAGCAAATTAAGACCAGCATAGAAAGTTCATGTCCCCTTCTGAAATAGAATGTTGTGATCTAATGCAACTTACCACAAATTAGTGTAGTACATTTAATGATTTGCATAGTCGTTATTATACTCCATGTTAATTAGGTTTAAATTGTAAGGGTAAGGCCAATGACTAACTTGGTCCCCTTCAAATGTTGCCTGAGCACAAGTGGGCTAAAGATCCAGTCACTACCCATCATCTACTCCAGTTTTCTAGGACAAACTGCCCCTCCTCACCCCCTGGAATGAGTGGTCAACCCAGGAGGATTAGGGTACCTTATTCTGACATTCTCAGCCAGCCTTCTGCAACTAATGAATCAGCTCAAAAGGAAGATAAGCAGAAGCCAAATTTTTCAAGCAATCTCATAGAAAGAGTTCTCTACCAGTGTTGAAATGTCTACTTGACTTGAAGGAAGGTTCTCCATCTCAGAAAAATAGATAAAAATGGTACATTACTTACATTGTAGAAAATCAAGGCAGAGTTTTTGTACCCTGTATCATTCCACTCTGCTTCCTCATAAAATGTGGGACAGAAGAGAAACTATTAAAATAAGCTCAGTGAGAAAGACTTCATTGTCTTTGGGAATGTTGTGATCTCTAATGAGGAATTTTAGCTTCTCTTTTCTTTTCCCCATTCTTCATGTTAAAAAAAAATTCTGCTTAGCATAGAAATAAAAGAACAAAACTAAACTAAAAACAACCCAGAATGATGTTTTCAGGAAATTCAAAGATTTTTGTTGTTGTTGTTTTCCCAGTTGATCATTTTTGATCACCAAGAATCTCTTCACATAGTTACCTTGACACTGAACTTCTACTATATTGTCACAGGATAATTGGCCTAGTGCCTTTTTCTATATATATTCTCTCAAATACTTATTTACTTTTTGTGTGTGTCTGTCTTCCTCACTAAACTAAATAGCAGAAATCATGTCTATTTTATTTCCCACCTTATCTCCAGGTTTGGCATTTGATAGGTATAAATATTTGTTAAATAAACTTCTGACTTCATTTGCCAACTGCCTGTGATTTATTCCCAAACGTATATCCTTAGTTTTGATTTTTATCCAACATCCAACAGGTTGAAAGTGGAACTCATCAATTCTTATATTTTCTACTTTATAACCTCAAAGCAAACTTAGTCAACCATCAAGTTTATATATATATATATATATATATATATATATATATATATGTACACACACATGCACACACAGACAAATATATATTTTTATATATATTTTTTTTTCCTTTTGGCTCTCTTATGTATGCTTCCTTTTCTTTTTCCCTGGATGTTATCACCTCCTGTCAATAGTTTGTTGCCCCTCAAGTATCTTCTACAGATTAATAATAGAAAAGGTCCTCAAAATTTCTTCTTGTAAACTTTGCTCAAAGATGCCCCTTGCTAGTAAGAAAATAATCTAAATTCACTTGATATTCAAAGTATTCCAGAGTAAACAACCTGAGGGTTACAGAAGGGAGGGCGGTGGGGGGCATGTTGTAGCCGGGTGATGGGTATTAAGGAGGGCACATGTTGTGATGAGCAGGGCGTGTTATATGCAACTATTGAATCATTGAACACTACATCAAAAACTAAGGGATGTACTATATGTTGGCTAACTGAACATAATAAAAAATTAAAAATTAAAAAAAAAGTATTCCACAGGAATTTCCACCACAATCTTTCTAAATCTATTATACATTAACTCTTTACCACAACACTTCGCTAAACAACCAATCTGCATTTCTCCTTTGCTAACACCACACTCTAAAATTTCTCCTTCCTCAAGTCTTATCATATTGAGATTAATCAGTCCTATTTTTGCCATGGAACTCTTCTTGATCTTCCTCAGCACAAGTTTTGGCTTCCTCTCTGAACTGTCCTGTTGCTTTCTCTCTGGGCCAGCCATTTGGAAAGTTGCATATTTTACATTTATATGTAAACTCCACACTTCTATACTTAAAGTTAATTTACTCAAGGATAGGGAGCATGTCCTATGCCTTTTTTAGGCATATCATATTACGTACTAGCTTATATCTACAAAATGCATATTTGTTTAAGCTATATATTAAGTGTTTTAAATATCACAAATTCCAAATTTGTTAAATAAAACAAGAGTTCTCAAAAATAAAATAATAGATATGTCATGTAGATAAATGAGGAGATGCAGACAAGAGAATTACCATGAGTTAGAGAAAAATGCTTATAGAAATATATATTATGTTTAATAAATATGAGTCTCATTTTATATATTCACCTCTAGTTTCTATTATGATTATTTACTTTATTGAGTAATTAATCAAAAGACAAATACATTTTTGTTGAAGAATAGAGATAGATTTAATTGGTAGAAATAGAATTTGTTAACTTATTGAATTCATGGGAGATATTTAAGGGGAAAGTTCAGTATTCACACTCTTAAAACCTCATGAATGAGATGAGTCAAGAACAAAGATAAAGTTTCAATAAAAGGAGCAAAAGATCCAGAGGAGATTATACTGATCAGGCATCATTTCTGGTGATACACCACTCGAAAACCCCATTCATATATTAATGATAGAGGGAAACAAATCTTGTGCAAATGAACTATAGATAAGTAAGGTAGTGCATCACATAGTCTAGTTACCACCTCACTATGAGTACATCTGGGGAAGGGTTTGTGCAATGTAATGAAATGATCTCAAGAAGTCATGTGAGCTCAAAACTTTCTCTATCCTACAAAACTATGGTATCATTTGTTGAAAATAGTCAAGTTTTAATAAAATGTTTAATGAATCCATGTTACCCTACCTACAGCTAAGCTGCATACCAGGAGTTGGAAATCTTTTTTGGTTACTGGTTGCAGGCTGATGCCATTCTTGCATGTTCAGCAAATTTTCCCAGCAAGGAGAATAAGGCATACCAAAACAACAGAGTTAGAAGAGGGGGTAAGGCAGCAATTGCACTCCTGGGTATTTATCCCAAAGACACAGATGTAGTGAAAAGAAGGGCCATATGCACCCCAATGTTCATAGCATTAATGTCCGCAATAGCCAAACTGTGAAAAGAGCTGAGATGCCCTTCAACAGATGAATGGATAAAGAAGATGTGGTTCATATATACAGTGGAATATTACTCAGCCATCAGAAAGGATGGATACCCAAGTTTTACATCAACATGGATGGGACTGGAAGAGATTATGCTAAGTGAAATAAGTCAAGCAGAGAAAGACAATTATCATATGGTTTCACTTATTTGTGGAACATAGGGAATAGCATGGAGGACATTAGGAGAAGGAAGGGAAAGATGAAGCGGGGGGAAATCGGAGGGAGAGATGTACCATGAGAGACTATGGACTCTGAGAAACAAACAGGGTTTTAGAGGGGAGGGGGGAGGGGGGATTGGTTAGCCCGGTGATGGGTATTAAGGAGGGCACGTACTGCATGGAGCACTGGGTGTTATACGAAAACAATGGATCGTGGATCACCACATCAAAAACTAATGATGTATGGTGACTAATATAACATAATAAAATTTTAAAAACTAATAACAAGCACTAAGGGGGTAAGGGTAATGACTCACATTGGATTGTGTCCCCCAAGAAGAAATGTGTTGGAGTTCTAACCCCCAGTATATTGGAATGTGATCTCATTTGTAAATACGTTTTTTTATGGAAGTAATCAAGTTTAAATGGTTCATTAGGGCAGGCCCTAATTCTGATATGATTCATGTCTTCATAAATTAAAGGGGAAATTTGGACACAGAAACAGAGGAAAGACATTGTGAAGACACAGAGAGAAGACAGCCATCTACAAGCCAAGGAGAGAATCCTGGAACAGACACTTTTCTCACAGCCCTCAGAAGGAGTCAACTTAATGAACACCTTGATTTCAGACTTCTAACCTCTAGAAAAGCAACACACTAAATTTCTATTTTTTAAACCACCCAGTTTGTAGTTCTTTGTTACATTAGCCCTAGCAAACTAATAACAAGCACTAAATTTACTCAACTAAGTTTTTCATTTTTATGCATATATAGGTATGCAGATTATTATGACTGCAACAGTGTATTTCTATGTGAGTGTTAAGTCTCAAGGCAATAGCTGTGAATATTCATTAAGTGGAGATCATAGAACTGTAAGAGTATTATAATTTTGCAATGGGAATAAACATTACAATATGACCTGTTAAAATTTGTTTCAGTGTTATTCTCCTTTTCTAACTGATGAATATGCAGCTCCATTTATTAAGCCTGTCCTTAAGCTTCCTATGTCAGTTTCACATGATAATTCCCAAATGTCCACCTTTCTTCCTGGAATTGACATTGGCATGACAAATGATGCAAATAGCTTAGAATGGATTTTTTTAGATCAATCAATGTATAAAAACCAGGTAGCATTCAATTTTGTGTTCTCTTGCTCTTGCTCTTTGCTTATTCATACTTATATTTATGTAAACTAGCCTTATGTTACAATGCTGATATCTATCTTTAAGGCATCCATTCTGTGTGATTTTGAAGTCCCAGTCTTTTTTCCCCTGAAATTCTCAGCTATCTGTAAGAAATAAAGATATGTGGAAGATTTGTTAAAAAAAAAAAAGAAAGGAGCATCAAAACACACAGCAAAATTTAAAGGAAATATGTAATAGCTATTTCTGTTTTAATAGAAGCATATTCTCTTAAGGCAGAAGTTTAAAAAAAGTGTCCACTTGAAAATGTTAATAATGTAGTGTAGAAATTTTACTTAATGCAATTAAAGTGCTTTAGTTGGAATTTTGGAATACTTTTGTGAAAGACAGGTCTTGGACACAAAACTCTGTAGCAATGGGTATTAAAAGATACTGCATTTTCTGGAAATACTGATTTCTGATAGGTGTTTATCACCTCTGTAGATGTGTGCTTGCTATAGCTCTATAATCCCAAAATTTTCCATTTTTACTCCTTAGATATTATGCATGTAGTGTGGGGTTATACACAAAGATTATTGATGATTTTTCCATTGGTAGCAACAAATTATATTCCAGAGTGCTTAATTTGAGATATGAGAGCATTGACTCACAATTCAACACTAGCTCAGGCAGTATTTGGATAAGGCTATATCACAGAAAAGAGAAATCAGGAGTCAAGAAATGCTGACAGATTATGCAAAATTTTAAAACTTCAAGATTAGGTTAGGGCAAAGTAAAATATGACTATCACTATTAAAAGGTCCAAACCAAGTCAAGCACCCAGAAAAGTAGAGTGCATGAACAACAACAAAAAAGTGCATTGCTTATCTTTAATAATGCCAGGTATCATTAGGTACAAATTAGGTAGTTCACATATATCATGTAGTGCTCAGTCTCAGGAGCATCAATATATGATTTAACCATATTCAAATCTTGTAGAAAGCTATTTAAATCAAGTTCTGCCCAACTTTGAAGCTGTTTTTCATGTTCCTGGTAGCAGAAGGAAACCAAGTGATCAGTAGTCATCCAAATGGCAGGTAATCAGGTGTAGATAAGTATCTTGCCACAGATTTGGTCTGACAGTGAGATATAGGGGCAGAAATCTTATAATAAATGGAGATTAGGAAAGGCAGTTATTGGTTGTAAGTCCAGTAATTAGCTGTGCAACATTCCAGGTGGATATTTCATCACTGATTTACCTGGAATGGTACACGATGAAGAATCCATGCTCTTTGTATTTGAGAAAGAACCACAAATACAGTACAGAGAAACAGGGATACATAAGCTCAAAGAAATTAGTGGTAGGCAATTAGACTGAGCACCTGACTGGGGGCTTCTCATAATACCAGTGATTATAGATAACATCTATACAGATCAGAAAGACCCTGCCCATCCAGTTACTTTTTCTTTTCATTAGGTTATAGCTGGCGCTTAGTATAACTATTATATTCAGGGGACTGTGGAACATATGGAAAAGTTCAGGAGGCCCAAGTAGAAAATTAGGAATTGATTATTGGAAAAAAAGTACAAAGAAAGGGAATTGGTTCATACTTCTGTTTTAAGCTGATGCAGCAAGTAGAATTTAGGGACAGATTTTTTCTTTTCACTTAAGAACTCTACATGGTTGGGACATGGTGTGTATCACCATCTCTCAGAACTATTATAGAGGTGATGTCTGTATTAGATAGAAGATTATAATGGAAAGAACATGGGCTCCCAAAACAAAAAGCAATATTAGTGTTCTGGCTTCATTGTTTACTACTTGTCTTTCTTCAGGTTCTTAATTTTACTCACATATATTATCTTATTTAATCCTCATCACATACTTATATGGCCAATTGTGCTGTTATCTTTTTTTATACAAATGAGGTAAATTGAGATTTGGTTACTCTTTCAAGGCTACCAAGATAGTAAGTGGAAAAGCTTAGGCAATCTTCTTCTAAGGTCCAAATATTAGCTCTTCTCTCTAAGGTGTGCAGTGTACTTAGCATGATATTTGACACACTGAAGCATTAAATAAATATTAAATTTCTTCAACTAACTTTAAAATACTAAGATGCTGGGCTCTTGTTAACAGGAAAATTTCACTGATGTAATGGTGTGATTTCTGGGCCTAATAAATACATCATATTCTTTGTAGCTGGTATTATTTCTCACCCAGGTACAGATTCTAAGTCCCTCACTAAAATTTAGGACCAGTCTTGGACATAGATATGATGATAAAGAATAATGAGATCTAAAATCTGAATTTATGGAGGAAGGTGGAAATGAGTTCTAGAACACATTTTATTTTACCAGACAGATCTATAATCAGATTCAGAGACTAGAAGACAAATTTAAACATGGTGGGAGCTTTCATTTAGCAGTTAAACTGGGGGGCGCCTGGGTGGCTTAGTTGGTTAAGCGACTGCCTTCAGCTCAGGTCATGATCTCAGGGTCCTGGGATCGAGCCCCGCATCGGGCTCCCTGCTCTGCTGGGAGCCTGCTTCTCCCTCTCCCATTCCCCCTGCTTGTGTTCCCCTCTCTCTCTGTGTCTCTCTCTGTCAAATAAATAAATAAAATCTTTAAAAAAAAATTCTATTTGAATATTTACCTCTCATCAATATTATGAAATAAAACATCTGCCTTTTCATATCCATGGTATGTCTTATCACAGGAGTTCTCTAACCCTTAATAACTATATCAAAAGAATGCTGAGCTATAGTATATTACATTTTAATAATGTAGTCAGTTTGGTAAGAGATACATTCCAAAAGCTATTTAAACCTACCACTATTTAGAGATCCCAAATTCAGACATAATTCATCTGAGTAAAATATATATACAGCTGTAATTTATCAGGTCGACTTAAGAAGATAAATCTTACTAAAGACATAAAATTAATCATAGTGCTTCTTGTATTTATCTGACAGTTTAGAAAAGTTAAATATAATATAAAAGTTGGTTTAGATTATCTAAGCATACTATTAATAGTCTGTGGTTGAGAGTAGGTATATAGTTGAAAATGGAGTAGTGTTCCATTTCTTTTCAAGCAAAACTATATTGAAGTCAGTAGCCCTATTAAATATCTATGAATCTGACAATTTCAACTCTTTCATGATTTATGTGTAACAGAATCAACCCAAGCAGTTAAAAAGTGGAAGGAGATATGCATGATCTTCACTACAAAAAGAAACCTGCTTCCTTTCTCCATCTGTATGATTCAATAGCTCCATTTGACCAGGAAGCAAAATGATAGACAAGAAAGTTGTGTTTGTAACCAATGGTCCAGGATAGCACCTTTACACCTTTCGATGCTATGACTTTTAGCAAACACCGAGGAAAAAAAAAACAAAAAAACTTTAAAACTCTTTACGAATAACAGATTTCTGTAACCCTACCATATAAAACGTGCTTCATGGAATTTATGCATATGGGAAAGTAAAGGACAGAAGAAATAGTTGTCTTGCATACCCACTAATGTAATTTGCATTTTCAAGGACTTACAAGAGACACAATCTTCAAAGAAGATCAATAACACTATTCAGTGACAACTATGTAGCAGGCACTTGCAACAATATTTTCTTAGTCCTTATAGAAACCCTGGGGGGTAGATCATATTATTTAGACTGCCCATATAAGGAAACTAGGCTCATAAGTGTAAAAGAGAATGTTTGAACTAAAAAGCTACTAAATTACACAACTTAGAGGCAAATCCAAGTTTCCTGACCTCAAAACTAGTGTTCTTTCTACTTGAAGCAAGATGTGGTAGAAATAACATGGGCTTTGGGAGTTTCAGGTCAGGAAAACTTGTGTTGGAAAGACTCTCACACTTACCAGTTGTGGATTCAAGACTAGTAACTTTATCCCTCTGCTCCCATCTTCCTTCTCATCTGAAGAGGGAAAGTACCACTGCATCCCTGGCAGAGTTTTTACAACGTTTATAGGCAATAAATAGGAGATGCTCAAGACAGCATCAACATTTAGGTGCTTTGCATGGACTAGGTAAAAAGCTGATATTTTATGAACTTGTAAAAATCGCACTGTCTGTACTATGTAAACTTTCTATTGAATTTCCTTCTCAGTACATTGAATATTTTTTTAGTATGTAGTCATTAAAATTATATTGTCCTCTTTAGCTTTTAGGAATATATTTGATCTAGAGGATCCTGAATTTTTCATAAATCAACAGTACAGTAATCTTGGCTCTCAAATGCAGCCTTTACAGAATGAAAGATACTCTTTATTTTCTGAAAAACATAGGCATTATAATTCTGTGAGATATTTACCATAACCTTGTCAACATGCATTCCATGCATCCAGTCATTTCCTATTTCATATTATTTACCAACTATTTAGAAAGTATCTGTTATTTGAAAGGCATTCTGACAGACAACGAAGATTCAAAATGCATAAGACAAAATTATTGCCTTGGAGATGTTAATATTTTAAGTAAGGAGGTTGACATGCAAGTAGATACATGAGTGCTACAAGGAGGAATAGATGAAGAACTTGGAGCACTAAACACAGGCAGGGCAAGGACTGAAGCTGGAAAGTCAGTGTAAGTTTGGAGTTCAAGAAAATGGCAATTATCAGAGCCTACTAGACTTCAGGAAGTTTGAAACCTTGATGGCAAAGTAGAGCCAGAGTTCTGGCTCAATGTCATTAGTCTTTAGCCATATTGCTCACAGGTGCAATCAATAAGAACAATAGAAAGCCAAAGAAGGTGATTACAAAAAGAAAAGCAAGAATAAAGCCAGAGAAGCAAGAACCAAGCAACAGGGATAACTGGCAACAGAAGAGACAGAAAAAGAATGCTGAAGAAAGGGAGCAAAGAATATGGAAAATTATACTTTTATCCTAACATCAAATAATAAAGAAAAACACTAGAATAATCAATATATTGAAAGAGAACTTACCAAAACTAATTACTTGATAATCAAGATGACATAACTAAATGAAACTATTAATTATATTATTTATATTTTATTTATACTTGTATTTGTTCTTTTATGAGGCAAATGAAAATCTGGCTTATTAAAAAGTTATTTTTCTCAGAGTCCATAGTCTCTCATGTTTGGTCTCCCCCTCTGATTTCCCCCCCTTCATTTCTCCCTTCCTACTATCTTCTTTTTTTTTTTTTTTTAAACATATAATGTATTATTTGTTTCAGGGGTACAGGTCTGTGATTCATCAGTCTTACACAATTCACAGTGTTCACCATAGCACATACCCTCCCCAGTGTCTATCACCCAGCCACCCCATCCCTCCCATAACATAATAAAATAAAATTTTAAAAAGTTAGTAAAAAAAACTATACAAAAGCACTTGGCTATAAGAAATAATATTTATATAGGATATGGAAACAGTACTTGGGTGTTGTAAACATTAATCTAATACAAAATTCCTAGCAAAAAAAAAAAACAAAAAATTACTTTTCTCTCACTGTTCTTTTATCTTTTGGACCTCTTTAAATTAGTTGACTATTTTTGCCATTGAAATAATATTTCTAGGTCTTGTGAATAGATTTCTTACAAAACCATAAAATCAGATTTTTTTAAAGATTTTATTTATTTATTTATTTATTTATTTATTTATTTATTTATTTATTTAAGGGAGAGAGAGCATGAGTAGGGGGAGGAGCAGAGGGAGAGGGACAAGCAGACTCCCTGCTGAGCATGGAGATCAACATGGAGGCTCGATTCCAGGACCCTGAGATCATGACCTGAGCTGAAATCAAGTGTTGGTCACTTAACCAACTGAACCACCCAGGTGCCCAGGTTAAATTAGAATTTAACCTCAAGTTCAATTAGTAGAACCCACCTCTTTAAGAAAAATAAAGCTTAGTCAAGGTGATTTATTTATTATTAATGATTTTATGGAAGTTAATCCACAATTTTCTCATATTTTTTAGGTGTAGTAATATTTCTGCTTCTGAATAATAAAGTCCAACTATTGAGACTGATTCAATTTATTCATTTTTTAAATATTTTTTGAACTTTTTAAATTTGAAATAATAATAGATTCACGAGAAGTTGCAAAGAATAATATGGAGAATGTATTTTACCTAGTCCCCCTAATGGTAACATCTTGCTTGACTGTAGTATAATAGCACAACCAAGCAACTGACACTGGTAAATTCCACAGAACCTATTCAGATTTCATCTTTTTTAAGTGCACTTTGTGTGTGTGTTGTATTTAGCTCTATGCAATTTTATCATATGTACAGATTTCTATAACTACCATGACAGTCAAAATACAAAATTATTCCATTACCCCAAGGATCTCTCTTGATACACTTCCATAGCTCTGTCTTCTCTAACACTTACCAATGACCAATGTGCCAGACATTAGAAATAAAATGGCAAAGAAGACAGATCATTAAAAATAGCAATTAGTCTAGGCTGTGAAGTCAGACCATTTGGCTCTACATTCTGGCTTTATCACTCGCTATCTATATGACTTGAATTTAACCTCCTTAAACCCCAGTTTCCCCATTTATAATGTGGGTATATAATGGCATATACTTCACAATGTTATGATGATTATGTCTGGTAATCCACTGTGATGGCAAAAAGTACTATTATTAGCTATGTTTGTCTTTATGTGTTTTGTTTTTTTTTTTTACAAACTAATAGGATATTATAAAGCAGTTTAATAGATAGTAGGAGATTGCTACAGGAAAGCTTATGAAAGACTCTAATCTAGAGTTTAGGGAGAGAATTTGAGAAACAGATTACTGGACAGAGTGAGAAAAAACTGAGCCTTACAGGATGAGGAAGTGGGCAGACAGATAAAGAAGGTGAAGTGCTTTTCAAGGAGGGTAGAGGCTAGAAGGGTAATTGGCCCTTGAGAAGGCCATAGTTTGTATGGCAATAACTCAAGGTATGAGGGAGAAGTACCTTATAACATATGCTAAGCAGGCTAAATTTCATCTTGAGAAAAATGGAAGGAATTAAGGAGAATAACATGATTAGATCAGTTTTGTATTTCAGAAACATTATCCTGATTACAACACAAATTATTATTTGGGGAAAGGCAGGTTGGTGAGCATATTTATTTATAAATGGAGTATAATTCTAAGGAGGATAATAGTACATTTTCAGTGAATATTTGATACAGATATTATTTATATGATTTTTTTACCTACAAAACATATATAATTTATCCATTATTTTCTGAAGACTTTTAAGAAGTTTCTATAAAGATGAACTATATGAATAGATAAAAAATTCAAAGATAATTTTCAGTAAAGACTAATATAAAATTATCCTGTGAAAATACATTCTAACTCTCTTATTTTCATCAATGAGAACCTATAAAATAGATGTGCTGAGCAATATTGAGATCAACATATTATCACCCTAACCTTGTATATTAGTTATTGGGAAGAAAGGGACTTAACACATAAAGACAAATCGAAAGGAAGCATGGATAAATAAATTTGTAAAATAAAGCCACTGGGACTAGTCAATCAGTTGAAATGAACATTGAGAGGAAAAACAAGTCAAATCTAGCAGTTCTTTTATAATGCCCTATGCATAGTTTTATTACAAAATTTATCACCTGCTTTGTTCATCAACAGCTCACTTTTCTGTATCCTGTACTACAGAATGATTTACTCAACAAGAGTCCAAGTCCTATTTTTCTGTAATTATAGTAGCTAATATAATGTCTCACACAACAATCTAAACTTGGCAGAGGTAAATTTAGGATAATAAGAACAAGTGTTGCAAATTGAATAGCCTCCATGAAATTGTTGTATTGTAAACTAACTGAACGCAGGAACATGATGGGTCAAAGTGGTTTCATTTCTTTGAAATTATGAGTAATGATCTCATGTGCCAATCATTGCACAAATATATTGGCCATTTTGATTCTGCACTCACTTTTTCCTGTGTCTAATCTTCATCTGCTCTTTAATCACCATGAAGGCAGATGTTATATTTAACAGTTCTTGGGCACCTAGCAGAAGAGGAAATGGATAATATCTTTAAAATATCTATCTTCAACACAAGGTTTCACTCAATATATGTTGTTATTATTATTTTTCAATCATAGTGATTTACTGAAGATAGCTAAAATTACTAAGCTTGTCATCAGTACTTTTAAAATATGGCCCATAAATAAGGTGACCATATACTCTGGTTTACCTGAGACTGCTCCTGTTCATTTTTATTATAGCATAATTAATAATAGCTTCTCCTTTCACTCTCAAAATACCTGGGTTTAGATTATAAATTATTTGGTTAACCTACCACAGCACACGATGTCAGTCTGAAATAATCAATGAGTCTGACTTATAAAGCATTCCAGATGGGTATGCATAGCACCTAGAAAAAATTTATACACAGTTCAGTTTAAACTTATTAAATCATTTAATAGCCTATGATAATGCCATCAAATGGACAAACAAGAAAGCTCAGAATAACAGAATGCTTGTAATAATATTGTCATATTTGTCCCATTCAATATGATCAAAACTGACTCTATTAATTTTTAAAAGCAGTGTCTTTTTCTTGATTAAAGCAAAAAAATTACAAGACTATTTTAGATTTTAATAATGTTTATATGGCTTCTAAAATATTCTTAGTGCAAGATCAATATAGCATATATTAAATTCTAAATTTGCCACAAAAATAGAAAAAATTTATTTCAATTTTGTGAAAAATACTTTAATATCTGAATAAGCAACAAATTAACTTTCATGATAGTGCACATTTTTCTTTGACAGTCTCTTAGTTGTTTTTTTTTTTAATTGTGGTTAAATATAGATAACATAAAACTTACCAGTTTATCACTTTAACATTTTTGTTTGTTTTTAGAGAGGGATAGAGAGAATCTTAAGCAGGCTCCATGCCCAGGGCAGAGCCCAAAGCGGGGCTTG
Organism: Mirounga angustirostris; assembly: GCF_029215605.1. NCBI lineage: Eukaryota > Metazoa > Chordata > Mammalia > Carnivora > Phocidae > Mirounga > Mirounga angustirostris. The sequence continues at coordinate 77,593,531 of NW_026991721.1, forward strand.
ATCTCACAACTCTGAGATCATGACCTGAGCCAAAATCAAGAGTTGGATGCTTAATGAACTGAGTCACACAGGCACCCCACCACTTTACCATTTTTAAGTATAAAATTCAGTCTCGTTAAGAGCACTCACATTGCCATGCAACCATCACCATTATCCATCTCCAACTTCTTCATCTTCCCAAACTGACACTCTGTTCTTTACTTTTTACAATAGGAGGATATTTTTTATTTATTATCATACTTTTGTTTAGATCAAAATGAAGTTTAAATAAAGTACTCCAAAAATGAAATATTTTAATTTATAAACTCTGTGATGTTGGCCTAAAATGTCTGATAAATGTTTTGGTTTTTCATTAGCATGAGTTTTATAGATTCAAAAAATAATAATCTTTCATGATTTGAAAGCCTATAATAGGTAAAATACTAAGAAATAAAGTTTGGATTAGTTCAGGGCCCTGAGAAATTTTAATCTTTAATGATTTTGCGTTACACATAAGTGTTCATAAGTATTTTGCAAATGCTTAGGGTGAATGTACAACATACATTTTGATTAACAGCTGAGAAGAATTTTCAATATTAGAGTTTTAAGCATTAGGTCTGTCCTCAAGGCTAAATATAATCATTCTCACTTCTTGTGCTTGTTTATTTTATCCATAATGGACTCTGCAATTCTTTATAACACTTCTTGTATTTAACTTTTTCTCAAAATATGCATTTTAAAAATATTTTATTTTTTTTTTTAAGATTTTTATTTATTTATTTAACAGAGATAGAGAGAGAGCACAAGTAGGCAGAGCGGCAGACAGAGGGAGAAGGAGAAGCAGGCTCTCCGCCGAGCAGGGAGCCCGATGCAGGGCTCGATCCCAGGACCCTGGGATCATGACCCGAGCTGAAGGCAGCCACTTAACCGACTGAGCCACTCAGGCGCCCCAAAAATATTTTAGTATTTTAAAATTAAATGAATAGTAAACATATATACATTCTTTGTCATGATGTAATGTTTTATTATAACACTGGAAAAATCTTATGCCCTTCTTTCGAAATTTCAGAAATATTTTGCCTTCTGAGTGAAGAGTTAATGATTTAGTAGGATTTTAAAGCACCTTTATTTCCTTTGAGCTTTAGTCACACAAAACTTGAAGTGAATAAGGAATTATGCTTAAAATAGTTAACTACATGCCTCATTTTAAAGACTGATGGCCTGGCAATTAGCACCAGCAGAAATCTCAGGAAAGCTCTATGTGGCATATCAAACTGTGGGTATGGAAAAGCCAAGCAGCAGAAATCCAGTCTCTCAGCAGCATACAATCTTACGGTGCTCTTCATTCTGCAGACATAGGGGGTACTCAAGAATCAGAAGGCACATTTCTGGCCCTATGAATTATCAAGCTAAAAAATTGTAAATTAATTAAAGAAAATACTAAGTGTATACCAATAGACAGAAAAATAATGAAACTTAATATTAGAAATATTTAAAGGTCTAACTATACTTAGAATTATTTTTCTCTAAATTCTTCCTCTAAATTTTCTTACAGAAAATTCATTCAATAAATATTTGAATGCCTAATTTGTGGAAGGCACTGTGCTAAGCAAAAGAGATACAAATGTCAGAGGAGGTATAATCTGTACTTTCAAGAACAAGAGTCTGGCAGTAGAGGTCAGATAATTAAAAAGAAGTTTATTACAATATATGTAAACGTGTCAAAGCAACACATTGTACACATTAAACTTACAAAATATTAAATTTCAATTATATCTCAATGTGAAAAAACATGCTCATAACATTGCTGCGAGGGCTATAAGAGTGGTAACAGGGTTCTATGGAGTATACATAGGACTGGACTCATTGTTCAATCATGGCTAGTATTGAAAGGTTATCCAAAAGAATTACCTTTAAGTTGAGTTCTTAAAGTTCAAGTTAATCAGACAGAGTAGAAAAATGAAGGTCAGTCAAAGGGAACATGATATGTAGTATACCTGGAATCAGAAAGCACTTAAATGTTATAGTCAAATCAACAAATTAGCCATAGCAGTGTCCCTAATTAAGAGAATTATATTTTAAATTTCAAGCTAACTGCAAAAAATATATATATATGGCATTATAAAGTGGTGACTATAAGTAGGTGTACTAAGAGATGCCAAAATTATCAAAAAGGCTTCAACTAATGAGGCTTTTATTTTTTTTAATCTTAACAATGAATATCATACATTCATGATACTGAAAGAGGTTATTGTGTGGTCAATAAATATTTACTGATTAAAATTTGCTTATTATTTTGGGAATAATGCTGTTTATAGTTCTCCATATACTATTTAGGGGGCTTGGTTCAAGCAGGTAAGTACAATCCTTTCTTATTGTATTGGTTAGACAAAAGGACAAAATTATAATATTTAAGATTGTAAATGTACTATTTATTAGTTTCCTTCTTTCAATAGGTAAGTTATGAAAATTAGAAAAGTTGATTAGATATGAAAAAAAACATCTGCCTAATATGTTTATCATTGCCCATATATGTCTAGTGGAAAATATTACAGGACATTTTTTCAGTGAATATAGAATTACATGGTATGGTTCTATGGCACAACTTTTTTTAAGTAAGTGGAAATATTGACATTTTCTCTCTAGACACTGCTATCCACTCAGCATTTGCAAATTATTATCTTCTGCTATTTCCTAAATAGCTGACTGATTTCTCTAACATGATGGATTAACCCTGACTCATTTTATCTGGAACACTTCAGAAATACATAGAGTTAGGTGGTTTATACCTAATTCAGTACAGAATCTTTTTAAGAGTGTTCTGTTGTACTTTTCTCCCCTACCAAGGTACTCATTGAAGGAATCTTATTTCTGTTGCCTAGTTTCTGGATACATGGAAATCCTGCTTCATTAACATAACTTTTCATTGGCCTGTGGTATTCGGCAAGTTAATAACTGTGTACTTGCATCAGCAGGAGACTTTCCCTCCTAATTTTGTTAGATCATATATTCCAACCAGTTAAAATAAAATTTACTACACCCTGCTGTCTTAAATGTAAACGAGCCTGCAGTCAATTTGGTTTAATGAAATTAAAGCCATACAGTATGACTAGAGAGAAGAAGGCCTTTGGTTCTCTGCTGAATTCATAATGGAAACAACTGTTACAGTCTAAATAGATCATGAGAAACATGGTTCTTCCAAAACACTAAAAAAGGATTTATTCCTTATTAATCAACAGAGCAGAAAATTCTAATTATCTTATCTAGGGAAGATTTAGAGATTGCATTTTCAACTGATGTGTTTTTAAGGTACTTTGAAATGTTTCCTGTACATTTAATTGAGCTGTGAAATAGTATCAATCACTGTTTCAGTGAAAGGTTGATTCAAGAATAGATGCTGACCCAACTCTCTAAGCTTTGTTTTTGAGCAGACTGTGAATTAACAGAGAGATGATAATCTAAATTTCATTGTATGCTTAGATTTGGGAACAGGTGCTATGGCATCGATTATTCAATGAAATGACCAGTTTCCTTGCAAGGTTATACACATGACTTTTGCTAACTCGTTAATTGATTTCCCCCATGTGTTCTTTTTTACCTTTCTATCAAATGATTAAGAAAAATGTCAAATGAACTCAAATGTATACAATCTAATGTTATTTTTCAAAATTTTTAAATACTCTCCAAATATAAACCTCCACCATGATTGAAGTCCAACCTAGTCCTCTAACTTTAATTCCCATTATTCTCTAAATTATCTCTGCCTTACTTAATCAGAAATACATACCTTTCTGTTAAATACTCCCCATGCTTCCCTGATGCCTTCCTTCAGGTTAGAATTGCTTCTTTTGCTATATAAAACAGTAAAACCTGTGCATTCATCAAGATCCATTTGATCAAGCCTTGCCTGGTAATCTCCCTCTCATGGAGTAATCACCCTTCCTCTGAATTACAAGTGTTTTTGGTATCTATTTGCCAGTTGGAACTATATTAGTAAAAGTTTTTTCAGCTGTAAATGACAAATATCCCACTCAGAAGAATCCAAACAACAAAGAATAGGAGGATTATTGGTCCTAGTAAGTGGGGAGTTCAAGAAGTGATGATAATTCTGGGCTCGACTGAATGCAAGCCCTCAAATATGCAAAGTCCCTTTCTTTATACTTGACTTAGTTTTGTTTTATTTGAGTGAGCTTGATTCAGTCACTTTATTGCCAGTGAGATGGTATTGATACCCAGCAGTCTCTCCAAGCTTAAATTCTTTAATGCATCAATAGCAGCATATTATTATTATTATCATATAACTGCTTATAACATTATATTAGTTTCAGGTGTGCAACATAATGATTTGATATTTGTGCATATTTTGACATGATCACCACAGTAAGTATAGTCAACTCACATGGTTTTATTTTTTCTTGTGATGAGGACTTCAAGATCTACTATCTTAGTAAGTTTCAAATATGCGATATAGTATTATTAACTACGATCACCATGCTGTATGTTACATACTTATCAATTTATTTTACAACTAGAATTTGGACATTTTGACCTCTTAACCCATTTTACCCATCCCCCAACTCCGCAGCTCTGGCAATTGTCAATCTATTCTCTATATGTAAGAGCTTGTTTTTTTGTCTTTCTGTTTGTTTTTTGTTTTTCTTAGATACACTTAAGTGAGATAATACAGTATTTGTTTTTCTCTAACTTATTTCACTTAGCATAATGTCCTTAAGGGCCATTCATGTTGTCACAAATTGCAAGATTATTTTTCATGGCTAAATAGTATTTGTGTGTGTGTGCGTGTGTGTGTGTGTGTGTGTGTGTGAGACATTTTTTTATCCATTTATTGATTGATGGACAATTAGGTTGTTTCCATATCCTGGCTATTATAAATAGTGCTGCAATGAACATGAGGGTGAATATATCTTTCAAATTATTGTTTTTGCTTTCTTCAGATAAATAGCTGTAAGTGTAATTGCTAGATAATATGGGAGTTGTATTTTTAGGTTTTTGAGGAACCTCCATACTGCTTTCCATAGTGGTGGCACCAATTTACATTCCTACCACCGGTGCAAAAGGTTTACTCTGTCTCCACATTCTCACCAACACTTGTTATTTCTTATCTTTTTTTTTTAATTAATTTTATTTTTTTATTTATCTTATTTTTTTATTATGTTATGTTAATCACCATACATTACATCATTAGTTTTTGATGTAGTGTTCCATGATTCATTGTTTGTGTATAACACTCAGTGCTCCATGGGCGCCTGGGTGGCTCAGTTGGTTAAGCAACTGCCTTCGGCTCAGGTCATGATCCTGGAGTCACAGGATCGAGTCCCGCATCGGGCTCCCTGCTCGGCAGGGAGTCTGCTTCTCCCTCTGACCCTCCTCCCTCTCATGCTCTCTGTCTCTCATTCTCTCTCTCTCTCAAATAAATAAATAAAATCTTAAAAAAAAAACAGCACTCAGTGCTCCATGCAGTACTCTTTTTAAATAATAGCCACTCTAACAAACATGAGGTTATATCACATTGTGGTTTGGATTTGCACTATCCTGATAATTAGTGATGTGGAGTACCCTTTCATGAACCTGTTGGTCATCTGTATGTCTTCTTTGGAAAAATGTCTATTCAGATCCTCTGCTCTTTTTTTTAACCAGGTTGTTTGTTTTCTATTAAGTTATATGAGTTCTATATATATCTTGGAACAACTCTATAATTTTAGAATAGTTCCATTGTCCTAAAAGAAATCCTATATACTATTCTCCCTTTATGTGTTTTGGATATTGGGCCCTTATTGGATATATGATTTGCAAATATTTTCTTCCATTTTGTAGGTTGCCTGTTCATTTTATTGATATTTCCTTTGCTGTGAAGAAACTTTTTAGTTTGATGTAAAGTGGAATGTTTATTTTTGCCTTTATTGCCTTTGTTTTTTGGAATCAAATCCAAAAAGTCATCACCAATGCTGATGTTTTCTTTGTTTTCTTCTAGGAGTTTGTGGCTTCAGGTGTTGCATTCAGGTCTTTAATCCATTCTGAGTTTATTTTCGTATATGGTGTAAGATAGTCCAGTTTCATTCTTTTACATGTGACTGTCCAGTTTTCCCATTTATTGAAGAGACTACCCTTTTCCCATTCCTGGCTCTTTTGTTATAAATTAATTGACTATATATACATCAGTTTATTTCTGGGCTCTCTATTCTGTTCCACTGATTTATGTGTCTGTTTTGATTACTATAGCTTTCTAATATAGTTTGTAATCAGGGTGTGTGATATCTCCAGCTTTGTCCTTCTTTTTGTAGAAGGTATCATTCTTTAAAAAAAAAATAATCATTTCAACAATACTTCCAATAAAATTCATGATCACATTTGCCTATTTTGAGTTATCTATCTCTTTCACCAGATGAATCATGGTGAATAAGACAATGGAGGACCCTGTCCTTACCCACTGACCCACAAACATCATATGTATTGAGAAAGGGGAGGTTTAGTTACATAATAGAAATCTTGACTACTTTTACCAAACGGTGTGATGGAGAGATGAGATGTTTATCTAAGAAAAAAGATAAAAACTTAAAAACACAGTATTAACTGAAACTTACAAATTAAGAGTGAGAGGTTGATATTGTGTCTTCAATTTTTCAATCTAGTAATCAAAAGATAAACATGTATCTCAATAAATTAAATTAAGAACTAAAGAAAAGTCAAAGGGGAAATTTTATGGTAACCTTCTGATCTCTCATTTCATAATAAATGAAAGGTTTATTAACAATGTCTTTCAGTTGGTGTGTTTTCTTTACAATAGTGTAATGAACATATTATATCCTGTATACTTGAAAAGGCAGGGGACTTCTTGATGACAGAATCTGTTTTCTTTTGCTCCTCTGTGTATTCATTGTCTAGCTCAGTATCTTACATATAGCATTTGCTTTAGTATAATTGTTTTAATCCTTACAAAGGCAAAACTTTTAAAAATGAAAGTATTGTCCCTTTTAAAAGATTATTCTATTTACTTTGACCTTAAAGTTTGTCTGCTAAAATTTGAGCAGTACTTTCTTTTCAAGTTTTCCCTTGATTTACTAAACAGTCCCTTCATGTCTACTTATAATTTGTAAGTTGCATTTGCCTTTGGAGCTCACTTTAGATAATCTATATGAGTTTTTAGGTGAATATTAATCTCCTTATCAGGTTATAAACCTATATTGTTCTCACCTGATAGTATTCAGTAAGAATTGCTTGATATTTCATATTACATATTTTGACCTTCATGTACACTTTCTGCAAAATGATTTTTAAAAATATCCTGAACTGTCATTTACAAAATTCCCTCAAGTAAAGTTCATAAATGAGACAGTGAGTTGTGAAGGTGAGAACATAGGGATTTGTGGGGGAAAAACAAAACAAAACAAATAAGTCTTTGATTATACATTGCTAGAACAGGTTTTTATTTAGTGCAGCCTAAAAGACATAAATTGATAATAATTATATTTACTTATTTTCAATAAAAAACTTTAACACTCTTTATATGTGAAAAAGCATAAGATGATGAAATCCATTTCTGAGAAGAACCTCCTATAGGCAGCAGACTTATAAGGCAATTGGACTAATGTAATCCTGATAGCAATACTTTGTTCCATGCACACAAACTTCATCCTTATGCAAAATAGCCCATTATTTCTGCAAATACAGTTCATCAGTTTCAGGGAGAGAACATGGAGATAGTTTAGAAACCAATCACCACTACAGGAGAAATGTTGAAAACAGTTCAAACCATGCCTGCTGGTGTTAAGACCAAAGTGTTATTTATTTTCTTTTGACAAGATCACTGTGCTAATTTAGTTATCTGAGAATGCTGTTTTGTCTATCATCTAAAAATTGCCATTTTATATTCTCCTACCATCTATCCAGTGTCCTATACATGGTAGGAGAATTAAGTAATTGTCCAAAATTAATGAATGGATACAAATTTATTAAAACCATCATGAGGGAAAGGAAATGGACTCCTAAGTACCTTTTTCCTTTATACTCATCTGTCATTGAGTTTCTCAGTGATCTGATGCTTATTCAAAATCCATTTCATATTTGACTTCTTTACCATATGATTGGGATTCACTTAATGGAAGAGAGCAGGTGGATGCCACAATTGAAGTAAGTGAAACAGTACTTTTATTCCTCTTATAGTAAGTAAGGCTCAAAGCAAGTGTGTTTCAGGGATATAACATTATTTGGGAGAGTCATGAGACTAACTTGGACAGAAACTTCACCAGTAGCATGATACTTTCTTCCCCAATAGAGGCTCTATCAATACTAGTTCTTTCCTACCATATTTGGATTATTCTTTAATTTGTACTTATTCTGTGAGATTCAATATAAAGAAAATGTCAATTGGCACTAGTATAAAGATTGCACTAAATTATTTCTTAATCCATTGCCAAAACTAATTAAGAGTATGTACGTATTTCATCTATTCACTGGGAATCATTTTCATATCCCCTAGACTTAACAGCTATTGATAACAAATTACTGTAGAGTTAAATCATTAAATCTTATAACTTCCCACTCTACATGCATCCCATTGCTTTCTTTCAGGAAAGGTAATAAAACTATTGACTCCCTTCATGATAACATATATTCAGTTCAAAGCATATTTACTGAGAAGATGTTCCATACAAAGCACTTTCTTAGGGGTTGCATGGTGAAGTAGGGAGTGCAAAAATGGATAATACATGATATGTCCATCAAGTATCATATGAACTCATGGTGGGGTAAGCTATAGATACAAATAAATCTAATCAAATTCAGAATGAATAAGCATACTCAAAACACAAAAGAGGAGTTCATGAAAGGGAATAATAAGAGAGAGGGGAAAGGAAAAGGCAGACTTCACAGAATTTTGAGGGAGGCTGAGAAGGAAGCATGGGAATTTGTTATGTGGAATGCAGAATTAGGGAAAATGATGTAGAAATTGCAAGCAGAGAGAGCCCTGTAAGCAAAGACACAGGTACAGAGCAAGACTGAGGTTGGCTTTATGTATAGGGATTAATAAATTTGGCCTGCAAGAAACATAATTTTTCTGTAGGTTAATGAGAACCGACAATGTAAAAGTTGGTTGATTCTACATTGTGCAGTGTCTCAGACCTGATTTATAAAGAATTTATAGGGATTTGAGCAACTATTGAATATTTTTAACAGCAGAGAATCACATGATTAGAATGACACTCTAGGAAGACTATTTTAGCAGCAGTGTTAAGAATATTTATAGGATTGCCTTGTTCATTAAGTATGATGCAGTTGAAATGCCTCTTCTTTCCATCTTTGTGTCTTCAAATCTTTCAAGTCCAGCACAAATGCCACCTCCTTCAAGAAGCCTTCCTTCACTCTTCTGGACTAAAGTAATCACTCCTAGCAATTACAATGCTGGCATTCTCCATTTAAATTTTATTATTTTAGTATGCTATGTTATTTTTAGTACAAAAATAACATATTTGTGATAGGGTAAAACATACATATAATCTAAAATCTCAAACAGATACATCTTAATAGACATCTAGAAAATACTACGCTATATTAAAATTTTAAATTAAGAAAATGTGCACTTATTTAGAAAGCTTCAAAAATCCCAGTGTTCAAGAGAAATGAAGAAAATGATGATCAATAAAGCGTCATTTCTGTCCTACATTATATATGGTCAACTCAGCATCATCATAGAGTGTTTCACAATCTCCTTAGCATTGCCAGGAATAATACTGTAAAGACATTTACTAGAATTCATCTTCCTCATGTAGTTCCTGGTCAGAATCTGTAAGGCAAGAACACTTGTGCAAGATTGGAAGGCAAAAGAGGAGGGGTTGGCAGTTATAGGCAGATTTATTGGTAGAAAACCATCTCCTCAGAGCCTCTTACTTCTGTATTGCAGACAGCAAAAATGTCACTCACTATCTTTGAGATTGTTGAGATTTTGCACAGAGCCCAAGAATCACCCCAATCTGGCAGCTGTGTCCCTAGCCTTATTTCTCTAGCCATTTCAACATTTAAAAATGCTTGCATTTCCCTATTTTGAACATTTCTAATTTAGGCTATCTAGCTTTTGTTTTCTTGATGAAAACTTGATTGATATAGCTTCTGTTGTAAGAATAATTCCTATCCTCATTAAAGATTTAGGTTTTTGGGTTGAACAGTGGGAGGTGCAGAGAGAGCGACAGTGACACTCCTGGAGAGGGCATAGAAACTCTGTGTTCCTTCCCACATACCTTACCCTACACATCTCCTCCATCTGGATATTTATCTGTATCCTTTTATAATAAATTGGTAAACATGACCCCAGGAGGAGCAGAGATGCTTTCAGGAACCAAACTTCCAGGGAGACTCACCACAAATGGAAGGGACACTACAAGCATGGAGAAAGGAGAGAAGCAGACCTCACACCAGGCACCCTAGACATGGGGGACCTGTATTTGGAAGACAAGTCCCCATAATATTTGGATTTGGAAACCAGCGGTGCTTAGCGTCATGATTTTTATGACCAGTGAGGCTTAACTGTGGGTATTTTAAAAATCAGTAAGCTTAGCAGGCTTGGCTCTGGGAAGACTGAAGGCAATAAGAAACTGAGCCCCTGCCCTTAAAGTCACAGCATAACAAACAACCCTGCCAAGATACAGGATAGAAGCACCAGTGAAATCACTGGGGGTATATCTGAAGGAGATTCATTTACTAATCCCAGAACATGTGGTGGAAGGGCAGGGGTCTTAAGGAGACTGCCCCAAGAACAAGCGTTGGCAGGCACTATTCCCCTCTTCCCACCAGCACAAACATTCTCTACCAACCTTGCTAACACTCCATGCCTAGCCCCCACATTCTCCTGTGGATCCACACCATCCATCCCCATTCAAGCAGGAGTCCCTCCAAAGAGGCTCCTGACACATCTCATCCTGCAAGCAGCTCCTGCAGGGACCAGCATTACTCAAAAGTGACTCCTGTCATGGGGAGAGAAGATGATAACTAAATGGATCAGTACACTCACAGTCCCAGCAGCAAACATCAGCACTTACTGCCAGCTCTGCCCACCAACAAAAGCCTCTCAGGGACAAGGCAGTGAGAGCACCCTGCAGATCAGTGCTACTACAACCCCAGCAGATGGACTGGGGGCAGGCATTTGATATGACTGCAGACACCACCCAACTACAAGTTCACAGTGTCCCCAGACTGGCCTTTTAACAGCACAGGGGCCAAGCCCTGCTCACAACAGGCAAAGGTGGGCCATTGCAGCTGACTGGACTGAAGGTAAACAGGCTTAGCCATAACAGTAGAGCACACACAGTAGAGACACCCCTGAAGTACCTGGTTCTGGTTAACAGGGGACATTGTGCTACAAGACACCACAGGACCTCTTCTTCACAAGGCCATTACTTTCATGAACAAGGGATGTAACTGATTTTCCTAATATATAGAAATAAACATCAAGAGTTAGACAAAATGAGAAGACAGAGGAGCATGTCTCAAATTAAAGAACAGGACAAAACCACAGCAAAAAAAAGCTAAATGAAATGGAGATAAGTGATATGACTGATAAAGAATTCAAAGTAATGGCCATAAAGATACTTAGTGGACTTAAGAAAAGAGTGGAGGATCTCAGTGAGACCTTCAAAAAAGAGATAGAAAATCCAAAAAAACAAAACAAAACAAAAAAACAATTGGAGATGAAGACCTCGATAACAAAAATTTAAAATACACTAGAGGGAATTAATAGTAGATAATAGGAGACAAAAGAATGGATCAGTGAGTTGGAAGCCCCAGCAATGGAAAGCAACCACACTGAATAACAGAAACAACAAAAGAATAATAAAAATGAGAATAGGTTAAAGAACTAAGCAACATCACCAAGTGTAGTAACATTTATGATATAGGGATCCCAGAAGGAAAAAAACAGAGGAAAGAGAGTAGAAAATACATTTGAAGAAATAATAGCTGAAAACTTTCCTAATCTGGGAAAGAAAACAGACATCCAGAGCCAGAAGGCACAAAGATCCCCCAACAAAATCAACCCAAGGAGGTTCACACCAAGACACATAGTAATTAAAATGGCAAAAAGTGGTGATATAGAGAGAATTTTCAAAGCAGCAAGAGAAAAGAAAAGAGTTACATACAAAAGAAACTCTATGGGCTATCAGCTGGCTTTTCAGCAGAAACTTTGCAGGCCAGAAAAAAGTGGCATGATATATTCAAAGTGCTCAAAGGAAAAAAAATAAAAATAAAAAACCTACAATCAACAATAGTGTATCCAACATGGCTGTCATTCAGAATAGAAGGCAAGATGAAAAGTTTACCAGACAAACAAAAGTGAAAGAAGTTTATCACCACTAAATCAGGCTTAAAAGAGACATTAAAGGGAATTGAGTGGAGAAAAAAAAAAAAAAAGATCATACTCAGTAGTAAGGAAATTATGAAAGGAAAACATTTCAGTTAAACACAAACATAATAAAAGTAGTAGATTAATTGCTTATAAAACCAGTACGGAAATTAAAGAACAAAAGTAGTAAAATCAATTATATCTATAAAAATCAGTCAAGGGATTCACAAAACAAAAGGATGTAAAGCATGACATCATATACATAAAACATGGGTGGGAAGAGTAAAAATTTAGAGTGGGTTCAAACTTAACCATCAAATTAATATAGATTGTTATATGCATAATATATTATATATGAGCCTAATGGTAACCACAATCAAAAACCTGTAATAGATATGCAAAACATAAAGAGAAAGGAATTCAAGCATATAGTTATATATATATATACATATATATATATATATATATATATATATATATATATATATATATATATAAGAATGCCATCAAACCACAAGAGAAGAGAGCAAGAGATGGAACAGAGATCTATAAAATCAATAATGAGACAAATAACAAAATGGCAATAAGTATATGCCTTTCAATAATTACTTTAAATGTAAATGGATTAAATGATCCAATCAAAACACAAAGTGTGACTGACAATAAAAAAGCAAGACCCATCTGTGTGTTGACTATAAGAGATTCACTTAGACCTAAAAACACCTGCAGATTGAAAGTGAAAGGGTGGAAAAACATTTACCATGCAAATGGAAGTAAAAAAAAAAAAAAAGTTGGGGTAGCAACACTTAACAATTGACAAAATAAACTTTAAACACTTTAACAAGAGACAAAGAAGGACACTATATAAGGATAATGGGAACAATTAAACAAGAGGATACAACAATTGTAAATATGCACCTAACATGGGAGCACCTAATTACATAAAGCAATTATTAAAAGACATAAAGGAAGAAACTGACAATTATAAAATAAGAGTAGGGAACTTTAACACCCCCTTACATCAATGGCTAGATCATTCAGACAGAAACTCCACAAGGAAATAGAGGCTTTGAATGACAAATTGGACCAGATATATTTAAGATATATTCAGAACATTCCACCCTAAAGCAGCAGAGTACACATTGTTTTCAAGAGCACATAGAATGTTCTCCAGAATGGGTCATATGTTAGGCCATGAAATAAACCTCAAGAAACTAAAAAAGATTGAAATAATATCATGCATTTTTTCCAACCACAGTACTATGAAACTAGAAATCAACCACAAGAAAAAATCTGAAAAGAAAAGGAATATATGGAGGTTAAATAACATGATACTAAGCAATAAATGGGTCAACAAGAAATCAAAGGAAATAAAACAGAATGGAGACAGATGAAAATGAAACACAATAGTCCTAAATCTTTGGGATGCAGCAAAAGCTGTTCTAAATGAGAATTTTATAGCACTACTTTATAGATCAAATAAACAACCTAACCTTACACCTAAAGGACCTAGAAAAAGAAAAACAAAGCCCAAAGCCAGCAAAAGGAAGGAAATAATAAAGATTAGAGCAGAAAATAAATGAAATAAAGACTAAAAAACAATAGAATAGATCAATGAAACCAGGAGCTGGTTCCCTGAAAAGATCAACAAAATGATAAATCTTTAGCCAGACTCACCAAAAAAATGAGAGAGAACTTAAAAAAAAAAAAAAAAAAGGTTTACTTAACAAGTAGAATACAATTATGGTAGTAACAAATTTGAAAAGGTTACAAAATAGAAAAAAAATATGTTTTGTAACGTGAGGGGGATAAAGTCCAAAACACTACATTTAAAAAATAAATTGCAGTTTCTGCTAAAAATGAAAAGCATCTTTAAAGAGCACCTCAAAATTACCAACCAAGAGGTAGGATTAATTGAAAATAGAGTCAGAAAAATACAGTTAGAAAAATAAGAGGGCTTAGAATAGGGGTGATTTTTTATAAAACTACACTCAGAAATGGAAAAATGACAATATTGACAGATTTTTGAGAGTGCATTTTTATTATTTTTAATTGATTTTTAAATCTAATGATTAAACTTTATTTTATTTTTAACAATTTTTATTAATTTTCACTAACATTAAACATAAAATATGTTTAACATTTGTTTTCATAAATGTATATTTTCCTTAATTTTTATAATGCATTTATATATTCTTATACTTTAAATATATTAAATGATCAGTTTTCCTGATTTTTTTTTTTTTTTTTTATTTTAAGGCTTATATCCCTGCTCTTATAAATTAGGTCTTTAGGAGCAATTATCTTAGTTTGGGTTTTTCCAAAGGAAGATTCTGAAAAAAAAAAAAAATAGTTTGAATGATTTCTATAGTTTTTTGGAAGGGCAAGAATGAGAGGTGCCTGGGTGGCTCAGTTGGTTAAGTGTCCGATTCTTGATTTCAGTTCAGTTAATGATCTCAGGGTCGTAAGACTGGGCCCACATCAGGCTCTGCAATGGACATGGAGCCTGTTTTAAGATTCTCTCTCCCTCTGCCCCTCCCCCATACAACTCCCTCCCTATGCCCACTCATGCTCTCTCTCTCTCTCTCTCTAAAAAAATAAAAATAAAATAATGAAGAATGAGGTGGTTACTTACTAACTCCTGTCAGTTACTAACCTTAGCTAAGGTGATGTTAATTACAGTGCATTTCCCTAGGACACATTTGCAGGCCAGCAAAAATCCTCATGCACTTGGTCTTTGGCATCTCAGCCAACCAAGCCCTGTAACAATAAGGACTGAGGATATAAACGGAACACTGACAAATCTGGTAGAGCCAGGTTGAAGGTTGTATTTACTCAGGATTCCCTACATCACCCACACTATTTCCCTGCTTTCTGGTTTGCTGACCATTCAGTGAAATAAAGTTCTATGTCAAATGAGTCACCGTGGCTTCTAGATTAGAGAAGCACATCCAGCTGCAAGTTGTAGCATTTCAATCTTATTCGTATTAGATTGAGTTAAAGGAACACATTTGGTAGAATGAACTCTGGATTTGATCAGGCAAAAGTCAGAATCCTTTCATTACTTACACTGTTGCAGCCTTAGAAGTAGCAATCAGGGTATTCCTTTCAGTATTGATTCAAATTGCAGGCAAATTAAGACAAATTATTCTAAGAAAACTTAGTATTAATATTTTAGGGTAAACACTTAACTGTCTAGAACTCTCATTACCTCTGCATTATATATTACTTCTTTAACTATTTTTAAAAGACAACATTGTTTGGAATGAAAAGCAACTCTAGATTGAAACACCACACCTTTAATGAAAACAAAGTCTCAGTATTTCTGGTACCTGGAAAATGATGCCACTATTTTAAAGTAAAGCAGCTATTTTAAAGTATTCATAAGATATGTATGCATGATTTAAATGGCACCAAGAGTTTGTAATAATATTAAAGTGGTCTTCAGGTTGGTTACAATTCACTACATACCAAATATAAATGTTACTAATTTAACCACAATGGAAATAGGAGATCTGCATAAAAATTTGAATTTTTATCTATCTACACACATTTCCATGGGCCCAGAAACAGGAGAACTAAATACTTTATATACATGCACACATATATATGGAGAGAGCATGCAAGCACATCTACAACAATTATATATAATTCTCAGAAATAATTCCTATAGGTAAGAAAATACTTGGCTAACAAAAGACAGAGAAAGGTTAAAATACATTGAAATCAATTACTTTTGTTTCATTTTTTTTCTGCTTTGTCAATGAAATGGAATTGCATCTGAATAATGGCCTACCCTTGTACTTTTAAATCAGAGCTGTTTACAAAAGCTCAAACAAGTAAAAGCTGGACCAGTTAATTTGTAGACAATTTACATTAGATAATTGAGATAGTGGCACTTGCTTGTGACAGCATTATTGGAAAAATTCCAGTGCACTCAGCACATATTCACAAGTACAAATTGAATACTAAAACAAACAAAAAGTCAACTTCTTTAAACTATTCACTGCTCCTGAAATTTGGCTTGCCAAACACTCACAAATTGAATAATAAATGTGTTAGGACAATGCCAGAAAAATACAGGCCTACTAATGAAAGAAATACAGTCTATTACTGTTAGGAGAGTAAATGCCTCACATAGTAATCTCCTTTAATTTTTTTTTTTTTTTTTTGACCGTAGAATCATAGGAAGTAGTAGTTAAACTGCATAACACAAGAGATTGAATTCATGAAGGTATCTGGATTGTTGCTTTGCTTGGGGAACTTAAGACATACAAAATTTAAAACAATGACATCTTATTAGCATGTGGAATAACACTTTTACTATTGTCTCTATTTGGGCTAGAGTCCAAAAGCCAAAAATTTAATAACAATGTTCCTCTAAATTCTAAAAAAGCACATCCATTTTTTTTTAAAGATTTTATTTATTTTTTAGAGAGCGAGCGAGAGAGAAACAGCATGAGAGGGGAGAGGGTCAGAGGGAGAAGCAGGCTCCCCGCTGAGCAGGGAGCCCGATGTGGGGCTCGATCCCAGGACCCTGGGATCATGACCTGAGCCGAAGGCAGACGCTTAACCATCTGAGCCACCCAGGTGCCCGCACATTCATTTTTTTAAAGGACTTCACTCGTTGGGGAAGGCATTTCCCTAGCACCTATTATGAAGTGGCCCAAATATTCCTATTACCTTACCATTATCTCAACATCCAGCCAATATGGTAAAATATAAATATACCAATGGAATTAGTTGAGAGAGGAGTCATCAGGGTACAAGACTTATAGGGAAAGTATTTTCAAATAAAGTAATGGTAGTTTCACAAAAAGAATCATTCATAATTAGTTTTTAGTCATGTCTGCAAGAAGGAAAGACAGCATCTCATTCTCCTTGCTGTATCTGTAAGTTTGCAACCAATTTGCTTATTATTTCTACAAATTTATTTAAGTAGGATTTTCAGAGAAATAAAAAGAAGTGACTGAGCGGAGAGAATGGTCTGTAATGAGGCAGCATATACTTTCACCTTTAGGTAAGGCAAGTGAACATCTGAAAGGGAGCTACTGTGCAGGCCACTATCAAATAAGACTATATTTGGGTGAGTAATCCAACAGCAAGATTCTATGTAGTAAACTTCCAACAGCTGGAAATGATAGGAGAAAAGTCAAAAGCAGTCCAGCAGTCTAGGCAGCCAAAAGTTGACTTTGCATTTCAGGGAACCAGGCATTTAGGAAACTCCCATAAACCTATTTGAGGAAAGCTCATATAGATCCATAAGATAACCAGACATTCTGTGATTGGCTCTTGGAAGGCATCAGCAGCTATAGAGGGCTATATTAGCAACAATTAGTTAAAAGACAGTTATCATTTTTCCTTCTACCTCTTCCCTGAATCCTTCCAGAGAATTCAAGCCTTGAAGAAATAGGCAGGGGGGGACTAAAAGAGAAAAAAATCCCCTAGTCCTTGGGTATCAGGCCAAGGCTTACCTGACCCTGTCTATTAGAAGAGGGCCATGACATTAGAAATGGGATTGAAGTTTTACAAGTTGACCATACTTCTTAGACTTGAAACTATTCAGGAATCCCAATATGTCAAAGAACATGTGAGAGAAATAGCTTAGGTGAAGGTAGTAATTAGAATAAATCAATGAATGAATAAATGACAAAAAAATTCATTTTGTACCCCAATTAGTTCAGAATATCCAGTGAGGGGATTGTAGTCCATGATCAAACTTCAACATATTAGTCAACTAATTAAAAGTATCTTACATCTAATAGTTTTCAGAACAATAAAATAAAGATACATCTAGCAAAGCACTACATCACTGGCTCAGGAAAACAGCCCAAAACTTTCAGATCACAAGAGGACCCCAGTGAGGTGTCATTTACTCTCTCCAACAACCATATGGACCCTTTTTTTCTAAACTATGGTGTGTACCTCCTCTACCATTGCTGAAATCATCAAGCCACTTTTACTGTCCACAGAAATGGCCTCTTTCTCTTTTGATACTGTGAGTCACTGCCCTGAAGTGGTGGGAAAGAATTTCCTCTTCCTGTGTTTCACTTATGTTGTGGGCCCCAGGGGCGCAGCTCTGTCAATTGTCAGATGTTCATGATGCTTCTAGTGACAAAGCATTTTCATTTGATACATTTTTTCAATCCCTCTCTACCAGCTGATATGATACTATGTTCTTACTAGGGTCATGTCTTGTTCTGAGTATTTGATCTATGTTGGCTTCACCTGTGAAATACACATATTTGTTTATTTCATCTTTACAACAACCCTTAGTGGTAGGTAATTATTATCCCCATTTCCTTTTTTTTTTTTTTTTTAAGATTTTATTTATTTATTTGATACGAGTGAGAGAGCACAAGCAGGGGAAGCAGCAGACAGAGGCAGAGGGAGAAGCAGGCTCCCCACTTAGCAGGGAGCCCGATGCGGGGCTCAATCCCAGGACCCTGAGATCATGACCTGAGCCGAAGGCAGATGCTTAACCAACTGAGCCACTCAGTCACCCCTATTATCCCCATTTTCTGAGGGGAAAAAAAAAAAAGGACGCACAGAAAGGATAACTAACTTTCTGTAGGTTACACAACTACTAAGTAGCAGAACTAGAATTTAAACCTAGATGGATCACCACTAAAGGTCCGTGGGACTAAGCCAGAAAATGTCAGTCTTACTGTTACTACAGTTAAATTTGTTGTTTGCTTTAAATACTAATTGGTCTGCAGACCAAGCATAGGTACCATATATCTCTTTTTTGGACAAATTCCTTCTTCATAATTCAAGATAATTTGCGGCCTTTATGGAGTCTTATCTTCAACTATCACATATATATAAAGAGATTTTTAAAATCCCTTGTTTCTTGGGGCCCCTGGTGGCTCAGTCTTGAGTGTCTGCCTTCGACTCAGGTCATGATCCCAGGGTCCTGGGATTGAATCCTGCATGGGGCTCCTTGCTCAGTGGGGAGCCTACTTCTCCCTCTCCCTCTGTCTAATTCTCCCTCTTCCTCTCCCTGCTTTTCCCCCTGTGTTGTCTTTCAAATAAATAAAATATTTTAATAAAGAAAGCCTAGGATTTATTTTATTTTATTTTGTCTGTTTGCACAAACAAGGGCACAGAGAAAGGGAGTAGTTGATTTACCAAGTCATTACTATACTGGCCAGAGAAGAGGCATTTCTCATTTTCTGTGAAAAATTAAAAATAGGTGATTTATTTGGCTAAGAGGATATTATATTTTTTAAATCCTTAACTTTGTTGTTGTTGGAGTGGTTAAAAAAAGATGAAGAGGAATAAAAAATGCAAGCTGGGGGTCTTTAGCTCAGTTAGTTGATCACCAATTGCAAATAAATAAGGGCAGGGACCACTGCCCCTGATCCAGACAGGTGCTCATCCTAACCTGGAGAAAATGGGTTATACCAAGGACATGATTTTCACTTAATAATATCTCCCTTGCTCTTAGCAAATTTGCCTATTTCTTTTTATCTGTTTAAGAGTGAGTTCAGCCTCACTACATTAAACTGGGATGTGTTCACAAATGCCTTGTAATGCACCCTGGGAGACATTGCTCCTCTTTGTGTGTGTGCATAATAAGCATTCCAGGGGCTTGAGACAAACTGGTTTCTGAGGCCTCCATGCTTAGGAGCCCTGAAGGAACTCCATTTCAGTATCTTTTCCCATAGTTTAGTGAAATAAACTAGCACAAAGCAGAAAAAAAAAAAAAAAAGGTAGAGACAGTTTTGCATCTGTAAGATCTGTAACACCTGCAGCATCCTGGCCCTTAAAGCAGTTTCAATTTCATCGACTGTTGAGTTAGTCCATGAGAATACAAAGGTTTCTGGTTTCTCGGGGCAACTTGCTTGAGAACACATATTGTTTAGAAATAGATATTTCTTAGCAGAGTTTTGTAAGACATAAAATTACAAAAATTAAAATTCATATAATTTTAAATTAACCTTAAAATAAATGAAAATAATTGAAAAAATAGTAATTTAATAAATGTCTGAACTAGTTTTGTTTTAAGAGAGCTTTCTGAACTCTGCTACTATCAATATTGGCTCAGACTTCTCTTTTTAACCACTGGTCATACATAAAATTACTGTGAACCTGTTACCAGATGTTATGATTTTAAAATGTAGACTTAATAACATATAGCTAGTTCTTTATAAAATTAGAGACATTTTAGTGATTGTGATAAAACTTGAAAAAAGTGTTAAAGAAGTATAAAGAATTTAGAATCCATCAATTATCAAGATATGGATAGAACTTCATATAAACATGCCCAAATTACATTTTAAGCAATTACATATTCTAAAGTAGTTATAAACACTAAATATGAGTCAAACAATATTTTTTCCATATTGTTGAGACAATCTTTCAAGTTATTCATGTATATTTTATTACACACAAACACATACATACATAAGTGTAATGAAATATATACACACATGTACATATTATGATTCTGATTATGAGCTGTAGTAGTTTGCAGAGAAATAAAATATAATTTATTGGGCCAGATTTTTTTTCTTATTTATATTGATGAAAATCCACAGGATGAGTACCCATTAATAATTAAAAACTAGGGGTGCCTGGGGGGCTTAGTCCGTTAAGCGTCTGCCTTCAGCTCAGGTCATGATCCCAGCGTCCTGGGATCGAGCCCCTCTTCGGGCTCTGTGCTCAGTGGGGAGTCTGCTTGATATTCTCTCCCTCTCCCTCTGCCCCTTCCCTGCTCTCTCTCTCTCTCAAATAAATAAATAGAAATCTTTAAAAAATACTTAATATAAAGAAATTAATGTAGCATTAATAAGGATAAGAGGTCTTTCATCTTATTGGAGAGTATGTATTTTCAAAGATAATATTTTATTCATCAATATGACTTTTGCCAGAACAACTGAATGGACAGAAGTCAAGAAATCTTATTTCTAGCACCAATCCTTCTATCATCTATATTGTCTTATATGTCTTCATGTTTAAAATGAGAAGTTTTGGGGTGCCTGGGGGGCTCAGTCGTTAAGCGTCTGACTTCAGCTCAGGTCATGATCCCAGGGTCCTGGGATCGAGCCCCACATTGGGCTCCCTGCTCAATGGGAAGCCTGCTTCTCCCTCTCCCACTCCCCCTGCTTGTGTTCCCTCTCTCGCTGTGTCTCTCTCTGTCAAATAAATAAATAAAATCTTTAAAAAAAGAAAAAAATAAATAAAATGAGCAGGTTTGAGGAATTGTCCTAACACTATCCAATGTCTTATTCTGTGTGTTTTCTGTGTTTTTAAAAAATCAGAGACCTTTAACTATTAAAAATTACTCTCTCAAATTATCAAAAACTCCATTAACAATATTTGATATTTATGCAATTTTTAAGAAACATAATCATTACAATAATGAAGTTTATATGACTATTCTGTTGACACAATATTCATCTGGGTGCTGTGAAAAAGATAGAATGAGTTCCCCAGTCCATTTGTGGTACTTTGTGTATTTCAGTTTTGAAATTTTTTACAAATTTTGGACACATAAATGATAACAGGATGACTGATTTTTGAATATAGCAATATTTGGTATAAAATATCTAACATTAATGCTCAAATTATTATTAAATAAAAATTGTCCAATAGACATTTTCAAATAGGCTTTAATTAGTGAATTAAATTGAATGATATATATGCACATAACTACATTGTGGGAGATTGGGAAGATGTGATTATAATTCATATTTTCCATTCAAGACTGAAAAACAAGCAATTTAAATATCCATCAATAGGTAAATCATTTAATAAATTATATTACATTCAAATAGTTCATTAGAAATAAGGAAGATAATTTCATATTGGTAAAAATAATCACCAAAATATTCAGTTGAAGACAAGTTTCAAAATACTGAGTTTGCTTTTTGGATATACATATATATGTCTAGATTGTTGCTAGGAAGATCCTTAAAAGGACTGCCAACAGTGATCACTGCTGGGGAAGGAGTAACAGGACATCAGGGTGTGAGGGTTATAAGGAAGACTTTCTGCTATATGCCTTGCCTTTCTCTATTGTTTGATTTATTTTAACCATTTAAACAAGGTTTGCTTTAATTTTCTTGCTAAGCTTCATCAGTGACTCAAATAATTAAAGTAGGTATCTTTTTCGACACACTGACACACACACACCACCACCAACACTACCATACTTCACTTCCCATTTCACACAATTAAGGTTTATGGTCACAGATGATAGAAAACATGGATTTTCTTAAGACAAAATCATTTCATTTCTTAGTCACAATTCAGATCTGCTGTTAATATTTAACTATTAAGGATGCCTGGGTGGCTCAGTCGGTTAAGCTTCTGCCTTCGGCTCAGGTCATGATCCCAGGATCCTGGGATCGAGTCCCGCATCTGTCTCCCTGGTTGGTGGGGAGCCTGCTTCTCCCTCTGCCTGCTGCTTCCTCTGCTTGTGCTCTCTCTCTGATAAATAAATAAATATATATATATTTTTAAAAGTACTTATACATATTTAATTCTATGTGTTGGAATTGACACTTTATTTCACCAAGGTAATGTAAAGCAGCAAATTCCCATCTCCAGAGATATACTCCTGGGTTTTAGTAATATGTAGATTAGACAGTAAAAACTTTATATCAAGTCCTTGACCAATCTCATAATTATTTACCATGTCAAAGATTCTTTAATGTTGATGTTTTTATGGCACCCATGTGGATCATTTGCTAAAAAGCAATTTGCTATTTTGGAGATAAATTAGCATTATTACTTCCTGTGCATGTACATTGAAAAGCACTGTGGGTTGTTTTTTTTTCTCTACCCTGTCTCCTAACCTCGGCATCAATGCACCTATTAAATCTGAAAGCCTTTATTTTTCATATTAATAAAAGGTAGAGTTCGGTTATTTCTCCTTTTTAAAGGCATAAAATATTTTCACAAATTTATCCTACAGAATCACTATTTTTTTTTAAAGATTTTATTTATTTATTTGACAGAGAGAGACACAGTGAGAGAGGGAACACAAGCAGGGGGAGTGGGAGAGGGAGAAGCAGGCTCCGCACAGAGCAGGGAGACCGATGCGGGACTCGATCCCAGGACCCTGGGATCATGACCTGAGCCGAAGGCAGTCGCTTAACCAACTGAGCCACCTAGGCGCCCCAGAATCACTGATTTTTGTTCCCATAAAATTAATCCTACAAAACCAGCAGGGGAGGAAATACACAGTGCTTCTCAGAATATTGAAATAAAACTTCAGCTTATTTTTTATGTATGTGGAAGATCAAAGTTTGAGATTTAATACTGTACTCAATATCCGGAAAGAGGCACATGGAATTACTGAAACATTTTATTTCAATGAGAAGAGAAAACAAGAATGGATAAAAGAATATTCTTCTTATCATAAATAACTGATATATTTCAGAACCACATAGTGAGCAACTTACTTAAGTGAAGGTAATATCAGCATGTATAGTAATAGCATTAGTAAATAAAGCTTTTGTAAAGATTTTGTAAAAGCTTTCAGGTAATTAACAAACTGCTTAAGTTAGTAGAGGACAGAATGAAGTAATAAATATTTTTCAGTAAAAGCATTTTTAATAAATATATAATTATAATGCCAAACAGGGAATCAAATCTATCTGATTTTTATTACAGTCTAGAAAAAAAACTTTCATGTTCTATCCATATTCAATCCCTTTAGTTTAGTTATATTTATTTTTTCATAATTTTAATGTGATATTGCTAGGCAGTATTAAGTAACCGGCCTATCTGAACTGCAAACTAGTATTTTTCTGATTGCACAAATCACCTTATTATGGTCTTCATATGAGTGTCCAATTTTATGATTTAGCATTTTAATGCAATGACATACAAAATATAAATGTGTACACATAATCTAATGTAGATAAATACATATTTATATTAAATAATTAAGATAAAATTTTATACTATAAATGCACTCATAGTTATTATAATCATTAAATTTATAATAATGCAAGTAACTTTTTAGCTTTACTCTAAATGAACTGCAGCTGGGGCTCTGTGATTACTTTTAGAGTAAACATGTCATCTCTCCCATGTCTAAGGCTCAGGGGTTGGAACACTTTGCCAAGGTGGAAAGATGATTGAGAATGACTCCACAGGCCAAGAACTACACAGAAATCTATGGACTGGATCTGCTTGGGGGCTCCTCTACTCTTGACGTCTCTTTCATTCTCTACCATCCCCTAAAACTGATTTCTACTCAATACCCCAGGCATCTGGACTTGTTATTTTTAGCTTCACAAAACTGAAAGTAGAGAATGTGTCAAAATTAGTTTTATACAGATATTTAACAATATTATTATTAACAGCTGGACTAGGAGGCAATGGGTCTAAAGGACTCAGCATTTAAGAATCCTTAATTTTCTCACAAAATGCAAAGAAAAGTCTCAGGGTCACTGACTGGCCTTGCTCAGGACTCAATTTTCAGATTAAGAAAGTCATTGGGTCTTTAAATCATTAAATTTCTTTCTATCAGGAGGATTTTATTTAAACCATCACTAATGTGCCTACCCATTTAAGGTATCTTCTAGGAACCACTAAAATGACCACCTTCTTTTAGACCTGAGACAGAGTATATTGCAAAAAAATAATTGTTACGTTCTTTAAAAAAATAATAATTATTACATCCTTTACCTGATTATGAATAGAGCTGTAACTCCACACTAATAAAGTGTACCCTCCCTGGATAATTCAGAATTTGTATGTACTTAGGACTATAAAAGAAGTATGGGTCACATCTTGGTGAAATGAGGAACAAGCTTCAATTTGAAACCTCCAGAAATTACTCTCCCCAAGTAAATGGCTAGAGATTCTTAAAAAGAAAAGGGGGGAAAAAAACACACTTCAATTTCTCAGTGACCATTCTTTAGTATATAATGAACCTGACAAGAGTAGACTCTTATTCCTAGAATTGTCAATTTAGCACATTTCGTGAATACAATGTGTTCTATTTAAAACTAGCACATATAGACATTTCTCCTGCTTATGTCTGAATTCTACAGTAATAGCACACTTAGAAATATTATGAAGTAGACATATTTCCATTAATTTTAAGGCCTAAAAATGAGGTATTTCTTGATGGGAAATAAAGAGCAAGATTGTCCTACATATTTAATCAGAAATTGAAATTTACCCAGTGTAGGTTAGAGTTGCAATACATATTTATCAAGCAACTTTTACAAGGAAGAGCATCTTTTATGTACTTACTACAGAAAGATAAAAAAGATAGTCTCTTTCCCCATAACTTGTGTCTGGTGCAGAAGATAAAACCACAATAATAGCAAAACCAATACCACACAGAAAAGTAACCAGTTTAATAGACATATGCCCTCCATGATATAAACCACAGAGCAAAAGCCCATTGCTTTCTCTTGGATGGAAAGAGAGCTATAATAGAAGGGTATTTTCAAAAAGATCTCATTTAAAATAGGAAGTTTAGGGTTTTTGAAATATTGTGAGGAAGAATGGGCCAAGCAAACTAGTCATGAAGCATCCAAAATGTGTGCAGGCATAGGAGAGTGTGGCCCATTTGGAAGACAAGTATTACAGTATGAGAGAAGAGGGTACATAGCTGGGGAGGTTACAGGTCAGACAGAAGAAGAAGGTGAGGCCCAGATCAAGGAAAGGTTTTTGACATTGTTCAAGAGGTTGACACAAACATTGTCTCAATCCAAACAACAAAGTGCTTTAAACAAAGAGAGAGCATCAGATCTGTATTGTAGAAAACTAATCAGGTAGTGATACACAGGATAGATATACTGGAGAAGGAGTTTGGGCTATGGGATATGGTCCAAGAAACGGTTTTAAGGACAAAGATCAGAACCTGATTACCATTATACTTAAAGGATAATTGGAAGATGAATGCCCACAAAATAAGTGAGAAGAAACGATGTGGAAAGAAGAAAGGAAGGTGACGAAAGTCAAGGGGTAAAAGAAATTTAAGAAAATATATTCATGAAGAAGTCAAATTAGATAAAATCAGGAAGGTATCATTGGATTTGAAAATTCTGAGGGCACTGATTATTGTCAGTGGAATTTCAGTGGGAAAGTAGAGAGGGAAAACTAAATGTATTGGGCACCATGAGTGTTGTAAGTTTAATTTACACACATGAAGAAGATACTCTGAAATAGTTCACTTGTATTCTAATCTTGGTCCTGATATTTAGTACTTGATTTTTTCTATCTAACTGGAAGTATGGATAGATTAAAGTATCCTAAACTTCCCATTAGTCAGAAAAAGGTATGGCTAATATTTAGTATTGTGACAACTGCAGAAATCATCCAAAGATAAGTAAATAGATAAATATTTTCTAAGTGAATATTACAGAAATAGTTTAGTATGTGGGGTCAGGAGCCAGATTGCCTGGATTTATATTCAGGTTCTGATACCAGTGATACTACTTTGGGCAAGCAGTTTAATCTCCCCTTTCTTCCTTTTTCAGAAGTGATAAAAAATATTTAACTTGCGTATTAGTGTGATGGTTAAAAACATAAATTGGTGGTAGTAGCTATTATTATAGATTTTTTATTTAAGGCCCTTGCAGTGTTTCCATTGGGGATTTCTTGGCTTCAGCTATTATCACCATTTACAGAATTCACAAACTTCTGTTCTGAATCTTTTCAAACATTAATGCCCCCCTCTATTCTCTAGGCAGTTTTAGCTGGATGTATTAGTTAAGGCTGCCATAACAAAGTAATACAGACTGGGTGGCTTAAACAAAAGAAATTCATTTTCTCACAATTCTGGAACTGAAGGTCTGGGATCAAGGTGTCAACAGGCTTGGTTGGTTTCTCCTAAAGCCTCTTTCCCTGGTTTGTAGATGACTATCTTCTCCCTGTGTCTTCACATCATCTTCTTTCTGTACTTGTCAGTGTTATAATCCCCTCTACTTATAAGGACGTCAGTAATATTGGGTTAAGACCCATTCTAATGACCACATTTCAACTTAATTATCTCTTCAAAATCCTACTTCCATCTTCTTCTTTTTTTTTTTTCTTAACATATATTGCATTATTTGTTTCAGAGGTACAGATCTGAGATTCAACAGTCTTGCACAATTCACAGTGCTTACCAGAGCACATACCCTCCCCAGTGTCTATCACCCAGTCACCCCATCCCTCCCACCCCACCCCCTACTCCAGCAACCCTCAGTTTGTTTCCTGCAATTAAGAATTCCTCATATCAGGGAGGTTATATGATACATGTCTTTCTCCGTTTGACTTATTTCACTCAACATAATACCCTCTAGTTCCATCCACGTCGTTGCAAATGGCAAGATCTCATTCCTTTTGATGGCTGCATAATATTCCATTGTATATATATATACCACATCTTCTTTATCCATTCATGAGAGATGATGGACTCTGAAAAACAAACTGAGGGTTCTAGAGGGGAGGGGGGTGGGAGGATGGGTTAGCCTGGTGATGGGTATTGAGGAGGGCACGTTCAGCATGGAGCACTGGGTGTTATGCACAAACAATGAATCATGGAACACTTCATCTAAAACTAATGATGTAATGTATGGGGATTAACATAAGAATAAAAAAATTTTAAAAAATTAATTTAAAAAAATCCTACTTCCAAATATTCATGTTCTGAGGTGCTAGGGATTAGGACTCAACATCTGAATTTTGGTGGGCACAATTCAGCTCATTACACTGGATATCCATTTAGCTATAGTATTAATGATACCTGTATAGAAATGGAGAGGGGGCATGATTTTGGCTATAAAGAGAAGGAAACTTTTATTTCTTACTTGTTATAAATTTAGTAGACTCCAAACCCCTCCCAAATCTGTTCCTCTCCTGATAGCAATATTCATCAAAGTCCATTTCCAAATTTTGGAATACTTCTGATGATCTTCGGTGCCTCTTTCTCTTGCACATTTAACTCTGTCCAATTACAATGTCTTCTTGACATTATTGCCATATTATATCTCATTGTCTTCACTTCACCTTCAGGATGATATTTATTTCACTCTTAAAAGCTGTTAATACTTCTCACTTGGATAATTACACAGTTTCATATCTGTTTTCTTTGTCTCTAGTCTCTCTAACTTGGTCCTATTTATACACTTCTTCTCAGATAAGTATCTTAAAACACCCTCCCTCTTTCAAACACTTTCCATTTTTTAAATAGTATATATTCCTAGAGATGAAACTTCTGCCCAGTCACTTCCCTATCACTCCATCTTACATTTTCCAGCAATAATATTGTCATGAACAATGGTAAATTGGGAATAGAAGTAGGCAAGATAATAGCTCTCCTGGAGGGAAGTGACTCCTGTCAACACTAATCCCCTCAAACACCTGTCTGCTCCACAGGTGGAAGCTACACAACTTGAAATCTTTATCTTTCATTGTAATGAAGGTAAATTTTGGTCATCCTAATGCAATTAGGAGATAGATGGGTAAAAAACAGAATATATGCATAAATGTTTGTATAGATTTGGGAACAAAATAGGAAGGTATGTTTGCTATACTATTAATGATACCTGTATAGAAATGGAGAGGGGGCATGATTCTGGCTATAAAGAGAAGGAAAATTTTACTTCTTACTTGTTATAATTTAAACATGGAGTTTTAAGGATTTTTCTCTTCTTAATTTTCGGTGTTTTTCTAATAAAGAAATATTTTAAATGTAATTTATGCATGTCAATATATAATGTGAAAACCATAGAGTTTTATAAGAATCCAAAGCAATAAACCCAATGACTACAGAGATCAGCATATCCTCATTAAATATAGATTTAGCTCTTTTACCCTTACAAGTCACTTAATTCTTTGAGACCCAGGATTTTTTTTTCTTTCATATGAAAATAATACTACCAAAATTTCACAGTTCTTTTAAGATTATGTATTTTTAACCAGCCTGGACAACATAGAGTAGGAGCTCAATAAATGGTAGATAATAAAACTGGAAATCATAACAGTAAGGAATATAAAATTTTAGCCTAGTACTTTTGTTACTATACACCCACTTTTCTACCTGCCAACTTCTTTTTTTTTTTTTTTTAAAGATTTTATTTATTTATTTGAGGCAGAGAGAATGAGAGACAGAGAGCATGAGAGGGAGGAGGGTCAGAGGGAGAAGCAGACTCCCTGCCGAGCAGGGAGCCCGATGCGGGACTCGATCCCGGGACTCCAGGATCATGACCTGAGCCGAAGGCAGTCGCTTAACCAACTGAGCCACCCAGGCGCCCTCCACCTGCCAACTTCTAAGAGTAAGAATGTTTTTGTTTTCTGAAATGTTACCTCTGCAAGGAAACTGAATCCCAGGGACGTGGTAGCATTTTTATTTTTACAAATTTATTTATTAGTTATGTGTATAGTAAAAAGGAGAAGGGAAAAATGTCCTTTAAATGACAGCATCCCTAGGGAAAATGATAAGCTCATGGGTGGTAAATAAATTATGTCTATGTATTTGTATGTTCATGTCAGTTTTGTTACAATTTTCAAGCTGGCACTTGGGGGTTCACAGCTTTCATTTTATTACAGTCACTTTATATATAAAAGTATAAAACCCAGGCAAAAGAAAGTCCCAAGTGATGTGCTAAAACAGTATTTTGAAACAAGAAAAAGCTTTTGTCTGCTATCGTTGCTTTTCAATGGAAAATAAACTTAAAAGAATTTAGAAGCCCTTTAAAATGGATATAGCTCAATTAAAATTTATTTTTACTTTCTTGAATGTTTCATCCTTAGAAAAAAACTAAACAAGAAAGTTATATTAATAGGAAAGCATTTTTTTAATGTTCTCTAAATTCCTGAGTTAGAAGATTACACGTATGCATATGCCAATGAAACACTTCATAATCTAAGATTACAATCTAAAAATGGGAATTCTATTTTTATTTTTAACAATTTTTATATTTTCAGTATCAAAGCTATTTGGGGGAGACTGATGCTGAATAACAAGAACCTAAAATGTTAAAAAAACCCAAAAACTTCCCTACCTACCATCTACTTAAATATTTAGAACATATTTTGAGACCAACACACAAGATTATTAGAGTAGTTAGGGTTTTTTTTGTTTGTTTGTTTTTTTGCTTGTTTTGCTTTGTTTTGTTTTGTTTTCTCTCCAGATTCCTTCTCCACTATTGTCTGTCCTATCCCACCTCTGTGTTCTGGCAGGATGAGCCTTTAGACTGCACAAACGGCCTTCCTTTTCCTCCAGCTTCTGTTCGGATTGAGACTATCAGAAACACAGGTAGAAGAGCAGAGGAAAAGTGAGATTAGATTATTCCTTTCCTGGTTTCTTCCCAGCCGGGTGGTTGCCTATATTTTCCACCAAAATTCACAACTCCATCAGGCAACTCTTCATGCGGCTGCATTTTCCAGCATAGTAAACGGCTAGGTAAAATGTAAATGACTCTCCACTGTTGCTATCTGTAGATAATTGAACTATTGATGGTTTCCTAAACTTTGATAACTCTTTGTCAAATTTCCAATTACTTAAAAATAATAACAATACACTTGGATTGAATTGTTAATTGTCCTAGATAGGACAATCTGATCCTACAAACTCTAATATGGTTTATGACAACAAAACTTTGGAAATAACTGAAATGCTGTCGATTAGATATGAATAGATAAAATATAATAAAATCACATGAGTAATATATAGCCATATAGAATATCTATAGCATTAAAATGAATGAAGTTGATCTCTGTATAGATGAGCATGGATGAATCCCAACCTCATAATGTGGAAGAAAAGTAAATTACAGAGTGTTGTATAGATCATGATAATATTGATATAAGTTGAAAAAACATGAGAAAACTGAAACCACGTGGCATTTATGAACATGTATACATAGAGAGTAAATTGGAAGAGCACACATCAACTCCTGATAGTAGATATCTTGGAAGGGGAATAGCCGGTGGTTGATAAAGGATAATATATATCAATTTTCCTTGTAAAATTATACAAAAAGAAAAATGTTATAATACCAGGAAAACTGAAATATAAAAACAATAGCAAGTATTTTTTCTGGTGGTGAGAAAAGGAGTGTGGGAAACAGAACACCACAATGACCACTGGTGTATGTTCACTCAGACTCCGAAATCTCTGAGAAAACTAGAGATTGCAGGGTTAAAAATAACCTGAAAGGATCAGAGTGAAATGCCCTTGGGACGTGTGTGGTCAGTTCTAAAGTACGTAGCGGAAGATGTTTTGTAGATAGGAAGCCAGCTAAACAGCACACTGGGCACTCCCTCTGTTCCTTTATTCTGTTTTAAAGATTCTTACGTGCTTGACTAATCCTGTATACATGGAGAAATGCGCCTTACTAAGCCCCTGCTGTAAATCATTATAGATCTATATCGCTGTGGAAGGTATGCAAGAGTATGGAAAATAAATCTCGGCACCTCGGGCCGCTCCTGTGCCTCGCTCTACTGTCCTCTCTTTTTCTCAGTTCCTTCGCCGGCCCAGGTACCCGACTCTCAGAGGTTGACAAAGGAGTGTTTCTTGTATTATTCTTTCTACTTTTCTGTTTTAAAATTTCTGAAAAATAATCTCTTTTGAATATGTTCAAATCATAGTAGCAAGAACATAAAACCTGGTCAATAATCTGTAACTATTACTTGTTACTTTAAAAATTAACTATTATATCAGTCTTTTCTGTACATTTTGTAATTTCTTAGTTGTACTAATTATTATTTGTATTACTTACATTACTTATACACTTATGCTCCTCCTTATATACTTATTATTCAAAGGACATCATCTAACAACCAAAACTCTAGTTCTTATCCCCCTATGTCCTTGGCAGGACTCTCTGTATTTCCTCTCCTTGGCCTACTCTTTTATGGTAAGAGTGTAGAGGGCTCTGATACAGTGGTTTTTAATTTTTAATTTATTTTTAAGATTTAGAGTTGGCCATGTCTGTAAACATAAAACCCTTGTTCTCAATGATTAGGTCTCTTTTACTTGCCTACCTTAATGTTTCTGTAACTGTGTTTGCCTAATCAGATCAGAATCACAGACAGATAAGCAGATGGGAATATAGATATATAAAGGGGCAATACATTAATTAAGAGCATGGATCTGTAGCTATATTACTTGAGATAGAATTCTATTTCCAGTATATGTTTATATATATACAAAATGAATTGTAATGCATAAGACACCAGGAATAGAAATAGATTATCCAGACCTATACATGTTAATAATAATTATAATCCTAATGATATCTACCACAGTTTGAGCCCTTACTATGTCCTAGGTGGGTGCTAAGCACAACTGGTATAATTTGTAACTGTGATCTATATAAACCATACATAGGTGCCAGCTCTATGGACCTCTGAATGGAACTGAGTTTCCCCAGGGGCATAGTATTAATTTTTATAATACTTTATGTATTTAAATATAAATATTTGTAGTTTAATTATAATTAAAATAACACTAAACCAATATTAACTTTTTGAAGCTTAATATGCGGTCTTAATACATTTTACTAATTTTAAAATACAAATAATAAGTCAAGCAGAGACAGTCAATTATCATATGGTTTCACTTATTTGTGGAACATAAGGAATAGCATGGAGGACATTAGGAGAAGGAAGGGGAAAATGAAGGGGGGGAAATCAGAGGGAGAGATGAACCATGAGAGACTATGGACTCTGAGAAACAAACTGAGGGTTTTAGAGGGGAGGGGGGTGCGGGAATGGGTTAGCCCAGTGATGGGTATTAAGGAGGGCACGTTCTGCATGGAGCACTGGGTGTTACATGAAAACAATGAATAGTGGATCACTACATCAAAAATATAACATAAAAAAAAAACCCAAAAATGAATGATGTATTATATGTTGGCTAATTGAATTTAAATAAATAAATAAAAATTAAAAAAACTAATGATGTATTGTATGGTGACTAACATAACATAATAAAATTAAATTAAAAAAAATAAAAAATAAGATACAAATAATTTTCTCAGTATTTCAGAGATCTGCATATCAGGCAAAGCCTATATTCCATAAGCATACACAACAAGTTTGCTATAAAGAGTGTTTTTGAATGGGAAGTATAAATATTTCTATACATAAAAACATACAGCTTCACATATAAAGCTATATGGAAATTCATGGTTGCTTTCAAACAGGTCCCCATATCCCACTGAACCTCTAAACACCATTTCCAGACTTTCTACAACAAATAAAGAGTAGAAATTAGTATTGTATGTTCTTCTTGCCCATTACTCCCAGATGAAATATGAGCCATTGCTCATTTTGCTATGAGTTCCAGTTAAGAATTTCTGAACACATAAGAGAAGAAGGAGACTGAACTTTTTGTTTTCTTCTTTCTCTCTTCTTTAGATGCTTCACAATTGTCAAGGTATTAGTTTTGTATATGGCATTTAGATTGCACTATCATGAGAACTGGGAAGAGTTGAAGAAGGAAGGGTAGGAAAAGTTGTGGAAGGAGATGATGGGGACAGATTCTGCCCTATATCACTGTGTACCTCATAATTTAGAGAAGCATCTTAAATCTAACAATTAATGTGCTTTAAGTAATTGATTGTTCTTATCTATAGTAATTCAAATGAACAAAATTTGGTATTATTAACATTAGAATTCAGACTTTTAAAAATTTTCAATCATAGTTCCTTATCGATAGTGTGAAAAATCTTTTCTTTTTTGAAGATTTTATTTATTTATTTGACAGAGAGAGACACAGCGTGAGAGGGAACACAAGCAGGGGGAGAGGGAGAGGGAGAAGCAGACTCCCCACTGAGCAGGGAGCCCTATGCGGGGCTTTATCCCAGGACCCTGGGATCATGACCTGAGCCTAAGGCAGACGCTTAATGACTGAGCCATCCAGGCACCCCTCGATATTGTGAAAAATCTTCAAAAATACATTATAAAAATATTAGGACCAGAAAGTAGTTTAAATTTGCCATTTATAACAGTTTTGCTTGTTGATCAATTCAACTAAGTTTGTTTCAGCAAATCATTAAACATTCATTAATATGACAATTTAGCAAAGCACTGCAAATTACAGATACAGTAGAATAGTTCCCTAGTTTAGTAAGATTATTATTCTAATATGTCCAGGGGCGCCTGGGTGGCTCAGTTGTTAAGCATCTGCCTTCGGCTCAGGTCATGATCCCAGGGTCCTGGGATCAAGCCCCATGTCGGGCTTCCTGCTCAGCGGGGAGCCTGCTCCTCCCTCTCTCACTCCCCCTGCTTGTGTTCCCTCTCTGGCTGTCTCTCTCTCTGTCAAATAAATAGATTAAAAAAAAATCTTTAAAAAAATAATAATATGTCCATTTTTTGATGATAATAGAGAATAGAGACTAAAGGAAATTACATAACAGGATTCCTTTTAAAACATTTATTTTCTTTCATCTAACAATAAATGGACAATCGTGCATCCTCAGTTTCTTAAATGTAGTATGTTGCTTTGCAGTTTTAATATATTTTAAAGGGGTGCCTGGGTGGCTCGGTTGGTTAAGCATCTGACTCTTAATTTCAGCTCAGGTCATGATTTCAGTGTCCTGAGTTGGGGCCCCATGTTATGCTCCATGCTCTCTCCCTCTCCCCTTGCCCCTCCCCCCAGCTCGTGCACATGCACTCTGGCTCTCTTTCTCTGTAAGTATATATATATTATGTATATATTAGAAAGTTTAAGCCAGAAATACACATATATATAAACCACACACACACACACACACACACATATTAGAAAGTTTATACCAGAAACTTTGACATTACAAACAAATGAAATGACAATAACAAAAATAAATTTTGAGATGAAAGCATATGGATTTCTGAGACTATACTACTCTGTGGTTTTACATGCTATGGAGTTTGCTAATGAAAGAATCAGTTAAATATATAATCAATTCGTTGATTTGATTTCTAACCCAAAAAGGGTTAAACAACACCAGAACAAAAGTTTGCAGAACAAGTCCAAGTCACTAGTGCAGTTAATTTGTTTTTGTGGAGTCCATTTTTCAGTATCGATTTTTGATCTAGGCAAAAATCAGGAGTTATTTGCCAGGAACTGGAGTTATTTGCACTTGAAAGCATTTGCTCTGTTTTGTTTATTTCATTGGGCAACTCATGTCTATGTAAAATCACTGCCTGAAAGAAAAATTGGAAAGGCATGTCAAAAGTGAAGGAGTTGGATAGCAAAGTGGATTAATACCAATATTCTATCCAGAGGGACTACATCTACCTTAATATGAATATATAAAGAAATTGGTATACCATTTTTACTATTGTTGTGGGAAACTGATTCTACCTATACTGATACTTCACATGCATGTTCAGCAAGAGAGACAAATTTTTTTATAGTGATGGTCTTGCTGTACTCTATCAGAATATGGGATGCAAGGATCAACTAAAAAGTAGCATGCAAAAATTCAAAGCAGTATTCTCCAATCTCTGTCAGAATATTCAATATATCTGCTCACACACAGGCCTAGTTCACTGATCAATATGATTGCTATTTAGGATATAAAGATCCCATGCCCTTATTTGCTTATATATATGCCTTCTCTAATATTCTGAGATCTCTTTGAAGAAGAATACTGTATCTTACTTATCTCTGTAATTCTGATCTAAGTAATTCGCAATAAGTAATTGGGAATATTTACCAAAGACTGAACAAAAGAATGTATTTTTTAAAGTTTTTATTTAAATTCCAATTAGTTCACATACAGTGTAAAATTAGTTTCAAATGTAAAATTTAGTGATTCAACACTTCTATACAGCACCCAGTGCTCAGCACAAATGCACTCCTTAATCCCCATTACCTATTTCACCCATCCCCTCTGGTAACCACCAGTTTGTTCTCCATAGTTAAGAGTCTATCTCTTGGTTTGCACCACCCCCCTCTTTTTCCCTCCTTTTTTCATTTGTTTTGTTTCTTAAATTTCACATATGAGTGAGATCATATGGAATTTGTCTTTCTCTGACTGACTTATTTTACTTAGCATAATACTCTCTAGCTCCAACCAGGTCATTGCAAATGGCAATATTTTGTTCCTTTTTATGGCTGAGTAATATTTCATTGCATGTATATACCACATCTTCTTTTTCCATTTATGAATTGATGGACACTTGGACTGTTTCCATAATTTGGCTATTGTAGATAATGCTGCTATAGACATCAAGGTTCAGGCATCCCATTAAATTAATATTTTTGTATTCCTTGGGTGAACACCTAGTGGTGCAACTCCTGGATCATAGGGAAGTTCTAATTGTAATTTTTTAGGAAATCCCACACTGTCTTTGACCAGTTTGCTTTCCCATCATGAGTGCAAGAGGGTTTCCCTTTCTCCACACCTGCACCAACACCTGTTGTTTATTATGTAGTTCATTCTAGCCATTCTGAAAGGTGTGAGGTGATATCTCATTGTAGTTTTGATTTCTATTTCCCTGATGATCACTGATGTTGAATATCTTTTCATGTGTCTGTTGGCCATCTGTATGTCTTCTTTGGAAAAAATGTCCATTCATGTCTTGTGCCCATTTTAATTGGATTATTCATTTTTGGGGTGTTGAGTTTTATAAGACTTTTATATATTTTGGATACTAACCCTTTATCAGATATATCATTTGCAATTATCTTCTCCCATTTTATAGGTTGCCTTTTAGTTTTTTTGTTTAAATTGCTGTGCAGAACTTTTTATATTGATAAAGTCCCAATAGTTTATTTTTGCTTTTGTTTCCCTTGCCTGAGGAGACATATCTAGAAAGAAGTTGCTACAGCTGATGTAAAAGAGGTTACTGCTTGTTTTCCTCTCAGGTATTTATGGTTTCAGGTCTCAAGTTTAAGTCTTTAATCCAATTTGAATTTATTTTTGTGTATGGTGAAAGTGGTCCACTTTCAGTCTTTTGCATGTAGCTGTACAGTTTTCTCAACATCTTGTTGAGAGACTTTTTCCCATTGGATATTCTTTTCTGCTTTGTTGAAGATTAGTTGACCATATATTCATGGGTTCATTTCAGGATTTTCAATTCTGTTCCATTGATCTATGTGTGTATTTAATCAGTGTTTCATAGTTTTCAGAGTACAAGTCTTTAACCTCTTTGCTTAGATTTAATCCTAAGTATCTTACTGTTTTGGGTGCAGTTGTAAATGGGATTGATCCCTTGATTTCTCTTTCTGCTGCCTCATTATTGGTGTACAGAAATGCAACATATCTGTACATTGATTTTGTATCCTGTGCCTTTATTGAATTTGCTTATCAGTTCTAGCAGGTTTTATGGTTGAGGCTTTCACATTTTCTATATAGAGTATCATGTCATCTGCAAATAGTGAGTTTTATTTCCTCCTTGAAAATTTTATTTCTTTTCATTGTCTTTTATTTCTTCTCACTGTCTGATTGCTGTGGCCAGAACTTCCAGTACTATGTTAAATAAGAGTGGTGAGAGTGGATATCCCTGTCTTGTTCCTGACTGTAAAGGAAA
Organism: Mirounga angustirostris; assembly: GCF_029215605.1. NCBI lineage: Eukaryota > Metazoa > Chordata > Mammalia > Carnivora > Phocidae > Mirounga > Mirounga angustirostris. Next base: position 77,631,287 of record NW_026991721.1, read on the forward strand.
ATCTTCAGTTTTTCCTCTTGAGTATGATGTTCACTGTGGGTTTTTCATATAAGATTTTTATTATGTTAAGGTATATTCCCTCTAAACCTACTTTGTTAAGGGTTTCTTTTAAGATTTTATTTATTTATTTGAGAGAGACAGAGATAGCAACAGAGATAGCGAGAGAGAGCACAGGAGCAGAGAGGAGAGGGAGAAGCAGGCTCCCACTGAGCAGGGACTCTGATGTGGGGCTTGATCCCAGGACGCTGGGATCATGACCTGAGCTGAAGGCATACACTTAACAGACTGAGCCACCCAGGTGCCCCTGTTAAGGATTTTTATCATGAATGGATGTTGTATTTGTCAATTTTTCTGTGTGTGTGTGTGTGTGTGTGTCTATTGAGAGGATCATTTGGTTCTTATCCTTCCTTTTATTAATGTGGTGTATCACATTGATTGATTTGTGAATATGGAACAACCTCTCAACCCAAGAATAAATCCCACTGATCATGGGGAATAATTTTTTTAATGAATTGTTGGAATCAGTTTGCTATTTTATTGAGAATTTTTGCATCCATGCTCATAAGGGATATTGCCCTGTAACTCTCTTTTTTAATGGAGTTTTTATCTGGTTTGGTATCAGGGTTAAGCTGTCCTCATAGAATTTGGAAGTTTTCCTTTCTTTTGTACTTTTTGGAACAGTTTGAGAGGAATAGGTATTAACTCTTCTTTAAATGTTTGGTAGAATTCTCCTGTGAAGCCATCTGGCCCTGGACTTTCTTTTGTTGGGAGTTTTTTGATTATTGATTCAATTTCTTTGCTGGTTATCAGTCTGTTCAAGTTCTCTATTTCTTTTTGTTTCAATTTTGGCAGTTTATGTTTCTAGAAATTTATCCATTTCTTTCGGGTCATCCAATTTGTTGGCATATAGTTTTTCCTAATAATTTCTTCTAATTGTTTGTATTTCTGTAGTGTTGGTTGTTGTTTCTCCTCTCTCATTCATATTTTATTCATTTAAGTCCATTTTTCTTTTTTTTCTTGAAAAGTCTGGCTAGAGGTTTATGAATTCTATTAATTTTTCAAAGAAACAGCTCCTGGTTTCATGATCTATTCTATTGTCTGTTTGTTTTAATTTTTGTAACATTTATTTCTGCTCTAATCTTTATTTCCTACCTTTGGCTGATATTAGGCTTTGTGTGTTGTTCTTTTTCTAGGTGTAAGATTAGGTTGTTTATTTGAGATTTTTTTTTTTTTGCTTCTTGAGGTAGACCTGTACTGCTATATACTTCCCTCTTATGACTGCTTTTGTTGCATCACAAAGATTTTGGACCATTGTTTTTTGTTTTTGTTTTTGTTTTTCTTATGGACACTTACCCATAAGTGTCCATGCAGCAATAACTTTATTTTCTACCAAAGATGAACTGCTCACTCATCTTACAAAATTAATTTTGTAAAAGACAGGATTGCATTCGAGTACATATCCAATATTCCAGATATCGTGAAAGGAAAAAGGCATTAAAATACTTTGTCCAGAGTTTATAGAATATTTCTTGGCATCTTGTTTGGTCTCCAAGGGACAATATAGCACACATGGGAAGTTCCAAGTACAAACTAAAGAATGTGCTTTTTTTAAGCTCAAATTATTTTATCAATGTCAGTTTTCTTACCAGAAAAAAAAAAAGACTTTCCCATACAATTTCCCATTTAAAAAAATTATTTTCCAAATTACTTCTATTGATTTTTTTTTAAAGATTTTATTTATTTATTTGACAGAAAGAGACATAGCGAGAGCAGGAACACAAGCAGGGGGAGTGGGAAAGGGAGAAGCAAGCTTCCCGCAGAGCAGGGAGCCCGATGTGGGACTCGATCCCAGGACCCTAGGATCATGACCTGAGCTGAAGGCAGACGCTTAATAACTGAGCCACCCAGGCGCCCTACTTCTATTAATTTAAACCTATTAAAATATTCTGGATATATATACTCAAAGATTTATTTTGTTCCTGGTCAAAATTAATAAGCATTCCTCTGGAATTCTGAAACAAGCAGAACATAAATAAAAATGTTTCAGCAGGAAATTCAGGATATATGTTTATATTGACTGGGTGTTATAAATATATCAATATTGCAACATTATTTTCCCTAGAATAAGCTTCAAGTGTTTTACACATAGAAGTGGACACAGAGGTATATGAATAATGAACAGATACTGAAAGAAAAATATTTCTTTGTGAACTGCAGAACTACAAAACTGAAGTATGTGCTGTAAATTTTACTTTGGTTGTATTCGAATAGATGGAATGTTACAAGATATTTATTGCTTAAAAGAGAAAAAAATGAAAAAAAGCAAAGCCATGAGTCAAATATTTACCTCTACTAAGAGAGGAATGTAGTATCATTAAATAGGGGTCTCATTCAACAAGGCAATTCTTGATGTAAAATTAAGGTTTTTGTTTTTGTTTTCTATAGAGCAAATAATGAGATTTTGCTGGGAACAGTCTGGAGATTTGATTAATTTGGTTTTACCTATTCAAAGTTATCTGAGATATTGGCAATACTTTATGTTGGTTAACACCACTTGATTACATGGTTGTATATCTACCATTTTTACTAATAAGCATTCCTCATAGTGAACATATATGATTTTTTTTTTCATTTCCATAAGAGTGATTTCTGGAATACATATGTGAATATCAGAATTGTTTCTTCTGTATAAGAAGAACAGTAATCTACTTGAAATGCATTTTTCCTTGCATTTGGAACATGCCAAGAATATAAAAGTATTTTTATTAACTGGTGAGTTACATGCTAATCTGAAAAATGAAAGCTATTTCTATAATAAAGTTTTTTGTATGGGACATTTTTACTCAAGTTGAAACTATGTTACAGAGCCTTAAGAGAAGTATAAAAAACAGGAGTATCAATGCAATAATTTATAGTGAGGAACTAACTATCAAATAGGCTATTCATGTTCATGGTCAGTGTTTTCTTTGCTTATCAGCAACTCTAGTGGGAAGTCAAATATTATTCAGAAGGATATTTGGTAAACATGAACTCTGAGCAAGTGGATTTAGTTCATTCATTTGAATAGTTGATTACACCAACTTGAGATAACATAATGCATCCAACTCTATTATACTAAATCTGTGCTTCAGTAAAGACCCAGGCTTAAGTAGGGCAAGCTATTCTCACCCAGATAGCATTGTAAGAGCACTAGCAATGATTTTGTCCTAATTATAGATTTCTTATAGACTAGTAATTTCCTTTCAATTCACCCTTTCTTTAGATAAAAAACAAAGCAACTTTCTGGGATAAAATTTTTCTTAGTTACAAGAAAGAGTAATTAGTTATGTTCTCTGAATTTATCCTATCTCTCCTTATGTGGATTGCGGAGCATTCAAAAACAATGAGATTTGAAAAATATTTCAGAGAGGTTGCTAAATTCCTTCAGTGACAGATAGTTTCTCCTAAGATTACAAAAAGGAAAAAGAAGCAGATTTATTTTTTATCATTCTCCTCTCCCAACCTTTACAAGTCAGAGTAAGGAAAATAGCAATGAAGGAGGAAGATAGCTCTACACTCTTTAGCTTTTCTGTGGACAGCTGGAATAATCTTCATAACTCCTCTTCATGAAACATCAGTCACTGTGCTCCACCTTGGAGTAACTGTTTGAAATGTTAACATATTCAACTGGGAGTGCCTGTGGCATGAGGAACTGTCATCCATGAGTCTCCGGTAAATGGCCTTTTAGCCAAACAAAGGAATCCAGTCCTTTTCATCCAGCTTCTCTCTTCTCTGGAAACTCTGTGTTAATATGTTTAGCCAACTTGGTTCAGGTTGTCTCCAATTGTTTAGAAACACTTATAATAATAATAATCCATCTATATAGATAATATTTTCACAATAATCTCACTCCAAAGGTCAGTTTCCAAGAAAACATTATTAATAGATAAGAAGAATGAATATTTTCCTCAAAATGTATTTAGGGCAAGAAGATAAAATGGTCAATTTGCATGCTTCACAGTTTCTTTGAGGTGTGGCCTCATCTCATCCATTCCTGGCTACTCTTTAGAGAAATATTACTATATTCTGCTTAGTGATTCGGTTCTGACTTTGACTCAATAGAAATCATGATGTCACATCCTGGTTGATGCTGGGCCTTTAGGGAACATCAAATGGAAGATGTAGTGTGTCCAGGATAGTTGCCAGTCCTGCTTAGATGTAGGGAAGGTTCTTGCCTATAAAAGGTACAAAGCATAGTTTAGATAATGCACTCATCTACTCTTCCATACTTAAGTTCTGAAGGCACCACATTTCTACCTTCAGAAAAGACATTAACTAAGATTAAGAGAAAACTTCTTATTTTTTTCTTTAATTCTCAAAATATGCTTCAAATCAAGAATTAAACTTTAAAGAAGTAAAGTTTAAAGAAGTTACCTATTATTTAGCACATATAATCGACATATGATCTGCCCTCCTTAAGAAAAAAAAAGGTACTTACCATAAAATACTAAGGTTGCTAGGTGAATAATTTGAACACATATATCTCAGTTGATGAGGTCTGAAATTTGAAAGTGAAACAAAGATGGCATAAACAATTATCACAAATTCAGTAATTTAATAAGATAGCTTCTTAGATCATTCTATTAAATATTGATTGTTTATAGTAATTTGATAGTTCAGAAAGAGGAAAGAAGTTGAACTAAAACAGGGAGAATGGAAAAGTTGAAGTTATTTTACAAAGAATAATATCTCCCCTAAAACCAGTTCATCCTGGAAACTCTGATAGAAATTCTAAGCTGCAAGTAGTCAATTAGATCCAAAGCACATTTAAATTTAATATCATGGAACAAGCTTTTATCATGCCCAGATTAGGAATTGAAGTGACAGGTATAAAATGTTTTAGCTATTAGACTTTCATGAATGATAGTCCAAATTGTAAAATATTGTGTGTTTTATTTTGATCAGATTTGTGTTTCATTTTTGAGAACAAACTTGTTACAAAAACACTTCTTGGTAAAATAAAATGTAATGTTATATAAATTAAAATTGAGTGACTTCTCTAACAAGGACTTATCAAAGCTCTTTTTTTCAACACCATCCACTCTTTCTATACACTCTTTCTATATATACACTTTCTTTAACATAGCAACCAACTATAAAATTAACTTAAAGGTACTCATCTCAAAGTATCTTTTGTCTTCATAAGATTTAGACAATGACTCAATAAGATTTATAGAAAATGGGCTAGACTCTGGATAAGAATCTGAAAGAAGCTTTGAAATAAGAATGAATAAAATTCATTGATTATAGTATTTTCCTGTTGCTGCATTAAACATTACTATAAAATTTGCAGCATAAAACAACACAAAGGTATTATCTTAAAGTTTTTGTGGATCTAAAGTCTAGCTCAGGTTAAGCTGTTCCTCTCTCAAAGTCTAACTAGGATTCAACAAAACTAATAAACCTTTAACCAGACTCATCAAAAAGATAAAAAGAGAGAGACAGAGAGAGAGAGAGAAATCAAATAAACAAAATCAGATATAAAAGAGAGAAAGTAACAATCCACAATACAGAAATACAAAAGAGTGTAAGACAATATTATAAAAAAATTATATGTCAACCAATTGGGCAACCTAACCAAAACTGAAGTAGGAAGAAATAGAAAATTTGAAAAAATAATAATAATAACAATTACCAGCAATGAAATTGTATAGGAGATCAAAACTGAACAAAAGTCCAAGAGCAGATAGCGTCACAGATGAATTCTAAAAATGAAATTAAAGAAGAGTTAACATCTGTTCCTCTCAATCTTTTCCAAAAAAATAGAACAGGAAGGAAAACTTCCAAATTCATTCTATAAGGCCAGCATTACCCTGATACCAAAACTAGATAAAGATACCACAAGAGAAGAGAACTACAGGCCAATATCTCTAATGAACATAGATGTAAAAATATTCAACAAAAGATTAGCAGACCAAATCCAACAATACATTAAAAAAATCTTTTTCCACAATCAAGTGGGGTTTATTCCCAGGATGCAAGATTGTTTCAATATTCACAAATCAATCAACAGGAAACATCACATCAATAAGTGAAAGGATAAAAACCATATGATCATTTGAATAGAATGGAATTTTCAATAGCAGAAAAATCATTTGACAAAGTACAACATCCATTCATGATAAAAAACCCTCAACAGAGTAGGTTTAGAGGAAACATACCTCAACATAATAAAAACCTTATATGAAAAACCCACAGTGAACATCATACTAAATAGGGAAAAACTGAGTTTCCCCTTTAAGGTAATGAACAAGACAAGGATATCCACTTTACCAGTTTTATTAACATAGTATTGGAAGCCCTAGCCACAGCAATCAGATGACAACAACAACAACAACAAATAAAAGGCAATCCAAATTGGGAAGGAAGAAGTAAAACTCTTTCACTATTTGCAGATGACATGATACATAGAAAACCCTAAAGATTCCACCAAGAAACTACTAGAGTAATTGACTAGAATAAATGAAATTCTCTAAGATCGCAGGATACAAAATCAATGTACAGAAGTCCATTGCATTTATTTACACTAATAATGAAGCAACAGAAAAAAGAAGTTAGGAAAACAATCTCATTTACAATTGCACCAAAAATAATAAAATACCTAGGAATAAACTTAAGCAAAGAGGTGAAAGATCTGTACTATGAAAACTGTAAAACACTGATGAAAGAAATTGAAGATGACACAAAGAAATGGAATGACATTTCATGCTCATGGGTTGGAAGAACAAATATTGTTAAAATGTCTATACTACCCAAAGCAATCTACACATTTAATGCAATCCTTATCAAAATACCAACAGCATTTTTCACAGAACTAGAACAAACAATCTTAAAATTTGTATGGAACCACAAAAGACCCTGAAGAGCGAAAGCAACCTTGAAAATGAAAAATGAAGCTGGAGGTATCACAATTCTAGGCTTGAAGTTATACTACAAAGCCATAGTGATCAAAACAGTATGGTATTAACATAAAAACGGACTCATAGATCAATGGAATAGAAGAGAAAACCCAGAAATAAACCCACAATTATGTGGTCAATTAATCTTTGACAAAGGAAGAAAGAATATCCAGTGGAAAAAAAAAAGGCAGTCTCTTCAACAAATGTTGTTGGGAAAACTGGACAGCTACATTTAAAAGAAAAAAAAAAAAAAAAACAGATCACTTTCTTACACCATACACAAAAATAAATTGAAAATGGATAAAAAACCTAAGTGTGGGACCCAAAAACATAAAAATCTTAGCAAAGAATGCAGGCAGTAATTTCTTTGACATTGGCTATAGCAACATCTTTCTAGATATGTCTCCTCAGGCAAGGGAAATAAAAGCAAAAATTAACTATTGGGACTACAACAAAAGTAAAGGCTTCTATGCAGTGAAGGACACAACCAACAAAACAAAAGTACAATATACTGAATGGGAGAAAATATTTGCAAATGATAGATCTGATAAAGGTTTACAATCCAAAATATATAAACAATTTATACAACTCAACACACACACAAAAAAACAGAACAACAACAACAAAAAAACTTACAGATAATCTGATTTAAGAAATGGGCAGAAGATATAAAGAGACTTCTCCAAAGAAGACATACAGCTGGCCAACAGACACATGAGAAGATACTCAACATCACTCATCATTAAGGAATGCAAATCAAAAACCTCAGTGAGATATCACCTCACACTTGACAGAATGGCTAAAATCAAAAACTTAAGAAACAAGTGTTGGTGAGGATATGAAGAAAAAGGAACTCTTGTATACTGTTGGTGGGAAGGAAACTGGTGCAGTCACTGTTAAAGACAGTACGGAGGTTCCTCAAAAAGTTAAAAACAGAACTACTATACAATCCAGTAATCAAACTACTAGTTATTTACCAAAAGTATACAAAAACACTAATTTGAAGGGATGTATGTACCCTTATTTTTTTAAAGATTTTACTTATTTGACAGAGAGAGAGACAGTGAGAAAGGGAACATAAGCAGGTGGAGCGGGAGAGGGAGAAGCAGGCTTCCCGCTGAGCAGAGAGCCTGACGCGGGGCTAGATCCCAGGACCTTGGGATCGCAACCCAAGCCTAAGCAAATGCTTAATGACTGAGCCACCCAGGCACACCATATGCATCCCTGTTTTTATTGCAACATTATTTACAATAGCCATATTATGGAAGAACCCAAATGTCCATCCACAGATGAACAGATAAAGAAGATTTGGGAGATCTATATCTATATCATCTATATCTATATCTATATCTTTATCAATATCTATATCTATATCATCTATCTATATCTATATATATAGTAGAATGTTATTCAGTCATCAAAAAGAATTAAATCTTGCCATTTACAACAACATGAAATAAACCAGTCAGGAAAAGACAAATACCATATGATTTCACTATATTTGGAATTTAAAAAACAAAGCAGGGGTGCCTGGGTGGCTCAGTCGTTAAGCGTCTGCCTTCGGCTCAGGTCATGATCCCAGACTCCTGGGATCAAGCCCCGCATTGCGCTCCCTGCGGCGGGAAGCCTGCTTCTCCCTCTCCCACTCCCCCTGCTTGTGTTCCCTCTCTCACTGTATCTCTGTCTGTCAAATAAATAAATAAAATCTTAAAAAAACAAACAAACAAAAAAAACCAAACCAACAAAAGGGAGAATAAGGGACAAACCAAAAAAACAGACTCTTAACTACAGAGAACAAACAGATGGTTATTGGAGGGGAGGTGGGTGGGTGAATGGGTGAAATCAGTAAAGAGGCTTAAAAGTACACTTACCTTGATGAGCACTGAGTAATGCATAGAATCATTGTACACCTGAAATTAATATAACACTGTATGTTAACTATAGTGGAATTAAAAAAAAAAAAACACCTCAGTAGAATGAAATTAATATGTCATAGGGGCTGAAATCCCCTTTTTCATCTGAGGCTTGGGGTTCTCCTTCAATGCTGTTTAGACTGTTGGCAGAATTCAGTCCCCTGCGGTTGTAGGACTGCTGTCTCCATTTTCTTGCTGGCTGTTAAGACAGGGTGGCTCTCATCTCTTAGATGCTGCCTCCAGGTCCTCATCATGTGGTCTTCTCACAATATATCAGCTTACTTCTTCAGAGCCAGCAGGACAATGTTTCTCCAGGAGACTAAGATAGAGTCATATACATTTTAAATTACCGATTACTCCATTGTCTTTGTCATTTGTCATAATCTAATCAAAAGTGGCATCCCATCATATTGACAGCCCTGCCCACATTCAAGAGAAGAGCATTTATACCAAGGAGTGGGATTCTTTGAGTCCATCTGAGAATTCTGCCTACCATGGTGATTTATTACAAGTCTACAGTCACTTATCCCAAATTATGACATTCAAAAGCTCTAAAATGTGAAATTTTCCTGATTTATTTGATGACAAAATTTGAGAACTGACAAGTAATTTATAGAATCTATTTAATCCATTTATGCATGTGTTTTGCCAAAATATTAATATACATGGGTATAATGCATATTATGTATACACTGTTATGCAAATATATATTATTATGTATATTTTGGAGCACCCACTGGGGGTGTTCATTAATATACTATATTCAGTATTGCCTTTCTAAAATCTAAAAAATCCTGAATCCTGAAACAATCTGCCCCCAAGAGTTTCAGATAAGAAACCTTTAGATTTGGACCAAATGTACTAAATTTCTCTGAAAAGGAGCTCGTTGAGAAAGAAGACTATTTCAGGGATATAAACCTCAGGGTAAGCTCAACATCTGATAAATTAAATGACCTTCATCAGAATAAGGGTGAGAAAAGGCAAAGAAGAAAGCAATATTGTTTGTTTATACTTCAACTCTAAATTTACTGGCTCTGATTTCATTGGTGACACCTTTGAAAAACAGGGCAATATCAACAGACAGAGATACACATTGCATGAAAGGAGAGGGACAAGCTTTTTTCTTTCCTAATTTGTTCAAGTTATTCAACAAATGATCTTATAGTCAGATTAGAATTGTACTACTAAACTGTAGAACAAAGAAGAATGATCTCTTTTATTTTTTCAAAATATGTATGTTAAAACAAGACTTATTTTATAAGCTTGTTTATCTCATTTTTCACCCTTAGACAAAATATCTGGTTCTTGGGGCAAAACCTGTTACACTTGAGGAGTCCAATCTATCCATCCAGATTTTTTGTTAAATAATAAAGACTCTATCTGCTTATAGCTTCCTCCTTTCCCCCAGATTTCAACCTTAAATCATTAAGCAGTTATATTTACTGAAGGAATTACCATATTTTAAAGAATGAATGTATATCTTGATGACAATAACTACGAAAACAAAAGTCCTCAATCTGTATCTATCAATGCTAAATGTAAAATATAAGAGAAGAAAAAAATGCTTATAACCAGGAAAGAAATGTAAACTGGACTGTCACCAAACTCTCTTTCCTCTGAAGTCTTATAATTTACATGTAATATATGTGAATTTACAAGTAACACCATAACGTGTACTTGAGAACAATGATTGAGTTAATTAAATGAGCTCCTAGGAGAGCACAGATTAGATCTTTGCCATAGTCAGGTTGGATTTTGAAAATTTAATTCAAGATATTTCATTCCTCATAATGAACAGAGTGATCTTACAGAAGTTTTTTTTTTATGTCATTTCTGCAATGGATTGCTATGCAGCTTCTAAATTTGTAGTTAAAATGATAGATCCTTCTTTGTCTAAACAGTGTCAAAGCAGTCAGTCAAGCCAGTTAAATCAAACTACTGTTATTTCCATTAAAAAATAATAAATCCATCAAGTTAAGTACAAAACAAAATAAAGCAAAAGGCTGTTAATAGATTTTTTTTTCACTCTTCAGTAGTCTATAAACAAATCAGGTGAAGGAAAGCTCAAAACGAAAGTTATCATAACTAAGATTTTGTTTTTTAAACAACCATCCCAATCCATCTAAAAAGTAAATTGTGAGTCTTTACTAGGTGTTTCAGAAAGAGCTTAGTATGGTACGAAATGTAGCTTTTTGTTTTCAAATTAAAATATCATGTGCCTACAGATACTAATGTACTATCATTATTTAGTTTATGGAACTAAAACATATGGTAGACAAAATCTGAATAATTACAGAACTTTGGGATTGGCCACCTTCTCTTCCCAAGAAAGCAGCTAAGTAAGGAGTCAGCAGATTTTTAGACAGGCTATGGCATTCTATTGAGGACAAACATGGGTGAAATTTGGTAAAGGTAGAGTTTCATTTAGTGGTTCTGATAATGTAAAAGAGATGGGGTGAAGGCAATTAAGGAAACCAAGTGATATACTGTATAGTGCTACAGGGATGATATTAAAATGTTGAAGGTTTCACTTGGATCAGATTTTCCAATAGAGATTTACTGGTGAAGTTACTGGGTTAGGTGAGTAAAAATGAAGACCTGGCTTTATATATTTAACTGCTTGTTCTGTAAGCAAATTTCCTGCCTGTAATGATGATCACTAAGGATAGAAAAATCTGAACATTAACAACATTTTCTGCAATGCTTGTTTGGATTAAAAGGAAATTAAATGTATCAAATAAATCTTGGAAGTTGACTTGCATTAAAAATTCCAAATATTTATTTATAGGCCAAAAATATAGATTCCATAACTTACAAATTAAATATGTAGACTTGTTAGGGAGTCCATTCTCCTTGGAAAAATTTCTTACATGTTTCCTTCCAGGCTAGTTGTTCATTCTTTCAAGACCCCAGGTTCATAGTCTTCTCATAAAAATCTGTGGAATTTAAGAAACAAAACAGAAGATCAGAGGGAAAGATAGGGAAAAATAAAACAAGATGATATCAGAGAGGGAGAAAAATCATAAGAGACTCTTAAGCAGAGAAAACAAACTGAGGGTTGCTGGAGGGGAGAGGGGTGGCCAGATGGGGTAACTAGATGATGGACTTTAAAGAGAGCATGTGATATAATGAGCACTGGGTATTATGTAAGACTGATGAATCACTGACCTTTACCTCTGAAACCAATAATACATTATATGTTAATTGAATTTAAATAAAAAAAAATTTGAATCTCTTTGGAAGCAAGCAGTTGCGATGTCAGTCAATCAGTCCCTTAAACTGATCTTGGGCAATATAAGATTAATTTGGCCTAGTAATCTACTGAATCATCAGTCTTGCTTCTTATACATATATATATGTATGTGTATATATATATGTATATATATATATACATATATATGTATATATATATACATGTGTATATATATATATACGTGTGTGTGTATATATATATATATATATATATATATATATATATATATATAATCAAGGAGAGAGAGGGTTGTTGTGGGGCCTCTGCATAGCCAATGGAGTATAAAACACAAATTTATTTGGAGACACACTTATTTTTATTTATCCCATCTTACCTCTTAATCCTGCTCTATAAACTCTTCATCATTTAAAAGTGAAATATGAAGTATGAAAAAAAGATAAATAAAAACAAGTGTGTCTGGTTAAGATTTTGAGATATTAATTTGCATGTTTATACCATCTCTCCCCTCTCCCAATTCCAAACAGATAGATAGAGCTTTCATATTTCCTCCCTTTAGGAAATGTTACAGAACACAAAGTAGAAAATGCTGAAAGACAAATCTCCACCTGTCTACAAATTTAAGGTCTTAGAAAAGATGGTGTAAAGTGACAGAGGTAGGAAGAAAACTGAATAACTTCCTTTAAAGCAACACTTGAGAAGGAAAGGATGCATGGGCATTAGGAAGAGAGAAACTTTAGCACATTGGCCAGGACCCATGCTTTGGTCTACCCAAGAGGGAACTGGTAAATTCTTAAAAGGTATAGTTGTATGGGATACCCAGGTAAGCTAGAGCCCCTGCCCAGAGATTCTCAGCTTCAGAAAACATGCTCGTGCTCCAAAGAGACATGAAGATTGCAAGTCAAGGGAAACATGGCTTCAAGGAAATGCAAAACTAGGAGGTCAGCCATGACCACAATGGGCAGGAGAGCAAAAGCCCTTCCTTAGGGTTTCAGGCACTTTGAAAGCTTCTCTGATTTTGTAAAGGGCCTCCAAAATACCCAATACAATAGTTTTCTGCCATCTCATGATAGGAACTCAGCATCTAATTTATTTTATTTTTTATTTCATATTTTATTTATTTATTTTTTTAGTTTCAAGTTTGTATTTAAATACTAGCTAGTTAACATACAGTGTAATATTAGTTTCATGTGTAGAATTTTGGGATTCATCACTTATGTACAACACCCAGTGCTCATCACAATCAGTGTCCTCCTTAATATCTATCATCCATTTAACCAATACCTCCACCCACCTCCCCTCCAGCAACCCTGTTTGTTCTCTATAGTTAAGAATCTGTTTTATGGTTTGCCTCTTTCTCCTTTTTTACTCCCTTATTTTCATCTGTTTCATTTCTTAAATTTCATATATGATATATATATAATATCACATATCTATATAATGGAATATATATAATGGAATATTACTCAGCCATAAAAAATAATGAAATCTTGTCATTTGCAACAATGTGAATTGAGCTAGAGACTATTATGCTAAATGAAATAAGTCGGTCAGAGAAAGACAAATATAACATGATTTCTCTCTTATGTGAAATTCAGCATCTAATTTAATTTAATTTGATTTAAAGATAAATTTTCAAAGAAAATGTTTCTTACACAAATTGAAAACTGAAAAACATATTCCCTTAAAGAAAGCTAAGGATCAAGAATGAAAGAACTCCTGGGCGCCTGGGTGGCTCAGTTGGTTAAGCAACCGCCTTCGGCTCAGGTCATGATCCTGGAGTCCAGGGATCGAGTCCCACATCGGGCTCCCTGCTCGGCAGGGAGTCTGCTTCTCCCTCTGACCCTCCCTCCTCTCATGTGCTCTCTCTCATTCTCTCTCAAATAAATAAATAAAATCTTAAAAAAAAAAAAAAAGAATGAAAGAACTCCAAAAAAATCCAATAAATACAGCTGTCTTGATTTTTAAAATAATTAATTAATTAAATTTTTATACAAGCAAAATCCACACAGAAAGCCCCACCAAACCTTTTCTGTAAATCATAAAAATAAACATCCCCAACACCCATTATGAGAGTGGGTAGGGGACATTGTAAAGGGAGAGTCCAAAAATGTTGAAAACATCATTAATATCACCACATGCATAATGAATATAATAAATAGTACAACCCACCTGTAAAATATATATGTTTATCTATTTGGGGGATTTGGAGTTTGGGGGATTTTCCATATGCAGTTCATGGATGACCTAGGGCCTATAAGCAAGCATCAGACAGGGACTGCATGGTAATTTCATTGAAGAGTCTCCATAGCATCCATGATTGCTCTACAGTGTGACAAAAATTCATTCCATATTATTGTAACTCGAAAACAAGTTTGGCCACTGCTTAATACTACCAAGTAATGATAATTTCTTTTAGAAAAGTATTTTTAACTTTCTCATCTTAGAGGATTTTTTTAAACCATGAATTTCCTTAAAAAGAGACCAAGAATAATTTCTAGGTACTTGACAAGTTGCATGATTGTGCTGTCAATAATGACATAATAATGAATGGTAATACAAATGAAACATCTGTTTGATCACTCACTGACTACATCTGTTCTGTCACACTTGACACATTGAGCAGGAGTACATGAAAAATTCAAGGAAAATTTGTAAATGTGAGTGCTAGATCACTGATTTTGAAGGATGAGATGAGTTAAAATGACTAGACCCTTTTTAGATTGTATTATAGAAGTAGCAGCTCCTCAATTTGGCCTCGTTTCAGTACTCACACCTTTTCAATACTAGGTCCTGTCTTTGTAAATGCATTTACATGCTTTTAAAAAATGCCAGAATATAAATGACTATAATTTATATTTCATCATTTAAAAAAGTTGAATCCCTAATTTGCACCAAACACTTTTTTTAAGTGCTGGGATATAGCTGTAAACAAAACAGCAAAGCCCCAGCCATTGTGGAGTTTACATTCTCAAATATGGGTGTGCAAACACAAAACAAAATATAGAAAATAACAAATACTCCAAGTCGCCACAAGTAATCTGAAGAGGAAAGGCAGATAAGGAGATGAGAATAAATAATAAATATTTATATTTTCTTTGAAGTATGTATTCAAATTTTTTGCTCCCCCTTTTTAAAAAATATTAGGTTGTTTGTTTTTTTCTAATTGAATTTGAGAGTTCTTTATATATTCTGGATACAAGTCTTTTATCAGATATGTGCTTTGTAAATGTTTTCTCAGTCTATTGCTTAAATTTTCATTCCCTCACCAGCATCTTTGATAGTTCGACAATTTATGTAGACTGGTCAGAGAATATGAGCTCTACATTAGCTCCTCCAAAACTTTCAAGGGATTGATAATGCAAAATGAAATCGAGTACATTCATACTTTATTCCACATACAAAAATTTACTCAAGATGTATCATAGACCTATAAATAAAACATAAAACTATAGAACTTTGGAAGAAAAAATAAGAGAAAATGTTTGTGACTTAGGCAAAGAATTCAAAAAAACACCAAAGTCATAATTCAAAAAGAAAAATAAATAAATAAATAAATTGGAATTTTCTCAGTGGTGTCTGGCTGGCTCAACTGGTAGAGCATGTTACTCTTGAACTCAGGGTTGGGTGTAGAGATTACTTAAAAAAAAGAAAGAAAGGAAAAGAAATCAGGTACATTCTCCTATACAGAACAACTAAATTGAGTCAGAGCCAAAAATCTGATTTGCATGAAGGAGAATTTTGTATAGACTCTCTGGATCATTAGATTGAACTTAAATTTTATATTCTGAACTGATCTTAATATCTGAGACAGACCCAGTTGATATTTTCCACAAACTATCAAAACTAGAGTTTATAATACATTCATTACTCTTGCATTAGTTTAGAAATTTAGATTTCTTACTGCTTCTGAAAATAAATAGCATGCCATTTGCCTGTCCAGAACCCTCCTTCTTTAGGATCAATCTCATCCTGCACATTATCTATATGGTTCCAGCATGAACATTCATTTTATATTTTGTCCCCACTTCTAGCCACAGTTGATTGATCCAGGAAAGGACACCTTACCTAGCTAGCCAATGAGACTCATTCATGGAATTTTTAGAGTTGGGGATGGAAGATATTTGATCAGTAACTCAGGAATAAGGAATTTAACCTCAGGGACTACCAGAGCCACATTCCTGCCTTTTAGGTATTTTTGGGAAGCAGATAAAGGCAGCCTTTTTGAGTGAGAGAGAGAAAAAGTGATGAAAGGAAGAGAGTCTAAAAAGTATAAAGTATGCTCCAATGGCATTCGAATCCCTGTCTCCAGTTGTTACTGAGACTACTGTATTTCTTATCTTTAGATAAGATGAGATGAGAAACACTAGTAAACATAACTTTTTTTTTCTTTGCTTAAACTAGCTTGATTAGGTTCGGTATTTGCAAACAATGCCGTAATTAAGATAAAGACATCATATATCACTGTGCTAGCCAGTGTTCTCCAGAGAAACAGAACCAATAAGAATAGATAGAGATGATGGTAGGTAGACAGATAGATGATAGATAGATATAGATTTATTAGATTTATTTTAAGAAATTGGCTCACATGACTAAGGGGGTTGGCAATTTTAGTATCTGCAAGGTAGGCTAGCAAGCTGCAGACACAGGAAAGAGTTGATGTTGCAGACCTGAATCTGAAGGTAGTCAGGAGGCAGAATTTCCTCTTCCTCTCAGGACCTTGGTCTGTTTTTTCTTAATGTTTTTGACTGACTGGATAAAGTCCACTCATATTATTATCAGATATAGTCTATCCACTGATTTATATACTAATCTCATATGAAAAAATACCCTTACATCACCCAAATAATGCATTTGACCAATTATCTAGGCACCGTATCTTAACCAAGTTGACACAAAATTAACAATTATAATCACCAACTCCAGTAATAATGAGACTTTGCTGTTATTGGACTAAATAAGAAAATTATGAACAACACAGAAATGGGAAACTGACTTTTTACAAAGGTGCAAAGGCAATTCAGTAAAGAAAGTTTGCTCTTTTCAACAATTTGTGCTGAAACAAGTGAATATCCATATGCAAAAATATAAACTTGATTCATACTTTATTCCACATACAAAAATTTACTCAAGATGTATCATAGACCTATAAATAAAACATAAAACTATAGAACTTTGGAAGAAAAAATAAGAGAAAATGTTTGTGACTTAGGCAAAGAATTCAAAAAAACACCAAAGTCATAATTCAAAAAGAAAAATAAATAAATAAAATAAATTGGAATTTTCACAATTCAAGTCTCCTATCAAAGATGCTGGTGAGGGAATGAAAATTTAAGCAATAGACTGAGAAAACATTTACAAAGCACATATCTGATAAAAGACTTGTATCCAGAATATATAAAGAACTCTCAAATTCAATTAGAAAAAAACAAACAACCTAATATTTTTTAAAAAGGGGGAGCAAAAAATTTGAATACATACTTCAAAGAAAATATAAAGATGACAAATACACACATAAAAAGATGCTTAACATCATTTGTCATTAGGGAAATGCAAAATTAATACCACAAAAATCCCACTACAAACTTATTAGAATGATTAAAATTTAAAAGACTGACCATATCAAATGTCAGTAAAGAACTTTAATTGTCATACTCTGCTGGTAGGGAAGGAAGTAAAATAGTACAAGCACTTTGGAAGAGAGTTTGACAGTTTTTAAAATGTTACACATTCACCTACCACAAAATCCAGTGGTTCTATTCCTAATATTTACCCAAGAGAAAAGAAAACATATGTATATGTAAAGACTTGTGCATAAACTTTTGTAGCAGCTTTATTTGTAATACTTCCAACCTGGAAAATACTCAAATGTACATTGTCAGGAGAATGGATAAACAAATTGTGGTATCTTTATAAAATGGAATACTTAGCTGCAATGAAAAGAGATGAATTATTGATACACATAAAAACACTGAGGAATCTCAAAATCATCATACTAAGCGAAAGAACCCAACTAAAAGAGTATCTATTTACGTAAACTTAGGAAAGTACAATCATCACAGGAAGCAGAACATTGATTGTGTGGAGATGCTGAGAGGTGAGACAACAGAGGATTACAAGTGGGATGAGGAACCTTTTGGAGATAAGGAATATGTTCACTCTCTTCATTGTGGTGACAGTCTCATAGGTGTATACATATATCAAAATTTATCAAATTATACATATTCAATAGGTGCAGATTTATTGTATGTCCATTACACCTCAATAAATTTGTTACAAAAGAGTGGAAAGTTATTGTTATAGTCTAAATGATAGATGACTACCTGAATTAGGGTGGTAACATAGATCATGGAAAGAAATTAATAGATTAAGGATATATTTTTATGGTAGAGCTAGCTTGACTTGTTGGAAGTGAAGGAAATATTGGGATAAAGGATTAGCAGGCTTAATGCTTGAGAAGCTAGGTAAATAGTTTCACATTCAAAATATATTTTGATTTCTTTGGAAACCCAAATTCTATAGACATGCCTCAGTAGTTGTTATAATGGAAATACAAGTTTAGAATAGAACCTCACCCAGTATTTGCTCTCTTCCTCTCCACCCTTCAATGATTATATCTCATTTTTTGGTCATGTTTTCTGTATTAGTAGGCCATGTAAGGTTTTATTTGGAAAATTAATTACCCTACTAAACAGGAGACCTGAAAGTCACTTCACTAGCATATGAGAAAATATATCTATAACCTTTCTGGTCTTCCTTGGAAAATGAGAATATGAAAATATTGGTATAATATTTGAGGTAGAACAGATTGATGTCCAATTATGTTAGTTGGAGCCCCATGTAGGGCTCGCCATTCAGCAGGGGGTCTGCTTCTCTTCCTCTTCCTCTGCCCCTCCCTCTAATTGAACATGTATGTTCTCTCTAAATAAATAAATCTTAAAAAAATAGTTATTATATATGTATATTATATGTATGCATTTGTTTGAGATGAGACATGTAGATTTCAAATAAATCTAGAAAATTCTTCAGAAAATTAATATGTACTCCAGGATCCAAGACCTTAAACTTGGAAGACTCACTATGAGAACATGTCTACTTTTAACTCATGAAGAAGCAAAATTAAAGTTCAGTAATAAAATAAAGGTAAAGACAAACTGTCGTGAGAACAATGGGCAAACTATTTGTTCACATATTGTTGGGTCTTTTTTTCCCTATTTTCATAACACTTAATACTTTCAAGTTTATAGGCATAATCTAAATACTTCAAATTTTAATGGAGGGAATTGGATTTATATAAATCAATACTATACTTTAATTTTCTATTAATTGGTTTGCTCTTCTGAACCATATACTTATAAGCACTAATATATTTGCTTCGTTAAACATTGAAAATATTTCAAAGAAATTGCAGACAAAATTGCTCATTGTTAGTGGAAATTATCTAAGAATATTTAGTATATCCATCTGCTACAGTAAACAACAATGGGGAAATGTTTACAACATAAGAATATAAAAGAAAACTGTTGCAAAACAGTATTTATAATGCTATCAAACTTCTATTAAAACAAGCCAAATACAAATAGTATTAGGCACAAATAAATAAAAATGCGATGATGGCTATTATTTGGTGGAGTCACATCATGCTCATTTTCTCATTTATGTTTTCCCTTATTTATCTGCATTGTTATAGTAAATATGCATTTACATTCAGAAAATATTTTTAAAGAAATAAGTTGAATATTTGAAGCTAACATAGTAATAATAATAGTAATAAATTATTAGCTTATAAGCTCAAATACTTCAGTGTATGTTTTTAGCACCATTATTTTCTAATTTGGGGAACTCAAGTACAATGGAACACCTCTGTCATCTAGAAATTTGTAGCTCTAAGTCTCCAGACCAACAGCACCATCACCCAGGCACTTGTTAGAAATGAAAAATTTCAGGTTCCCTCCAGAGCTACTGGATCAGAATCTGCATGTTAAAAAGCTACTCAGGGATATACATATTACAGTTTGGGAAGCACTACTCTAGAAGGCAAAATGTATGTTATCTAGAAATATTGTTTCCTAATTTTGACTAAATGAGTACCAATGATACAATGTAGCCTTTAACAAAATATTATATAAAACAAAACACTAACTAGAAAATATTAGATAAGAAATTTTTTGGTTGGGGCGCCTGGGTGGCTCAGTTGTTAAGCGTCTGCCTTCAGCTCAGGTCATGATCCCAGGGTCCTGGGATCGAGCCCTGCATCGGGCTCCCTGCTCAGCAGGAAGCCTGCTTCTCCCTGTCCCACTCCCCCTGCTTGTGTTCCCTCTCTTGCTGTGTCTCTCTCTGTCAAATAAATAAATAAAATCTTAAAAAAAAAGAATTTTTTTGGTTCACATGTTATTTACATATGGGGACTTGCATTTTAGTAATGTGAAGTATATATTCATATTGTTATCCAATAGAAAGCCACAATGTGAACTATATAGGCAATTTTAAATTTTCTAGGAGTTATATTTTAAAAAAATAAAAAGATACAGGTGAAATTAATTTAATAATATATGTAATGTATTCCAATACACTCAAAATATTAAGATTTTAAGATGTATTCAATACAAAATTATTAATGGAATGTGTTACATTATTTTTTATATTTTTAAAAAGATCTTATTAATTTATTTATTTGAGAGAGAGAGAGCACAAGTGGGGAGGAGCAGAGGAAGATGGACAAGCAGACTCCACACTGAGCACAGAGACCTATGTAGGGCTCCATACCAACTCAGATCTTGACCTGAGCTGAAATCAAGAGTCAGTCGCTTAACCGACTGAGGCACCCAGGCCCCTCATATTATTTATTTTTACTTATATTCAAAATGTGGTGTGTACACTAAGTTCAGACTAGCAACATTTCAAATGCTCAATACTTATATATGGCTAGTGGCTACTATATTGGACAACATAAGAAAGACCATTAGCTTAATTTATAAGCAATGCAAGTCTAGTAAGACAGTCTTAGGTCTTTCAGTTTGGAATCTATCATTGGATTAGTCATATTTTTTGGATGTGAGAAACATTCTTTGTATAAATGTCTCAAGTAGTTTTCATATTTTTAAGGATATGAAGACATTTTGACTACACTTAACAACTATAATATTGTTTACATGTTTTGTGTTTCCCAAGTTCCCACTCGATGATCCAATAACACCACCACCACCAAAACTCCATTTCTATTACCCTAGGTGTCCAGATTGAACTTATACATGTTTTAGGTTGTGATGATTTTTTATTTCTCCACTAGTAGAATATAGATATCTCTGGAATCCCAAGAGAACTATGCTTCAGGGACATAGGTGTGGCAAGAGGTTGGGACAGCATTCTCAGAAAAAAATGTCAATAATTCTTTTACTAGGAATCTCTATATCATTGAAATTTTTACTCTATCGATTGTTTTAGAACATTTTGTTACATAGGATTTAAATTTTCCCTCATATTGAGGAACCAATATGGACTTTTAAGAAACAAACATTATGTTGGACTACTGTAACTATTATCCTGATTTTAAGTTGAGAAACTTAAAATCAAATTTATTATAACTTAAAAAAATCACTCCAAGAAGCCACTTTATTTATTTATTTATTTAATTTATTAATTAATTTATTATTTTTATTTTTACTTTATTTATTTATTTGAGAGAGAGAGCAGTAATGCGGGGGGAAGAGGGAGAGAATCCTCAGGCAGACTCCTCACTGAGCACAGAGCTGGACACAGGGTTCAATTCCAGGACCCTGAGATCATGACCTGAGCCAAAATCAAGAGTCTGCCACTTAACCCACTGAGCCACCCAAGTGCCCCATGATGTGCATTTTAAATTTTGACCATACGACATAATGTGAAATGTCAAATGCTAGATCTCCCACAAGATATCCTTCCTAGTAGTATCACCGGTGTCACTTTCAGGGGAGGTTCATACTATGCTCTTAATTTCAAAATGCAAGATAATTTAATGACAACTTTTTAGAAAAAAAATATGTAAAGACATACATCATTAAATATATAGTTTGGTTATAAGAAGGATTCTGATTCAAAAGTGTAAAAATGTGAGTAAGAGGAGGGAAAACTTTTAATTTCAAGTAAAAAAAAAAGGGAGGTACTACTGGGAAGTTAACACAATAGTAGATGCTAATTTGCACAATTCGCCTCACTATATTCCAACAAAACAAGTTTATAAAATTCAAGACTGAAAGATTTTGATGTGATCTAGAGGTAAGAGAGAAAGAGTGGGTGTGCATACTCAAGGAAAAGAGGCTGAACATATTTGAAGAGTCGTAAGCATGGTGGGGAGAGGATATGGGTAACAAGAGAGCAAGAGAGGACATTTGGGGTAAAAAGTACATGAATAAAAGTATAGGGATAAATTAGATCCTCAGAGAAAATTCTGATTTGATTACCTGAGCATTGAGAGTACAAAGTACCCGGAGACAATGCCCAGACCCAGAGTAGCAGAGTGGCCCTTGAGGAAGAAGGAAACCCTAGGATGCATTCTAGTTT
The DNA here is from genome assembly GCF_029215605.1 of Mirounga angustirostris. Taxonomy (NCBI): domain Eukaryota; kingdom Metazoa; phylum Chordata; class Mammalia; order Carnivora; family Phocidae; genus Mirounga; species Mirounga angustirostris. The sequence continues at coordinate 77,653,888 of NW_026991721.1, forward strand.
ACCATGCCTCACTTGATCAGAGATCTAAGTTGGACACTTATTTTTGGAAGTGTAGTCTGAAATCTGGAGCCACAGGAATTAGTAGGGAGCGACTCGGTGGATAGAAGTCTAGAGGTAGAGTGCCTGTGTCCTTTATATCTACCAGAAGAAAAGAGGTGCTGGCCAGCATCCATGGGGAAGAGTAACTCTCGTGGACAGTTGTGGCCGGGTCAGATCCTAAGCCACTTAAAGGTGTTGCCAAAACCAGAAGATTGTGGAAGAAGCTGGTTTCTTGTCATGCTGCAGATGGGGTTTGAATCAGAAAAATACTATACTATATTAGTTAACATTTATTATACTCTCAGATTGTTAGTATATAACTATTTACTATCTTACAGGGTGGCATTATTAAGGATAAAAATAAAATCAAAGTAAATTCTCTCACCTCATTTCATGCTGCATGACTCATCAATTTTGATGTTCCAACTGGAAGAAAAAAGCTAATTTTCTTTTGCCATACAGATTACAATTTTAGAACACACACTGCCTATTTCTTTTGGAATTTGATGTGTATATTAATATTTAGGTTTTCCTTTTAAAATTATTTGTAGTCTATTTTCTCTAGTTTTGCAGAGTATCTTCAATCCTGCCAACTTCTACATTCATAATTTTCTTACTTTCATGACATGGTTTGAAAATGCTTTTTTTAGTCAGTGAAAAGAGACATATGAGAACCTTTAGTTATGCTTTAATCAAGGAAATGAGACTAACATGAAGTATAAGTGGAAGTATAAGAGATTGGATCCTGAAATGGATATCAATAAATTAATCCTTGTCTTATCACTGCTACTTAAATTATCACAGTTGACTTAACTTTTCACATAACTGCTATTTCTTATTTCCCACTAAATAGAGGTTGGCCTAGGTCAGCAGTTCCTGACATTTTTCTCTTGGCTATAACACATATGTGCCATGACACCCCTAACTGTAACAGACTCCCATGCGGCAAGGATAACTCCATTTGATTTCTATTTTCAAAGTGCAAATAATTGGGGCATCTGGGTGGCTCAGTCGTTACGTGTCTGCCTTCGGCTCAGGTCATGATCCTGGGGTCCTGGGATCGAGCCCCACATCGGGCTCCCTGCTCAGCGGGGAGCCTGCTTCTCCTCTCCAGCTCCCCCTGCTTGTGTTCCCTCTCTCACTGTGTCTCTCTCTGTCAAATAAATAAAATCTTAAAAAAAAAAAAAAAAACAAAGCACAAATAATTGACAAAGTTAATGATAACTTATTATTAATAAAGACCTACAACTAGCCTTACCACACTTTTATGATTTAGCTCCACTGGAATATCTGATCCCTATATCTCATACAGTTCCAGAATTATGTGATTTTAATTAACCTCCTTAGCAGAAGGTTTGAGCCTAATCCACTTCTTTAAAGCTGTCTAAGAATTAGTGGCATAGGAATTGCCATACTTTTCTACAGCACCCTGTTCATGTATTTGATGTGTCTGTTATAAATGATAATGAAATATTTAGTTGCTTAGTTCCATTGAGAGTTTTGAGAATTCCACAATAAAAGTATATATTCTGCTTTGAAAATTTAAGATGTTTTTAAACTTCATTGTTTTAAATTCATCCATGTATAGATAAATATATCATTTTATGTGCAATGTTTGTGAAACATAAACTTTTTAAATACTGTTTTATAAATGTTTCTAGTCCTTATTCTGGTGTTCTAGAATTCTATGTCATGTAACGGACATTCTATGTAACTGACATAATTCTGTGTCAGTTGAAAACAATCTTCTATGGGAGGTGTTGCTAAATATTTTTTTTTTCCATCCCACCACCTCCTATTTATGTATTAAGTTAATAGGAATTATTCTAAGGTTATGGAGTCTCCCCATTGTATATTCAAAGGTAATCCAGAGTAAGGTTGGTAACATAACTGAGGCTACTACAATAGGGTTATGAGTGGATGCAAGTTTTTATTTATTTTTATTTTTTTAAAGATTTTATTTACTTATTTGACAGAGAGATACACAGCAAGAGAGGGAACACAAGCAGGGGGAGTGGGACAGGGAGAAGCAGGCTTCCCGCTGAGCAGGGAGCCCGATGCGGGGCTCGATCCTAGGACCCTGGGATCATGACCTGAGCTGAAGGCAGACGCTTAATGACTGAGCCACCCAGGCACCCCTGGATGCAAGTTTTTAATTTCTATTATGTTCCCTAAAGAAATCTCTATAGAAAAATTATGACCCTTTGGTGTCCCTGAAACACCAGGAAGCACCCATTTACCTCCATTTCTAGATCAGGCATCAACATTTCTTACGTTGAGTATTGCAAAGACCTCTTAACTGATGTCTCAACACCAGCCTGATCACTCACTTAATCTGACATCTTCACGGCAGCCAGGGGATTAGATTGAAGACTCATGAGTACACCCTGCATCAAAGACTTGAGTATCTTTAGGATAAAGAGCAGCTCACTAGTATCTAACAGGCTTTGCCTATCCCTGCACTCCAGTGTCTCCCAGCGCCTTTCCCTCTACCACAGCCAGACTGAATCAGAGAAATCCCACAAACATACACTCAGGTTTCTGAAGGCTTGGGGGTAGGGGTGGGGGCAAGTTGGGAGTGCAAAGTGGCAAAAAGCACAGTCCCTGGATCCCAACAGTAGTTTGAATCCTGGTTCTGTGACATTCTAACTCTGACACTTTGGGCAAGTTTTGATCTGTGTGTCTGTTTTCTTCTCTCTAAAGTGGTAAATAAATAGTCACTATTTGATAGACCATGCAAGTATGGTGCTTAGAATCTTGCCTGGCATATAGTTATGCCACTGTGTAATTGCTGAAGCACTCGCCCTTATTCTGAAACACTCTTCACTCTCCACTGGCTAGTTTTAACTCTATGATGCATCCTTTAGCTTTCATCTTAAATGGCATATCTCACTAGATTAAGAGTAATTGTTTTACTCTGTATTTACCTCTGCTTATCATAATGCATGGCAGGACATATTTTTACTTATCTCCTTTACCAACAAATTATAAGTTTGTGAACATAGAGACTGTGCTTATCTTGCCCGTCGTGGTAATTCTAATGCCCAGCACAGTACTTGACATGCATGATAGATAATAAATATTTGTGGCTAAATAAATAATTAGTGTGATTTTATTAATAGCAGTTATGAACATTTAAAAACAAAGTGAGCATCCATAAAGACCCTCATGTATACAACTACACCTTTAGTGAAATACTGGTGAATGTTTGTGTGTGTGTGTGTGCATGCATGCATATCTGTTAGTGGAATGCGTATGTATTGTGCATTATTAAAAAAAAAATCTAAGTCACCTGATATTAAAAACAGGAATTAGCAAAGATTTTTTAAGTAATGTACAAACAAACAAAAATGAGGAAACTTACTGTGTGAAAGATTTATACAAACTTCTGTTATCATTTATAGAAAATATAAAATATGTTGTCAGGAAAGTACCTTGCTGAAAATATGATTTATGAATTAGCTTCTATCCCATCTCTGAGGTAGTCCACAGAACTCTTCAGAATTAATCTATTTTATTTTGGGACTAAATAAAAATTACTTCTGAGAATTTCAGTTGCTTACTGGTAATAGTAATATATTAACCCAGAAAGGAAATTTTAATTTAGAAACATAATATCGCCTCTCCAAGTTAAAGAAATATGTGCGCGTAAAAAAAAAAAAAGAAATATGTGCGTTTGCAATAATTTATACACTCACATAGACACATACCAGGTTTACTAAGAATTCTCAATCTTTGAAGGTGTACACATGAAAATGCTAACTTCCTTGTCACCATTATCCAAATATACATACTGTCACAATTCCCTTTCTTGTCTATCAGCAATTCTCTGAATGGCTATGTAATCAGATTCCACAACTTTTTGTCACTTGTTCTTATTTGAATAGTCATTTTCTGATTCTAATGATTCAATTTTTCTTAAATTTTAAAACATTAATCTCATATTTGTTTCAAAACTCTAATCTGTCCCCTCTCAAGCACCTGTTCCATCTATCTGTGGTCTGTACTTTACTCAAACCTCTTTCTCCCTCCCCTTTTATGTATGCTACCTTTTCTGGTATTAGGGCTGGGAAGAGGGAGAAGGAAAAGATAAGTGTCTCCATCCTTAACTGTCATTCTTTCCTTGTTAGGTTTAACTTGCTGATCTAGTACATTGTGGGCTCATCATACATCAGTGCTGGCTGAATTTGATGGTGGGGTCCTCCCAGACTTCTCATATAGGCGTTAGCAATCTCCTGAGAAGTTTGTCACCCAGAGTGGGGCTACAAGCTTCATTCCTCTGTTATGCATGCCAGGAATGAGCAGTCCAAGCAAAGCCTCACTCACAATCTCACATAATCTGCACAAGCAATAGAGCATACCCAAGATACATCTTAACAATAGAAACTGAGAATTCCAGCTGAATATTTCAGGACCCTTGAAACCTGATTTACCCCTCCATGTCAGTTCTTTCTTCCTTTTCTAGTTGTATTATAAAGAAGAGCATCCAAGTCCTTTGACTTAGCAATCTTTATTAGAAAAATAAATTTCTTGGGCGCCTGGGTGGCTCAGTTGGTTAAGCAACTGCCTTTGGCTCAGGTCATGATCCTGGAGTCAGCAGAGTCACGCAGCGGAAGCGTGCTGGGCCCATGATCCTGGAGTCCCGGGATCGAGTCCCACATGGGGCTCTCTGCTCGGCAGGGAGTCTGCTTATCCCTCTGACCCTCCTCCCTCTCATTCTCTCTGTCTCAAATAAATAAATAAAATCTTTAAAAAGAAAAAGAAAAATAAATTTCTTGCTTCTTGTTTTAGGCATGTGCAGTATTTACTATTCTCTTTTGGCCCGTCTTGTTGCCATGAGGAAAAAAAGCAAATCCAAAAACCAAAAGGAAGGAATAATTTCTTTTCACAAGTGCTGCACTCCATAAAATCTGAGTTTCCCCCTTCTAGTTCTTTTATATTGACCTACTAGATGGTAGGAACAGACTCAGGGAATAAGCCACTAGTGGTTCATGATGGGTCCCATTCCCTGAGGTTAGGTTGTTTAGGAAGCCCTCCAGAGTGGTGTTTGATCCCAGCTGGGAATGGGTCTCCGAACATAAAATATGAGACCCTTAAAGTCCTTTCTTCTCACCTTTTAGTGTCAGCTACTGTTCTATAATAACAGGAAATATCCCACTGAACAGCTTCCTATGTTTCTAGCTATACCTATAGGTATATAGCTGTATATCTCAGGGATGATAAACACTCGACAAGCTTTCCAGTAATAGCCCCCTCAAAATGGAAAAATGTTAAAGTCTGATTTCATGGGCAGGATAACAGTGATTGGAAGCCCAGACTCTAGAGTCTGATGGCCCCAGGATGTACCATCAATTCTGCATTCCTTTTTAAAAGAAACCTGGTAAAAATAATGACACATAGGATTATGGTTAACAATTTGTATAAATCTCTAAGAAATGTGTCTGATATTATATGAGTGTTTCTTCTGCTTGCTATTATTATTTTACTGGCTACTTCTCACTTCCCATGTCTTGCCCAGCTCCCAGGATATCCAGCTGCTTCAAACTGACCTCAGGTTGCTGTGGATGCCTCTGTAGCCTCCTTTGTACTGGGTGGTTAGCTCCGTTGTCATTCTACTAATTAATTGTTAGAGTCAAAATTGCTTCATACCCTAAAATACTCTGAGAGGTTACTAACAATTGCTTAATAGGTATGATCTTTTAGGAGACTCATTTTAATAGTGAGCAAACCCTTAAACCCAAGTTAGAATCTTCACCCACCCATACTGGGAAAGGTTGGCTTTTGTAGATTTCTGAGGACTTTTAAATCCTAACACTAGAGAAGTCATCTGTAAGAGAGGAGCAAAACCGGGGCGCCTGGGTGGCTCAGTGGTTGGGCGTCTGCCTTCGGCTCAGGTCATGATCCCGGGGTCCTGGGATCAAGCCCCACATCGGATTCCCTGCTCAGTGGGAGCCTGCTTCTCCCTCTCCCACTCCCCCTGCTTGGGTTCCCTCTCTCTCTCTGTCAGAAAATAAATTAAAAAATCTTAAAAAAAAAAAAAAGAGAGGAGCAAAACTAACTACATGTCATCCTAAGATAATGAATGGATTTTAGTAGAAGATTAAAAAACAAACAACTGCCAATAAAAATAGAAACAGATTATCCCAAATGGAACTTCTTTAAAATTAAAGTTGTGTGAAACAATGGAAGGAAAACTGAAGAAGTTGCATAGTCCCTGGGTACTAAGTTGAAAATCTCCCAATACTAGTGGAAACTTTCTCAGCTCCTTGCAAAATGGAAATAATTATATCTGATTTATTACCACACAAGGTCATATAAGATTAAATGACATATGAGAAAACCATCTGAAAAGTGTAAAGCTCTCTATAGATATAATTATTAATAATTTTCAGCACTTCCTCTCAGAGCTCTGACAGTGTTTGGAGATGTTTCTCTTGTCTCATTTCTGCCTTGCAGGGATGTTGTGATCCTTGAATGGAATAATAAATATGTAAAACTCTTAACAAAGCATCCCGCATATAATAAACACTAAATGATTTCTTACTATTAGCATAACTGTGATTTATAATTACTGTTTAATTACCTAATTCCCATGCTAGACCATGAGTTCTTACAGGGCACCTGCCATTTTAGTCAGCTTTGTACCACTAGTGCCCGAAATATGGTAAAGATTTAATAGATGGTCATTTAGTTAACATTAATAATTAGATTAATAAAAAAAACATAAAAACAAAAACAAGTAACAAAATGGAACAGTATAGAAGGTAAAAATTCAGAAGTGTCCTGGTGATGGAAAGCTAAAACTAATGCAGAAATAGATATAGTACACACTTTTTGTCGAGTTACAGGATTTTTCAAGAAATATATTTCTGTCTCATGCCAGACCGCTGCATTCGGCGTATGCTATGCTGGCATGTGTGAATAGCCTGCTGCAATAAAATTACAAGGGTTTCTGCCTATAAAATTTTATATACTGCAGACTTTGAATCTGCATTACTTTGCAGAAGCAATAGATTTTTTTCATAACTTGGTGGTTGTTAAGAAAAAAGAACTCAAGAAAAAAATTAGTAAGTTCTTGAACTTGCCATTGTGAAAAATGAGTCTATAGACTAAAGTCTTAAACACAAATCATTACAAAGGAAAAATTTATTACTTAAATAAAAGAATGATAAAGAATCCTGCAGTATGTAAAATCTTATGGCTGAGGGATCTATATGCTAATCACATTGTGCTTAGAGCTCTTCACTAACATTAAGAGTGATGCTAGGTCTTTAAAACATGTGTATGACATGTTTGATTACACTTTTAGAAACTCAAACTCATTATCAAGCTGAAAATGTGTTTAAATTTCTATCTCCTGGCCCATGTTTTTCATTTTTCAATAAATTAAAATATTAAAAAACTACCAGCAAAACAAGTTTTTGTAAGATAAAAGTATGTCTTATAATGTTGCACAACAATGAACTGGTACTAAGCCACCTGGAGTATTAGACAAAGATGTGCTTATTGATTTACAAGGATCATTTATATATATTTTAACTTATTTTATTTAAATTCAATTAGTTAACATAGTGTATCATTAGTTTTAGATGTGCAGTTAAGTAATTCATCAGTAGCATATAACACCCAGTACTCATTATATCACGTGCCCTCCTTCATGCCCATCACCCAGTTACCACATCCTCCCATCTACCTCCATTCTAGCAACCCTCAGTTTGTTTCCTATGATTAAGAGTCTCTTGTGGTTTGTCTCCTCTGATTTCATCTTCCCCTATGATCCTGTTTTGTTTCTTAAATTCCACGTTTGAAATCATATGATAATTGTGTTTCTCTGATTGACTTATTTCACTTAGCATAATACCCTCCAGTTCCATCCAAGTTGTTGCAAATGGTAAGATTTCATCCTTTTTGATGGCTGAGTAATATTCACATATATATATATATATATATATATATATATATATATATATATCTCACATCGTCTTTATCCATTCATCTGTCGATGGACATCTGAGCTCTTTCCATAGGTTGGCTATTATGGACATTGCTGATACAAACATTGGGGTGCAGGTGCCCCTTCAGATCACAATGTTTGTATGCTTTGGGTAAATATGCAATTGCTGAGTTGTAGAGTAGCTCTATTTTCAACCATTTGAGGAACCTCCATACTTTTTCCAGAGTGGCTGTGCAACCTTGCAATCTGCAAACAGTGTAAGAGGGTGCCCCTCTTTTGTACATCTTCTTTAGAGAAATGTCTTTGTATGTTCTGCCCATTTCTTGACTGGATTATTTGTTTTTTGGGTGTTGAATTTGAAAAATTCTTTATAGGTCTTGGATACTAACCCTATATCTGATAAGACATTTGCAAATATCTTTTCCCATTCAAAAATCATTTATATTTTATTGACCATTGCTCAGAGAGATAGAGAGGAAAAAAAAAAGTCTTCATTTCTTAATCTTCCATGTTCAAGCTTAGCTCAGAGACCTAAAGCCACAGTAGCCATTGTAGTGAAATGAGTTTCTTTCCATGTTTATGAAAACAGTTTTTACAATGGACATCTATGATCAAATTTGCTGCTGTAAGCATCAGTGTGATGAGAGCAAGTATGTGACTAGCAGTGGAACACCTTTTCCCCTATAAGGAGTTTAAAGACATTGACTTCTGAAACTACTAGTCAAGTTTACAGCATTTATTTTTAATATACAACTGTGATATTTTGCAGGGCCTTGTCAACATGCAATGTCATACTGCTCTAGTTACTGTTGCAATAAAAAATATCTCAATTCAGGCCCTTTTTGTGTGGTTCAGTCGGCTAAGCATCTGCCTTTGGCTCAGGTCATGATCTTGGAGTCCAGGAATCGAGCCCTGCGTCCAGCTCCCTGCTAAGCAGGGAGTCTGCTTCCCCCTCTGCCTCTCACCCTGCTCATGCTTGCTCGCTCTATGTCTCTCTCTCTCTCTCAAATAAATGAGTAAAATCTTAAAAAAAGAATATCTTACTTCTAGTTGTTTCTTTTATAGGCATACTTTGGAGATACTGCTGATTCAGTTCTAGACCACTCCAGTAAAGCAAATACCACACTAAAACAAGTCAAATGTATTTATTTTTTTCCCAATGCATATAAGTATGCTTACACTATAGTATAATCTATGAAGTGTTCAATAGCATTATGTCTAAAAAATGTATACACCTTAATTAAAAAATACTTTATTGCTAAAAAATGCTAACCATCATCTGAACTTTTGGCAAGTCATAATCACTGATCATAGGTTACCATAACAAATATAATAATAATGAAAAGGTTTGGAATATTGTGACAACTACCAAAATGTGACACAGAGACAGGAAGTGAACAAATGATGTTGCAAAAATGGCACCAAGAGATATTCTTGATTCAGTGTTGCCACAAACCTTCAGTTTAAACAAAGTGTAGTATCTGCAAAGCACAATAAAGCAAAGCACAATAAAAAAGGGTATGCCTGTATTAATAAATTCACCGAAACAAAAAGAGACCTCAAAGACTACATTGATATCTAGATTACATTTCTTAAAAGTAGGTTTCCTTTCTTGTTAAAAACTGTGTTAATTTGTTTTACACTATTATTTCTCAGAAATACGTTGGGTTTGGTGATTTAGGTATAAATGCTTGTGGTGTGTGTGTGTGTGTGTGTGTAAATATATTTATAGTGATTTTTATTTGTTGACTTTTTTTGGAAAAGGCATTTATTATCAACTACATGATGAGCTTGCAATTACCAAAAATATGCATATGGGCAATATTGTTTCCCAAACATGTCAGACACTTTCCCATTTTGTTTTTGCCCTTCTTATTACTAAAACATGGATTTTCCTTATCACTCTCCCATAATTAGATTCCAACTACCATCGCATGCTGAAGTACTTTCTTTCTTCTTTATTCTTTCATAGCCTCCTGTCTGTATATGTTTTTTGGTTCTTATGCTTTCTTATTTCTATTATTGTTATTTGGATACATGTGCTTCCTCCCACAGAATGTATAAATAATTGTTGGGTAAATTATATTACTGGACATATGTTATAAAAATTAAAGTCTGGTTGATTTCCTTATTATTCAACTAATTTTTGAATATATCTTTCCTAAAAGGAACCATGGTTATCCAGCTAGTGAGCTTTTTTTTTTCTTTTTTAAGATTGTATTTATTTATTTGAGAGAGAGAGAAATTGAGAGAATGAGTGGGAGGAGGTGGAGAGGGAGAAGCAGACTCACTGTAGAACAGGGACCCCCAGGTGGGACTCAATCCCTGTAACCCAGGATCATGACCTGAGCTGAAAGCAGACGCTTAACTGACTGAGCCACCCAGGTGCCCACAAGTGAGCTTTTCATTAATGGAGAATTTAAAACATAGGCCAAAAAATATTAGGAAAAATTGTGGCAAAGAAGGATTGTGGAATCTAGAGGCAGATGATTCTTATAACTAGCTGCTCAAAATAATCATTCTTAAATCATTTTAATCAGTATTTTAAAAATATGAATTATTTAATGGTAGCCACATGAATCCAATCTTTCCACACATTCTTCCCCCAAAACCATAAATTATACAAAGGATGTGAAAAAAAATGTATGATCAACCATGTCAGTATTTCTATCTAAGAAATAGAAAATATTTCACTTTAAACTTTAAATTATCTGTAAACAGAGAAATAAACATGAAATCCCATCAGAGCTTTGACCAGCGCTCCAAAGGCCACTTCAAGCCTATGGGTATGGAGGGTAGGGAGGAGAGTTTAAGAAAACTCCAGAAGAGAGGGGAGTGAGGGATTTTGAGTACAGAGAAAATTACCCTAGAAAAGATAAAGTCCACCAGTAAGAGCTAAATTGCTGAACGAAGTTCTGGGGCATGGTAGTTCACAGCCCCTACTACAGTAAAGAAATAAAATATAAATTACCAGATGCTCAAAGGAGAAGAAGTACAAATGGAAATATAATAAGGGCATAATAAATGAAAAAGGCATATAAACAACCAAGATAATGAAATTGAGATTACATAATCTTTTTTGGTTTCTATGTCATTTCAACCACTATTTCTATGACCACTTTAATTTTTTATCTTATTTTCACTATTTTGATCATTGCATATTATATATTCCCTAAAAAGGATGTAACAAAACAGAACTAATTATATTTACATTATAATTTAATAAGACTTCCCAGAAATAAGAAAAAAAAAATCTTCAATCTATATATTGAAAAGTTATACTGTGTACCCAAGCAGAAACAATTAACTCCAAGACATATCTAATAAAACATTAATCTTTAAAGATAAAGAAAAGTATCCTTAGGGTCTCCAGCAAAAACAGATCAAGTGATTTATAATTACTTATAATAGTAAGAAATTTCACTGGCTGTAGACTTCTGAAGTACAATATACAAAGCAAGGAAACAATGGAGAAGCAATTTCAAGAAACCCAAGAAAAGAAAGTGTGAGCAGGAATTTTTTTATTCAGGTGAATTGTTTTTTCTTCAAGGATCAGGATACAGATAAATAAATATGCAAGAACCCAGGGAACACTATACACAACAGCTGTTTCTGAAGACTCATTATATGATAAGCTTCATGCCACTAAATTACAACCGAAAAGGTTTCAGCAAGAGAACTGCTGATGAGCATTAATATATTTAATTCCAGAAATAAGCTTAAAATAAGAGTGAGGATGTAAGTGGATGAATAAATATGTACATCTTATATGTTCTGCAAAGCAGAAGTATTCAACTATAAAATGAAAGGGGAAGGAAGAGAGAAAAGTAAAAACAGAATTATATAATGAAATGTTGTATAGTTAATAGATGTGATTTATATGATACCACCTATAAATGAAAACCAGATAGTAAAATATTAAATAAAAGATTAAAAAGGAAAAAAAAAAGCAGAGTCAGAGATTTAGGGATTATGAAGTATAAATACAAAGATAATCAATGGAACAAACACGTTAACTTTCCTAAATATCAAAAGAAATGTAAATAAAGAAAAAATTGAGAAACACAGTAAGTAAAATACAATACACATAGTAACTATATCCCCAAATGACAGTTAAACCCAAATGCTTCAGTTATATCAATAAATGTGAATAGTTTTAACTCATCTTTTAAAATAAAAAGATTTTCAAATTGGCTTATGAAACAAAACCTAACTCTATGCTGTATACAAGAAACATATTTAGCATAGTCATTCCGAAAAACTTAAATAAATGGCAAAAATGTATCAGGCAAATGGAAACTATAAGAAAACAATTCTAATATCAAAAAAAATAAAAATAAAATTGAAATCAGGCCAAATAGCATTAAAGGAGACAAAGAATGCCATTTAATATGCTAACAGCCACAGTTCATAAATTATATAAAGACATTATGATTATGCACCAAATAATTACAATTACACACATAAAATAGAAATTTCAGGTGACAAAAGGCAATGGAAAACAGAGTAACAATAACAATAATGTTGTACATTTCTCTACTGAGTTGTCTTTTTCCTATTGATTCGGAAGTGTTTAGAATATAATTCCTTTGTTGATTTCATGCATTACAAATATTCATATGACTAGTCATATATCTATTTGACTATCTTAATACTACCATTTGATGACAAAATTTTATTTTAATTTATTTAATTTTAATTTTATTGTGGTCCAATTTACTTTTTTCTTTATTGTTAGTATTTTTGTATCATGTTTTAGAAATCTTTCCTTGCCACATGTCATGAAGATATGAAATGTTTGGAAACTATGTTTTTTTAAAAACTTTTCACTTTTTGATCTACATTCAACTTTACATTATGTACAATGTGAGTTAGGAATGAGTTTTATTTTTTTTCCACATGGGTATAAAACTGACTCAGTACAACTTTTTGAAAAGACTGTAATTTCCCCCACTACTCTGTATTGTCTCTTTTGCCATGTATCAAGTGTATGTTCATGCAAAAATTCATTTATGGACTCTTTATTTTATCCCATTGGTATATTTGTGTAGCCTTGTACCAATATCATATCACTAGTTAATGCAAATTTATAGTAATTCTGGGTACCAAGTAGTCCTCTCTCCAGAGGTGTTCTTCAACATCTTGGCTAATCTAAGCAATTTGCATTTAAATGTAAATTTTAGAATTCTCATCCAAAAAAATAAATAAATAAAGACCCTAAAAACAAGCAAACAAAACACACACATGAAATTTTGATTGATAGTACATTGAGTTTATATTTCAATTGGGGGGAGAATTGACAGTTTTAAAATGTGCAGTCCAGGGGCACCTGGGTGGATTGAGCCCCACATCGGGCTCCCTGCTGGGCAGGAAGCCTGCTTCTCCCTCTCCCACTCCCCCTGCTTGTGTTCCCTCTCTCGCTGTCTCTCGCTCTTTCTCTGTCAAATAAATAAATAAAATCTTTAAAAAATAAAATGTGCAGCCTGCCAATGCATAAACAAGGTGCATTTTTTAAAATTTATTTATGTTTGTCTTCTTTAATTTCAGACATTGATACCTTATAGTTTTCTGTGGAGAGGTCTAATACACCATCTGTTAGATTTTTCACAGGTATTTGATGCTTTTAATGTTATTTGGTTTTGCTTATGTATGTAGATATATAATTGATTTTGATTATTGAACATACTATTGAGTAATTTTCCTAAATTTATCAACTATAATCATGTTGTCTGTGATTGCAGAGTTTTATTTCTTTTCTTCCAATTATTCATTCGTTCATTCATGCCTTATTCATTGGCTAGAACCCCCAGCACAATATTGTATAAAAATGTTAACAGCTCACATCTTTGTCAAGATGCTGAACTTAACTAGTATTTGTTCTTGATTTTCTTTTCCGTTATCATTTTTATAATTGATAAATTTATTCTATATTCCTGGCTTCCCATTTTTATCATAAAAAATGTTGAAATTTTAAAAGACTGACTATGTAGGGATACCTCCAATGCGCAGTCTGTTAAACGTCTGACTTCGGCTCAGGTCATGATCTCAGGATCTTGAGATTGAGCCCTTTGCTGGGCTCCACACTCAGTGGGGAGTCTGCTTGAGATTCTCTCTCTCCCTCTTCCTCTGCCTCTCCCTCCACTAGTGTTCTTTCGCTCTCTCAAAAAAAAAAATAATATTTTTAAAAAAAAATCTCTATATATTAAAATGATCATAGTTTCCAACAGTCAGATAATGTGGTAAATTAGATTGATTTTCAGGTATTAAAATAATCCTGTTTTCCTTGAATAAATCTAGCTTGGCCAAAATGTATTATATTTTTAAAAATATATTGCTGTTGTTGGCTTGTTAATATTTTGTTTAGGATTTTTACATATATGTACATAAAAGAGTGGCTTTTTTTTCAATCGCTATAATGTCTTTCTTAGGTATTAATGTTATGGTGGTCTCATAAAACTAATTAGGAGGCATTTCTTCCTTCTATTATCCCTGGGAGAATTTTTTTTTTATTCTTATGTTAATCCCCATACATTACATCATTAGTTTTAGATGTAGTGTAACATGATTCATTGTTTGTGCGTAACACCCAGTGCTCCATGCAGAACGTGCCCTCCTCAATACCCACCACCAGGCCAACCCATCCTCCCACACCCCTCCCCACCAGAACCCTCAGTTTGTTTTTCAGAGTCCATCGTCTCTCATGGTTCGTCTACCCCTCCGAATTCCCCTGCTTCATTCTTCGCCTCCTACTACCTTCTTCTTTTTTTTTCTTAACATATATTGCATTATTTGTTTCAGAGGTACAGATCTGAGATTCAACAGTCTTGCACAATTCACAGCGCTTACCAGAGCACATACCGTCCCCAGTGTCTATGACCCAGTCACCCCATCCCTCCCACCCCACCCCCACTCCAGCAACACTCAGTTTGTTTCCTGCGATTAAGAATTCCTCATACCAGTGAGGTCATATGATACATGTCTTTCTCTTTTTGACTTATTTCGCTCAACATAATACCCTCCAGTTCCATCCAGGTTGTTGCAAATGGCAAGATCTCATTCCTTTTGATGGCTGCATAATATTCCATTGTACATATATACCACACCTTCTTTATCCAGTCATCTGTCGATGGACATCTTGGCTCTTTCCACAGTTTGGCTATTGTGGACATTGCTGCTATAAACATTGGGGTGCACGTACACTTTCGGATCCCTACTTTTGTATCTTTGGGGTAAATACCCAGTAGTGCAATTGCTGGATCATATGGTAGCTCTATTTTCAACTTTTTGAGGAACCTCCATACAGTTTTCCAGAGTGGCTGCACCAGCTTGCATTCCCCCCAACAGTGTAGGACGGTTCCCCTTTCTCTGCATCCCTGCCAACATCTGTCATTTCCTGACGTGTTAATTTTAGCCATTCTGACTAGTGTGAGGTGGTATCTCATTGAGGTTTTGATTTGGATTTCCCTGATGCCGAGCAATATTGAGCACTTTTTCATGTGTCTGTTGGCCATTTGGATGTCTTCTTTGGAAAAATGTCTGTTCATGTCTTCTGCCCATTTCTTGATTGGATTCTTTGTTCTTTGGGTGTTGAGTTTGATGAGTTCTTTATAGATTTTGAATACTAGCCCTTTATCTGATATGTCATTTGCAAATATCTTCTCCCATTCTGTCGGTTGTCTTTTGGTTTTGTTGACTGTTTCCTTTGCTTTGCAAAAGCTTTTTATCTGGATGAAGTCCCAATAGTTCATTTTTGCCCTTGCTTCCCTTGCCTTTGGCGATGTTTCTAGGAAGAAGTTGCTTCGGCTGAGGGCAAAGAGGTTGCTGCCTGTGTTCTCCTTTAGGATTTTGATGGACTCCTGTCTCACATTGAGGTCTTTCAACCATTTGGAGTCTATTTTTGTGTGTGGTGTAAGGAAATGGTCCAGTTTCATTCTTCTGTATGTGGCTATCCAATTTTCCCAACACCATTTCTTGAAGAGACTGTCTTTGTTCCATTGGACATTCTTTCCTGCTTTGTCAAAGATGAGTTGACCATAGAGTTGAGGGTCCATTTCTGGGCTCTCTATTCTGTTCCATTGATCTATGTGTCTGTTTTTGTGCCAGTACCATGCTGTCTTGATGATGACAGCTTTGTAATAGAGCTGGAAGTCCGGAATTGTGATGCCGCCGGCTTTACTTTTTCAACATTCCTCTGGCTATGCGGGGTCTTTTCTGGTTCCATACAAATTTTAGGATAATTTCTTCCATTTCTTTGAAAAAAGTGGATGGTATTTTGTTGGGGATTGCATTGAATGTGTAGATTGCTCTAGGTAGCATTGACATCTTCACAATATTTGTTCTTCCAATCCATGAGCATGGAACGTTTTTCCATTTCTTTGTGTCTTCCTCAATTTCTATCATGAGTATTTTATAGTTTTCTGAGTACAGCTCCTTTGCCTCTTTGGTTAGATTTATTCCTAGGTATCTTATGGTTTTGGGTGCAATTGTAAATGGGATGGACTCCTTAATTTCTCTTTCTTCTGTCTTGTTGTTGGTGTATAGGAAAGCCACTGACTTCTGTGCATTGATTTTATATCCTGCCACTTTACTGAATTCCTGTATGAGTTCTAGCAGTTTTGGGGTGGAGTCTTTGGGGTTTTCCACATAAAGTATCCTATCATTTGCAAAGAGTGAGAGTTTGACTTCTTCTTTGACAATTTGGATGCCTTTGATTTCTTTTTGTTGTCTGATGGCTGCGGCTAGGACTTCCAATACTATGTTGAATAGCAGTGGTGATAGTGGACGTCCCTGCCACGTTCCTGACCTTAGGGGGAAAGCTCTCAGTTTTTCCCCATTGAGAATGATATTCGCTGTAGGTTTTTCATAGATGGCTTTTATGATATTGAGGTATGGACCCTCTATGCCTATACTCTGAAGAGTTTTGATCAAGAAAAGATGCTGTACTTTGTCAAAAGCTTTTTCTGCATCTATTGAGAGGATCATATGATTCTTGTTCTTTCTTTTGTTAATGTATTGTATCACATTGATTGATTTGCGGATGTTGAACCAAACTTGCAGCCCAGGGATAAATCCCACTTGGTCGTGGTGAATAATCCTTTTAATGTACTGTTGGATCCTATTGGCTAGTATTTTGGTGAGAATTTTTGCATCCATGTTCATCAGGGATATTGGTCTGTAATTCTCCTTTTTGGTGGGGTGTTTGTCTGGTTTTGGGATCAAGGTAATGCGGGCCTCATAAAACGAGTTTGGAAGTTTTCCTTCCATTTCTATTTTTTGGAACATTTTCAGAAGAATAGGTATGAATTCTTCTTGAAATGTTTGGTAGAATTCCCCTGGGAAGCCATCTGGCCCTGGGCTTTTGTGTTTTGGGAGATTTTTGATGACTGCTTCAATTTCCTTAGTGGTTATAGGTCTGTTCAGGTTTTTCTATTTCTTCCTGGTTCAATTTTGGTAGTTGATACATCTCTAGGAATGCATCCATTTCTTCAGGTTATCTAATTTGTTGTCACAGAGTTGCTCATAATATGTTCTTATAATTGTTTGTATTTCTTTGGTGTTGGTTGTGATCTCTCCTCTTTCATTCATGATTTTGTTGATTTGGATCATTTCTCTTCTCTTTTTGATAAGTCTGGCCAGGGTTTTATCAATCTTGTTAATTCTTTCAAAGAACCAGCTCCTAGTTTCGTTGATCTGTTCTACTGTTCTTTTAGTTTCTATTTCATTGGTTTCTGCTCTGATCTTTATGATCTCTCTTCTCCTGCTGGGTTTAGGCTTTATTTGCTGTTCTTTCTCCAGCTCCTTTAGGTGGAGGGTTAGGTTGTGTACTTGAGACCTTTCTTGTTTCTTGAGAAAGGCTTGTATTGCTATATACTTTCCTCTTAGGACTGCCTTTGCTGCATCCCAAAGATTTTGAATAGGTGTGTTTTTATTTTCATTGGTTTCCCTGTATTTTTTTAATTCTTCTTTAATTTCCTGGTGGACCCATTCATTCTTCAGTAGGATGCTCTTTAGCCTCCATGTATTTGAGTTCTTTCCGACTTTCCTCTTGTGATTGAGTTCTAGTTTCAAAGCATTGTGGTCTGAAAATAGGCAGGGAATGATCCCAATCTTTTGGTACCGGTTGAGACCTGATTTATGACCTAGGATGTGATCAATTCTGGAGAATGTTCCATGGGCACTAGAGAAGAATGTGTATTCCGTCGCTTTCGGGTGGAATGTTCTGAATATGTCTGTGAAGTCCATTTGGTCCAGTGTGTCATTTAAAGTCTTTATTTCCTTGTTGATCTTTTGCTTAGACGATCTGTCCATTTCAGTGAGGGGGGTGTTAAAGTCGATGTTGTCGATGTGTTTCTTTGCTTTTGTTATTAATTGCCTTATATAATTGGCTGCTCCCATGTTAGGGGCATAGATATTTACAATTGTTAGATCTTCTTGTTGGATAGATCCTTTAAGTAGGATATAATGTCCTCCTCATCTCTTATTACAGTCTTTGGTTTAAAATCTAATTTGTCTGATATAAGGATTGCCACCCCAGCTTTCTTTTGGTGTCCATTAGCATGGTAAATGGTTTTCCACCCCCTCACTTTCAATCTGGGAGTGTCTTTGGGTCTAAAATGAGTCTCTTGCAGACAGCATATCGATGGGTCTTGTTTTTTAATCCAGTCTGTTAGCCTGTGTCTTTTGATTGGGGCATTGAGCCCATTTACATTCAGGGTAACTATTGAAAGATAGGAATTTAGTGCCATTGTATTGCCTGTACGGTGACTGTTAACCATATATTGTCTGTGTTCCTTTCTGGTCTATGTTGCTTTTAGGCTCTCTCTTTGCTTAGAGGACCCCTTTCAAGATTTCCTGGAGGGCTGGTTTTGTGTTTGCAAATTCCTTTAGTTTTTGTTTGTCCTGGAAGCTTTTTATCTCTCCTTCTATTTTCAATGACAGCCTAGCTGGATAGAGTGTTCTTGGCTGCATATTTTTCTCATTTAGTGGTCTGAATATATCCTGCCAGTCCTTTCTGGCCTGCCAGGTCTCTGTGGATAGGTCTGTTGCCAATCTAATGTTTCTACCCTTGTAGGTTACATATCTCTTCTCCTGAGCTGCTTTCAGGATTTTCTCTTTGTCTCTGAGACTCATAAGTTTTTTGAGAGGGGTTCTCTGTGCTTCCTGGATTTTCATGCCTGCTTCCTTCCCCAAATTAGGGAAGTTCTCTGCTATAATTTGCTCCATTATACCTTCTGCCCCTCTCTCTCTTTCTTCTTCTTTTGGGATCCCAATTATTCTAATGTTGTTTCATCATATGGTATTGCCTCTCTCTTGAATTCTGCCCTCGTGATCCAGTAGTTGTTGATCTCTCTTTTTCTCAGCTTCTTTATTTTCCATCATTTGGTCTTCTATATTACTGATTCTCTCTTCTACCTCATTTATCCTAGCAGTTAGCGCCCCCATTTTTAATTGCACCTCATTAATAGCCTTTTTGATTTCTACTTGGTTGGATTTTAGTTCTTTTCCTTCTCCAGAAAGGGTTTCTCTAATAACTTCCATATTTTTTTCAAGACCAGCTAGTATCTTTAATGTGATGATTCTGAACTCTAGATCTGACATCGTACTAATGTCGTATTGAGTAGGTCCCTGGCAGTCAGTACTACCTCTTGTTCTTTTTGTTGAGGTGATTTTTTTCTGTCTTGTCATTTTGTGCAGAGGAGAATAGATTAATGAGAGAACAAAATGCGAGCAGAGTAACCATGTCCCCAGTAAATATACTCTAAACAAATCAGAAAAGACCTGAAGCAGTGGAAAAAGAAATGGAAAGAGAGAAAAAAGAAAAAGAAAAAAAAGAAAAAGATAAAGATAAAAACAAAAACAAACAAAACAAAACAACAACAAAAAAAAACAGAATGTGATCAGATATGATCAGGCTGGGATATAGATCAGTGCCACACACTGGATTTGGGGTGTATTTTGGTCTTTTAGAAGAAAGTGCCTCCCAAAATTTTAAAGAAAGAAAAACATATATGTACAAAAATAAGGGTTGATATGATGAAGGGATGGAATATGACTGTAAAGATGGAAATTATAAAAAATTTTATAAAAGGAATTGATAAGAAGTTGTTTGAAAAAAGAAAGAAGAGGATTTATAAAAAGAAAAATGGAAAAAAAAAAGGGAGAGAATGTGATCAGGCAGGGGAAGAGAAAACACCATATACTAGAGATTTAGGGTATATTTTAATCTGTTAGAAGAAACTATCTCAAAATTTTAAAGAGAGAACAACTTATATATATAAGCCAAAAATACGGGTAACTACTATGAAGGGATAGAACATGACTCTAAAAATGAAAAATGAAAATTTAAAAAAAAAAAAGGGTTGATAAGATGTTGGTTGAAAAAGAGAAAAAGAAAAATTAAAAAAAAAAAAGAAAAAAAGACAGTTAAAAAAAAATTAACTTTGAAAGACTAAAGAATCATGGTAAAAAAGCCATGAATTCTATGTGCAGTATTCCCCTAGCGCTGGAGTTCTGCTGTTCTCATTGATCCGTAACCTTGGTCTTGGCTGGCTGTTCTCGCTGATCTTCTGGGGAGGGGCCTGTTGCTGTGGTTTCCAAATGTCTCTGCCGGAGGTGGAATTGCCCCGCCCTTGCCCCCTCCCGGCTAAGTAATCTGCTCGGGTTTGCTTTCTGGAGCTTTTGTTCCCTGCGAACTTTCTGTACAGCTTTGGAGGCGGAGAGTGAAAATGGCGGCCTCCCAATCTCCGCTCCGGAGGAGCCGAGAACTCGGGGCCCCGCTTCTCAGTGAGCCCCCAGAGAAAAGCCATCAGTCACTCCCATCTCCCCGGTCTCCGGCCGCACTCCATGCTCACCCGGCCTGTGACCGCGCGTTTCTATCTCTGGCACCCGACCCTGGGTGGTCTCCAAACCCAGCAGATCCCTGTGGTGCACTCCCACGCAGCTCCTCCTGAGGGAGGAAGGTGAGTCTCCCCAGATCTACTGCTTGTTGGGTCCCTGCTGGAGGAGCAGGGGCCCGACTGTCCCGCAGATCACGGTTTAGGGCAACCCCGAGCTGAGAGCCTGCGCCTGGGCTCCGCCTCTGCACCCGGCTTCCCTGCTCTATTACCTTGGAGCTCTGCCACACTCAGGCACCCGCGGTCTTTCTGTGACCCCGAGGGTCCTGAGACCACACTGTCCCGGAGGGTTCCACCCCCTGCTTAAGCCACCAGAGTGACGTCCCTTGGCGGAGCAGACTTTTAAAAGTTCCGATTTTGTGCTCCGTGGTTCTATCACCTGCCAGAAGCAGTCGACGGAGGCCCCTCCCCCGTCGTCTATCCTCCCGAATATCGCCTCAGTTTCACTTCTCCGCACATCCTACCTTCCAGAAAGTGGTCGCTTTTCTGATGAGAGAGTTGTTGCTCTTCTTTCTTCGATCTCCTGTTGAGTTTGTAGATGTTCAGAATGGTTTGATCCCTATCCAGCTGAATTCCTGAGAGGAGATGAAATCCAGGTCTCCTACTCCTCCGCCATCTTGCTCCGCCCCCTCAAACCGATTATTTCTGCCCAGACTCCCAAAGAACCCAAGACCTCAGGAGCTATTTTTCTCAGGAGAAGTAAATAGACTGGCATTGTTAGCCTATGTGAAGGGCTATGTTTAGTTCATCATCTTCCTAGACTCCTCCACAGTTACTTACACAAGAAAAGCTTGAAGATTAATGTACTTACATCTACAATGCATATTCTGCATATGTTTTCTGTGTTATTGTTGTTTTTTGTTTGTTTGTTTTCTGGTTTTTTGCATACTGTTATTCATTGGGTACTATAACTAACCTTCCCTGATAGGGAATTGCACTCCAAAACCCCTCAGTTCATAAAGATACTAAATATTATGTTAACAAGGTCAATATAATATCACCCAGTGTATTGGAACTACAATTTACTAAGTAATTAGATGTCTGAAAATATGCTATTCTTTGTAAACATAAAATTGTTTAATAACCCCAGAAAATTTTCCCTATTGTGGTAAAGTCTTCTTAAAAGCAATAAAAAGGGGGTTTTAAAGCAATTTTCTAGATAGTTAAGTTGCTACTTCTCTAACTTGAAGTGTCATAGTTCTTATATTATGGTACATCTTAAAGGTCAAGACCAGAAGGCACACATTGAATTTTCAAAATGCTCACTTAGCCATACTTTATGGGCTGTAGCTCATTCTAATTGCTCAAGTAACATAGTAGTTACTTCATGGTATTCTTCCTTGTGCTTTATGAAAAATGAATACTACATTTAGGTAGCTCAGTGATAACTGACACCACCATAGACACAGATTATGGGGAACATAAAAATCTGCTGCTTTTATGTACATGTACATTTATCATAAAATATATCTAGTTACTTGCAAAAGTCTTAATAACATGTCTTGATGTAGCATATTATATTTCAACAAAAGTAAAATTAGAATCAGGTGCTGGTTCTGCTCTTTGACACAATAGGAGCCCAAGTTATATTCCTGGTCTTATTTGCATCAATCTCTATACCGGTACTTAATATTTTCTGAAGTATACCTCTTGTCAGCAGCATTCTGAAATATAGCTTTGAATAACTATTTGGCTACTTGGGTTCTTTTCAGGATTTCCAGGAAGTATAAGATGGATATGTGTTATTTTGATTGAGTATTATATTGTTTATTTGTTTTATAGATCAGCAGTTGATTCAGGTTGTGATATATTCACCGTAGTTATTACTTTTTTATTTGAAGAATCTATAATTTATATGAATATGTAAAAGAAAACAGAGTAGTTGTAATATATAAGAAGTCAAAATAACAGGGAAATCTATTAGAAATTTGGGAGGTTTTTTTAGATTTTATTTATTTATTTGCTAGAGAGAGAGTGAGAGTACAAGCACAGGGAGTGGCAGGCAGAGGGAGAAGCAGGCTCCCCGCCGAGCAAGGAGTCCAATGCGGGACTTGATCCCAGGACCCTGGAATCATGACCCAAGCCAAAGGCAGCCACTTAACTGACTGAGCCACCCAGGCATCCCAGAAATTTGTTTTGAAAAAAAAAAAAAAAATTCCTGGACCATTTCAATTTAACTAAAGAATGCAAAATTTACTTAAACATGAATTATTTACAAAGTCCTGTAATAAGTGAGATTGGGAGATATAATGTAGTGTAATTCTACTTTCAAGGAGTTTAATGCTAAGTAAAGGGTCAGTCGTGTCAACTACTGTATATGACGGGCAGAAAGATAAAAATCCTAAATACATAGGTATATGGTCAATAAAATGGTTCCATGGTCAAATAAGTTTGGGAAACATGATTAGTTTTGGCAATTCAAAAAAAAAAAAGTATTTTAGTATGTTAAAGACTCTTATAGTAAGGAAAAATTTTATACACTCTTTAACACTGAACTCCATTGACCATAGAACCCTTACCATGCTTCATTTTTATTCCAAAATACTGACTAATGTCCCTTGGAAAACTACACTTTTGTGCAATACTTAGTTGGGTAATTAGTATACCTCAGAGAAGCAATTTATTCTAATGAATCTTAATTGTAGGGACTACAACAATATCATGTAGCCAGCAGTTTTAAGCATAGAAGAATGAGAAGGATATGGCGATAGGTCAATCTATAAAAGAGAACTGTGTGTAAATATAAAGAAATATTCCAAGACTTAATAATCACATAAGTGAGGACTTGAAGAAACATTTTTGAAATAAGCACAAATATGCACTTCTAGCTTTTTGGAAAGATAATAGTCATCAAACAAAAAATTATTGATGTGCGTGTATACAATTTTAAAAACACAAAGAGACATAAGACTTACTTTTGACATCATAGAGGAAAAATAGTTTCAAAATAATACTGTTATGTGGGAAATAGCTGAATTATTGCAATTTTAATAGAATTATGACAAACAAAAATATTACAAAGCTGAATTGGATCATTTATTTATTTATTCAACACATTCATTGAGTATCTACATGCCAGGTAAATTTTGAGGTGTTGGAGATACCTAAGTGAGTCAAAATTTTAAAAAGTGCCTTACTGCATGGAGATGAGAGTTCAGTTCATCTTTTAATAAAAAAATCATAGAAATAAATATAAAATTATAATACATCATACAAAAAGTGCAACTTATGATAACTGTAAGTGTTTACAAGGAGGAGATTTTTGAGTTGATGTTGAAAGATGAGCAGGAGTTGACAAGGTAAAGGTTATGAAATGAGGTGTTCCAGGCAGAGGGCAGAGGCCCAGTGGAGGGTAAAACAGGTGTCTTTGAGGATAGAGTAAAGGTCAGTGGGGCTGGGACAACAGAGAATTGCAGGAAACATGGAGTCTCTGAGCATGCAATGTCCAAATTTAGTAGTTGATGAGAAAATAATTTCATTTTCTAAATGAAATACCAATATTTTAATAGGGTTTTGATGAACAAGAATGCTGCTTCGATTTAAACAACTATGGCACAAATGCTTTTTGGAGTGGATAATATCTGATAACATGGATAACATCTCATAATATATTAACTTAGCAAATATTTATTGAGTGTAGTTCCAAAGGTAGGAAAATGAAAATGATACAATCACTGTTGTTGAAGAAGACAGACACATAAATATCTGTATGTACCTATGATCTTGAAAAGACTTTTTAAATGAGGTGAAGCTTGAGCTGACACATGATGAATACAATGCCAAACTTAAATCTGAGATAAGAAGAGTGGTCAAGATAGAAAGAACTGCAGAAGCAGACATGTGAACCATGAGAAAATAATTTTGCAGAGAACCATAAGTAGTTTAGTACTACTAGAATGTAAAATGTGAGATGGAAAGAAAAGAGAGAGGAATATGGGGCAGAGGAGCAGACATTACGTCACAGTAAAGTTCTATTCTAAGGAACTTGGATTTCATAGGTCAGAGACTGGCAAACTATGGTCAGTAGGCTAAATTTGGCTTATTGCCATTATTAGATAAATAAATTTTTATTGGAACAGAGCCAAACTCAGTCACTTAGTATTGTCTATGGCTGTTTTCACACTTCCATGAGAGTCAAGTAGTTTGCAACAGAAATTGTATGGTCCACAAAGGCAAAATTTATTATATAGCATTCTTCAGAAAAAATGACTCTTCTATAGATAGTAGTTCATATACAATTTTCAAGCAAGGAACTGCCACTTTCAGATTTTATTTTAACTAAAATATAGGCACCACCATTTTTGTCTCTAATATATGTTGGGCACCAAACTAGGTGATTTAAACATATTAATCCTATCTCAAAACTACCTTCCTGGGTAGATATTAAAATCTCCCATTTTACTGATGTGAATATTGAGATTTAGGAAAGTTAAGTAACTTGCCAAGGCCCGGTAATTTTGAAATTTTGGAATCACATTTAAATGCTATTCTGTCTGATTCAATGGCCTGCACTTTTTCACAGTCTGACAGTGGATTGGAAAAACGAGGACTAGAATTAGATGGTCTAGTTATGAGGAATTCATTTTAGGAATACCACTAACTGACAATCTGGATCTGAATTAGGTAGAGGGATGATACAGATAAATTCAAGAGCTTAGTATGAAAAATATGCAGATCGTCTAGACTGAGTTATTTAATCATTGATAGATTAGGTGGAGTGAGTAAGGGAAAAGGAAGTGGTAATAACTTCTGGTTTTCTGTTCTGGGTGGTTGGAAGGATGACAGATTTATAGATACAGGAAATTCAGGACAGAAATTCAGATCCATAGGCAGAAGGAAAGGTAAGTAATGTTTTGTACAGTGTGTATATTTTCAAGCGCCTGAAATAAATCTAATTGAAGAAGGACACCAGGCTGTTGACTATAAAAGTCTAAAACTCAGAAGAGACACAAGGCACATGATAGACAATCATCCGGTTTTGGCAATGAGTGCATAAATAAAGAAGCTTCCTTTTAAATAATTTCATCAACTATTATTAAATATATATTCTACACATTTTATAAAAAGTCCCTTAGGTTTAGAAAGGGGTACAGTATTTTAGTCTTTAGACCATGGTAGAAGCAGACTGCCTGAGCTCAAATCTTGCCTCTACCAATTTCTGTAAACTTAGGAAAATTTGATTTCCCTGCACTTCAGTTGTCTTCCATAAAATATCTATTAGCAACAACACTTATAGGAATGCTATGAAGATGAAATCAGTTAATACATATAAAGTTTTAAAATAATGCTTGCACATGGTTAGCACAATATATGTGTTAGCATCTATTATGTTCATCTGCTTATTCAAAAATAATTAACTTACCACTTAGTATATTCAAATAGGCTTTTTCCGGATAATTTTCCACTACCTCACACACTGATGTTTATTCTAAAATGGAAAAAGATGAATGTGAGCTAGAAAAAGATGACCTGAATCCAACATTTTCCTTTTTTCTTTTCTTTTTTTTTTTGATTTTTATTTATTTATTTGAGATCGAGAGAGGGAGAGAACAAGTCAGGGGGAGGGGTAGATGGAGAGGGAGAAGCAGACTCCCCACTGAGCAGGGAGCTTGATATGGGACTCAATCCCAGGACCCCAGGATCATGACCTGAGCCAAATACAGATGCTTAACTGACTGAGCCACCCAGGCACCCCAAATCCAACATTTTCTATATATGGGTATCTCATCGATTTCAACCTCTCTTCTTTAAAAAATCAATCCATTTTTTTTTTTTTTTTTTTTAGTTTATAAACAACAAAAATTTATTTCTCACAGTGCTGGAGGCTGGAAGTCCCAAGATCAGGTTAGATGACAGCCCTTTTCCTGGTTGGTAGGCAGGGTCTTCTGGTTGTGTCTCATATGGTGGAAGGAACAAGATGGCTCTGTGGGATCCCTTTTATAAGAGCACTCATCTCATTCATGAAAGCTCAATGTTCATGACTGAATCACCTCCCAAAGAGCCCATTTCATAATACCATCATCTTTGGGGATTAGGAGTTAAACATATGAGTTTTGAGGGAACACAAATATTTACACCACAGCTGTGATAAAAATTTTATCTTATGATCTTATTAGGTTTATTTCTGAAAAAGGTAAGGGTGATGGGGCACCTGGGTGGCTCAGTCAATTAAGTGTGGGACTCTTGATTTCTGCTCATGTCACGATCTCAGAAGAAAGAAAAATCAGCCATGATTCTGGAGCATTCTAACATTAAAATGATGTTAGAATGATAGTAAGAGACACAATCATTGGGATATGTCAAAGGGACATAAGAGCCAACTGAAAGAGCACTGAATGGTCAAAGCTGGAACTATTTGAGCAATAAAATAAAGTATTATTGGATTAATATCAAAATTAAAAAATAAATGCCCTTGAGACCATACTGATATAAATAAAAGATTGAATAAATAAGTAAATGGAGGAGCAGAGACAAATCTCCACAGAATTCCAAATAATTTATGTAGATATTCTTTTTTTTTTTAAGATTTTATTTATTTATTTGACAGAGAAAGAGATAGCGAGAGCAAGAACACGAGCAGGGGCAGTGGGAGAGGGTGAAGCAGGCTTACTGCCGAGCAGGGAGCCCGATGTGGGACTCGATCCCAGGACCCTGGGATCATGACCTGAGCCGAAGGCAAACACTTAACGACTGAGCCACCCAGGCGCCCTCATGTAGATACTCTGTCATTTAAGGAAGTATACATAGCTAAGCTTTCCACATACTGAATGTGAACAGTGCAGAATGGCTTTATCTAAAGAGTATAAAAAGGGAGGGAAATGACCAAAAAAAAAAAAAAAAAAAAAAGAGCAACTTATAGGGAGAAACTGAAAACACTACCTCAGTACAGTGATCAAAGTCAACAGTAAGTACTTACCAACAGTAAGTTATGTTGATGCTATGAATCTTTGATATGACCTGATGAGAATGGCACTTTATCTCTGTCATCTCTCCCCAAACCATAAAACGAAGGTCATCATGAGAAAAAAATCAGACAAATCCAAGTCATTCTACAAAAGACCTGACGAGTACTCGGAAAAACTGTTAAAATCATCAAAAATAAGGGGTGGCTTAGAAACCTTCCCAGCCAAGAGGAACCCAAGGAGATGTAATGAATAATGTAAAAAGTATTCCATATGAGACCCTGGAACAGAAATAGTACTTAAAAAAAAAAAAAAAACAACACTAAAGATGTCTGAATAAAATATGGACTTTCTTTTAATAAGGACTTTAATCAATAATAATGTATCAATATTGGTTCATTGATTGTGACAAATGTACCTTACTAAATAGACTATATCAACAATAGGAGAAACTGGGTGTGGGATGTAAGGAACTCTCTACTATGTTTGCAATTTTTCTGAAATCTAAAATTATTCTAAAATAAATGGTTTATAAAACAATGCAATTGCCACATTATGTAGCATAGCAATCATGAAGATGTTCAATATAGTCTAACATTCTCCTAATTTTATACTAGCCAAATACCCTTATGATAGTCTCTTTAGCTGTGCAACTGATTTGGCTTTTAAAATCGCATTGTTCATATTGTGCTACTTCACTCCTAATTTCCTCATACAGCTATGTCTGATTCTACTGTTAAAGCATTTCAGAGTTGCTTGGTACCAATTAATTTGTGATATGAACAAAGTCATGTTCCCCATTTATTGGCTGCAGTTTTTGTGAATTTTATTTTTTTCTATGATAGAGCTACAGATATTAATAGAAAAAATAGCATGCTCCCCCTTACTCCCCATTTTATAAAATTCACAAAACTTGAATTTTTAAAGGCAAGACATTATAAGAATGCAGGTGGATTAAGTCTAATTATCCATTTTTATTGTGCAGAAATTTTTTGCAGCCAATTTATTATAAATGCTGCTACAACTACCCAACCATATGTTTTTGGGTACATATTTCAGATGGGCAGCAAATACTAGCAATAATAAAAAATCCAGGATTATGAAGTATCATTTTCTATTACTAACCTCACCAAATGAATGCACAACTTTGTACCTCTGTTTCCCATTTTCAACTTATTTGCAATACCATATCAAATGTTAAAATGAATAAAATGTCATAAATTACCTCAATGGAAAAGATCCTAAACATTTTTAAATGGTATGCTTAATATCATTATAGAATTATTATGGAATTGTGTTATAATTATCATTATCATAATGATTTTTATTATAATATCTTAGATTGTCTTTTTCTGATTGAAAATTAGAGACCTATTGATTCATTTTCCTGACATTTGCTGTCTTCAACAATAAATATTTCAATATTATCTGGATTATACTCAAACCAACAGCATGTGTGCACCATTTATCAATATTTTTCAGAATATTTAAGTATTCAAAATCTATCCTTGTATTCTTATATCCAAGCTGTTTGATCGGTTAATGTTCAGGTTAATTCATGAGTTCTCCAGAAAACCCAGCTTTTTCCTATTCTAGTGTTGAAACATTGGCTTGGAAAGCTGTTTGCTAAGGCTAACAGTAGGCACCACCTATACAGGAAGGAAGAAATACTCTTGTTCATTTTTGTTTGTATAATAACCTCTGGAAATAAGAATGACTCAATGAAGTATATAAATATGAAGTGCCCTGTGACTGTATTTTCCTTTTAAAATAAAGAAACAACAACAGACCTATAACTCATATTTTTAAACCCTATAAACTGTTAATGATTTTTATAGTTTCTAATCTTTATTTGATTTTTAAATTTTAATTTACTGACTGGCTTTATATCAATAAAATATATGTAAAAATCAACAAAGATCTCAACATACTAAATATGTTATAAAACAGAAGAAGAACCAGATTGTATTCTAAATTCTAATTAGTAAGGAAATGTTTACACATATCCTCTATATTTAAAATATTAAATACTACCACTATAGTTTATCTATGTGCATATCCTTTCTATAAGGATATGCCACTCTCTGTAATTCATGCTATTTCTGAAGATAAAATATATCTAGTTTCAAAGATGCAAAAAAGAAGAATAAAATAATTAAAAATGCAAAGGTTATCCCCAATAGAAGACTTCTCTTTGTCATTAGTGACTCTTTCTCAGAAGATAATATATTTATTTTCTTTAAATGTGTATATATTGCCCAGAAATTCTTATGCTTATGGAGTTTCTAATTATTTCAGTAATCATTTCCAAATAACATAGTTCATTTTATAATAAGATTTAGCTTAGCTCCATGTAGGTGCTGATTATGCCTTTGGCAGTACCTGTGGTTTATTTAGTCAAGAGCCAAAGAATTAATCACACAAAGTGATCTATATCCACCAACACCCCAAATTCCATTCATTTTCCACTCTAGAGCTGTCATTTAGCAATGTGTACAAATATCTCTTGAATATATTTATATGCTTATTCTGTCCTCTTGCTTAGGATTGTATGCTTCATTATCACTTACATAAAATAGTACTCCTTTTATGTGTCCTTCAGAATTGTAGGGATTCCCTCCAGTTCTGGTGTCCTAGAATGGGGTCAGTGAATCCAGCTGTGGTCTAAGAAGAGTTGTTGAATTTTTTTGAATTCTAATCAGAGCCAGTCTTAGCTTTTGCCATTACCAAATGAAGATTCCTTAAATTTTCATTCTTTCTTCTTTTGGAAGCACCTCCATGCTTCTGATAAATTTAATGATACAAGAAGTGGGTACTAGAGAAGTAGTTGCTTAATGTGTGTACTTAAATTCTTATGGTCTTGAATATGTTCACTCTATTCTTGGTAGGTTGAAAGAATCTTAATTCACATAAGCAATCATGTGGCCCTATTTCTTGAAATTAGGAGAGTTTGTTTATTCTAGAGTATCTTAATTTCCTTGATAAGTAGACATCTAGACAAAAAAGGAATGCAGTTATTCATGGAGCCATAAATTAGTATACTTAGAGGTTGGAAAGCTGAGAGCCTATTTAGGGCATGGAAAATTTGGCTGGAAAACAAAATGCAGAAAGAAGAAAAGAGTGTGATGAGCTTGAAATGTCAGGTTTTCAATCTGATTAATAGAACTGTCAAACTAGCAAAGTACTTTGAAAGCTCAGCTGAATTCCACCTTAGCAAATGTGGAGAGAGATGCCATCAAACCTTTTCTAAAGAGATGACTTGTGAGGGACAAATCATTCATTAACTATTTAATAATTGAGCGCTATTAGATATAGGGATTAAAATAGAGTTAAAGATAATACAAAGCTTTTGTTTGTTTGTTTATTTAATTACTGAATTGTTAGAGCTGCCACGGAATAAAAGAGGGAATGTACATACAAAGAGGAACATATTTGGAGAGAATGCAATGGGTTGGGTTTCACAAATGTATGTAGGTGGAAATTTATACTACACATTGGGAAATGTTGATAATGGAGTTGAAGCATTAGGTCTGGAGATTTAGATTTGGTTGAAATTTAAAGGCATAAAAAGCATAAAAGCATATGTGATCATCCAGGACTGTGTATAAGGAATAAGTAAAATAATTGTAACAATAGAAATCAAACATGCATGTTATGTAGAACTTTATGAAAAGTATGTTGTTGGAAAATGTCTTCATGTCTAAGAAATTACTTTTATTAAAATGTTTTCCTTAATATATTACACAGATAATAGTCTTCACTTGTGTATTTATTTTACTTTATTTAAAATAAATATATAATTATTATCATCTAATAAGAATTAAAAACTAATAGATGTTAGCATTCTTGCTCTTTTATTTGGCAGCTATGTCAATGTTTGGAAATACCATGAAAACTTATCCATTATTTAAAATAGTAAATCACTATCTCCATCCATTTTGGCAAAATAACAACAAAAAATACTGTCCTCATTAATTAAACCTCTTGATTTAAAATTCTCATTTCCTAACTTTTTATGTGTTGATGTTAGAGACGCTTTTTCTTTCCTGAGTAAAATTCTATTTTAAATAATATACACAATGATGGAGTGAGTCTCAAAAAATTTTATGAGACCTACCTCCTTATCTATCTACCTATCTATCTATCTATCTATCTATCTATCTATCCATCATCTATTTATCTATCCTTCTCTATCATCTATCTTTCTATCTACGCTTAAAATTCTTCTCTCTCTGGAAGATTTTTACATTATTTTTAAGTGACCTGTTCAACGACCTAAGGAGAGAAGAGTTCTCCTTGTCACAATAAAATGCTGATTTATTATTTTTTAAACTTCATACTTTATAAAGTTTTTTAAACTATATAGTTTATAGATAAAATATTAACTATGCAAACTCTAGTATAATCAGAGTAGCCTGAAATTCATTAGATGTAATCATCTGCTATATATCTCAATTAATCTTGCTGGCTGTGGCTAATCACTTTCCCACCAGGCAGGATCACACAATTCACAGAGCCAGGATTATTAAAATCCATATTTCACGTTAACAGCCATGTGGATGAGATTAGTTCCTAAGTAGTAATGCACCTGCCATAAATTCCTCCTCTCTGTTATCTTCTGAACTACTGCTCAGTCAGAAGATGAAAACTACATGATGTGCATTCAGAGCCAGTTTGCAATGTTTTTTTTTTTTTCCTCTATCGGTCAAGTGAAATTTATCTTCATCCCTCACTGATTTGAAATGTCTCCTATATGAAATGTGATAAGGCAAAAGTGATCAGGTTTTCTTATAAAACATTAACATTTTCACTTTAACTTATTCTCCTCAACGACCCTAAGCTAAAATAATAATTAAGGATTACAACTTTAAAAAACATTGCCCATTTGAGTATCTAAATTAATTTTTCTTTCAAGAATATTAAAACTTAAAGACTCCTGAATAACCAACGCATTTAGCTGTGCATGAATTCCCAGTGAAAATGAAATACGGTAGAGTGAGGATAATAATAAAAGTAAAAATCAAAATGCCCAGGTCTTAGCCTTGGCTCTGTTATTAAGTGAATAATTTAGAGCTAGCCACATAGTCTTTCTGTTTCTCATACGACTGGCATAAAATATACATTCGCTTAGCTGTCTTCTTCAATCTGAAAGCTAATCACTTGGAAGAAAATGAAGAATCAAGCTCAATCTTTATTAATCTAAGCATGAAATATGACTATGTGAGAGATGCCAGAAAACATTTATTCTCCTTGTTAAAACTTAGAGTATTCCTGAAGATTTTTTAGCAATCTTATCTAAAATATTATGTATAATGGTATTTAGTTGGTGAATATTAAAGAAAGTTTTAGAAATAACCACCCCCCATTTGAACAAAATGGGAGGTCTATTATTTTGTCATTAATAAAATAATGGCATATATATAGGTACTTTAAAAGATATAAAGTGCTTCCATGTACCTTCTAAGAGAATCTTTAAAACGTGTGCCCTATATAGGTCCAAAGTTATCATTAATATACTTAGTTTGTCACCAAATCTTTCTGTGCCCTTTAAAAAAAACTTTAAATATGGAAGTGAGCAACCTTCAGAGGGCAAACTTTAAAATCTAGAGAATAAATTATGACCAATACCACTATCCTTGATGAATAACTAGAGAGAGATGTTCCCTGGGTTGGTATAAAATTCGCATTTTTCCTACTATGTAAAATTCAAGGAAATATTACAGCTATGAAAAATGAATACTGCTGTACAAGTTAAATTTTCAGACCTTTTAAGAAAATAGATATTAATCCTTGCTATTGAATTATTATGGTTTTTACATGTGCATACATAAAGATATCTTAAATAATTTTACCTGTTTAATAATTTAAATCATTTAAATACATGCATTTGACAATTGCATGGTATCTACAAACATATTCATACACTTAGTAATGTCACAATCAATCAGCATTAAACTGGAAGATTAAAGACCCAAGTAAATAAAAATATAAAATTTGACAGATGCATTAACTTTCCCTTTTGTACATAATTTTTTTTTAATAAGATGCTTTCAAAATTCTGATTAGATATCAGAAAAAGAGCAAACCTCTGATGTGATAAGGCTTAAGCATTGCTAAGCAATCAAATATAGCTAAATATTATATCATCCCTCTTCATTTATCCTCTTTTTTCTTCTTTTTTAAAAATTTTATTTTATTATATTGTTAATCACCATACATTACATCATTAGTTTTTAATGTAGTGTTCCATGATTCATTGTCTGCGTATAATGCCCAGTGCTCCATTCAATATGTGCCCTCTTTAATACCCATCACCAGGCTAACCCATCCCCCCAACCCCCTTCCCTCTAGAACCCTCAGTTTGTTTCTCAGAGTCCATAGTCTCTCATGGTTCATCTCCCCCTCCGATTTCCCCCCCTTCATTTCTCCCTTCCTACTATCTTCTTTTTTTTTTTTCTTTCTCCCTTTTTGGTGAACACATCTATATTTGAAGCTAAAGAAAAAAGTGCCACACCCTCCCTTCTATTAGTATCACCAACATTCTTGCAATCTATGGGGCTGAAAAACTGGGTCATTTTGACTAATCCTTCTCCTTTCTTTTGTGCAGAGTCACAAGTTCTGTCAAACCTGGCTTATCTCCTAAATTTGCCATTTCTCCTTTTCCTTAATACCATTCTTATCCATTCTACACAGCTTAAAATTTACTTTCAATTAGATTATGGCAAGAACCTCCTCCTCATCTTTCTTTCATAATACCCCCCACCTTGTTCAAGTCCACCTTCTTCATGCCTCTCTCTATCAGTAAGGTTTTTCAAACCCAAAACTACTCTTGCCATCCCCTCCCATTTGAAACTTTGCAGTAGTTTCTAAATGTTTGCAAAAATGACATGCAAATTACTTACTTAGCTAATCTATTAACCAATCTATTAGATCTTCTTCTTTCAGACATAAACTTGTTTTATTTGTAACATTCTGTTTCCAAGGGATTCTTTTACATATTTGTACTTTCTTTTTCTACCTGGGACACCCAATTTGCCTAACTTCTTGTAGCTAAATGGCTGTTCATCAGAATCCCTTAATGTGCTTGTTAAGCATACAGAATGTCAAGCTATTGTCTGGGAATCTGGTTTTAACAATTGTCTGAAGAAATTCTGATGTAGCTGCTATGCCATTCAGGAATTTTTTGCCTTTAAAAGGCTGTATCTAGGCTTTTTCCAGATTTCCATTGACAGATGAAAGAATAAAGAAGATGTAGTGTGTGTGTGTGTGTGTGTGTGTATACAATGGAATATTATGCAGCCATCAAAAGGATTGAAATCTTGCCTTTTGCAATGATGTGTATGGAACTGGAGGGTATTAATGCTGAGCGAAATAAGTCAATCAGAGAAAGACGTGTATCATATGACCTCACTGACATGAGGAATTCTTAATCTCAGGAAACAAACTGAGGGTTGCTGGAGTGGTGGGTGGTGGGAGGGATGGGGTGACTGGGTGATAGACACTGGAGAGGGTATGTGCTATAGTGAGTGCTGTGAATTGTGTAAGACTGTTGAATCACAGACGTGTACCTCTGAAACAAATAATACATTATATGTTAAAAGAGAAGAAGAAGAAGAAGAAGGAGGAGGAGGAGGAGGAGGAGGAGAAGAAGAAGATAGCAGGAGGGGAAGAATGAAGGGGGGGAAATTGGAGGGGGAGATGAACCATGAGAGACTATGGACTCTGAGAAACAAACGGAGGGTTCTAAAGGGGAGGGGGTGGAGGGATGGGTTAGCCTGCTGTTGGGTATTAAAGAGGGCACGTACTGAATGGAGCACTGGGTGTTATACGCAAACAATGAATCATGGAACACTACATCAAAAACTAATGATGTGATGTATGGTGATTAACATAACATAATAAGAAAATATAAAAAAGCTGTATCTATTCTTCCTGAATTAGAACAAACCTTTCTTCCTTCAGGAAGCCCTGTCCAATCACATAGAGTTTCAGTGTGGATCAACAGATTGCTTATATCATTAAGTATTGGCAGATCTTGTCATTGAAACTCAAGTCAGTCTGACTTCATAATTCATGGCTTTTTTGTGATTATAAGTTATCTAGCAGTGCCCAGAAATTGATCTTCAACTCAGAATTAATGTTTAGGCCAAGTGGTAATAAAAGAGGGACAACTCTCTAGATGTTCTGGAATTTCCATCTTCTCTCTGAACTCGCAAACTTTTCAACTTACTCTAAAAATATTTGCTTTTTAGAAATTTCTTATTGTTCCTTATTACTCCTGTTTTTATTACTCTATCTTATTTTTTTTTACCTCTCCCTATTTTAAAAATCAAATTCAGAGGAGAATTACTGGTTTGTATATTACCCTTGTCAATGGGTTTCCGAAATCCCATATTTTTAAATTTTGAATAAACTATAGCATTTCAATTTAAGCATTGATGTTTTTCAAACTTTTATGGGAGAAAATGTAGGAATGATTTGTAATGTCATAGAGAAGATGTCAACTAGGATTTATGATTAAAAAATGGGCTTATTTACTTAGAGGTATTAAATCAAAAGTAATAAAATTTAGTGAAATGAACTCAACACACCTGAGTTTGATTCCCATCTAGCAAGATAATTTATTATCAGAATATACTTGAGTAAATTACTTAATTTCTCTTATCCAAATATTTTCATCTGTGAATGTAAATTATATCTAGTTTGAGTTGTGGATTTTGACAATGTATGTAAAGTATCTTGTAGAAGAGTAGGCTCTTCAAATGATAGTGATTACTACTTAGATGAAAAAAGAAATGAAACTCAAGTTGTGCTCTTCATAGCTGCAATGATTTAAATGCAATAACTTTTCATGAGTCTCTGGCAAAGCAAATCTAAACCCTTCCCATAATGTGACAGTAGTCCTTGCATAATGGAAAGAGTGCAGGCACAGAAGTCGGTGGGCCTGGGTTTGAATTTAGGTCTACCATTTTACAGCTGTTATTACCCAGAGAAATTCCTTTTAGCTCTCTAAGCTTCAGGTATTTTTTCCATTTGTAAATTAATGATAGCATATCCTCACAGAGTTGTTGAGAGGATTTAATGCATGTGAGAAGGGCCTAGCACAAACCATACCATAACCTAAATCTGCAAACAAATGAATATATACTTCATGACTGATTTTTATTTTTTGCTAGTTCTGATTTTATTGCATTCAATATCTGATTTGTTCCCAAGAAGCTATGAGTTACTGCTTCCTTTGTTTTGGTAAAACAACAGTTTACAAATGTTTCCATAACACTTATCATGTGCCCAGCACTGCTTGAGTTATTACACATGTAAAATCATTCAAACCTAAAAAAAAAAAAAAAAAAAAACTCTATGAGAAAAATGAAATGTCATCACAATTTTATTGATGAATAAATTGAAGTTTAGAAGGGTTAAGTAATTTGCCCATGACCAATAAGCTAGCAGGTGGCAGAACTGGAACTCAAGCCCACTGGGTTCCAGTTAGGTTGCTTCAATAGTAAATGGCTCTTGCCTTGCTAGGTCGTAGCAAGCTTCCAGCCTGGACCTGCAATGATTAAATATTTCCCATATGCCCTTCTTCTAGCAAAGAAGTCTCTCCACCTCAAGGATCTAAAGGAATAATAAATTTTCTATGATTAACTTTCTGACCTGTTAATTAACCAAAGAAGAACATGCATTGGGCTACTTTGTTTAAAAAAAAAAAATGACCCCTTCAAGTTCCTTTTATCAAACTATAGTGAAAATCTTGTTTTTAACAAAATGTCTTTCTTTGAATGAACATGAAATCCATATCATACATTTTTTAAAAAATCACTCAATAACTGCATGATTGCCAGTAAGTTTGGGGTTCTTTAAACAATTATCACTAAAAATTGGGTAAATCATGACAAGATTTTGCTCTAAGCTTTTCAGTGGAACTTTATAATAAAAGTTTACATAAACCTTTATGTAAAAAGTTAAAAACATGTTTTTATCATGTGTCCAATTCTAAATATTTAAAATAAAAAATATGTAAATACTATATGTGCACATTCATATAATTATACTTATAAAAATAGACACACAAACATATATACACATGTGCCTAATTGTAACCTCAACAGAAAAATAGCTATGTTTCTGAAAAGTAGTTTGTAAATCAAACATTCCCAAATTAGGCAATATTTCAATTAAACCAGGACAATTGCAAATTAACAGGTTTTTAATAAGGAAATAATGCTTTTATGTTTGAGGTAAATTCTGACAGAAATTTGAAAAGGACTTATTAAGGTGTATAACGTATCACACTGAGTTTGGATTAGGTGATTTTTTAATAAGGAAAGGATATTGAAGTGAATCCATGCTTTCTGGGGGTTTTTCTAAAAAAAAAAAAAAAGGAGATTAGAAAAGTGTCCTTACTTAGGCTTAGAGTTATATAGTAGGCAAAGATCTAAAAAAGTTGATTTCTGAGAAGTTTTCTTAATGTTTATTTTACATTTATATCAGTGCCAAAATACAATTGGGATTTCTACATTTGCCATATCTTTACTGTCTTCCTTCCTCTTATAGATATTTTTTCTCTCAAATTCTACTTTTATTGTGGGCACTTTAGGCAAAGTTTGCTGATTCTATCCCTGAGCTCACTTGTAAATGCAATGAACACTTCCCCAGCTGACACTTTTCCATATAGAGTCAGGGCACTTTCTGTAGCTGTAACCTAGGGCCACCACTGTTGATGTTCAACATCACTATCCTGTGGCAAGAATTCCACATGTACTCCTACACGGAGCCTTGCCCCATTCATTCACTGGGGTCCCTACTGTAGCATTCAAGGATGCAAGAAAACCCAAACTTCCTACAAACTTGTCTCTATTCATTCTCCTAAAACTACCTCAATCACACTGTTTTAGCAGAGAGGGAGAGAGGGAGGGAGAGGAAAGAGACAAGGGGTTGTTGTTTGTGAATCTGTGTTGGAGAAGGGAGGATGATGAGATTGAACAGCACATGTAAGGGAGTGTAGTCCTACCCAAGAGCCCCTGTTTTAATGTGTGTGTATGAGGGTGGATAACAATTGCCTACACACCAACTGTGACACTTTTTCTTAAAGTAACAATCTCACACTTTGGGGCATAAAATGATGCTAAAAGGAGTTCACTATTAGGAGATTAAGAACATATCCCAAAATCAGCAAAGTATTCTGGATTATAAAGGAGGAATAGGTGCATTCAATAAAAGACAAAAGAGAAATAGGGAGGAATTACTAATTTTGAATAACAAAAAAATCCTTTAAAAGTATATTTTGTTTATAAATTGATTTATTAAAAAATATTTGGAATAGAACTAAAAATAAGTTGGAATTTAGAGTTATTATATTAAAATAGAGTTAAATTTGAGTTTCAGATAAAGGTATTTTTTCTGTTTTGTTTTAATATTTATGGGTACTATACACTGCATTTGATATACTTCTATAAAGGAATCCTTTATCTGTTAAATCTGGCGATCCTAGTCGCCTATATCTTATATAATAACTTCTAAAATTCACAATGAACTCTTAGTAAACTATTTTCAAGTTGTTCTTCCATCTTATAAAGAAACTTTGATTTTCATTAAATCAATTTTAATAGACTTTATTTTTAAAAAAAGGTAATAATGACCAAATCAACTCTGTGAAGATACCTGATATTAACAAACTCCTTGTTTGACCTTTTATAATTTCTATAGTATATTCTTCTTAAAAAAAATATTTTTATTTATTTATTTGAGACAGAGAGAGAGAGAACAGGAGCAGGGGCAGAGGGAGAGGGAGAGTGAGAAACAGACTCCCCACTGAGCAGGGAGCCTGATGCGGAACTCAGTCCCAGAAGACTGGGATCGTGACCTGAGCTGAAAGCAGACGCTTAACCCACTGAGCCACACAGGCGCCCCTCCTAGAGTATATTCTTTTTTTTTAAAAAAGTAACATATTCAAGAGGTGGAGATCATTTGGGTGGTTTTAGAAGTGTTATTTCATGGTTCAATTAGAGCTACATCTCCTAATACAATTATGTTTTCTTAGAATTCAGCAAATGTATACTAAAACAGTTTTACTTTCGTACAAGATATTCCTTACAGGGTGAATAGTCTATATATTCTTTTACTCATTTTTTCAACAGATACTTTTGTACTTATCCTCCATGTAAGTGCTGGGTTGGTGTGAACTGCAGAGCAAATTGTTGAAGTGGAAACTGCTTTCTGTATCATAAATGTGTATGTATGTGCACAGACAGAAATATAGAACCTAATGTACTGTTAACTATTAAGATCTCCTCTTTTTCATTCAAAGGCATACCTACGCATTTCCAGAACTAGGGAAACAATTCAAATACTTGTAGTTTGAGTTTGAATGCAGCCAAACCCAGTGAATTTTATTGTAGAAAGTAAACAATCCATTTTCTCCCTTCGTTTAGAGAATGCATTACTGAAAAAGAAAAGGACTCTTGCTGTCTATGTACATTGTAAAGGAACAAAACCTGGAGAATTGAATTACCTGCATAGCTGAGCAAAAAATAGCTCTCTGTGCTTGATATGAGTCAAGTATTTTTACTAGAATACTTATATTTTGTAAGCAGAATAAGGACAATGTAGGACATTGAAATTTTCCCTTGACAAAAAATAACTTGTATTGCAGCTGATCCAAAGCTCTTTGGGGATATATTTCCTTTTATCTTAGAATTTAAGAATTAGGCATTATATCATCTATGTAAAATTTGTACTTCTGAACTTTGAATATAATCATTTTACTAATACTATTAGGTAAGTAGAATATATTTTAATATAGCTACAGAAAAGATTACATAAAAAATAGAGCCCTTGGAAGCAGTAGCTCTGTAGTATTTTACCAAAGAGAAATGTTACATTTCATTGTAGATTATTTTTGTGTTCTACAGATCACCTGTGCATACTCACTCTAGAAGAAAATATAATTGGTATTCCAACTAGCATAGCATGGATTTAAGTTTTAATTTTTACTGGTAGCTAATAGCAGGAAACTGTTTTATAACATACAACATTTAGAATCTTAGCAGGACCATCTTCATCATCATGAGCTCCACATTACAAAAAGAATCTACCTGGTGAAGCATAGTATCTGATGATTTACTTTTTTTTTTCTAGATAGATTAGAAGAAATAAATTAATAGTAACTGGCAGCCTGACAAGTGCTGTGTACATCATGCTGATTGCTTTATCTATCTAACTTACTCAGAGAAGAATATTTCTATTTTAAAGATAGGCATCATTATCCCTCTTTACAAAGAAATGGGGGCTCAGGGTATTAGAGTAAATAGCCCAAAGTCACACAAAAATAATAATGACATTAAAGCCAAAATACAAGTACCATTTAATTCTAAATCTCATGTTATATTCACTATATTCTACCTAATTGAGAAGAGTTTATCATTTGATGAAAATATAATTACACATACTACTAATGTATAAAACCATTTAGTTTGGTTGAGATATAGCTCATGTAAGGAGCTGCTTTTAAGCTGATTCATTCCTAGAGATTATTTTTCTTAATGAGAGACACTATTGAGAATGGTGAAGAGCAAGGGTTGTGGAATCTGAAAACTTTCATTTGAATCCAGGCTCTATGATTAATTAATCTTTTTCTGTCTTGGTATCCTCACTGGCAAAGTGAAAATAATAATACCTAACTTAATTTATAATTAAAAACGAAGGAGATAATATAAAGCTCTTAGAATGATTCCTGGTATATAGAAATAATTCAATTTTATTGTAATAATTGTAATAATTGTATTAACTAATTAACTGATTTACATAGGAAGTTTTATATTGTAACAGCAGAGAGAAGAAAAGAGCTTGGAGGAGCTTGGAGGAAAGAGGAACCTCAATAAAAAATGGAGTAGAATGGTGCCTGGGATTTATAATTAGATAGTGAAGATAGTGAAGAACATCAGTTGGTAAAAGCTGGGGTTTTTGTTTCCTGTTTTTTAGAATCTTTACATAAAGTCAGCAGAAGAATCCTTCCTATCCAGCTGACATAAGCAAGGGTAAGGCAATTCTTTCCACATTTACATGCATCTAGAACTTCCCAATACTGTAAAGATTGGCAGCTTGAGAGCACCAAGAGGTAGAATCACCAGTGGCTTTCTTTAGTAGTGATAATCATGAGGCTCCTTCAACATTTGATGAGACAATGAATATTGTCCAGGAGAGCCAGGTCAAAAACATAACAGGGTGGACTCCAAAATCTGATTTGTATCTGTATAGTTCAAGAGACCTATATTCCCCAAAATGCCTGGGGTGACCTTGAAAGGAAGAGTACATGAACAGAAAACAAGAGCAGAAATTTTATATTACCAATGGTAACATGGTATGAAATTGTATCATCAGACTGGGAAGATCTAAAACTATTTGATAGATTTTAATATTTATACTATATGCATAAATATATGTATTTGGTGATATACTTTAATCATAATTTCTTTATTCTGCATATTCATAAATTAGCCCCACTCCTTAAAATAAAATTAATGTCTAATATGTTAGGAAAGTGGATTTTGTCAAGCAAAGATATGTTTAAGTAACAGAATAATTGACTTCCACAAATCTTATTTGTTATTAGAAATAAAGGAAAAAAATAGTATGAGCATAGGAATTAATTTCCCAAATAACCAGATTTGGTTTCTTCCTGTGGTTTTAGTCACTTAATTTCAAAGAAACATGTTGTTTTGAAGACTTTCATTAGCAAAATGATCCTGAGAAGTTATGTTAGCATTTATACTCTGTATCTTAAAATTTAACATTATATTGCAATCATTAAAATTTCTTTTTTTTTTTTTTTTTGTCTTTTTAATTGTCAACACTCTTGGGTGAGCAACTATTTTGTTTATCCCTTGTGAACCTCTAATAATCCCTGGTAGGACAATATGCCCATGAGTAGTTATTTTTAAATATTATTAATGGATTGAGACACTATCACATCTTCTGTCCTATTCTTACTAGACTTCGCTATGGCATTTTAAAAATAATGATTGTCCCTTCTTCTGAGAATTTTCTTCTCTCTGAAAGTCTCTTATGGCTTCATAATCTGGCTTCTTCTTTGTCTCTTTCTGTCATTCCTTCTCAGTGTTCAAAGTGAGTCCATCTTCCCCTCTCTATCTCCAGCCAGACCCTTGTCTGTATACAGGTATTTATCTTGTGCCTTCCAAACTGCCCCCATGCAAGTCCCATATTCCACTTAACCTCCACACATCCAGCTGAACCCATCAGCCTCAGCCTTTCTCCTATTCCTCTTTACATATTCTCTATCTTAAACTATATGCAGCCCTTACAGATTGTCATAAACCTTCCACCCACAGTGTTTGCCAAATTAATATTACAATCAATTCTTTCTTGTATATGGGTAAAACTAGACCTCAATATTCTTTAGAGGCTTTGTTTTAAATAGTTTATGTCTCCTAACTCTATGGGAGGAATATATCCCAAGAATATGTTAGTAGGATGACTAAAATTGTGTTTTGTATATTTATCCATTCAATAATTTTTTAAATGGAGATTTTTATGATCAAGCATTGTTCTAAATGCAAGTATATGTTGGCAAAAATAGAAAACAATGTTTAAGAGGTTTCAGATGTTTCACACTTGAAGCATACCAGGGGAGCAACCAAGTGAATTAACTATGCTTTCATTTTCATACTTTTTAAAAATTTATTTGTTTAGTAGCATTGGTAAAATTAAAATTGAGTATTTCTTCTTCCAATTGTTTTTTGCTTTGCTTTTACATGGAACCTACTAACTGTACATCTATATCTGCTGTTAGATGCCTTGCTAATTATTTTTCTCTCCTTTTGTAATAAAC
This sequence comes from Mirounga angustirostris, assembly GCF_029215605.1. Lineage (NCBI taxonomy): Eukaryota > Metazoa > Chordata > Mammalia > Carnivora > Phocidae > Mirounga > Mirounga angustirostris. The sequence goes on from NW_026991721.1 coordinate 77,697,526, forward strand.
TTGCAAGCCTGTACTATCTGTAGTTTTATATTTTAAACTTGCTGTGTCTATTGGACTTTCTAGATGGAGAGTAAATCCCAGGTTGTCATTATTCTGAATACAGAAGATTAAGGGAAGAACTGGTATATAGTATAGATTAATAATAATTACACACATTGTTTATTTCTAACTATTTAAAATGTCATAATAAATTTGTGGAAGAGCTGTATCTATCTATGCATAAGAAAATGTAGGGAAGTTACTGCTAGGGATTATAGGTGTGCACCACTAATACAATGCTCTTAGAAATGTAAATATATATATATATATATATATATATATATATATATATATATAGAAAAAATTAGAGTGCAGTTTTTCCATTGTGTCTTCTAGATGAGGAAGAGAGGTATGTGGGGTTTTTTTTATGTTTGTTATTTTGTTTTGTTTTTTATGTTTTAATTAAGCAGGTGTTCTGAATCAAACTTTTTCAACTCAACACTTTTAAAGCAACATTTGTTCAGTTAAATGCAGATAAATCAGAGGTAAAATATGGATGTATCCACAACCTGGTTCCAAAAATAAATGATAGCAAGATCATAGAAAAATGTGACATACCAAAATCTGGGTGTTCTTCAAATATATATATATATATACATACATACAGGGGGAAAAGTGTCATAATTTATATGAGGCATAAATACTTTAAACATTATTCCAAAAAAGAATGTTTCTGGAAAATATCCAAAATGATCCTGAAATTCGAATACTTTATTATTCAAAGAAGGAAAAGTGGTTTGAGTTTCATAGATTCATTCACCCATGACAAGTCAATACTCAGAAACAACCTTATACTTTTACCACCTTGTTTTGCTATCTCGTTTCTAATTTTCACTGCTGTGCTTTCTTTTCTGTATTTTATTAATTCTCTCATTCTGAAATGCCGAACTTTGCCGAAGAATATCACTTAACTCTTTTAATGGACTTCAATTTTGTCATGCCAATAAATCATCTTCTGGAGTCATCATACATCCTCAAGTGTCATTTCATTTACTTCCTGTTAATGACTTCATTCTTCATAATTGTTCTTCTAAGCCTTTCATTGCCTTCTCTATTATATTCATTAATTCATTTATTCAATCAATAAATATTTATTGATCACTTACTATGTGTCTGGCACCATTCTAAATGCAGTGGGGAAAAACACTAAAGCCAAAAACAAAACTGCAATTTCTTACAAACTAATTTGTTCAAAATGTGGATCTTTAGTTTCAAAATCTTTCTTAGCACCATTATAATGATAGAACAGAAACTGTTCTTAAGATTCTGATTTGGGAGAATATCTAGGATACTTAGAAGATTTCCTTAGCAATTCTGACATACAGACACTTTGGGAACCAAATGTAGATAAATAGAACATGTTTTAAACTTGGGCGAGAAATTTGAGAATCACTGGATTGGAGATGCTTCTTATATCTGTATGAATATGTGTAAAGCTAAGAGAAAGAGAAAGTACAAAGGGAAAAAAGCCTAAGACAGAAGCTTAGAGCATGTCTCTGGATGGGTCAGAGGCTTGGAACAAAATACAAGAATGCAATATGTAGCATCCAAATGCTATAGACAGTACAATGACTAAAAATAATTTTAATTGTCATTCACTGAGATCTTACTATGTACCAAACACTTGTTCTATGTCAGAAATGTTAACATGTTTAATTCTACAATAGTGGTAGAGGAAATTAAGGTTCATATGCATTAAATATCTTATTCAATGTCCTAGAGTAATAAAGCCAGGATTAAAATCCCTATCTGCTATGCATTGGTTATCTGAACATCTTTCTCCTTAAAGATTTTCACCCATAATAGAAATGAATAGTTTTTACTCAAGAGGAAAAAGAAACAATTGATAAAGTGAAGTTCCAAGGAAGAGGGTAGGGAAGGAGATTAAGATCATGATAGATGATCTTAATAAGGGGTCACTTTTTCCTAAGAAGCTTGTGTAAGGATATATTGAAAATATGTGTAAAAATGTATTTGTAGAGGTAAAATATATACAAATGGAAAATATGGTTCTTATAATGTATCAGAAGTGGAAAGGAGAGAAAGTATGAAGATGATGCAAAGTTTTAAGGTAAGGGGAATTAGAGATTTTAGAAAATTCGAATCAGCCCTTGACTTTTTCAAAGTTTGAGGAGAAGTGAAAGTGCTGGGACAGATAACAGACAAGTTTTGGCCATACAATTCCAAGTGCTTCTATCTTTAATTGCACCTGCAATACACAGACCTCCACTCCTATCTCCATTACACATACTAGGTACCTGGAGACTAGCGGGATTCCTGATCACCCATTATCCTTGCATTCTGATCCCCACAAGAATTTGAGCATCTTTTTAACCAATTCCATTCCCTACACTCCTGAAACCCTTTTACCTCTGAAACTTAAAGTCAGGAGCAAAATCCCTAAATTCTGAACCTCTTCTATCAATATTTCCTCAAACTTTATGATCTAACTGAAAGCTGATACTGTCCTAAGGACACATTTTTCCCTGCAGCCATCAATTTTTTGGTTTTACTACCACTACCATCATTATAGTTATTAAACATTCTTTTTTTTAAAGATTTTATTTATTTATTTGAGAGAGAGAATGAGATAGAGAGAGCATGAGAGGGAGGAGGATCAGAGGGAGAAGCAGACTCCCTGCTGAGCAGGGAGCCCGATGTGGGACTCGATCCCGGGACTCCAGGATCATGACCTGAGCCAAATGCAGTCGCTTAACCAACTGAACCACCCAGGCGCCCGTTATTAAACATTCTTATCTTACTTTGTTTAGTATGGCAGCCCCCAAGAATTTATCATGGAAATGGGAAAAATTTCCTCTTTATTTCTCTTTGCTGCTTTCAGATTATTCTCTCTACCTCCCCTTAAAAAAAATAAGCTTTGAATGTCATGACATCAGACAACACTACCCATCGTTCTTTATTGCAGTCAATTCCAACTCCCCATTTACTTCCCTCGTACCTTAAAGATGTAAGTACCTGGCTCACTGTTATCTTTTCTAATACTCTTGTAGTAATTCTTGGTGATTTCAATATCCACATAATATTTCCAATAGCCAATCCTAATACAACTTTGTTTCTTTTAGTCATCTTCTCCTCTAACTTTCCTCAGATACACATTCCCGAGATGTTGTCATCACCAATAATCTTAATCATTCTTCTATTTTTTTTTTCCAAATCATACACTCTAGTGTTCAATTCCAACAATCTTTGGCTTTACTGGAATCTACAATTCATTGTTCCTAGCACTTTTTCACTGTTCATCCTTACCTCCAGGCTTTCACTTGCTTCCTTACCTGGGAATGCCATAATTGGTCCTTTGAATACACCTCAACTTTCTTCCCCTTGTTTCCTTTTACTGTAAATCCCATCTTAGAAAAATTCCACACTGGCCAAAACCTTCTATCTACTTAATGCTTCCACGTAGACAGAAGAACATGGCTGGAGGTAAAGGTAAAAGCATCCTATCTGGTCTCGCTTAATTGTAAGACCCCAACCTCAAGTGGCCCTTTGATGCTTCTAGGGAGGCATACTATATTCCCCTAGCCATTTATTTTCCTCTCCCATTCTCCTAGACCATCATTTCATGCCTTCTCATCTACATTCATCCTCCAACTTCTCCATCCCCATCCTCAGGTACAGCTGATATCTCTGCTTCCCATTTCCCTGATACCATAAAAATGAACATAAGAATATTTCCAAAGCTCTCACCACCACACCTATCCTATATTTGTATCCTGCTTATTTTTTTTTCCAAAGTGGTATGGCCATCTAATTTGTTATATATTTTTCTTATGTTTTGTATATTGTGTATTCCTTACCCCTCTGTTGCCATTATAAATACCAAGTGGACAAGATTTTTATCATTGATATTTATCTCTGTGCTTATAGTATCTAAAACAACATCTGGCAAGTAAAAGGCACAATAAATACCGTGTGTGAGTGTGTGTGTATACATACATACACACATTTTATTTAAATAATTTTTTGAGACAGATCTTATAATTTTCATTTTATAAATGATTCATACAGTTTAAGTGACCTTCTAAGGACCACTGGATCAATCAAGTGGTAAAGTTAGAATTCCAGCCCATGTCCTTCTAAACCCAAGGCTTAATATGTGCCAAATTAAGTACAAAATATTAGTTTGAATAGTCTGAATTCTTGGTGTTTTTGCCCCAGAATATCTTTCCAGGTTTATCTTGCTGTACCTTCTTACTACTCTTTAATCAACCTGGAATATGTCCTTCAATGTGTCCTGAACTGGCCCAGCCCAGCCATTCATATAAATAGTTGTTCCTTCCAATGCCTAGAAGGTGTTCTAACTTCTGCTTGTTGAATTTCTGTTTATTCTTCAGAACCCACGTAAAATATTCTATTATCTATCATCATCTATCTTTCTAAAATCCCTTTCAACTGGATTTTCTCTTCCTCTCTTTTAATTCTTAACAATGTTACAATCCATCTTCAAGTGCCCATTTAAATTCTAAGCAGAAAAAGACATCCATCATACTTGTGTTTCAAGTTCCTCCAGATTCGCTAGCAGATCATGAATTTTCTGCAATACTTACGCATTTATATATATAATTTTATACAACAATATCATTGCATGTTTTTCACTTGACAGTTATAATTAACACTCTTTGAATACTTGCTACTAAACATTGTTCTAAGCCATTACATGTATTAATGAATTCAATCCTTACAGTTCTGCTACTATTATCCCTAATTTTCAAATGAGAAAATGAAGTACAGAGAACTTATCAAAGTCTCATAGCTAGTGATTATTTGAGCTGGGATCTGAAACCAGGCACCCTGGCTCCAGACCACCTGTATTTAACCATGAAGAGATATCTTTCACCTACTGATTGATAAATGCACTGTAAATATTGGTTGAATCCAATAAGCTAAAAAAAAGCATCTTAAAAATATTATAAAAATGCAAGGGAGACTAGAAAGTGGATGTCATCCTGTGGTATTTTATCTGGCTATTTGATGACAAAAGTAGGTCATGGTAATTACAAGCTTTATCTATGTTGCCTATTAGGAGAGATCACAAAAGCCTCATTAAGGCTAATTGTATTGAATTAAGATGAAATTTGCATTATACATCAAGTGATAAATGATTGCATACATCAGGCAAATGCTAAATTTTTAGTGCATGCTTTTGAGATTAAGTAGAAGACCTGATCATGTAAAAATCAACTGAAAACCTATTGTAGAGTCTTAAAGAGGCCCAACAAAGGTGGGAAAACACCTGAATTTTCTACTTGCCTCATTACTGTGTAAGTTGTGAAACTTGCCTTTCACAATCTTTCCTCATCCTCTGGCAGGCCTCAGAAACAGTGTTACCATATTCTTCACATTTGTCATGAGAAGCTCTGCGGTTTGTGTGAGAGATGATGAACTATGGAGAATGAAAAGCAAAAATGAGATTAAGTGAAATCGTGTGTAGGTACTGATTTTTTTTTAAAAATTAGAGAGTAGATGTAATTTGAAAATTATCTAGATAGCCATTTTCAAAGAAAGTATACTAAAAAATCATTCTCAAAGTATCTCCATAAAGATAAATGTTTAACATGTCACTGAGAAGGATTTTCTTTTTTCATTATATTAAGCTTTGTGGGTTTTGGTTGTTTTTTGTCGTTGTTGTTGTTGTTGTTTTGGATAATTATTTACTATGGACAGTCCTTTAATCCAAAACAAAAGTGTACTATAAAAATCACAATGATGGGCGCCTGGGTGGCTCAGTCAGTTAAGCGTCTGCCTTCGGCTCAGGTCATGATCCCAGGATCCTGGGATCGAGCCCCTCATCGGGCTCCCTGCTCAGTGGGGAGCCTGTTTCTCCCTCTCCCACTCCCCCTGCTTGTGTTCCCTCTCTCACTGTGTCTCTCTCTGTCAAATAAATAAATAAAATCTTTAAAAAAATAAAAAATAAAAAATAAAATAAAAATCACAATGAAATAAGTATTCCATATTTTAATCACTTCCTTAGCCAGATAAACAAATCCAGGACAGACTCTGTAAGTTTTAAGGAAATGGGAAGCTCTTTATAAACAATATTCCTTTTAGGACATGATGTCAATAGCACCTCAAACATTTCCCTTCATCTCTGGGGCCACTGCTACCACCATTTCTTTAACCATTCATGTGTACATGCTGGGGTAAACTGAAAAAGGATCTCCATTTCCTTCCCATGGAGTCCTGACAAAGCAGAAGGAAATAGAAACAAAGCAAGAAGTCATTTGTTTGGGAGCTCTGCAGTGTAGCCTATCCTTTTTTGTGTGTGTCAGAGTTAGCAGACAATCAACAACAGAATATTTTCTATATTAACACTTTTTCTTATAATCGATGTACTATGTTATGTTTACCTCAGTGTTGTTTTATCTTTTATTATAGAGTCTGCATTTAATGCCTAAAACAAGAGCTTGATAACTCACAGAAAGTGCCAAAGTTTTCTTCAGCAAGAAGTAGAGCAATTCCCTTGAGAATTATTCCGAATACTTACTTAGAGCTCTTTATATACTCTTTAATAGTAATCACTGGCATTTACTGCTTACCTTACTTCAGAAAATATTCTAAGTATTTTAATATATCATTTTATTTAATACTTACAAAATTCCTAATAGGTGGGAAGCATTGTCTTCATTTTACAGATGGAAACACTAAGATACAGACAGATTAAGTTTATTGTTCAAGATCATAAAACTAGTGTGTAAAGACGCCATGATTTTTGCACAAGCTATTATATTGGATACTTAGGAGAATGTTAAACATAGTGTCTGCAACAACTATTTAATACCAACTCTCCCCCTACTCTAAGTTTATAGTTTTACCACTTAATCAAAAATTGTATTTGACAAAATTCTGTGAATTATGATATAGCTTTAAAGTCGAGTAATAAAAATGTGTACTGGTATCAAACTCAAAAATAATTTACATTAAAAAATAGACACTATCTTGATCTGTTCTTTGCTTTACAATTTCAACATTTGTTTTTATAAATATCTATGAAATTCCAGTGCAGGTATCTGCTACTGTGTGTTGACTATTGTCATGAAATAAAGAACAATGAATCTGATTATAACTTTTAAGGACTCTTTTGTTTCTGTTATGACAAAACAGAGATGTCAAAAATCCAAACTTTGTCATTGAATATAATCTACATAGTTGTTTCATTCTTGAAAATTGCTTCAGTGCTGTGTGCATCAAATGTTCTCAGAAACTAAATTTTCCCACTTCCAGGTTGAACTTAAATTATCACTATCTGTCAATGAAAGAAGTCAACTAAGGGACATTACTCATTTTTCAAACCTCCTACCAAAATACATTTTGTAGAAAATGAAAAGATGTGGGTTTATTGATATTGCTAGAATGCGAAGTGATTCCAGCATATAAATGAATATAAAATATAATACCATAAAGTCATTTAAGATGATGTCAAATTTAAACCATTTGTGTTTTTGCATTTCAAATAAAATATTAGCTGGTGCTTGTACACTACTTACTACTTGCCAAGTACAGTTCTAAGTGGTTTATATTTATGAATTCATTTAATCGCTACAATCATCCATCATTATCTCTATTTTATATAGGAAAAAAATTGAGTCATAGTAAGTTTGTCATTTGTCCAAGTTTCCAAGCCCATTCAGTATGATTATTTAATTACTATGCTAATCCACTTCTGACAATCAATTAGGTCAATCATTTTGTTCATTCGAGATCAACGAAATCAGAAGAATTTAAGAATTTTATCTCCTATAGATTAGAATCAGTGAAGAAAAGTGACTTTTTAAACATAGTGTATTTACAAATACACTGAAGAAAATGTAGTTTTAAATATACATTAAGAAACACACAGTGGAGTCTGATCGTATATGAGAGACAGAAAGAGATTTAAAGAAATTCCCTACAACTGACAAAGAAATTAAAGCCATTTTACAGTAGTTATGTTATGTTAATGATTCTCTAAAACGGAATAATAAATTAAAAGCTATACAGAAACATTAACTAAGGTAATTTTAGGAGTACCGATAAACTTGTCTGTAAACAAAAATGACGGCTATGAATAAGAAGAGTCAACAAGTTGGTATCTTGGTACATTTTTCCAATAGTTCCTTCCTGAACACAAATATCATATATTTTTTCATCTATGCATACATGTTACTACCCAAGGTATTATATACAAATCATATGTACAGTATTTCTGAATGATTTAAGTGATTTTAAGAATAAATTTTACCCAAGGTTTTGGGATTAAAACCCAAACATTTCACTCTAGTAAAATTCAGGTTAATAAATCAAATGCCTTATATTCTAAGAGTCATTAAACTAGTAGAAAGTCAAAAGAAACTTTCTTGTTTTAGTAGTTATTAATTATAATATAGAAATCTACTTCATGTTTCTAAGTTTTTCAGGGTTTCTCTTACAGAAAAAAAAGGTGTTTTTAAGGAAGAAACAGATTACAACCTGCTGCCAAGGGCATTGCTTTTTCTTCAGTAGTAGCTAAATCATGATGCAGAACAAAGGTGTCATGACAGAAAACTGGTTGGGTGGCTTGAGCTTCTCAGATCATGACTGCAGGAGGGGTAGATGAGACAGTTGACCCTAAAAGAGGAGAAGTAGTGACCATGAGTCACTGAGATGAGTGGATACTAGTTTGGTCTTAAATGTAAGCCTTGACTGAAAAGAAGAGAAAAGGTCTGAGGTCTGAAGAATTGGAAGGAGTCATCAATCAAGATCCACCACAAGCAGGAGAAGGTAGAAAGAAATGTGTCAAAATACATGAGAACCAGAAGTCAACTTGTAACTGGAGGATATAGGCTAAGTCACATCCAGGAGAAATGCCTTAAGGAGCAACATAATTTTCATCTTAAGAAGTACAGCTTTTTGTTAACTATGCTGTAATTAAAATTAAAAAAAAAAGGAGCATAGGTTATTGAGTCAAACGATCTGGACCTTCAGTAGGATGATTTCAACATTAATTGCAGCACTTCCTCTGGCACAGAGGGATTCAGTGGTGAATAAGACACTCCCTGCTTCTCAAAGAATCTATACTATAGTGGACAGACAGACACTCTTATAGCTTTACCTAAAATATATATGAAATGATAATAAATAAGATATAAACTTTCATGTGGGTATTAAGGAGGATGAGGCTAATTCTAGTCAGGGCAAATAGGTAGGAGAGGCTTCAGAGAGGGCACTGAGATTGGGCAAGAAGGAAAATTCAATGCAAACTGTTGAATTAACGTTTACTACATTGTGTTGAATTAGTATATCCATCTGTATGCCTCTTCATTCAAGCTGTTAGGAACTAGAGGACTAAGATCTTGCCTTGTCTCCATGTAAACCCTACACTTAACACATATCCACCATTCAATGACTGGTGAATAGTAGATTCTCAGTAATTGTTAATTAAACAGAACTAAATACGTTCCTAACTTCTGAGTTCTGTTCCCCAAGAGACAGGTTTCTGTTCCAATTGGCTTCTGATAATAGCAAAGGAAGGCTAGATTTTCCAAGAGAAGACAAGATATACTAAGGAAACTAAGTAGCAATATTAAACCTTAAATGTAAACATCACTTTTCCTTGAATGGTTTTGCTGATGATAAAAAGAATCCTATATTGACTCCCTAAATAAAAATTTGTTAAAAATAATATTGAGGGGCACCTGGGTGGCTCAGTTGGTTAAGCATCCAACTCTTGGTTTCAGCTCAGGTCATGATTTCAGGGTGGTAAGATCGAGCCCTGCATTAGGCTCTGCACTCAGCTCAGAGTCTGCCTGGGATTCTCTCCATCTCTCTCTCTGCCCCTCCTACTGCTCATGCTGTCTCTCTCTCAAATAAATAAATAAATCTTTAAAAAAATAATAATATTGAGTCAAAGTCATCAACTCTCTGGACCTGGCTTGTAACTCCAGTTTACCACTTCCTGTTTTTCCCTTTTTAGTCATTCAAGATCATTCATGAAAATACATCTCTATCTCATCTTCCTTAGAGATGCCAGTTGTTTGCTATTTAACTAAACACCTACAAAATCATTCATTCAACAAATATTTATAGTATGTATAAAGCCAAATTTATGTTCATGCTTAGGGTATGGGGATCTCTAATATGTCACCTCCCTCTTTTGTAATGATAAATAAAGGACCATATTAATTATTACTGTTTGATTGTAATTTGTTCTTCATTGCCAAATGAGTAGTGAGTCGTGTCCTCTGGAGGAGGAAAAAAACAATTATACAGAACTAGAAATCTGAGCATTCTAAAAAAGAAGTAGGAATTTATCTTTTGTTACACTTTTTATACCTGTAAGGATCTTTTTAGTTATCTCTCTGTGTCATGCAGTTAGAAGTCAGGTTCTTATTCCTTGTTTCTAGGATGGTTTCAATCATTGGTATAGTCATCAAACTGCTAATACTACACCCTCACCTGAAATCCTCATTTCAGGACCTCAAAGTTCTAAGGAAGTGGAAAGATGGTAGTGCTATATCAGAAAGAAAATTTTTAATGTAAGGAGTTGACTAAAGTTGTTTTTTGTTGTTGTTGTATTAGAAACGGGCATATTCATTCCTACCACTATCACCATCCTCACTGCCTCACCCCCAATTTAATTCACTAGTTAATTCTGACCTTAGATTAAATCCTCTTTTCCAAGAAACCTTCCCTAATCTCTCAGGCTAAGATATAACTCCATATTCTACTATGCTTTTTTAGCATCTTTGGGAGACTTTCAGAGGCTGGACCATAAATAGGCATGAAATGACTTCCATCACATTCTTTGGTTAAGTCTGGGATAAAACCAGCCCAAAAGCAACAGGAGGCAAAGTTAACTCTCCCTCTTGAAGAAAAAAGTAGGACACATGGTTCAGAGATAGAAAGAATTGTTGATGCCCATCATAAGATTTAATCTATATATTGGGTGCCTGGGTGGCTCAGTTGGTTAAGCAACTGCCTTCGGCTCAGGTCATGATCCTGGAGTCCCGGGCTTGAGTCCCGCATCGGGCTCCCTGCTCAGCGAGGAGCCTGCTTCTCCCTCTGACCCTCCTCCGTCTCATGTACTCTCTCTCGTTCTCGCTCTCTCAAATAAATAAATAAATCTTTAAAAAAAAAAGATTTAATCTATATGTATGCTTACTTGAGATTTGAGGTCATAATTTTAAAGTCAGTATAATTTTTGTACTTTTACTTCCTATATTTTTTATTTACTGGAATATATGGAGCAGAAAATAGGTATGGAGCAGGCACATATTTGTATTCAATCATCACTGGAGCAAGGAACTAAAGATGTGGCAGAAAAGGATTTAAACAGTCCTAGAAGAGAAAACAGGAAGCAACCTCTTTGACCTCAGCCACAGGAACTTCTTGCTGGACACATCTCCAAAGACAAGGGAAACAAAAATGAGCTATTGGGACTTCATCAAGATAAAAAGCTTTTCCACAGCAAAAGAAACAGTAAACAAAACCAAAAGACAACCAACAGAATGGAAAAAGATATTTGAAAATGTCTTATCTGATAAAGGGCTAGTATCCAAAATCTATAAAGAACTTATCAAACTCAACACCCAGAAAACAAATAATCCAGTCAAGAAATGAGAAGACATGAACAGACATTTCCCCAAAGTAAGACATACAAATGGCCAAAAGACACATGAAAAAATGCTCAACATCACTCAGCATCAGGGAAATACAAGTCAAAACCACAATGAGATGCCACCTCACACCGGTCCGAATGGCTAAAATTAAGTCAGAAAACGACAGATGTTGGTGAGGATGCAGAGAAAGGAGAACCGTCTTACACTGCTGGTTGAAATGCAAGCTTATACAGCCACTCTGGAAAACAGTATGGAGGTTCCTCAAAAAGCTGAAAATAGAGCTACTCTACAACCCAGCAATTGCACTACTGGGTATTCTCCCAAAGGTACAAACGTGATCCAGAGGGGTACCTGCACCCCAATGTTTATAGCAGCAATGTCCACAATAGCCAAACCTATGGAAAGAGCCCAGATGTCCATCAATAGATGAATGGATAAAGAAGACACACACACACACAATGGAATATTACTTAGCCATCAAAAAGGATGAAATCTTACTATTTATATTGACGTGGTTGGAACTGGAGGGTATTATGCTAAGTGAAATAAGTCAATCAAAGAAAGACAATTATCACATGATTTCACTCATATGTGGAATTTAAGAAACAAAACAGAGGAGCATAGTGAAGGGAAGGAAAAATAAATCAAGATGAAATCAGAATGGGAGACAAACCATAAGAGACTCTTGAACATCGGAAACAAACTGAGGGTTGCTGGAGGGGAGGTGGGTGGGGGGATGTAGTAACTGGGTGATGGGCATTAAGGAAGGCATGTGATGTAATGAGCACTGGGTATTATATACAACTGATGAATCACTGAACTCTGCTCTGAAACTAATACACTATATGTTAATTAATTGAATTTAAATAAAATTAAATTAAATATTAAAAAAGTCTTAAACATATACACAAGGAAATTGCTATAGCAGACAAAGAGCCAAGAAAAGAGGTATATAGGAATAGTGGATAATGAAAAATCATATTAAGGACCTTTTGAGGTTATGGAATGATTGGGGTGGAAATAATAGAATTAGTGAGCTGGAATAATATCAAGGATGATCAGACGGCAGATATAAAGAAGTGTACAGTTATTGGGGATAATAAGGAAACAAACCATAGAATCAGGAATAAACTAAACCAGGAAACAAGACAGAATAATAAGCACATGGTAACAATTCTAAAAGTTAGCCTTAATTTCAGAACAGAGAGTGATCATTGGAGGCTAAAGTGGAAAGGTTGCATGAAGGGGTGTGAATTGAGTTGAATCTTGGAGCTAGGTAGGAATCAGCTAAATAGGGGTGCAAAAAGGGGCACAGCTAAGACTTGGTAGCACTATTTGCATGGAGTGCTTAGAGAATTAAGGACATACCAGGTTTTTACATTGTAGGTAAGGAGTTTAGAATTTGATCTTTGGAAAGTAAGAGTCACCAAAAACATAATTTAGTAAGAAAGATTGTGATAAAAATAATAATTCAGGAAGATTAATCTAACATGAGGAAAACTATGCAAGCTTAACTTCAGTAAGAGAGAAAAGAGACCAGTTAAGAGGTTAATGCAATAAGCTGTTGTTATCAAGCATTTCTTTAGCATTCGCTTATTAGATGTACAGAATTAAAAGCTTTGCCATTTATGTCTGATTGGGGAATTCAGGCATAAAAAAGGGAAGAGAGAGGTCTCAAAAATGTTTTTGAATATATGATAAAAAGCACATGTCTGCAGACGGTTTGACTATGTCTTATGGATCTTGGTATTTCCCTCACAAAGTTCTAGAAGGTAGTCTTGTAAGTGGTTTGGAAGGCAATTGTAAAAATATCAAAAGCTAACTTGAAGAGTCTATGCAAACAAAATAAAGAAGGTAGCTGGAGAAGTAAATGGGCCCATTTCAAACAAGTGTAGTCTCAGCAATCTCTTTCCTAACTGGAGAATCGATGGTGTTGTGTTGTCTCAAAAATGCCTGTCTACAAAAATGCAATGTGCTGCAATAATGCTGATTCCACAGTTCACATCACCAGATTCCTAATTTGCTTTAAAAAGAGACTTCTAAAAGACATTGATTTTGTTTCCTGTACCTAGTGCCTTCCGATGGTTCCCAGCCAAGGAGGATGTACCCCTATTTACATTGTTTTTCGCCTGCTTCCTACTGGGTATCAATAATCCCTAATTCTTACATTAAGTTAAAAAAAAAACTATACTATAGTCTCTGTAAAAGCTTTCTAGTCTATTATGTTATGATATAAAGAGAATTACGCTGTCAACCGTTAGGATTCATTCATTTATTCAGAGTATATTCACCGGCACCTACTATGCATCAGGCATTATTCAAAGATCTTGTTCTTATAGAGTTTACTTTATAGTAGAATTTATATTCTGGGATATACCAGGTTAACAAATTGTCCCCTGAGAAAGCTATTCCAATGAAGGATTGTATCAGAATTCTCTTCTTTGTAAAACATTAAGAGATTAAACAATGACATGATTCCTCCAGCTGTCTTTAGTTGCTTCTCCCGTATTTGCATGCTATCTTATATATTTTCTCAACGTTGGAAACTGAGATACCAAATAAATCCTTCCCACAAATAGAAACTATATATTTATTTGGCTGCTCATAAACTATACTATTTCACAATTTAAATTCAATTTTCATATGAAAGTTGTGGGCTATAAAAAGGCTGAGTAATGAAGATTCAATTTGTTAACTCACAAAATTGTTTGATGCCTAGTCTATGTTAGGGCTTGTGTGCCAAGGTCATCATTGATACTTAGTAAAGATAATTAAATATTTATATAATTGAAGTGAAATACATCAAGTTCTTATATAAATGAAAAGCCTTCTTTCAGTTTATTTTAAAATTTCTTTTCCTTTTTAAGGTTTTCTTTTATTTTTTCTCCTTGCATTTCTTTCTTCTTTCTTTTTCCTTTCTTTCCTAATTTTTCCTTAATTTCTTTTCTTTTTTCTTAACTACCAAAAATACTAGACAGACTTAATTTATAAGATTGATTGATTGATTTTTTTGATGGTGGGACACAGCACATTGACCCTTAGCACTGTTACTTACAGCTTTGAAAGAGAGAAGGCTGTTAAGTAGAGCCTCACAGGTTTACATCTGGGGACAGTGTAGCAGTGAGCTGGAGCTTTTGGGGAAAGCTTATGTATGGCAAGTGGAGTGGTATAGGCTAGGTACCTCAGGGCTTCCTGTGGGTTGGCTAATCTGAACAATTTCAGCAGGTTCTGGAGCCTCGTAGCTATTCGTGGTTGTATGGTGCCTGGCCTGCGGTGATTAGGACTGGTGCAGAGTGTCCCAGAGTGTAAACGTTTGATAAAGGAAAGAATTGGAATTTAGACGTAATCAGCTATTCAGGAAAAGGTACTGACAAACATCTAGTCTAACCAAGGCTGGAAAACTGGGCCAAGATAGCATTTTAATAAAACTATATTACATGGCTTATATATAATGTGTTTGATCAGGTTTATGTAAGATACAGTTTTATTTCATTCAAAATCTAGCAGGGGTAACTTTATTACTAGTTTCAAGCTCAGGGAATCATACCAGTTAACCAGTTATAATCATAATCATAATTCTTGGAGTGCAAAAACAATACCAGAGGGATACATTGTCATTGATGTCTACGAAATAATTTGTTCTTCCAGTTATATACACTGCACTAGTGTGTGTGTAAATGCATATATATAACTGCTGCTATGAAACCTTCCTAATCTACTAAAAACGCAAGTGATTACCTAATTAATTCTTCCCAGCACCAACTTTAATAAACAAATGCATCATCAGCAAGAAGTTAAAAAATTTGTAAATTTTGTATAGGAAATGCATAAAAAAATCATAGAACTTAGTGAAATCAAGGAATTCAACAAAAGTCTCAAGCACAGTAATCACATTAAGTTTATTCTAACTAATAGTGCCTCCTGTCCTCAAGTTTCAGAATAGTCTTTATATTTTGCACTGTCACAATTTTGTTTTTGTCAAAAAGGAAAACCTTTTTCTATTACTGTCCAACACACACACACACTCACATGTACACATATTCCTCAAATGAATCCTTCGAAGTCCAACTCAAATTTTGCTCAGATGGTGAAGTCCTTTACTGTCTGCTCAATCAACTCACTGTAAGTGACTTATAATATTCATATTTTCTACTCCCCTGGATCTCCTTTAATTATCCTCTAGTTGAAGAATAATTATAATCCAAAGTAGAGTATAAGTGTTACATTAGTCTTCCTGTATATATATATCCCTTCCTGTACATATATATAATAATCATGAAGCCATAGAACTCTTTATTTTTGACCAGTGGATTCAAAGAAAAAGGTAAAGCAGGAACTGTACATTATAGGTAAGCTTAATAAAATGG
This sequence comes from Mirounga angustirostris, assembly GCF_029215605.1. Classification (NCBI taxonomy): domain Eukaryota; kingdom Metazoa; phylum Chordata; class Mammalia; order Carnivora; family Phocidae; genus Mirounga; species Mirounga angustirostris. The sequence continues at coordinate 77,713,526 of NW_026991721.1, forward strand.
AAAGTTATCTAGACTCAAAAGTGGAAGTCCTTGGGTCTCTGTTTTGCTATTTACTAGCCCTGAAAAATAGTTTATTTGGGCTGCTATAACAAAACACCAGACTGGGTAGCTTATAAACAACAGAAATTTATTTCTTATAGTTCTGGAGACTGGAAGTTTGAGATCAAGGTGCCAGCATTGTTGGGTGAGGCTCCTCTTCCAGGCTGCAGAGTTGTTGTATTCCTACATGGCTGAAAGGGTTAGGGAGTTCTGTGGGATTTTTTTATAAGAGCACAAATCCCATTTATAAGGGTTCTACCCTCATACCTAATCACCTCCCATAGACCTCACTTACTAATAATATCACTTTGGGGGGTTTAGAATTTCAATATACAAAGTTTGGAAATACACAAAAATTCAGGTCATAGCAGAAAACAAATTGAAAAAAATACTCTAAGTACCTGGGTCTTGATATTTGGGTTCTTTTCCAGGAATATATATATATATATATATATATATATATATCTCTTCTATGAAACATGATTTATACTATTTAAAATTGGTATAATTCCAAATTTCCCACCATTTGTTATGATCACCATGAACTATATTTTTGCAGTTTACTATCTCTGAAATCATAGTGCACAGGGAAATATGGTAAAGTGCAGTTCTCACTTTTAACTTTAGTTGAGGAAAAAAAGAAACTCATAGAACTGAACAGAAACTGTCTATGCAATATTATGAGAAAACTTAGAATATAGTATAGGATCACAATAAAAGGGACAATGAAGCTAATTGGGGTGGTGTTATGGGCTGGATTGTATACCCTGAGAATTTATATATTGATGTCTTAACAGTCAGTACATCAGAATGTGATTTTATTTGGTGATAGGGCCTTTTAAGGGATGATAAGTTAAAATGAGGCCATTAGGGTAACCTTAGACCAGTCTAACTGATATCCTTAAAAGAGGAAATTGGACACACAGAGAGACACCAGAGATGCACACACACAGAAGAAAGACCATATGATGACATAGCAAGAAAGCAGTAATCTGCAAGCCAAGTAGAAAGATCTCAGAAGAAAGCAACCCTGTCGACATATTGATATTGGACTTAACCTCCAGAACTGTGAGAAAATAGATTTCTATTGTTTAGGACACCCAGTCTTGATATTTTGTTATGGTGGCACTGGGAGACTAATATAGGCGACCCAAGAAAGCTCCTAGACAAGTTGATATCTCAGGTGAGAATCACAGGATGAATTGTTTTTAGCCCAGTGAAGATATCATTGAAAGAAAGCATTCAATGCAGAAATAATAACCCCTGGGGTGGAATATGAGGAAAAAGAGTGTGCTCATAGGACAGCAACAAATATGTGGATAATAGTTATAATTACAATATATTATTTTATATATTAAAGTTATTAGAATTATTCTCTAGCCAATATTTGTCACACACATGAGAATAAATAATATACTGTGTGTATTTGTATGTGTATAAGGAACGGTCTGCTTTACAAGGATCAGATATAATAAAAATAGTTGGTAGATTAAGAGTTCAAACATTTTTAGTGTCCTGGAGCCTATTAAAACTCTGTCTTTTCATTTTACCACTTTTCCTATGTTTCTTGCTCTCATTGAAACTTTACTGTCATTCCCCCTATGTTTACTTTACCACTCTTCTCACACATAAGTGTTATCTCTACAATGACTTTACATTTTCATTTATAAGTATATGAATTTGGAAGTTCACATAATTACCTAAAGCTTAAGAGCTAACCCTCTAGGAAATCACAAGTAGCACCTTTATCAACATGTTTCATATCACTAAGTAGTGAAAATGATAGTGATACAATCAATTATTAAACATATATATGTTTAACATATTAATTATATTACTTTGAAGAAATACATAGTAGGGAAAGTGTGGATAATAACATAAAATTTCATTTTGAAACAGATTACATTTTTGAGAAGTCTTTTACACATCAAATTTACATCATTTTAAAACATCAGATACAGCTTAGAGAATGTAAATATTAAAATGTTCATTAATTCTGAATGAATAAATAAATAAATAAATAAATAAATAAATAAATAAATAAATAAACACCTCTATTTGAAAGATGCTGGGTTCGCATTTGACCTGAGTATGTATCTTATTACTAGGAAGCTGGGGTTGGGGAGAGGGGGAGGACTTGCTCAACAGTGTCCCCTGACAGAGGGAACAGCATCTAACTTCTAGCCTGCATATGCTTCCCAAGTCAGGATTGCATGGATTTTGTCTTTGCTGCTTCTGTTCAAAGAGATTTTTATGGAATGCATCAATTTTACTATAGAGTCTGGCACACAGAAAGCCCTTGAAGTATATAGATAAACTGAGTTGAAGTATTGAATCTAGGCAGAATGCTTTTAAAACCTTTAGCTGGCACAAGTGACTGGGTGTGTTAAATGTGTCCATAACCTTGGTGTGTTGTCTGTAGGTTAAAATATATTGATCTTTATATTGTAGGCATTTGGCAAATGTTATTTCCCTTACTAATTTGCCCACACTTGCAGATAAACACACCCTCAATCCCCAAATACTGTGAAATATTGCAAGATTATTTCAAAAGTTGGAAGACAGTATAATTTAGTCATATTTAATGACCTTGAGAAAGAATAATTCCAACCATAAAGCAAGTGTTTTTCAAAGAACAGAAGAAGAAAGGGATTTATTTAGTTTTCTGTTCTTCACTAGGCTTATAAATATGAAATACAGAACTGAAGCTTTTCCTTCTCTAAAGGGGAATAGCAGTGGGAGATAAAGGTACTTAAAAAGTAAGAAATTTAGTATTTCTAACCCCCAGAGTATTTACATGGAAAGAATTTACCTATTGCTATGGTCTGAATGTGTGTGTGGCATCAAAATTCATACGTTTAATCCTAATTCCCAACATGACGGTGTTAAGATGTACGGTCTTTGGGAGGCATTAGGTCATGAGGGCAGAACTGTTATGGGGATGGGATTAGTGTGCTTATAACAGAGACCGCAGAGAGCTAGTTCAGTTCCCAGAACTCTGAGAAATAACTTTCTGTTGTTGATTAGCCACTCGGTCTGTGGACTTTTGTTATAGCAGCGCCAACAGACTAAGACACTGCATTTTACTAATCGCTATGGGCGCTTGTTCAGTAAAAGGTAACATGCTTGTTCAGGCTTACACATTATGATAGCATTGCCAATGTGTCGTATAAATAAGATTTATTTCATATTATACAAGGTTAAATGAATAGAACAAGAACGGAGCTGTCCATTTTTGGAGGAAAAAAAAGAAGCTGGAGAACGTATTTGTGTCAGTACTGCCACGGCCTCGGGGGCTTCATGTGGATTGGAGGAGGCATCTCCCCTCCCTCCTGGTGCTTATACTACCAGCGTGGTGAGCAGGCACATATTGGACTTCAGCCCCGGGCAGGGCCCTCAGCAGGCATCATGTGATCCACCTGCACCATCAGAAGTGGCAAGTGTTTTCACACTGTAGTGAATCTGAAATTCTTTTAACTGAAGAAATATAAATGTCTAGTATTAATAATACTTAATCTCCCCTGACTCTCCCTCCCAAGAAGCCATCAACTTATATGGAGTGGCCTGTTCTTGTTTTGCTGAATATGGTAATTATGCTGTCAAACCCCATCTTATGTTATGCTTTCTGCTCACCTGCAACACTACATTGCACATTATTTTATTTTTTTACCTATTCAAATTCTCTCCATTTCATTGTTTCCAGCTTGAATTCCACATTTGCTAAAAACATTTTAGCCCAGGATATCATCTTTGTCTTTGGAATTCTGATAGAGTGTTAATGTCAGGAATATTTATTCATGTCAGATTACTATTTATATTACTTATTAACGTATTATCCACCTCCTTCTGTAAGGTTCTGAGGCAGCTTACAGTTGAATAAGTTAACAATTTATAGGTCTGGGGAAATAATGGTAGAAAAATATATTAGTAGGGGTTCTCCAGAGAAACAGAACTAATAGGTTTTCTGTATGTGTGTGTGTGCATGTGTTATAGCACATAAAGAGAGCAGAGAGAGAGAGAGAGATTTATTTTAAGGAATTATGCCATGAGATTGTGGGGACTGATAAGTCTAAAATTTGTAGGTCAGGTCAGCAGGCTAGAAATATGGGCAAGAGATGATTTGCAATCTAGAGTCTGAATTCCACAGGGCACCAACCTGGAAACTCAGGTGGAGTTTCTATGTTGTAGACTTAAAGAGAATTCAGGAAACCTCAATCTTTGCTCTTAACATCTTCAACTGATTGGATGGGTCCCACCCATATTATATAGGGTCGCACTCACTGAGACAAAATAATCAAGTAATAATATCACGTAAAATAGTTCAAATTACCATTGAAATTCTAATTAAACTAACAATTACAATAGTTTTGCATCTATCAGAGAAATTTATGTAAGTCACTGATTTCATTATGTTAGAGGCTAGCATTAAATGGTCAGAGTAAACTGTTCCTTTTTCTGAGTAACGATAGTATTATATTTTGACCAAGTCAGTTGATATTCTTTTTCTTTTTGTATTACTAATTACTGGAATTCAGTATACTATGAAAACTTCCTCTGTTTTCTTATACACTTAGTGTGTCTTAAGGTTATACAGGCTGCATAAGCATTCTTGAAATGTACAGGGGATATTTCTGTTTTACCAGAGTTCGTTTTGGAAAAATCAAGTCCACATGTAGTTTCCCAGCTCTTCAGACTGTCACCTCACTGACATGTAGCAAATATTCTTACTTTTACTAAGTATCTGAACAGCCACTTACCTTATTCAATGAATTTGGCCACTAGGAGACAGAACTGTTATAAAACAAACCTACTAGGAGATTTCACTTAGATTTAGTTCATTACTTAAAAATAATCCCTTCAAAAGCTTTCTACTTCTTGTCTTCTTCAATTTTTAAAAATTTCATTAAATGAGAATTTTACAAGTTCTATCAGCCTCAAGGCAAGTTAAATATTTTCTCTCTATTATACTTACATGTTATCTCCTGCTGATATGTGATTGTCTAGTATTAGAAAATATTATAGTCCATTGAATGAATTCTGCAAAAATATGCCTGGTAAGGAGGAGCCCTTTCATCCCTTTATGAATCCTCCATGGTCTCCTCCACTGAGATGCCTCAATTTACTAACCAGAAGAAAAACCAGCTTAATTTCACAGTTTATAAATAAAAAATAACACTTTTAATAACAATAATTGGAATCTATAAAAGAAAAAGAAGGAAATGTAACTATTAACTTTTATGGGAAACAATACAAGGATTAGTTTATTTAATTAGAACATAATACAACTCTGGTGTTCAGCAAGTACTTTAATAGTTATTCAAAGTAGAATGAAATATAAAGACAAAATGGTGAGTCCCTTTGAGTCCTAGTTCAGCCCCTTATGAACTGTGTGACTTTGGCTAAGTTATTCCAAATTTAAAGAGTCTATGTTCTCTCCTGTGAAGTGTCAGAATGATGATGTTTATTCTATAGGATGATTGACAATTATGCAATTGTTTTGTAAATTCTAGAGTATGTTCCAAATATGAAGTATGTCAGATTGTATTTATTTAACATGCAGGTTATTTTGATAGGATAATACAGTAAATACAGGACAGGAGTGGGAAGCAAGAAACCTTGGTTAAATAACTAATAATTTTCTCTATTTTGTCAACTAAACATTTTTGGATGACAGCTTTAAATGGGGTTGTGTTTGGAAGGAAAAAAACAAATCTCTTGGGTCTTTTCTAGTTCTAAAACAATGTAACACTATTATTTATTGCTTTATTTTAATTAACTAGGTAGATATTTTCTGTTTATTTTATAGATCAATAAACTATAATTTCAAGAAAGCATTAGTGACTTCTGTAAGATCTCATAGTAAGTCAGCAGCTGGGTTGAGGTAAGAATTTAGAATAGAGCCCATACACGTACTGCATGGAGCACTGGGTGTTATACACAAACAATGAATCATGGAGCACTACATCAAAAACTAATGATGTATGGTGATTAACATAACATAATAAAATAAAATAAAATTTAAAAAAAGAGAAAAGACTAGAGCCCATAATTTGTCACTGCTGGATAGTGTCCCTTCTGCTAAAATCCTCTGCCTTGATACTACTTCTAGTTAATATAATCTAATTGATTCTGTTCATATAAACCATTATAAAAAATAATAATATATTGATATAATATATATAAATAATGATATTGATATATTGGGTATGCTCTGGTTCAATGTTTCAGACCCTGTGCTAATGGATTGAAACAACCAGAAGCATAAGGCATACCTGCTTCCCTCAGGAAGCTCACAGTCTTGCAGAGGACCTTATGCACTGCCATTTTTATACTAGGTTGCATAGCTAAACTCAGTAATGTATAATGTGTTTTGGATAGTTAGAATTAGACAGCAACCTTCAACATTTGCAATGAAGTACCTCAAAGAGAAGGATAATAAAAATTCATTGCTCTGCTCATTAAAAGTATGGTGAGGAAAGAAATACATCATTCTGAAAGAATAATGAAGAATCCTAATTACATCGGGAATTTGTACATTAGACATGGCATTTTAAAATCCTGTGCCTTGTTATGTATGCATACATAACAAATATAAATCATCCTCTTCATACACATTTTTTACTTAATCTTCATGACAAAACTGTGGGATAGATTTATTCCAGTATTACAAATGATGAATCTAATGTTCAGATATTAGGAAGTATAATTTTGCTATTTGTCTTACTCATTAAATTGTAAGGTCTTGGGAGAGAACGTATAATAGTGGAAACAACTTGCTTGTACTGAATTATCTCTTCCATGAGAGCTATGTGCACCTGAGGAAGTTCCTTATTCTCTCTAAATCTCAGTTTCCTTACCTTTAAGCAGAATTATGTAAAAAGCATATAAAGTCTTGGGAGGGTATGGTACATATTAGTGATACAATGGGTGTTTTCTACATGTTAAGACACCATTGTATATAGCAGAGAGTCCATGAATAGACTCTTAGTATTTGTGGAGAAGGATGCTGTCTGGTAATACTCTGCAAGAAAGCTTCTAATACAATGGCTACTTAGCAGCTCTAAAAAAGCCAAACCCATCTATTAATTATTTGTAAAATCATTATAAATAACTTGCAGATGATACAGGCAAATCCTTTTAGTAACTCAATGAAAGCTTAAGAGATTCTTGACTAAATCCAGGTAATTATTAGAGCGTGCCACTTCAACAGATAATTTCTTGTAATTCTTATCCCGTTACTCAAACATATACAACATAGTGATGCAAGAAATGATGAAGGTTGAACACAAACTGAAACGCACAACCTTTTTTTTTTTTTTTATACTGAATTTTGTACCTTGGTCAAACCTAGCATGTAATATGAAAGTTTTCACCTCTTAAAAAGAAAAACCCACATGTTGCAATTTGCAGGGTTTGGGCTGGGGGTGGGAGGAGAATACAACCTCTGAGCTGGTAAAAGGCATATCTGATCATCAGGGGTTAGTGCCTACACCAGAACATCCAGGGTCATTAAATTACTATTTGGAACCAAAGTGACCAAATGTCAGTTCTGCCGCTTATCTCCAACTGACCTCTTTTTTACAGAGGAGAGACAAGCACTAACTCTTCAAAACAAAGTTGCTTTGATTTATAAACATTATAAATCTGTGACAAAACAGACAGAACAACATTTTCCTTATGGAAGCAGGACACATAGTGGATAAAGTTCCCCTTAAACAATGTTGGAGATGCTCAAAACAACTATAACTGTGATATAGAGATGCTAACCCTAAACCCAGAAAGACAGACTATCTAAGCATAAAATGAGTGAAGCAAATACAGTTTTTCAATGTTGGGAAAGTGAAAAATGGTTGACTTATCTGCCAATGCAAAAGCTATGTTTTAAGACTTAGAATCCAAAACGTTAAGGAAGGCCTCATTTTTACCTTTTATAACTTCATTTCCCTTACTACTCAATTTCACAATTACAAAGATCAATCCTTCCAAGTAGTTGATTGATTGCCATCATTGATCTCGTACATAGAAGGTGGGAAAAAAACACACATTAAGCCTTGCTCGGCATTTTAGCAAAATTCCTTTATTAAGTGTTTATATTGGCAGAACTCAAATATATGTTCTTGGCTTGGAAATGGTTCCCTGATGGACATAGATTGCTGGTCATCCTCTCACTCACCCTGATAAATTTCTTGATTAGGATGGTGGTGAAAAAGACTTGAAGAAAAGAAGGTACAACTTTCTAAATGCTAGAGGAAGAAATAAAAATAAACTTTACTAGGGTCAGTGTAAACTGAATCTAAACTTCTATATCCCTTCCAGAAGTATCAGCAAACATTTGTATCCCAAATTTATTGTCTTTTCTAAAACCTCAATATTTTGTTTCTACAGACCTTCTTCCAAAGGTATATTGGTGTCCTTAGCTTGAATTGAGACTCTTTGGCTAAAGATGGAAAATAGTAATACTATGCTCAGTTGAGCAGTTTTTGCAGGGTTAACCTATGTGGCTGCCCTATGAAATAGCTCTCATTTTATGTCAATTTCTTTCTGACAGACAGAACCTACTTGTGTTAGAAAGGATTCTCTAGACTTAGCTCAAAAAAGTAGGAGATTGCTATTTTATGTCTAGCATATGGACTAAAAGGGAATAGCACCACATGTTTCAAATATTTGCTATCCTTCTTTGTGCCAACCCCAGTCAAGCTTCCTTTCTATATGCTTTGGAGACATTTAATTCAATTCAATAAACTTTATTGAAAATGGTCAATACTTTGTTAGGCATGGGGAGCACAAATTTAAAGATTGATTTATTTATTTGAGAGCAAGCAGGAGAGAGCTCAAGTGTGGGGGGGAGGGGCAGATGGAGAGGGAGAGAGAAAGTCTTAAGCAGATTCTCTGCTGTGTGGGGAGTCCGACATGGGGCTTGATCTCACAACCCTGAGATCATGACCTGAGCCCAAATCAAGAGTTGAAAACCTAACCGACTGAGCCACCCAGGTGCCCCAGGAGCACATATTTAGAAGACATGAACACTGAAGACAGTCATATAAACAAATATAATCAAATGAGGTAAGTGAAAGGAAAGGACTATACTGAATTTATAGAGGTAATAAAGAAGCAATGACGAAGTCTTCCATTAGTGGAAGTGAGAAAGGTGATCAGGGAAGCATTCTCAGAAAGGCAACCCAAGTTGAATTTTGAAAGATTATGAGGTCTTGCCTTTTTTAGGATCAAAAGTGACCACTACCTGGTCAAAGTTTCCTGGAAATATTTAAGTTTTAATTTAAAAGAAAAACTGTGGCTTAACCTTGAAGTTTCCTCTCTTGAAGGAGAGTAACTTTGACCCCATCCTCTTCTTCGCCTTTCTACCTATTTTAATGGCTTATGAATCACACTTTCTCTGCTCAGTGTAATAGCCCAAACTCTGCTATATACTATATCTGTCTCTGTTCTTGTCAATGCTTCTATATTAAACTAGACTCTGTCTTATTGCCCCGATCTCACATTTTTTTCTTTCTTTAATGCTGCCTCAAAATTAGTATATTTAATTTCTATATGCTTCATTAACTTCACTTATTAAGTATTTCATATGAAACTATTGCACCCCAGTAAGTTTCAAAACCTCATCTCCAATATGATAACAATAGTATCACTTCAAAGGGTCCTTGTGAGGATTAAGTTAGTTACTATGTGGAAAGTGCTTAGTAGATTGCAAAGCACAGTGCATATACTCAATAAATATTAGCTGGTACTAAAATATTTAAGAAGAGTATCTAATACCCCCATGCCCCAATCTTATCATTTCAGATAAATTGTCTGTTTCTTCTCCCTGGGATACTCCCAGTTTGAATGTAGATCTTTCAAAAATTCAGTAAACATTCTGAAAGAATGTAAAAGGCTTTTTGGGCCACACACTACTATTCAAAGTTAAACAGAACTTTCTCAAGTGTGGGTAAACAGTTTATAATTCTAACAGTCTTTTAAATCTAATATGTATTTTTTTTTTCATCTAAAGTAAGTATATTTTGGTTACATATTATTTTATGATGATTTCCAGTAGGGGTCATTGAGAGCTGGCTTAGAGCCTATAACCACACCCAATCTCCCTCATAGCTAAGGTAGCCATATATCTATGCCCTGGGAATGTTTATACCTACTAGATCTCGACCTTAACACCATAGGATGTTGCCTTCCCTGCTCCCTCTCTCCTTCCTACTGGCTGGGAAATGGTGGAAACTAGACCAACCACCTGCCATAAATGCACAAGTGAAAGTCAAAAGTCAAGGATTAAATACCCAATTAGCCTCAGATAGTTTTCCCATCTTTGAATGGATACATAAGAAAAAAAATAAACTTCAATTCAGGCATCTCAATTATAGTAGGTTAGACAGTACCCAGAGAAATGCAAATTTCTTTTAATTTGCATATAAATATTTTAATCTCCATAGCAACTGTAAATCTACATTGAATTAATATACTTTGAGATATTTTTCCTCTATAGTAATATTCCGAGTCTCTTTACTACAAAATATTTAGAGCTTTTAACATAATATTTAATATCTCTCCGACTTCTAAATAAGAAATGTTTTTTGAAAGTGAGGGAAGAGAATTTCAGGGTTTATAGTCTTTATACCTATGTGTTTTATATCTTAACTACTAGTTAAGTTTAGTTGTAGAGCACAAAACTGTAAGCAACCATTACAGGAATATCATAATTTTGTCAGATTGATACATTTCTACACTATCTTATATAGGCACCAGGAATCATGTGACTGAATTTTGAGAGACTTAAAGGTGTTTTATTCTACCTGATAGCTAAAAGCCACTTTTACTTCACCTATCAGTTAAAAAAAAAAAAAAGAGGATAATGTATTAAATTCTGTTTTCTCAAAAAGAAAGGCTGCTTATTGCCAAAAAATCTACTAGATATACTATATAGGTATTCCTTAAGAGGCAGACAAAGTAGAAATATCATTTGCAATAAGTGAAATTAAGTGTGAGCATTTATGCTCATCATAGGAACAATATCTTTCTAAATATAATCTCTGAGAAAATTCCCTCTTTTTTATTTTATTTTTTTTATTATTACATTATGTTAATCACCATACATTACATCATTAGTTTTTGATGTAGTGTTCCACGATTCATTGTTTGTGTATAACACCCAGTGCTCCATGCAGGACGTGCCCTCTTTAATACCCATCACCAGGCTAACCCATCCCCCCATCCCCTCCCCTCTAGAACCCTCAGTTTGTTTCTCAGAGGAAATTCCCTCTTAAAGCATCAGAGATAAGGTGCAATTTATATTCATACTTTTTCATCTCATTAGAATCTTTTGTGAGCAATCTTTAGCTTGGAACATCTGTTTCTGTTTCTAGAAATGCGGTTAAAAAGCAAAATTGTACTATTTGGGCTATCAAAGTTTGCATTTAAGCTGGTAGACAAAATTCACTTTAGCCTTTCAACTAATTAACCAACTTAACTCAACCTCACCTCTTACAGTGTTTAAGGAATGAGATGTTTCTTTCTCACAATTATAACTTAAAGCTTGCATGTGACAAGATGATAATTTTCCTCATCGACTTAATGTCTTATTCACAGAAGTATGCATTTAAATGGAAAATGTGGGATGTGTCAAATTTAATACAATAACTTCTCTTGGACTTTTCAAAAATTTCTGTTTTCACCCTAAGAGAAATTTACCCATCTCTCCCTTTGTAAAACAAGTGATAAAACATGTACAAAATTTCTTGTACAGAATTGTTTAAAGTCCCTGCACTACCACATCCTTACAGCTGCATATTAAGTTTTTACTATTAGACACTTTCTGGCCTATATAATAATAGGGGCTGCATTTCAATTACTGGCATCAATATTTTTTAATTTTTCCAAATTTTGTAATTTCCATATACATATAATTACTCCCTCTGTGCCCCCAGGAATAAATTAAGATTTTTTAATTCACATACTTAGTGATCATGATGATCATCTTTATTGGAGAGTTGGTTTAAACTGTTTGTCAGGGAGTTATATGAGGCTGATGCATTGGAAATATCTTACCCACTCCTCTATACAGTTTATTTAAAACCTAGAAGAGTAATTGTAGTGTCAGTTTTAAGTATCATAATTGTTGGTTTAGAAAGACCTTTTATAGAGTTTTTTTAGAGTTTTTTGTTCACATTAAAATTGAGCTAAAAGTACAAAAAGTTTCCATCTGCTCCCTGCATCTCCCCCTCCCTACACAAAATGTACCCTACTGTCAACACATAGTATGGATTTTGATAAAACAATTCACAATTAGGAATATGGCAACAAGAAAAACAGCATAATACAAAGTAACTGTGGCTGTTATTAGTTTTGTAACTTTAAGACAGTCAATGTTCATATGTATTAGTGTTATTTTGAAATCATTCTCTGAAGTCCCCAAATAGGTAATCTGCTTTCATATGTACCTCCAAAAAAGGACTTCAGAATTAGCATAACTGTGGCATTTCTACAACTGAAGACACAGAAATATTTATTTATTTATTTCAAATACATTCATTCTTTTAACTAATCCTTAAGACAAATAAATTGTACTCCTTCTGATAGTTCAGACCACCTATTTAGAAGAGTTTCTATATGTTAACATTTCCAGACCTTGGAAAAATGATCCAAAATAAAAAGACACATAATCACAAGAGCCTTTTTTCTCTCACGACTGCATGTTCACATTAATGATATGTTTTGATCCATGTGCAATAGGTAGACACTACTGGATATGCTGCTTAAATCTTTTGCTGTCATCTCACACTGTATCTAAAACTGAATGAATGTATCATCTCACACCACCACCAGTAAGCCTCTCTAACTCAGATGCCTTTAGCAAAATTCCTATCTCTGTCACTTATACCCCTATTCTTACTCCTATATGGTTTGGAATATTTTAATCTTTCTTCATGTTCCAGTGGGCAACTAATTTTAAAATTAGATACTTTTTTCATTTTTAAGGTTTTTTTATTTTTTTAACAAATCCCATCATTTTAGTCCCATTGCCAACAAACCTCCCACCTGTACCGCTCCTAACCTGACCCCAGATGCGGGGTCATCACATTGTACTTCAACTGGTACAGTAATGGCTTCCTTGCTAAATTCTCATGTTCATTTATCTCAGTCAAATAGAAATTATCTAAAATCTATTTTAATAATATCACTATTTTCCTGAGAAATCTTCACCACTCTCAATTATTTTTACCTTTTTCATATCTGTGCCTGTGTTTATGGTTTTATGCCTTCATAATTTGACTGTTCTCTATATATCCAGACTTATTTCAGTAGTTTGGTCACTTATTTCACTGATCCTACCAATATATTATATTTATTTCATTCTAGGGATTCCTTCTAAGATTTTTCTCATAGTACTATTTTCACCCATGACAAACACATATATTTCTCACTATGTCATCATTTGAACAAATCACACATTTTCATTTACCTGTGGTATGACTTGGGCAAATGTCTTCATATCTTTGACCTGGTTTTCTTCTCTTCAAAATAGAGTTAATATCCACCTTGTGGATATTTGCTGTGTGGATTACATGGAATAATGAATATACAAGCACTTTGTATTTACATGACATATGGAGCTAGTAAATGTTAATTTCCTCAGTTCTCCAGTCCTCAAGAAATTCTCTTAGAACACTTACAGTTCTGTTTGTCTATACAGATAATATAGAATCAAATCCTACTATACTAAAAATACTTCAAGATCTGGCCCTGCTTGGGGCGCCTGGGTGGCTCAGTTAGTTAAGCGTCTGACTTAGGCTCAGGTCATGATCCCAGGGTCCTGGGATGGAGTCCTGCATTGGGCTCGCTTCTCAGCAGGGAGTCTGCTTCTCCTTCTCCCTCTGCCCCTTCCCTTGCTGTACTCTCTCTCAAATAAATAAAATCTTTATTAAAAAAATCTGGCCTTGCTCAAGACTCAATTGCATGACCTTTCTCAATAGTGCCTTTTAATCCAACCAATCTGAGCTATGAATAACTTAAAATGCTTACAAATTTTGTGCCCCTCTTCATTTTCTCACATATACTATTTCCTCTTCCTCAAAATTTCTTATCCTGTCTTCTGTTATTTCTCTAATGGACTACCTATTACTAATCATTCAATAATCAATTCAATGTCACCTTCTTCCAGAAATCTTAGATCTTTGATCTAAGTTATTCTTTTCCATTAAAAATATTCTCTCAGAAGTTTATCATTAAACTTACAACATTATATAGAAATGAACACTGACTCTTTTGTGTCTCTCACTGGTCTGACAGCATATTGAAGAAGGAGGAATTTTAGTCATCTTTGTGTACCAAGTGCCCAATATACTGCTTGGCCCAATATAAGATTTTTTTAATTGTTAAAAAAGTAGATTTCTTATTAAAATTGCAATTACTTTGCCTAAGTATGCTTGATATGTTATACTAGTCTTCTCTCTCAAATAAACTGTAAACTCCTTGTGAGTATGATCATATATTTGAGTGTTATTCATACTACCTCACATATGGTAGATAAATAATGATTGATCACAGAAATGAAGAAAAATGATACTTATAAAATGAAAAAAGGGGATGGTAGAGTAGTTCTTTTGAAGTGTCATAAAGCCCTATGTAGTGTATTATTATCAAGATCAATCCTGTACCATCTGATTCTTAAAAGGTCAACTGAACTCAGAAGCCTAGCTGCTCGCAAGGCTAAAGGAAAAATTATATTTTAACATCAAAGCAATAGTGTGACACTTTCATGAAGTTTCTCATATGTTTTGATAAAGATTTCTATTTCCTTTCTGGAATTTTGCCTTAACAAATAAATATTTATAATAGAAGCCAGATGCTGTGATTCTATATAATAATAATAATTGTAAAATAATGATAGTTGATATTTTTAGGGCCTTCTATGTTTTAGGTAATTATATGGCAATTTACAAATATTATTTCTAAACTTTCCAACAACTTGGCAAAATAGGTATTATCATCCTTTTATATAAAAAGAGGCCAATATGTAGTTAGAAAGATTGAATAACTTGTGTTGGGTTACCTAGCTACTAAGTATAGAGTCAGAACTCAATTCAGATTGAACTGTGTCCAAAGTTCACATATTATATTTTATACTGGATTAAATCATTTTGCCCCAAAATTCATGTCTTCCTTAGAATTTTAGAATGTGAACTTACTTGGAAAGTTAAGTGTTTATACATGCAGATGTTATCATGTTAAAATGAGGTCATACTGAGTTAAGGTAGGCCCTGATTCAATATGCCTGGTGTCCTTATAAGAAGAGAAAAACAGAGACTCAAAAACACAGGAAGAATGCTATGTGAAGATGAAGGAAGAGATTTGAATGATGTGTCTATAAACAGGAACATCAAAGATTCTGGGCCACACCAGCAGCTAAGAGAAAGGCACAAACAGATCCTGCCCTAGAGCCTTCAGCGAAAACATGGTCCTGCTGACACCTTGATTTGGGGCTTTTTAAGCCATTCACTTTGTGGTAATTTGTTACAGTCCAACATTATTAATATACTTTGTGATAAGTAATATGAGAATGTTATTTCCAGAAAGTTTGATATTAGCTGATATTTTTTTCTGTCATATACACCTCAAATAAAACAAAACAAAACAAAACCCTCTAATGCTTTCTATTTTACCTTTGGCCACATTATATTTTAGATTACTAGTTATTATTTTTTCTTCTTGCATAATACATAGCTTAAATACCTCCACTCATGTCTTCATCAGAAAAAAAAATCATATTTTTTTAATCATTGGCAATTTGAGCATCATTTCTTTCTTATATAAAAACAGTATGTTTGAAGGAGTTAATGAAAATACTTTTATAAGATCCGAAAAACTGTTAAAGTTTAAATACCTTGAGAATGGGTGACAATGATGAAATTTACCTAAGCTGCTGTGTAAATGTTCAAAAGTCTTAACCACAGCAAATCTGGTGAACAGACCATTCTTTTTGTGTTTATTTTGTGGGACAACTCTAATCTTAGATGACAGAAATATCTTCAGCTCAGTCATTGTGCTTCTATTTGTGACAAGATGCAATCTATCTTTCCTTAAGCTTCTTCTTACTTTAAATAGCTTTTGGTATTTGTATTGGCAGGAAAATAATAGAAAAAAATTGCCAGTGAAAAGGCTAATGCTAATCTATGCAAATAACACAAAATTGCTGTGTCTATGGATGCGGTCTTCAATCACATGCTGAGAAGGAATCTATAAAAGAAGTGTAGATAGAGATCTCACTTAGAAAACAACAATTGACTATAATCACTCTACTAACCTCTATTTCACAAGTTATCTTTGTAAATCCCATTCTGCAGTTCTTAAGGAAGAGCCAATACTTCCCACTGAGAAAAACATTCAAGAAACTCAACAAGAGGGTCTGATTTTATTCATAGTATTCTTGTCCCTCACATTTTAACAATGAAAACCTGAAAAATAAACAAACTCTCAAAACATAGACATTTTTTAGTGCAGACTGTTCTTGTTAACCAACTTTTGTACCCTATAGTTAATTGCATGTTAGGATCTAGTAAAGTATTAATATATGGAGGAGATGTAATGGTTTTCATACTACAAAACAAAATCTTAAAAAACTCAATAGGTTATTGAATGATTTTAAAAGCTGCTAGCTTTTATTTGTATTATCATACTTTGTGTTAAGTTGTAATCTCAAAATGTCATTCAAAAAAAAAATTCTCAAGGTGTTAAGAGTTGGAGGGCAGCTTAGAAATAATCTAGAAAAATTCTCTCAGGATCTCTAATTCCCATACCAGAAGCTATGATACAACTATAACTATGGGGAAAAAAATACAAAAGATGCTGTCAATACAATTAGAAGACAAGTCACAGACTGGGAGAAAATATTTACAAAAATATATTTGATAAAGAAATATTACCCAAAATACATGAACTCTTAAAAAATTAAATAATAGGGAAAAAAATTAAAAATGGGTAAAAGACCTGAAGAGATATCTCACCTAAAAAGATAAAAAGATGGCAAAACATGGTAAATTAAAGCAAAAATGAGATACCACTATATAGCTATTAGAATGGTAAGAATCCAAAACACTGAAAACACCAAAGTCTGGCTAGGATATAAACAACAGTGGCACACATTTATTGCTGGTGGGAATACAAAATGGTACAGCCACTTTGGAAGACAGTTTTGCACTTTCTCACAAAACTAAACATTTTCCTACCATACAATTCAGCAATTGCAATCCTTGCTATTTATCCAAATTAGTTGAAAAGGTATATGCACACAAAAGCCTGTATACGGATGTGTACAGAAGCTTTATTCTTAAGCAGCACAACTTAGAAGCAACCAAGATGTCCTTCAGTAGGTGAATGGGAGCAACTTAATTCCAAGCAAGTCTTCAGAGAGAAAACTAATCCCCACACAGTATGTATTGGGGTGTGCCAAGTATCACAAGGTTAGTAAATTCACATACAGTGTAAGTAATAACATTTATTTTTCCAAACCATACATATTTTATAAAATTTAGTGGTTAAAATAGTACATGTCCAAATTTGATATTCAAATAATTATATTTCTCTGGAAAGGCTTCTTCCTATTACCATTCATTGCTTGTAATTTTAAGTTTACAAGCAAACAAAATAAAAACAAGATCAGGAATGCAGTTTAATATTTAGAAATCTTTGTTCTCTCTGGATAATGGTGTTTTTCTTTGTTTCTAATGACCTGAATCTAGTCACTCACCTTCCCCTTTTTATCTTACTGAGAAGGACAGTGGCATCACAGCAATTAAAATCTACATAACTTTTTATTAAATACTGTTGGCATTTCCACTTTTATGACAAATAACATCAAATCAATATTTTTTGTTTCAAGATAATAGTTTTTTTTTCCAAAAATTTTCATTATTTTTGAACTTACAGAAAAGATGAACACCTATATAAAAACTCCCTTAGATCAGGGGTCTATGGTTCCAGGGACAATTTCAAGTTTTAACTGTTTTGGAAAATAAATTTTTATTGGAACAAAATTATGCGTATTTATTTATGTATTGTGTATGGCTTTTGCACTTAACAACTAGTGTTGAGAAGTTGTAGCAGAGACCATATGGGCACAAAGCCTAAAATATATACTATCAGGCCCTTTAGAGAAAAAGCTTATCAACCTCTGATTTACATTCACTGACTATTAGCATCTTGCTACATTTGTTGTGTCTCTTTATCTATAATTTATTTATCTATATTTATTTATGAGCATAGGTATATACATACATACACACACATACATACATGCATGCATCAATACATGTATACTTTTCTCTGAATCATTTGAAAGTAAGTGGCCAACATGACACTTCAACATGTGTCCCTAAGATCAAGGACAATCTGTATAATCACATTATAAGACTCAATATATTTAACAGTGGTATAATAATATTATCTAATATACAATTCATTTTCATATATCCTTAATCGTCCCAATCCAGCATCCAATCAAAGGTCATGTAGTACATTTGGTGTCATATCTCTTGAAACTCCATTCATCTCTCATGCCCCTTGATCTATCTTTCATGGCATTTACATTTTCACAAAGTCCAAGATAACAGCCTTGTGTTTTATAATTTGGGTTTGTATGATGGTTTCCTTTTGAATATATTAAATATTCTGATAAAGATATTATACAGGCAATGATACATAGTTCCCATTTCATCATATTAAAGGGTTTATGATGTCAGTTTGTACTATGATTGGTGGGTTTGCATTAATCTAATAAGATGAGATTTTGTCCATGCTAATCATGGACAAATATATATATATATATTTGATATTGATAAGTAATGTGTGGAATGATATCTTGAAACTATGTGAATGTACTGTCCCAGCACAATTTTACATAATAATTTTAGCATGCATTGGTAATCTTGGCTTTAATGAATTATTACATTAAGGAACACAAAGTGAAAATTTTCTAATTCTATTATTCCTTCTACATGTATGCTCTAACATTCCTCTGTGAAGAGAAGTGCATTCCTTCTTACACATTTGTCTTTCTTAAATGTAATATATATATATATACACATATATATGATGGATTTATATTTATTCAATATGAAATGATACATTACTTATAATATATTTTTGACACTTAAATTATGCCAAAATTGCTATTGGAAACCTCTTCAAGTTGGCATTTTTGTCCTTTAGTCTTCTCAGTTTATTATTTCCTTGAATTCTGAGACAACAAAACATTCTAGGCTCAATTTTTAATTCCACTGCCTCAAACTTGGTATCTGCTATCCCTTCAATACTACTAGTCTTTGTGAAAAAATATTTTAGACACCAGGATCTGAGTGTTAGGTGTACTCATTGCAACAGAAGATTTGAAACAAAAACTAGGGAATACATAATCTTTGTTTATTTTAATTATAAATTCTTACTTCTATTTCAAATCCAATGATTCATGATTTTTCCTCATCTACTTCCATTCCATAATTTTATGTCTCTTTTCTTATATTGAGGTTTTAACCCTCAGTAGAATGTATTCCAGGAACAAAACAACTGCAAAAGAAATCTTCAACTCTACTGAATAAATTTGCTTTGGTAGTGGTGTTGATATCATGATTCTTGGTCTATCTCGTAAGGTAAATCTAATAAGTAAATACATTGTTATTTGGGGATATATTTTATAATCACTTGAAAGTATCACTTTAACTTGAATCATGTCTATAGACCTGAAATACATTGACCACTTTGGCATAGTCATCAGTAGGGAATTGTGGCTAATCCCCTAAATCTTTGAAGATGCTCTGTAGCTAAGTCATTCTAAACTGATGGTTACTGTGGCCACACTGAGTGGTTTTACTGTGCCCCTGGCATAATGCTTGGCTGTAAAGAGACTTGCTTGAATGATAACATTTTGTATTTTCTGCTAGCATGTCTCCTATTTCCAATGACATTAGGAACTAAAACATCTTTTTTTTAATATGTCATTTATATATATATATATACATATATATATCATTTATATATATATATATATATATGTGTGTGTGTGTGTGTGTGTGTGTGTGTGTGTATAAACAATGGAAAGCCATGCAGAATGATATAAAACTTCTGAGATCCAGATTTCCTGGATCTGTTTAGGTTGATTATAATTTGTCAGACTATTTAGAATGGATTTTCATGTCATTTTGGAAATGAAGGTTAATATCTAATCTATATAAAAGTACGTAGTGATTAATGTTTTATCTACCCAAAAGTTTTTAATCCAACAAAAACAACTTTAAAACATAGATTTAGGGCGCCTGGGTGGCTCAGTTGGTTAAGCGACTGCCTTTGGCTCAGGTCATGATCCTGGAGTCCCTGGATCGAGTCCCGCATTGGGCTCCCTGCTCGGCGGGGAGCCTGCTTCTCCCTCTGACCCTCCACCCTCTCATGTGCTCTCTCTCATTCTCTCTCTCTCAAATAAATAAATAAAAATCTTTAAAAAAAAAAACCACATAGATTTAATCTTATGAAAGAAAGGAACAGAAAATAATTATTTTAAAATAATTTAAAGATTTTTTAATTGTCATATTTGATGCACTCATATTTTATTTTTTTTAAAGATTTTATTTATTTATTTGAGAGAGAGAGAATGAGAGACAGAGAGCACGAGAGGGAAGGGGATCAGAGGGAGAAGCAGACCCCCCGCTGAGCAGGGAGCCCGATGCGGGACTCGATCCTGGGACTCTAGGATCACGACCTGAGCCGAAGGCAGTCGCTTAACCAACTGAGTCACCCAGGCGCCCTGCACTCATATTTTAATAGTAGTTTCCTTTGGGCATATGCATAACTATTATATATATTGATACATACAAGGATAGATAAATAGATCTCTCTCAATATTTATATATATATCATATATGTGCATATTTTAAAAGTAGAACCTTGAATTTTTGCTTTGAATCATGGTAATTAATAATGTTCAGCATTAATCTATTTAAAATGAAGTTTTCATTAGAGGAATGTTCTTGATTTGACTAGAGGGATGCTCTTTTTGTTTCTTCATTCTCTAAGAAAGAAGGAAAGGAACAACTCCTTTAAATACTAAATAAAGACAAAATAAATAGAGTTATCAGAGTATGTATTGATAATGAATCATTTATATCTCTCTATGCTAAGGTTAATTTGGAGAAAATTCAATAGTTCTATTTATCATATCTTCACAGAATTTATATTTTTATTACTAATTTGGTATTCTAGGTAAAAATTTATCTTCTTTTCGTGGATGGAACTGGAGGGTATTATGTTGAGTGAAATAAGTCAAACAGAGAAAGACATGTATCATATGATCTCACTGATATGAGGAATTCTTAATCACAGGAAACAAACTGAGGGTTGCTGGAGTGGGGGGTGGGGTGGGAGGGATGGGGTGACTGGGTGATAGACACTGGGGAGGGTATGTGCTCTGGTAAGCACTGTGAATTGTGCAAGACTGTTGAATCTCAGATCTGTACCTCTGAAACAAATAATGCAATATATGTTCAGAAAAAAAAAAAGAAGAAGAAGAAGAAGGTAGCGGGAGGGGAAGAATGAAGCGGGGGAAATCGGAGAGGTAGACGAACCATGAGAGACGATGGAATCTGAAAAACAAACAGGGTTCTAGAGGGGAGGAGGGTGGGAGGATGGGTTAGCCTGGTGGTGGGTATTGAGGAGGGCACATTCTGCATGGAGCACTGGGTGTTATGCACAAACAATGAATCATGGAACACTTCATCTAAAATTAATGATGTAATGTATGGGGATCAACATAAGAATAAAAAAAATTTTCTCTTCTCTTAAAATGCGTTTTTATTTTTGTTAGCCATTTAGTTATTTAATACATATTTATTGAGCAGACACTCTGTGCCAAGCATTGGTAGAATAATGAGGACTCTCACTCCATAAAGGCCACAACTCATTAGAGCCCCAGAGCACGTACATAACTATAAGAACGAAAGCAGACACATGTACAGCATCCTGTGGGAACACAGAAGAGGAAGAAACTAATTCTCCTGTGAGAGATGGAAGTTTAAGGGAAAGCTCTGTGTTAGGTCAGAATATTTAATTTAGGCTTTAAAGAATTAAGTTTAAAAACAAATATCCACTTTTTACAAGCTATTTATAGATAAAAAAGATCTCTCTGAATTTATTTTTCCCTTGTAGTTGTCAAATATTATTTAATTTTCTAAGGCCAATTTTTGGGAAAATAGAGTGGCTCATACGATTAAAATATATGGTAATATTGTTTAAAAGTAAAAAATATTCTCAATGTCCTTTCCCTTCCTTTCTCCACTTCCTTTATGACACTAGTTTCTTTGTTTGACAATCCACAAAGCATTTGTTCTGTTGACTTTTATTTTTCAAGTTTTAATGTCCAAGTGGGGCTTGGATAAATATACAGCAGTGCCCTCTACTGGAAAGAAGGTCTTCAACACATGTAGAAAATGCCTCTTTAAAGAGTATGAACAAGAATGTATATCTTATTATAGGAAACTCAGTGACCAGTAAAATAAATAAATAAAACAAAAAGTGGCTGCTAAAAACAGTATCATATTATTTTAACTCAACATACTTATAGCAAAACTACTCTGACCTTTCTCCAATGGCCAGCAAAGCTCAGGGGCTGAACACAGCTTAGTTTTCTATCCCTAGTATGAAGATGAGGTGTAAGCAACTTTCTGCTTTCTTCAGGAATTCTCTTTTGGGAAATGGCTCTGTCTTTTATTTCTAACCAAAATATCATTTGATTTTTTTATTTTATTTACTTTTAAAATGTTCTTCAGCAGAACAACTACTATTCTACTTCAAAGGTAGCCAAATTTTGATGATTATTATTATTACAACTTTAAAAGTATTAAATTGAGCAGATTTTTATCATAGCAAATATTAAATTCACTACAATATTTATACTTTTTGACAGTTTTATATTCAGGAAAGGTAAGGCTTACAGTAAGGCAAGAATATATTTTGAAGTTCATCATGTCCTTTAAATAGCACATTTACATACTGCCCATGGATATTTAAATTTTTGTCCATGGTTAGAAAAGTTCTGCATCTCTTTTTCACAGACATAAAAACCCTGTTCTCTCATTCAGTTATCTTGTTTTTTGCTTTTTTTTTTAAATCATTAACCATGAAGCTTAATACTAAATGAACCAGTCTGACAAAATAAATTATGAATGTACAAATGCAAAATTGAGGAAATAAATGATGCCACACTAAGGTCTCAATTTCAAAAATGACATATTTAGAATTTATAATGTGGCACTGAATTTTTCCAGTACTGAACACCATTTCTTAGAGATTTGATGGCAATTTTTTGCAAGTTCAATAAAAAATTGCTAATTCTCAAGGGAAAATACAAAAAAAAATTGTTCTTGACAGTTTTGTTCTATTAGAGCTGTAAATGTGTGGTTTCCAAGGTTATGTTTCTAAATTGAGAACTTCTTTAAATACTGAGGAAACGTCAGGTGTAGCAGAGTTGATTTTCACTGCCAAAACATTTCAAATTGAGTAAGAATAATAGTGTTAATTATGCCATCTCACATCTATATGACATTTGATAGTTCACAGATTGCTTTCACATACATATGTACATGAATACGTAATTACTCCATACATAGTTGTTATACAGATTATATATAATAGTACATGAGAAAGCGAGTTGTTAACTGACAGCCATATCAAACACAAAGAAGGAACAGTGATTGAGTTTCTGTGACATTGTTAAGCAACCCTAATAAGTTTACCTGTATACCAATTCTAGCTCTAGTATCTTAAGTTACATAATTATATATGATTTTATTGTTTAATTCAGCTTGACTTCAAATCCTGGGCAGTGTTTGGATCAATCTGGCCCTCTATTAGAACAATCTCTGTCATAAAACTACTGAAATCAAAGGTGAGAAGCTTTATCAGTGATAGATTTTTCAGGAACAGACTTTGGATATATCCTAAACAAATGCACTAAACAGGTTTTCAGATTTGTTTAACTGAGTCTATTAAACACTGAGAAATATTATCATCTTGATAACTTGAGCAATAATTAGGTATAGGTCTATGACTATCTTATTCTAAAACAACAGTTAATTAAAGGAGTTTACTATTCTATTACTTTTAAAAATTTGTATTTCTGAGTGTCTAATAGGCTCTCTTTAACCATTGTCTTGTTTTTAAAAACCATTATACATTGGATTAGATGGATTAAAAATTTGTATATCCCTAGGAATGGATTGATCTTATTATTCCTCATTTAATTGTGGAGAAAAATAATAGTTCTGTTGAATGTAATATAAATGAATTGGTCTCCTCTTCATATCCCTAGTTACTGTGATTATATGTCAGAAAGAGGCAGCCAAATTAAAGTTCATAATAGATTAAGAGCATAATTGAGAAAGCAACCTGTTTTTTTTATTATGTGACTTGAGAATTTCTCCAAGGGCAGGTAATAAATTGAAAAACAATTAAATTTATTACTATTATTATTATTATTACTTTGGTATGGAGTTGAAGAATGGTGAGTTCAAAAGTAACTAAATTGATAAAAGTTTCACTATTTTTGAATTTCATTGAAATTAATATGAATAATTTTAATCTCTATTTGATAAATTTATAAAAGGGTTTGGAAATTAATTTTATTACTTCATTTTAGCTGAGTCTCAAAACATTCTGAATAGGCAGATATATCATTTTTCTCAATATCCAGATGAGCAGAAAAGACTATAAATGTGTTTTTAAACATTTTTTAAAGATTATTTATTTGAGAGAGAGATGGGGGGTAGGGACAAAGGGAGAGGGAGAGAGAGTCCTAAGCAGACTCCATGCTGAGCGTGAAGCCTCATGCAGGGCTCAATCTCATGACCCTGAGATCACTATCCAAGCCAAAACCAAGTCAGTCACTTAACTGACTATCACTCAGGCATCCCTTTAAATGTGTTTTTAAAAAACAAAACAATACTACCATTCCATGACTCATGATAAAAGGAAAATATCCATTGCCTTCCAATCACTTAATCCAACTTCTTTAAACATTTCATTAATCCATAGTCATTTTAATATTGAATAGTGAATAATTCTATAAAAATATGAATATTAAGAAGAACAAAAACAGTTTGTTTTTATAAATTATTTCTGTGTTTTTTAATCTGTAGACTTTAGGCCAACAAAAGAAATGAAATAATTGAGTGTATCACTCTGAGCAAGGTATTTGTTCATTTTCTCCATTCAGGCTGGATTTGGATGTGAGAAGCAGAATTTTGGATCGATTTCCATTGGAGTAGTTGTAAGCTAAACTGTTTCATGAATACAACACTAGGACTTCCAAATTCTCCTTCTTATGGAGCCAAATAAACTGGCAGTCATTCTTTGGTCACGTTTACTTAGAATGTGTGATTCAAAATCTGATTCAATGTTAACTTTCTAGTAGACTGGAAATTTCCCAGCTTGCTTTAGAATAGTTATAGTGAGGGTAGAGTTTTATTGCCTGCTTTCCATATGCCAAGCATTATTTCTGGTTTAAGTGCTTTACATGTATTATTTCTTCAGATTCTTTTTTTTTTTTTTAAAGATTTTATTCATTTATTTGAGAGAGAATGAGATAGAGAGAGCATGAGAGGGAGAAGCAGACTCCCCGCCGAGCAGGAAGCCCGATGCGGGACTCGATCCAGGGACTCCAGGATCATGACCTGAGCCGAAGGCAGTCGCTTAACCAACTGAGCCACCCAGGCGCCCATTTCTTCAGATTCTTATAAAGACTAGAGTTATAATTCCTACTGTGCCAATGATGCAACTGAGGCATAGAAAGGATAAGTAATTTATCAAAAATCTTATAGTTACATGTAAACTTAGTTTACTGCTCAAAGGAAGTTCTTATTACATCAGTATGTGGGCAAGAACAAAATCCCTGCACATGGCCATAAAAGCAAAACTATAATCTCTCACAGGTCATGCAACCCACCATAATTCCTTTTTCTATTCCTTTGTTGATACAGCAGGCACCTCAGCTGTCACCCTTCCTTATTTTCAGGACCCTCACTACATCCTAAAACATGTTTTCATGGCACATTGACAGTTCCCTCCTTATATTCAAATTGCCCATAGTTTCTTGAGATATATGTGTGAGAAGGGACAGAGTGGTAGTTCAAGACTGGAGGAATCTGGACATGGATATTACAGGGACTGCCATATCCTGAAAAATGATTTGGCAACATTTCTTCTTCTCTTACTTGTAGATAAACTACTGGTACTTTCTATTACCATTGTCTTCAAGTCATCCTTTTTATAGTTTTGATTTCTTTTCAAGGTGATTAATTATACTTTACACACGCAGTATCTTTTTCTCTCAACAGAATATATATAATTAGCACTTTATCTATTAGCATATGAGCGATGTGTGCAAATATGTATTATGTTTTAATGCTGAAGAAGTTCAAGGCAAGAGAAGAATATGGCTAATAATAAAAGATTTAAAGTGAGAATGATTTGAATTGGACTTAGAGAAGAATGTTGGATTTGGCTGGGTGGAAGAGAAAGGCAAAGACATTTTATTTTTTATTTTTTCATTCTATTTTTTAAAGATTTATTTATTTATTTGTGAGAGAGAGAGAGTGTGTGCACACACACAGTGGGGAGAGACAGAGGGAGAGAGAGACTCAATAGCAGACTGCTTGCTGAGCACAGAACCTAACAGGGGGCTCCATCTCACAACCCTGAGATCATGACCTGAGCAGATATCAAGAGTTGGATACTTAGCTGACCGAGCCACCCAGCATTGCAGAGACATTTTATTTTTTTTTAAGATTTATTTATTTAACTTAGAGAGAAAGAGAGAGAATCTGAGCACAGGGGGGAGGGGCAGAGGGAGAGAAAGTCATAACCTCAAATATAATCTAATTGCTGAAAATAAAAGTTTAACATTATACCTTATAGTGACAGTTTTATTTTATTTTATTTATTTATTATTTATTTATTTATTTATTTGACAGAGAGAGACACAGCGAAAGAGGGAATACAAGCAGGGGGAATGGGAGAGGGAGAAGCAGGCTTCCCGCAGAGCAGGGAGCCCGATGCGGGGCTCGATCCCAGGACTATAGTGACATTTTTAAACAAATTCATCTTACTTGGCAAAATAAAAAAAAACTTAATATGGAAAATAAATATAATAACATAATTTATAAACTCTTGAAATGTTCTTAATCTCATGATTACCTACTTAAAGGAATAAATAATCTCTGATTTTTATTCAATGTAACACTCTCTCTTCTTTTTTAAGTGCATTTATGATTGTTCTTCACTCTATGGCTCGGTCTTCTTTATTTCTTCCCTGGCTACAATTATCATCCTTTCAAAATCAATATTCAAATTGATTTTTTAGAGGCAAATGGGAAACTACTATCATTCCATGACATTTAAAATATATGTATGAAGATATTTGACAATAACACCAAATCAGCAGGTACATATTCTTACATAGGTATGTTTTCTGAGAAGCAAGTTATTTAAAAAACGATTTGCCTATCAACTAACATGTAGATGGTTTCTAAATTTTCCAGCACTCTGTATGCATGTTCTTAACCTGAATCTATTGGTAGCTTTTAGGGAGAGAGCCCTGAGAGCCTCCCAAAATCATCTGTAAATATTATGCAGTTACTTCTATTTGAGGAGAGATGAGAATACTATGGCCCATACATAGCTTTTATCAAGTTTTGGTGGTGTTTTTTTTTTTTAAGTTTTTACTTAAATTCCAGTTAGCTAACATACAGTATAATATTAGTTACATGTATATAAATATAGTGATTAAACACTTCCATACAACAAGTTTTTATAAAAGCCAAGGACACACACAAAAAAGGTACTTAGTATTTTTGAACAGTTGTTTATAGATACATAATGTTCTTGAATGCTGAAAGTATGTTGAGTAGTAGAAACCCATGAAAGTTTATTTTGTATCTCCTGGGTGCCATGAGCTCTGTTCAGTCCTCCAAATCAACCTGTTTGCAAGAGAATGCAAATGGGGACAGGAGAGGGTTAACATGTATATATATTCACTATAATATAAGGCAGTGCAAAATACATGTATTAAGGACTTGCAAAATGAGAAGGGGTTAAAGAAGGTATTCATAAAGACTGATGCTGACTTCAATAATGTCACTTGGTATGGAAGGAGTTTTTTTTTTTATTTCTCATTTTTTTTAAAGATTTTATTTATTTATTTATTTATTTAGAGCACAAACCGGGGGGAGGGACAGATGGAGAGGTAGAAGTAGACTCCCCGCTGAGCAGGGAACTGATGTAGGGCTCAATCCCAGGACCCAGGGATCATGACCTGAGCAGAAGGCAGACGCCCAACTGACTGAGCCACTCAGGCGCCCCTATTTCTCATTCTTAAAAAGCTTTTATTGAGGTACAAATATTACCATTGCATCTTAAAACAAATGGTGCATTGTATCAAATACGTTAAAAAACTTATGGAAATAATAGCTATTTTATAAAATTTAAATGCCATCTAATCTTTTACTCTAGTGCTTAGGTACATGTCTTAAAGCAAATACCCATTAAAAAATATAGGTATTAAGCACTGAATGTATGTAAAATCTTGCATTGAGGACAGTGAAAAGACATGCCTGAGGCAATTTACAACCTATTTTACTCCTGAATAATATTTGACAGCTAACCATATTATATAAACTAAAATATCCTCTCAAGAAGAGACACTTATTCCAGACTAAGACAAAGTTTTAAATGTGCACCTGAAAAAAAAAAAAAAAAATGACAGCATTGTGGCATAGAGTCAACCCTTCTAATTCAGGAAGTGTAATTAGTACCAAGCTAAAGGGAAAAAAACAACAATACATTTTACAATAATTTGTAATTCCATTTTTCTTGTGGAGAAGAAAAATACATTACCAAGTGTAAGTCAAGACAGTGTAGAAATAAAAATACATTATTTGTCTCCCACTAACTTTGACACAAGCCAATAAACAAAACAAACAAAAACAAAAACAAAAACAGATCAGATCTGTGCCATACCTATTTAAGCCTTTAAACTATACCCAAAGGTTTTTTAAAGGAATAAAGTTCTTTACATCAACACTGCAATGATTACCTAATATAGGTAAAATCTCCTAATGGAGGATTATTTAATATATTTTAAATAATATAATAAAAGTAAATTTATATATTAAATATGTTTGAGTTTTATCTTTGAATTGGAATTAATTTTTATAAACTAAGATAAAATGGTTTATGAATCTTTAGTTCTATAAATAGCAGTGATTTTTTCATATATAAATGGAACATCCCCCAAATTACATTTTCATAAAATATTCACTGCTTTCTAATTAACACATAATAACATTAAGGAAATAGCAAGTACAAAGGCTGAAAAGGAAACATGGACTGATTGAGTTGAGAAACTGTAGTTATTCATTATTAATTGATTAAAATTTAGAGAAGGAAGACAGGAAGAAGACATTGAATTTACACAAATAGATAAGAATGGCCTTGCCCCTCAGAAGAAAAGTCTGCTTTACCATGAAGTTTGAAAGGAGTGATTGCAGTATTTTGGGCAGACATATACCATAATCAGATTTCCATGCTATAAATATTACCTTCATGGAATTGTGGACCATGGACTGGAAGGATCTGGAGAGAATTCAGAAGAGAGAATTAACTAAGGCAGTGCTTCTGGGTATGGAGAAGGTAGAACTTGGAAAGTATGGGAAGCTGCGAATATCTGTGGAACATTCAAGAGGTGATTTCACCCAGGCAATCAGATAGAAAGATCTGAATGTGCTAGGAGAGATCAGAAGGCTGAAACAAACTATCCCAAGTTTGTGAATCCCTTATTTGTACAAAGAAAAACAAATCAGAGCTATTTGGCATCATGAAGACTAACTTGTTAATTGAATGGATTTTCATTTTTCAGCTAGTTGTTTTGGCAGCTTGTAGACACAGCCTTACAATCACTGCTCATTAGGATATTGGAACGATAGCTCCCCACTCTCCAGGGAATAAGTATGATTTCATAAACCATGGTAACTGAAGAATGAACACTTTCAATATGATATAATTAAACATTATGGGAAGGAATGGATTAGGGTTCTTTGTGACATTTGGCTAAACATGCTAGCTAGCAAAAATACACAAATGAAGGTCACATTTGCAATTATTATAAAAGTGTCTACATTTTAATTAGGTAGCTGATAAATGTCATTGAGCCTTAGCCACTGACCAACTGTCATTTTAAAAAAAGAAGAAAAATGTCACCTAAAAATTCAGAATTTTTTGCATTGTCATGAAATTAAAACTTGTAGCCACAATAAAGTGTGTGCAGCAATGAGATGTTAAGTGAGCTTAGTGACAATCCCAAATAAAATTTTAAAAAGAAATATTTTGACAACATATGATGTCACTAACAATACAGATTCCTAAGAATTGTTTTATAAAGCAGATCTGCCTTTACCATCCGAGAAATGGAGCCACACTAGTCTTAAAAGGCTCTTCTTAGCATAAGTTTAATAACATTTTTTGGCCTCTGGGTTTGGCTTAAATGCATTCTTTATTAATTTAGATTAAATATTCACTGACTTTCTCCCTTCTATAACTAATCATTCCTTTTTTTTTTTTTTTTTTTTTTTTACTAATCATTCCTTTTAACCTCAGGCAATTTTGTACCTGACATAAGAACAAAAGAAATTGGAATAACCTTTTGGATATTCTAAAAGTATTTTGAACTTTAAATAGTAACTCAAAAATTTTTGTTTCCTTCCCCTGAAAAAATAATAAATAAAATTTGCATCAACCAGCTGAATATGACTTTCCTTTTAAATTAGCATTTGAACATGGCACAAAGAAAAGTCAATATATGTAATGCTTTTAAGGTGAATCTGACCAATATTTCTAAATCTAAAATCTTAAAGTAGTCATAAGTAAATTCAGAAAGAAATTCAAAGTCAAAGTAAATAAATAAGAAAGAAAATGATCATTAATTTACCTACATAAAAATGTAAATCTTCTTTCTATAGTACATTATCATCAAATTAAAATTAGCATTGCAGTAAATGGAATTATTAATGGTCATAGTGTACAAAATGATTTTAAGAACCAAGAAAAAGAAAATCACAATTGAATAGGGAAAAAAAGGAAAACTACTTTATATGTAATTCAATGAGGAATATGTATATAGAAAATGTATCTGGCTAATCAAAATGCAAACCTAAGCGATGATGAAATAAGGTTTTTGTTATCATACTTTAAGGATAATTCACATTAACAATCATCTAATAAAATGGTATACAAGATATTATAATGAAATGTTAAAAAGTTATTGCTGCCTCAGAATGCTAACAAGAGCATAATTAAGTCAAAATTCTTTGAAAAAAATTCAGCAAAAGCTATTTTCAGATTTAGAAATTCCAACACTATGATGCTCTTCTAAGGAAATTATTAGTTATACAGACAAAAATTTATGTACAAGGATAGTCCTGCATCATTATATATAACAGAAAAATTAATCTGATTACAGAGGCATGATTAAATAAATTATAACAAAACATCACTGGAATGTTATGCAGCCAATAAAATGCATTTGAGAAACATTTGGAACGGATTAAATAATCACAATATGATATTAAATAAAAATTAGGAGACTGCATCTATAAACTGGTCCCAGTTTCCTTCAAATAAAACAAAGAAAATCTGCCTAATTTTCTGTTGGTATATCTGTCTATACATGAAATAGAAAACATCCAGAGATTGTTTTGTGAAGGTATTACCTCTGGGTTTTAAGTTTAGAGAGGATTTTGATTCTACAGCAAGGATACATTTATTTTAAAATCAGAAGGTTTAAAATTAGAATTCATGGGAAATTTAAGGTATCACAATTCCTGTTGAATCTGAACCCCATAACTTATTCCATAAGGGAAAGGATTAAGAGAAGGACCCCTCTGACCCTGAAGCAAGAAACCAAATGAATAAAAGGCAGTTGAGCTAAAACTCTCCCACAGATTTAGCAAAGTACCAGATATCTATTTCCTTGAAGCTTAATTCATATGCAAGTAAGTCTTTGAGTTGGAAAGTAGAGTTTGTGATCTGTATGTACCTGAAAAATAACAGTTTCACAGTTGGGAGTTGCTTTCTGGAAATTGAGTTTGTTAGATATTGAGTAAGTGCCACGGATGAGGCAGATGTGGAGGCACCGACAGGGAGAGCGACATTCTAAATCAGGATGCAACATTTTACCCTGCTTGATGTCTCTATCTTTATTTAACTAAGTAACTGGGCCAAATGAGCTGTCAGTTTAGGCTAGAATACCACAACCACAGCAGATGAGTAAATTTAAACGATTAGCAGGTATTTCTTCTGTTAAATGTGAATTCTCTTAACTTTGCTAAAATGTCATTGAAAAATTATTTTTTTGATGTCTTCTTTAAATAAATTGCTGTTAGTTGCATAGTTTCAGATTTATTGCAGTATGTGCCTTGCTTGCATGTAGTTACTAGGGTCAAAGTTGTAGGACTGCCTTTGAAAAAAATTGCCTTATAAGGAGGTCATTTGGGGTCGCCAATAACTAACACCCCTTGAAGGAATTCTTAAGCAACTTTTTCATGTGCTAAAGTAGCAAAATAAAAGTCATAAACACTTTTATAAATGTTTATTTCTCATTTCTGAAATATGAAAAAAGCTCAAGTCAAATTCCACGTCCAATGTCATGTCCTGTTTGATTGCTATCAATCGCTTCTTCCTAGATGTTTCCCAGAAACTTAGAATGCACAATAATCCTATTATGCTCCTACTCTCCCCAATGTCTATCACCCAGCCACCCCATCCCTCCCACCCCCCACCACTCCAGCAACCTTCAGTTTATTTCCTGAAGTTAAGAATTTCTCATATCAGTGAGATCATATGGTACATGTCTTTCCCTGATTGACTTATTTCGCTTAGCATAATACCCTCCAGTTCTATCCACATCGTTGCAAATGGCAAGATTTCATGTTTGTTTGTTTTTTTGATGGCTGCATAATATTCCATATTATATGTGATATATATATCACATATTCTTTATCCATTCATCTGTTGAGGGACTTCTTGGCTCTTTCCATAGTTTGGCTATTGTGGACATTGCTGCTATAAGCATTGGGGTGCATGTGCCCCTTCAGATCCCTACATTTGTATCTTTGGGGTAAATACCCAGTAGTGCAATTGCTGGGTCATAGGGTAGTTCTATTTTCAACTTTTTGAGGAACCTCCATACTGTTTTCCAGAGTGGCTGCACCAGCTTGCATTCCCACCAACAGTGTAGGAGGGCTCCCATTTCTCCACATCCCTGCCAACATCTGTCATTTCCTGACTTGTTAATTTTAGCCATTCTGACTGGTGTGAGGTGGTATCTCATTGAGGTTTTGATTTGAATTTCCCCAATGCTGAGTGATATTGAGCACTTTTTCATTTCATTTAATAGTGCGGTTTGTGGCCTGGTGATCCCAATGAGACTGTGATTACTGGAACAACCGACAGCTAAGGAAAATGAACATTGAGATTTCTTTAATGGTAAAATATATGGAAATTGATTGCTCAGAACATCTGCACAAGGCAGGAGCCAATACACCCACCTGAGGGAGAAGGTTCAGCTTGCTTGGAACCTACCCTCTTCCTTACAGAGACACACTTCTGCCTAAGATAGTACCCATGTGGAGTAGGGATTCCACCAGACCTGAGAGAAACATTTATTATCTTAATGGGGGGCATTGTACCCTCTTACTCCTAAATGACTTCTAACATATGCAAGTGTAAAAATAACTTCCCATAGATCCCCTATTTGAAAAGAACTAAACCCAGTAAAGACCATTTCTCTCAAAATGTCACTATATTTTTATCTGAGAGACTATCAGCATCAGATTGAGGTGTGTTCAATCATAAATCTATGATTATAAAGTGGTTTCCCTGAAGTTTACATTATTCTCTTAGTTTCTAAGAACTTTTTAAAGGCAAGTATTTTCTGTTTTATTGCTTTTTCTATTTCTATGGTTAACTTTCCATCTGGGATCCATAAGAATTGATCATTTCCTGTATATTGAATGAATGTTAAATTCTGTATTGCATTATGTATGTCTATGTAGCCCACACATATCAAGATAATTCTTAGCTATCTAAAATTCCATTATTGTAACTGGCCATCTTGAATTCCATTTCTAAATCCAAAATGGACTGAGTACATCAACATTCTATAGACTTGTAGATTGTAGTAGAGCTATTACATCATTGGAAGCACTGGACATAATGAAACACACCTGCTTATTTTTTATATCGTAGATAAAGAAAGGATAACTTTCCCAAAGAATATTTCCTAAAACTGGGGGTAAGGGGAATGCATTTTGTTTTATTATTTTTTATTCATAGCATTTATTGTTAAATAATGTCAGCTTTATCTGATTTATTATCAAATACTATCTAATCTATCTTAAACACACAGAGACTAAGAAGATTAAAGCTAATATAATCATTGCAGACTTAAAACTTCACTGAAATCTTTAATTATCCAAAACAAGAGGAAATTCTTTAATCACTAAATTAATTTGGTTATATTTCACAACTAGCTCCTGCCCTTATTAATTTCCTCAGTGATTAGAAAACAACAGGCATATTATGGAGGAAATATCAATTAATGCAGTCACACTTTAGGCTTTTGATAGTTTAAAAAGGTATTATCTAAATACTATAGATTTTTTTAAATTTATAACAATAGTGAAAAAATATACAAATCAGAAGAAATGTGAGAAGATCTGTCTGTCTCTCTTGGTCTCTCATTTAATAAAAGCAAATATAGGGGCACCTGGGTGGCTCAGTTGGTTAAGCAGCTGCCTTCGGCTCGGGTCATGATTCCAGGGTCCTGGAATCGAGCCCCATGTCGGGCTCCCCTGCTCAGCAGGGAGTCTGCTTCTCCCTCTGCCTCTGCCTCTCCCCCTGCTTGTGCTCTTTCTCTGTCAAATAAAGAAATAAAATCTTAAAAAAAGCAATATATATATAATATCCAGATTAAGGTGTAGAAACTTTCATGATCTATCTGCGCATACAACTAAACATTTACTATTGAAAAAAGATAAAATTTTCCAAATCTTAAATCATTATGACTTCAAATATAAATAGTGTATCTGAACAGAAGTGGTAGAAATAATTTAGAGCTATGTTTCTTTTTACTCTATAAGTATGTTTATTTTTTAATCCGATGCAAAGAATACTAGAAATGTAATACTGTTAATTTTTTTCCTTATATCTTAGAAGTACTACAGTTTAGATGCTCAACTTTGGTGTTTTAAAAATGATGAATTTAATCTTCTGCATGTCTTTTCTCACTTCTCCAGCTAAAACACTATAAAGTTTACACATAATACAGTTCTTGAAGAAAGTGCTGATTGGAGACATAGAGTAAATTTGACTCGGGCTATTTCAAACTCTCCTCTGCCATAGATGCACACTACCAAATTGAAATGATGCACATTATTTATAAATTATTAACGATTTCTAAATATGCTTCACATGACTGGCTTCACTGAGGTGTTACATCCATCCTTGCAAGCTTCATAAGACAGTAGCAGGCTAAAGTTGCACAGTTAACATTAATTCTCATCCAAGAGAGGACAGCCTTAGCAATTACCCTGAAAAAGGTCAGATATCAAATTTCTTTAAGCTGACTTTGATGCCAAATTGAGTCACACTGCAGGCTTGGATATTGTATGACTTCTGCTTTTTCTGTACACTGTGTCATCAATATACGGTGTCATATTTGCTCCACTGATTTATGAGTCCATGATTAAGCATTAATATTCTGCAGAGCATCACATATCATTTGATTCTATAGTTTATTTATATTTATTATTATATGAGCATAAATGAATATCTAAAATCAAACTAGAATTGAATTTATACAAATACTTGTCATTTCATGAATTTTTGGTGCTGCTTAGACTTATTTGGCTGTAAAAATTAATACCATTGTGTGGGGAAATGATGGAAAAAGATTTAAATACAGAATACAATAGTGATGTTCTAGTTTTATCATCAATATTTTAAGTGCTTTAAAGTTCATTGTAAACGTGTTTTTCACACTTAGGGACAGAGATGCAATTCTGAAGTTGACTTAGTATCAGAAAATTCAGGAAATTTTAAATATGGTAAAGGATTATATATTTTAAAATGTATCCTTTATCATATTGACATTTTTATCCTACTTATTTATAAATATTGCCATAAAAATTTTAGTTCTACTAATTTGAATCCATTATCTCATGAATATTATTTACATTAATGGCAATGATAGCTATAAAGTGACCTTTTAGGTAATGGAAAAGTAATGCTATTAGTTCCAAGACTGCAAGTGGTGGCAATGTCATTCTGACTTAATGGACTACAGTTTTATTAAATAATATAGGTTCAGTGGTCCCAGGGTCATTTGATTAGGAAATATTTAATGAAGGCATTAATATTTACTCCTAGCCAACTTCCAGCTGGAGTTTCATGGTGTGAGAGCACCAGGTTAATTGAGTTTTATCACCAAATCTCTAGACCACTTTAGAAATAACTGTAATGCACATTCCCTAAAGTCTGATCTATGAGCAGTGAGAAAATAGAAGAAAAAATGATTAACGCATAACTAGATTCTGCTGACATCTTCAGCATAGAGATTCATTAAAAGTTTGAGCAACTGACGAAGATTTCTCTAACAAAGAATTCTGAGTCACTTTTCCTTCCAAACCCTGGACAGGAAGATGGAGAAAAGATGTGTAGGTCTTGCTTTAGCCAATAGAAACATAACAATATATAAGCAATGAGTTTTCTATAGATTCATAATTTCCATTAGTGACCAAAATTTTTTCTGAAGAATTTACTCATGAGAATATACCTGTCAGGAAAATAAAATTGTAACTATCCCCCTTCCATTTGCCACTCTTTTAATTCCTCAAGGTAAAATGAGTATTAAAATTTGGTATTTATTTTTTTAATTTTGTAACCCAATCAAATCTGGAAGGCATAAGCCCAATATTCAATTATGTCCACCAGAGGTAATAAGTGCAGATTATAATAAAAATTATATAGTTATCATTTATTGAGTTCTTACTATGAACCAGGCAAATTTCTAAGTGCTTTATGTGGATTACTTTATTTGATCTCTACAACAACCTATGATGGAAAAAACTGTTGTTATCTCCATTCTAAAGGCAAGGAAACTGAGGCATAGAACTATTCATATTTTGTCCAAAGCCATAGATCTGCTATGAGGTAGAGTACATATTTAAATCCAAGCAATCTAACTTGGAGACTATTTTGCAAACAGGTTTACTGACAAAGCTGCTCTCATCCAAAATTCTCAATCAATAAAATGAGTGGCCAAGGTGTAGGAGGATGTATACACCAGAGCCAAGAGTAAAGTTTTCATTGCCAGAAACGGAGTCATGATGCCAACAAAGTAAAAAAGTTAGATGTTGGCAAGTATCCTCTCAAGGCACTCTGTTTTTTTTCTTCCCCCCACCCTTTTTCTTCATTATATGTATCATAGTTCTTATTTTTATACAGTTTTAGAATAATTTTATTTAATGTTCCTCTGCTAATATTTTACCAATTTATAACCCTCTACCAATACTCATATTTACTGTATCCTCAGTTCCTGACACATAATAGAATTTCAATGAAGAGTTGTTGGAAAAAAAAAAATCAATGAATGCTGAATGAGAAAGGAGTGAATTAGGGAGAAAATGATGTTTAAGTTTGCTAAAAGAAACCAAGGGCTTATGTGTAGTAGGAAACCAGTCCAGAGCCTAAACAGAGTGTCACTCAGCAGTTATATTTCACTGAGTCTCTTTGAAATCTGGGGCCCAACCTATGCTTGCCATCATGACTCCATTTAAATGGAGAAGATTTTTTTTTTCCCACAATACCAACATTTAGAAGCTTAGAAGACAAAGAAGAATTAGCAAGGGTGATAAGGAGTAGCTAGTGAAACAGGAATAAAAACATGAGATGGTAGTGTACTGGAATCACATGAGGAAAATGTTTAAAGGAAAACAAAGAATGGTTAACCATATTGAATGCTGCTCATAGATGAAAACTGATCTTTAGATTTAGCAATGACCTAGTCGTTGTTCACCTGGAAGAGAGTCATTATTGTGGAATATTATAAGCAAGACTGCTTGCAATAGGCTCAAGGGAGAATGGCAGGAGAGGAATTGAACACAGTGACCATTGACAGCTCTTTTCAAGAAGTCTTGCTGTAAAGGAAAATCAGTGGGAGGAGTGGTAAGTTTAGATAGCTTTTTTTAAAGGTTAGATCACTTTTTGTATGGTTATGAATTGGTGCTGAAGGAGAAATAGAGGGAGTTTTCTAGAAAGACATCCTTGAGCAGTCAAGATGGGGTGGAATGAGATTCAATGCACCCAAGTGGAGGAGTTGGCTTTTAATAGAGGCACAGACAATTCAGTGAAAGCAAGGTAGCATATATGAATGTACATACAGGTGGGCGTGCATGTGAGGGATCTACTCTTATGATTGCTTCTATTTTCTCAATTAAATAGGAGCACCATAATCAGGAAACCCAAAAAAGTGTGGAGCTTGAGGACAAAAGATAAGATGTAAATTATTCCTTCCAGGGATATTAAATGGACTAGGGAAATGTGGTAGTATTGCTGGGAAACTTGAAGATCTCACTCGTCGTTAATATCATGAACTGTGACCTTTAGGCATGATTTTCTGTTCTTTTCCAGCTGCACTCAGAAGCACAGCATGTTGATGGTTGGATTTAAAGTAGATAGGGAGTTTAGTCTGTGAAAACAAGTGAGGGTAAGGGCCAGTGTGAGTGAAGGTACATTGAAAGAAGTAACTAAAGTAATGAACCACAAACTCTAAACTGGATAGGGAGGTAATTGGGGAAATGAGAGGACTGAAAGGGTATTAAGATCAGTAACTTGTAAATCTTAAAGAGGTTGAGATCCTAGAAAGAGGTGAACAGTAAGATGAGATGGGCAGAAATGCAAACACCTGAATTTAAACTTAGTAAGGTGATGCAGTATTTTTCACCCTCAACTGAACCCTGTACGTGTTAAATCAATTCAGTCTCTCTAAGTTGGGGGTTAAACAAAGTCTTATGATGGAAACCTCATTTTCCTATTTATTTATAGTAATGTATCTATTTTCCAGAACTGAGGGTCCCCAGAACTGGGAGTAAAGAGTGGAGAAATTAAAGATGTCAGAAAAGGAAGCTGGATAGCTAGGAGGGCACCAGGTAGAAGAGTTGGAAATGCCCCCAAAAGAGGGACACCTCACTGAATTGATAGTTACCTACGCACAGACCAGGAGACTATTAGATGCCACAGGCTAAGGCCAGGGTCTATATGTCTAATGCAATGGAATTGGCATTGTGGGGGTTCCAGACTTTCTTCCAGAGCTTGGAAAGTCCTCTTCACCTCCTTTTACTTTCACATTCACTGTGCATTTTATGTGGAACAGTAAGGCAGCTTTATTGCTGTGGGAACCCCTTCTCTTCAGGGCCAGCCTTTCCATACTGATCTTCAACACTGTCAACTGCTCCGTCATCAACATTGAAGGACTCTTCCCTTCTTTTTAGTAACTTCACACTTTCCTGCTTTTCCTCTTTCCTTTACAGGCTCCACTACCTCTGCTATTCTCTTAAATGCTGGTGCTTCTCAGGGTTCCATTTTCAACACTCTATTCCTCATTTTATGCATTTCTTTGGCAAGCTCATCTATTCTCATAGTTTAATAACCATCTATTTGGTTACCATTTAATAATCTCTCATTAGCCTGTAACTCCCTTATGTTTACAAAATTTTCTAATCAAAACTCAAGCCCTCTACTTCCCCTAAACTGAATTCATGAGCTTTCAGCTCAAGCACATGCCTTTTCCTCCATCTTTATCCATCTTCTAGTAGCACAGAGTATCCCCAAATTCTTATTTTCCCTTCCTTGCCTCCATTTAAATCGATCAGTAATCTTAATGATTTTATTCCCATCTACCTTATATCACCTCTTCATTCCTGACTAATCTTTGCCTTTATTACAGCTTTAAGCTCTTCATATGTATTTTTTCTTTTTCTTTTTTCTTGTTCCAAATGACATTGCAGCCAGGGAGATCTTTCTAAAATTTATACTGCTTTCCTTTCAGGGTCCTACCATTTTAGCATGGCATAGTAGGCATTTCATCATTATTCCCAGCTTACCTATCCAGACTTACTTCTCCTCTCACCTCTCTCTCTCACACTCTGAGCTCCTGATTATTTTAACTTACCAAGCACACACTGCTGCCTTTCCTTTCCAGGTATTCATATATTTTCTTCCCTTTCTAGGATATCTTTCCTTCCCCACCCAGAACTTTGCTGAACTAATCACTAATGGTGTTTCAGGACTCAGATTAGATATAATTCAACTGGAAAGCATTTTATGATGGCCCTAGACTAGATGAGAAAAATTCCCACCCATCAGAGGGAGCCCCTAACTCCTTGAATTTACTTTTATATCCCATTGAGTTAAAGTTCTCCTATAATTGCCTTTCCTTGTCACTATATCACAAGCTCCTTGATGCCTGATGCAATATCTTGTTCACCTTTGTATCCCTAGCATTTAGCCCCTACTGAGTCTCATTACATGTTTGCTGAATACATGAATGAATGAATAAATTGTCAGATTTCTAGTAACAGCTTTGGGTTCACTTTAATTGATGAAAAGGACTCTCCACTGCAACAGATGCAACTTATTATATAACAAATGAGGCCCTGGTGTGGAGCACACAGCCAAATTATCATTTGGCTCATCTCTATTTATACAGATTACTATAAGCCAATTACTGTAGCACTTAGATAATATGTATTTTGTTAATATATATTAGCAAATAATATATATAATAATCATATATACATATATGATTCACAACCTCAATGATGATCCTTATGAAGGCCTTTGTATTTTTCCACTGATTATCCTTCTCTAGCTTTAAAAACTATAAACCACATTCTCATGCTCCATTTTAATTTTTAACACTAGCATGGTACAGTTCTTTTTTTTTTTTCTTTTTATATATGAGCAGTGTAGGCAACTGAAACACAAAGAAACAAACTACACTAAGAAATGAATAGGTTCAGGGGCGCCTGGGTGGCTCAGTCATTAAGCATCTGCCTTCAGCTCAGGTCATGATCCCAGGGTCCTGGGATCGAGCCCCGCATCGGGCTCCCTGCTCAGTGGGGAGCCTGCTTCTCCCCTGCTTGTGTTCCCTCTCTCGCTCTGTCTCTCTCTGTCAAATAAATAAAATCTTAAAAAAAAAAAAAAAGAAATGAATAGGTTCCGAGACCACAACTACAAACTAACTTGAAGGAAAACTCATTCTCTTTTCAATTCCTTACACCTCTAGGTGTCAAAACTTGCATTTAATTCCAGGTTTTAAAGGAGATTTTATGTCTATCCATAATCTATTCTCATATAGTTTGCCCAGGAGAGGTTAGCTATTTTCAGTTAAAATTGATCCACCTTCACCATACTTGTAGTTGAACACAAGGACTAAAGGACATGAATCTCTTAAAAGCTCCTGATAGGCTTGGATTACACATATCATACTCAATTTAAATGTGCAGAACATCTAAATTGAACATCTAAAAACATACTTTTTTCTAGTTTCAGAGAAATCATATTTGCAGTTTCACAAAACAGAAAATGTTATCCTTAATTCAAAGTTTAACACCTACTTAAGTGTTATTTTCAAATCACAGAAATAATTCTTGCATTCAAAAATATCTCTGAGACTGTACAATAATTCTAAATAATTTTCATTATGAGGAAGCTTACTCACAAAGATAAATTATTTTTTTTCAAATTAACTTAACATCCATTAAATTCAAATGTCAGATCCCCTCAACAAAAATGTGTTATTTTTAAAAATATTTCCAACATCAAGAAATTGTCAAATTCATTTGAGATTTGACATAGAATAAACCTCCAATTCCTAATTGTTCTTTAGATTTCATAATAATTAGGTTGTATTTTTAAACATTTGATCTACACACTAACCTGACTCTCTCTCCTGGGAACATAAAAGAGTTAACATATTCTCCTTCAGGTACTATATATATCTTTTCTAATGAAAACCTTGAGAATTAAAACAAAATACAGTCAGGACATTTCTCAATAATCATTTAATGTAGGAATTTCATAACAGTGTCTCCACTTAATATTAAGTCATATAAATTATATAACAAAATCTACATAACAAATTTTGTCCAAAATTGTTTATTTTCCATTGTGAATTTGACTGCTTGTCAAGAATATGGGCATAACTTACAGTCTAGTCAAAATACATACTGCAATTAGATGCATTTCCTACTAAGTGATAAATTTTACTCTTGAAGATTCAATCTATAATTAAAGGATGTAACTGAGAATGTGGGTATTTTTTCCTTTTTTTCCCATTTTTTAATAATAAATAAGGAACTGATCTAATGTATGTGAATGGATATTTTAATAAGAAGATAAACAAAAAAAGTTAATTCCCAAATATTCCTGGCAAAGGAAGTAAGACTTGAATTTTTGGATGTCCTTCTTACATTTTTCCCTTTTTTTCTTCTTCGTTCCTCCTTTCTGTTCCTTTCCTTTCTTTTTCTTCTCTTTCCTTTCTTCCTTCATGACTTTTTTCTTTCTCTCTCTCTTGCAGACCCAACATTGAAACTAGCAGAATTTCCAGAAAATATTTTTAAAATATAAAAGTAATGTTTTATTTTATATTATTTTATTTTGCCACTATCTTTGTAGTTTTCATTTGGTTGTTAACAATGTCTTCAGAAAAAATAATTTTCACAGGAAAAAATAAAAGTCTCACCAGAATTCACTTTTTATTATTGTTTTGTTTTTTTTTTTACAGAATATTCTGGAGCTCTTCCTAATTTCCCTACTTCATATGCTGCTTTGCTAAGAATTAAAAAGAGTTCATCTTCATCCCTCTTTGGTTCAAAGATCAGACCGCGATACAGTAATCCTTTATTAGGAACCCTGAGTGTTTCTT
Source organism: Mirounga angustirostris (assembly GCF_029215605.1). Lineage (NCBI taxonomy): Eukaryota > Metazoa > Chordata > Mammalia > Carnivora > Phocidae > Mirounga > Mirounga angustirostris. Next base: position 77,756,646 of record NW_026991721.1, read on the forward strand.
CACCAAGTTGGCGAGGAGCAACTCAACATTATTATTCCCCCATCAATCTTTATCATTCCTCAGATGCCTTCAAACAAGATGGTAAGTGTCAAAGGAAAACTGCATCTGTTGAAGTTAAACATGCAACAACCACTTTTTTCAAGACTATTGTGATTGGGGTCAAGGCTATTGCAACAGGGGATGGAGGTTAAAGTCAACTCCCTTAAAACAGAAAGTGGCAGAGTTTTTAAGATCTGGAAAAGTAGAGGACATTGAAGGAGAGGTTGGTCAATGTGATTAGGGCATGTAAGGGTGGAAAAGTTTTTTCTTTCTTTCCTTCTAGATTCTTTGGCTGGTCTAATAATTAAATTGGCATAACACAGATTAACAGGAGAAAAACAAATTTAATTTCATACATAGGAAGTGGCCAAAGCAGGAAGCTTTTATATCTTTTAGGCAAGGAAGCAATGGATTTGTGAAGAATCCGCAAGATAAATGGGTTTGGGCTTGAGGTAGTAATTAATGAAGAAGTAACAAGGTTTGTTTATACAGTCTTCTTGGCCCTAAATTCACTATTTCTGGTGGTAAGAATGCCTTCTACTCTCCTGGTACAGAGACAGTGCTTTTACATGGGAGATTGGTTTCCTGCCTTCAGGGGGAAGAAGGAGGGTTGGAGTATCCTTCTTGCATCAGTTGTTTCTTAAGTAACTTCATTTCAAAATAATCAATATACCAAAGTGGCATACTTTCAGTTGGCATATTCTGCTTTCCTTTAGCCATGTGTGTTTATTAACTGGTGCTTATTAAAGTTAGTCTCTTATCCTCCTATAGAGACGGGGAGAGAGGGAGCCTTTTTATCGTGATAATTGCATTTCAAAGGAATGGTTGCCAGGTCCTTAAGAAAGTGTGCATTTAGCATTATTTTGAATGGAAAATAAATAATGCAAATTTCCAACACTAAGACATCAGTTAAATTAAGGACTACTGAATAGCTATTAACATTAAGGTTTGAACAACATTTTCTAAATGTTCTCTAATTCTGTTGTTTTTGAATATATCAACAAAATAATACAAGGTTAGTTAACTGTCAGAGAAAAGCACTAACAACTGATTATTACTAGGCTTTTCCAGGCTCTTTTGTATAGCTTATCTCAGTAATTCTCTCAACAAATATGTGAAGTGGATATTCTTACTGTCTTCTATGTAAATAGAAACTCAGAAGCAGATAAGCATCTTTAACAAGGTCACACTGCTAATAAGCAGGCAATTTTTATTCATATATCTACTGATTTTAAGTCCAATACACTGGGCTACATTTCAATCATGATTGATGAAGGACTAAACATTCAAGTTGCAAGAACTAAACTATTTGGAAATATCCTAGAAATGTCATACTAGTTTGCTGTGCCAAGCACAGGCAAACTCATGCCTCATGATTATGCCAGTTGTTGCCATGTGAACATCATCTCAAAGAGTTGGCATTTAAATTTTATTTAAGCATAATATTAGCTTCTTAAAAATGTTTTATTTTTTTAATAGTATAATTTTAAAATTCCCATAATGCATTCTGTGAAAAGCAATATCAAGAGAATTAGAAGACAAGCCACAGACTGGGGGAAAATATTTGCAAAAGACACATCTGATAAAGGACTATTATCCAAAATTTACAAAAAAACTCTTAAAACTCAACATAAAACAATAAACAACCTAATTTTAAAAAATGAGCCAAAGACCTTGACACCTCACTAAAGATACACAGATGTCAAATAATCATATGAAAAAATGGACAACATCACTTGTCATCAAGAAATGAAAATTAAAATGAGATACCAATACATACCTTTTAGAATGGCCAAAATCCAGAACACTAAAAATACCAAATGCTGGAGAACACTCATCGATTGCTGGTAGGAATACAAAATTTTACAGCCACTTTGAAATACAGTTTGGTGGTTTCTTACAAAACTAAACATACTCTTACCAATATGATCCAACAATTGCACTTCTTGGTATTTATCTAAGGGAATTGAAAATTTATGTCTACATAAAAACCTACACATGGATGTTTATACCAGCATTATTCATAATTGCCAAATCTTGGATACAATTAAGATGTCCTTCAGGAGGTGAATGGATAAGTAAACTGATACATCTAGACAATGGAATATTATTCAGCACTAAAAAGAAATGAGTGATTAAGCTATGAAAAGACATGAAGGAACCTTAAATGTATATTACCAAGTGAAAGAAGCCAATCTGAAAAGACACATATTGTATGATTCCAACTATTTAATATTCTGGGGGAAAAAATGATGGAGACAGTAAAAAGATTAGTGTCAATGATGGGCGTTGAGAAAGAGATGAATAAGCAGAGCACAGAGGAATTTTAGGATCATTAAAATACTTGGAATATCAAAATGATGGATATAAGTCATTAAAAATTTGTTTAAACCCACAAAATGTACAAAACCAAGAGTGGACACTAATGTAAATGGGGTTTTGAGTGATCACAATGTGTCAAATTATGTTTATCTTTAGTTAAAAAAAAATACCATTCTGGCAAATGATGTTGCTAATAGGGGAAGATATGCATGTGTGGGAGTGAGGTGTTTATGAGAAATCTCTACCTTCCTCTAAGTTGTGTTGTAAATCTAAAATTGCTCTTAAAAAAATAAAGTTTTGGGGAGCCTGGCTGCCTCAGTCAGAAGAGCATGTGACTCTTGATCTTGGGGTCTTGAGTTCTAGCCCCACATTGGGTGTAGAGATTACTAAAAAAATAAGTAAGTAAATAAATAAACAAAGTCTTTTTAAAAAATTCCTATTATACTAACTTCAGTGTCACAGTCATTACACAGAGATGTGTTGGGATTTGTGTTCTTTAGGCATAATTATTTTATGGAACTGCAACAAAATAGAATGTGTTGAGTGGTCAGAACTACAGGATACTCTTATATTTGGTAAATTTGGTACCAACTAGTGTTCTACTCCTTTGTTCTTTTGTTCCAAGTATAAATTAACATAGCTCACAATGATAAATAAAATACAACTAGAAAATATTAATTCATACACATGAAAATGATGAAAACAACAAAAATTGTAACATAAAATGGAGCCCGGCTTAAGACTAATTCAATTTGTCTACTGTAAGTGCCAACATACTGGCTGTAAGCTAGTCCCCATTTTGGGTAATTAACAGTCAAGGAAAAATAAACTCTGGTCATTTAGATATTTTCCAGTGTTTCAAAGATTAAAGTGAAATAGGTATTCAGTAGAAGCATCGCTATTTCTGAAACTAAGATCAGATAAATTTTTTGGGAGGTTCCTCATTAAGAGTTTGTTATTTGGTGTAATGACCGTGACCTGAACATTATTCTTATTGTGTACATAACAATGAGTTTTATCAGCTTTAATAAAGGTAGATGAAACCTAATCATCAACCACAAAATGAGAAGTAATTATCTAAAACTGTGCTTCTTAGACTTTAATGTGCTTACAATCACTTGGCAACCTTGTTAAAATAGATACCCTTTCAATAGACCAGGAGTAAGGCCAGATAATCTGCATTTATAAAAAGCTCCCAGGTGATGTTGATGCTGATGGTTGCTGAAACATGCTTTGAATAGCAAGTCTACAGGCTGGGGATTGTTTCAATATAATCTAAGTCTTTCACTGCTCTAGCTTAATCCATATTTAGAGTATCAGGAAGAATGGAGAGTTTGAGTATTTCCCAAGTAATCCTCCATAGCTATTGTTTTCTCATCCCAGAATTTGATAGATCTTGGGTAGATGTGACTTTGAGTGTGTTCTCTCAATACCCTGACATATGGCTTTTGTCAGGTAATTCCCTTTAGCCTTAATAGAGAATAAAGTCAGGGTTGACATGCTTTTGTGAAAAATGAGAAAACTAACAAAACCTGAATAGAAAACCATCCACTCCTGCTCAGAGTACCCCAAGATAAAGTTAAGATTTTTCTGAAAAGTTTAAAAATCTAGTTTGCAGAGAAACTTGGGAAAGCAATTTTACTCTTGTATATAAAACCTGGAAAACAAGGAACTATAAAAGTATGTTCATTGCATTATATGTTTAATAGCAAAAAATTGGAGATAACTCAGATATTCATCAGAAGGGAAATGGACAAATTGCAATTTTTCATGTTTTGAAAAATTAAAATGGTTAAAGTGAATAAACTATATATTTAAGAAACAAAATGGATATACCTCAAAAGATAATGTTTAGTGAACAAGAAAGTTATAGAATACTACATATAATTTATCATATATGTAAAAAGATTAAAAATCAAAATAATATATACTATTTATGGATATGGATATGTGGTACAATTTTAAAACCATGAATGTGAGGTATCAAGTTGACTATAATGCTTATCTGTCAGGACAAAGGGAGAATGAGAGCAAATAAATGGCACCAGGATAGGGAAGGTAGATGACCTCAACTTTGTGATATTTTATTTCTTAAAATAAAAAATCTGAAACATATGATGAAGCTTGTACTAGGTAAAATCTAAAATGGTTCACAATGATTCTCACCTCCTGGTATGTATAGTGCAATCCTTTCTCTTCAACTGTGGGCCAAAGCTAGTAATCTGCTTCTGGAGAATAGATTATGGCAAAAGTAATGAAATAGGACTTCCAACATTAGGTTATGTAAAACTGTCTTCCATCTAACTTCCATTCCAAAGAAGAACGCATAATGAGGATCTGAATAAACAAACTTCAATGGACTATAGCGATTAGCTGCCTAAAGAATACCAACCTGTTGAGATGATCATAAGATAATACAGAGAATTAAAATAGATGAATCTGCTTGGAGGAGCAAGATGGCGGAGGAGTAGGAGACCTAAATTTTTTCTGGTCTGAGGAATTCAGCTAGATAGGGATCCAACCATTCTGAACATCTACAAACTCAACAGGAGATTGAAGATAAGAATAGCAGCAACTCTCTGAACAGAACAGTGACCACTTTCTGGAAGGTAGGATGTGCGGAGAAGTGAATCCAAGGTGATATTCGGGAAGATAGACGCAGGGGAGGGGGCCTCCATCAGCTGCTACTGGCAAGTGATAGAGCAGCAGAGCACAAAATTGGAACTTTTAGAAGTCAGCTCTGCTGAAGGATGTCGCTCCAGTGGCTAAGAGGGGGGTGGAACACTCGCTGGGACAGAGTGGTCTCAGGACCCTCGGGGTCACAGGAAGACCAGGGTGTCTTAGTGCAGCAGAGCTCCCAGGTATCAGAGCAAGGAAGCTGGCTGCAGAGAGGGAGCCAAAGAGTGGACTCTCAGCTCGGGGTTGCCACAGACTGTGATCTGCATTGCAGTCGGGCCACTACTCTTCCAGCAGGGACCCAACAAGCAGCAGATCCAGGGAGACTCACCTTCCTCCCCAGGGAGGAGTGGCACAGTAGTGCACCACAGGAATCTACTGGTTTGGAGACTCCACACGAGGTCCTGTGCCAGAGATAGAAACGCTCAGTCACAGGCTGGGTGAGCATGGAGTGCTGCCAGAGACCAGGAAGATGGGAGTGATTGCTTTTCTCTGGGGGTGCATGAAGGAGCGGGGCCCTAAATTGTTGGCTCCTCCAGGGCGGAGATTGGGAGTCTGCCATTTTCACTCTTATCCTTCAGAGCTGTACAGTAAGCTTGCAGGGAACAAAAGCTACCAAGAGCAAACTTGAGCTGCTTATTTAGCCCCGCCCCCAGCAGGGGCAGGGCAATTCCACCTCCAAGAAAGACATTTGGGAACCATGGCAACAGGCCCCTCCCCCAGAAGATCAGCGAAAAGAGCCCACCAAGACCAAGTTTACCAATCAATGAGAACGGCAGAACTCCAGCACTAGAGGAATACAGCACATAGAATTCATGGCTTTTTTCCCATGACTCTTTAGTCTTTCAAAGTTATTTTTTTTAATTTTCTTTTTTTTTCTGAATTTTTCTTTTTCCCTTTTTCAGCCAACATCTTATTAATCCCTTTTTTACAAAATCTTTTTTATTCTACATTTTTATAGTCATATTCTATCCCTTCATAGTAGTTAACCTTATTTTTGGCATATATATATAAGATGTTCTCTCTTTAAAATTTTGGGATACAGTTCCTTCTAAGAGACCAAAATATACCCTAAATCTCTAGTGTATGGCTTTGTTCTAGTTTCCTGCCTGATGACGTTCTCCCCCCCATTTTTTTTTAATTCCTCTTCTTTCTTTTTTTCAACCAACTTTTTCTCTTATCATTTCCTTTTATAAAATCTTTTATAAATTTCATCTTTACAGTCATATTCCATCCCTTCATCATATGAACCCTAAAATTAGATTTTAAACCAAAGACTGTAATAAGAGATGAGGAAGGACACTATATCCTACTTAAAGGGTTTATCCAACAAGAAGATCTAACAATTGTAAATATCTATGCCCCTAACATGGGAGCAGCCACTTATATAAGCCAAGTAATAATAAAAGCAAAGAAACACATCGACAATAATACAATAATAGTGGGGGACTTTAACACGCCCCTCACTGAAATGGACACAGCATCTAAGCAAAAGATCAACAAGGAAATAAAGACTTTAAATGACACACTGGACCAAATGGACTTCACAGACATATTCAGAACATTCCATCCCAAAGCAACGGAATACACATTCTTCTCAAGTGCTCATGGAATATTCTCCAGAATAGATCACATCCTAAGTCACAAATCAGTTCTCAACTGGTACCAAAAGATTGGGATCATTCCCTGCCTATTTTCAGACCACAATGCTTTGAAACCAGAACTCAATCACAAGAGGAAAGTCAGAAAGAACTCAAATACATGGAGGCTAAAGAGCATCCTACTGAAGAATGAATGGGTCAACCAGGAAATTAAAGAAGAATTAAAACAATTCATGGAAACCAATGAAAATGAAAACACAACTGTTCAAAATCTTTGGGATGCAGCAAAGGCAGTCCTAAGAGGAAAGTATATAGCAATACAAGCCTTTCTCCAGAAACAAGAAAGGTCTCAAGTACACAACCTCACCCTACACCTAAGGAGCTGGAGAAAGAACAGCAAATAAAGCCTAAACCCAGCAGGAGAACAGAAATCATAAAGATCAGAGCAGAAACCAATGAAATAGAAACCAAAAGAACAGTAGAACAGATCAATGAAACTAGGAGCTGGTTCTTTGAAAGAATTAACAAGATTGATAAACCCCTGGCCAGACTTATCAAAAAGAGAAGAGAAATGACCCAAATCAACAAAATCATGAATGAAAGAGGAGAGATTACAACCAACACCAAAGAAATACAAACAATTATAAGAACATATTATGAGCAACTCTATGCCAGCAAATTAGATAACCTGGAAGAAATGGATGCATTCCTAGAGATGTATCAACTACCAAAACTGAACCAGAAAGCAATAGAAAACCTGAACAGACCTATAACCACTAAGGAAATTGAAGCAGTCATCAAAAATCTCCCAAAAAACAAAAGCCCAGGGCCAGATGGCTTCCCAGGGGAATTCTACCAAACATTTCAAGAAGAATTCATACCAATTCTTCTGAAACTGTTCCAAAAAATAGAAATGGAAGAAAAACTTCCAAACTTGTTTTATGAGGCCACTATTACCTTGATCGCCAAACCAGCAAAGACCCCATCAAAAAGGAGAATTCCAGGCCAATATCCCTGATGAACATGGATGCAAAAATTCTCACCAGAATACTAGCCAATAGGATCCAACAGTACATTAAAAGGATTATTCACCATGACCAAGTGGGATTTATCCCTGGGCTGCAAGGTTGGTTCGACATCCGCAAATCAATCAACGTGATACAATACATTAACAAAAGAAAGAACAAGAATCATATGATCCTCTCAATAGATGCAGAAAAAGCATTTGACAAAGTACAGCATCCTTTCTTGATCAAAACTCTTCAGAGTATAGGCATAGAGGGTACATACCTCAATATCATAAAAGCCATCTATGAAAAACCCACAGCAAATATCATTCTCAATGGGGAAAAACTGAGAGCTTTCCCCCTAAGGTCAGGAACACAGCAGGGATGTCCACTATCACCACTGCTAGTCAACATGATACTAGAAGTCCTAGCCACAGCAATCGGAAAACAAAAAGAAAAAAAACACATCCAAATCGGCAAAGAAGTCAAACTCTCACTCTTTGTGGATGGTATGACACTTTATGTGGAAAACCCCAAAGACTCCACCCCAAAACTGCTAGAACTTATACAGGAATTCAGTAAAGTGGCAGGATATAAAATTAATGCACAGAAGTCAGTGGCATTCCTATACACCAACAACAAGACAGAAGAAAGAGAAATTAAGGAGTCGATCCCATTTACAATGGCACCCAAAACCATAAGATACCTAGGAATAAATCTAGCCAAAGAAGCAAATAATCTATACTCAGAAAACTATAAAATAAAAATACTAAGAAAAGAAATTGGGGAAGACACAAAGAAATGGAAAAACCTTCCTTGCTCATAGATTGGAAGAACATATATTGTGAAGATGTCAATGCTACCTAAAACAATCTACACATTTAATGCAATCCCTATAAAAATACCATCAACTTTTTTCAAAGAAATGGAACAAATAATCCTAAAATTTGTATGGAACAAGAAAAGACCCCAAATATTCAGAGGAATGTTGAAAAAGAAAAGCAAAGCTGGTGGCATCACAATTCCGGACATCAAGCTCTATTACAAAGCTGTCATCATCCAGGCAGTATGGTACTGGCACAAAAACAGACACATAGATCAATGGAACAGAATAGAGAGCCCAGAAATGGACCCTCAACTCTATGGTCAAATAATCTTCAACAAAGCAGGAAAGAATGTCCAATGGAAAAAAGACAGTCTCTTCAACAAATGGTGTTGGGAAAATTGGACAGCCACATGCCAAAGAATGAAACTGGACCATTTCCTTACACCACAAAAAAAAATAAACTCCAAATTGTTGAAAGACCTAAATGTGAGATAGGTGTCCAACAAAATCCTAAAGGAGAACACAGGCAGCAACCTCTTCGACTTCAGCCGCAGCAACTTCTTCCTAGAAACCTCACCAAAGACAAGGGAAGCAAGGGCAAAAATGAACTATTGGGACTTCATCAAGATAAAATGCTTTTGTACAGCAAAAGAAACAGTCAACAAAACCAAAAGACAACCGACAGAATGGGAGAAGATATTTGCAAATGACATATCAGATAAAGGGCTAGTATCCAAAATCTATAAAGAAGTTATCAAACTCAACAAAGAACAAATGATCCAATCAAGAAATGGGCAGAAGACATGAACAGACATTTTTCCAAAGAAGACATCCAAATGTACAACAGACACATGAAAAAGTGCTCAACATCGCTCAGCATCAGGGAAATCCAAATCAAAACCTCAATGAGATACCACCTCACACCAGTGAGAATGGCAAAAATTAACAAGTCAGGAAATGACAGATGTTGGCGGGGATGTGGAGAAATGGGAGCCCTCCTACACTGTTGGTGTGAATGCAAGCTGGTGCAGCCATTCTGGAAAACAGTATGGAGTTTCCTCAAAAAGTTGAAAATAGAGCTATCATATCACCCTGCATTTGCACTACTGGGTATTTACCCCAAAGATACAAATATAGGGATCCGAAGGGGTACGTGCACCCCAATGTTTATAACAGCAAAGTCCACAATAGCCAAACTATGAAAAGAGCCAAGATGTCCATCGACAGATGAATGGATAAAGATGTGATATATATATGCAATGGAATATTATGCAGCCATCATAAGGAATGAAATCTTGCCATTTGCCATGACATGGATGGAATTGAAGGGTATTATGCTGAGCAAAATAAGTCAATCAGAGAAAGACATGCATCATATGATCTCACTGATATGAGTAATTCTCAATCTCAGGAAACAAACTGAGGGTTGCTGGAATGGTGGGGGTTGGGATGGATGGGGTGGCTGGGTGATAGACACTGGGGACAGTATGTGCTATGGTGAGTGTTGTGAATTGTGTAAGACTGTTGAATCACAGGACGCCTGGGTGGCTCAGTTGGTTAAGCCACTGCCTTCGGCTCAGGTCATGATCCTGGAGTCCTGGGATCTAGTCCCACGTCGGGCTCCCTGCTTAGCGGGGGGGTCTGCTTCTCCCTCTGACCCTCTTTCCTCTCGTGCTCTCTGTCTCTCATTCTATCTCTCTCAAATAAATAAATAAAATCTTAAAAAAAAAACAAAAAGACTGTTGAATCACAGACCTGTACCTCTGAAACAAATAATACATTATATGTTAAAAAAAAAAAAGAAGAACATTGCAGATAGGGGAAAATGAAAGGGGGGAAATCAAAGGGGGAGACGAACCATGAGAGACTATGGACTCTGAAAAACAACTGAGGGTTCTAGAGGGAATGGGGGTGGGTGATGGGTTAGCCTGGTGATGGGTATTAAAGAGGGCACGTACTGAATGGAGCACGGGGTGTTATATGCAAACAATGAATCATGGAACACTACATCAAAAACTGATGATGTAATGTATGGTGATTAACGTAACATAATAAAATAAAAAAATAAAATAAAATAAAATAAAATAAAATAAAATAAAATAAAATAAATAAAATAGGCGAATCTTAGGAAGACAACCTTAATATTATGATATTGTGAGAAGAATCCTCTGTTGAAAATGTAGAAGAATGGTGAGGACATCAACAAAATTAACAAAGGTTATATATATGTTTATTATCTCACAGTTTCTATGAGACGGGAACCCATTGTGACTAAATGGGTCTTGTGTCTTTCATAAAGTGGGACTGAAGTCTCATCCCAATACTCAAATGGTATGGGTCCACTTATAAACACACTCATATGTTGTTGGTAGAATTGAGTTCCTGAGAATTGTTGGACTGAATGCTGTAATTATTCATGGACTGTTGGCCAAAGGCCATTCTCAGTGATACTCTTCCTTAGAGTAGCTGGCAATATGGTAGCCAACTTCCAACAGCAGGTGCAAGCCAGACCAAGAGAAGACTTCAAGAAGAGTAGAATAGGGCGCCTGGGTGGCTCAGTGGTTGGGCATCTGCCTTCGGCTCAGGTCACGATCCCAGGGTCCTGGGATCGAGTCCCACATCGGGCTCCCTGCTCAGCGGGAAGCCTGCTTCTCCCACTCCCCCTGCTTGTGTTCCCTCTCTCGCTGTTTCTCTCTGTCAAATAAATAAATAAAATCTTTAAAAAAAAAATAAAAAATAAAAAATAAAAAAAAAGAAGAGTAGAATAGTCAGACACTAACACTTGATTCAGGTAAGGAAGTGGAGACAGTTAATGAATAAAAAATTTTGAGCTAAACTCATGAAGCAAAAAAGAGAAATGGAGCAGGGAAAATATTGTTCATTGGAATCGAGTGAAGTCCTCAGAATTATTTTGCTTTCAACTTGATATTATTATTTTAGGTAATGATTATCCTCACTTCAAATTTCATGTGCAAATGTTCCACCCAACAAGAAGGATTATCTAGTTTTAAAAGAAACTGTGTTGTTAATAATTAAAGTAGTTGTTTGAATATGAGTGCCATTTAATTGATTTAAAAAATTGACTAAAGTTTAAATTGGAAATTCTCACGGTAATATAGGTTAATTGAAAGCCCTTATGAGTCAGTACCTCAAATACCTACAGAATATGCACTGTTTTGGGATTTGTGATATGGACAAGGATTATTAACTACTGCTAACACGTCATCTGTTTCTCCCTTTATAAATGAACAGCCAATGAATTGGTCCTTGACTTCATTTCCTTGTGTTGTTGTGGTGGTGGTTTTTACTAGGAGTAAACTTAAGTGTAGAGACCACTTCATTCTTCTATTTGTGATTAGATGGTTAGTTTAAAATATTTTATCTCTGTTGAACAGAGAGGCAGTCTGGATTAGGAGTAATGCTGACAAGAAACTTTAGACTTACTAGGGAAGTCCACTCCTGAAATTCAGAGACTACAAATGCTACATCAGGTGGAAAAATGGTGATTCTTACAAGCAGTTGAAGTGGATTAATTTTTACTAAGATTAAGCATAGAATTTTGGATGTTTTGCATTTCTTCAATGATATAAACAACCTGTAATTTACATAACGCTCTGAGTCTGCCCAGCCTTTGGAGTTTCTACCACTAGCTTCTGACATGTGAAAGATTCCTGCAATTTACCAACTTTGCTGCCTCATATCCTCAGTACCTTTGAATGAATTTCATTGTTGACATGACTTATTTCCAGATTTGATTTGGCACATGGGCAATGGCATCATAACTCAAAGTATCTCTGTGTTGACAATTTTCTGTTGTTTCTTCAAAACAACCTTTGCTGATAAATTGTTTTGGAGAACCAGATACAAAATTTAAATGATCTTTTATAAGAATAGGAATTCCCTCTGGAAGGGGAAAACATATTTCAGTTGGATGATATACTCCTGTATAAAATCAGATCACTCCAGTTTCTCTCAGCTTAAAAATAGACAAATACATCCTAATAAAACCTTAGAATTTAATGACCACTCATTGAAACTTTAAGACCTTATTCTTTATTGTATTGTTAATTTTTAGAGCTGTTGTTATTGTTTTGCATTAATATGCTATTCTCTCCAACTGAACTATATGTCATTTGAGCAAAGACCATCTTATATACTCTTCTTTATCCACTCTCAGCGTAAGAGCAGTGCCGACTTACTGAGAACTTAAGAAATGTTGTTGAATAAAGAGACAGATGAGGAACTTAAAATCTGAATTTAGGATGAATTTATATATCATGATAGAATATTTGCCTGAATATTGTTTATCTAAACTTTGTATTCTGGATTACAAATAAAGAGGTAGAAAAAAACAATGTATACCCTCTGTTGACATGGTGACCTAGTGGTTTGGCATCTTTTAAAGTTTATATGGGGTTGGTACATTTTGATCATTCTCATAAGTGATAGCATCTCCGAATCATTTGACCTTTCTTATATAGCTACATTAGAAAATGACAACAACAAAAAAAACTATTAGACTCTATATTATGTGCACAGCATAATGCCACTTACCCATGAAACATTCATCACAATGTTTTTTAATAAATAATGCTCTCCAATTCTTAGGAACCCTTGAAAGTTTGTAATGACAGTTTACACTTGTTTAACTTTTATAAAGAAACAATTTTAAACTGAAAAGAAATTTAAGGTTAAAGGAAGGTTTGGATATTTTCTTTAAGGATTCATTTTAGATGCTCACATGGTATGAAAAGTTTTTCTCACATTGTAACTGTGAATGTCATCATAAAATGCAATTTCTAATAAAACAATCCAAAACTTCTGGAAACTATCATATAAAATATATTATTGATCTTCAACTTTTTGAGGAACCTCCATTCTGTTTTCCAGAGTGGTTGCGCCAGCTTGCATTCCCACCAACAGTGTAGGAGGGTTCCCCTTTCTCCGCATCCCCGCCAACGTCTGTCATTTCCTGACTTGTTAATTTTAGCCATTCTGACTGGTGTGAGGTGGTATCTCATTGAGGTTTTGATTTGGATTTCCCTGATGCTGAGAGATATTGAGCATTTTTTCATGTGTCTGTTGGCCATTTGGATGTCTTCTTTGGAAAAATGTCTGTTCATGTCTTCTGCCCATTTCTTGATTGGATCATTTGTTCTTTGAGTGTTGAGTTTGATAAGTTCTTTATAGATTTTGGATACTATCCCTTTATCTGATACGTCATTTGCGAATATCTTCTCCCATTCTCTCAGTTGTCTTTTGGTTTTGTTGACCATTTCCTTTGCTTTGCAAAAGCTTTTTATCTTGACGAAGTCCCAATAGTTCTTTTTTGCCCTTCCTTAAAAGTTGAAAATAGAGCTACCATACGATCCAGCAATTGCACTACTGGGTATTTACCCCAAAGATACAAATGTAGGATCTGAAGTGGTGCGTGCACCCCAATGTTTATTGCAGCAATGTCCACAATAGCGAAACTGTGGAAAGAGCCAAGATGTCCATTGACAGAAGACTGGATAAAGAAGATGTGGTATATATATACAATGGAATATTATGCAGCCATCAAAAGGAATGAAATCTTGCCATTTGCAATGATGTGGATGGAACTGGAGGGTGTTATGCTGAGCGAAATAAGTCAATCAGAGAAAGACATATATCATATGACCTCACTGATATGAGGAATTCTTAATCTCAGGAAACAAACTGAGGGTTGCTGGAGTGGGGGGTGGGTTGAGAGGGATGGGGTGTCTGGGTGATAGACACTGGGGAGGGTATGTGCTATGGTGAGCGCTGTGAATTGTGCAAGACTGTTGAATCACAGATCTGTACCTCTGAAACAAATAATGCAATATATGTTAAGAAAAAAAAAAAAGAAGATAGCAGGAGGGGAAGAATGAAGGGGGAGATATCAGAGGGGGAGATGAACCATGAGAGACAATGGACTCTGAAAAACAAACTGAGGGTTCTAGAGGGGAGGGGGGTGGGAGGATGGGTTAGCCTGGTGATGGGTTTAAAGAGGGCACATTCTGCCTGGAGCACTGGGTGTTATGCACAAACAATGAATCATGGAACACTACATCAAAAACTAATGATGTAATGTATGGTGATTAACATAACAATAAGAATTTTAAAAATATATATTAGTGATCATTTAAAGTGCATTTTTTGTAATTATGCTTGACATGATAGGCTGATATTTCTTCTAGATTATATTACTGATACACTTAGGTCACATTACATGAATAAACTAGACAAGGCCATAAATTAGAGCTAACTAGCAGGTAGAGAGGGTTGGGGTCTGGCATTGGACCTAATCTTTGAGAAAAATGGACACAGAAGCAATTGTTTAAAAGAGAATTTCAATCTAAAGGGCAAGTTTAGAATCTAGGGAGACATTATAATGTCTCCATACTATTGTATCAGCAGAACGTAGGTACTCTTAAGGAGCCTTCATATTCTAATTTTTTTTTTAAAGATTTTATTTATTTATTTGAGAGAGAGAGAATGAGAGAGAGCACATGAGAGGGGGGAGGGTCGGAGGGAGAAGCAGACTCCCTGCAGAGCAGGGAGCCCGATGCGGGACTCGATCCAGGGACTCCAGGATCATGACCTGAGCCGAAGGCAGTCGCTTAACCAACTGAGCCACCCAGGCGCCCCATATTCTAATTTTAATGGAAATCTCTGTAAACTAAGAAAATTATTATTGATGTGCTAATCAATTGAAGTATAGGAAAATCTTGAGTAAAGTATATGTATTCTAGAGCATAATTCAGTAAAAAGCTCTCTTCATCTAGGATATAAACTTACTTTTTATTTCAATATGAACTTTATTTTAAGATAATTCCAACAATAAAACAGCAATTTGTAAAGACTTCATGCATTACTGGAAGTGATCAAGCTAAGACTGGATAAATATCCAGAGATTATGAGAAAGAATGCTTGAAATGAAGGGAAATATATTTTGATTTTATTTATTTATTTATTTATTTATTTATTTATTTATTTATTTATTATTTTTTATTTTTTAAAGATTTTATTTATTTATTTGACAGAGAAAGACACAGTGAGAGAGGGAACACAAGCAGGGGGAGTGGGAGAGGGAGAAGCAGACTTCCCGCGGAGCAGGGAGCCCAATGCGGGGCTCGATCCCAGGACCTGGAATCATGACCTGAGCTGAAGACAGATGCTTAACGACTGAGCCACCCAGGCGCCCCGGGAAATATATTCTGATTTTAAAAGTGTATGGCTCCAGGATAGCATTCCAATGAAACTTAAATTACGCATTTTTTGTTTTTCCAAGAATCATTATTTGTAAATGATACTCATATTTTTCCTGGAAATTTCAGTTCTCATAGTTACTGTTTATCTTAAATACATTTTCTCATAAGCAATAGAGGAAGACAAAAAACAATATATTAATTGTCTATTCCTGTGTAAAATATATCTTAAAACTTAGCAACTTAAAACACCTTTTCATTTTCTCACAGAAACTGTTGGTCTGGAATCTGGGAGTAGCTTAGCTGGGTAGTTCTGGCATAAGGTCTCTCATGACATTTCAACCAAGCTGTTATCGTAGCTGCATTCTCATTTGAAATCTTAACTGAGGGAATATCCACTTAAAAATTCACTCATACCATTGTTAGTAGGCCTCAGTTTCATGTTGGCGGTTGGTCAAACAAGAGATTTCAATTCCTCAAATGTGGGCCTCACCATAACCTGAGAAAGTATCTTCAGGGGCAACTGTCTTCCCCCTAAGGGAATGACTAACAATAACAGTGCTAATACTAGTTTAAACAACAAATATGTGAAATCAAACTAAATATGATGATAGAATGTGTTAAGAAGTAACTTTTAGAACTCAGGAAACAAATGGAAGGGAAAATAAAACCATTAAGGAATTGAAAACTTCATTAGTGGTAATATAGAAGCAACTGAAAAGATAAGAATGTAGCTCTCATATTTGTAAAAGTCAAACAAATGAGAAAAAGAATAAAGATATAAAAGCTGTTATAGAGATGATAGAGAAGACTTAAAAAAATATATTGAAAATATGCCTAATTGGTATGAGGAAAACTGAGCAAATAAAGAAGAAATCTTCCTGAAAAGGAAAGTCTTGGGTTACGTGGGTGGCTCATTAAGCACCTAACTCTTGATTTCAGCTTAGGTCATGATCTTGGGGTTGTGAGAACAAACCCTGTGATGGGCTCCACACTCAACAGGGAGTCTGCTTGAGATTCTCTCTCTCCCTCTCCCTCAGCCCTTCTCCCCACCCTCTCTCTAAAATAAATAAATAAATCTAAAACCAAACAAACAAACAAAAAGTCTTGAACTCACCAGTTATACAAAATGTTTAACACCAAGACATATCCAGAAAGATCTTGAAATTCAGAATGAGGAAAGCACCTTACAGAAATCCAGGTATAAAATCCAGTCATTTAGAAGATAGCAGGAGGGGAAGAATGAAGGGGGGGGGAATCGGAGGGGGAGACGAACCATGAGAGACTCTGGACTCTGAAACAAACTGAGGGTTCTAGAGGGGAGGCAGGTGGGGGGATGGGTTAGCCTGGTGATGGGTATTAAGGAGGGCATGTTCTGCATGGAGCACTGGATGTTATACTCAAACATGGAATCATGGAACACTACATCAAAAACTAATGATGTCATGTATGGTGATTAACAGAACAACAACAAAAAAAAATCCAGTCATTTAGGAGTGAGGAGTGAGGGAAGGCAGGCTGGACCCATTACCATGGATAATGTTAAATGTGATCAGAGAATGGAAAAATATCTATAAGCTTTAATGAAAGTAATACTGAACACCTAATTTGATACCTAGCCAAGTTGTCTTTCAGTTGTAAAGACAACAGATATTCTGAACCATGAAGCAAAACAGAAAATGTATAGAGTAAACTTGGGGGAAGTGAGAGAAGGTATGTTAATTTCATCATTCTTTGTAGGAGATAATCAACAGATCACTTTTAAATTGAAACAATTCTCTTCTGAGGAAGGACTTTCTGGAGGTGTGAATCTGATATTTCACAGACAACAACCACTAGTATTATAGGTTTAGCCAACTACAGGTATGTTGTAGTCTGTTCATAAAAAGGCTAATTTTAAGAAAAAAAATCACTCAAAAACATTACTCCTATGAGAAATTAACATTGTGTATGATGGCATCTGCCTGTTACACAAATATCTCAAAGATTTCTACCTTGTTAAATAAAGATTTTGATTTACTGGTTATCAAGATCTTTGTGATGATTATCATATGGTTTTGAAGTCCATCTCCGCAAGTTACAGATTCCATCAAGTTAAAAATTGCAAAATATAAGGACATTGCTTAAAGTAACTCATAGTCTTCACCAATAGATGTAGTGTATGACTGCAGGAGAGTGACTCAATCTGTCTGAGTTTACCTATAATAATACATTCTTGGTATGGAACCTTAAAAATGAATCTCTTTAGAGCTAGAATCATCCTTGATTACCCTTTGCTGGGGACCTGGAAGCTCTACATAGACATGCTCTTCAACCCCTTACAGTGGACTTTATTTCTAAGAGAAAAATGAGAGAGAGAGAGGACAATTGCTTGCTAAAATGCTTTTGGAAGTAACAATTGAACAATAAAGAGATATCTAACAGAGGATGAGAACTCACAACAGAATAAATGTTGTTCAGGCCATTTTCTTATTTTTTCAGTATGTAATTTAGCTTTTCCCAGCCTGACAACCTTTATTTCTCTTGTCCTGTTCTGACAATTTTCAGAACAAAAGATTTAGAACCATAGATCTTTAGTTAAAATCAACTGTTTACTATGTTGCTAATTTTACAGAAGTTTCCTCTCAGAACCTCAGAGTTTTCATCTTTGAATTAAAAATAATTATAATGCTCAGCTCAGAGAATTAAATAATATATATTAAAGTGCTTTAATGTTATAACAAAGTTATGTTATAACAAAGTTGTAATAGTCATATAGTGGCAGTGGTAATCAGATTCTAGATTCCAACAGCCTTGTATTTGTATCCCAGGTTTGCCATGTATTTGCTATATACATTTAGTTCATTAATTTCAGCCTCAGTTTTGTCATCTATACAATGGGGAGATTAATTCTAGTCACATGGCTGTTGTGAGTGTTACATGATACATTGCATATAAATAATTAAGTGTAGTGTCAATAATGTAGTAATTATACCACAAGTATATGTTAGTTGTTATTGTTGTGATTAATTATAATTTATAGAGTACTTGTGATGTCAATCAATCCTCATAATAATATGGTCAGGAGACATTATCAATCACAATTAATAAATGCAGTACAAAGGATAAAAGTAAAAAAAGTATAAAAAAAATAAAAAGGCTAGAAAATGATGGTACTAGAATTTGAACCCAAGTATGTCTGACTCTAAAGCTCAAGAGTTTTGAAATATATAAAAATATAAAATATATTTATTAAATGTTTTTATGCATTATAGGTATTTATAATATTGATTTAAATGATCATAGTTATAATGTGTAAAGACTAGAAGAGATATATTTTCATGACTCCATCATGCAGTTTAACTGTACCTGAGAGTATAAGGTTTCATGTGCTTTTCCACATTTTTATAAATGCATTATGATGCAACAACAAATAGAATATTTTGATAATAATTTTCTCTAGTTATTTTTATTATATTACTTGTTTTTCATTTTTTGAGTAAAAGTTTGTGATAGCAACATCATTTGGTATAGAGAAACACATTTCAGTTATTTTCATGTAATATTTTATTATTTGTAGCTTAAAAAAAGAACTTCAGTTAGATTATCCAGGACTCAAACAAAATACTTGTCAGTGCCTGCTTTGTGAGTGCTCAGTTTTATTGGATGAATATTTGGAGTGCCATGAACACTTTTGTTTTTCTTTGCCCAAAAGAAAATGAATATATATTTAAAGAAAACATATAAATGTACTCTAAACCCATTATTCTAAATATGGAGGTGTATATCTTTTTCAGTAATAATTTGTTAAAGCTTGAGTTTCCTGGGACATTTGTTCTTCTATTTCTTTCCTGATATTTTCTTGTGGTTATCTACAAAGAATGTGAATCTCCAACTGTTTAGTAGAGGCATTAGAAATATGTCTTTCCTAAAATCTTTCCTCTTCATTTTTCTAAGACAGTGGTTTTAAATGAGGACAATCTTGACCCAGGGGACATTCAAGAATCTCTGGAGACATTTTTGATTATACACTTTGGGAAGGTGTGCTGTTGGCATCGAGTAGGTAGGGGCCACAGATGATTATAAACATTTTACAATTCACAGGACAATCCTCACTACAAAGAATATCCCAAAATGCATTTGTGCCAAGGTTGAGAATCTTTATCTAAGGTTACTATATAATCAAATTCATGATCAATAAAAATAAAAGAAAAAATTTTACTTGCTTCTAAATTCACAATTCAAGATGCTAAGGAAGCTAGATACGCATATAATTCTGTGAATTCTTGCACTACTACAAGCTAATAAGACTAATACTGCCTCCAGCACATTTACTCATAATTTCTCCAGCAGAATTATCCTAAAACTCCAGAATTATCCTAAAACTCTTCAAGCTCAAGCCTGTCATCTGAGGCCCAATTTTATTTCTACTTTTCTATAAAATTTTCATTAGTTTAAAATTACCTTTATCATAGGATTTCTCTGAATATTAACGAATTAAATGAGGTAAAATCTAATATCTGGCATATAGTAGGTACTTAATAAGTTTAGGTGTTCTTCCCTCTTGCCTCTTTCTCTTCTGATCTCCTTATTTACATTGTTTACCTGCTGATGAACACTTAATTTTATGCAGTTTTGATATTTTTATTCAGTTATTTGACTTTTTTAAGGACATGTCTCTTTTATTCTTTGAGAATATATTTATTTGCATTACATAATTTATCCTTTACACTCTAGCATTTTTAAGAATAAATAGTGCTTGATTAAATGAGTGAAGAAATGAATGGACAGAGAATACATGAGGACCAATGTTTTCATATCTGTAGTTCCCAAGTAGCAACACAATAGTAATTCATGACTTTTTATTTATTGTATATTATTTTTAACATTCTAAGAGTTTTACTAATATTTAGGTTTTTTTAAGATTTTGTTTATTTATTTGATGGAGAGAGAGCACACGTAGGGGGAGTGGCAGGCAGAGGGTGTACAACACCAACGTTTGAGATATTTGTTTTTTTCATATTTTTAAAAGAAATCTTAGTCAATTAAAAAATTCTGGGTAGGTCTCTAATTTACTGAAATAAAGTAATTTGCTTGTTGTTACTTTCTTTTGGTAATATGCCTGTTGAGTAAAAGGAAAAAGAAAAATTTTAAATATGAAAATAATGGAGAAAAAGTTTCGATATTTTTAGAAATTTTAAAGTGTGTCCTTTTTGGTCCTTACAGAAAGTGTGGACTATGGGCCAGTGTTTGTACAAGAACCAGATGATATAATTTTCCCGACTGATTCTGATGAAAAGAAAGTAGCATTGAATTGTGAAGCTCGTGGCAACCCAGTTTCCAGTTACAGGTAAAAGTTCACTGCTAATCATTTTTCTCAAGTCTAAAAATTCCCTTCAATGAGATTCTGACATTCCCAGGGAGTATTATAATACCTCAAGTAACTTTTACATATTTGTCTTCTGATTTTTCCAAAGATGGCTTCGAAATGGAACAGAAATAGATTTGGAAAGTGATTATCGCTACAGTTTGATAGACGGGACCCTCATTATAAGCAATCCAAGTGAGGCAAAGGATTCTGGTCATTATCAGTGTTTGGCAGCCAATACTTTTGGAAGTATTCTTAGTAGAGAAGCCATACTTCAATTTGCCTGTGAGTAAAGTATATATTTTCTTCATGTATCTGTATATAGTATGTATACATATAATTTTACAGTTTGGTAAAAGCTTAATTAAGACTCCAAATTTTAATATAGTGGTAAAATCTTGGTAAAGATTAGAACTATATAAACAATGTGTTCCTTTCTAAGATACTTTGAAACTCCCTGACATGTTTGCCCTCTTCAAATAAACCCAACATACTAATCTGGGAGGTTAAAAATACTATTCATGAATTCTTTCCCTCCACATTTTAAAACATCTACTTATCTGCTTTTACTTTTCTACTGTTTATTGTAGTCAAAATTTGCTATAGATTCTTTTGGGCATAAGATCATATATTCTAAAAATTCTGCTTAGTCAGGAAACTAAAGAAACGCCTCTGAAATGCTAATGTTTCAGATTCCAACTGTAATTTTTCACCCAGATGCCCCAATTTTTTAATTAGAAAAAAGATACATACATATAATCAAACATATATACTAGAATCTATATTTTCTAAAATAGATCATTTATCTAATTAACTATGTGTATTGAGTTCTTAAAACTTGTGAAATTATTTAACTTATGATGAAGACTTACACCAAATTGAGGATAGGCTACTGAGTAAAAAAAAAAAAAACACAAAACAAACAGTATCATTCCTCAGTAAAGAATCCTACTTGAATATAAATTCTTGAGGATTACAATATCTAAAAAATAGGAGGGTAGGAATCTTTGTGTTAATAATTTAAATGTTACTTATATTGGGTATATAATTTATCACAAAATGATTTTTAATTTAAAATTACATCCTGAAGAATGAAATAATTGATTTTTCTCTATATAATCTTCATCACGTATTATTTCTAATTAGCCCAGAATCCAGACATCCTATTATAGGAGTGTGAAAGAAAAAGGAAAGAATAAAGGAATGATAATGGATTCAGAGCTAGGTCCCAGAAAAATCTAAATATTATCTTTTAAAATAAATTTGGCTAAGGAGTTCAGGCAGGACTCTACATACACCAAACATACCAAGATAGTAACCTGAATATACTCCTTTTATTTTAGAAAATATTATGTGGTGTAACACAGAACCTAATACTTTTCATCATGCACATTAAAAGAGTAACCTAATAAACAAACAGCCCTCCTAATGGCTCCTCTGTAGAGTAGTCTTTTCAAGACAGAGACAACAAATCCATGGGGCACCTGGGTGGCTCAGATGGTTAAGCGTCTGCCTTCGGCTCGGGTCATGATCCCAGGATCTTGGGATCGAGTCCCACATCAGGCTCCCTGCTCAGCGGGGAGCCTGCTTTTCCCTCTGCCTCTCTCTCTCTGTCTCTTATGAATGGATGCATAAAATTAAAAAAAAAAAAAAAAAAAGACAGAGACAGAGACAGCAAATCCAGAGAATATGATGTATGAATACAAAGTGGCCTATACCTTTCTCTTCGGTCTATACTATCTGACACAAGTACACCAATTCATAATAGCTTATATATCAATTGTTCTCCTCCAAATCACCAGTGGAGACAAAATATGCAAAGTTTTCTGTATGCTTCAGAGCAAAAATCTACTTACTGGAAGATCCAATGTGACTGTGTGACTGTGTCATCCTAGAATTTCTGCAAAGACCATTCACAATGATCAGATACTCACCCCCACCTGCAGTGAGCACATTGGCACCCCAGCAGTTACAGTTCAATGACTAGGCAAGGAAAGCCCTATCTTACTTATTCCATATCAAGTATCCTAAACTTAGACTAGAGCAATTTGCTTTATTTTTAACTTAACATAAGGGTTAATATATATATGCATTCATTGGTGGCATCTTATGACCCTGCCTTTCCCCATCCCCACCCCACCTGACTCAACTGTGTTCTGAAGGCCATATATATACATAAGAGCGCATAATGTGCCAGGTTGAAGCAGTCACTTACATAGGGAAGGCCACTTCTGCCTCAAAATTACTCCGTCACCTAGATGCCATTATGTCCGTTTGATAAAATTAGAAAATTAAGTCCTTTAGGTTTAGCTCTGTCTTTTTTCCAGAACATCTTTGGGGGGGGGGGTTGCAAATAAATATAGGTGGTAGAGAGGAGAATGAAGACTCCACCAACTTGCTTTCTAGTGTACTTGGATATGAGCATGGGTATTATGGGATTCTAGGAGTCAAGGTACTTTTGTGATTGGAAGAAAATTGAGCTAGGAACTTGGAAAGAAAAAAAGAAGCTTCTAAAAGGAAGTGAAAGGATACAAAGGTAAGATAAGATTAAAAACTTGGTGGCAACTTTCCTTTACATCATGATTTTCTATGTCTAGCTTCATAGCTAGATAGATAATGTACTCACTACTTATTGTTTATAGAATGTTTAATGTTTAAAGGGTTTTTGCAGGTAGAGGAATGTTCATCACTCTTTATACGTTTTAAAGCTGAAATCATTAATCTTTTTTACCTATCAGCCACTATTTATATAAAAATTTAAATATACAACTAGTATTTTAAAACTTTTTTTCAGCCATGGGAAAAAATAAAACTAATACATTTAATAAATTTAAATAATTATCAAAACCTATGTAATCAAATTAAATATTCAAATCTAATACATAAGTCTGTTAAACATTTTAAATGTCATAAAATTAGGCAAAAGTTACAAATTATCAAATTGATTACAAAATTTTTATTCATACTTATAAGTAAACTGTCTTGTACTTATTCTTGAGGTATACTTTTATGCTTTACTCAGTTTTTGTTATATAAATATTTTTACCTTTTATACATCAGTTTCATCATATATAACCCACAAATTCATCAGATATGTCTTCTACACTGTGTAGTTCTATTGTGATCTTCTAAAATGATCCTTTCTAAGGAGCCTCATATTACCTAATCTGGAGTTCATGTCTGAGTTGTAAGTCAATCCAATTTTGGTTGCCCCTTTCAAATGTGAGACCTGTTTAACAGATGTGTCCTCTTTTATAATTTGAACATTATTTTTGTTATATCAATAACACTTTAAATCTATAGCTTTCACATAGGCTTTACCTTTTGGAATATGACATATTTGCTTAAAATGATGTGATTCTAAGACTTATTGGACAGTGTTAAATAAATGCCAGGGGAGTCTCCCCTAATTATATTCATGGAAAAAGTACTAATCTATATTATATAAATATATCATATTTAATTGAAGACTCAAGATGTCCATATAGTAACAATCCTATTACCAATAAAGAAAATAAAATTTAAACATATCCTATTAGAGTCACTTTACTTTTTGCTTGGAAATTACATATGTATATTATACACATATGCATCATATTAAACTTTCTGTTTCTGAGTATTAGAATCATGAGATTTTGCAGATTCAACTTAGTTATATATATGCAAACTGTCACAATTTGGCCATTGGGACTCACTTAATGTTAGCTTCTTTGTCCTCTTATTAACCAGAACTTTATAAATATATTTTTAAAGATTTATTTATTTATATTAGAGAGAGAGCATGAGCAGGGCGAGGGGCAGAGGGAGAGAGAGAGAGAGAGAGAATCCTCAGGCAGACTCCCCGCTGAACATGGAGCCTGATGGCAGGGCTTGATCCTAGGATCTTGAGATCATGACCTAAGCCAAAATCAAGAGATGGACACTCAACTGATGAAGCTACCCAAGCACCCCAACCAGAAATATATTTTAAAATATTCTAACTTTCCATTAATAATATTTTGATCCCCTACCCACATCCCAAGTCAATCAAGTTCAGCTACTTTTCATTGACCACAATGCACAATTTTACGGGAGGCTAAAATCTAGACTCTAGAGGTGCATATAAGACTATTCCAAAAAAAACAAAAAACAAAAAAGACTGTTCCAAATAAGTTATGATAATGGGTAGGAAGACAGTATTACTAAACCATTTTAGTAAAATAGACTTTAAAAAGAACATCCTTTTTTTAGGGCCTCAAGTAGCTTATATCCATTGAACAATTTTATGTGGCAGTACTCCAAGTGTTTTAAAATACATTAACTCATTTCATCCTCATAACCAACATATGAGTTGTTATGTTATAAAACATAAATCCAGGGGCTCCTGGGTGGCTCAGTCAGTTAAGCGTCCACCTTTGGCTTGGGTCGTGATCTCTGTCCTGGGATGGAACTCCATGTCAGGCTGCCTGCTCAGCGGGAAGTCTGCTTCTCCCTCTCCCTCTGCTCCTTCCCCCTCTCTTGCTCTCTCTCTCTCTCTCAAATATAAATTTAAACAAACAAACAAAAACACACAAATCCAGGAGAGCCTGGGTGGCTCAATTGGTTAAGCGTCTGACTCTTGATTTCAGCTCAGGTCATGATCTCAGGATCCTGAGATCTAACCCTGCATCAGGCTCCCAGCTCAGTGGGGAGTCTGCTTGTCTCCCTCTACTTCTGCCCCTCGCCCTGCTTGCACTCTCCCTGTCTCATTCTTAAATAAATAAATATATCTTTAAAAT
Organism: Mirounga angustirostris; assembly: GCF_029215605.1. Classification (NCBI taxonomy): domain Eukaryota; kingdom Metazoa; phylum Chordata; class Mammalia; order Carnivora; family Phocidae; genus Mirounga; species Mirounga angustirostris. Next base: position 77,782,435 of record NW_026991721.1, read on the forward strand.
TTTTTTTAAATATTTTATTTATTTATTCATGAGAGAGAGAGAGAGAGAAGCAGAGGGAGAAGCAGGCTCCCAAGGAGCAGGGAGCCCGATGCGGGACTCGATCCCAGGACTCTGGGATCATGACCTGAGCCGAAGGCAGATGCTTAAACGTCTGAGCACCCAGGAGCCCCAATAAATATATTTTTAAAAATAAATAAATAAAATGTAAATCCATTTTGTAGATGATAACTCTTATTTAACTCTAATAGTACTCAATCTTTCTCTATTCTAATATAAATATGTATTGTATTCACTTTGATATACTCTTTGATTTTCAACTTCTCTCTCAAACTCTAATTATATTGTAATTTCTCAAAAGTTTTTATATATTTGCTTCATCAACCTCCATTTTATAATCACTTTATTAACATCAATATGATATAACAAAAATAAATATTAGCAACAAAAATAAGTATGTAATCATTCTGCATTTCTTATTGTTCAAATTTAGTTAATGAGCCACTTGCCAATTTTTCTTATGGAAGTTTAAGAATTACCAGGTCTCTTTTTAGATCTGAAATTTTGGGATATATACTAATAATTTTGGGATATATATACTAGCTTTTGTATGTAATTGTTTTTTCTTATTTTCATATTTCCCCTTTTAATAAACTTCATTCCTCATAATTTATTGGATAATCTATGGTTAGAACCTGGAGAGCTAAATTTTCTAAATGAACTTGAGACAGGACAAGATAACTGTGACTATTATCAGTAGCTGACAATGTCATCATAGATCCTGGTTTTTGAAAGGAATGGTGATAAAGAAGTGGGTATTGGCATCTTTACCTGGTGATATAGCAATGTGTGGAAAAATTAAATGTAAAATAAATTTGGTTTCTTTTAAAGTTTTGTTCCTCTTCACTTGTCACCCAATATATTAAAAAATATGAAATAGCAAATGTATATGTATATAATAATTATTTTATTTTACTAATATATTTTATCTCAATCTCATTCCAAAGGGTATTTATTTGACTTGCTATATAAAATTATGCTTAAAAGGTAAATATGTAAATAAATAAATACACACCAGATAAAAAGACATTTCATAATAAGAGGTCAAGATAGTGTAGGCCATAATGTCTCATAATTATTGTGGCCAAGACATAAATATTTCCTTGGGACTTCCAGCAGTCAGAGCAAAAGGAAAAATACAGACATTTAAAGGACTCTAATTTCCCCTGAGTTCCTTAAAAGAAGAAACTCTTTTCTTGACATTTAATTCTCATTGAAATTTCTCATTCGAGGGTTATATAGAGATCTTAACAATATTCTACATCAGTTCAATAGCAAGTTTAATTAGCTTGACATAAAACCAAACCAATTCTTTAAATGTAACTGGATTTTAATCATGAAACTATTCACTTCATTCATTTTTAATTTTTTTAAATTTTGATTTGAGCAACTAATAGATATGAGAAGCTGCTTCAGTCTTGCTCACTTTCCCCTTTTAACCTATCCTTTATATGTCTAAACGTCTACCATGAGGATCTGTTATTTTAAGTTCCCCCTAAATGAATATTTATAAATGTGGTTCAGCATAGTTAATGTTAATAATATACTTTAGCATTAATAAATATATACCTCATAAGGTTATAGTAAAAATTAGTGATGTAGAGAAGTCATGTCTGTGAATTATTTTTTAACTTCAGAAAGAAAGAAATAAACACAAAGGTGGATAACTATTGTTAGTACTGATTGTTACTGGTTATCAAGAACATTGATAGTGATTATTTTTGACAGTGTATACTTTATTCCTGTAGCTGATGTTCATCATGAGGATAATTTCCTCACCTAGTGTAGTAATTTCTCTTCAGTGACAAGCAAGAATACACCATATAAAACTTTGTCACTCTATTAGCTTATTATCATGCTGATGAGAATTTGGAATTGATAATGTGACACTACACTTTTCAAACATCCTTCAGATATCCAAAGCTCATAGCAAGCTCTCCAAAATTTGGATTCTTCGAAATAATTCATACTAGTAAGTCAAACATAAAATGAATCAAGAATAAAATCTCCTCATGCTGTCTCTTGCTTTAAAATATCTTCATATGTCATCCTTGGTAAATTGATAGTTCATACCTAAATTTGAACATATTGCTTTTCAGGGCATTTAGATGATTTAGATGCAGAATGCTCCATTAGTTTTCCTTGAAGCAGTTGATTAAAATAACCTCCTTAACTCTTTGAGAGATTATATTTTTATAGACTTTGTATTTAAGCCCTTTAATTTAACCTTTCATTTTTATATAAAACTCAAAAATTACTTCTCTAGCTTTTCCAAAACTTCTTCACTTAAAGTAAAATTGACCTTTGACTTTAAAACCACATTTAACTAGCATTTGATACCTAATGAAATTATTTGAATAATTGCTAACTCCACAGTATATCCAAAGCTTTATTTGATTAGTCCATGAGATTTTGTCCATAATAACTTCATTAAATCATTTGAATATCAACCTGAATGAATCACATTGTCATGGATAATTTTATTAGTTGTAAAATTATCTAATTTTATTACAAAATAAGTTGATATTACTTTGTAATTTTGTTTTCTATAAATAAAACAACTATGTTTTTCTTTTATAAAATCATTACTCAAAGAATATGGTTTAAATCTTATCTTAAAAGGGCAAGTCTTCTGATCATAATAGATATAATAATTGTGAGCATATGACTCCTTTACAGACTACAGTATGGATTCTTTGAGATCACAGAAAAAAAATTTTAATTAAAAATACATAAGTTTATGCTTTAAAGGGAAGTTATAATGAACTAATCAAACTTGAAATCTGGGGCAGATTGTCCTCAAACCTTTAATTCTATGACATAACACTTTTGTATTTTATTTATTAAAATTTATCCAACTCATATTTTCATTATTAATGGAAATCATGAATAACTCTGTCCATATTTGACAGATGCCCTCCAGCAAAATGGACCATTTGCCTGGCTTGAACTTGGATCTCACTGTTCTTCTTCTTGTTTTTAAAAATGCAGAAAGGCAGGTGTTCATTCATATTATGTAAAACGACCCACAAAGGCCCAGATCAGGAATGTACAAATCCTCTGGCCCTTGCTGTTCAAGCCTGTTTACCTAATCCATTATTCTCTAATCCCTAGCAGAGTGTCTTTAGAGATTCTTTACCCACACAAAACATTCCAAGGCATAACAGTATAAAAAGGTTTTAAATCTCATTTGATTAAACAGCAGCTCCATCTCAGGATAATTTATAAAGATACTAATATAAAACAAAAAGTATAAACAAAGGGGCAGATATTGAATATGTTTAATTTCTAAAATTATTTTATTCCACAAAAACTCTTTCAGGGACAAGTTAACACAGAACATGTATTACCTAGTCTGGAGGCCTTCTTCTTTGATTGCATTTCCATATCAAGTGCTAAACACTGCTACTCTTCATATGGATGGATGGATGGGTGGACAAATAGATATAGATGTATAGATGTGTATACACATAAATTTAACAATAGCAAGAATAAGCAGCAATAGTTACTGAGCACTTAAAAGCCAAAAACTGTTAGGTATATTTAATGCATCATTACCCTCTTTAGTCTTCACATCAACCTTATTAAGGGAGTTGCATTATTGATTTAATTTATAAATGAAAAAGAAAAACGTAGTTAAGCTCAGGAATGTCAAGTTATTTTCCCAAAGTCACATGGCTAGTAAATAATAAAACAGCACCTCCAACTCAAATATAACTTCAAATTTTATGCTTACAATCTGCCCTTTTCTATCCTATACCATACTTAATCATGCATTGCATTTTTTGTTGTTTAGCATATGTAGTTATTTTATTCATAGAACATTTATATGCATGTATCTTCTCTCTCTTGGGCATTGTTCTATATGTATAGGGAGCCTATAATGAACAATGCATATTCTCATAGACCTTAACACTAGCAAAATCAGTACAAATCTCTCCATTCCATATGTATTTCCTGAGTTCATACACTCATTATTTCCCTCCTGATCTACCAGAAAAAATGCCTGCCTACATACATTTTCTTCTCCTTAACATCTCTCTTCATTTTACCCTAATCCCAATAAAATCTCTCTGTATTGTTTTTCCTGAAATTATCTATGTAAAATATAATTCTCACCTGTCATCCCTGCATAAGTCTCTGATGGTTTACCATAATTGCAAAGAAATTTGTAATTCACTCTATTCACTTCGAGAGTGGGCAGAGAAAATCAGAGGGCTGCTCTATGAAAATGTATCCAAGAAAACTCTATGGTGAAAGTCAAGTTAGGAGGTCATTTCAGTAATCTAGGTAAAAAGGACTTGAATTCCTGAGGCACTGAATATAATCGATGTCTGTGGAAGAAGTTAAAATACATGAGAATTTGCAAATGATTGAATGAATGGGGGGTAGAAATGTAAAAAATATGGAAACATTAGAATGATATCAAGATTCTAAGCTTTGATCAATTCAATTGAACAATCCATAATACTGTAACATAATAAAGTAACAAGGAGAAGCAGAAGTAATTTTATTTTGACTTTCAGGAGAAAATACACAATATTTTAAAATATTGGTTGGTGCTTAGGAAAGGTGAAAGGTGAGAACTGGCCACAAAACACAAGGACAGACTCAATGAAATCAATATGATGTTTCATCAAGAGAAACTGTACTAGAAAGAAAAGAGAGTTAAGGACCTAACCTTCTGGAATATACACATTTCTCTGGTAGAAAGATAGTGAAGGGTAGAAAGAAAGGAGTTAGTGAAGGAGACAAGAATGGAATAAGCTAAGAGATGCAGAAGAAAACCAAGAAAATAGAGTGAAGTACAAATGACATTTAGTTTTACTTTGTTAATGACATTCAGTTTTAAGGTGTCAACTGTCACTTGTCAAATGCTATAAGTAACACTCAAAAAAAAAATGTTTGGATTTTGAGACCTTTAAAAACCAATTTTAGTAATGATAGAGACAGATATCAGAATCCAAGGCATTTAAATATAAGATATTATAGTGGTATTTGGTGGTAGATAGAAGAGAGTCTGTGTAGAAGATTCTGAAAATACAGAATAGAGTCTAATTAGTGAAATGAATTTCTCCTTTCCAAGTAAGCTATGGGTATTCTCTAGATTTTAATCTCCTTCTAGGGAAATAGTTTGCCATACAAAAGATACTAAGTGCTGTAAGATACTATGCTAGTTAAAGTAAGATTTAGAGGGGCCTCTGGGTAGCTCAGTTGGTTGGGAGACTGCCTTCAGCTCAGGTCATGATCCCAGGATCCTGGGATAAAGCCCCACATTGGGCTTTCTGCTCTGTGGGGGATCCTACTTCTCCTTCTCCCTCTGCCTGCCACTCCCTCCTGCTTGTGCTATCTCTCCCTCTCTCTCTCAAATAAATAAAATCTTAAAAAAAAATAAAACTTAGAGTTTAGACTCTCACATCTTGACTTACAAACTTAAGTAAAGGACCTTAAAACCACTCAGGGAGCTATACAATTTCCAGAAATATTTTCCTGATCCTTTCAACCTGAATTTTAACTCCATATCCTCAAGAATCTTGATTTTTTTCAATAAAATACAACAACTATTAGCTTAAGAGAAGTAGAACCACTTTATTCTTGCCATAATTTTGTGACACCTAATGGAAGGATCACATGGTGATTAGGTTTAGCTGATGTTTTTCTCACTACAAAGAATGAAAAGGAGAGGAACTAAGAGGATAACCCCTATACATAGTTAGCTATGTATAGATCAGAAGGGCCTCAGCACCTGTGAATTCATGGCCTCAAATTCTATGTGAGTTTTCTGCAATGTTTTTATTAAAATAAATAAAGAAAGCATTTTTATTTTTTGTTTTTTGTTTTGAGTCAAATTTAGTACTTTAGGCAAATTCTCATTATAAATCCTAATAAGTCTACTTATGTATCTGAAACAGGATCTTTTTAATAAAAGTCCTCTTTATTGCAATGGAGACTTGTTCAAACTGTAAATGATGCTGCATAAGTCTGTGTTGGAGGTTCATATTAAAATACCCTTGTCATTTTTCATAGCTTTGTTTAAGATACCCTCAGACATTGGCCATTTAACCTAGTCTATAAGTTAGATTAGATACTCAAGTATATTTATGGTGTTACCGTCTAAGGTTAAACTAAGATGGGACCAGGATGACTTCTCTATGTTAGGGTTACATTCTGTTCATTTGACAGGAATTAAGTGGTAAGTATGGAGTTTACTGAAGGTCATTAAGCCATTAAGCCTGTTTCAATGGATGTGGAGGTATTTAGACAAAGGGTTAGTATTCTTTATCTTCGTCTTTTCCTCCTACCCAAGGAATACTAATCTGATCAGCCTGTCCTTAAAACATTTAAAGTCTTTTAATCCATTCTAGAATAAAGTGCAAACTGCCACAAATGGCCTCAAGGCCATTTATTATAGATTCGGGCTGCTTTTCCAGCTTCTTCTCTATTATTCAGGCTATAGCGAACTAGATGCACTGTCCTAAGAGCATTTCATTCTTGTTACATGTGACAGTCTACCTGCCTGCGGGGCTACCATTCAACAACTAACCTCCCCCCAACCCTCTCTGTCTCTCTCTGTAAATATCACTGTATATATGTGTGTGTGTATAATATATATATAATATATATAAAATATGTGTTTGTATATAATCTCACATGTTCTTTATTATATTTGTTTCTTGTTAACATTGCATTACAATTATTTATGACAATCACCTTGGCTCCCAAGAGCCATTCTGAACTTGAGCATACCACTGACTCTACAAGACTGAATTCATTGAAGATAGATTTTATGTCTCATTTATCTATTTATTTACTTTAGTTTAATACCCAACCTCAAACATGCAAGTTCATAGCCAATACTCAGTGAACACTTGCAGAATGAGTAAGTGAATGAATGAATATCCTCAGCACCACAATGGCCACTACCCTCAAAAAGAATCCCCTTCTGAGACCTATGAGAAGAATGATTCTTTAAGAGGTATATGCATAGTCCTCTCTAACAAGTGTAACAGAAAATCAAAATGAGTAATACAATTTATGCACAAACATTTTATAAATTATAAAGCTCCATATACAGGGTAGTTATATTATTACTATTTTTTTAAAGATTTTATTTATTTATTTGACAGAGAGAGACACAGCGAGAGAGGGAACACAAGCAGGGGGAGTGGGAGAGGGAGAAGCAGGCTTCCCACTGAGCAGGGAGCCCGATGCGAGGCTTGATCCCAGGACACTGGGATCATGACCTGAGCTGAAGGCAGACGCTTAACAACTGAGCCACTCAGGTGCCCCACAGGGTAGTTATATTATTAATAAATGGACATTAATGGACATTAATACCTGTACAGGTATTAATGGATATAATTAATATTAATATCAAAACAGGTGTTGATATCCAGTTTAAAGTTAGTAATTTCTTGGCTATTGTGGACATTGCTGCTACGAACATAGCCAAACTGTGGAAAGACCCAAGATGCCCTTTAACAGATGAATGGATAAAGAAGATGTGGTTCCATGTATACAATGGAATATTACTCAGCCATGAGAAAGGATAAATACCCAACTTTTACATCAACATGGATGGGACTGGAGGAGATTATGTTAAGTGAAATAAGTCAAGCAGAGAAAGTCAATTATCATATGGTTTCACTTATTTGCGGAACATAAGGAATAGCATGGAGGACATTAGGAGAAGGAAGGGAAAAATGAAAGGGGGGAAATCAGAGGGAGAGATGAACCATGAGAGACTATGGACTCTGAGAAACAAACAGGGTTTTAGAGGGGAGGGGAGTTGGGGGATGGGTTAGCCCGGTGATGGGTATTAAGGAAGGCACATACTGCATGGAGCACTGGGTGTTATACAAAAACAATGGATCGTGGATCACCACATTAAAAACTAATGACTAAGATAACATATTAAAATTAAAAAATAAAATAAAATAAAGTTAGTAATTTCTTTACATATTATTGTGCATACTATTGGTAATATCTTCCATATTGCAATAGACGTCTGATACAAACTAAGGTATTCCAAAGAAATATTAAAAAGTCACCTTTTTATAAAAGTAATTTCAGATATGCCCTGATCATAGATAGAAGAAAGCTAACTTTACTTTTTAAAAGTGATTCTAGAATTCTAGCAACATCTCTCTATTCCTATGCAATGAATATTTCCTATGCATTTTATAGTCTCATTGGATTGTAAACTTAGAGTCAGGAAATAGTGATAGAATTTGTCAAACTAAGCAACAAAACTTGCTGTTAAGTTCTTTAGGAATGTATATGTAAAAGTTATTTTATTTTAGTTGTCAACATTAGTGTGTCTACCGAATGCCACTACTATAATTCATGTCAAAAGATCCAGAAATATTTAACATAATTTAATATTTAATATAATTATTATTTTTAGAATCTTGAAAAAATTAAATAAAAAGTATTTGCCTCCCAATTCTTAATAGGTAGATGAATTTAGAGAATTGTCTTCCATAGTAGTTCACAAGAAATTAGATGGTATTTTAAAAGGATTACATCTGTCATGACAAAACAACTAAAAATATGTCTATAAATTGTCAGTAAGAAGATCAAATGAGGTGATTAATATCAATTCTGTTTTCATAAACATAGTAAATCATTCATCTAAGAAATCATAACTGTAACAGACATTTAAATTATAATTTATGGAATTTCACAAACAGTAATTAAATTCACAAAAAACAAATAATATAATTGCTGAGATGGAACTAGCATGTTTATTTAAAAAAATTCTAAATTCGGAGGCGGAGCAAGATGGCGGAGGAGTAGGAGACCTGGATTCCGTCTCCTCTCAGGAATTCAGCTGGATAGGGATCAAACCATTCTGAGCACCTACAAACCCAACAGGAGATCAAAGAAAGGAATAGCAACAACTCTCTGAACAGAAAAGTGACCACTTTCTGGAAGGTAGGACGTGCGGCGAAGTGAATCCAAGGCGATATTCGGGTGGATAGATGGCGGGGGAGGGGCCTCCAACGGCCGCTTCTGGCAAGTGATAGAGCCGCGGAGCACAAAATCAGAACTTTTAAAAGTCTGCTCCGCCGAGGGACGTCACTCGGGTGGCTAGGCAGGGGTGGAACCCTCCGGGACAGTGTGGTCTCAGGACCCTCGGGTCACAGAAAGACTGGGGGTGCCTGAGTGTGGCAGAGCTCCCAGGTAACGGAGCAGCGAAGCCGGCTGCAGAGGTGGAGCCCAGGCCCGGGCTCTCAGCTTGGGGTTGCCATAAACCGTGATCCGCAGCACAGTCGGGCCCCTGCTCCTCCAGCAGGGACCCAACAAGCAGCAGATCCGGGGAGACTCACCTTCCTCCCCGCGGGGAGGAGCTGCGCGGGAGTGCATGGCAGGGATCTGCTGGGTTTCGAGATTCCACCTAGGGTCGGGTGCCAGAGATAGAAAAGCGCGGTCACAGGCCGGGTGAGCACGGAGTGCGGCCAGAGACCGGGGAGACGGGACTGACTGATGGCTTTTCTCTGGGGGCTCACTGAGGAGCGGGGACCCAAATTCTCGGCTCCTCCGGGGCAGAGATTGGGAGGCCGCCATTTTCACTCTCTGCCTCCAAAGCTGTACGGAAAGTTCGCAGGGAACAAAAGCCCTGGAGAGCAAACCCAAGCAGATTACTTACCCAGGAGGGGGCAAGGGCGGGGCAATTCCGCCTCCAGGAAAGACATTTGGAAACCACAGCAACAGGCCCCTCCCCAGAAGATCAGCGAGAACAGCCAGCCAAGACCAAGTTTACCGATCAATGAGAATGGCAGAACTCCAGCGCTAGGGGAATACTGCACATAGAATTCATGGCTTTTTTACCATGATTCTTTAGTCTTTCAAAGTTAATTTTTTTTTTAACTGTCTTTTTTTCCTTTTTTTTCTCTTTGAATTTTTCTTTTTCCCTTTTTCAACCAACATCTTATCAATCCCTTTTTAAAAAAAAACATTTTTATTTTTCATGTTTAGAGTCATATTCTATCCCTTCATAGTAGTTACACCCATATTTTTGGCTTATATATATAAGTTGCTCTCTCTTTAAAATTTTGAGATAGTTTCTTCTAACAGATTAAAATATACCCTAAATATCTAGTATATGGTGTTTTCTATTCCCCTGCCTGATCACATCCTCTCCCTTTTTTTCTTTTTTCTTTTTTTAAAATCTTCTTCTTTCTTTTTTCAAACAACTTCTTATCAATTCCTTTTATAAAATTTTTTATAATTTCCATCTTTACACTCATATTCCATCCCTTCATCATATCAACTCTTATTTTTGTACGTATATAAGTTTTTCTTTCTTTAAAATTTTGGGAGGCACTTTCTTCTAAAAGACCAAAATACACCCCAAATCTAGTGTGTGGCACTGATCTATATACCAGCCTGATCATATTTGATGACATTCTGGTTTTTTTGTTGTTGCTGTTGTTTTGTTTTGTTTGTTTTTGTTTTTATCTTTATCTTTTTCTTTTTTTTCTTTTTCTTTTTTCTCTCTTTCCCTTTCCTTTCCCACTGCTTCAGATCTTTTCTGATTTGTTTAGAGTATATTTTCTGGGGACATGGTTACTCTGCTAGCATTTTGTTCTCTCATTAATCTATTCTCCTCTGCACAAAATGACAAGACGGAAAAAATCACCTCAACAAAAAGAACAAGAGGTAGTACCGACTGCCAGGGACCAACTCAATACGGACATTAGTACGATGTCAGATCTAGAGTTCAGAATCATCACATTAAAGATACTAGCTGGGCTTGAAAAAAATATGGAAGTTATTAGAGAAACCCTTTCTGGAGAAGTAAAAGAACTAGAATCCAACCAAGTAGAAATCAAAAAGACTATTAAAGAGGGGCACTAACTGCTAGAATAAATGAGGCAGAAGAGAGAATCAGTAATATAGAAGACCAAATGATGGAAAATAAAGAAGCTGAGAAAAAGAGAGATAAACAACTACTGGATCACGAGGGCAGAATTCGAGGGATAACCGATACCATAAGACGAAACAACATTAGAATAATTGGGATCCCAGAAGAAGAAGAAAGAGAGAGAGGGCCAGAAGGTATAATGGGGCAAATTATAGCAGAGAACTTGCCTAATTTGGGGAAGGAAACAGGCATGAAAATCCAGGAAGCACAGAGAACCCCTCTCAAAATCAATAAAAATAGGTCAACACCCCGACATCTAATAGTAAAACTTACGAGTCTCAGAGACAAAGAGAAAATCCTGAAAGCAGCTTGGGAGAAGAGATATATAACCTACAAGGGTAGAAACATTAGATTGGCAACAGACCTATCCACAGAGACCTGGCAGGCCAGAAAGGACTGGCAGGATATATTCAGAGCACTAAATGAGAAAAATATGCAGCCAAGAATACTGTATCCAGCTAGGCTGTCATTGAAAATTGAAGGAGAGATAAAAAGTTTCCAGGACAAACAAAAACTAAAGGAATTTGCAAACAAAAACCAGCCCTACAGGAAATCTTGAAAGGGGTCCTCTAAGCAAAGAGAGAGCCTAAAAGCAACATAGACCAGAAAGGAACACAGACAATATACGGTAACAGTCACCTTATAGGCAATACAATGGCACTAAATTCCTATTTTTCAATAGTTACCCTGAATGTAAATGGGCTAAATGCCCCAATCAAAAGACACAGGCTATCAGATTGGATTAAAAAACAAGACCCATCGATATGCTGTCTGCAAGAGACTCATTTTAGACCCAAAGACACCCCCAGATTGAAAGCGAGGGGGTGGAAAACCATTTACACTGCTAATGGACACCAAAAGAAAGATGGGGTGGCAATCCTTATATCAGACAAATTAGATTTTAAACCAAAGACTGTAATAAGAGATGAGGAAGGACACTATATCCTACTTAAAGGGTCTATCCAACAAGAAGATCTAACAATTGTAAATATCTATGCCCCTAACATGGGAGCAGCCAATTATATAAGGCAATTAATAATAAAAGCAAAGAAACACATCGACAATAATACAATAATAGTGGGGGACTTTAACACCCCCCTCACTGAAATGGGCAGATCGTCTAAGCAAAAGATCAACAAGGAAATAAAAACTTTAAATGACACACTGGACCAAATGGAATTCACAGACACATTCAGAACATTCCACCCCAAAGCAATGGAATACACATTCTTCTCTAGTGCCCATGGAACATTCTCCAGAATCGATCACATCCTAGGTCATAAATCAGGTCTCAACCAGTACCAAAAGATTGGGATCATTCCCTGCCTATTTGCAGACCACAATGCTTTGAAACTAGAACTCAATCACAAGAGGAAAGTCGGAAAGAACTCAAATACATGCAGGCTAAAGAGCATCCTACTGAAGAATGAATGGGTTAACCAGGAAATTAAAGAAGAATTAAAAAAAAAAAATGGAAACCAATGAAAATGAAAACACAACTATTCAAAATCTTTGGGATGCAGCAAAGGCAGTCCTAAGAGGAACGTATATAGCAATACAAGCCTTTCTCATGAAACAAGAAAAGTCTCAAGTACACAACCTAACCCTACACCTAAAGGAGCTGGAGAAAGAACAGCAAATGAAGCCTAACCCCAGCAGGAGAAGAGAAATAATAAAGATCATGAGCAGAAATCAATGAAATAGAAACCAAGGAACAGTAGAACAGATCAACGAAACAAGGAGCTGGTTCTTTGAAAGAATTAACAAGATTGATAAACTCCTGGCCAGACGTATCAAAAAGAAAAGAGAAATGACCCAAATCAACAAAATCATGAATGAAAGAGGAGAGATCACAACCAAAACCAAAGAAATACAAACAAGTATAAGAACATATTATGAGCAACTCTATGCCAGGAAATTAGATAACCTAGAAGAAATGGATGCATTCCTAGAGATGTATCAACTACCAAAACTGAACCAGGATGAAATAGAAAACCTGAACAGACCTATAACCACTAAGGAAATTGAAGCAGTCATCAAAAATCTCCCAAAAAACAAAAGCCCAGGGCCAGATGGCTTCCCAGGGGAATTCTACCAAACATTTCAAGAAGAATTCATACCTATTCTTCTGAAACTGTTCCAAAAAATAGAAATGGAAGGAAAACTTCCAAACTCATTTTATGAGGCCAGCATTACTTTGATCCCAAAACCAGACAAAGACCCCATCAAAAAGGAGAATTACAGACCAATATCCCTGATGAACATGGATGCAAAAATTCTCACCAAAATACTAGCCAATAGGATCCAACAGTACATTAAAAGGATTATTCACCATGACCAAGTGGGATTTATCCCTGGGCTGCAAGGTTGGTTCAACATCCGCAAATCAATCAATGTGATACAATACATTAACAAAAGAAAGAACAAGAATCATATGATCCTCTCAATAGATGCAGAAAAAGCATTTGACAAAGTACAGCATCCTTTCTTGATCAAAACTCTTCAGAGTATAGGCATAGAGGGTACATACCTCCATATCATAAAAGCCATCTATGAAAAACCTACAGCGAATATCATTCTCAATGGGGAAAAACTGAGAGCTTTCCCCCTAAGGTCAGGAATGCGGCAGGGATGTCCACTATCACCACTGCTCAACATAGTATTGGAAGTCCTAGCCGCAGCAATCAGACAACAAAAAGAAATCAAAGCATCCAAATTGGCAAAGAAGAAGTCAAACTCTCACTCTTTGCAGATGATATGATACTTTATGTGGAAAACCCAAAAGACTCCACCCCAAAACTGCTAGAACTCATAGAGGAATTCAGTAAAGTGGCAGGATATAAAATCAATGCACAGAAGTCAGTGGCATTCCTATACACCAACAACAAGACAGAAGAAAGAGAAATTAAGGAGTCAATCTCATTTACAATTGAACCCAAAACCATAAGATACCTAGGCATAAATCTAACCAAAGAGACAAAGGATCTATAGTCAGAAAACTATAAAATACTCATGAAAGAAATTGAGGAAGACACAAAGAAATGGAAAAACGTTCCATGCTCATGGATTGGAAGAACAAATATTGTGAAGATGTCAATGCTACCTAGAGCAATCTACATATTCAATGCAATCCCCATCAAAATACCATCCACCTTTTTCAAAGAAATGGAACAAATAGTCCTAAAATTTGTATGGAACCAGAAAAGACCCCGCATAGCCAGAGGAATGTTGAAAAAGAAAAGCAAAGCTTGCAGCATCACAATTCCGGACTTCCAGCTCTATTACAAAGCTGTCATCATCAAGACAGCATGGTACTGGCACAAAAACAGACACATAGATCAATGGAACAGAATAGAGAGCCCAGAAATGGACCCTCAACTCTATGGTCAACTCATCTTCGACAAAGCAGGAAAGAATGTCCAATGGAACAAAGACAGTCCCTTCAAAAAATGCTGTTCGGAAAATTGGATAGCCACATGCAGAAGAATGAAACTGGACCATTTCCTTACACCACACACAAAAATAGACTCCAAATGGTTGAAAGACCTCAATGTGAGACAGGAGTCCATCAAAATCCTAAAGGAGAACACAGGCAGCAACCTCTTTGACCTCAGCCAAAGCAACTTCTTCCTAAAAACATCGCCAAAGGCAAGGGAAGCAAGGGCAAAAATGAACTATTGGGACTTCATCAAGATAAAAAGCTTTTGCAAAGCAAAGGAAACAGTTAACAAAACCAAAAGACAACTGACAGAATGGGAGAAGATATTTGCAAATGACATATCAGATAAAGGGCTAGTATCCAAAATCTATAAAGAACTCATCAAACTCAACACCCAAAGAACAAAGAATCCAATCAAGAAATGGGCAGAAGACATGAACAGACATTTTTCCAAAGAAGACATCCAAATGGCCAACAGACACATGAAAAAGTGTTCAATATTGCTCGGCATCAGGGAAATCCAAATCAAAACCTCAATGAGAAACCACCTCACACCAGTCAGAATGGCTAAAATTAACAAGTCAGGAAACGACAGATGTTGGCGGGGATGCGGAGAAAGGGGAACCCTCCTACACTGTTGGTGGGAATGCAAGCTGGTGCAGCCACTCTGGAAAACTGTATGGAGGTTCCTCAAAAAGTTGAAAATAGAGCTACCATATGATCCAGCAATTGCACTACTGGGAATTTACCCCAAAGATACAAAAGTAGGGATCCAAAAGGGTACGTGCACCCCGATGTTTATAGCAGCAATGTCCACAATAGCCAAACTGTGGAAAGAGCCAAGATGTCCATCGACAGATGAATGGATAAAGAAGAAGTGGTATATATATACAATGGAATATTATGCAGCCATCAAAAGGAATGAGATCTTGCCATTTGCAACGACGTGGATGGAACTGGAGGGTATTATGTTGAGTGAAATAAGTCAAACAGAGAAAGACATGTATCATATGATCTCACTGATATGAGGAATTCTTTTTTTTTAAAAAGATTTTATTTATTTATTTGAGAGAGAGAATGAGAGAGAGAGAGCACTTGAGAGGGGGGCGGTCAGAGGGAGAAGCAGACCCCCTGCCGAGCAAGGATCCCGATATGGGACTCGATCCCGGGACTCCAGGATCATGACCTGAGCCGAAGGCAGTCGCTTAACCAACTGAGCCACCCAGGCGCCCCTGATATGAGGAATTCTTAATTGCAGGAAACAAACTGAGTGCTGCTGGAGTGGGGGGTGGGGTGGGAGGGATGGGGTGACTGGGTGATAGACACTGGGGAGGGTATGTGCTCTGGTAAGCACTGTGAATTGTGCAAGACTGTTGAATCTCAGATCTGTACCTCTGAAACAAATAATGCAATATATGTTAAGAAAAAAAAAAAAAGAAGAAGGTAGCGGGAGGGGAAGAATGAAGTGGGGGAAATCAGAGGGGTAGACGAACCATGAGAGACGATGGACTCTGAAAAACAAACAGGGTTCTAGAGGGGAGGGGGGTGGGAGGATGTGTTAGCCTGGTGGTGGGTATTGAGGAGGGCACATTCTGCATGGAGCACTGGGTGTTATGCACAAACAATGAATCATGGAACACTTCATCTAAAACTAATGATGTAATGTATGGGGATTAACATAAGAATAAAAAAATAAATAAAATGATGGCTTTAAAATATACCCTTAAAAAAATATATATATCATATTGTATCTAAAAAAAAAAAAATTCTAAATTCCTATACACCAATATGCAAGCAGATCTAGAAGGCTTGTTTCACAATTATTATTTTTTTAATTCCTTTATAAGACCACAAGAACTGAAAAAGTTATCAATGTTTTACTTATCTTGATTTAAAAAAAATTCTTCATAGATAAATAGGATTATATATTTTCCTCTAGAGAACATTTTATGCCAGTGTTTTTATTCAATTTCTTAGTTTGTATTTTAGAAACTTTTTCCAGTTTTTTCTTAAAATACTATCTAAATATTTTTTATCTTAGTTGATTTGCCCACTGATATTAAGAAAAGCAAGGCTCTTTGTACATGAAAAAACACCATAATGAAAATAACTGTATTTATCAATTTGCATAATTTAATTTATTTTAACTGTTAAATACTTCTATAGTATTTATATTTAATGATATTAGCATTAAGAGTATATAATAAAATGCTAACAATAATTGCTAAGATTTTAGTGATTATTATGTGCCAGACACTGAGGTAAGCTTTTTGCATATAATTTTATATTCAATTACAAAGAAAAAATAACATAATTTATGCATTATCCACACTTAAAATATTGAAAATTAGGAAACTGTCTGAGGGAGGGAGCTCACTTCTCCAATGTGACATAGTTAATAAAATTAGAAAGTGAAATTCAAGTCTTGTTCTATGTGATTCTAGATCCAGATCTCTTAATAAAATTTTTGCAGACTTTCTGTACGTGATATCCCATTAAACCACCCAAACAATCCTGAAGTTATGCTGAGTGGTCTCATAGACTCATTTTGAGATCAGAAAATTGAAATGAAGGATGCCTGGTTGGCTCAGTCAGTTAAGTGTCTGCCTTCAGCTCCGGTCCTGAGATGGAGTCCCGCATCGGGCTCCTTGCTCAGCAGGAAGCCTGCTTTTCCCTCTGCTTATTCTCTCTCTCTCTCTGACAAATAAATAAAATCTTTTAAAAAAAGGAAAATTGAAATGATAAAGGTCTTGTATTTTACTTGTGGCCACACGGCTAAAAGACTTGAACTTATTCTATGTGATCTATCTGATGTATTTATATACATTTATACTTCACGGTATTCATATATGACTACTCTCTGGTTTCTTTATCCCAGGCACTTATCTATTCAGATTGATTAGGCCAATACAATGCTACACAGAGAGCACACATACCAACTGTTTTCACTCTATTGCTATTTTTTCAGATAAATCAAGTGATGCATAATTTTGTATTATGTTGAGAAGTTCTCATTGGTTTTTATTAATGTCCATGTGAAACTCAAAATAGACCAAATTATAAAAGAGGTAAAATAAATAGAATTCATGCAATTTCACTATCAGTACGAGGTCACACTCGATTCAGGAGATACATGGAGACTGTGGTGGTCTCAGTAATATCTTTATCTTCCAAAATAAGCTCCATTCAGTCTGTTGCAGTTACTCACTTTAGCATAAGGTCTAACCTTAGAAATTAAGGATATCCAGATATCCTACTTTATTTTTTCTCTCTCTCTCTTAGAAATTTTATTGGTCCTGGGGAAAGGAAGGCAGACATCCCCACCTTCTGCCTCCTGCGGAGAGTACCACAATCTCTCACTGCTGCCCCTTGCTGCAGATGGAGAAGGTCAGGTGCTCGGGGGAGGCTATTAAGGCCTTAAGCTTGGGCCAGGTGCGAAAGTGCCCCTTGCTGCAGATGGAGAGGGTCAGGTGCTCGGGGGAGGCTATTAAGGCCTTGAGCTTGGGCCAGGTGCAAAAGTTCACCACTAGGCCAAGAGCAGGGGTAAGGAGTGCAGGCAGCCAGGCGCCAGAACCTGGTGAATCAGCAGCAAGTCCAGCAGGTTGTAGTCCACGAAGGAGGGCTGGTTCGGGGACAGTAGGGTCCCAAAAGACTTCAGGTGCCCGGGTGGTGGCTTCACACACTCCTCCTTGCATGCTTCGTAGCTGGTATAGATGAGGATGACATATTTGCTGCGTAGATCCTTGAGGCCGTCATTCACCACGTCCACCAGGGCCACCGATCTCTGGTCCTTTCGGAAGAGTGCAGGGCAGAGGCCCGGGTGTGTCAGAAAGGCATTGGACTGGTACAGGGTAAGAGCTCCGTCCTGGAACTTGGGAAGCTGACTAGCTGACTATCAGTTGACTAGCTAGTAGTGTTTTTCTACTCTCAAAACTAATGGAAGCAAGGTTTACCTGTGGTCCAAATTTTATGATCTGAGTTTTTATGTTTTGGAAATACTAGTAATATAAAATCTGTGCCTATTAATCTAATCACAGTTAGTTCATTTTCTTCCTAACATAATCTGGATGGCATCATAAATATGGATAAAGCTAAATGACTATTTATATATAAAACATAAAAATTAACTGTCAACATAATCTTGTTTACCTTTACAACTCTGGCCGGCACCTCTGTGTCATTTTGAGTATGAGATTTTCTTGGATATTGTCAAATACATTTCAGCATTACTAGCTAAGGAAAAATAAAATATTTCAATACATACATTTTACATTGTCTTTTTGAACTAGAAATACTTGTCCTTGCCTAAGGTCCATTGAAACTCTTCCGCCACAAAATGAGATCCTTCATCTTTGCTTTAACAGATGTTATTTTTTTTCCCCCTGGCCTCTGCCATAGAGACAAATTATCATCTCCCTATAAGACTATAAAACAGAATTGCTTTTCTTTACTCATAGATTATATAGGCCTATCTCATTACTAAAATGTATAACCTTGCACAGAGTGGAAAAAAAAGAACAAAAAAACATCATGTACATTTTAACACAATCCTGTTTTTAAATTTAACTTTCATAATTATCACTTTCTTTTAAAATGAAATTTAAAATGTATTTCATTATTGATTAACCTTTAATCATATATAATTTTCAAATAGTGAATCACTAGTAAATGACAAGAATAGGAAAAGTACAAGGCCCAGCAGATGATGCAAATGATTAGCTTTAAAAGGATCTTAGAGAAAAGCAGCTCACCAGACATTCTACTCTTCCACAAATATAATAGCTTGTTAGAGAAATTTCCACCTCCTAAGGCCTCATTTAATAAACGAGTTGACTTTTCTCAATTGCATAATAAAGGCATATAACCTGGTGATTCAATTTACCTTAATGATAAATTCTAAAAGTTGATGTGCAGGTGTGTGTGTGTGTGTGTGTGTATTGTATGTGTTTAAGAAATGTCTTTGCTTACACTAAAATGACTGAATACTTATTCTAGGCTATAAAATTGCACTACTTTATTATAAAATATTAATTCTAATAGAAATTATAAATCAGCATTAGCATAACAAAGGAAATTGAGAGTTAGCTTTTTGTGTTCAGTTAGTGTATCTATCCTATTTATGACTTCTCTGTTATTGAAGGGTAAAATAGGGAATAAGTTAGTTTTTTTTTTCATCAAAGAGGAGCTTAATACAATGAAAGACATAGGATAACACAGACATTTTTCCTTTATTTAGAAGGACTAAATCAATGAGAGCAGTTACAGACTGGGAGGTAAAGAAACTGAGTAGTATAAATCACGGAAAACAATGGAGGGGAGATTTTCCAGTATAGGGATTTGCCAACCACATCAAATGCAATTGATTTATTTGTGGGTAATAAGGATGAAGAAGCTATATTTGCCAATAAAGAGAGCAGTGTTGAATATAAGGACAGTATTTCCGTTAAAGGAATGAGGTAGAAGTTAGTATTCAAGATGTGAAGCATATGGTAAAAAAAAAAAAAAAATGCAAAAAAAAATTGCTTCTTTAAAAGTTAGGCAGTGGATGGATAGTGGGAGTTAAATAGTAAGTTAAGAAAGCCACAAGAGTAAACACTGTATTCTATGGAAAAAATAATTTAAAGTTCTTTTTACTCTTCAACAGTAAAATGCATGGGTGTTCTTCTAGCTTCATCTTCTTCCTCGCTTTATGCTCAATTAATTTTTAACAATATTGAGGTCTCCTGACCATATTTAAATTGAGCAGTTAATCATGAAATAGGCTTTCATTGTCAGCATTGTATAGAATATAGGTCCTTTAATTGAATTATACTCACATGTAAATGGAAAAATTTACCAAAAAAAAAAAAAAATCACCTTCATCCTATTTGAAGCTTATAATCATCTCTAACCACCCAAAATTGTGTCTTTGCAGAGAGCTACAGTAGAAATGTTGGCTTTAATTTGATTTACCTACTGTCTGACGACATTACCTATAGCCCTATCCTGACGTTTTCTGTGATGCTCAGCTATCTTAAAAGTACTTCATTCCTAGATCAATCAGTATTTCACCTATATAGGGCTCATCAGTTTGAGGGAATTTACTTTTATGTATCACATTCTTTTAATGTCTTTCCTCCCTGATACTCCACATCATATTTAGTATCTGTTTTGTTTCTGTTCTTAATCCTGTTTTTTACTGTGTATAGGCATCCCCAAGTTTGGGGCAACTTTCTCCCTCTCTCTTTCCCTCCCCTTCCCTCTCTCTCCCTCTCTCTCTCTCTCTCTCTCTCTTTTCTATAAAACTACCTCAGACACTGTCTCATTTTCAACTATTATCTTTATGTAGGATAAATTCATATCTCCTAAATCCATGTCTTTGTTTCTGACTGTATTTCTAATAGCTGGTGCCACCCTGCCTGTTGAATATCTCCTGTAGCACCACAATTTCAATTCATCTTCTTGCCATAAAAATCTGCCAGCTTCTGAATTTCTCTTCCGTAGGTTGTACCAATGATATCAGACTAGAAAACTCGGGAACATCACTGATTGCCTGTCTTCATTATCTCATTACTCCAATATCCAACCAATTTCCAAATAACTTTCACACAGCCATCCTTTCCTTACCAAAGCGCAACCACCCTAGTTGAAATCCTTAATGTACTTTCTACATGATTGTTGTTAATAGCTTCCTGAATGGTTTGATCATCACTCCTTGTGTTCCTATACCTCAGTTCTTATCAAGACTTCCCTCTGCTTAAAAACAATCATGTTCCACTGAGTACTAATACAAATTGAGTAACTGCACATCTGGACTCAACCAATCTTCCCAGATACCATCTCCCACTTTTGATGCAAATTTATTATTTACTACAGGTAATTTGTAATATCCCTTCTTCTCTCTGCCTTATACAGATCTACTACCCTGGAGTGCCTTCTTATTTCTGTAGCTATTGATATCTCACATCTCCTTCAAGTTATAAATGACATTCCCTGTTTTCCATAAAATTTTTCTTGATATTTCCCAAAACACTGAGACCTCTCTGTTAATGACAGCTTTTTAAAACTCTGTTTATGTGACTTAAAGCCCCCAAATCTGGGTTCAAATACAGTCTACCAGTAGGAAAATTTAGGACAAGTTAAAAACTGCTTTCTCATTGGTAAAATGGGGATAATATTAATATCAGTCTCATAAGACTGATACAAGAAATACATGGGGAAAGATATGTGAGCCTGCTTCTTGACATCCATGAGATCAGGGATCTTTGCTTTGCTTACTAATATATTCCAAGTGCCTTAAATGGTGCCTTGCACATATTTTTAAGTGTATAATCTGTAGAATAGTATAAAAATATTAACATTTTTAACTTAATATTATTAAGATTAAGAACACTATAGTTATTTATATATTGTTTTGTTTCCTTTACCAGAGAAGGAAATCTATCTTTTTTTTATTTTTTAAAGATTTTATTTATTTGACAGAGAGAGATACACAGCGAGAGAGAGAACACAAGCAGGGGGAGTGGGAGGGGGAGAAGCAGGCTTCCCGCAGACCAGGGAGCCCGATGCGGGCCTCGATCCCAGGACCCTGGGATCATGACCTGAGCCGAAGGCAGACGCTTAATGACTGAGCCACCCAGGCGCCACCGGAAATCTATCTTTCTACTAGATATTTATTGAACACTTACAATGAAATAGCTACTATCCTGTCACTGTTATTATTCCTGCTTTTATGTTTTTTTTGGCCCCTGATTCTCTGCTATCTTCCTACATATTTTGGCACTCGTAGTCCATCTTTAGCCATCTTCTGACCTCATTCTGTGCACTCTTCTTGAATGATATTATTACTCTGGGCTCCCATCTGGTACTATGCTTCAGCCCCACATGGTCTTTCCTTAATGCCACAAAGCCACTTGCACAGAGGGTCTTATTAAGAGTCGTACTTGCAGAAATTCTCATTCCCTGGATCCAAATCTCCCTCTTTCTCTTCATCACATCTCAGCTCTGATGTCATTTTCTTCAAAAAGACATACCCTAAACTCCCTAACTAATTTTAAAATTTAGTTATTTTCTTTTAATGTGTGTCATAATGAAACTCTTTGCCTCTGAGTTTTTAGGAATTGGTTATCACATCAATATTTTAGCAAACTAATGAAAAAGGCAATAGATTTTTTTCTATGTTTATAATGATTCACATATAAACATATGAAAATGTATACTCTTTTCTTAAAGCAGAGTCATATACCACAATTATTGTTTGCCTCCACTAAGAACCATAACTGCTTCAAATATCATGATCATATTTGTGAAGCCTTAAAAATAAATACAATCACTGGCATATAATAAACATGCATTAACTTAATAAATGAATATCAGTGATAGGAAGAGGAATCAGTTGCTTCTGCCTTGATCTATATAACATTAACAAAATACCTATTTTTTGCCAGGTATTCTAGTAGGTGTCTTCCATCTCCATCTGTCTTGAGAACTTTTATTTATCCATGATTTGCATCAAATGTCACCTTTACTTTTTAATATGCTCTGTGTATCCTTCTCCCCTCTATGCTTCAGTAGCATATTATACATTGCTGTGTTGTTGCAGTTTTCATATAATCTATATGTTTTCACTGTAAGAGTGTAAATGCCTAAAAGGTCAGAACAAAATCTTTGAATCCTTAAGAAGAACTCTTACTGGGACATAATAAATGTGTACTGGATTAACAAATGAATATCAGATACCGGGGTGCCTGAGGGGTGGCTCAGTTGGTTAAGCTTCTAACTCTTGATTTCGGCTCAGGTCATGATCTCAGGGTCATAAACTTGAGCCCCACATCAGGTTCTGCACTGGGCATGGAGCCTGCTTGAGATTCTCTCTCTCCCTTTCCTTTGCCCCCCTTCTCTGTGCTCTCTCTCTCTAAAAAAAAAAAAAAAAAAAAAAAAAAGAATTCAGATACCAGAAGAAGAATTCAAATAACCTTTGTACATATATCCATACTATGTACGGATATACATACTATGAAAATTATAATAACATAGCCCCTAATCAAATTATTTCATTTTGCCAGGATAAAATATTTATGGAGAAAATATTTATGACATAAGTTTATAAATACAATATTTATATATCAAGATTAATAGAATCTGATACAAAATAATTTAGAAATAATTTATGAATATAATTTCATATAAGGAATTAAGAAAACACCTATTTTAAGTAATCTAAGTAATCATTTATAATGAAGTAGAAATATTATAATTTTTAGATAAAAATAGCTGAGACAGATTATACTTATCTCATAATTACCAAAAACTTTCTTTCTAAAATATAAAATAAAAATTATTTGCTGGGGCGCCTGGGTGGCTCAGTTGGTTAAGCGACTGCCTTCAGCTCAGGTCATGATCCTGGAGTCCCGGGATCGAGTCCTGCATCGGGCTCCCTGCTCGGCAGGGAGTCTGCTTCTCCCTCTGACCCTCCTCCCTCTCATGCTCTCTGTCTCTCATTCTCTCTGTCTCAAATAAATAAATAAAATCTTAAAAAAAAAAAATTATTTGCCTAAGCCACCTGGAAGCCTTTTACAGACCATTAATTAATAGTAATGTGTGATTTGTTTAGTTTATTGCATTTTCCACAACTCATTAAATCTGGGCTTATATGTAGCCTGCTTTGGTTTCACTTGTTTTAATTAATTTTTGATGATTTAAGACAATAGTCATATGGATTCAAGTTTGTTTTTTTTTTCTTTCCCTGCCTCACAGTATAGTGGTAACTTCCTATTCCTATTTATATATATTTTAAAATGCAATAGTCTGTCTTGAGAGTGCTACTGGTTTTTATATCATATTTTAGTAATATCACGTTAGCAGCATCCAGGAATATATAAGGGTAGGTACTCTAGCTTCTGGAATGTTCTGAGGATGTAATTTGTAATAAGAAGGAATGTGATCTTACAGACTATTTAGGTGGTTTCCAAGCAGCTTGTCAGGAGTGCTCTTGCTCTGAAGTGCACTTCTGAGTATAGAAAGCCAGTAAGCTGTCTTTTCTTTCCACACAAAAAATTTAGGAACTGGCACAACTCAACAATTTCCTTGGCACATATTATGAGTACAGAAATTCTGGTTCCTTATCCTACATTACTAGTATTTGCTTCATTTAAAATAAAAGCTTATCTTTTTTTTAAGATTTTATTTATTTATTTGACAGAGAGATACACAGCAAGAGAGGGAACACAAGTAGGGGGAGTGGGAGAGGGAGAAGCAGGCTTCCCGCTGATCAGGGAGCCCGATGCGGGGCTCGATCCCAGGACCCTGGTACCATGATCTGAGCCGAAGGCAGACGCTTAACCATCTGAGCCACCCAGGTGCCCCAAGCTTATCTTTTAATAATTGCCCATGTTATACTTGATATAGTATAAGGTGCTTAAAATATGTAATTTTAATTCTCAGTATCATCCTGCAGGAAAACCATGTTTATTATAGTTTGCTGCTGAGAAAACTAAGGCCCAAAGAAATTGAAGTTATTTTTCATGGTCTGTTTAAAATCTTCCCAAAACTCAGGGCGCCTACCATCCCTGGTGGAGTTAAGTTTCTTGGACGCTTGGTGCTGATGCATACATCTTGTGCCTCCTAGCCACTTGACACGACTATCAGAGCTAAGATTCAGGAACTAGGGCTAAAATGAGTTGCGATCTACCGTTATGTGAATCAGAGTCAGGACTACTAATTTACTGCTGTAGCCATTTGTGGAGGAAGTCTCACAGGGAGCTGGAACTGGCTGGGTTCAGTCTGTGGGTACTAATGCCAGGTTATATTTCAGCTCCTTGGGCTCCTCTCCCCTGTGGACATGTCTCTTCCCCAAGAGGCACACTGTAGTGCACTATTTATCAACCCCCCATTACAACTTCCTGTATCATCTGTATAAAAGAATACGGTTGCTTGGGGAACAGTGATTTATAGGCCACTAGGAATTGTGGAGATATTTGGGGACTTTTATAATTTTAATGAGTGGAAACTACTTGAGGTAATTGCCACATGGAATATATTGAATAAGGCAACAATCCTAAAGGGCCATACAGATATTTAGAAATGAACCTTGGATTCCAACACTGATCTGGGTGATTCTAAAGCTTGTGTTTTTTCGACTAATTTTCTCTTCAAAAAAAGTGCAATACACCTGTTACTTCTTGCAGTCAGGATCTCTGTTTTCTAGATCCAAGAGCTGTAAAAAGAGACCATTCTCTTATGGTCTGTAGAAAGAGATCGTCTTTCCTACTCTTAATGTTTTTTTGGCATGACAAGGAGGCAGCATAAGGGTGGTGTTTTAAATAAACGTGCATTTACGGAGTGGGAGACAAACCATGAGAGACTATGGACTCTGAGAAACAAACTGAGGATTCTAGGCGGAGGGGGTGGGGAGATGGGTTAGCCTGGTGATGGGTATTAAAGAGGGCACGTTCTGCATGGAGCACTGGGTGTTATATGCAAACAATGAATCATGGAACACTACATCAACAACTAATGATATACTATATGGTGATTAACATAACATAATAAAAAATAAAAAATAGAAATAAAAAAATAAACATGCATTTATTGAGCACCTACTATGTGCCAGTACCATGCCCATGCTGGTTGCTATGGCAAAGAACTGGTGGTGTATTAGGTTTCTTTTGCTACTGTGATAAATGACCACAAATTTTGTGGCTTAAGTGGTACACTTTTATTATCTTACAGTTCTGTAGGATAGTTCAACATGGGTCTCAGTGAGTTAAATCAAGGGTGAGCAGGCAGTCCTTTCTGGAAGCCCTAAGGAACAATCAGTTACCTTGTTTTTCCCAGTTTCTAGAGGATGCCTAAATTTTTTGTCTTGTGACCCCTTTTCTCCATCTTCAAAGCCAGCAGCATAGTGTCTTTGCGTCCATCATCACACCTGATTCTCTTTTTCTGCCTCCCTCTATTTTTAAGAACACTTTTGACTACATTGGGCCCACCTGGATAACCCAGGAAACTCTGCTTATATTAAGATCAACTGAGGGCGCCTGGGTGGCTCAGATGGTTAAGCGTCTGCCTTCGGCTCAGGTCATGATCCCAGGGTCCTGGGATCGAGTCCCACATCGGGCTCCCTGCTCCTTGGGAGCCTGCTTCTCCCTCTGCCTCTCTCTCTCTCTCTCTGTCTCTCATGAATAAATAAATAAAATCTTTTAAAAAAAAAAAAAAGATCAACTGATTAGCAGCCTTAATTATAGGTAAAACTTTAATTCCCTTTTTTCATGTAACTTACATATTCAAAAATTCCAAGATTCAGACATGGACAATGTTGGGAGAATGTTATTCTGCCTATCACACTGAGGAGGAGGAAATGGCCTAAGATGCACCAGAGGTGATACACAAGAGATAACACAAGAAATGTGCCTGAAACAATCAAAGAACAAACCACCATGTAAGAAAATATGTAATTATAACAGTTATACTCATAGCTAAATTCAACATTTATTGAAAATTTATTATGTACCAGGCTTTTTTTATATAATGATTGTCTAAATTTTCAAAACAACTTTTAAAGGTAAGAAGCACTAATCCTATTTTGTTAAACAGGCTTACACTTGCCTAGATTCTCCCAGCTAATAAGTATGGAAATGGGATTTAAACTTAGATCTCTGATTTCAAAGTCTGTGCTCCAGTTTGTAGAATATTCAACATAATGAAACAGGATTTAGAGCAAGATGATTCCAAGTCAGTACACAGCATTGAAAAGTGCAATTAGTATGTAATTGCAGAAAAACAGTAAGGAGTCATAATGGGGGTGGAGACAAACTGTTCATCACAGTAGGTGGCAAGCAGTATAGCGTGAGGTGAGGAAGATCAACTGTAATGGTACACATGAAGGTTTGTGCTGAGGAGGTAGGGAGATAAATATTGACGTAAAAATGAGGGAGATTTTGGCTGGTCTATAATCTCTTGAGTCTGTGCTTGAATGGGTAAACTAGAGGGATACCTGTAGGTTTTAAAAAAGTGAGAGAATTGATGAAATTATGTTTTAGAGACATTAGTCTGAGCAAAACAAAGGATGATTGGGAAAGAAGAATAGATTAAAACAAACAGGCAGTTGCAGTGATTTCAACACCAAATGACATGGGACCTTCAGAGTGTAGGTGACCAATAATCAACCTACAATAGCCTCTTATTGAGTACCACTTGTTCTATATATCTATATGAGATCTCAAAATTAATATTTTGAAAACTTCTTTTAACCTCAAAAAATAAGTTCCAGGGAAATTTAAGAGGTCAATTTTCTCCATGCTTTTTGCTAGGTTTAGGCCTTAAAAGGTTTATAAAATAGTAGTTTTACATACATTTGCATATCTGGACCTCTGAATTCAGTGAGGCACAGATTTGTACACATTACTGAGAGGGAACTGAAACTCTGAGAAATGGTGATTTGTCAAAATCTAGTGATGATTTCAATTCTGAACTTACTGAAAAGCGTTGCCTTTTTCTTCTATAGATGTTGAATAGTAGATAAATATAAATAAAATCAAAACTTTTAACATATCTTACATGAAAAAGATCCTGAGTTTTATTTCTTATGAAATTGGCATAATATTAAACTTTAATTCTTTAAATAAGAACTCTAGCAAGCATAAAATTGATCTCTTCAACTATCTACTCCTTAAATCTCCTTTCTATCTGCCAAAATTGCTCTTATTTCCTTCCTTATATTCATTATAAATACATGGCTGAAATCCATTCACATCTTTAAACTACACAGCAGGAAACAGGATCACCAGCAGCAATTTTCTGAGGCAAAACGTGAGGAATTGATAATATGTAGTCAATTGATCTGGATAGAGCAGAATGTGGTGTAGACTATGACAGGCTTTCATAGACTTTATCTCTGTTCAGTTTGCTTCTGTATTCCAGGTATTAAATCGGATCTATGTGGCAAAGATGATTAGAAAAGGTTAACTACTCCCTTAGGGATCTATTTTAAAATGTCACAATTAAAATTTTCCAGAAAGTTTCAAGCAATTTTAGCCTCCTGGCTGATGCACAGTTTTGAGCAGCATTGTTAGCTTCAGGATGCTATCTGGAAATGGAAATGCTGATTTATCCTTGCCCCCTGCCATGCCACCTAATTGGAAGGCTCCATTCTCAGTGGTAGACACACTAATACATGATTTTACCGGTGGAACTGGGAATAGCATAATAAATGGCTTTGTGATTGGGGATATATGCTGTGCCTATATTTGGAAGGAGGAAAATGTTTAATTGCTCTCTAAATAAATTTGATTGCACAAATGTAGCAAGAAGTAGAGAGGTGGGGTTTTTTTTAACTGATAGCAAAAAGTGTAATCATTTAACCTCCAGATTTATAATTCAACCATAAGAGGTAAACTTGTCCCAGGAAAAAACAATGATTTCCACTACCATGATCACTCACCCTTCCATTCCTTACCCCTCACCTCCAACCAGGGACCTTCAATATGTATTTGACAATAATCATGAAATCTGAGTAATAGTTCAGAAACTCTTCTATTAGAGGAAGCCATGTTTGGGTATTATTAATGTAATTTGTATGTTTTAAATCGCAATTAGACATGGTAAAATATGGCTAACCTTATAAAAGAATAATATTTACAGGGCACCTGGGTGGTGCAGTTGGTTAAGTGTCCAACTCTCAGTTTCGGCTCAGGATCATGAGATGTAGCCCTGAGTAGGGCTCTGCACTCAGTGTGGAGTCTGCTTAAGTTTCTATCTTCCTCTCCCTCTGCCCCTCCCCTCTGTTCATGTGCTGTTCTCTCTCTCTCTCTGTAAAATAAATAAAACTTAAAAAAAGGAATAATATTTATACATAATGGCAAAATCAGAAATATATTATTACTGTGTAAGCAAACCAAACTAATAATTTCAATCACTAAGTTTAATCAGAAGTAAACATTAAACCATGAGGAATTTAAACACAGATCTTTGGGCTAGAAAATTGAACTTACATTTCAGATGGGATGTTTCCCCAGATTTTCTTCATAATTACAGACAAATTGAAAGCTGCCTTCGGGGGAAAAATAAAAAGCAACGAACACACCAAAACTCTCCTCATATTTTCCCTCCTTATTAGTATGGAAAGAGGAGTGACTTATGTGTTAACCTCATATACCTTTAGAAGAAATTCAATAACTCTATCATATTTGACAAGTTTTTATCTGGTTTCTCAAACTTTAAAATGTCAAAGCAAGAACATCAAAATTGGAAATGAATACATTTGCAATAATTATTTAGGTTCTCTATGGCCAACTGTATTCTCTTTCAGGCCTGACCTAATTGTAGTTAGAACCAGCCTGGATTGCCTTTAAAACATTGGGACAGAGTGTAATGTCTAATTTCTTTGTAAGTAGAAATTTACTAATAACAGGATCAAAGCAATCTTAAAATTATTGAATTTAAGAAACTACCAAAGGATTTAACAATTATATGCCATTAATATTAATCCCTTGAGAACAGAACTAAGGGAAATATACTCTGTAAACTCTAAATAACAGGATCAAGTTCTTGAAGGAAATATGAATACAGAAGAGAATAGTTTTCAGTTTATAGAACATCGTCAACCTACTGAATTTATAGTTAGGAGAGGATTTTAAATATCAGGGCTCTACAATTCTTTAATGAGACTGATTAAAGTACAGACCCTGGTTAATATAATCATTATTCAGAATATCTTACCATTAGCCAGCTTGGATCTGGATTGCTTAAATTACAAATAATTGCTGGCCTCAAGTGCTATTAATTAAGGAAAAAGAAAAGATTTTCTTCTTTCAAAATTGATCATCGGCCTAGTGTTAAAAGCTGGAATTTGGATCTTGATAATAATAAATGCAGAAGTGTTTCTCTTACAGCTAAAACTATCCAGCACATTCTTAATGTCAGGCACTGAGAAACATGCTTTATATGCATCTATGGTCTAGAAAACAACAGAAGGACATATACACAAAATTGAAGGGAAAGGAAATATGACAAAGAATTTTGTAGATTCATTGCCCTTTTTTCTTTCTTGGGATGGCTTTGAATTTGTCCACAAATGTAGAAACAACAACATCAGGGCCAGAAAAAAATCCAGTTGGAGTTGCTTTTCTCATCAAGAGGTTTATGTCTAAATAATTGATGTTTACTTCTCACTAAATCCAGTGGCTGAAATTATTAGTTTCATTGGTATATAGAGTAACATAATCGATATATTTCTGATGTGGCCATGATGTATAAATACTATTTATATATTTAAATATAAATATAATGTTGCTATGAAAGATGGAAGATTAATATCATCAAATAAATTATTTAATATGTGATTCAATTAACTAAAGAATGATTCATAGTTCTTAGAGGAAAATAAAATTGAAACTATGGTTACACACAGTAAAGTAAGATAAAACAAATTTTGAAGGACATACTCATGAGTACCGTCTGCTGTTACTTCTCATTAGCCTGTCATCTGCACAGACACAAAAATTGTAATAGTTTAGAAATACACAAAAATATTTTATTATATCCAAAGTCTCCACTCATCTTTATAGCAAGTGATTTTAGTGTTTACCAATAAAACCAGCTGATATACAAATACACTATGGAATGAAAACATAACTTAAAACTTAGCTTTTGTTTCTTGGCAACAAATACAGCAAATATGTTTGGTGGCTAAGTTCATCCATCTGAGTTATTTCTTATTTCCAATAAAATTACTATAGTATGTATTTGATTTATAAATTTCTGATTCCAAAGGCATAGCTTTTAATGAAAATATATAAAGCAAAAATACCCATGACCTGTAATGTTAAAATTAAAATGTTAAACACCTATTTGAAAGGAAATTTGTAGCTTCATGAGTTTGCTAATCAAGTATCAGTAAAATATATCACATTTGAAGATATCTTACAGAAAGAAAAACGTCCTGCCCCTCAATTCTCTGAAGATGGCATCTGTAAACTATTATCAGTACATTTTATGTAGTAACATGCACCAGTTCCTCAAAACATTCAGCTTATAGATTTATCTCTACTTTTATGTCTATCACATGGCTCTTTTCTTAACACTCTCCCTATTTAAAAATTATTGCATATTTGAGACCAAATACTTTCATAAAAATAAAAAAATGAGACTAATTACATGTAACAAATGATACACTAATGAATAATGTAGCCAAGCTCAATAGTATATTTTCATAAAAGGCTATGTCAATTTGATGTTTTATTTTGTGATTAAATCTATAAACTACAATACAGGCCCAAAGACAACAGAAAAACTTTATAACAATGCATTATTATAAAGCGAATATCCTTGTAACTATCACCCAGGACAGGAACTAGAACCTTGTCAGTGATTGCAGAAACTGTGCCTCAAACCCCTCTCTACACATAAATAACCATTACCATGAATTTAAATAGTTAATTCCTTGAGTTAATTTAGTTTTATCACCCATGTGATCATCCCTATAGTTTGCTTTTGCACATCTTTAAAAAATATATGTCCTTTTAATTCTCCCTTTATCCCTTTCCTTTCCTTACAACTCTGTTGAGAAATCTAGGTCATTTGACCTGTAGAGTTTCCTACAGATTGGGATTTTCTGATTGTACATTCACGGTACGGTTCAACATGTTGCTGCATCTTCTGTATTTTTCAAATTGCCAGTTGGATCCAGAGGCTTGATCAGACTCAAGTTTGGTCCCTTTGAAGATGGGAGTACAATCTCCTTGGAAGGTAGACAATGTTTGGTAGTCCTTCTTTTTGTGATGTTAGTAGCTATTGATGGATAATGTCTATATCCATTAATACATTGGGTTTGCAAAATGAAAATATTCTAAATCTGTCATTTATATTTTAGTTGTTAGTTGGAATGCTTTAATGGATAGACAGACACTTCCTCCTTATCTGCTATTAGGTTACCTAGTGGTAGAATTCATACAGAAAAAGCAGGACAAATGCTTGATTCTTTGTCTTTATTTACCAGTTTCCAAGTTAACAAAGTGGTTCTCTTTCATTCTTTAGAGATATGTTTATCTTTAAAGATTTGTTTTTTGATAACAAAAGAAATCATGAATTTAAACATATTGGTAGAGTTCAGTCAATTTCCATTATTATCTTTTTTGAAGTTTGAATTTTCCTATTTTAGCTAGTGGAAGTCCCTTCAAGATGGCTCCTGGTATCTTTCAGTTTAATCCTAATGATGACCATCTGGTGTGACAAGCCCCAGATTTAGAGTTGATCATTTCTCCTAGAACCTCTGATTTTTTTTTTTTTTTAACTGGGAAATGATATATCAAGAACACAGTCAGGTTATAGAAATACTCATTGCTATAGTATTATTAAGAATAAAATATCTCATGAGTAGATCATACTAATACTTAACAATATGAATCCAGTATTATAGAGCTTTTTACTTATTCTTTTCAGAACAACAACAGTATTGGGGCGCCTGGGTGCCTCAGTCGTTAAGCATCTGTCTTCGGCTCAGATCATGATCCTAGGGTCCTGGGATCAAGTCCCACATTGGGCTCCCTGCTTAGCGGGAAGCCTGCTTCTCCCTCTCCGACTCTCCCTGCTTGTGTTCCCTCTCTCACTGTGTCTCTCTCTGTCAAATAAATAAATAAAATCTTAAAAAAAAAAAAAAAAGAAAGAAACAACAACAGTATTTCCTTTCCTCCATATTGAGGAATCCTGGTTCTTACTACCAGTGATGATAGAATTAGAATATCTCCTAATTATTCATTTACTTTCTCTCATATTATGCATATGAGGCTCAGAATAACAATACTATGGCAAATCACAAATAAGAGAATAACTTTTCTTTCCAAACCCTGGTTTGATTTTGGTTTGGTTCATATATTTGTTTGTATCTAGATTTATTCATATACCAAAAGTTTATTATCAGAGGACTTTCTAAATTTGCGTGGAGAAAAGTAGCAGTCAAACTATCAATTTTCTTCTATTTGATTATTTCTGAGTAATGGAAATGTCATACATTTTCCCATAGCAGTAAGGAATTAAAAGCTATAAAATGTGGCTAATGCGTGTATGTTCTTAGTTCCAACTGCACTATAGTCTTACAATACAGCTCCAGCCAAGGCTCAGCTTCCTCAGATATATGTATTTCTCTTATCACTCACATTATTTTAGACATTCTCAAGACACTATATCTAGTACTCAACACATTTTTAAGAACTCATTCCAAGTCATCTCACTAAAAGCCTGTGAACACAAACCTATCTTTCCAGAGTACATACTCAGTACACTCCTGTTGAATGAATGATTGATTGAATGAATGAAGCAGCCACCTCATGTTTTAAGTAAATGTTAAAAATATTAGTTATATATTTAACAAGCACATTATACAAAGACTTTTGTATATTTCTATATACCTATGTACAATATTTGTAAAGTGATTTTTCACCTCAGAAAAATAAATCACAAAGTGTAACATATTTCTTTTTTTTTTTTTTTAAGATTTTATTTATTTATTCATGAGAGACAGAGGCAGAAGCAGGCTCCCCGCGGAGCAGGGAGCCCGATGCGGGACTCGATCCCAGGACCCTGGGATCATGACCCGAGCTGAAGGCAGATGCTTAACCGACTGAGCCACCCAGGCGTCCCAACATATTTCTTATTTGACTTCAATTAATGCTACTCCCCTCCATTCCTTCAGGTTGGACATTAGTAATGTATCACCCTGACAAAATTATGAAGAGTGAAAGACTCCATATTATCCCTCACTGAAATACAGCTAAGAAGTTTTGATACCTTTCTCTGGTTTTAATAGGCATGGTTGTTATTGTCTAGCCAGCCTATCTTTTTTTAATCTCTTTTTTTTTTTTTTTTTGAGAGAGAGAGTGAGAGAGAGAGTGTGTGCACATGCATGGGGGTTGGGGGGTTGTGGCGGGGAAGGGGCAGAGGGAGAGGGAGAGAGAGAGAATCTTAAGCAGGCTCCACACCCAGTGTGGAGCTGGAGGCAGGGCTCAGTCTCACCACCCTGAGATTGTGACCTGCATGGAAATCAAGAGTCCAACACTTAACCAACTGAGCCACCCAGGCGCTCCTAGCCTATCTTCTACCTTTAATTGAGCTGAGCTATCCCTGTGCCATGCAGCCAACATCCATACAAAATCTCCTAGCCTATAAATTGTTCAGGGTCTGCACTGGAATCCCATTGCATTGGCTTGTTTTGCAGGCTTTCCAGACTGGTTATTAGTACCCTCGATTTCTAACTTCTTGCTCTGTCCCCTAATTATGCCTTTTACTTGCCTCTGACATCTGATGATTGATTTTGTTCTAATCCCGATTCTGGTCCTCCTCAGTGATTGTGCTTAGTTCACAGACTGTAGTCCTCTCCTCTGCTCCAGGCAACACTTGGTCTTTATTCAGCTTCATCCTCAAGATCCAACCTCATTGTACTTAAGGCTAGAGTCTCAGTTGCATTGGGAGTGTAGTGAAGAAATGGTCTCAATACAGGTACATTTAAATTAAACTATACAATAAACATGAAATATTCAAACTTCTTGATCCAGGTATTAGATGAATAATTGATCTTCCTTGAAAGACTGCAGTATAAGAGTTGAAATATTTTATAAATGCAGCATTTTATAACTTAACAAACCCTGTAATATATATTATTTCAGTGCCCCTGAACCTTGTAGTCCTGAATAGGGAAGATTATTCAGTATTATACAGAATTAATGAGGCTCAGAGACATTAGTATTTTCTAAGATCACGCAGAATTTAAGTGGAAGAATATGATTGAATTTCATCATCTTATTCTTACATCAAGTAATAAATTTCATTATTTCATCACCAAATGTATAATAATGACCAAACTTCTTAACTTTTATATGCCTCAGTTTCTTTTATCCTGTTAAATGATTTTCTCTGTCAAAGTGAGATAACTATGTAAATGGCTTTGAACTCCTGGGGTGGGGGGGGGAGGTGTAGGAGTGATAATTAGATGCCACGGGATTATAGATGTGTTTAAATAGAGTTGAAAGGTTCATGGAATAAAATTCTTTCCATATTTTCATTAATACGGATTTTTAATACCCTTAGGAAGTTAACCTGGAAAGTGTTTTCCTTTTTTAATAATACAAAAGGAACTTTATTCTCATTGACTCTGAATTTTTTTATAGCAGAAAATATTCAAGTTTCATGAAACCCAAAAAGATATGCAATCATTTAAATAGACCATTTTACCAGTGGACATATCTATCTTTAATTGAACTTCTCAGCCAGACCACACAGGGAATAAAAATCTAGTGTTTCAAAGCCATTGGAAATTTTGTTTCTGAATTCAGGTCCACTGGATCAACAGTGGTATGCCCAAGTGGAAACTAGTTCTGCTTATTTTTTCTGCCTTTTGAACTTACCCAAACCAATTTATCTGCTTGTAAATGACAGACAAATTCCTTTATGTGGATTTTGCAGCATTAAAAAAATATAAATACAAGGTAATTTTATATTTGCATTTGTAATCAACTATTTAGAATGAGTTAATTTTTATGTTTATCTTTTAATGATCTTTATTATTTTTTAATGGGGACAGTTTTACTTTACCAATATATAGATAGGGCATTTTTCACATAGCCAAGTCTTAGCTGTTTAAAATTAGATGCTATACTAGTGTATGACTCTGTGCAGCTTTATACAGTACAGTATCTGTGTTTGCATTTTGGACTTCAATCCACCTATTTATTAAAATCATCTCAGGACTATTAACTATGTTCATATTGCCTGTTGACTTTATAAATAATGTCAGTAAAATATGAATTTATTTCAGCATTTGCCATCAAGAGTTTCTAGAATATTCACAAAATTCTCATCTTCCATTTTATTACTTTGAAGGGTAGCATTCTGTGA
The DNA here is from genome assembly GCF_029215605.1 of Mirounga angustirostris. Lineage (NCBI taxonomy): Eukaryota > Metazoa > Chordata > Mammalia > Carnivora > Phocidae > Mirounga > Mirounga angustirostris. The sequence goes on from NW_026991721.1 coordinate 77,818,722, forward strand.
TACTACATGGTAATGAACTTCATATTGAGCAGTCTACTCCAAAGCAGTCTACCTTAATCATTTCTTATTAAGAAATTTCATAAGTTCCACATCAGTTATTTTCTGTTAAATAAGTAGGATACATTATATACTGCACTCAAATGATGACATTTAGAATCATAAAGTAGAAAGGAACTTTGAGATGATTCCTTCCACCCCTCTCTTTTATAAGCAAGCAAACTTAGATCTACAAAATTAAGTCTTTTCTAAGATGACAGAGCTGACTGGTGAGACCTCTGAGATTAGAGTTAAATCTCCTGGTTCCTATTCTTGTCTACTTTCTGTTTTTTTTTTTTCCTTTCATACTGCCTCTCTTATGTGTTTTGTTATAAAAGATAGATGAGCTGATTTTCTTTAATTAAGAGAAAGTTACTAATGACATGGGGGAAGATAATCAAAAGTAGGGTGAATTATTACTACACAGCTTGGAATTTTTCAAATTCTAAACAACAATGCAGTCTAGTGTAGGTAATGACAGTATGCATTTAAAAGAACAAAGGAAAATGATTTTAAAAACCCCAACACACTTAAAGAAACACATTTCTTCCCTGAACCAATATTTTCGTTGGAATTATTTGAGAAAATACTTCCAGAAAGTGCTGGTGATGATGATTTCTGATAAAGCAGTGTGAAAAAGCAGGGCCCTTGCTAAATGGAAGAGCAAGGAAGTCTTCATAACCAGAAAGTTAAAAAAAAAAAAAAAATGGTTGTGTGAAAGCTCTTCTTTCCTGTCATTATAAAATTCAATTTTCCTTGGTACTGATGAAATATGTCACCAGACCACATAGTACACGTTGGTAGCTTTTAGGGGATGTTGGGAATTTTGAAGTTGGACAGGACAGATAAACATAGATGAAACCTGACACCATCTAGAAACTTAGATGCTGCAGATTTAAGAAACTTCTATCAGCATTATTTCTACACACAGACTTGACAGAAACTACTTTTTCCTTTTTTTTAACTTGTGTTCTAAATTTTATTTTTATTTTTATTTATTTATTTATTTATTTATTTATTTATTTATTTATTTATTTTTAAATATCTTATTTATTTGATAGAGACACAATGAGAGAGGGAACACAAGCAGAGGGAGAAGGAGAAGCAGAGGGAGAGGGAGAAGCAGGCTTCCCGCTGAGCAGGGAGCCCAATGTGGGGCTCCATCCCAGGACTCCGGGATCATGACCTAAGCTGAAGGCAGACACTTAACTGAGCCACCCAGGTGCCCCTGTGTCCTAAATTTTTAAAATACTACTATATACCACTTACTGAGTTTATTTATGTGCTAGACATATGTTAAATACTATGAACACATCATTGCATGTGATGCTCATGACACCTTTACGTGAACTGGTGGAAATTATATATTAGAGTGAATTATATGGAACTCAGATTCGGTACTCAGTACATCTAGCAGAAGTCTGTGGTCTTATGGACACCGCAGTGCTGAAGATGAGCAGCAACAACCGCGTTCAGAAGAAGTAATATTCATTTGCTTAAATATTTGACTTCCTTAAAGATAAAAAGTAGACAAAACCCAAACTAATTGCAGTATGTGAGAACTTCTCTTAGTGTGATGTAGGCTCCCTCCTGGCTGGCCACTTTTCCCCTTCTTTTCACTGTTCTTAAGTTCACGCAGAGTTGAAGAAATAGATTATACTTGGTTATATATTACATTTCCCCACATATGCATAGCATGTGTTTATTAATACCTCAGATATAATCAGTGAAGTCACTGAATATATTTCCAATTGTGGAAAACTATTAGCTTAAAATATAAATGGATGAGATAAGGCATTAATATTTTCATTGCTCTATTGGCTATTTTCCTCTAAGAATAAGTTAGAAATATTTACAGAAATATGTAGCTAACAGTTGTTTCTGCAATACTACTTATGGAATGAGAAAATTAAATGTAAATACTAAGATGAATCGCTCTTTTCCACTCAGACAAATTAGATTTTAAACCAAAGACTGTAATAAGAGATGAGGAAGGATACTATATCATACTTAAAGGATCTATCCAACAAGAAGATCTAACAATTGTAAATATCTAAGCCCCTAACATGGGAGCAGCCAATTATATAAGGCAATTAATAACAAAAGCAAAGAAACACATTGACAACAATACAATAATAGTGGGGGACTTTAACACCCCCCTCACTGAAATGGACAGATCGTCTAAGCAAAAGATCAACAAGGAAATAAAGACTTTAAATGACACACTGGACCAAATGGACTTCACAGACACATTCAGAACATTCCACCCCAAAGCAACGGAATACACATTCTTCTCTAGTGCCCATGGAACATTCTCCAGAATAGATCCATTCATATTCTTTTCACTGATAGCCAATAAAACAAAACAAAACAAAACAAAAACACAAGACTGACACAATAAGTGACATAGTATCAATTAAAAGTTCAAAGTCTTTCAGAGTTAATGGAATCCTTACCTCATGCCAGAAGCACGTCTGAAGAGAATATTTGAGCTATTTGCTCAATTTTACAAAAACATTAAAATTGAGGACTTATAAACAACATCTTGTATAATATTATGAATTAGCTTTGACCTCTGCAAAATATTGTTCTCTAGTTCTGACAAATAATCATTTGTTTAAATCACTTTCTCCATCAAGAATTCCAAGGCATTATTACACAATATTAGGAATAATATAATTGTCATTTCTGTTTAACTATGGAAAATGTTATTTCTGATTGTAAAAAATTACATCTACCATATCAACCATCTATTTATGAGGGAGCACAGGGAAACTTTATGACTTTCTTTAATATTAAAAGAGAAAAGAAAAAAATAGAAAAAAATATAAATAAATAAATAAAACAGTGTCACTCTCTGAAACAAAACTTATAAAGTACACATAAAATTGTCATGCTTCATTAGAAGCTACTCAGTAAGAAAATTAAGGCCAACTATGAAGATATTAATTGACTTTAAAAGTTGCAAACTAGTTTTAATTAAAACCGGCAGTAATTATTTAGCACACATCTGTGACTTAGCTGAAATTCTAACAGATTGTGCAACAGCATGAATATGGCCATGTTTCTGGAATTGTTGTAGGTATGATGAGTGAGATCTCCTTTGTGCTGAAGGCAGTCTAGAAACAAAAGCTGCCAGAAGACACGTATTTAATCTATATACTACAGACGCAATAAAATAGGACCACAGTACGTGAAACTGTTTTTGTGTTCCAACAGTTAAATTATAATGATTATACAAAACAAAATTCCTGTTCCAAATTTTTAAAATTATAGCCAGAAAGGAGAATGTTTCTAGGTCTTTATGAAATGATTTATATGTGTTATTTATGTTTTTTTACATGGGGGAGCTCTGCTGCATTTCCCAGGGAAAGGCACTTTAATTCTATATTAGTTATACATTTTTTTAAGTCATTGCTTCAATCCATTATCACAAATTACAGATCATTGCTTTCATATAAATAGTGTACATTATGTCAAAAGGAATTTAAGTGCTGTTAGAAAAAAGAAAAGCTTGACTCCTCAGGTAGGGTATACTGATTACGATGTCATTATTTTTAAAGGAAAATAAAGAGGAAAGCTTGCTTGGTAAGTGCTGTGTATAAACTAAATCTGCCCTGAGGCAGTGATTTTTGTACAGGTACAGAAGCTGCTGGTGCTAGGTTTTGGGTCATTACTGTGATTTGTAGCAAAGGCAGATCCCCCTCCAGCCATGTATTTCAGAGTTTGCAGTTTATTCAGCAGACTACTATCTGAGAGAGGCACAGCATTGTTTGATAACATTCCACAGCTCCCAGTAAGTTCCTCCTATCTCATCTTGTTCATCACAGTAGATCACAGTCCTAGCTATTACTGGTGATCAAATATAGCACTGAGTTTATTATCACTCTGGTGAGCCTGAATGGGGACACTAAACCCTGACAAATAGGTCCAGATAGTACAGTTTAGAAATGAAATTGTAAATGAGCATAAAATCTGAGACAAAGCCATTATGAATGGCTTAGCCTAATGACATTGTAATCAGTATACCCTACTTGATGAAAGAACAAATATTTGAAAATTCAGTGGCTGAGAATTTCACAAAACTCGTGAAAATTATGAGTTCACAGATACCAGAATATCAAAGATGTGATTTACACTGGGCAGCATGAGTGAGAGAGAAATCCACACCTAGACACAGTGCAGTGAAATTGCAGAACATGTACTACAAAGATCTTAAAAACAGAAAGAAAAGACAAAGCTCTTAGAAAAGAATGACAACTCAACTCTTCAACAGCAACAATAGAAACCAGAAGACAGAAAGATAAAATCCTCAAAGTTCGACACACACAAAAAATAGCTGTCAACCAAGAATCGTGTGCTCAGAAAAATGATCTGTCAAGAGCAAGAGTTTAAAAAAAAAAAAACTTTGCAACTAAACATAACTATCTACTGCTTAAGTGTGGGCTGTACATACTACCTTCCTTCCAAAAAGTACAGTGTGGAAAGAGGAAGTAAGAGGAGTAACTTTACAGAGGAAAAGCCTGACAAACACTACCTCAACCAGATCAAAGGCAAAGCAGGGAGAAGTCATGGTGATAACATGTATACTTGATATCTGTGATCGAATGGCAGTTTAGCTCTGTGGCCTCCCTCCTCAAAACCCATAACCCCAGGCTAATGACGAGAAAAACATCAGACAAATCCCAATTGAGAGACGTTCTTAAAATACCTGACCAATGTTCCTCAAAATTGTCAAGGTCATCAAAAAAGGAAAGTCTGAGAAATTCTCAGAGCCAAGAGGAGCATAAGGAGACACAACAATGTAACATGGTGTTCTGGATGGAATCTTGGAACAGAAAAAGCACATTAAGTAAAAACTAAGAAAATTTGACAAAATATGGATTTTACTTAATAATAATTTATAAATTATAAATTATTTATAAATTCATTAAGGGTGAAAAGCATACCATACCTATGTCATACACTGATATTAGAGGAAACTGAGTATGAAGTATATGGAAACTTTCTTTGCAACATTTCAACTTCTCTGTAAATTTCAAAGTGTTCTAAAATAATAAAAAAATTATTTTTAAAAAATGTAAGTACTAAATACATGGTTTGGGCATTAAGTGCTATGTTCAGAGGAGGACTAGTCTTTCCAGCTGACAGTGCTGGTAAAATTTACTAGAGGTGGTGAGGACTGGGCTCAGCATTAGAAGTTGGAAATTAACCACCTCACAGGGATTTCCATTGTAATAACTCTTCCATTAAATAACTCTTGACCATCAGAAGTCCGTTGAGTACCACATGTTCATAGTGGCATTTCTAATATGAGCAAGGAGTGTTAAGATGCCATTTTTTCTGTCCTAACTACATATCAAGACACCCTTATGAAGAATAGAATTCACCCTTTACTTGGTATTACTATAATATTGCAACGTAACAAGTGAACGTGCAAATAAAAGCTGAACAGTTTGGACTAAATCAAGAAAGATGCTTGCTGATGGAGCGCCTTGGTGGCTCAGTCAGTTGGGCATCTGCCTTCGGCTCAGGTCATGGTCCTGGGGTCCTGGGATCGAGACCCACGTCAGGCTCCCTGCTCAGCAGGGAGTCTACTTCTCCCTCTCCCTCTGCCTGCTGTTCTGCCTATCTGTGCTCTCTATCTTTCTGTCAAATAAATAAAGTCTTTAAAAAAAAAAAAGAAAGATGCTGAAATTGGTTATTTCTCTTCTGACTGAACCTTAAGAAAATTTAGCAACAATAATATTTTTTGCTTATTGATAGCATCACACTAATATATTGCTTTATTCAACAAGCATTTATTGAGCACCCACTATATGCATGAAAAGTATAGATGCAGATAATACAACGATAACTAAGGAATCTCTCACCAGCACTAACTCCAGTGTTGTCAGCACTGTGTTGCAGTAAGGACATAATGACACATTGACCAACACACCAGCTTCTTTCTATCTCATAATTAGCTTGAATCTGATGATTTGTCTTCACTAAAATGACAATATGCTAGTATACCTTCTGATAATAAAATTAGCACCATTCTTTTCATTTCTTCACATTAAGCTATCCAATATTCCATTGTTTTTACATGTCTCTCTGGTATTCATTTGTTTGTGTGCATGCATATAAACAAATGTATATAAGAAGATTTTGTAACTTATTAGCTGGAGAAGATACTATATTTTTAGAAATTATGTCTGGCCTTACACAGTTTAAACATTTGAGGCTAGGGATCAAGAGAGCTAAAACTGCTCTTTTTTTCTAGTGTTTGTGCAGCTGTTGCCATTGCTTTGCCAGGGTTTTTTGTTTGTTTGTTTTTGTTTGTTTGTTTGTTTGTTTTTTCCAGGAGGCTTCTGCTGGTATCTTTAATGCCAACCAGTGGCATTCTGTCATTAAGCAAGATTTAAACAAAATTACCTCTTTTTGCTGCTGTTGCTATAGTGACTCTTGTCTCTACAATTTTCACCCAATACCTATTCGGTAGGTTTCCTAAAGTCCAGTTTTAGTGCTCATGGGGGCTATTTCACATTTCAAACAGAGGCTTCATTTGTCAGTAAACTTTCTAGTATTTACAAGGAAGGTAATCTTCTTCATCCTCATTTTCAAAGAAACAAAGGCTTTAGATTCAACAACATCAAGCATCAAATCTCAGAGTTTAATTTCAATATTGTTAATCTCCATTTAATCTTGAAGCCTATAATGGTACTGGAATCATGAATGCGATTCTAATAGTTCTGGCTATCTGAAACCTAAAAAAAATTAACGAGTTTCAAATTTTATAGGCTCTTTTCTTCACAGAGTGTGTGTGTGTGTGTGTGTGTGTGTACCACCTGCAAAAAATGTAACTAAAACTGAGGGGTAAAAAAAGAATTCCCAGTGTATTATAACAGGTACTAGCATCAAGGAAAAACATGAATTCACAGCAGTTGGATCAATGATTCTTGAAAATTGTACATTTATAAACACACAGAGAAGTTGAAAATGATTGTATGCTAACTATTCCTTAAAAAGTCTTTCTCACCTTAGGAATAAAATACCAATGATTATGCAGAAAATCACAAATGCTAGCTATAATTCTAATGTCATAATAATCTGAAAACCTCATGTCAAAGTGTAGAGAAAATTGTATGAAATATAAGCAACATGGTGCTGGATTTAGGAACATCTAAATTTTACCTTTATATAAAGCAGAGTAATTTTGCTTATTGAAAACAATAGAGGAAAATGCAGTGTCCTTTTCCAATGGCATAATATTACTCTATCAGTCCTGCTGTCAAAAATAATCAGAGTATTTTTCTTTATGTAACCCAAGAGTTTGCAATAATTTGTAGACAGCACCTTCTGTAAAACTATAGAGCAAAAAACAGAAGTAGGCCTAAAGGAGGCACATTGCTTCTAATTTATACATTCCTACTGGATAGAGTCATTATGGTAGGACATAAAAATATGAAAAAGTTTGATAACATTGGATATTAAGAATTGTCATTTTTGCTGCTCCCAGTTTAGTGTCAGAACTAGGCAATTAAGATAAGAGAACTCACCTTACTTAATCTAACAGAGCTACCCTAAATTAATGTCTGCTAGATCTGGGAACTGGAAAAGATCTTGTAAACATTGACTTGCCCTGTAGTAAGTAAACTAAGAAGTAAACTTGATCTGCATAGGAAGTGAAATGAAAAATTAAAGTACCCTATCTGCTGGAAAATATCAAGGTGGAGATCTCTCTTTAAGAAAGAACAGGAAAGGGGGCGGAGCAAGATGGTGGAGGAGTAGGAGACCTGGATTTCGTCTCCTCTCAGGAATTCAGCTGGATAGGGATCAAACCATTCTGAACACCTACAAATTCAACAGAAGATTGAAGAAAAGAAGAGCAACAACTCTCTCATCAGAAAAGCGACCACTTTCTGGAAGATAGGACGTGCGGAGAAGTGAATCCGAGGCGATATTCGGGAGGATAGACGGCGGGGGAGGGGCCTCCGTCGCCGCTTCTGGCAAGTGATAGAGCCGCGGAGCACAAAATCGGAACTTTTAAAAGTCTGCTCCACTGAGGGACATCACTCTGGTGGCTAAGCGGGGGGTGGAACCCTCCGGGACAGTGTGGTCTCAGGACCCTTGGGGTCACAGAAAGACCGGCGGTGCCTGAGTGTGGCAGAGCTCCCAGGTAACGGAGCAGGGAAGCCGGCTGCAGAGGCGGAGCCCAGGCGCGGGCTCTCAGCTCGGGGTTGCCATAAACCGTGATCCCCGGCACAGTCGGGCCCCTGCTCCTCCAGCAGGGACCCAACAAGCAGCAGATCCGGGGAGACTCACCTTCTTCCCCAGGAGGAGTGGCCCGGGAGTGCACCACAGGGAACTGCTGGGTTTGAAGACTCCACCAGGGGTCGGGTGCCAGAGATAGAAACACGCGGTCACAGGCCGGGCGAGCACGGAGTGCGGCCGGAGACTGGGGAGACGGGAGTGACTGACGGCTTTTCTCTGGGGGCTCACTGAGGAACGTGCCCCGAGTTCTCGGCTCCTCCGGGGTGGAGATTGGGAGGCCGCCATTTTCACTCTCCGCCTCCAAAGCTGTACGGAAAGCTCGCAGGGAACAAAAGCCCGGAGAGCAAACCCGAGCAGATTACTTAGCCGGGAGGGGGCAAGGGCGGGGCAATTCCGCCTCCGGCAGAGACATTTGGAAACCACGGCAACAGGCCCCTCCCCAGAAGATCAGCGAGAACAGCCAGCCAAGACCAAGTTTACCGATCAATGAGAATGGCAGAACTCCAGCTCTAGGGGAATACTGCACATAGAATTCATGGCTTTTTTACCATGATTCTTTAGTCTTTCAAAGTTAATTTTTTTTAACTGTCTTTTTGTCTTTTTATTTCTTTTTGAATTTTTCTTTTTCCCTTTTTCAACCAACATCTTATCAATCCCTTTTTTAAAAAAAAAAAAACATTTTTATTTTTCATTTTTAGAGTCATAGTCTATCCCTTCATAGTAGTTACCCATATTTTTGGCATATATATATAAGTTGTTCTCTCTTTAATATTTTGAGATAGTTTCTTCTAACAGATTAAAATATACCCCAAATATATGGTTTTTTCTACTCCACTGCCTGATCACATTCTCTCCCTTTTTTTTTCTTTTTTCTTTTTTTAAATCCTCTTCTTTCTTTTTTCAAACAACTTCTTATCAATTCCTTTTATAAAATTTTTATAACTTCCATCTTTACAATCATATTCCATCCCTTCATCATATCAACCCTTATTTTTGTACATATATAAGTTTTTCTTTCTTTAAAATTTTGGGAGGCACTTTGTTCTAACAGACCAAATACACCCCAAATCTAGTGTGTGGCACTGATCTATATACCAGCCTGATCATATTTGATCACATTCTGCTTTTTTGTTGTTGTTGTTTTGTTTTGTTTGTTTTTATCTTTATCTTTTTCTTTTTTTTTTCGTTTTCATTTTTTTCTCTTTCCGTTTCTTTTTCCACTGCTTCAGGTCTTTTCTGATTTGTTTAGAGTATAATTTCTGGGGATGTGGTTACTCTGCTAGCATTTTGTTCTCTCATTAATCTATTCTCCTCTGCACAAAATGACAAGACAGAAAAAAATCACCTCAACAAAAAGAACAAGAGGTAGTATTGACTGCCAGGGACCTACTCAATACGGACATTAGTACGATCTCAGATCAGGAGTTCAGAATCATCACTTTAAAGATACTAGCTGGGCTTGAAAAAAATATGGAAGTTATTAGAGAAACCCTTTCTGGAGAAGTAAAAGAGCTAAAATCTAACCAAGTAGAAATCAAAAAGGCCATTAATGAGGTGCAATAAAAAATGGGGGCACTAACTGCTAGGATAAATGAGGCAGAAGAGAGAATCAGTAATATAGAAGACCAAATGATGGAAAATAAAGAAGCTGAGAAAAAGAGAGATAAACAACTACTGGATCATGAGGGCAGAATTCGAGGGATAACCGATACCATAAGACGAAATACATTAGAATAATTGGGATCCCAGAAGAAGAAGAAAGAGAGAGAGGGGCAGAAGGTATAATGGAGCAAATTATAGCAGAGAACTTCCGTAATTTGGGGAAGGAAACAGGCATCAAAATCCAGGAAGCACAGAGAGCCCCCCTCAAAATCAATAAAAATAGGTCAACAACCCGACATCTAATAGTAAAACTTACGAGTCTCATAGACAAAGAGAAAATCCTGAGAGCAGTTCGGGAGAAGAGATATGTAAACTACAAGGGTAGAAACATTAGATTGGCAACAGACCTATCCACAGAGACTTGGCAGGCCAGAAAGGACTGGCAGGATATACTCAGAGCACTAAATGAGAAAAATATACAGCCAAGAATGCTATATCCAGCTAGGCTGTCATTGAAAATTGAAGGAGAGATAAAAAGCTTCCAGGACAAACAAAAACTAAAGGAATTTGCAAACACAAAACCAGCCCTACAAGAAATCTTGAAAGGGGTCCTCTAAGCAAAGAGAGAACCAGAAAAGCAACATAGACCAGAAAGGAACACAGACAATATACGGTAACAGTCACCTTACAGGCAATACAATGGCACTAAATTCCTATCTTTCAATAGTTACCCTGAATGAAAATGGGCTAAATGCCCCAATCAAAAGACACAGGCTATCAGATTGGATTAAAAAACAAGACCCATTGATATGCTGCCTGCAAGAGACTCATTTTAGACCCAAAGACACCCCCAGATTGAAAGTGAGGGGGTGGAAAACCATTTACACTGCTAATGGACACCAAAAGAAAGGGGGGTGGCAATCCTTATATCAAACAAATTACATTTTAAAACAAAGACTGTAATAAGAGATGAGGAAGGACATTATATCCTACCTAAAGGATCTATCCAACAAGAAGATCTAACAATTGTAAATATCTATGCCCCTAACATGGGAGCAGCCAATTATATAAGGCAATTAATAACAAAAGCAAAGAAACACATTGACAACAATACAATAATAGTGGGGCACTTTAACACCTCCTTCACTGAAATGGAAGGTCATCTAAGCAAAAGATCAACAAGGAAATAAAGACTTTAAATGACACACTGGACCAAATGGACTTCACAGACATATTCAGAACATTCCATCCCAAAGCAACAGAATACACATTCTTCTCTAGTGCCCATGGAACATTTTCCAGAATCGATCACATCCTAGGTCATAAATCAGGTCTCAAACGGTACTAAAAGAATGGGATCATTCCCTGCCTATTTTCAGACCACAATGCTTTGAAACTAGAACTCCATCACAAGAGGAAAGTCAGAAAGAACTCAAATACTTGGAGCGAAAGAACATCCTCCTGAAGAATGAATGGGTCAACCAGGAAATTAAAGAAGAATTAAAACAATTCATGGAAACCAATGAAAATGAAAACACAACTGTTCAAAATCTTTGGGATGCAGCAAAGGCAGTCCTAAGAGGAAAGTATATAGCAATACAAGACTTTCTCAAGAAACAGGAAAGGTCTCAAGTACACAAACTAACCCTACACCTAAAGGAGCTGGAGAAAGAAAAGCAAATAAAGCCTAAACCCAGCAGGAGAACAGAAATCATAAAGATCAGAGCAGAAATCAATGAAATAGGAACTAAAAGAACAGTAGAACAGATCAACGAAACTAGGAGCTGGTTCTTTGAAAGAATTAACAAGATTGATAAACTCCTGGCCAGACGTATCAAAAATAAAAGAGAAATGACCCAAATCAACAAAATCATGAATGAAAGAGGAGAGATCACAACCAACACCAAAGAAATACAAACAAGTATAAGAACATATTATGAGCAACTCTATGCCAGCAAATTAGATAACCTGGAAGAAATGGAGGCATTCCTAGAGATGTATCAACTACCAAAACTGAACCAGGATGAAATAGAAAACCTGAACAGACCTATAACCACTAAGGAAATTGAAGCAGTCATCAAAAATCTCCCAAAAAACAAAAGCCCAGGGCCAGATGGCTTCCCAGGGGAATTCTACCAAACATTTCAAGAAGAATTCATACCTATTCTTCTGAAACTGTTCCAAAAAATAGAAATGGAAGGAATACTTCCAAACTCTTTTTATGAGGCCAGCATTACCTTGATCCCAAAACCAGACAAAGACCCCATCAAAAAGGAGAATTACAGACCAATATCCCTTATGAATGTGGATGCAAAAATTCTCACCAAAATACTAGCCAATAGGATCCAACAGTACATTAAAAGGATTATTCACCAACACCAAATGGGATTTATCCCTGGGCTGCAAGGTTGGTTAAACATCCGCAAATCAATCAATGTGATACAATACATTAACAAAAGAAAGGACAAGAATCATATGATCCTCTCAATGGATGCAGAAAAAGCATTTGACAAAGTACAGCATCCTTTCTTGATCAAAACTCTTCAGAGTATAGGGACCGAGGGTACATACTTCAATATCATAAAAGCCATCTATGAAAAACCTACAGCGAATATCATTCTCAATGGGGAAAAACTGAGAGCTTTCCCCCTAGGGTCAGGAACGCGGCAGGGATGTCCACTATCAAAACTGCTATTCAACATAGTATTGGAAGTCCTAGCCACAGCAATCAGACAACAAAAAGAAATCAAAGTCATCCAAATCGGCAAAGAAGAAGTCAAACTCTCACTCTTTGCAGATGATATGATACTTTATGTGGAAAACCCAAAAGACTCCACCCCAAAACTGCTAGAACTCATACAGGAATTCAGTAAAGTGGCAGGATATAAAATCAATGCACAGAAGTCAGTGGCATTCCTATACACCAACAACAAGACAGAAGAAAGAGCAATTAAGGAGTCAATCCCATTTACAATTGCACCCAAAACCATAAGATACCTAGGCATAAATCTAACCAAAGAGACAAAGGATCTATACTCAGAAAACTATAAAATACTCATGAAAGAAATTGAGGAAGACACAAAGAAATGGAAAAACTTTCCATGCTCATGGATTGGAAGAAAAAATATTGTGAAGATGTCAATGCTACCTAGAGCAATCTACACATTCAATGCAATCCCCATCAAAATACCATCCACTTTTTTCAAAGAAATGGAACAAATAATCCTAAAATTTATATGGAACCAGAAAAGACCCCGCATATCCAGAGGAACGTTGAAAAGGAAGGGCAAAGCTGGCGGCATCACAATTCTGGACTTCCAGCTCTATTACAAAGCTGTCATCATCAAGACAGTATGATACTGGGACAAAAACAGACACATAGATCAATGGAACAGAATAGAGAGCTCAGAAATGGACCCTCAACTCTATGGTCAACTAATCTTTGACAAAGGAGGAAAGAATGTCCAATGGAACAAAGACAGTCTCTTCAACAAATGGTGTTGCGAAAATTGGACAGCCACATGCAGAAGAATGAAACTGGAACATTTCCTTATACCACACACAAAAATAGACTCCAAATGGTTGAAAGACCTCAATGTGAGACAGGAGTCCATCAAAATTCTAAAGGAGAACACAGGCAGTAACCTCTTTGACCTCAGCTGAAGCAACTTCTTCCTAGAAGCATCGCCAAAGGCAAGGGAAGCAAGGGCAAGAATGAACTATTGGGACTTCATCAAGATTAAAAGCTTTTGCAAAGCAAAGGAAACGGACAACAAAACCAAAAGACAACCGACAGAATGGGAGAAGATATTTGCAAATGACATATCAGATAAAGGGCTAGTATCCAAAATCTATAAAGAACTCATCAAACTCAACACCCAAAGAACAAAGAATCCAATCAAGAAATGGGCAGAAGACATGAACAGACATTTTTCCAAAGAAGACATCCAAATGGCCAACAGACACATGAAAAAGTGCTCAATATTGCTCGGCATCAGGGAAATCCAAATCAAAACCTCAATGAGATACCACCTCACACCAGTCAGAATGGCTAAAATTAACAAGTCAGGAAAAGACAGATGTTGGCGGGGATGCGGAGAAAGGGGAACCCTCCTACACCGTTGGTGGGAATGCAAGCTGGTGCAGCCACTCTGGAAAACAGTATGGAGGTTCCTCAAAAAGTTGAAAATAGAGCTACCATATGATCCAGCAATTGCACTACTGGGTATTTACCCCAAAGATACAAAAGTAGGGATCCGAAGGGGTACGTGCACCCCGATGTTTATAGCAGCAATGTCCACAATAGCCAAACTGTGGAAAGAGCCAAGATGTCCATCGACAGATGAATGGATAAAGAAGAAGTGGTATATATATACAATGGAATATTATGCAGCCATCAAAAGGAATGAGATCTTACCATTTGCAACGACGTGGATGGAACTGGAGGGTATTATGTTGAGTGAAATAAGTCAAAAAAGAGAAAGACATGAATCATATGACCTCACTGATATGAGGAATTCTTAATCGCAGGAAACAAACTGAGTGTTGCTGGAGTGGGGAGTGGGGTGGGAAGGATAGGGTTACTGGGTGATAGACACTGGGGAGGGTATGTGCTCTGGTAAGCGCTGTGAATTGTGCAAGACTGTTGAATCTCAGATCTGTACCTCTGAAACAAATAATGCAATATATGTTAAAAAAAAGAAGAAGAAGGTAGCAGGAGGGGAAGAATGAAGCAGGGGATATTGGAGGGGTAGACGAACCATGAGAGACGATGGACTCTGAGAAACAAACTGAGGGTTCTAGAGGGGAGGGGGGTGGGAGGATGGGTTAGACTGGTGATGGGTATTGAGGAGGGCACATTCTGCATGGAGCACTGGGTGTTATGCACAAACAATGAATCATGGAACCCTATATCTAAAACTAATGATATGATGCATGGGGATTAACATAAGAATAAAAAAAAAGAAAGAACCAGATAAAAAAGAAGGAAGAAAGAGAAGAAAAAGAAAAAGAAAAAAAAAGAAAGAAAGAAGAAAGAAGGAAAGAAAGAAAGAAAGAAAGAAAGAAAGAAAGAAAGAAAGAAAGAAAGAAAGGATAATTAAAAGCATGAACAATATGTGTCTTATCTGAAAAAAGACCTATTAAACAAAGGGAAGATAAAATGAATCTGAATAATCTGAAGAGGAAAGAAAGAAAATACTATAAAAAGTAAAAACATAACAACACTTTCTTAAAAAATAAAATAGTTTCAGGCACCTGGTTGGCTCAATCGGTTAAGAATCTGCTCAGGTCCACTGGGTGTTATGCACAAACAATGAATCATGGAACACTACATCTAAAACTAATGATGTAATGTACGGGGATTCACATAAGAATAAAAAAAATTAATAATAATAAAAAAAAAAAAGAATCTGCTCAGGTCAGGATGTTCCAGGCCAGGCGGGGAGTTTGCTTCTCTCTCTGCCTCTGATCCTCCCCCTGCTCTCTCTCTCTGATAAATAATTAAAATCTTAGAATAAATAATAAGTAAATAAATAAAATGATCTCACAATCAGAATACCAAAATGTGCCATTTATGGAAAAGGGGGAAAATTATGAGGAGTAAACAGGCAGAATTAAAGATGCAGACTCTAGAGAAAGACAAGGAAATGAAAATGTGAGAAAAAAATAACTATAAGAAGAGACAGCTCACCTAAGAATCAAAAGAGAAATCAAAATGAAAACTGAAACAATTATTACAGACAAAACGAGATAAGTTTTTAAATGGAACAAAAGGAGCTAGATATGTAGATCATATTGGGTTCACAATATTCTGTGGAAAATAATGAATAAAGATCTATAATTTGACATATCATGGCAATTTTAATGACGTTGAAGAAACTATTTTTAACTATTTCATTGAAAAAATATTTAAAAATCCATTTGACCCCAGTCTTCTCTTCTATACACTAAATGTTAAATTATAATGAGTAATGTCCCACTTTTTGAGGAAAGTATAACCAAAGAAATATAAATTATGGAAGTTGATATTCATATCTGAATGTGACAACAGGATACCTCAGTTGTGAAAAGTTCTAAGATATATCACATACATGCATTTGAAGATCAAGAGAAGAATCACAACTTAAAATTCAAAAATGTTGAAATTTTGCTTGGAGGAGCTAAATATTTCTTTCTAAAACTAGTTAATCATAAAGCTTATGTAAGGGAAGAACAATGTTAAAAATGTTTAAAGCAGAGATATCTAACATAAACGTATAATAACTTAATAAAAACAGTTTTGGCTCTAGACCAGATTGTATTAATAATGTTGAGAAAAGGAAATGCGTAGTGATGATTGGCTCCTTCAAGAAGCTTCACAAGGGCAAGAGACAAATCTCTTATTTACTGCTATATCCTATGCATCAAAAAGAATACTTTGCACATAATGAGAACCCAATGAATGAATGTTGATCCTTTTGATTGTAGTTGGTCTAACATTGCTATTAACCATCTCTGCTGTATTTATTTTTTAAAGATTTTATTTATTTATTTGAGAGAGAGAGACTGAGAGAGAGAGCATATGAGAGGGGGGAGGGTCAGACGGAGAAGCAGACTCCCCGCTGAGCAGGGAGCCCAATGTGGGACTCGATCCAGGGACTCCAGGATCATGACCTGAGCCGAAGCCAGTCGCTTAACCAACTGAGCCACCCAGGCACCCTCTGCTGTATTTTTTAGAACATATTTTGCTTATTCTTTTATTCTAGTTTTTTAAAAAATTAAAAGATCTTACTTTATCTATCATCTAGCATCTATTATCTATTATCTATCTATCATCTGTCTATCATCTATGTATTTATTTTAGAGAGAGAGCACAGCAGGGGGAAGAGCAGCAGGGGAGAGAGAGGGAAAGAATCTCAAGCAGACTCCTCATGGAGCCCACTCGGGGCTTGATCTCAAGACCTTGAGTTCATGACCTGAGCCAAAAGCAAGAATAGGACACATAACTGACTGAGCCAGCCAGACGCCCCTTGCCTATTGTTTTATATATAATCTGTTCTTGAAGGAGCCAAGTATTTAGCCAATAATTGCACAAAGTTATGTACAGTTAAGAAAAAGGAAAGTAATATTCAGTGTGTAGGCTTATAATACTGGGAGAGAGGCTTTGTGTGGAGTCATGGCTAAAAAAGTGGTATTTAAATTAACACCTAAAAATTAAACTTCAATTCATATATACTAGAATATGTATGTGTGCTTGCTGATTTGTGAGTATGTAGGGATAGGTTAGTGAGAAATAGCAGCACTGCAGGCAGAGAAAGTAAGAGGAAAGACTCCAAACAAGAAAGGAGATAGTAATTTTATATTGATAAAAGATATTGTCAATAATGGAAATATAAAACTTGTGAACCTTTATACATTAATGGTAAAATAAACAAAGCAAACACTACTGGGTTATCAATGAGAAACTGGCAAAAGATAGAAGTGAACAAATTTATCACATATCTTTTTTTATATTTCTAGGAATCCAAAAATGAATTAATATTAGAAAATTTATTTAATATAACATAGCATAGAAATAAATATATTAAAGTTTGATTTTATTATCAGATACTGAAAAGTTAATGGATTAAACTTAAATTCTATATTTAATTTTAAAAACAGTTGAGTGAAATATAAATTATTAGTGAAACTCTCTTAGTTTTATTTATTCTATCTAATTTGAAACAAATATATTTAATAGAGAAACATTTGAGGCATTTCCTTTAAAGAAGCAAAAATTATAAAATTTCTCAATATCTCATTGTGTTTAATTTTAATCTTGAAATTATAACCAATTTAGCAAAACAAGTGAAATATAAGATTGTAGAAAAGTGACAAAAGCAAGCAGTATTTGGAAATGTTATGTTTTTATATATAGAAAATTCAGGGGCTCCTGGGTGGCTAAGTTGGTTAAGCGACTGGCTTTGGCTCAGGTCATGATCCTGGAGTCCCTGGATCGAGTCCCGCATCGGGCTCCCTGCTCAGCAGGGAGTCTGCTTCTCCCTCTGACCCTCCCCCCTCTCATGTGCTCTCTCTCATTCTCTCTCTCTCAAATAAATAAAATCTTAAAAAAAAAAAAAGAAAATTCAGAATGATTAAAGACAAAACTTGTAAGATTTCAAATGGTAGCTTGACAGAAATTGTAAAAGAAAATGAAATGACAGCATGAAAGAAATATATAATTCCTAGCAGTAGTCTGTAGAAACAAAATGAAATAAAACAAAATGAAACAAATGAATGTGATTTGAAGAGCAAATTCAGTATTTCCATTGCCATATCTTTGGTGACTATAAATGCCTGGAATTAGTAGGCGTTTAATTTATATTTGTTGAAAGAAAGTAAGGGAAAAGAATAAATGAGCCTCTTGAAGCAGGGCTTGTGTATTATTGGTCTTACATTCTCAGCAAGCTAGTACATTTTAAACGTAGTAGGTACTCAATTAAAGTTTATCAAAGTAACTAAGAATTAATTAATAATGTATCAAACAAATCTTCAGGGATTTTCTTTTATATCATATTACTGTTTTTATATCACTCTGTTCTCCTGCTAGCCTCACTCATTCACCAAAATTTTATATTAATATCTCTTCACCAAAATTTTATGTTAGTATTGTCAAGGTGCTTCTATAGTCATTAAGGTCATGGGCTCTGGAAACAGATGTTCTGCTTGGAATTCCATTTCTACTGTTTACTACTACTACTGCATAAGGTTGGGTAATTGTGCATAACTTCTCTGAGCCTCAATTCCTCATTACAAAATAAATAAACAAAAATTTACAATGTTGAGTTCTAATCAAAAAGATATTTTTCTGAGAACTAAATGAAGAAAATATATGTAAAGCCTTTGGTATAGTGTTTTACAGGTACTGTGTGTTCAATAAATGTTCTCTATCATCATCATCACTATTATTATTATTTTACTTCCCTTCTCTGTATCTTTTATTTTTTTCTCTTCTTTTTTTATTTTTATTTTTTTTACTCTATAATTTTATTTTATTAAGTTAGTCACCATACAGTACAATATTACTTTTTGATGTAGTGTTCCATGATTCTTTGTTTGCATAGAACACCTGTGCTCCATGCAATACGTGCCCTCCTTAATAACCATCACTGGGCTCACCCGTTCCCCCAACCCCCTCTCTTGTAAAACCCTCAGTTTGATTCCCAGAGTCCATAGTCTCTCATGGTTTGTCTCCCCTTTTAATTCCTCCCCCTTCATTTTTCCCTTCCTTCTCCTAATGTCTTCCATGCTATTCCTTATGTTCCACAAATAAGTGAAACCATTTGATAATTGTCTTTCTCTGTTTGACTTATTTCACTTAGCATAATCTTCCCCAGTTCCAGCCATGTTGATGCAAATGTTGGGTATTCATCCTTTCTGATGGCTGAGTAATAGTCCATTGTATATATGGGTATATATGGACCACATCTTTATCCATTTGTCTGTTCAAGGGCATCACGGCTCTTTCCATAGTTTGGCTATTGTGAACATCGCTGCTATGAACATTGGGGTGTATATGGCCTTTCTTTTCACTACTTCTGTAACTTTGGGGTAAATACCCATTAGTGCAATTGCTGGGTCATAAGGTAGCTCTATTTTTAACTTTCTGAGGAACCTCCACACTGTTTTCCAAAGTGGCTGTACCAACTTACATTTCTACCAACAATGTAAGAGGGTTCCCCTTTCTCCACAACTTCTCCAATATTTGTTGTTTCTTGCCTTGTTAATTTTTGCCATTCTAACTGGTATCTCAGTGTGGTTTTGATTTTAATTTCCCTGATGGCTTATGATGTTGAATATATTTTCATGTGTCTGTTAGCCATTTGTGTGTCTTCTTTGGAGAAGTGTCTGTTCATGTTTTCTGCCAATTTTTTTACTTAATTTTTTTGGGGGGTGTTGAGTTTGAGAAGTTCTTTATAGATCTTGGATAGCAGCCCTTTATCTGTAGTGTCATTTGCAAATATCTTCTCCCATTCCGTGGGTTGTCTCTTTGTTTTGTTGACTGTTTCCTTTGCTGTGCAGAAGCTTTTTATCTTGATGAAGTCCCAAAAGTTCATTTTCGCTCTTGTTTCACTACCTTTGAAGAAATGTCTTGAAAGAAGTTGCTGTGGCTGATGTCAGAAAGGTTAATGCCTATGTTCTCCTCTAGAATTTTGATGGATTCCTGTCTCACATTGCGGTCTTTCATCCATTTAGAGTTTATCTTTGTGTATGGCAAAAGAGAATGGTCGAGTTTCATTCTTCTGTATATAGCTATCCAATTTTCCCAGCACCATTTATTGAAGAGACTGTCTTTTTTCCATTGCATATTTTTTCCTGCTTTGTTGAAGATTAGTTGACCATAGGGTTGAGGGTCCATATCTGGGCTCTCTGTTCTGTTCCATTGATCTATGTGTCTGTTTTTGAACCAGTACCATGCTGTCTTGGTGATCATGCTTTGTAATGTAGCTTAAATTCAGGCAACGTGATGCCCCCAGCTTTGTTTTTCAACATTTCCTTGGCAATTCAGGGTCTTTTCTGGTTCCATACAAATTTTAGGATTGTTTGTTCCAGCACTTTGAAAAATGTCATTGGTATTTTGATCAAGATAGTGTTGAAAGTATAGATTGCTCTGGGCAGCATAGACATTTTAACAATGTTTATTCTTCCGACCCATGAGCATGGAATGTTTTTCCATCTTTTTGTGTCTTCTTCAATTTCCTTCAAAAGTGTTCTGTAGTTTCTAGAGTATAGATCCTTTACCTCTTTGGTGAGGTTTAGTCCAAGGTACCTCAAGGTTTCTGGTGCTATTGTAAATGGAACTGATTCCCTAATTTGTCTTTCTACAGTTATATTGTTAGTGTATAGGAAAGCAACTGCTTTCTGTGCATTGATTTTGTATCCTGCCACATTATTGAATTGCTGTATGAGTTCTAGTAATTAGGGGGTGGAATCCTTTGGGTTTTCCACATAAAGTATCATGTCATCTGTGAAGAGAGAGAGTTTGACTTCTTCTTTGCCAGTTTGAATACCTTTTATTTCTTTTTGTTGTCTGATTGCTGTTTGTTGTCCTATGTTGCACAATAGTGGCAAGAGTGGGCATCCTTGTCATGTTCCTGATCTTAAGGGAAAGGCTCTCAGCTTTTCCCCACTAAGAATGATATTCACTGTGGGTTTTTCATAGATGGTTTTTATGAAATTGAGGAATGTTCCCTCTATCTCTACACTCTGAAGAGTTAATCAGGAAAGGATGTGGTATTTTGTCAAATGCTTTTTCTGCATCAATTGAGAGGACCATATGGTTCTTGTCACTTCTCTTGTTTATGTGTTCTGTCACATTGATTGATTTGCGAATGTTGAACCACACTTGCACTCCAGGGATAAATCCCACCTGGTTGTGATGGATAATCCTTTTAATGTACTGTTGGATCCTATTAGCTAGGATTTTGTTAAGAACTTTGGCATCCATATTTATCAGGGATATTGGTCAGTAATTCTCCTTTTTTGATGGGTTCTTTGCCTGGTTTGGGGATCAAGGTAATGCTGGCCTCATAGAATGAATTTGGAAGTTTTCTTTCTGTTTCTATTTTTTGAAACAGCTTCAGGAGAATAGGTATTATTTCTTCTTTGAATGTTTGGTAGAATTCCCCAGGGAATCCATCAGGCCCTGAACTCTTGTTTTTTGGGAGGTTTTTGATCACTGCCTCAATCTCCTTACTGATTATTGGTCTATTCAGGTTGTCTATTTCTTCCTGTTTCAGTCTTGGTAGTTTATAGGTTTCTGGAAGGCATTCATTTCTTCCACTTTGCTTAATTTATTGGCATATAGTTGTTGATAATAATTTCTAATAACTGTTTCTATTTCCTGGGTGTTAATTGTGATCTCTCCCCTTTCAGTCATAATTTTATTAATTTAGGTCCTTTCTCTTTTCTTTTGGAAAAGTCTGGCCAGTGGTTTATTGATCTTACCAGCTTCTGGTTTCGTTGATCTGGTCTACCATATTTCTGGTTTCTAATTTATTGTTCTCTGTTCTAATCTTAATTATTTCTCTTCTTATGCATGGCTTAGGCTTTATTTGTTGTTGTTTCTCCAGTTCTTTAAGGTGTAAAGTTAATTTGTGTATTTGAGGATTTTTCTATTTTTTTGAGTGAGGCTTAGATGGCTATGTATTTCCCCTTTAGGACTGCATTTGCAGTAATCCATAGGTTTTGGACTGATGTGTTTTCCTTCTCATTGTTTCCATGAATTGTTTAAGTTCTTCTTTGATTTCCTGGTTGACCCAAACATTCTTAAGCAGGATGGTCTTTAGCTTCCAGTGTTTGAATTTCTTCCAAACTTTTTCTTGTAATTGAGTTCCCGTTTCAAAGCATTATGATCTGAGAATATGCAGGGAATAATCTCAATCTTTTGGTATCAGTTGAGACCTGATTTGTGACCCAGTATGTGGTCTATTCTGGAGAAAGTTCCATGTGCATTCAAGAAGAATGAGTATTCTGTTGTTTTAGGGTGGAATGTTCTGTATATATCTATGAGGTCCATCTGGTCCAGTGTGTCATTCAACGCTCCTGTTTCTTTGTTGATATTCTGCTTAGATGATCTACCTATTACTGAGAGTGGAGTGTTGAGGTCTCTTACTATTAGCGTATTATTATTAATATGCCTCTTTATTTTGGTTAACAGTTGGCTTATTTAGTTCGCTGCTCCCATGTTGGGGGCATAAATATTTACAATTGTTAGATCCTCTTATTGGATAGACCCTTTAAGCATGATATAGTGCCCTTCTGTATCTCTAACTACAGTCTTTAGCTTAAAATCTAATTTGTCTGATATGAGAATTGCTACCCCAGCTTTCTTTTGAGGTCTGATGGCAAGAAAAAATGTTCTTCATCCCTTCACTTTCAATCTGGATATAGCTTTAGGTTCAAAATAAGTCTCTTGTAGACAGCATATGGATGGGTCCTGTCCTTTTATCCAATCTGCAATCCTGTGCCGTTTCATGGGAGCATTTAGGCCCTTCACATTGAGAGTGATTATTGAAAGATACAATTTTATTGTCATCATGTTGCCTGTGAAGTCCTTGTTTCTGTAGATTGTCTCTTTAAATTTCTGTTCTGTAACACTCTTGGGGTCTTTCTCCTTTTATAGAAGCCCCCTTAATATGTCTTGCAGGGCCGGCTTGGTGGTCACATATTCTTTCAGTTTCTGCCAGTCTTGGAATTTCCTAGTCTCTCCATCCATTCTGAATGACAGCCTTGCTGGATAAAGTATCCTTGGCTGAATGTTCTTCTCATTTAGTACCCTGAATATGTCTTGCCAGCCCCTTCTGGCTTGCCAGGTCTCTGTGGACAGGTCTGACATTATTCTGATGTTCTTCCCTCTGTACATGAGAAATCTCTTCCCTCTTGCCACTTTCAAGATTGTTTCCTTGATCTAAGATTTGCAATTGTACTATTATATGTTGTGGTGTCAGTCTGTTCTCATTGATCTTGGGAGGGGTCCTCTCCTCTTCTTGGACACAAATGCTTGTTTCCTTCCCCAGATTAGGGAAGTTCTCAGCTATGATTTACTCAAATATAGCTTCTAGACCTCTCTCTCTCCATCCCCTCAGGGCTCCCAATAAATCTGATATTGGAATGTTTCACTGAGTCACTAATCTCTCTCAGTTTGATTCCTTGAATTTTAATTTGTTTTTCCTATTTCACCTCAATTTCCTTCTTTTTTTTATTATCTTATCCTCTATCTCACTAATTCATTCTTCTGCCTCATTTACCCTGGGAGTCAGAGTATCCAGCTTAGACTGCATTTTATTCATAGCATTTTTAAGTTCGGCCTGGTTAGATCTCATTTCTGCCCTTCGAGATTCTATATTGTTGTTAATATTTTTCTCAGCCTAGCTATCACCTTCATAATTGTTACTCTGAAGTCAATTTCTGACATCTTGGTTATATACATATCCATTAGTTCTGTGGCAGAGGCCACAGTCTCTGGATCTTTCCTTTGTTAGAGGTTCTTCCTCTTAGTCATTCTGTTGAGGGGTGGTTGAGGGAATGTACAGAGTCCAAATTATTGACCACAACCTAAGCAAGATGCACCTGTTTTATAGGAAACTTAGGGTTGTCAGCCTCTTGTTCTTCCACCTGTCTTCTGGAGGAGGGGTCTGCCACACTGTTACTCAGGCAACACTGTTTGGGCAGAGTTGCCCTGCCCCCTGTTGGGGGTGGACTGGGCTCAATGAAAACCAGTTTTGGGGGTGCTTTTGTTCTCTGGCGGCTTTCCCTGGCAGCTTTCCGCGTCTCTTCTGAGAGTCAGAGCAGAAGTGACCATATCCAAACCTCTGTCTCAGAACAGAGAGATCGCAGTCTGCTCTTCAATGAGCTCTCCAGTTGACACTGTCTCTGTTTCTGTCTGTGCTGCTAAAAACTGCAGCATCCTGGGTTGTGCACTGTACAGCAGTGCAGCCCTCACTTCCAGGTCTGGGCACATCTCTGCCCTTTGTGCTTCTAAAACCACAAGCAGCCCCTGGTTTGTACACATGCCCCTGAAGCTCCAGGTTTCAGTCTCCTTTCCCCGCTGCTACTGGTCTGCAAGTCTGTGCCCTGTCCCCAGCACAGGAGGCTTTTGCACTCTGGTGGCACAGGATCCCAGAGGCTCCCCCCCACTTCCATTTATATTCCAATATCTGCCCGCAGAATCATAGCTCCCCACTTCATACCTTGAGACCAACTACCAGAGATACTCTGTTTGTAGAGATCCAGATATATCTTCTTACACCTCAGGCTGATTTCATGGGTGTTCAGAATACTCTGGTAGATATCCAGCTCAATTCAGGAGTCTGGTTGAAATAGGGTCCCCTACTCCACTGCCATCTTTTTTGAAAAATCTCTTTCTGTATCTTTTAAAGATTTGCTTTGAGATGCCATTTAAACTATTAGCTGTGAAGATAATCACAATATTTCTGAGAACTGTTATTGGTCATATCTTCTCTATTCAAGAACATAAAATGAGGGGCGCCTGGGTGGCTCAGATGTTAAGCATCTGCCTTCGGCTCAGGTCATGATTCCAGGGTCCTGGGATCGAGCCCCACATTGGGCTCCTGGCTCAGCAGGGAGCCTGCTTCTCCTTCTCCCTCTGCCTCTCTCCCTGCTCATGCTCTCTCTCTCTGTATCTCTGTGTCTCAAATGAATAAATAAAATCTTAAAAAAAAAAAAGAACATAAAATGACTTACTTTTTCCTAAATCTAAACTCAGTTCACCAGTTAAAGTTAATCCATTCAACAATATTTTTTAAGTACCTAACATGGTGCCTTATACATAGTAGTCGTGTATATTATCTATTAAGTTATCTATTAAGTAAGTTATCTATTAAGCCTTTCTATCCCTCCTAATTCCAGTGGACTAAACCAGAGGTCAGCAAAATATAAGTCACAGGCTGAATCTGTGCTATTGGATAGCCAGACGCTAAGGACTTATTTTTACATTTTAAAATAGCTGAAAATTTCAAAAGAAAATAGTTTGTAACATGAAAATTATGTGACAGTACCTATATAACATCCTCAATTTTGCCTTTTGTCCTGCAAAGCCTCAAATATTTACTGTCTGATTCTTTTCAGAAATGTCTGCCTAGCCTTAAACTAGACTACGTGGAATGCCCTCAGGAATGTGGGCAATGCATACAGCACAGCTGATTTATAAAAAATGTACCATGAGCAAATAAACCCTATGAATCAACCCTATGAAATCTCTAGGAACTGTTTTATTGTACTTCAATGAAAAAGAGCTAGAACAACTACAAAACAAAAACAAAAATTACAAGACTACAGTATTTTTTTTTAAGATTTTTTTATTTATTTGAGAGAGAGAATGAGAGAGAGAGAGCACATGAGAGGGGGGAGGGTCAGAGGGAGAAGCAGACCCCCTGCTGAGCAGGGAGCCTGACATGGGACTCGATCCCGGGACTCCTGGATCATGACCTGAGCCGAAGGCAGTCGCTTAACCAACTGAGCCACCCAGGCACCCAAGACTACAGTATATTGAACTAATTCTTAGTGTGACAACCGATTTCATTGTCTGAAGAATTTTTTCATATAATTGATGGAAATTTCCACACAAAAGTAATGCGTTTTTAATAAATGATTTAAATGTGTATTCTACCTTCCAAAAAACTTTTGTCTAGTTTCATGGTGAAAAGTCATGTAGGAAGAGTGTTTCAGGTTTACAGAGGTGAGTTCTGTAACACCTGTCTTTTTAAATGTACATTGTTTATTCATTCATTCAACCAACACTAGACACTGGACTAACTAAGCATAGGTGATATGCTGCCAAAAACCTGATTTCTGACCTGAAAGAAACTGTAGCTTATTTTTTTCATCATTGACAAATTGTATAATATGTGAGTTGCTGTACACAAAATAAACTGAATCTTCCCTAAAATTTGAGTATTACCCAAAAACCACTTTACATATTAGTTTAGCCTAAATGAAGATCACAGATTAAAACTTGCTGAGATAACTGAACGCTAGGGAAAAAAAAAAAAAAAAAAAAAACCGCTATAAGGGCAGAGGGGATAGATTTACTCTAAAGCAAGACATGAGGTTTTTTAGCCATGATCTAAGCTAGATTGAAAATTGATCACTAATCAGCTGAGTTACGAAATAAAGCAACTTCCTTAGATTTTTTTAATTAAACAGGGTATAAATTATTCAGATAGAACTGTTGAAGTTATAGCTTGTAAAAGAAAAAAATGCAAATCTCTGGTACTTGATTTAACAGTACAACAGCAAATGAGCTAAGGGAATCAAGAAAGCAAGCAATTTGCATCTTAAAGCATTTGATCAGGGGGCCAAGACTGTTCTAGGCACTCTGCAAAACACACAGCCGTTGAAAACAAATTTGGAAGAGCAAAACACTCAAACACACATATTAGTTAATTATCAAAACTACTGATATAACCAAAGTAAAAATCAAAAGAGAGCAATATTCATGCAATTTGGGACTGGGTTGAATTTGGGAGGTGAAAACCTACTCTGCTAAAATATATAGTGCTCAGATTCAAAAGTATAATTTTACACTCAAAGAAATTTCTTTAAAAATTTACTCACCACTTAATTATACATTTTCATTAAATATATGGAAAAGAAATAATTGTGTTGTCCAGAGGAGCTGTTCTAAGTAGAAGCTAGTGGAGCTAAAAAATGCCATGGAGGAATAGAAAGAAATGCATAGAGAGAAGTTTCTCTGTAAAAACATGGTAGTGTCCCAGAAATCCCAGGTACTAATAGAAATAAATTCGATTTTTAAAATTAGAGCCACCGTGAGTTCACAAAAGTAGAAAAGCAAGACATTTCTGTAAATTAACTTCTGCTGTAGTTCTTCAAATGACAACCATCCGTGGCTTGGCGGTATTATTGCATTCTAGTGTTTTCTACATTGTACAAATGAGGAGGGAAATCATTGCCCAGTGGTCAATCATTTCACAAAAAGTGTAACCATGGAATAATCTCACTTATTCTTATCTCCTACAAAGATCAAATCTACATATATATACATTAAAAATACTATATATTTAAAAATACATATTGTCTATTATGTATTAGACACTATATAAAAGCTTTAAAATACAATTCATTGTTATTTGAATATAAAGTATTCTAATGTATAATTGACACATTTTCTTATATAATTATATAACCAGTGATTATTCATCTCAGCAACTTTTTTCCTATGTTCCTTTTCCTTACTTAGATCAATCATCATAAAACTACAGAAAAATGTAGCCTTGTAAATAAATGTCATACATTTTTCTGCTGATAATAATGTCCTATTTTAATTTATCAAGTCAATTATCAAAATATAAATAAAAACATAAAATCTGTTTCATTTGTTATTCATTACAGTAATGGGTATTAGGAATATTTCATATACATTTTATTACATATATTAATTATATAATTATGTTAGCAGATTGAAATAAGTTCTGAATAATAGGACATATATAATTACACACTAAAAATAGGTTCTGAATGATAACTTGAAGTTAGAATCATAGACAGTGAGTTAAAATAATCAAATGTTTAGCATTTTAAAGATTATCTAGTCGAAGCTTGAAGAACTGTTCTCGTTCAAGCTAAATCTGGCTATATAAGTGTTTCCTTTGGCCTGCAGAGTGTTCATTAAAACACATAAATGCCTTTGTGTGAGGCAGACTCTCTCCAGTTTACCGTAGTTCCCACTATAATTGTTATACTTGTAACTCCACAGGCATGTGGTTCGTTTCTCTTGAGTGACCAAATTCCCTAACTTATACATGAAGAAACAAAAATGGGAAGATTAAACTTTTGCTACAAATTGCAGCACTAGCTAGTGGAAGAGTTAAAATTAGAATTAATGTCTAATGATTTTCATAACAGTATTTTTATAACATTAATAATAATGATAATTGCTTCCATTCATTTTGTTGCCTTAGTTGTAATAACATATATATAATATTTAAGTCTTACAAAAACCTTATGAGATAGACTTTTTTAAATCTTCATTTTATCAATGAGGAAGCTGAGATGCAAGGGGTGAATTAGTTTGTCTAAATTCACCACTGTGCTGCCATTCCCCTCCCCCACAACCAGCATAAACTCAGACCCACCTGCTGAGGGCAGCTCACCCTAATACTGGCTGCCTAGCCCACTTGCTTCAAGTCCTACACACCTTCGCTCTGGCATGACTGCACTTCTTGGTCAAACCTCCCTCAGTCCCAGTGTGACAAGACCCTCCCCCAGAAGACCAGCACAAGCCCCCCTACATACTATGTCCTTAAATTTGGAGTTTTAGAAGTCCACAGGCTTGGCTGGAATAGAGCCTGGAGTACACTGCACAGCTCCAGGTGAGAAGGAGGAAAACAACTCAGAGACAGACAGCATAAAAATGGCAATCTGAAAAATGCCTGAGATGCATAGGGGGAGGTTATTTCCTCTTTTAGGAGTGTTTCTGTGAGAGCAACAAGCAGAGACCCATCACCAGGGATAAAGGAAATGGCTGGTATTATTTCCCTTCCTCACTCCTCAGCATAAACACAGAATCACCTTCAGTAAACAGCACAGCACCAACATTGGCTACCTAACCTATTTACAAGTCCCACCACCTTGCCCTCTGCCCTTCTAGGGCAAGTGTGTCTCAGTCCCAGCACAGCAGGCTCCTTACACAGAAGACCAGCAGAAACCGTCACCCACACCACATCTCCCAACCAGAGAGTTCTGCAGGCCTTCAGTTCTAGTAGAAGTAACATCAGGTCTCATTTAACAAGCAGACTAGAGCACACCTAGTTAAAACTCACCACACACTGCCCAAGGTCCAAACAGTGCCCACTGCAGGCAAGGAGAGCCTCTTCAGGCCACTGGCCTGAAACATAGATCAGCCAAAACACAGCAACAGAGTGAATGCAACACAAACTAGAAACACTCCATGAAGCGCCAGACCCTGCACACTATATGACCTCTTCTTCATACAGTCATTGCTTTCAGGAGCATGAAACACGGGGTGCATGGCTGGCTCAGCCAGTTAAGCATCTGCCTTCAGCTCAGGTTATGATCTCAGGGTCCTGGGATTGAGCTCCGCATCTGGCTCCTTGCTCAGCAGGGAGCCTGTTTCTCTCTCTTCCTTTGCCTGCCACTCCCCCTGCACGAGTTCTTTCTCCATCAAATAAATAAATAAAATCTTTAAAAAAGAGAAACATAACAGGCTTTTCTAACATACAGAAGAAGACAGGGAATTAGACAAAATGCCAAGATGGAGGAATTCATCACAAATGAAATAACAAGATAAGGTCATGCCAGAGATCTAAGTGAAACAGATATAAGTAATATACCTGATGTAGAATTTAAAGCAGCAATCATAAGAATACTCGCTAGGCTTGAGAAAGGAATGAAAGACATCAGGGAGATCCTACTGCAGAGATAAAAGAGTTAAAAACCAATCAGAAATGAAAAATGTGATAACTGAGATTCAAAACAGACTGGGTGTAATGACTACAAGAATGGAAGAAGCAGAGGAATGAATAAGTGACATAGAAGATAAAATAATAGAAAATAATGAGGAATAATAATAAAAGAATTAAAAACAATCAAAAATGAAAAATGTGATAACAGATTCAAAACAGACTTGATGTAATGACCACAAGAATGGAAGAATGGAAGAAAAGAGGAATGAATAAGTGACATAGAGGATAAACTTACAGAAAATAAGAAAGCTGGACAAAAGAGAGAAAGTAAAATAATAGAACATGAGAATAGACTTAGGGAACTCAGTGACTCCATGAAACATAACATTTATATCATAGGAGTCTCAGAAGAAAAAGAGAGAGAAAAGGGGCAGAATATTATTTGAGGAAATCATAGCTGAAAACTTCTCTAATTTGGAGAAGGAAACAGACATCCAGATCCACAAGGCACAGAGAACTCCCATCAAAATCAACAAAAGCAGGCCAACACCAAGATATATTGTAATTAAAGTTGCAAAATATAGAGATAAAGAAAAACCCTAAAAGCAGCAAGAGAAAAGAAGTCCCTAACTTACAAAGGAAACCTATAAGACTAGCTGCAGATCGGGATGCCTGGGTGGCTCAGTCGTTAAGCATCTGCCTTCGGCTCAGGTCATGATCCCAGGGTCCTGGGATTGAGTCCCACATTGGGCTCCTTGCTCAGTGAGGAGCCTGCTTCTCCCTCTCCCTCTGCTGCTCCCCCTGCTTGTGCTCTCTCTCTCTCTCTCTCTGACAAATAAATAAATAAAAATCTTAAAAAAAAAAAAAAAAGACTAGCTGCAGATCTCTCAACAGAAACTTGGCAAGCCAAAAGAAAGTGGCATAATATAGTCAATGTGCTGAATGGGAAAAATCTGCAGCCAAGAATACTTGATCCAGAAAGGCTATCACTCAGAACAGCAGTGATAGAGTTTCCCAGATAAACAAAACCTGAAGGACTCCATGACCACTAACCCAGCCCTTCAAGAAATATTAAAGAGGACTCTCTGAGTATAAAGAAAAGAGAAAAAGTGACAAAATCAAGAAAAGAACAGGGAAAATATCCAGAAACAATGACAAAATGAGAGATAAAGTGCCACTAAATACATATGTATCAATAATTACTCTGAATGTAAATGGAATAAATGTTCCAACAAAAGACATAGAATGTCAGAATGGATAAAAAAACAAGACCTACAAAAGATTCATTTTAGATCTACACACACCTGCAGACTGAAAGTGAGAGAATGAAGAAACATTTATCATGTAAATGTATGTCAATAGAAAGCCAGAGCAGCAATACTTATGTCATACAAACTAGATTTTAAACCAAAGACCATAAAAAGACATGAAGAAGGGCACTATATCATAATAAAGGTGACTATCTAACAGCAAGATCAAACCAGTGTAAATATATATACCCCAACATGGGTTTATATATATATATATATATATATATATATATATATATATATTTATATTTATATATATGTATATAAAACAATAACAAACATAAAGGAATTCATTGATAATAATGCACTAATAGTAGGGGACTGTAACACCCCACTTCCAACAATGGACAGATCATCTAAGCAGAAAATCAAGAAGGAAAGAATGACTTTGAATGACACACTGGACCAAATGGACTTAACAGATATATAATCAGAACATGGCATCCTAAAGCAGCAGAATACACATTCTTTTCAAGTGCACATGTGACATTCTCCAGAATAGATCACATATTAGGCCACAAATCAGGCCTCAACAAGAACAAAAAGACTGAGATCTTACCATGCATCTTTTCTGACCACAGTGCTGTGAAACTTGAAGTCAACCACAAGAAAAACATTGAAAAGACCACAAATATGTGGAATTAAACAACATGCTACTAAAGAAGGAATGGGTCAACCAGGAAATCAAAGAAGAAATTTAAAAAAAAGGAAACAAAAGAAAATGAAAACACATTGGTGCAAAACCATTGGGATGCAGCAGAAGTGGTCATAAGAAAAGTATATAACAATAGAGGCCTACCTCGAAAAGAAAAATCTCAAATAAACAAGTTAACTATATAGCTAAAGGAGCTAGAAAAAGAACAAGAAACAAAAGCTAAAACCAACAGGAGGGAGATATAAAAACTAGAACAAAAAATGTAGAAACTAAAAAGGACACAAGAACAGATAGATATATAGATATATATATGTGTATATATATATATATACACATATATATATCTATATAATAGTTTTCAGTGTGGTTGTGTAGACTGCTGTGAAAAGTGGTGTGTGTGTGTGTCTATAAGGACTTATATTGTTGTATATATATATAATATGTATTATATATATAATGGAATTTTATTCCATATATAAAATAGAATATTACTGAGCCATCAAAAAGAATGGATTCTTGCCCTTTGCAAAGACATGGATGGAGCTAGAGAATACTATTTTTTTTTTCTAAGATTTTATTTATTTGACAGAGAGAGAGATAGCAAGAGCAGGAACACAAGCAAGGGGAGTGGGAGAGGGGGAAGCCTGGCTTCCAGCCAAGCAGAGAGCCCGATGCAGGGCTCCATTCCAGGACCCTGGGATCATGACCTGAGCTGAAGGCAGACGCTTAACGACTGAGCCACCCAGGGATCCCTAGAGAATACTATGTTAAGTGAAATAATCAGTTAGAGAAAGACAAATACTATATGATTTCACTTTTATGTGAAATTTAAGAAACAAGACAAAGGAACATAGTGGGGGAAATGGAGAGGAAAACCAAGAAACAGACTCTTAACTATAGAGAACAACCTGATAGTTACCAGAGGGGAAGTGGGCAGGGGGATGGGTTATATAGGTGATGGGTAAGGAGAGCACTTGTGATGAGCACCCAGTGTTGTAAGTAAGTGATGAATCACTAAATTTTACAACTGAAACTAATATTACACTGTGTTATCTAAGTGGAATTTTAAATACAAAGTTGGGGTGGGAAAAAAAAGCATTTGCAGAAGAGCAAAAGCAGAAGTAGGGTGATATCACAGCAGTGAAGGTGAGAGATGCCCATGAAAGCTATAAAGAAGGTTAGACGTTATTAATAATTTTTTACAGAGAATAAGTACCACAGAGAAACGTTAATTAGGGAAGGGAGATAAGGAATGTATAAGAAAAAAAGAAAAATGTTTGGAGGAAGGGCAATGTAGTCATGGATTCAACATGTTACTACATTTTTAAAAGGTTAAACTATAAATAGGTTAAAAATTATCTTGTATTTAATGCAAACAAAAAGGATAAGTTTGCCACTGTGCTTGTAAAGGCTCTCTTTGACAATCTCTTTTACTTAATGAGTGTTCTATCTCCTATTTACTTGAATAACTTTGTAGATAGTCCCCAAATATTACAATTTGAGAATATTTAATTCTATAAGTTCAAAGTATTTAGAAAAAAATAAAAATTATTTAGGTTCATAATTAGAAGTTGGTAAGATACAGCTTTCTGAAATTTTTAGAGGGAAATAATATTTACCAACTGCTTATTATTGGCCAGTTGTGTGGGTAAGATATTTACATGTTAGGAAATTTTTTACAGTAGTCTTCTAAGATATGTCTAATAATTATCTCATCATGGGTAGGAAGTAAAGCGTAGTGAAATAAAATAATTTTCCCAAGGTGCCTGTTAATAAATAGTGATGGATGAATTTAAATATAGGTCTTTTGCTTTCAAAGCCCTTATTTTTATAGTAATATTTTAAATATAATTTTAAGATCCACTGGTTAGTAACTTAAATAATTTATATTAAAATAAGGCCATGGAAGTGCAATGTTTCTCTTAAAATATTTTCAAACAAATTGAATATCTACTCTTCAGAACTTTTTTTTTTTTTTTACCATAATCTTTAGTGTGGTTGTGTAGACTGCTGTGAATAAGGGATTTTGTTGGGAATATATAGAGATGCCATAAAAAAAGAATTACAATTACTTTCATATAGAAACTTTAATGTTTTTTGTAATTATTACACAACCAACAAAAAGAAATTTCTTTTTTAAAAAATTGTCTATCTTATGCCTTCCATCTCCATTAAGGATTGAAATGGTATACACATGACCTTTTTACTATTAAAGTAATTTAATCTTGAGTGAAAATTCTGCTCTAGAAATAGCATGATAATGCATATATGTTTCAGTGT
Source organism: Mirounga angustirostris (assembly GCF_029215605.1). Taxonomy (NCBI): domain Eukaryota; kingdom Metazoa; phylum Chordata; class Mammalia; order Carnivora; family Phocidae; genus Mirounga; species Mirounga angustirostris. Next base: position 77,852,786 of record NW_026991721.1, read on the forward strand.
TATCTGTAATGCTCAGTATTTATTGGGAATTTTGGATCTTATAGGATTATAATTTTGAAAAGATATGATAGCATAGCATTTGGAAAATATCTCAACATTTAGGTATTTCAAAACTAAAATTCATCAAGTATAATTATATGCTAAAGATAAATATGTAATTGTTTTATTGATTCAAGTACTTATTTATCAGTTATTTATTAGGTACCCATAGAATAATGCATTAGGCATTATTTTAAGCAGTGGTAAGACAAAGTGTTTATTTAAAGATTATATCCTAATGGTTGGAGAAGACAGACAGTAAATTTTAAATTCCATTATATAATGTGTCAGGTGATCATAAGTGTTATGATAGAAAAGGAACCAGAATAAAGGGAACAGAAATTGGGAAGAAACAATCTACTCATCAAGGAAGTCCTCTGACATTCCAGCAGAGACCTGCACAAAGTTAGGGAGATCTGTCCAAGTACCCAAGAGGGAGAGTATCCTAGGCAGAGAGAACAGTTAGGGAAAGAGTCTGGGAATATTATACTGAACGTAGCAAACAAAAATCCCTGTGCTCATACACTTTAAATTCTATGTGTGGGAGGCACAATAGATAAGAAAAATAAACAATAGTTTGTTGGAGAATAAGTACCACAGAGAAAAGTTAATTAGGGAAGGGAGATAAGGAATGTATAAGGGATAATTAGGTTGCACTTTTTGGTAAGATGCCCACTGAAGATCTCTCTATGAAGGTGACACTAAAATAGAGACCTAGGGGTGCCTGGGTGGCTCAGTTGGTTAAGCAACTGCCTTCAGCTCAGGTCATGATCCTGGAGTCCCGGGATCGAGTCCCGCATTGGGATCCCTGCTCGGCAGGGAGTCTGCTTCTCCCTCTGACCCTCCTCCCTCTCATGCTCTCTGTCTCTCATTCTCTCTCTCTCAAATAAATAAATAAAATCTTTAAAAAAAAATAAAAAATAAAATAGAGACCTAAAGGGGGTTTAGGTAACAGCTATGATTATATCTGGGGAGTGCAGGGTAAGGGATGTTCTACTTGGAGGAAGCAGCAAATACAAAGGCCTTGAGGCAGGACAACACTTGGTCTATTTTGTTTGGTTAAAAGCAAGGAAGCCAGTGTGCTATAATGGAGAGAAGGAAGATAAATATAGTAGAAGATGACATCAAAGAGGCAACAAAATCAAGATAGTCTAGGGCCTGTGTGCCATTGTAAGTGGTTTGAATTTTCCTCTGAGTAATATAAAAAGCCATTTAGGTCAGATGTTCTAACTTCATTTTAAAAGAACCAATTCTGGCTGCTGTGCTGAGAATAGACTTAAAGAGAGCAAAAGCAGAAGTAGGGTGATATCACAGCAGTGAAGGTGAGAGATGCCCATGAAAGCTATAAAGAAGGTTAGATGTTATTGGATTCTGGATATATTATGAAATAGTATCAATAGGATTTGCTCAGGAATTGTATGTGGGATGTGAGAGACATATTGGAATCAAACATGATTTTTGCAGTTTATCTTAAACCTGAAAAAAATGGAATGATCACTTACTCTTATTGGAAATATATATGGCAATGGTAGGTTGGCAGGTGGGAATGGGAGTTCCATTAGGATATGTTATGTTTCGATGCCTGTTAGACATCCAAATGGAAATGTCAAGTAAATTGTGTGTGTGTATGTGTGTGTGTGTGTGTGTGTGTTGCTATTCAAGGGAGGTATCCAGGAAGGAATAAATTTGATAATTCTTCAGTGTAAACATTGTTTTTTAAATATAGGAGGTTATATACAAAATGACCCTGGGAATGGTGTGGACTGAGAAATGAGAGGGTCCAAGGACTAAGCTGAGACCCTGAAATGTTTAGATATTGGAAATAGGAGGAATAAGCTAATGGAAGTGAAGAGGAGGACACAGTGAAAAATTCAAGCAAAAAGCTCATTTTCCGAAGAAGGATGTGAAGAATTCTATCCAATACTGATTACAGGTCAAGTAGATGAGAACTGAGGAATTGATCAATTAATTTAACAACGTGAAGGTCATTCATTTCCTTCACAGTAGCATTTGGTCAGTGGTAGGAAGACAGCCAGATCTGAGAAGCTTTTGAGAGAATGGGAGTTGTTGGCAGTGTTTGTTTGTTTTACGGGGCGGGGGGGGTGGGGGGATGGTTGGTACCTGGAGGGAAAAAGGGTCAAAGAGATATTTTTTTTTTCCTTTTGTTCTTTTAAACTTTGGAGAAATGCCAATATTTTGAATGCTACTGATGATGCAGAAGGGAGAGGTGGGCCTTTGATTAGATCAGAGACAGTTGATTATTGATAAGATAATCAGGGGCAGTGTAGATATAGGTAAGTTGATAACTACTGTGGTAGTGTTACAGGTTGACTTCTCTCGGAAACTGGCTCAGTGATTGGAATTTAGTGTAGATGATGGTTATTAAGGAGTGCCCTTTGAATTCATCCACTGGAAGGGAGAAGGAAGGAGCAGATTTGAGAAGGAGAAGGAGCTGCGATGTAGGTTTAACAGTAATCTCAGCTGACACCAAGGAGGATCTTTAAAGCTAGAATGACTTTTTAGGGTTGTCTGAAGTTGGACCAAGGTAATCAGATCATTATATTCATTCATTGAGCAGTTGTTGGCTGTGTGCTACTCAAGGAAGGGATATAACCTTGGTTGAGCTGATTCTCTGTAGCAAAGGCAGCCCCTGAAGGTGCTGAGAGCTGAAAACTGTCAGTAGGACCCCCAACAGTTGGGACAAGTCCTTCATTAAAGGGGAATCTAAGACATACATTGCAGTTTGCCCCTAGGAGAAATATATATGTGATTTTTTTTATTACATCTGTTTTCTCCAGGAAGTAGGAAGGAAGAAGCAGGGGAAAGGGCAGGAAGTTGTTTTCAAAGAGAGATGTAAAAGTATTGTCTAGAGGTTGGAGAGAACGGAATCCATAAATGTGCTGGGATTAGAGGTGGCACAAAGGGCCTGCCTGAGGTTCATGGATGAATTTAGAGCAAAATTAGTCATCATTGTAATTGTTTTTCTCCATTCATGTTCCCTTGACAAGAGTACAATAGGTAGACAGTTTAATTTAACCTAGGTTGAAGTTGTGCTAGGGAAATAAAAAGGAGGGAGAGAGGGGTAAGGAGTCATGGTTGTAAGGAAGTATTAATCTAATAAAATATTATAAAATGTAAAATAGCTGAAGAGAATAGTTAGGTCCAAAAGCTTGAAAGACAATCAAAATATGTATGAGTTTTCGGAATTAATGTACTAAATGACTTGCTGGTTTTACTAAATGACACCTTCCCCCATCTCTAATGGTCTATAATACTCAAAATCTCTATCCATGTTCTATTTATTTTTATTATTATTATTATTATTATTATTATTATTATTTACTTTCCAATGTCAGTCTTATAATTTCCTGAGACTTTTAATAAATTAAGACTTATCTGAGTTGGGAAAAATATTTGAACGTAGACGTAAGCAAATAGAAATTATTTCTTAACTATGGAGAACAAACTGATGGATACAAGAGGGGAGGTGAGTGGGGGCGAATGGGTGAAATGGGTGAAGGGAATTAAGAGTACACTTATCTTGATGAGTCTTAAGTAATGTATAGAATTGTTGAATATCTCTATTGTACACCTCAAACTAATATAACACCCTATGTTAATTACACTGGGATTAATTTTTTTAAATAAAAAAAATAATAAAGGAAGAAGCAGTACTTAAGTGGAAAAAAAAAGAATTATTAATATAATTGTTAACCCAGAGTGTAGAAAGTTAAGTCAAATGTATAGAACCTCTGCCAGGGTTCATAGACTATCATCACATTAGTCAAACAAATTTATACACAACTTTAGTATTTGAGATTATTTCACTATATATTATTCACAATTGAGGTAGCTTTTGGTAACATACATCAAGATATCAAAGAAAAGACCTAAGATCAAAAACATTTTTATCACACTCTGGATAATAGATCTTTTTACAAAAGCAATTACAATTTACTGCTTTACTTATAATGGAGTTTAAATTGTCTCTTTCAAGGCAAACATACACTGATATAATTTGGTTTCCTCTTAATCAGTGAAACCTTTGGCTGGATGATTCATATCTGATAATATGCAAAGTGAAAATGACAAGCCACAGCAAGAGATTAGTCATCTGACCCATTAAATATAAAAAGGAAAAATGGGAATGAAGAAAGTTTCATTGTAACTTGTCATTATCTCGTAGATTTACTTCACCACATGTCTAGCTGTACCTAGCTGTACCTTAATTCAATTCTTATCTTCATGTAATAAATGGGAGTATATTTTTGAGATACCTCTAATTAACTCAACTGATACTTTCAAAAGACTTATTTTAGGGGCACCTGGGTGGCTCAGTCAGTTAAGGGTCTGCCTTCAGCTCAGATCACGATCCCAGGGTTCTGGGACCAAGCCCCACATTGGGCTCCCTGCTCAATGCAGAGCCTGCTTGTCCTTCTTCCTCTGCTGCTCCCCCTGCTTGTGCTCTCTCTTGCTCGCTCCCTCTCTCTCTGTCAAATAAATAAATAAAATCTTTAAGAAAAAGACTAATTTTATTAAACAATTAATGCTTTTAAAAGGTGATATGATGTCACAATCACTGATGACTTATAACAATTATTTTGAAGAATTGTAGATTACTTCATGTGGTGTAATAGGTAAATATTTAAAGAAATAATCACATCAATTGAAACATTCTAAATTAAGAGTATTGGAATAACTCTAGATTAGAAATATGCTAGTTCCAGAAATGAATTTGTCATCTTGAAGTTTCAAATCCTTGGCTGTGAGTTTTTATTTCTGTTACTTAACCTTAGTGAATGCCAATGTCCTCATCAATAAGTGGGGATAATAAGCCGTTCCCTTCTGTTTTTACATATTGATCACAGGCTTATGAGCTCACCCTTAACCAAAAGAACACCACAAAGCTTCATGTTTCTATGAGTTTCAGTCAAGGTATCATTCAATAGTCAAATTTTTATCTTAAAAACTATTATTAAGAATCCTTTTTGTTGTAGTGTCTTAGGAAAGCTTTTACATGCAGGCAAATGGCTATGTATTGAAAAATGCTTATTTAATTCTCACTCAAAATAAATGTAAGAATTACTTTTTCCATTCTTCACTAATTTTCATCTATATGTCTTTCATCTGTCAGAAAATGATTTCTATAAGAGATCCTTATGAGGATTATTTCTAAATTCCTAAAATCAACTTGGCCTAACTTCCAAATGTTGAATTGCTTTTGTACTAATGCATTTTATTAAACAATCACATTGATTTTGATTTGCCAACTCACTACTTATTAACTGTGCGACCATAGTCAAGCTTTTATTTTCTCTTCACGTATGTTTAGTAATCTTTAAAATGGAGAAATTAATATTTAATCTCCAACATGCCTAGCACGTTGGAGTATGTATGTATGCTAGTAGGTAATGTGATTATAATTTCTTTTCCCCTTTTTCATTGTTTTAGAATGTCAAAGATAGTTTCTGAATGAGGTCTGGCCAATTTTTATTACAGGATATTTATATGAGACACAAAAATCTGACAATGATCTGAATAATCCTAATGATAACAGAAACAATAATAGCAATAAGAAACAAAAGTGATGAAAGAGGACTTCAATATGCAATCACTTTGCAAATGAGGCAACAAATACAAAGTTAATATTAGAAAATCTTTCAGTCATTTTTATAGATATCACAGAAGTTAAAGTTATGAGGTCCCGCAGAAAGAGTACCTATCTTAGTTCTTCAATGTTATAATCTTACATAAGAATCTGATACCCTAATGTTGATAATTAATAAAATTCAAGTCTCTGACATCTAGTCTAAAGTGTTTTACCTTTTTCAATTGTTTTAGTTTTTGTATAAAATCAAACTCAATTTTATGAAGTTTAGAACCATAGTAAGTTATATTTACAAAACCTTTAGTGTTAGAGAATTAATTGAGAATACCTGAAGCATGGACAGTCTAAAGCTTACTAGCACCACCTACAGGATGAATGTATAACCAAGTGCAATTTATTTTATTTTAAAGATTTATTTATTTATTTGAGAGAGAGAGGGAGAGAGAGGAAGAGAGAGAATTCCAACCAGGCCGAGTGCGGAGCTTGACACAGGGCTTGATCCCACAACCCTGAGATCAGGACCTGAGTCAAAATCAGGAGTCAGACATTCAACCAACTGAGCCACCCAGGCGTCCCTAACCAAGTGCAATTTAAAATAAACACTCTGATTCCCATTCCTTTTTCTAAACACACAACTCTCATACACCAAACATTGTGACTTACTCAGAACAGATTTAAGACTAGGAAATTATAACCCAGGAGGCAGATGAACCTCAACACTTTATTCCTAATTGTATAAGATTTATCTTGTTAAATGGTGTTGGGAAAATTGGACAGCCACATGTAGAAGAATGAAACTGGACCATTTCCTTACACCATGCACAAAAATAAACTCAAAATGGATTAAAGACCTCTGTGTGAGACAGGAGTCCATCAAAATCCTTTAGGAGAACATAGGCAGCAACCTCTTGACCTCAGTCACAGCACCTTCTTGCTAGGCACATCTCCAAAGCAAGGGAAACAAAAGCAAAAATGAACTATTGGGACTTCACCAAAATAAAAAGCTTTTACAGAGCAAAAGACACAATTGACAAAACCAAAAGACAACCGACAGAATGGGAGAAGATATTTGCAAATGTCCTATTAGAGAAAGGGTTAGTAACCAAGATCTATAAAGAGCTTATAAAACTCAACATCCAAAAAACAAATAATCCAGTCAAAAAATGGGCAGAAGACATGAACAGATATTTCTCCAAAGAAGACATACAAATGGCCAACAGACACATGAAAAAATGCTCAACATCACTCGGCATAAGGAAAATACAAATCAAAACTACAATGAGATACCACCTCACACCAGTCAGAATGGCTAAAATAAACAAGTTGGGAAACAACAAATGTTGGTGAGGATGCAGAGAAAGGGGAACCCTCTTGCATTGTTGGTGGGAATGCAAACTGGTTCAGCAACTCTGGAAAACAGTATGGAGGTTCTTCAAAAAGATAAAAATAGACCTACCCTATGACCCAGCAATTGCACTACTGGCTATTTATCCAAAGAATACAAACATAGTGATTCAAAGGGGCACATGCACCCCAATGTTTATAGCAGCAATATCCATAATAGCCAAATTATGGAAAGAGCCCAGATGTCCATCGACAGAGAAATGGATAAAGATGTGATGTATATATACACAATGGAATATTACTCAGCCATCAAAAAATGAAATCTTGCCATTTGCAATGACGTGGATGGAACTAGGGGGTATTATGCTAAGTGAAATAAGTCTTTCAGAGAAAGACAATTATCATATGATTTCACTCATATGTGAAATTTAAGAAACAAAACAGATGAACATAGGGGTAGGGAGGGAAAAATAAAATAAGATTAAATCATTTCTCCCCAGTAACTAACCAATCTATTGTACTTAACCTAAGATCATAAGATCAGTGTCCTGAACCCCTTATGTAGTTTCTTTCTCTAACACTTTCAAATAATTCACCTGTCTAGGCAATGGTTTTTGAAATGTTTTCACGTGTATGTATGTGTGCACGTGCACTATACCTACTTAAGGTGTCTTAATGGGTGAAAAACCTTCCTATTTTGTTTGCAAATTTGTTCAACCCACTATACCACCCAGTGTGATCTTTATGAAGTCTTTCAGGAGAAATCCTTCTACAGACCTTACAATCTATTAACATTATTCTTACACTGAGTTACTGGAAAATTTTTATCTTGCCGTAACCATGAATGCTAAGACTGGAAATATATCCATCTTTATTTTGGCCCTTTAAGTTTAACGTAAAATTAATGGCCAACTTCTAATAATTTATAAAAGCATATGACATATATTCTTAAGTGTTAATCTTAACCTACAGGATTCATACCATACCCATTTTATCTTCACCTGGAATCTGTACACCACTTATTTGATTTTTTGTATTATATACAAATGTATTTTAAGCTGTTTCAAATCCTTTGTGGAATAACGCAAGGAAGAAAGGGGAAGAAGGAAGGTGGAGGAAGGAAGGAGAGAAAGGAAGGAAGAAACTCAAATTGTATGTGTGTGTGTGTATGTGTAGCTCACGTTTAGGAGAATATCATGAAGTGCTACATGGTAACTCATAAGGATGGCTGTGACAAGCTGGGCTCATACATCTATTTGGTGGCACAGATTCCTCTCAGCTGGGTCTGTGGAAAGTTGGCCCAAGTAGATATGATAAGTTCATACATCTACATCCTTCCTTTGCATCTTTTCTGTGACCCTAGTACCTAACATTGTGTTCAGTGTGTGGTCTGCACTGGAGAAATATTTATTAAATAAATGGATGAAATTATTTATCTTACATTTGTTGAATATGCTTCAAATCACACATCCTAAATCTACATTCTGTCATGTGAGGTTCTCAAACATATTATTTATTATATACCTTTTTCTTTCTTTGCATGGTTCATTGAGGATGAATAGGTACAGTATTTCTGTAAGCTGCAGCTCTAGTTAAAGTTCCACTATCAAACTCTGCATGAACTTCTGAACTTGGAAAAAGAGTTACAGAAAAGACAAGGCCTAGAGCTCTGTGATTCTTGATCACAAACATTCTCCTCTAGTCCATTACTTGTCTATTTGTCCACGTGCTATTTTATAAGTTCAGAAAGAGGTTTATTTCAGTTCAAGACTTTAACCTGGGGCGCCTGGGTGGCTCAGTTGGTTAAGTGACTGCCTTCGGCTCAGGTCATGATCCTGGAGTCCCTGGATCGAGTCCCGCATCGGGCTCCCTGCTCAGCAGGGGGTCTGCTTCTCCCTCTGACCCTCCTCCCTCTCATGCTCTCTGTCTCTCATTCTCTCTGTCTCAAATAAATAAATAAAATCTTAAAAAAAAAAAAAAGACTTTAACCTGAATTTTGGAGTCCTTATGCTAAGATTTTAATTTTTACTCATTTTTCCCTTATAAATCAAAAATAGAAAATATCAGGGTGCCTGGGTGGCTCAGTTGGTTAAGCGACTGTCTTCGGCTTGGGTCATGATCCTGGAGTCTGGGGATCGAGTCCCACATCGGGCTCCCTGCTCAGTAGGGAGTCTGCTTCTCCCTCTGACCCTCCTCCCTCGCATGTTCTCTCTCTCATTCTCTCTCTCGCAAATAAAATCTTAAAAAAAAAAAGAACGTATCAACATGTACTTTTTACATGTGTCAATAAAATAATCAAAGCTCCATCCATAAATGTTTTTGTTTTTAAAGATTTTATTCATTTACTTGACAGAGAGAGAGGGAACACAAGCAGGGGGAGTGTGAGAGGGAGAAGCAGGCTTCCCGCAGCACAAGGAGCCCGATGTGGGGCTCGATCCCAGGACCCTGGGATCATGACTGAGCCGAAGGCAGACGCTTAACAACTGAGCCACCCAGGCGCCCCCTAATATTCTTGGTTTTTTTTATCTCCTTGATAAATACAATGTATAAGCTATTAAAATAATGTAATAAGCACTCAGACTAAGTTCTCTGATAAGTACCTCCAAAGAAAGTAACTGCTTTCATTCACAATGAGATAAAAATAACCAGCTGTATTTTCACTAAGACTGTTCTGCCCAATTGCCATCCCCACTCTACCCAAGAATTTTTTTCACATAAATCATTCTGCCACAGATAACCAAAATCTTGCCTAACACAAGGACCATTTTTATATTACAGATAATATTTCACTTTTTTTTTTCCTTAGGAGGAAGGATTTAAATGAGAAAAGTACACTCTCCATAAAATTTCAGTCTCCTTTTTAGTATTTCCCTATATGTTTTATGAAAGAAAGAAATATATTCACAATTGAAAAAATCCATTTATCTTTGTACTGCTATGCTTCCCTGGAAATAATGACACAGAAAATTCCATGAGGAAATGTTGAATTGTACCTGTATTAACAGCTAATACCTAATAAAGCAATTACAACTTAGTGCTATCTTTCAGGTCATTGTGATCTCAAAACACAATTTGGGTCATAATTATTCTATAATTTTCTATTCTTTTTCATGTCTAATTTCTAGGCCATGCCTGTACTTCAGTTTCTCAGATATAGAAATTAATTTAGGACTGTTCTTTATTAAAATATTCTGTTTACTATAATAGGTTGATTTGAAATGTCAGAATAAGCATAACATAAACTTGTAGTAAATGTATTGGAAGATATATATATTTTTCAAAAACCATTTAAGAATTTCAGTTATAATACATTGATATCCAAATAGCCTTCCAGAGTTTATAAATTCAGTGAGGATGAAAAAAGGAAAGTAAAACCAGGCCTAAAGAGGCATTACAACCTTAATGCAATCACTGCTTCACTGTGTGGTTCCTGTGTCCCAAAGTAGAGTCAAAGGAAGTCAAATTAGAAATCTTGCCATGCTTGTTTTCATATTAAGATCCTTTATTGGAAAAAGACAGCTTCTATCCCTAAGAACCAATGCATAGGAAATTTAAAGCCATGAATCACACATATTTGAAAATGAGTAAACTTGATTTTTACCAGAAGTTAGTGTCTATGTTTTCAAACCACCATCAAAAAAAAAAGAAAGAAAGAATTAGGACAATTTTTTCTAATCTGTCTAGTTTGTGAAATGCTTAACTATTGACAATGAAGCACAGATATATTATTTTTATTTATTTATTCATGAGAGACAGAGAGAGAGAGAAGCATAGGCAGAGGGAGAAACAGACTGCTTCTGCAGGGAGCCTGATGCTGGACTCGATCCCAGGACCCTGGGATCATGACCTGAGCTGAAGGCAGATGCCTAACCAACTGAACCACTCAGGCTCCCTGAAGCATAGAATTATGTGTAAAATTATAAACACTTTCATCAATAATGAATACTTTTTTATTTATTTGGCATTATGCCTTCACGGTTTAGTAGTTCCTCATGATTTTGAATGTGTTTAAGAAGATTTGATTGTAAATTCAGTAAATCAGTAAATTGTTGCATATATCTCAAAAAAAGTATAAGATCCCTCTTAGGATATTAAAGTTAGTGATTTATCTCCATATAATTTCAGTATATTTTCTTGACTGCTTACTCTCATCATTTGTCAGATTAACAAACATTAAATTTGAGAGTCTACATTGTATTGGTGTGAAACATACTATTTTAATGTGAAGTAATGAGAAGTTTCAAAAAACCTCTTTTACAGTTGGTGAATAATGGAGGGAAAGGCAGAACATTTTCAAGAAGTATTTTTCACCATGGGAACATGATTTTACAGACTGAGAATTCTGGGACATTGTTTATTTTTATAAATATTGAAATCTTACCATTCCTAGGAAACTATTTTAAAAATCATATATTTGATCAACTTAGCCCAAGAAGGGGGAAAAGGCCATATATACTGAACTATGAATAGATTAATAAACAGTAATAGAAATGCAAATAATATACTTCATTTTTTAGGTAACTTTATTTTTAGGAAAGTATTTTCAAATTGTGCAGATGCAACATAATTTAAGAGAAGGGAGTTGAACCCCAATCAATGTTGTAATTCTTCATACATATAGTTGGGTATTTTGATAACTACGATAGTTCCAAAGTAATGAAAATGGATGGGTATAATTAATTGGTACAAGCCATTCCAGGCTTCTATAAAATGAAAATAACATGACTTTTTCACTCACATTTATAGAAAAAGAATACTTTATATCCCCATTATATTCTGCTAGAGCACACAAGTCTCTCTAATTTAGAAAATTCATGCTTGGTTTTACACACCATTCCTAGCATGACATAATGAAGCACCAGGTTGGACACCAGACACCCCTAACCACTTCTATTTCTCTTCTCACTATGCATGATTTGGTTTTATTAATATTAGAAAAATCAATATGTAAAAATTTTATATAGAAATGAAAGGACTATTTAATGTGTTATAAATGTATTGTCTATTTTCTTCCTATACTGGCAACTTGTATGCACTATAAGTAGAAATAGTGTGTAGTGCATATAATCTGAAAATTGTGGTATTTAAAATTGTATGGTATAGTATGGTATAGATTTATTTTTAAGGCCCTGATATCACTGCCTAACAAACAAAAATAAACTTTGCATAATGAGAGAAAAGTAGGTACAAGTTATAAAAGTAGAAATTCTTTAAGCTTTTTTTTTTTTTTTGCCTTGCATCTAAGTGCTGTGTTATATTGACAGATCTGGGAAATTTTAGTGGCCGGACAAGAAGTGCAGTCTCGGTGAGGGAAGGCCAGGGGGTTGTTCTGATGTGCTCTCCTCCGCCTCATTCTCCAGGTACAGTAGGATCCCATTCTACATTGCTGCTGATCTCTTTTACTATATGCTCATTCTTTTAGACAGGGTATTGACTAAGAAACATTCCAGGTGAAATGTGCATGTTTTTTTTTTGAAATGTACCAGAGTACCAGCTTAGTAATTAAAGATCATATACTCTAACTACCACTGGACAGAAGACCGCACTATGATAAGATTGTTTTATTGCCATTCTAACTGTTGATTGTTGTGGTTATGTCTCTGCCTGCCACCAGTGAGGAATACATTGCCTGGAGCACAAGGAATGTGATAAGCTGAGAGAGTAAAAACTTTTCAAAATTATTTGGAGTGTCAGAGTTGAGTTAGCTGAATAACAACGTGCATCTTGTTTCAGAAGATAAGCTTGAAACTGGGTTGTTTATGGTGTTGTTTGTGACACTGGAACAAAAACTGCTAAGAAATATTTTTTTGAGTTTCAAACAAAACTATAATTTACATATTACTTTTTGGCCACTTGAGCGCTTATTTGTAAAAGTCATGGTAATAGGTAAGTACTTCATGGGGTTTGGAGGAACAGAATAGTAAACTGTGCTCAGATTAATTATATTCCCTTTGCCAACCCAGCTAATTATACTCTTTTTTTTCCTTAGTTCTATAATTTGAGATGAGTACCTCTTTGTATCTCAGTATAGTTTTCCTATAATACAATTTAAGAGTGGCCAGTATCAACTAGAGAGAGAGAATCAAATGTCTATCGGAGAAATAACAAAGACCTTAGGGTTAACAGGAAACTGAATTCAGTCCTGGCATCTCAATCAATTTTTCTTTTTTGTTTAGTGTGAAAATCACACTTGTTTCTAGGTTGTAATTATCAGTGTAGTAATGGGGCCCAACTTTGTTCTACCATGGATAATTCTTACCATAAATTACAATAGGACCTCAATCAATTTTCTTAAAATTTCTCATCTTTATCTGACCCCCTTTCTAATTTTTTTAATTGAGGGAAAAGTAAATTATGTTTCAATAAGAAAATAGTTTCAAAAAACATTTTGCTTTGAAACTCAGATAACAATTACTATCAGGAACCAATTTTTGAGTTTCCCCCACCTAATTCTTATTGGTCAATTCAGTCTACTCCTTCTGTGAGTAGCTTAGGGACTTTTACAGTAAACATATTTAATCTTACCTGCTTGTGATTCTAGGCTTAGATTCTTTCAAGGAAACATGTGTTGTAGCTTTTTTTCTATGGATAAGACAAAAAATTTTAGTAGGTTTAAGAGAATCCTATAGCATTGGGGCGCCTGGGTGGCTCAGTTGGTTAAGCGACTGCCTTCGGCTCAGGTCATGATCCTGGAGACCCTGGATCGAGTCCCGCATCGGGCTCCCTGCTCGGCAGGGAGTCTGCTTCATCCTCTGACCCTATCCCCTCTCATGTGTTCTCTCTTTCTCATTCTCTCTCTCTCAAATAAATAAATAAAATCTTAAAAACAAAAAAAAAGAGAGAATCCTATAGTATCAATATATGCTATGTCTAATGTTGGGTTATTAGATTTAGTTTAAGGAGCAATATTAGAAGAATAATTGTTAAAGATAAAAGAGAAGAAGGAAGAGGAGGAGGACAAAGGAATCTGCTCTATAAAGGATGAAAGTGTTCACCATCAGACTTAAAGGAGTTAACATGAAAGCAAGATTTTTTGAAACATAACCTATATCGCAAGGCTGTTAGAGCATGTGCAGAAAAGGGAAATGTGAGAGAATGATACAGGAAGCAAAACTGCAAGATTACACAAAGACAAATTATCCAATTGCCAAAGAAAACTACAGAGATTTCTAATTGGGAAAAATAGCAATAATGAATTGCATACGTGATAAGCAAGAGATATAAGAATATGTATTAATAATTGATGAAATAAATAAAAATGTGATATCTGACTGACATCAGTAAGAGTAATGCCAGATGGTAGCTATTGTATATATGTTGTAAGAATATATACACCTGGGGCACCTGGCTGGCTCAATTGGTGGAACATGTGACTCTTGAACTCAGAATCTTGAATTTGAGCCCCACGCTGGGTGTAGAGATTACTTAATAAATAATAAAAAAATATTAGACTGTATACCTTAATATGGTAGGAGAGGTTGTATTCTACTAGGTACTCATTTGGGGGTTTTATGTCAAATGATCCACTCAAACATCAGAGTTAGCACCACAGAGTTTTAGGGGATACATGCATAGCCCAAAATAACAGGAGTAACTCAGCATCCAGACCAATGTCTAACACTTACCAGATGAGTAGTTTTCTCCTGATCAGTCAAATCCTATCTTTAAGGTTCTTTGTTGAACATTCCTTTTATATTCTTGCTCCAACTGAAACTTGCACATACACTGAAGATATGGCTTCCCCACAGCCCTTTAAAGTCATGGCTATTTATTCTCCCAATTTGTATGTACCATTCAGAGTAAGATTTGAACAGATATCCTCCTTTCTTCTCATTACCTGTTCTCCCTTCCTCCTTACAAACCTTCAGTTTTAAATTTCAAGCCATTAGACTCTACACTTTCTTGTTGCAATCATTTATACTCTCCCAGCTCATTATCTTCATTTCCTGAGATTTTACCACCTGGGTCACTGTCAATTTCTTCAATACTGCTCCAGTCTTAATATTTGGTAATTTCATCAGAGGTCTTACAACATCCTGTCCTCTTCATTCCTTTTATTTCTCCATTGCGATGCTCTTATTTTACAACCATCCATGGCCACTTGAACTGTTATTACAAACAGCTACAATCTCTCAATTACCACACTTCTTATTAGCATCTACTACCTTCTGCTTATTCCTTCCAATACCCTGATTCTAGGAATCCTTTAATGTCATTGAAATCTACAAATCACTGATCCTAGCTCCTTCTCACTCTACTTCCCCTCCTTTGATTCTCACTTTTCTCCTTCAATGATTATCATTTTCTTGCATAGAGCTTCAATTTTCTCATCCCTCTTATGCTTCATCACACTGACTCAACAGTTGGCAAAACCTTAATCCTAATGTAGATCCATCTTTCAGCCTACTGCATGCCCAAACCTACTCAATTTAATACAACTGTAAAAGAAAAGAACCAGAGAGAATTATGCAGACTGATCTGAGTTTAAAAACCAAGCTATGAATTTCAAGGACACTTTAATGAGGATCAGAAATTTTAAAAAGAAAAATAACTTTAGTTCTCTTACTGTAATTCTGTCAAATCTAGTATGTCTCCCGTCCTTCAGTTTTTCTGCCATCCCCACTCTCAGCTGATAACCATGCATCCTACTTCACTGGGGAAAGGAAGGCAATTAGGAAATAACTTCTACAGCCTTCATCACCAAATGAAACACGCATTAGCATCTGTACTGATAGATTCTAATTCCCCTCCTTTTTTAAAGAGAGAGAGAGAGAGAGTACATGTGGGAGACTGGGGGAGAGTCAGAGGGAAAGAGAGAGAATCTTAAGCAGGCTCCATACCTGACTGGGGGAGGGGGTGCTCCATCTCACAACCCTGAGATTATGACCTGGGCTGAAATTAAGAATTGAATGCTTAACCCACTGAGCCACCCAAACACCCCTTTCCTTTTTTAGTATAGATGCATTGTTGTGCTTTTATGGACAATCCCTTAACTTGTGCACTGTAGTTCATCCTTTTTCTGTCTACTTTAAGAAATTGCTTCAGTGAAGATGATCTGCATCTTCACCAGAGATTGTTTAGTCTCTTCTTGATAATTCCCAAAAGCATGCAACTATACTGTCTCTTCCTTCACCTAAAAACAAAACAAAGCAAAGCTCTCTTGACTCGTGTCATCTTTCACCTACTACCTTATTTTTCTGTTCCTTTTCATCACAAAACTTTTCAAAATCTTTGTCTCATACTTTAATTCCACTCCTTTGATTCTGTCTCTCTCTCTCTCTCTCTGTCTCTCTGTTCCTTTTTCTCTTCCTCTGTCTCTCTCTTTTTAAAAAGTAGATTTAGGGATGTCTGGGTGGCTCAGTTGTTAAGTGTCTGCCTTCGGCTCAGGTCATGATCCCAGGGCCTGGGATCGAGCCCCACATCGGACTCTCTGCTTAGCGGGGAGTTTGCTTCTCCCTCTCCCTCTCCCCCTGCTTGTGTTCCCTCTCTCGCTGTGTCTCTCTCTGTCAAATAAATAAACAAAATCTTTAAATAAATAAATAAATAAATAAATAAATAAATAAATAAATAAATAAATAGTAGATTTATTAAAGTACAATTTATATCCCAGGAAACTCACTCATTTTATGTATAGTTCACTGAGTTTTAGTAAATTTATACAGTTGTGCTACCATTACCAAAATCTAGTGTTACAGCACTTCCATCATTTCACAAAGGTATTCCCCCCCAATTTCCCCACTGACCTACTTTTTTAGAAAGCTCATTTTAACTGAATCGAATCATGCAATGTTCAGTCTGTATGTATATATATATGTGGTAAGAGAGAGAGTAGGTGTGTTTGGTTTCTTTTACTTAGTTTAATGTTTCTAAGTTTCATTCATATTGTGGCATGTATCAGTAGTTTGTTAGTTTATATTGCTGAATAGTATCCCATTGTATAGATACACCACTTTCTGTTTATTCATTACTCAGTTGTTGGGGAATTTGGATTATTTTCAGTCTTCAAATTGTTGGTCACTAATGGCTAATAGGCATGTCAAGCCTAATCATGTCTAAAATGGCACTTCTTGTTATATCTTCCCCAAACCTGCTCCACCTGCAGTCTTTTCCAACTCAGTCAAAGGCAATTCCATCTCTTACTATCCATCAGGCCTTAGAGTCATTTTTAACTCCTCACTTTCTGAGACCCCACATGTAAACCATCACCAGTTTTATTGGCCCTACTCAAAACTTTATCTAAAATCTGACCATTTCTCTCACCCTCTACTGTAGTTTTCTTGAATGAACCACCATCATCTCCTACCTGGATTATTCAAAATAATGTCTTAACTAATCTCCCTTGTTTTTGATTTTATCTTTTTTTCAATCTATTCTTATCATAATAGCCAGAGTCATTCTTTAAAATGAAGTTGTGTCATGTCACCGCCCCTCTGCGCAAGACACTCCAAAAATTCCTAATCTACTAAGGACTAAATTGAGTTACCCCAAAATTCTTATGTTGTGTGATGGTATTCTGAGATGGGGCCTTTGCGAGGTAATTAAATTTAGATAAGGTCATGAGGGTATGGCCCTCAAAATAGGATTAGTGTCCTTATGAGCAGAGATACTAGAGAACTTGCTCTTTCTCTCCCTCATGTAAGATTATAGTACAAAGGCAGTGTGTGCATCAGAAAGAGAGCTCTCACCAGAAAACAACTATACTGGCACGCTGAACTCAGATTTTTAGCCTCCAGTACTGTGGGAAAATAAATTTCTGTCGTTCAAGCCACCCAATCTATGGTACTTTGTTATGACACTCTAAGCAAACTATTACACCATCTCATTCAGAATCAAAGCCAAAATTCTCACAGTGGCTTGAAGAGCCCTCACCATGTAGTAAGAGGTCTTTTCACCCACTTACTTTTCTTTCTCATAATGATGTTGCAAATGAACATAATTATAAAATACATAAATAAAATGTGATTCTCATCATTAATAGAGAAGAATGTGATATTTTGTATTTTTGCCAAAGGAACAAACTGAAAGCTAAAATATTTGAAATATTATGATACATTTTTTTTTATTTTTTATTCTTATGTTAATCCCCATACATTACATCATTAGTTTTAGATGAAGTGTTCCATGATTCATTGTTTGTGCACAACACCCACTGCTCCATGCAGAATGTGCCCTCCTCAATACCCACCACCAGGCTAACCCATCCTCCCACCCCCCTCCCCTCTAGAACCCTCAGTTTGTTTTTCAGAGTCCATTGTCTCTCATGGTTCGTCTACCCCTCCGATTTCCCCCGCTTCATTCTTCCCCTCCCGCTAGCTTCTTCTTCTTCTCTTTTTTTTCTTAACATATATTGCATTATTTGTTTCAGAGGTACAGATCTGAGATTCAACAGTCCTGCACAATTCACAGCACTTACAAGAGCACACACCCTCCCCAGTGTCCATCACTCAGCCACCCCATCCCTCGCACCCCACCCCCCACTCCAACAACCCTCAGTTTGATTCCTGCGATTAAGAATTCCTCATATCAGTGAGATCATATGATACATGTCCCTCTCTTTTTGACTTATTTCACTCAACATAATACCCTCCAGTTCCATCCACGTCATTGCAAATGGCAAGATCTCATTCCTTTTGATGGCTGCATAATATTCCATTGTATATATATACTACTTCTTCTTTATCCATTCATCTGTCGATGGACATCTTGGCTCTTTCCACAGTTTGGCTATTGTGGACATTGCTGCTATAAACATCGGGGTACACGTACCCCTTCGGATCCCTACTTTTGTATCTTTGGGGTAAATACCCAGTAGTGCAATTGCTGGATCATATGGTAGCTCTATTTTCAACTTTTTGAGGAACCTCCATACAGTTTTCCAGAGTGGCTGCACCAGCTTGCATTCCCACCAACAGTGTAGGAGGGTTCCCCTTTCTCCGCATCCCCGCCAACATCGGTCGTTTCCTGACTTGTTAATTTTAGCCATTCTGACTGGTGTGAGGTGATATCTCATTGAGGTTTTGATTTGGATTTCCCTGATGCCGAGCAATATTGAGCACTTTTTCATGTGTCTGTTGGCCATTTGGATGTCTTCTTTGGAAAAATGTCTGTTCATGTCTTCTGCCCATTTCTTGATTGGATTCTTTGTTCTTTGGGTGTTGAGTTTGATGAGTTCTTTATAGATTTTGGATACTAGCCCTTTATCTGATATGTCATTTGCAAATATCTTCTCCCATTCTGTCGGTTGTCTTTTGGTTTTGTTGACTGTTTCCTTTGCTTTGCAAAAGCTTTTTATCTTGATGAAGTCCCAATAGTTCATTTTTGCCCTTGCTTCCCTTGCCTTTGGCGATGTTTCTAGGAAGAAGTTGCTTTGGCTGAGGTCAAAGAGGTTGCTGCCTGTGTTCTCCTTTAGGATTTTGATGGACTCCTGTCTCACATTTAGGTCTTTCAAACATTTGGAGTCTATTTTTGTGTGTGGTGTAAGGAAATGGTCCAGTTTCATTCTTCTGCATGTGGCTATCCAATTTTCCCAACACCATTTGTTGAAGAGACTGTCTTTGTTCCATTGGACATTCTTTCCTGCTTTGTCAAAGATGAGTTGACCATAGAGTTGAGGGTCCATTTCTGGGCTCTCTATTCTGTTCCACTGATCTATGTGTCTGTTTTTGTGCCAGTACCATGCCGTCTTGATGATGACAGCTTTGTAATAGAGCTTGAAGTCCGGAATTGTGATGCCACTGGCTTTGCTTTTCTTTTTCAATATTCCTCTGGCTATGCGGGGTCTTTTCTGGTTCCATACAAATTTTAGAATTATTTGTTCCATTTCTTTGAAAAAAGTGGATGGTATTTTGATGGGGATTGCATTGAATATGTAGATTGCTCTAGGTAGCATTGACATCTTCACAATATTTGTTCTTCCAATCCATGAGCATGGAACGTTTTTCCATTTCTTTGTGTCTTCCTCAATTTCTTTCATGAGTATTTTATAGTTCTCTGAGTATAGATCCTTTGTCTCTTTGGTTAGATTTATTCCTAGGTATCTTATGGTTTTGGGTGCAATTGTAAATGGGATGGACTCCTTAATTTCTCTTTCTTCTGTCTTGTTGTTGGTGTATAGGAATGCCACTGACTTCTGTGCATTGATTTTATATCCTGCCACTTTACTGAATTCCTGTATGAGTTCTAGCAGTTGTGGGGTGGAGTCTTTTGGGTTTTCCACATAAAGTATCATATCATCTACAAAGAGTGAGAGTTTGGCTTCTTCTTTGCCAATTTGGATGTCTTTGATTTCTTTTTGTTGTCTGATTGCTGTGGCTAGGACTTCCAATACTATGTTGAATAGCAGTGGTGATAGTGGACATCCCTGCCGTGTTCCTGACCTTAGGGGGAAAGCTCTCAGTTTTTCCCCATTGAGAATGATATTTGCTGTAGGTTTTTCATAGATGGCTTTTATGATATTGAGGTATGTACCCTCTATCCCTATACTCTGAAGAGTTTTCATCAAGAAAGGATGCTGTACTTTGTCAAAAGCTTTTTCTGCATCTATTGAGAGGATTATATGATTCTTGTTCTTTCTTTTGTTAATGTATTGTATCACATTGATTGATTTGCGGATGTTGAACCAACCTTGCAGCCCAGGGATAAATCCCACTTGGTCATGGTGAATAATCCTTTTAATGTACTGTTGGATCCTATTGGCTAGTATTTTGGTGAGAATTTTTGCATCCATGTTCATCAGGGATATTGGTCTGTAATTCTCCTTTTTGATGGGGTCTTTGTCTGGTTTTGGGATCAAGGTAATGCTGGCCTCATAAAATGAGTTTGGAAGTTTTCCTTCCGTTTCTATTTTTTGGAACAGTTTCAGAAGAATAGGTATGAATTCTTCTTGAAATGTTTGGTAGAATTCCCCTGGGAAGCCATCTGGCCCTGGGCTTTTGTTTTTTGGGAGATTTTTGATGACTGCTTCAATTTCCTTAGTGGTTATAGGTCTGTTCAGGTTTTCTGTTTCATCCTGGTTCAGTTTTGGTAGTTGATACATCTCTAGGAATGCATCCATCTCTTCTAGGTTATCTAATTTGCTGGCATAGAGTTGCTCATAATATGTTCTTATAATTGTTTTATTTCTTTGGTGTTGGTTGTGATCTCTCCTCTTTCATTCATGATTTTGTTGATTTGGGTCATTTCTCTTCTCTTTTTGATAAGTCTGGCCAGGGGTTTATCAATCTTGTTAATTCTTTCAAAGAACCAGCTCCTAGTTTCGTTGATCTGTTCTACTCTTCTTTTAGTTTCTATTTCATTGATTTCTGCTCTGATCTTTATGATTTCTCTTCTCCTGCTGGATTTAGGCTATATTTGCTGTTCTTTCTCCAGCTCCTTTAGGTGTAGGGTTAGGTTGTGTACTTGAGACCTTTCTTGTTTCTTGAGAAAGGCTTGTATTGCTATATACTTTCCTCTTAGGACTGCCTTTGCTGCATCCCAAAGATTTTGAACAGTTGTGTTTTCATTTTCATTGGTTTCCATGTATTTTTTTAATTCTTCTTTAATTTCCTGGTTGACCCATTCATTCTTCAGTAGGATGCTCTTTAGCCTCCATGTATTTGAGTTCTTTCCGACTTTCCTCTTGTGATTGAGTTCTAGTTTCAAAGCATTGTGGTCTGAAAATAGGCAGGGAATGACCCCAATCTTTTGGTACCGGTTGAGACCTGATTTATGACCTAGGATGTGATCTATTCTGGAGAATGTTCCATGGGCACTAGAGAAGAATGTGTATTCCGTTGCTTTGGGGTGTAATGTTCTGAATATGTCTGTGAAGTCCATTTGGTCCAGTGTGTCATTTAAAGTCTTTATTTCCTTGTTGATCTTTTGCTTAGACGATCTGTCCATTTCAGTGAGGGGGATGTTAAAGTCCCCCACTATTATTGTATTGTTGTCGATGTGTTTCTTTGCTTTTGTTATTAATTGCCTTATATAATTGGCTGCTCCCATGTTAGGGGCATAGATATTTACAATTGTTAGATCTTCTTGTTGGATAGATCCTTTAAGTAGGATATAGTGTCCTTCCTCATCTCTTATTACAGTCTTTGGTTTAAAATCTAATTTGTCTGATAGAAGGATTGCCACCCCAGCTTTCTTTTGGTGTCCATTAGCATGGTAAATGGTTTTCCACCCCCTCACTTTCAATCTGGGGGTGTCTTTGGTTCTAAAATGAGTCTCTTGCAGACAGCATATCGATGGGTCTTGTTTTTTAATCCAGTCTGTTAGCCTGTGTCTTTTGATTGGGGCATTGAGCCCATTTACATTCAGGGTAACTATTGAAAGATAGGAATTTAGTGCCATTATATTGCCTGTAAGGTGACTGTTACCATATATTGTCTGTGTTCCTTTCTGGTCTATGTTGCTTTTAGGCTCTCTCTTTGCTTAGAGGACCCCTTTCAAGATTTCCTGTAGGGCTGGTTTTGCGTTTGCAAATTCCTTTAGTTTTTGTTTGTCCTGGAAGCTTTTTATCTCTCCTTCAATTTTCAATGACAGCCTAGCTGGATATAGTATTCTTGGCTACATATTTTTCTCATTTAGTGCTCTGAATATATCCTGCCAGTCCTTTCTGGCCTGCCAGGTCTCTGTGGATAGGTCTGTTGCCAATCTAATGTTTCTACCCTTGTAGATTACATCTCTCTTCTCTGGAGCTGCTTTCAGGATTTTCTCCTTGTCTATGAGACTCCTAAGTTTTACTATTAGATGTCAGGGTGTTGACGTATTTTTATTGATTTTGAGAGGGGTTCTCTGTGCTTCCTGGATTTTCATGCCTGTTTCTTTCCCCAAATTAGGGAAGTTCTCTGCTATAATTTGCTCCATTATACCTTCTGCCCCTCTCTCTCTTTTTTCTTCTTCTGGGATCCCAATTATTCTAATGTTGTTTCGTCTTATGGTATCGCTTATCTCTCGAATTCTGCCCTCGTGATCCAGTAGTTGTTTATCTCTCTTTTTCTCAGCTTCTTTATTTTCCATCATTTCATCTTCCATATTACTGATTCTCTCTTCTGCCTCATTTATTCTAGCACTTAGCGCCCCCATTTTTTATTGCACCTCATTAATAGCCTTTTTGATTTCTACTTGGTTGGATTTAGCTCTTTTACTTCTCCAGAAAGGGTTTCTCTAATAACTTCCATATTTTTTTCAAGCCCAGCTATTATCTTTAAAGTGATGATTCTGAACTCTAGATCTGACATCGTACTAATGTCCGTATTGAGTAGGTCCCTGGCAGTCAGTACTACCTCTTGTTCTTTTTGTTGAGGTGATTTTTTTCCATCTTGTCATTTTGTGCAGAGGAGAATAGATTAATGAGAGAACAAAATGCTAGCAGAGTAACCACGTCCCCAGAAATTATACTCTAAACAAATCAGAAAAGACCTGAAGCAGTGGGATAAGAAAGGGAAAAAGAGAAAAAAGAAAAAGAAGAAAAAGAAAAAGATAAAGATAAAAACAAAAACAAACAAAACAAAACAACAACAACAACAAAAAACCAGAATGTGATCAAATATGATCAGGCTGGGATATAGATCAGTGCCACTCACTAGATTTGGGGTGTATTTTCGTCTTTTAGAAGAAAGTGCCTCCCAAAATTTTAAAGAAAGAAAAACTTATATATGTACAAAAATATGGTTGATATGATGAAGGGATGGAATATGACTGTAAAAATGGAAATTATAAAATTTTATAAAAGGAATTGATAAGAAGTTGTTTGAAAAAAGAAAGAAGAGGATTTAAAAAAAGAAAAAAGAAAAAGAAAAAAAAAAGGGAGAGGATGTGATCAGGCAGGGGAATAGAAAACACCATATACTAGAGATTTAGGGTATATTTTAATCTGTTAGAAGAAACTATCTCAAAATTTTAAAGAGAGAACAACTTATATATATAAGCCAAAAATATGGGTAACTACTATGAAGGGTTAGAATATGACTCTAAAAATGAAAAATAAAAATGTTTTTTTTAAAAAAAGGGATTGATAAGATGTTGGTTGAAAAAGGGAAAAAGAAAAATTCAAAAAGAAATAAAAAGACAAAAAGACAGTTAAAAGAAAATTAACTTTGAAAGACTAAAGAATCATGGTAAAAAAGCCATGAATTCTATGTGCAGTATTCCCCTAGCGCTGGAGTTCTGCTGTTCTCATTGATCGGTAAATTTGGTCTTGGCTGGCTGTTCTCGCTGATCTTCTGGGGAGGGGCCTGTTGCCGTGGTTTCCAAATGTCTCTGCCGGAGGCAGAATTGCCCCGCCCTTGCCCCCTCCCTGCTAAGTAATCTGCTCGGGTTTGCTCTCCGGAGCTTTCTGCAAGCTTTCCGTACAGCTTTGGAGGCAGAGAGTGAAAATGGCGGCCTCCCAATCTCCGCCCCGGAGGAGCCGAGAACTCGGGGCCCCGCTCCTCAGTGAGCCCCCAGAGAAAAGCCGTCAGTCACTCCCGTCTCCCCAGTCTCCAGCCGCACCCTGTGCTCGCCCAGCCTGTGACCCCGCGTTTCTATCTCTGGCACCCAACCCCGTGTGGAGTCTCCAAACCCAGCAGATCCCTATGGTGCACTCCCGCGCAGCTCCTCCCGGGGGAAGAAGGTGAGTCTCCCCGGATCTGCCACTTGTTGGGTCCCTGCTGGAGGAGCAATGGCCCGACTGTGCTGCGGATCACGGTTTATGGCGACCCCGAACTGAGAGCCCAAGCCCCTGGCTCCGCCTCTGCAGCTGGCTTCCCTGCTCTGTTACCTGGGAGCTCTGCCACACTCAGGCACCCCCGGTCTTTCTGTGACCCCAAGGGTCCTGAGACCACACTGTCCCAGAGGGTTCCACCCCCCGCTTAGCCACCAGAGTGACGTCCCTCGGCGGAGCAGACTTTTAAAAGTTCCGATTTTGTGCTCCGCGGCTCTATCACTTGCCAGAAGCGGCTGACGGAGGCCCCTCCCCCGCCGTCTATCCTCCCGAATATCGCCTCGGATTCACTTCTCCGCACGTCCTACCTTCCAGAAAGTGGTCGCTTTTCTGATGAGAGAGTTGTTGCTCTTCTTTTCTTCAATCTCCTGTTGAGTTTGTAGGTGTTCAGAATGGTTTGATCCCTATCCAGCTGAATTCCTGAGAGGAGACGAAATCCAGGTCTCCTACTCCTCTGCCATCTTGCTCCGCCCTCTTCAGAGTTAGAGTTTAGTGATTCATCTGTTGCATATAACACCCAGTTTTCATTACATCACTTTCCCTCCTTAATGCCCATCACCCAATTATCCCTTCCCCTCACCCACCTCCCCTCTAGCAACCCTAAGTTTGTTTCCTATAGTTAAGAGTCTCTTATGATTTGTCTCCCTCTCTGATTTTGTCTTATTTTATTTTCCCCTCACTACCCCTATGTTAATGTTTTATTTCTTGAATTTCACATATGAGTGAAATCATATGATAATTGTCTCTCTGAAAGACTTATTTCACTGAGCATAATACCCCCTAGTTCCAACCACGTCATTGCAAATGGTAAGACTTCATTTTTTTGATACCTGATATTCCATTATATATGTATATATATTTATATTTATAAACTCACGGCTTCTTTATCCATTCCTCTGTTGATGGACATCTGGGCTCTTTCCATAGTTTGGCTATTGTGGACATTGCTGCTATAAACATTGAATGCCCCTTTGAATCACTATGTTTGTATCCTTTGGATAGATACCTAGGAGTGCAATTGCTGGGTCAAGGGTAGGTCTATTTTTATCTTTTTGAGGAACCTCCATATTGTTTTCCAGAGTAGCTGTACCAGTTTGCATTCCCACCAACAATGTGAAAGGGTTCCCCTTTCTCCGCATTCTCACCAACATTTGTTGTTTCCTGACTTGTTAATTTTAGCCATTCTGACCAGTGTGAGGTGGTATTTCATTGTGGTTTTGATTTGCATTTCCCTGATGCCGAGTTATATTGAGCATTCTTTCATGTGTCTGTCAGCCATTTGTATGTCTTAGGAAAAATACCTCTTTCATGTCTTCTGTCCATTTTATAACAAGATTGTTTGTTTTTTTGGGTGTTGAGTTTTATAAGTTCTTTAGACATTTTAGGTACTAACCCTTTATCAGATCTGTCATTGGGAGAGCTTCTCCCATTTCAAAGGTTGCTTTTTAGTTTTGTTGATTGTTTCCTTCACTGTGCAGAAGCTTTTATCTTGAAGTCCCAATAGTATATTTTTTGCTTTTGTTTCCCTGCCTCAAGAGACATATTTAGTAAGATGATGCTAAGGCTATTGTCAAAGAGGTTACTGCCTTTGTTCTCCCCTAGAATTTTAATGGTTTCCTGTCTCACATTCAGGTCTTTAACCAATTTTGAATTTATTTTTGTGTATAGTATAAAAATGTGGTCTAATTTCATTCTTTTGCATGTTGCTGTCCAGTTTTCCCAACACCATTTGTAGAAGAGACTGTCTTTTAACCATTGGATATTCTTTCCTGATTTGTTGAAGATTGATTGACCATATAGGTTTGGGTCCATTTCTGGGTTTTCTGTTCTGTTCTGTTGATGTATGCATCTGTTTTTGTGTCAGTACCATACTGTCTTGATCACTATAGCTTTGTAGTAAAACTTGAAGTCTGGCTTTGCTCTTCTTTTTCAAGGTTGCTTTGGGTATTGGGTCTTTTGTGCTTCCATATAAATTTTAGGATTATTTGTTCTAGCTCTGTGGAAAATGCTTTTGGTATTTTGATAGGGATTGTATTAAATGTGTAGATTGCTTTGGGTAATATAGACATTTTAACAATGTTTGTTCTTCCAATCTAGGAGCATGGGATGTTTTCCATTTCTTTTTGTCCTCCTCAATTTCTTTAGTTTTCAGAGTACAGATCTTTTACTTCTTCGGTTAGGTTTATCCTTGGGTATCTTATGGTTTTTGATACAGTTGTAAATGTATTGATTCCTTGATTTCTCTTTATGCAGCTTCCTTATTGGTGTATAGAAATGCAACAGATTTTTGTACATTGAGTTTGTATTCTGCGACTTTACTGAATTTGTGTATTAGTTCTATCAGTTTTTTGGTGGACTCTTTGGGGTTTTCTACATAGAGTATCATGTCATCTGTGAATAATGAAAGTTTGACTTCTTCCTTGCCAATTTGGATGCCTTTTATTTCCTTTTGTTGTCTGATTGCTGAGGCTAGCACTTCCAGTATGTTAAATAACAATGGTGGAGGGGACATCCCTCTCTTGTTCTTAACTTTAAAGAAAAATCTCTCAGTTTTCCCCCTTAAAGGTTATTTTAGCTGTGGGTTTTCATATATGGCCTTTATGATGTTGAGATATGTTTCCTCTATCCTGACTTTGTTGAGGGTTTTTATCAAGATGGATGCTGTACTTTGTCAAATGCTTTTTCTGCATTTATTGAGAGGTCATATGGTATTTATGCTTTCTTTAATTAAAGTGGTGTATCACATTGATTGATTTGCAAATACTGAACCATCCTTGCAACTCAGGAATAAATCCCATTTAATCCTGGTAAATGATTCTTTTAATGTATAGTTGAACTTGATTTGCTAGTATTTTATTGAGAATTTTTGCATCCATGTTCATTAGGGACATTAGCCTGTAATTTTCTTTTTTAGTGGGGTCTTTGTCTGGTTTTGAAATACAGGTAATGCTGGCCTCATAGAATGAGTTTGGAAGTTTTCCTTCAATTTTTATTCTTTGGAACAGTTTGAGAAGAATAGGTATTAACTCTTCTTTAAATGTTTGGTAGAATTCCCCTGTGAAGCTATCTGGCCCTGGAGTTTTGTTTGTTGGGAGATTTTTGTATTACTGATTCAATTTCTTTGCTGGCTATCAATCTGTTAAAGTTCTTTCTTTCTTACTGTTTCAGTTTTGCTATTTTATATGTTTTGGAAAATATCCATTTCTTCCAGGTTGTCCAATTTGGTGGTATATAATGTTTCATAATATTCTCTTTTAATTGTTTGTATTTCTGTGGTGTTGGTTGTGATCTCTCTTCTTTCATTTGTGATTTTATTTGGATCCTTTCTCTTTTCTTTTTGATAATTCTGGCTAGTGGGTTATCAATTTTATTAATTCTTTCAAAGAACCAGCTCCTGTTTTCATTGATCTATTCTGCTTTTTTGTTTGTTTGTCTGTTTCTATATCATTTATTTCTGCTCTAATCTTATTTCCCTTCCTCTGCTGGCTTTAGGCTTCATTTGTTTTTTTGTTTTTTTTGTTTTTTTTCTAGTTCCTTTAGGTGTAAGGTTAGGTTCCATATTTGAGATTTTTCTTGCTTCTTGAAGTAGGTCTATATTACTACATACTTCCTTCTTATGACCACTTTTGCTGCATCCCAACAGTTTTGGACCAATGTGTTTTCATTCTCTTGTGTGTGTGTGTGTGTGTGTGTGTGTGTAATTCTTTCTTTAAATTCCTGTTTGACCCATTCATTCTTTAGTAGGATGTTCTTTAACCTCCAGGTATATGTGGTTTTTCCAAATTTTTTCTTGTGGTTGACTTCAAGTTTCATAGTGTTGTGTTCAGAAAAGATGTACGATATGATCTCAATCTTTTTGTACTTGTTGAGGGCTGAATATAAACCCAGTATGTGATCTCTTCTGGAGAATGTCACATGTGCACTTGAAAAGAATGTGTATCCTATTGCCTTAAGATGCAATGTTCTGAATATATCTGTGAAGTCCATCTGGTCCAGTGCATCATTCAAAGTCATTCTTTCCTTGTTGATTTTCTGCTTAGATGATCTGTCCTTTGCTCTAAGTGGGGTGTTAAAGTCCCTCACTATTATTGTATTATTATAAATTAGTTCCTTTATGCTCATTATTAATTGTTTTATATATTTGAGTGCTCTCATGTTTGGGGCATAAATATTTATAATTATGGGGCACCTGGGTGGCTCAGTCATTAAGTGTCTGCCTTCGGCTCAGGTCATGATCCCAGGGTCCTGGGATCGAGCCCCACATCAGGCTCCCTGCTCCACGGGAAGCCTGCTTCTCCCTCTCCCATTCCCCCTGCTTGTGTTCCCTCTCTCACTGTGTCTCTCTCTGTTATATAAATAAAATCTTTAAAAAAAAAGATTTATAATTATTATATCTTTTTGTATAGACCCATTATTACGATATAGTGCCCTTCTTCATCTCTTGTTACAGTCTAGTTTATAATCTAGATTCTAGGGGCGCCTGAGTTGCTCAGTTGGTTGGGTGTCTGCCTTCAACTCAGGTCATGATCTCACGGTCCTGGGATTGAGCCCCATGTCGGGCTCCTCGCCCTGCTTCTCCTTCCCCCTTTGCCATTACCAATCCCCCCGCCTTGTGCTCTCTGGCTCTTTCTATCTCTCTGTAAAATAAATAAATAAAATCTTTAAAGGAAATAAATAAATAAAATCTAGTTTCTGTAATACAAGTATGGCTATTCTGGCTTTCCATTAGCATGATAAAAATTTCTCCATATCCTCACCTTCAATCTGTAGGTGTCTCTAGGTCTAAAATGAGTCTCTTATAGGCAACATATAGATGGGTTTGGGTTTTTTATCCATTCTGACACCCTATTTTTTTATTGGAGCATTTAGCCCATTTACATTCAGAATGATTATTGATAGATATGAATTTAGTGCCATTGTATTAATTATTTTAGTTTAGTTTTTGTTTTTGTTTTTTTTTTTACTTTTTTAAGGTTTTATTTATTTATTTGAGGCAGAGAGAGAGAGCATGAGTGGGGGAGAGGGACAGAGGGAGATGGAGAAGGAGACTCCCCACTGAACAGGGAGCCTGATGTAGGGCATGATCCCAGGACCCTGAGATCATGACCTGAGCTGAAGATAGATGCTTAACTGACTGAGCCACCCAGGCAGCCTTGCCATTGTAATACTTGTTAAGTCATTATTTCTGGAAGTTTTCTCTGTTCCTTTCTAGTCTTTTTACTTTTGGTTTTCTATCCCAAAGAGCCCCCTTCAGTACTTCTTGCAGGGCTGGTTTAGTGGTCACAGATTCCTTTAGTTTTGTTTGTCTTGGAATCTCTTTATCTCTCTTTCTATTCTGAATGATAGCCTTGCTGGATTGAGTAGTCTTGGCTGCAGATGTTTCCCATTCAGCACGTTGAATATATCATGCCACACTCTTCTGGCCGGCCAAGTTTCTGCGGAGAGATCTATAGCTAGCTTTATGGGTCTTCCCCTTGTAAGTTAGGGACTTCTTTTCTCTTGTTGCTTTTAGGATTTTTTTCTTTATCTCTATGTTTTGCAAATTTGACTATACTATGTCTTGGTGTTGGCCTGCTTTTGTTTATTTTGGTGGGAGCTCTCTGTGCCTCCTGGATCTGGATGTCTGTATCCTTCCCCAGCGTAGGGAAGTTTTGGCTGTAATTTCCTCAAGTAAACATTCTTCTCCCTTTTCTCAGAGTCTCTGGGCCTCCTATGATATGAATTTTAGTATGCTTTATGGAGTTGCTGAGTACCCTAAGTCTACATTGGTGATCCAATATGTTTCTTTCCCTCTCCTTTCAGCTTCACTTTTTCCCATAATTTTATCTTCTATATCACTTATTAATTCCTCTGTTTCTTCCATCCTTGTAGTCATTACATCTAGTCAGTTTCACATCACAGTTATAGCATGTTTTATTTTAGCCTGATTAGTTCTTAGGTTTTTTAATCTCTGTGGTAAGGGACTCCCTAGTGTCTTCTATGCTTTTCTCAAGCCCAGCTAGTATCCTTATGATCATCGCTTTAAATTTTGGATCAAGCATATTACTTATATCTGTTTTGATTAGATCCTTAGCTGTGGACTTTACCTGTTCTTTCTTTTGGGGTGAATTCCTCCATCTTGGCATTCTGTCTAGGTCTCTCTCTAGGTTAAGAAAGCCTGTTATGTTTCATACTCCTAAGAGTAATGGCTTTATGAAGAAGAGGTCATATACTGCCCAGGGTCTGGCACTTTAGGAAGGGTCTCTGGTGTATGCTGTGTGCACTCTGCTGCTGTGTTTTGGCTGCTCTTTCTCTTAGGTCAGTTTTTCTTTGCCTGCAGTGGGGAGTGTTTGGACCTTGGCCAGACTGTGTGTTTTAACCAGATGTGCTCTTGTCTGCTTGTTGAAAGAGACCCAATACTATTTCCACCAGAACTGAAACTTTGCAGAACTCTACGGTCAGCAGACGTGGTGCATGTGGAGGAGGTTTGTGCTGGTCTTCTTGGGGAGAGGCCTGCTGCTCTGATTCTTAGGCACACCTGCCCTAGTAAAGCAACACTTGCAGAGTGCAGGTGTTGTGGGTCTTGGTGTAAGGGGTTTAGGCCATCAGTGTTGGCACTGTACTGCTCACAGAAGCCAGCTTATGCTGTGAGGCAGAGGAGAGAACTGGTGCCAGCCCCCCTCCCTTATCTCAGAGAGAAGAGTTTGTACCTACTGCTGTCCAGGAAGCCCTCCAAGAAAAGTGAACAATCGTGTGTCCTAGGCTTCCCTCAGATCTTTGCCTCTACCCTGACTATATCTGGGCTATCTGGCCACCGGGCAGTGCAGTGCACCTGTGTTCTATCCCAGGTAGGTTGGCTGAGTTTTAAAACTCCAAACTTTAGGGACTTGACATGGTGGGGACCCACGCTGGTCCTCAGACCCAACATGGTGGGGACCCAAGCTGGTAATCTGGGGGAGGGTCTTGCCATGTTGGGACAGATGCAGGTTTGTCCCAGAAGGGCAGTCACACCAAGGCAGAAAGGGGTGGATTTTGGAGTACCACCCAGCAAAGAGCCAGTGTCCATGTTTGCTACCCTCAGCAGGTGTCTCTGAACCTTTATTGAGGGGCAGGAAATGGTACTGGTGGCTGCCAGCTCTTTTGTCCCTGAAGAGACAATGCTACCTCTCCCAGATGCACTCCAAGAAGGGGGAAACATTTCTCCCAGTGCATCCGAGGGGATCCCCAGATCATGCCATCACCTACCGAGCTATCTGCCCTACTTCTCCACAGGAGCACTGCAGCACCCACCCGCTCCACACTGGCCACACCTCAGACCTCTAAAACTCTAGTGTTTGAGCCCTGCTGGTTGTAAAATCTCACAAAAATCAACCCTTTTTGTTTTCCCAGTCAAAATCTTTAGGGAAATGTTTTCCTTGTATGATCCTCCCATGTGCTCCTCTCTTTTTCTTACTCCTCTCATTGTGACAAGTGCACCCTCCCCTCTGCAGCACCCACAGTCCTTTTCTCCCCCAATTCATGTCTCCACACCTCTTACCTTGCATAATATGGCCTCTAGTTGTGCATTTTGTTCTGTTAATCCTCAGATCGATTTTTGGGTCTTCAAAATGGCTTGATAGTTACTCATCTGTGTTTGAGGGTTGAGGCAAGCCCAGGGTCCTCCTACAACTCTTCCTTCTATCTCCCAACAATTTTATCAGAATTTTATTACTTGAAATAAGTGTTGGAAGTAAAAGTTTACTAATTTTTTTTTCTACCTAGTAGATTATATGTTCTTTAAGGGTACAAAATTTAGCACACCTAATAGTAGGTATTTATTAAACTCCTATAAAACAACTGAATAAATGTGCTGATTCTATTAGATTTTGCAGGGTTTTAGGCAGTTCCTATCATCCTCTTGATATTAGTTTATCACATATTTATTACAGATATTTGGGTCACCTAATATCACATTCAAATTCAAATATTAGTATTTCAAAGTATAGTAGCTTCTATAATTCAGTAGTACTACATAAAATTATGAACAGTTATATATCACAGAAGATTAAATACTATTCAGAAATAACCTAAAGATCCATTTTCTCATTACTGCAAATGGATGTACAATGCACATTTTTTGTGTGAATAGAAGTTAAAGCTAGGACTGAATTTTTTGCAAAATAACCCTGTTTAATTTCCAAGAGAACAATATTAACTCCTGTCGATAATATCTGTGAATGAAAATATCTTGATTGGATACTGAAGTAGTTATTCATCTATGAGAAAATATATGTTTTTTTTGGTTGCCAAAAAAAAAAAAAAGATGAAAAACCTCTGACAGTTTAGTAATTTTGGAATTCAGGGTTATATTGTAAAATAAAGGTCTATCAAAATGAAATAAGCCTCATAAAAACTATAACCAAATATAGACTTATTTTATGGTTTAGAGGTTATCACCATAGATACTTTTAAATAAAGAAAGCAGTAATTAGTACTTTAAATATGTTTTGTTCATATTATGTGCATTAAGTTATTTCAGAAACTTACACTGAAGTGGGACTTAAACTTCTTGTATGAAGTATTAGGCTACAGTAAAAAAATATATAGGAATCTACCACTCTACAATATAACAATTATATTTTCACATTTACTATAATATGTAATCCTTGCAAAGCATCTGAGTTGATTATTGTCATTCCTGTTGTACTGACAAGGAATCTAAGTTTCAGAACGATTAAGTGAAATACTTAAGCTCTTATACTTAGTTAATGATGGAACCAGGATTTCAATCTTTGATATATTTCATACCATATAAAGTACATTTTGGTTAAAGCTATACTAAAACCTTCACAGCATGAATACAAACAGGAAACTTTTTTAACAGTGGAATTATCAACTTCTCAAAAATAATGCTTATTGTATTATTTCAAAATTGTAGTAATTTTTTCATTCAATTAATGTTTACTGAGTGCCTACTATCTTTTAACTAAAGAGTTTAGCCTGTTTATATTTGTTTCTATCATCTTATTTTGTACTAGTTACTCTGCTCTTTCTATGATTTATTTGCCCTATTTTCACTTTCGCGGTCTTTTTTTTAAAGGGGTAGAGGTTAATTGTATTTTTCCCTTCTATGCATTTCAAAATTACATATTTTATTTCTGTTATTTTAGCATTAAGTCTTAATATCCCTACTTAAAATCATTCTGATTACTTTAAATATGTTTGCTCTTGGTGATTAATTGATCCACTTATTCATTAGTCAAACGGAATTTGAAGAAAAGAATGAACTCAAGCTTGTGGCTTTATAACTATTTCCTATCAACTAGAAAATAAGGTTGGTTTGATAGAATAAGATTAGTTGAGTTCTGGATATATTAAGTGTTAGTTACTTAGAGGTATGACAGAAATGGGATATGAATCCAAAGTCTAGGAAAGGGATTTAAACAGGAGACTATAATTTTAATAATAATCAGCATAGTCATCTGAGGACTAATCAAAAGATTGTTTGCGTTCTCTCAGGGAGTGTTTACAATGTGAACTCTTTCTGTGGGAAAAAAAAAGGAAAACCACTTGTTTTGTTTTTATGATACCAACCAGTTTAAATAACTGCCAATTACTGGCAGAATTTGTGCATATTGTGTTATAGTTTAAACAGATCTCAGATCTACATTAAAATTGCTAACATCTACAGTTTACATTTTTTAGCTCCAACTATTTGTAAGGATTAAATTAACTGCTTAGATGCAAAAAAATCATTAACTATTTAAGGATTGTATTGCTGTAGTTCTCAAACATACAAGATCTAGAAGCTTCAAAGTTTAATGCATCTTCTAGATGCCCAGGAACACCAGGGACTCTATGGTTGTGAAAGAGAGGAATTTATCCTCAAGAAAAGTTAACCAGAATCATTATTTGGCATCTCTATTATTTGCAGAAAATTCTACTAGGTCCTGAGACAAGGTATAAAAAGAGCATAAAAGTTGCAAGCCTTGTCCCAATGGTCTTTACATTTAAAAGGAGAAACACCAGAGTACATAAAGCCACTTAAAACCAGAGATAAAGCATAAAATATAAGAAATAAATTTCAAAAAATTTTTACCATTTTTCATATTCTACTACTTAGACCTCTAGCTTATTCTCAATTCTACTAGCCTAGTATCATTTTGCCTTGGTGATTTTGTTAAGTTATGTGGGATTGAGTCCCAGGCAAAACAAATCCCCAATCATTGATATATCTGACTTTCTCAAAATTCAAAACCATGGACACAGATTCAGTTCTCTCAAACATGCTCTCCATGCCAACCAGTCCCTCTACAATTACACCTTCAATCACATGTCACTCATGGGGAATACTGAACTGGGTCTCAAAGTAAAGGAGAATAAAACCATAACAACTGATTATATAGGAGGCACCAAGGAAAGTATATTAAGGCGTTATGCAAAGATTTACAGACTAAAATTATTTATTTCTGCATACTATGTGTTTTGAGCTATCATAGAATACAGCTGAATTTGGAAAGTAAATGAGCTATAGAAAAGCCTATATCTGAGCATGCAGCAAACACAAGAGCATAATGTACTTGGTTGTTCCTTTAACATTTTCTAATTTTAAGCTCTGTGTAACATAATTTATTCAATTTGGAAAAATGCTCAAACAGCAATAGACACTGAAGGACTAAGGGCCCTGGTCTTGTCCCAGATGCTAAAGCTTAGGAACCCCTCAAGTATGCCTGAAGTATTGGTTAGGATAGAGCCAAGGAAGCCTTCAGTTCTCCTGTCTAAGCTGTTAACATATTAGCTGAGACATTTTTCTATTGAAGAAAAAAGGAAAGGATTTTTATTTTCTCTAGATTGAATATATTTTTACCTCACCTTAATTTAAAACAGACAGGTTCACCAGCCTCAAATCCACTGTGGAATCAGATGTTGTATAAATTAATTTAGAGAATACAAATATATGCCCCCATAAACAGTGTGATGAAGGAATACTAGATAATCTCTGCTTCCAAAGAGTATACTAACCATAATATTTCACCTGGGGTTTGGACTTAGACAGCCAGGGATTCCCATCCTAGTTCTGATACTTACTATTGGCTTTGTTTGTTAAATGAAATCTTATCTTTTTTTATTATAGATTTTATTTATTTATTTATTTTAGAGAGAGAAAAATCTTATCTTTTTTTATTATAGATTTTATTTATTTATTTATTTAGAGAGAGAAAAGGGAGGGGCAGGGGCCAAAGGGGGAGGGAGAGAGAATCTCAAGCGGACTGTGCGTTGAGCATGGAGCTCAATTCAGGGCTTGATCTCACGACCCTGAGATTACTACCTGAGCCAAAACCAAGAGTCAGATGCTTAACCAAGTGAGCCACCCAGATGCCCCAAATGAAGCCTTATCTTACCTGTAACGAAGGAATAATAAAACTACCTCACAAGATTGTGAGAGAATTAAGAGGTAGTTTATGTAAAGCAATTAGCCCAGTGCTTGGAGGATAGTGAGGATTAAATTCAATTTTGTCTTGAAGATCTGTCTTAAAAAATACTCTTTAAAATGCAAATTATGTAAGAGAAGTGACACCTTAAGTCATTATCTGCTAACATTAATCACCAGTTGGCAGGGATTAGTTGACATCTAACTGACAAAAGGTAACTGTAGGATGAGTGACACATGGAAATGAGGGTTTGAGATGGGAAAGAGATCACTGAAAGGAAAAATAAACTCTGACAGTATAGTAAAAGGGCACCAGGTATCTTGCTATCTTCAGGTGGTCCCTTTATCTTAGGATCGTTGGTATCAGAAATTAGTCCCTTAAAGCAGATCTATATAAAATTGGATAAAAAATTTAACAAAAGTGAAAATAAAATATTTTGGTTGATATTTTTTCTTCAAAAAATACATTTTACATTATAAAATCTATCTTATAACTTTAAAATTTTGTAAAAACTGAAACTACTCAAAAAGTGTTTTTGGCACTCTTTTTCCAAGATCACAAAAAAGTAACTCTTTCTTTTTCTCTCTTTCTTTCTTTCTTTCTTTCTTTCTTTCTTTCTTTCTTTCTTTCTTCTTTCTTTCTTCTTTCTTCTTTCATTATTTTATTATTATTATGTTATGTTAATCACCATACATTACATCATTAGTTTTTGATGTAGTGTTCCATGATTCATTGTAGTAATTCTTAAAAAGTAATTGTTTCAAAAAAAAAAAGTAATTGTTTCAAAATATTTGAGGAGTTCAGCAATTTTCTCAAGACCTCCCTTAATTATTTTATTTCAAATCACTATTATGCTGACTTGTATTCTTTTTATTATTATTATGTTATGTTAATCACCATACATTACATCATTAGTTTTTGATGTAGTATTCCATGATTCATTGTTTGCGTATAACACCCAGTATTCTTACAGTTTCTGGTCCGTTCATCAGATCTTCATTTACTAGTAAATAAATTCTAATGAATGGAGCCATTTTCCAAATTTGCCTTTATTAACTTCATGAAATCCATAATTTTGTAAGATGTGCTGTTTCACTTTGCAATATATTATTGTCATATTCTAATTTGTTATAAATAACTGACCAAAAAGAGATTGGCAAACTGGAAAAAGATAGATTCAGTGCTAAAAATGGAAGAGTTGTAACTAATTTAAAAGCAACCAATTTGTCCTTATTGTCATGTGATTATCATTTTTCTTCCCTAAAAAAATCTTATAATCTTGTAGACTTGAATTACATTATTTAGACACAGAGAACTCTATTGTTAAGTTCTGCTCAGGGTCAGCCATCTTGTTAGGATACCAAAACTGATATTTTATATTCTCCATATGGTATCTTATTTAATCTTCATCCTTGCTTTATAACTTTATTATTGTTACTTTCATTTTACAAGTAGGGATATTATGCTTGAGAGAAACTTGTCTGAAGTCTTGCATCTAATAAATAAAATGCCAGAGATTCAGGCCTGTGTAATTCCAAACCTAGTGTCCTTTTGACTATATCATATAGTCTTTCCACAACATCATTCTGAAATTTTATTGAAAATTCCTGTTGTCTGTGCACAGACGCTACTGGTTAACATGTTTATTACATCAATTCAAATTAATAAGTAATTTCATCGATTACTTTTATTGACTTGGCCAAATTGTTAACTGAATTAAACATTCCATACTGCCAAAATCAAGTATATAAATAACATATGAGTGTAAATTATGTAATGTCAAAATTTTAATATTTTTAAAGATTTTATTTATTTATTTGAGAGAGAGAGTGAATGTGAGCATGAGTGGGGGCAGAGGCAGAGGGAAAGGGAGAAGCAGACTCCCCGCTGAGCAGGGAGCCTGATAGGGGGCTCTAGCTCAGGGCCCTGAGATCATGACCTGAGCTGAAGGCAGGCTCTTAACTGAGTCACCCAAGCCCCCTAGAAATTTTAACATTTTTACCATGTCTCTATCTCAACAGTTGTTTAGTAGAAGTCAGACAGAACAGGTAAGATTACAACAAGTACATTAAATGAAATGATAGAGAAATAAGAATTTTTTTTATTTTTTATTATGCATCTTTTCCTATGTGAGTAAAAAAATAACACAAATTTGGAGCACCTGGGTGGCTCAGTAGGTTGAGTTTTCAACCCTTGGTTTCAGCTCAGGTCATGATCTCATGGGTCAGGCTCCACACTTAGCAGGGAGTCAGCTTGAAGATTCTCTCCCTCTGCCCCTCCCCCACTTGTATATGCTTTCTCTCTCAAATAAATCTTTAAAAACTCCACAAATTTTATGCCCTTAATAATTTAAGGGAAAAGCCTGTTTTAACCCAAACTGTCCTATCTGGTGAAGCATTTGTTTACAAGAGTTTTAACTAGTAACTTGACAGTTTCTGAACTTGGTGCTTATCAACAGGTACATATAAACACTTAAAATCTCCACAAATATGTTTTAAAGTATACACCTTTATTCTTTTCTTGCATGAGCTGTATTTTGTTGTAATATGTTCTCTAGATGTCACTGGAAAGGAAAACTCAGTGTGCTTTGAAGTATTTGGCTTTTTAACTGTAACTGACAAAATTTGTACATGAAAAACTAAATATCACAAAGCAAACACTTCAACCTGGAATTTGTTTTAGGATATTTAGGCATAGCAGAAAAAAAAAAAGATTTAGAATATTGCAATAACCCCTTTTTTTGCTTCCTATATTTTTTGGAGATTTTTACATAGAGCACATTGGGTTTATTTAATTATGTTTGGCTGTTTAATTGGATTTGACATATTCCCAACTTTTTAAAATAATCTACTTTTTCCCTCTTTATGATACTCTACAAAGAAGAGTGTAAGAACAGTGGGTCAGGAGAGCAAACTGCTTACTCCTTTCATTTGGGCAAGGCAGTTAACAGTCAAATTAGTGTGATAAAATGCAGCCATATTAGGTTGAATTGATGAGCTTACAAATCAAAAGGCCTCATATATTTTTTTTTAATTAATACTTCTTTTTCTTTTTCATATGCTGTGATATACCAGAGAAATTTTACCTCCTCATTGACTCTAAACCAATAAGGGAAGATGGTAAAAAGAAACACATAATGGAATCAGATAGTTGGGTGTGAATCCCAATTATACCATTTCCTAGAATGTTGGTTCAGAATGCAAGGAATAAAAATTACCCTACCCTCATTTTCTCCCCTTGAAAAATGATAGAAAAAGAGTCCTGAACTTACATAATATTTTAAAGTAATATAATATATTGCTATTATTTTTCCCAAACTTCTTCTCAGGTAATTAAATGGTACAATA
The DNA here is from genome assembly GCF_029215605.1 of Mirounga angustirostris. NCBI lineage: Eukaryota > Metazoa > Chordata > Mammalia > Carnivora > Phocidae > Mirounga > Mirounga angustirostris. The sequence goes on from NW_026991721.1 coordinate 77,892,200, forward strand.
GACCTTTGAGAGAAATGGACAACCATCACATATATTCAAAAAAGAAGAGCTAAGGAAAGTAAAAACAGGGGCTGGCTTTAGGTGAAGATTGATTAGCATAGAAAATAAAAGAGGCAACAATGCCAAAGTCCAGTCCTTTACTTTCTTCTGTGAAAAATCTTACTATTCTTTGTCCATACTGTATTTAGTTCACTAAACTAAGCACAATCTTGTCAATCAAGGGTAAGCAAACTTTTTCTGTAAATAGCCAAATGGTAATTTTTTTTTTTAAATTTATGGGTCACAGCTACTCAATTCTGCCTCTGCAGCATAAAAGTAGCTGTAGATAGTACAAAATGAATGAGGGCACATGTGTTGTAATGAAGCATTATTTATGGAGTATTAATATAGCATTTGAAATCCATATACTTTTCATTCATCTTTTCAATTTTTTTTCAGCTATTTAAAAATGTAAACTCTATTTCTAGCTCACTGTCCATAGAGAAGCAGGTAGAAAACCAAAATTATCTTCCCAGGCCTATTTTTCTTAAGAGGGTCTCTTGATAATGCCACTTTCCCTCTAATTCTTTGTGACCCTTCCCTCTTTTTACAATATCTATGTTGGGATGGAGGCAGGGAATAAATATACATTATTGAGCATTTTTTGGTTGCATATGATAGAAACTTAACTCAAAATAGCTTAAGCTCAATCCAAATAGAGAATGTATTGACTCTTGACCGATTCATTAAAAATACATATATATGGCATAAGTAACTTTTGTGTCTTAGGGTGAGAAAGATTCAACTCTGTCATTTACCAGCAGTGTGACCTGGGGGAAGTTATACAGCCTGCTCTTAATATAATTCTTCGTTTTCAAAATTCTACATGTATGAGGAGTTGAAAAGATTCTATGAGATAACATATGTACAGTGCTAAACATAGGGCCTGCTGACTAGTAAATATTCCATAACTTAGTGATTATGATGATGATACCTCCTTTACTTTTTCTTTTTATAATCAACTAAGTAAGAAAAGGTTCAGTTTTCTCTCCCCCTCTCCCCTATCAGTATTCCTAAGTGCCTACAAACAAATTTTCCTCTCTTATCTAATTCCTATCACATACTCCACTGTATGACAGTCATTTCTGACATCCTTCCTACTTGATATGGACTGCTGAAGCAGTTCTTACTTTTTTGTAATTTTTATAAGTCTGCTAACGTGGTCTTGGGTGTATCAGGTGCTCAATATATACAGCTAACTAACCCTCTTAAACCAGTTTAAAAGGCTAGTCCAATACATCCATCTTAAATACCTCATTTCTGCATTTTAAAGAAGGCTAACATTAACATTCTTTATTATTTTATTTTCAAGAAAAGAAATGTAGTGATTTTGTTACTTTATGATACTTAATAGAAATCTTACTATAGAAAAGTATAAATAAATAGAAAATGTTATCTTCATTTAAGAATTTTAATTAATGATCTTAATTGGAACATTTGATTCATTAATACTTTTTGCTCTTTAGTTTACATCATTTACTAAATATGGATTATTTTAATTAGATGTATTAATGTATAATTAACATATACAATTTTCTGTATGAATAAAGAATAAAATCATGTAAACACAACCATAATTTTCTTCTTTTTTTGAATTTAAATTCAATTAGCCAACTGACAGTACATTATTAGCTTCAGATTTAGTATTCAATAAGTAATCAGTTGCATGTAACACCCACTGCTTATCACATCACATGTCTACCTTAATGTCCCTCACCCAATTACACCATCCCCCCACCCACCTCCCTTTCGACAACCGTCAGTTTGTTTCCTATAGTGAAGAGTCTCTCATGGGTTTTCTTCCTCTCTGATGATTTCCCCTTCTGTCTTCCCTCCTTTCCCCTATAGTCCTCTGCCCTGTTTCTTATATTCCACATATAAGTGAAACCATATGATAATTGTCTTTGTCTGATTGATTTATTTTGCTCAGCATAACACCCTCCAGTTCCATCCACATCTATGTAAATAGTAAGTATTCATCCTTTCGGATGGCTGAGTAATATTCCATTGTGTGTGTGTGTGTGTGTATACATACACATACACATGTATATACATATATGTACACATGCACATATACATATATGTATATATCACATCTTCTTTATCCATTTATGTGTTGATAGACATCTCAGCTCTTTCCACAGTTAGGGTATTGTGGACATTGCTGCTATGAACATTGGGGTGCACGTGCCCCTTTAGATCACTCCATTTGTATCTTTGGGGTAAATACCTAGGGTGCAATTGCTGGGTCGTAGGATAGCTCTATTTTTAATGTATTGAGGAACCTCCATACCATTTTCTATACTGGCTGTACCAGCTTGCATTCCCACCAACAATGTAAGAGGGTTCCCCTTATTCTGCATCCATGCCAATATTCATTGTTTCCTCTTTGTTAATTTTAGCCCTTCTGAGTGGTGTGAGGTGGTATCTCATTGAAGTTCTGATTTGTATTTCCCTAATGCCAAGTGATGTGGAACATTTTTCATGTGTTTGTTGGTCATTTGTATCTTTGGAGAAATTTCTCTTCATGTTTTCTGCCCATTTATTGACTGGATTATTTGTTCTTTGGGTGTTAAATTTCATAAGATCTTCATAGATCTTAGATACCAGCCCTTTATCTGATAGATTATTTGCAAATATTTTCTCCCATTCCATAGATTGCCTTTTAGTTTTGTTGACTGTTTCCTTTGCTCTGCAGAAGGTTTTTATCTTGATGAAGTCCCAATAGTTCATTTTTGCTTTTGTTTCCCCTGCCTTTGGAGATGTGTCTAGCAAGAAGTTGCTCTGGCCAAGGTCAAAGAGGTTGCTGCCTATGTTCTTCTCTAAGATTTTGATGGATTCCTGTCTCATATTGAGGTCTTTCATCCATTTTGAGTTTATCTTTGTTTATGGTGTAAAAGAAAATGGTACAGTTTCATTCTTCTACATATGGCTGTCCATTTTTCCCAGCACCATTTATTGAAGAGATGGTCCTTTTCCCATTGGATATTCATTCCTGCTTTGTCAAAGATTAGTTAGCCGTAGAGTTGAGAGTCCATTTCTGGGTTCTCTATTCTGTTCCATTGATCCATGTGCCTGTTTTTGTGCTGGTATCATGCTGTATTGTTGACCACAACTTTGTAATATAGCTTGAAGTCAGGCATTGTGATGCCACCAGCTTTGGGTTTTTGTGCTTTTTTTTTTTTTTCAACATTCCTCTGGCTAGTCAGGGTCTTTTCTGGTTCCATACAAATTTTAAGGTTATTTGTTCCAGCTCTGTGAAAAATGTTGATGGTATTTTAATAGGGATTGCTTTGAATATGTAGATGACTCTGGGTAGCATAGACATTTTAACAGTATCTATTCTTCCAATCCATGAGCATGGAATGTTTTTCCATTTCTTTATGTCTTCCTCAATTTCTTTCATAAATGTTCTGTAGTTTTAGAATGAGTTTGGAAATTTTCCTTCCATTTCTATTTTTTTAACAGCTTCAGAAGAATAGGTATTAGTTCTTCTTTAAATGTTGGGTAGAATTCCCCTGTGAAGCCATCTGGCCCTGGAATCCTATTTGCTGGGAGAATTTGGATTATGGCTTCAATTTCCTTGCTGGTTATGGGCTTGTTCAGATTTCCTATTTCTTCCCATTTTAGTTTTGGTAGTTTATAAGTTTCCCGGAATGTATCCATTTCTTACAGATTTCCTAATTTGTTGGCATATAGTTGCTCATAATATGTTCTTAAAATTGTATTTCCTTGGTGTTGGTAGTGATCTCTTCTCTTTCATTCATGATTTTATTAATTTGGGTCCTTTCTCTCTTTTTTTGGATAAGCCTGGCTAGGGATTTATCAATCTTATTAATTTCTTTCAAAGAACAACCTTCTGGTTTCATTGATCTGTCTGCTGTTCTTCTGGTTTATATTTCACTGATTTTTGCTCTAATCTTTATAATTTCTCTTTCTCCTGCTTGGTTTAGGTTTTATTTACTGTTCTTTCTTCAGCTCCTTTAGAAGTAAGGTTAGTTTGTGTATTTGAGACTTTTCTAATTTTTTGTGAAAGGCTTGTATTGCTATGTACTTCCCTCTTAGAACTGCCTTTGCTGTATCCCAAAGGTTTTGAACAGCTGTGTTTTGATTTTCATTTGTTTCCATGAATTTTTTAAAATTCTTCTTTGATTTCCCGGTTGACCCATTCATTCTTTAGTAAGATGTGCTTTAGCCTCCAAATGTTTGACTTCCTTCCAAATTTCCTCTTGTGATTGAGTTCAAGTTTTAAAGCATTGTGGTCTCAAATTATGCAGGGAATAATTCCAATTGTTTGGTATTAGTTGAGACCTGATTTATGACCCAGTATGTGATCTGTTCTGGAGAATATTCCATGTACACATGAGAAGAATGTGTAGTCTGTTGCTTTAGGGTGGAATGCTCTGTATATATATCTGTGAAGTCCATCTGGCCCAGTGTGTCATTCAAAGCCCTTGTTTCCTTGTTGATCTTCTGCATAGATGATCTGTCCATTGCTGTGAGTGGGGTGTTGAAGTCCCTTACTATTAATGTATTATTATCAATGTGTTTCTTTACTTTGGTTATTAATTGGTTTATATAATGGGCTGTTCCCATGTTGGGGACATAAATATTTATGATTGTTAGATCTTGTTGGATAGACCTTTTAAGTATAATATAGTACCCCTCTTCATTCCTTACTACAGTCTTTATAATCTACAGGTTTATAAATCTACTACAGGTTTATAATCTAATTTGTCTGATATGAAGATTGCTACCCTAGCTTTCTTTTGAGGTCCATTAGCTTGATAAATTGTTCTCCACCCCTCACTTTCAATCTGGAGATGTCTTTAGGTCTAAAATGAGTCTCCTGTAGATAGCATAAGGATGGGTCTTGATTTTTTTTATCCAGTCTAATACCCTGTGTCTTTTGATTGGAGTATTTAGCCCATTTACATTCAGAGTAACTATTGAAAGATACAAATTTGGTGTCATTGTGTTACCTGTAAAGTCTCTGTTCCTTTCTGGTCTATGTTACTTTTGGGATCTCTCTTCACTTACAGGATCCCTTTTAATATTTTTTCCAGGGCTGGTTTAGTGGTCACAAATTCCTTTAGTTTCTGTTTGACCTGGAAACTCTTTATCTCTCCTTCCATTCTGAATGACAATCTTGCTGGATAAAGTATTCTTGGCTACATGTTATTCTCATTTAGCACCCTGAATATATCATGCCATCCCTTTCTGGCCTGCCAGGTCTCTGTGGATAGGTCTGCTGCCAGCCTAATGTTTCTACCCCTGTAGGTTAAGAACCTCCTGTCTCAAGCTGCTTTCAGTATTTTCTCTTTATCTCTGAAATTTGCAAGCTTCACTATTATATTTTGGGGTATTGATCTATTTTTATTGATTTTGAGAGGGGTCCTCTCTACCTCTCAGACTTGAATACCTGTTTTCTTTCCTGGATTAGGGAAGTTCTCAGCTATGATTTGCTCAAATATACCTTCTCTCTCTCTCTCTCTTCTTCCTCATGGAACCCAGTAATTCTAATATTGTTTCACTTAGTGGTATTGCTGATTTCTCGAAGTTTCCCATCATGGTCCATTAGTTGTTTTTCTCCCTTTTCCTCAGCTTCCTTCCTTTCCATCAACTTGTCTTCTATGTCACTTACTCTATCTTCTGCCTCATTTAGCCTAACTGTTAAAGCATCCAATTTAGACTGCATTTCAGTTAAAGCACTTTTAATTTTGGCCTGATTAGATTTATTTCTGCCCTAAGAGATTCTCTAGAGTGTCTTTCATGCTTTTTCCAAGCCCAGCTATTAACCTTATAATCATTATCCTGAATTCTAGCTCTGATATTTTACTTAAATCCATATCAATTAGATCTGTGGCAGAGGTTATTACCTCTGGTTCTTTCTTTTGTTGTGAATTCCTCCTTCTAGTCATTTTGTCCAGAGAAGAATGGATGGACAAGAGAACAAAATGAAAAATATCAACCATGACCCAAGCCAAAGACATACTAGACAAATCCAAAGAGGTCAGAAACCAAAAAAAAGAAAAAGAAAAGAACAAAGAAGCGGTGGCGAAGAGAGAATATAATCTCTCAGGTGGACAAAACAGGATGATCCACTTGGTCCTGAGTGTATTTTGGTCTGTTTGTTAGAAGACACTGAATCCCAAAATTGTAATGAAAGCAAAACTTATATACATACAAAAATAAAATTGAATATAGTAAAAGGAAGCCAAAAATCTAGAATATATCTATAAAAGTAAATGTCAAAAATGAAAGTTAAAAAAAATGGCTTAAGAACAAAGAGTTGATAAAATAAACTAGTTGAAAAGGAAAAAAAGAAAAGGAAAACTTTAAACTGAAAGATAAATGAATCATGAGAAAAAAATCTCGAAATCTAAGTTTTGCTATCCTGTGTGCTCCAAAACAGGGTTCACCTGCTGTTCCAGCTGGGCTTCTGGGGGAGCAGCCTGCTGCACTGATTCTCAGGTGTCTTTACCTGGGCGGAGTTGTACTGCCCTTGCCGGGGAGCTCAGTGTAAGGTGCTTTTGGTTGCTCTTTGTGGCTTTTGTTACCTAAAGACTTTCTGCACCTCATTAGGGGATGAAAATAAAAGTGGCCGTGCCCCAATCTCCAGCCCCAGAGCTGATAGATTGTGGTCCCCTCTCTTCAGTAAACTCTAAAGGATAAGCAGTCTTCCCTTTTGTGTGTGCCAAACTCTGCTCTTTCCTGGGATAAACACCTGCCCCAACCCTGGGGGGGTAGGGAGGATGGGAGATGGAGGGTCCTGAATTTCTGCCCTTTGCAGGACCCTCACATGGAGAGTGGTCAGCCGGTTGGGTGCACTCCCATGCTGCCCCTCCCAGGAGAAGGTGGGGGGTCACTACTTTTTCTGTCCTTTGCAGGGCCCCCACAGGGAGAGCTGTCACCCGATTGAGCCACTGTTCCCGGTTTATGACAAATCAAGTTGAAAGACCCCTCCTGGGTTCCCCAATGCAATGCTTGGGAACTCTGCTGGCTCAGGCACCCCCATTCATTCTGTGACCCTGGGGACCCTGAGTCCCACCTAGTATTCTGCCCTGCTTGAACACCTGAACACCTTTCAGACAGGAAGGTCTCTCACTGAAGCAGATTTCTAAATGGTCTGATTTTGCTCTCCAGGGATATATCACTTTCCTGTAGCCAGCTTACGGAGGCTCCCTCCACCCGCTGATTATCTTCCAATATATCCCCTCGGATTCACTTCTCTGCACCTCCTATATTGCAAAAAGTGGTCTCTTTTCTATTTGCAGAATTCCAGCAATGCTTTGCTTACATCTCAGGTTGAATTCATAAGTGTTCAGAATGATTTGATAGTTATCTAGCTAAATTCAAAGGATCAGATGAAACAAGGTCCCCTACTCTTCTGCCATCTTGCCTCCCTCCCCACAAGCATAATTTTGGCAGAACATTTCCATCATTGAAAGAAGTTTTCTGATGCTTCTTTACAATCAGTTTCCTCTCCCAATTCCCACCCCTGCCATTCACTGATCTGCTTTCTGTCCTTAAATTTTGTCTTCTCCAGACACTATTTTAAAGGAAATCATATAGCATGTCATCTCTTGAGCTTGCCTTCTTTACTTAACATAGTGTTTTTAAGAATTATACATGTTATTGAGTCAGTAGTCTGTCCTTTTGAATGCTGAATAGTATTCCATTGTCTTAATGTACTACGGTTTATTTATCCCTTCATCGGTTGATGATGGGCTGATCTAAAATTTAGGTTATTATGAATAAATCTGCTGTGAGCATTGGAGTATAAATCTTTGAGTGAGGAATATATGTCTTTGTGTGATTTTTTTTTCATATTATAGGTAAATACATAAAATTCATTTTCTCCATGTATTTATCCATTTCTTTTAGGTTGCCCAGTTTGTTGGCATTTTTTTTTTTTTTTTCATAGTATTATTCCCTTGTAATCCTTGTATTTTTGTATCAGTTATTAGTTCTCCTTTCTCGTTTTTTATTTTATTTATTTGGGTACTTTCTCTTTTTTTCTTGACAAGTCTGATAAGGGTTTGTCAATTTTGTTGAGCTTTTCAAAGAACTAGCTCTTGGTTTCATTAATTTTTCTTTTTCTTTTTTTTTTTTTTTCCTAGCAATTTATTTTTGTTCTGATCTTTATTATTTCCTTTCTTCTACTCACCTTAGGCTTTGTTACTTCTTCTTTTTCTAGTTCCTTTAAGCATAAGTTTAAATTGTTTATTTGAGTTTTTTATTGTTTCTTGAGGTAGGCCTGTATTGCTATACACTTCTCTCTTATAACTGCTTTTGCTGTGTCCCAGAGATTTTGGACTATTGTGTTTTCATTTTCATTTGTCTCCATATATATTTTTAATTTTCTTCTTTGATTGCTTCATTAACCCATTGGTTGTTTAGTATTATATTGTTAAGTCTCCACATGTTTGTGTTTTTTTCTAGTTTTTTTTCTTGTGATTTATTTCCATCCATTGTGGGTGGGAAAAAAAATGCATGTTATGATTTCAATCTTCTTAAATTAATTGAGACTTGTTTTGTGCCTAATATGTGATCTATTTTGGAGAGCATTCCATGTATACTTGAAAAGAATGTGTATTCTGTTGTTTTTGGATGGAATATTCTGTATATATCTGTTATGTTCATCTGATCCAATGTGTCATTCAAAGACATTGTTTCCTTGATTTTCTGCCTGGGTGATCTATCCATTGATATAAATTGGGTGTTAAAACCCCTACTATTTATTGCATTATCATCAGTTTCTCTCTTTATGTCTAATACTATTTGCTTTATGTATTTAGGTGCTCCAATAATGGGTGTGTAGATATTTACAATTGCAATATCCTCGTATTGGATTGATCCCTTTATCACTATGTAATGCCCTTCTTTGTCTCTTGTTACAGTCTGTTTTAAAGTCTATTTTTTCTGACATTAAGTGTTGCTACACAAGCTCTTTTTTTTTTAATTTCTATTTGTATAGTGAATATTTTTCCATCCCTTCACTTTCAGTCTGTATTTTAGGTCTGAGGTGAGTCTCTTGAAGGCAGCATATAGAAAGGCCTTGGGTTTTTTAACCATTCTACCACTCTCTGTCTTTTGATTGGAGTGTTTAGGCCATTTACATTTAAAGTAAATATTGATAGGTATGGACTTATTGCCATTTAAAAAATTTTCAGGGGGTGCCTGGGTGCCTCAGATGGTTAAGCGTCTGCCTTCAGCTCAGGTCATGATCCCAGGGTCCTGGGATCAAGCCCCACATCAGGCTCCTTGCTCAGTGGGAAGCCCGCCTCTCCCTCTCCCACTCCCTCTGCTGTGTTCCCTCTCTTGCTGTGTCTCTGTCAAATAAATAAATAAAATCTTAAAAAGAAAATTTTTTTCTGGTTGTTTTTGCAGTTCTTCTTTGTTCTTTTCTTCTTCTCTTACTCTCTTTCTGTGTGCTTGATGAGTATATTAGTGTTTTTGTTTGTTTGTTTGTTTTCTCTCTATTTTTTGTGTATCTATTATAGGTTTTGAGTTTGTGGTTACCATGAGGTATATGTATAACATCCTAAGTAAATAGGAGCCCATATTAATTTGATGGCCATTTAAGTTCAAACACATTCTTAAAAAAAAGAAAAGAAAAGAAAAAACCTTTCTTCTTATTTTTCCCCTTCTCTTCCTTTTTTACTCCTTTCTCCACATTTCATGGTTGCTTGTTTTATATTTTATGTTTATGTTTTATGTATGTTTTATGTTTTCATATTTTACATCTTTTTGTTTATATTTTTCCCTTGTCTAATTAATGGCCATTTCTTTTTCCCTTAAAGAAGTCCCTTTAACATTTCTTGTAAGTCTGGTTTAGTGGTGATAAACTCTTTTGTTTTTTATTTGTCTAAAAAACTCTCTCTCTTCAAATCTGAATGATAAGCCTGCCAGGTAGAATATTCTTGGTTGTAGTTTTGTTTTTTGTCTGTTTTGTTTTGTTTTCTTTTCTTTTCCCCAGCACTTTGAATATATCATGCCACTTTCTTCTGGCTTGCAAATTTTCTGCTACAGAATCAGCTGATAGTCTTATAGGTTTTCTCTGTAGGTAACTTTTTGTTTCTCTCTTGCTGCTTTTAGGATTCTTTATTTTTAACTTTTGACATTTTAATTATTATGTGCTGTGGTGTTGGTTCATCTTGTTTGGAACTCTCTGCTCTTGGACTTGGATGTCTATTTCCCTTGTTTGTTTAAGGAAGTTTTCAGTTATTATTTCTTAAAGTACATTTTCTATACCTTTCTTTCTCTTCTTCTTCTAGGATCCTCTGTAATGCAAAGGTTCATTTACTTATGTTGTCCAAGAGATCTCTTAATCTATCTTCAATTTTTAAAATTCTTTTCAGGGCGCCTGGGTGGCTCAGTCATTAGGCGGCTGCCCTCAGCTCAGGTCATGATCCCAGGGTCCTGGGATCGAGTCCTGCATCGGGCTCCCTGCTCGGCGGGGGGCCTGCTTCCCCCTCTCCCACTCCCCCTGCTTGTGTTCCCTCTCTCACTGTATCTCTCTCTGTCAAATAAATAAATAAAATCTTTAAAAAAATAAAATAAAATTATTTTCTCTTTTTGCTGTTCTGATTGTTTGCTTTCCATTAGACTGTCTTCCATATCCTGCTACATTCTTCTGCATCCTCTAATTTACTGTTGATTCCCTCTAGTGTGTTTTTATTTCAGGATTATATTTTTCACCTCTGATTGGTGCTTTTTACTACTTTCTATCTCTTTATTAAAAGTCTCTCTCAGTACTTCCATTTTCTCTATTCCAAAGAGTATCTTATGATCACTTTAAATTATTTACCTAAATATATTGTTTTTCTCTGTTTCATTTAATTCTTTCACTGTGTTTTTTCTTGTTCTTTCTTTCAAGCATATTCCTTTGTCTCTCCATTCTCAACTTTCTGTGTTTGTAAGGCAAAATGGCTACTTCTTCTAATGTTGGAGTGGTTTTGTGTATGGTGACCCCTATGCAGACTGTGTGTGCTTAGTGACTTTTGCTGGCTGGCTAGAGCTATGGCTGCATATGCTAGTTATCTTTTAAACTGTAGCTTTTTACAGACAGAATAAAAAAAGATAATGATAATAATAAAAGAAAAGAAATTTAAAAAAGGAAGAAAGAGAATAAAAAAGAAGAAAAGAAAAAAGCAAGAAAGAGAACAAAACCAAAAATTAAAAACAAAATAAATTTTAAAAAGTAAAACAAATAAAATAAAACAAAATAGTAAAAAAATAAAATAAATTTAAAAAAAAAACATAAAATGCTGGCTGGTTATCTGTGCTCTAGCACCATAGGATGGCAGGTGTGGGTTTGTGAACCCTGGCCTCTCTGAAGGCATAAGCTCCATGTGATAACAAGACCAGCCAGTTATGTCCTGGGGACCACCAATCATGGCACTGGGACCCTCCAATTATGGAGTCCAAACCTGCCCCTTATAGCTGCCAGATCCTGTTCCAATCTGGCTTTTAAGATGGAGGGGTAGGGACCATTCCTGCAGTTCCTCGGCCTTTTTAAAGAACAGCTTTTCATCTGTGCCCCAGTGTGACCAGGGCTGGTGTAGGCTTCAGAACCCTGGGCTTGCTGAGGTCATAATCTCTCTGTGAGGAATAGACCCACTTGTTATGGAGTCTGAACCTGCCCCTATGACAGCCAGACTCTGCTGCAGTCTGGGCCCTTGAGGTGGAGCAGGAGAAATAATCCTGCAGTTCTCCAGCCCCTCTAAGCCATAGTCTTTTTCTGTGCCCCAGCAGGGCAACTTGCTGAAGCTGCAAGCCCACCAAGAAGACCAGATCAGCCAGGCATGGTGTTTGGACTCTGCTCTGGTCCAAACTTCCAAGGTGGACTGGGAATGAAAACCATGCTGTTCCCCAGTCCCTCTCACCTGAAGAGCTTCCCCGCAGCTCCTTGCCACTTGGTAGAATTCTAGTATTGTTTCTTTCATACGCTACTCTTTTAAACTGCACGTTATTTTCTGTGCTCAAGGACAGAGGGATCTAGTCCCAGTCCCTCAGTACCATCCCTCCAGTTTGCAGCACTGGGGATGGGGGTCATTTTGTTACTGTGTTTCTGCCTCTCTTGCCATTCTCTCTATCTTTGGTTGTTTAGTATGTGTTCAGTCAGCCCTCAGTTCTTCTTCAGGAGGAACTGTTCCATTAAGATATGTAATTTGATGTATTCCATGGAGGAGGTGAGTTCAGAGTCTTCCTATGTCATCATCTTAAACTGGAACTCTCTTTTTCTTTATTTTATGTGACAAATCTTTGTCTTAACCCAAAGAGTTTTGTTATATCTATGCTGTCTTCTATACAGTATCATTTTAAATTTTAACCAACTACACATATTAGTTGGCATATGTTTCAGCTTAAATACCAACTGACAGTTGGTAAAAATTCCAATTTATATTAGAGGACCATGCACACATGATATAAACCATCAAGATATAGTTGTTATAATTTATTCCATGTATATAAGCATTATCTAAGTTATTATTGCCATTTTTTTCTCTACTTCCAATCCTTTCAAAGGAGTAGGAGAAATAATTATAATATCAACAATTTTTCAAACAAAATTGACAGTAATCCATAATGACTGATATATACATAGCAATTGCATGTGTGTGTGTGTGTGTGTGTGCGTGTGTGTATATATATATATTATTCTGGAAAATGCAAACATTTATGTTACAAAAGTAATAATGTCAAGAAAGGAGAAAGTACATCCCCAACCCATATATTTTTTTAAGATTTTATTTATTTATTTGACAGAAAGATAGGGAGAGAACACAAGTAGGCAGAGCAGCAGGCAGAGAGAAAGGGAGAAGCAGACTCCCCAGCAAGCAGGGGGAGCCTAATGTGGAGCTGGATCTCAGGACCCTGGGATCATGACCTGAGCTGAAGGCAGCTGCTTAACCAACTGAGCCACCCAGGCTCCCCATCCGCAAACCATATTTATCTTTATATATATGTTTATATTGATTTTGTAAGATATAGGAGATTAATCAATCAATAACATCCTGATATTCTTTGGATTCTATAACAATATGACCTGGAAATAGTGTTGAAGCTAGCCTTTTTCAATAAGAATTCTATAAGCAGATTAAGCTTTGTTTTCTCAGTTCTTTCAAGGATGGTACATAGGTAATAATATTCTAAATGAATATAAAAGAAGTTAATTCATTATATGCAATACATGCCTTATGGCATTAGGGATTAGACATTTTTCAGTAAGAAATATATTGGAATCATTGCGTGTCAAAATTATTTAATTTCCAATGTTATTTTAATGACTTCGTAGTATTCCCAAAAAATAATATAACTTATTTAACCTTGACCTTGATGTTTGATATTTGAGCATTTAAGAGATTTATTGTTGTAAATAGTTTTTGCAATGAACATTAATAGATATCTGTGTATATTCCAAATTATTTATTTATACTAAATTCCTAGAGGTGGCATTTCCTTGTGACAGAATCAGTAGTCATTGCCTTGATAAGTATTGTCAAAATGCCCTCCAAAAAGAATGCAGTATTCTAAGTTAGCCTCATCTAGTCATCTGTGCACTAGTTGTGAAGCTCTGTTCTTAGTCTACTTTTGCTTTGTTTAGTATTACCCTTTGCCAAACCTCTGAACTCCAAATTGTTGGACCTTGTTAGTCCTATGTAGAGGAAGTTGTCTGTGTAGCAGGAAGAACAGTTGTATTCCCTGGCTCCTCTTTCATCCTACCTCACTGGAATCCAGTTCTCTTTTAGTTTTGGAGAGGGCATTCACTGCCTTTTCCTCACATGTGTTCTGACTGCCCTTCTCTAGGTTCATTTTGTCCTTCCATCAAGAATAAAGATTCCTATTCCTCTATCAAACCTATTCAAGGATGATACTTTGCAAAATAGAAGGGCTCCGACTTCACAGCTCCAGCCTCTCTTCAATGTTCAGAAGGCACAGTCATTATTTTTACCTCCTGCTGAAGACATGTGCAGAAGTGGGGGAAAAAAAAAATCTTTACCAAGGATGATAAAGAGCAGGAGATGCAGAAATGAACATCTGCCTGCCCATTGGCTGATTCACTAAAAATGCAATTAGCATGTTACCCAAGCAAATATCCAGTGAGTTTTCTTTCAGATGTTTCAGTTAGTGAAATTATAAAACTATATATAGTTTGCTTGTTTATTGTTTTTTTTGTTTGTTTGTTTGTTTTCCTTCAGAGAGTATTGGAACTAGGGCAGCATTATCCAATTAATCCTCTGAGTGGCTTCACCTTTTTCTTTTCCTTTCTTCAAAAGGACACTGCCTGCTGTTAAGTGTTTAGCTGCAAGTAGCATTTTTGGACTGGAGAAAAAATCCAGACTCTCCCATTAAGGGTTATATGTGAACCTTATTAAAAAGCCCAAACAATATCAAATATCATAGCCTTATCTCTCTCTAGCCCGCTGATCTGTTGGCATTCCAGCGAGGTTCAAGGTACACGAAGGATAATAGTCTCTAGGGATCAAGCAGCCAGATGTGACTAAGAAAGTGAAAGAAAGTTAAATCAAAAGCACCACTGTCATCTTTGTCTCACCATATAAATAAAACAGCCTTGGGGAGAATGGAAATCGATTGTCTTAAATGTGGGCTTCTTAAACATAGCACAGACAGAGCATGGAAATGTTATAGAAACTTATTCTTTCATTAACAAACAATAGAAAACATGCATAGAATTCTTTTATGAGAGGTACAGGACTAAGCTCATGCATTGATTAATCAAGTTAACACAATACACATAAAATAAGTTGTCATATTATTTTTTATTTGCAGATGAAAATACTGAGGGGAAAAGGGGAAAAGATTCTTTAGCTATTCTATAATCTTTCAAAGTTTGTATAGTTAGGATAGACTTTTCAATTTTTTAACATCTTGTTAAGCAGAAGTCCTTTAGACCCATAAAAATATAATAAACCGTGCGAATCTAATTAGAATATGCCCACGTTTGATGGGGAGAAGACAAGTCAGCTGTTAGGAGCTGCAGACCCAAGATTGCTCTGCAAAGCCGGTCTGGAGGTTAGCGATATAAATGCTTTCTCTTTTGCTGTTCTTATACATTGCAAAGAGGCATTAAGCTAACAAGCATCGAAAATGAGTGCCCTTAGACATGGCGGATCATTCACTGGAACCATTCTTCCCCTCAGGGAAAATGAAAATCTGGAGAGAGAGAACTGGCTGACCTCGCCCAATTAACACAGTACCGATGCAGGCAAGAATTACTGGCAGTGACAGGACTGTGCTTCAGGGATGTGTGTTCCTGGGCTGCCGTCCAGGTTATGTCAACAAGGATCATTCTGGGTGCCATTTCAGTAGTTCTATATTGGACACAAGAGAAAGACAGAAGGGGAAAAGATAAGGGAAAACTATGGGCTATTTTTTTTTTTTTTTTTTAATGTACTTGAGAACTTTGCTTTTCCCTTAGGACATAAGCTCTTTCTGAGCCTGTGGACAGCTGCAGCCTGAAGCTTGCTAAACAGGTCAGGAACATGGGAAAATAGTGCAATGGCAGCTCTGCTTTTCCCATGGAAACTGATACTCCTAAATGTTACACTTCAGCTTGAAGTTTAGCTAATAGAAAGTCTTTAATCTAGAAACTGAATGAGGTAGCAAAAAACTGTAGAAGGTTTTAGCCTGCATTGAAAATACACATCATGGGGCGCCTGGGTGGCTCAGTTGTTAAGCGTCTGCCTTGGGCTCAGGTCATGGTCCCAGGGTCCTGGGTTGGAGCCCCACGTCAGGCTCCCTGCTCCCCGGGGAAGTCTGCTTCTTCCTCCCCCGCTCCCCCTGTTTGTGTTCCCTCTCTCGCTGTGTCTCTGTCAAATAAATACATAAAATCTTTAAAAAAGAAAATACACATCATTATATTTTGTATCTTCCCTTGTGTTTAATAAAGAGAATGAAAATTTCCAAAAACCTATTGTTAAAAATGTAGCACCCTGCCTTCTGTTTTGGGATAATGTTTGTATCATGCAAGTGGGTTCTAAAGTTTTTAAAATAAATATTGTCTCTTTTTTCTAAGAATGAGATCCAACAAAAGAAATAAAGAACTCAGATTTTGAATGGTTTTATGGAGAAGGCAGTGTGATTTGTGCTGATACACAGTTTCTGTGCTAATACTTAAGAGTTGCCCTATCTGCAGTCACATAGGCCAAGTGGCACCCTGTATCAGGGCAGGGTTCATAGTTGTAATTATTCCCTGAGATTCTGGTTGTAAGTATACTCGTGTCCCTTTCTCTCCGTCTTGTACAGAAAAAAATCTACTTAATTGTATCGATCCTTACTTTTAATTCTATAAAATTGAAATGACCACTAATATTATTACAAATAATAGAGAATGTTTAGCAAAATACCTGGCACATAGTGAGTGTTTACTATATTTACAGGTACTAAAACACTACGTGACATGTAAAAGAAAATTTCATTCTTTGGAACAATCAGATTTTGTATCTTCTTTGGGAATAAAGGCATATGATGGGAAGTGAAAAAAGGTAGTAGTAGCCCTGAATTATTTTAAGTCAAGTCAGATGAAAGAAAATGGTTATTAATTCAATGCCAATTCAATTAATTCAATTGCCAATTAATTCAATGCCAATTGAGTTGGGATACTTTGAAATTTATATACTCATATATAGATTGGTCCTGTCTCAAAAATTTTCTTTAGCTAAAAATATTCTAAATTAATAACATAATTTCACATAATTTCATTTAGTTAATGTTTTTTAGGCATCAAGTATCAGGTCATGTACCTCACTTAAGTCACTTCTATTTAATCTTTATATAATATGAAGGAAAACATATCTCTATTTTCTTTCTTTTTTTTTTTTTTTTTAAAGATTTTATTTATTTATTCATGAGAGACAGAGAGAGAGAGAGAGGCAGAGGGAGAAGCAGGCTCCCAAGGAGCAGGGAGCCCGATGCGGGACTCGATCCCAGGACCCTGGGATCATGACCTGAGCCGAAGGCAGACGCTTAACCATCTGAGCCACCCAGGCGCCCCATATCTCTATTTTCAAACGGCAACAAAGACTGAGGTACCTTGTTTAAAGTTACACAGAGAGTAAGTGCTGAAGGCAAGGTTTAAAAAACTAAAAACTAGAATTCCAACTGAAAGAAATTATTTGCCTTGTATCTGAATTAATATATACATGATTTGATTCATTCTAGATTATGAGTTCTTAGGGTTTATTACTTTTGGTAAACGCTAACGTTTGTGTAGCTGTTCCCAGAGTAGACAATCTCTTATGACTGATTTATCAACCATACAGTGTTTCTACAATAACTTCTATGGTCTCAAAATCTGTAAAAAATATTGAATCTTGTAAGTCATGCTAATAAAATGACTTAAAACAATGATTTAATAATCTGGAAATTTCTCTAATTTAAGAAACCAATTTCTTCATAATATAAGAAACCAATTTCTTTATCCTCTATTTAGCTCAGATCTCATGTACTTTAACATTTATTAAAATTGTTTCCTCCTACTGTGTCTACAATAAATTTGCATTTCATTCTCATTATTTTGAATTAACTTATATGGACTTAATTTTTTTTTTATTCTTATGTTAATCCCCATACATTACATCATTAGTTTTAGATGAAGTGTTCCATGATTCATTGTTTGTGCACAACACCCAGTGCTCCATGCAGAATGTGCCCTCCTCAATACCCACCACCAGGCTAACCCATCCTCCCACCCCCCTCCCCTCTGAACCCTGTTTGTTTTTCAGAGTCCATCGTCTCTCATGGTTCGTCTACCCCTCCGATTTCCCCCGCTTCATTCTTCCCCCCCGCTACCTTCTTCTTCTTCTTCTTCTTCCTCTTCTTCTTCTTCTTCTTCTTCTTCTTCTTCTTCTTTTTTCTTAACATATATTGCATTATTTGTTTCAGAGGTACAGATCTGAGATTCAACAGTCTTGCACAATTCACAGCGCTTACCAGAGCACATACTCTCCCCAGTGTCTATCACCCAGTCACCCCATCCCTCCCACCCCACCCCCCACTCCAACAATACTCAGTTTGTTTCCTGCGATTAAGAATTCCTCATATCAGTGAGATCATATGATACATGTCTTTCTCTTTTTGACTTATTTCACTCAACATAATACTCTCCAGTTCCATCCACGTCGTTGCAAATGGCAAGATCTCATTCCTTTTGATGGCTGCATAATATTCCATTGTATATATATACCACCTCTTC
Organism: Mirounga angustirostris; assembly: GCF_029215605.1. NCBI lineage: Eukaryota > Metazoa > Chordata > Mammalia > Carnivora > Phocidae > Mirounga > Mirounga angustirostris. Next base: position 77,910,462 of record NW_026991721.1, read on the forward strand.
TTTATCCATTCATCTGTCGATGGACATCTTGGCTCTTTCCACAGTTTGGCTATTGTGGACATTGCTGCTATAAACATCGGGGTGCACGTACCCCTTCGGATCCCTACTTTTGTATCTTTGGGGTAAATACCCAGTAGTGCAATTGCTGGATCATATGGTAGCTCTATTTTCAACTTTTTGAGGAACCTCCATACAGTTTTCCAGAGTGGCTGCACCAGCTTGCATTCCCACCAACAGTGTAGGACGGTTCCCCTTTCTACGCATCCCCGCCAACATCTGTCATTTCCTGACTTGTTAATTTTAGCCATTCTGACTGGTGTGAGGTGGTATCTCATTGAGGTTTTGATTTGGATTTCCCTGATGCCGAGCAATATTGAGCACTTTTTCATGTGTCTGTTGGCCATTTGGATGTCTTCTTTGGAAAAATGTCTGTTCATGTCTTCTGCCCATTTCTTGATTGGATTCTTTGTTCTTTGGGTGTTGAGTTTGATGAGTTCTTTATACATTTTGGATACTAGCCCTTTATCTAATATGTCATTTGCAAATATCTTCTCCCATTCTGTCGGTTGTCTTTTGGTTTTGTTGACTGTTTCCTTTGCTTTGCAAAAGCTTTTTATCTTGATGAAGTCCCAATAGTTCATTTTTGCCCTTGCTTCCCTTGCCTTTGGCGATGTTTCTAGGAAGAAGTTGCTTTGGCTGAGGTCAAAGAGGTTGCTGCCTGTGTTCTCCTTTAGGATTTTGATGGACTCCTGTCTCACATTTAGGTCTTTCAACAATTTGGAGAGTATTTTTGTGTGTGGTGTAAGGAAATGGTCCAGTTTCATTCTTCTGCATGTGGCTATCCAATTTTCCCAACACCATTTGTTGAAGAGACTGTCTTTGTTCCGTTGGACATTCTTTCCTGCTTTGTCAAAGATGAGTTGACCATAGAGTTGAGGGTCCATTTCTGGGCTCTCTATTCTGTTCCATTGATCTAGGTGTCTGTTTTTGTGCCAGTACCATGCTGTCTTGATGATGACAGCTTTGTAATAGAGCTGGAAGTCCGGAATTGTGATGCCGCCGGCTTTGCTTTTCTTTTTCAATATTCCTCTGGCTATGCGGGGTCTTTTCTGGTTCCATACAAATTTTAGGATGATTTGTTCCATTTCTTTGAAAAAAGTGGATGGTATTTTGATGGGGATTGCATTGAATGTGTAGATTGCTCTAGGTAGCATTGACATCTTCACAATATTTGTTCTTCCAATCCATGAGCATGGAACGTTTTTCCATTTCTTTGTGTCTGCCTCAATTTCTTTCATGAGTATTTTATAGTTTTCTGAGTACAGATCCTTTGTGTCTTTGGTTAGATTTATCCCTAGGTATCTTATGGTTTTGGGTGCAATTGTAAATGGGATGGACTCCTTAATTTCTCTTTCTTCTGTCTTGTTGTTGGTGTATAGGAATGTCACTGACTTCTGTGCATTGATTTTATATCCTGCCACTTTACTGAATTCCTGTATGAGTTCTAGCAGTTTTGGGGTGGAGTGTTTTGGGTTTTCCACATAAAGTATCATATCATCTGCAAAGAGTGAGAGTTTGACTTCTTCTTTGCCAATTTGGATGCCTTTGATTTCTTTTTGTTGTCTGATTGCTGTGGCTAAGACTTCCAATACTATGTTGAATAGCAGTGGTGATAGTAGACATCCCTGCCACGTTCCTGACCCTAGGGGGAAAGCTCTCAGTTTTTCCCCATTGAGAATAATATTTGCTGTAGGTTTTTCATAGATGGCTTTTATGATATTGAGGTATGTACCCTCTATCCCTATACTCTGAAGAGTTTTGATTAAGTGGACTTAATTTTTAATACAATTAAATAAACTTAGGAAATACATACTTCATTATTTAAAAATTGGGGGACTTTAAATGATTGAGTAAAGGATGTAAATTAAATGGATTGTTTTAGATTTCACACATAACTTACAGGTCTGTATGTTTCCAAGGTAAAATAATTATGCAGAATCAAACAACTGTAAAACTTATGTAACTGAAATTTCTTCTACACCCTTATACACTTTTATATGAAGAGAAATTGACAATCTGATGGTGTCCGTGTTGTGCCTTTGTGTTGATATATATTCAACCCAGTATTTGACATATTTTTTATTTTGACAGCTAATTTGGAAAATGGCCTGAAACATTATCAAAATATTCAGATGTATTTGATTCACTAAATCAAAAGTAAATAATGTTGCTTATAGTTCTGTGCTGTGAATATGAATGGGCCCTAATTCTAATTCAATCCAGCAAAACTTACTGAATACCTAGTCTACATATGTATGTTGTAGAACTAAAATCATGAAGGAGGTATAGTACTCTGTCTTTAAAAATAAAATAAAAACTGAAATTAAAGCAGCTAGTTTTCACCTATCTATAATCTATTTATCTATCACCTATCTATTATCTATCATCTATCTATATCTATCTACTATCTATCTACTATCTATCTACTATCTATCTAATTATTTATGAAATGAAATAGAAAGAAATACAGTAAGTACCAAATAACTCAAAGTTGGTTAACCAGGATATATCACTTCTAAATTAATCTAGATCAGTTCTCAAACAGGAAGGATTTTCACTCCCAGAGGGTTTTTGATATCTAAAGATATTTTTGATTGTTATAACTGGTATAGGGGCAGGAAAGGGTTACAAAATGCTATTGGCATGTAGTAGGTAGAGGGTAGAGGCCAGGGATGCTGGTAAACATCCTACAGTGTGCAATACTGTCTTCCACAATTATCTGGTCATAAATGTCAGTAGTGTTGAAATTCAGAAACCTTGATCTAGATCATAGGAAGCTTACTGCATTAAAATAATATTCTATTTAAGCAGGAAGTTTATACAATTTGTACAGTTTAGTTTTTAGATCCTCAAATTATTAGTATTACTGGAGAGTACTCTCAGAAATAAAGACACTGAATAAATTAAAAAACTACTATTTGATAAAAGAAAAATTGGAAAGGAAAGTTATAGGAGATGAACAAAGAAGAGTATGGTATTTCAAAGTTATTAAAATTGGAATGGCCTCATATAGGCCAGCACCCTAGTGTTCTCATAAAGATACTGCTACACTATCTAATCATAAGGTATTTATTTAGGCATAGTATCACAACAATGCCAGCACTATTAAGATCTCCTTGGTCACCTTCCACATACACATTTTCATTTTTTCTCCTGATGCAATCACTGGTGGAAATATTGGTGTAGGAGAGTGCTTGCCCATGCGTAAAGCACAGCTATCATGCTGTGTTTTAAAATTGTGTTAATCTTGGGCGCCTGGGTGGCTAGGTTGGTTAAGTGACTGCCTTCGGCTCAGGTCATGATCCTGGAGTCCCGGGATCGAGTCCCACATCAGGCTCCCTGCTCAGCAGGGAGTCCGCTTCTCCCTCTGACCCTCCTCCCTCTCATGCTCTCTGTCTCTCATTCTCTCTCTCGCAAATAAATAAAATGTTAAAAAAAAATTTTAATTGTGTTAATCTTATCTGAGGACTTCATTAGAGAGTTAATAAAATCAATGTGTTGTTGCCATTCTATAGTAAAGATCCACCACTGGAAAGTATGTGCTCTTTTTCCCAGGTAGATTAAGCATTCATTTTGACAGCATTTCTTTGTAATTAAAATAAAAGGTCAGGCTAAGATAAAAGTAATAAGGCAAAAACTGTATAAAGAGGCAAAATCCCAAAATGGTGGTCTGACAGCAAAAGAACTAATTAAAAAAAAAAAAAAAAAAAAAGGATGACATGGTTTTCATTAGCAAGCGTTCACCACAAACTTTGAATCAATAGTCTCCAGTAAAATAAACAAAAGAAATAGAACTGTGCTTATAGTTTCTCCTAATTCATCATTTAAATTGTTTCTTTCATTTCCTTTCACACTTCCAACATTTGTGAAAACAACTAATATTTATATTGTTACTTCTATAAATTCTATTTACTTTATACCAAATGAATTGGCCCTATAGAATCCAGCCAACTGACTAGAATATTGATTTTTGCGGAGCACCTGGGTGGCTCAGTCGTTAAGTGTCTGCCTTCGGCTCAGGTCATGATCCCAGGGTCCTGGGATCCAGCCCCGCATCGGGCTCCCTGCTCAGCTGGGAGTCTGCTTCTCCCTCTCCCTCTCCCCCTGCTTGTGTTCCCTCTTTCGCTGTGTCTCTCTCTGTCAAAAAAAAAAAAAAAAAAAAAAATTTAAAAAAAAAGAATATTGATTTTTGCTCGTTTCATGTTCTTATCACATTGTCTATCTTCTATCATCTATCTATCTATCATCTATCTATCTATAATAAAATGCATATATCCCCAAGCCTTCTGAAAAAACTTCCTCATAAATCACTTGAATTATTTTATTTATTACTTCATAAAGGTCAAAATTATACCAAATATCTTAATTTCCAAAAGATTTATGTTATAACACATAGTAGGAAACATTTTCACTATTGCATTCATTCTCTATTCACTCAACAATTAGTTAATTGTGTGCCAGTCACTTTTCACAATACTGAAAGATATGGTGGCGAACAAAGTAGGTAAGGTTCCTGCCTTAAGAAAACTCACACTGTAGTGCAGAGACAACCAATAAGATATAGAGATGGAAATGGAGAGACAGAGAGAGACACACACCCACACACACAAAGAAAGAGATAAATTATTTTATAGAGGTTGTTTAGGTAATCTAGTCAGGGATAACTGCCCAAAGGGAGTCATTTAGGCAGAGAAGTGAAAGAAGTAGTGAGCACACAAGTATCTGGGAGAAGAATGTTTCAAACTAAAGTAAAAAATAATGCTCATGTCTTAAGTTGAAAATTGACATGAAGGCCAGTGTGGCTAAGATGGATTGAAGAAAGGAAAAATGGTGCTAAGGTTAAAGAGATAGCAGGGACAAACTCATGTAGGGCCTTATAAAATTTATAAAACTCTATTCCCAAAGGTTAAAGAAATAATATAAGAAAACATCTGATATCACTAATGATGAAATAACAAAACACTGTATTCATCATCAGAAAGAGATTTCTAAACTGATTGCTGGGCACTGTAGTGAGTTGGAAACTATTTTAGATGACTAGACCAATGATATGTGATAACACTTTGGGGCAATTCAAGATATCCCCAACAATATTTAATAGAAATATGACATATGTCTTAAAGTTTCTAAATATAAATTAATTTAAATAATTTAACTTCTTAAATAGATACCATTATTTGCACAGTAAGCATATGACACAGCCCCACTCTAGATGAATATATAATCTGGCAGGGAAGATGATATATACACAATAGAACAGAAAACAATGAGAGAAATAGTACCGATACAAGAGGAATGTGTTTTGTGGATGATAATTAAAGAGTAGGGAGACCATATAACTTATTTAATAACCAAATTGGAACATTTCTGCAAGTGAAATGGGGGACACTTAATAATCTTGTTGGGGAAAATGATGCCAATTTCACTGTTCCAAGTAAATTAGGACACAATGATACGTCTATAGAATTTCAGAAAAGGAGAGTTAATTGTAAATTAAAATGACTCCTGAAGTCTTCTTCAAGAAAATGACACCAGCATTTGGCTGTGTCTAGGATATAACTGGGTAGAAGGAAGTTGAGAATAAATTCTAGTCCAGGAAAATAACATGAGACATATCGATTTAAGAATCACCCTAAGATGAAGCTTTGATTATTGTGAAGAGTTGGAGATAATATTGGATGGTTAAGAAACAGATGGGTTGAGGTATAAGAGTGGAACAGACTAATAGATTTGAAATCTCACGAAAAAGTCTCATACGAGAGAGACACTTAAAATCTATTAGTAGGCATATGACATAAATAGAGTAAAACTACTCTTAAACTCCAGTTTGATGTGAGATGGGAATATTACAGAAAAACATAGAGTATAAAATGCATAGATATTTTAATTGTACATAATCTATATGTTGCATGATAAATTGGAACAAGAATAGTATATGGGTATATCACTGGCATGCAAAGTCAAACCCCATTTTTGCATAAATATATTTTTAAGTAAGATTAATGTTTTATGAGATTTTTAGAGTGACTGCTAGATTGAGTCTGCAAAGAGGGTGAACATAAAGTTATACACACACAAATATATATATATGTAATATATATATACATACTAGCATTTTATGTAAAAATAACCACTTATGAACACTTCCTATGTTCCTAAAATTATGTTAGCACTTTTTTTTTAAATGTTTTATTTATTTATTCATGAGAGTCAGAGAGAGAGAGAGGCAGAGGCAGAGGGAGAAGCAGGCTCCCCACCTAGCAGGGAGCCCGATGCGGGACTTGATCCAGGACCCTGGGATCATGACCTGAGCCGAGGGCTTAACCATCTGAGCCACCCAGGCATCCATGTTAGCACTTTTTATGAAATTTCTCCCAAAATTTTCTAAGCTAGGTATTATAATTATTTTATAGCAAATGAACAGAACTGAAGAAGTCAGGTAATTAGTGAAGACCACACAGCTGCTTAGGTAGTGGTGAAAACATTCAAACACATTTTTGCATTGGTATGAAGTCCATGACTTTTCTATGGTGCCACATTACCTTTCATGTGCTCACTGAATTGAGTCTCATGTGGCTTAATTCTTGCACAGAGGTCCTAGTTGAAATAGGAAGCTGGATACTTACTAACACGTCTCATTTCATTCTATTATGATCAGTATTAGTACCACTGACATTTTAAGCTTTTCCTTCCACTAAAAATAAGGAATGAGTACAAGAATTAAAAAAAAATTATCTTCCTTCTCTGCCCATTTTCTACTATGATGTATCCTGGTATTTCTTTTTTTAAGTTTTTTATTTAAATTCCAGTTAACATACAGTGTAATATTAGTTTCAGGCATACAATATAGTAATTCAACACTTCCATACAACACCCAGTGCTCATCAGAGCAAGTGCACTCCTTAATTCCCATCACCTATTTTACCCATCCCCCCATAACCATCACTTTGTTCTCTGTAGTTTAAAGTCTGTTTCTTGATTTGTTTCTGTTTTCCCCTTGCTCATTTGTTTTGCTTCTTAAATTCCACATATGAATGAAATCAGATGATATTTGTTTTTCTCTGACTGACTTATTTCACTTAGCATTATACCCTCTAGCTCCATCCATGTTATTGCAAATGACAAGATTTCATTCTTTTTAATGGCTGAGTTATATTCCATTGTGTATGTGTGTGTATATACATATATATATACATCACTTTTACTTTATCCATTCATCAGTCAATGGATGCCACATGGGCTGTTTCCATAATCTGGCTATTGTAGGTAATTCTGCTATAAACATGCAGTACATGCATTCCTTTGAATTAGTGGTTTCCTATTCTTTGGGCAAATACATAGTAGTGCAATTGCTGGATCATAGGGTAGTTCTATTTTTATTTATTTTATTTTATTTTTTTAAAGATTTTATTTATTTGACAGAGAGAGACACAGCGAGAGAGAGAACACAAACAGGGGGAGTGGGAGAGGGAGAAGCAGGCTTCCTGCTGAGCAGAGAGCCCGATGTGGGGCTGGATCCCAGGACCCTGGGACCGTGACCCTAGACAAAGGCAGACACTTAATGACTGAGCCACACAGGTGCCCCGGTAGTTCTATTTTTAACTTCTTGAGAAACCTCAACATTGTTTTTCACACTGGCTGCACCAGTTTGCATTCCCACCAAGAGTGCAAGACAGTTCCCATTTCTCCACATCCTCACCAGCACCTGTTGTTTCTTGTGTTTTTGATTCTAGCCATTCTGACAGGTGTGAGGTGATATCTCATCGCAGTTTTGCTTTGCTTTTCCCTGATGATGAGTGGTGTTGAGCATCTTTTCCTGTGTCTTTTAGCCAGCTGTATGTCTTTGGAAAAATGTCTATTCATGTCTTCTGCCCATTTTTTAGTTGGATTATTTGGGGTTTTTTTGGGTGTTGAAATTTTTAAGTTCTTTATATATTTTGGGTACTAACCTTTTATCAGATATGTCATTTGCAGATATCTTCTCCCATTTCACAGCATGTCTTTTAGTTTTGTTGATTGTTTCCTTCACTGTGCAGAAGCTTTTTATCTTGATGAAATTCTTGCTGTTGTTTCCCTTGCCTCTGGAGAGCTATCTAGAAAAATGTTGCTATAGCCAATGCCAGAGAAATTACTGCCTGTGGTCTTCTCTAGAATTTTAATGATTTCCTGTATCACATTTAGGTCTTTAATTCATTTAGAATTTATTTTTGTGCATGGTGTAAGAAAGTGGTCCAGCTTCATCCTTCTGCATGTTTCTTTCCAGTTTTCCCAGCACCATTTGTTGAAGAGACTGTCTTTTTCCCATTGCATATTCTTTCCTGCTTTGTCAAAAATTAATTTACCATAGAGTTGTTGGTCCATTTCTCTGTTTTCTATTCTGTTCTATTGATCTATGTGTCTATTTTTGTGCCAGTGCCATAATGTTTTGATCACCACAGCTTTGTAATATATCTTGAAGTCTGGAACTGTGATACCTCCAGCTTTGCTTTTCTTTGTCAAAATTGCTTTGGCTATTCAGGATCTTTTGTGGTTCTGTACAAATTTTAGAATTGTTCTACCTGTGTGAAAAATGCTGTTGGTATTTTGATAGGGATTGCTTTAAATGTGTAGACTCCTTTGGATGCATACACATTTTAACAATATTTGTTCTTCCAATCATGACCTTCCATTTCTTTGTGTTCTCTTCAATTTTTTAAATCAGTGTTTTATAGTTTTCAGAGTACAGATCTTTCACCTCTTTGGTTAGGTTTATTCCTAAGTATCTTATGGCTTTTGGTGCAATTGTTCTGGAAGTGATTCTTTGATTTCTCTTTTTGCTGCTTCATGATTCGTGTACAGAAACGCAACAGATTTCTGTACATTGAGTTTATATTCTGTGACTTTACTGAATTTGTATTAGTTCTAGCAGTTTTTTGGTGGAGTCTTTGGGGTTTTCTACATAAAGTATCATGTCAAATAGTGAAAGTCTGACTTCTTCCTTGCTGATTTGTATGCCTTTTATATATTTTTGTTGTCTGAATAGTGTGGCTAGGACTTCCAGTACTATGCTAAGTAACAGTGAGAGTAGACATTCCTGTCTTGTTCCCGACCACAGCTCTCAGTTTTTCCCCATTGAGCATGATATTAGCTGTGGGTTTTTCATAAATGGCCTTCATTGTATTGAGAAACGTTCCCTCCAAACCTACTTTGTTGAAGATTTTTATCATGGATGGATGTTGTACTTTATCAAATGCTTTTTCTGCATCTATTGAGAGGATCATATGGTTCTTGTCCTTTCTTGATTAATGTGGTGTATCACATTGATGGATTTGTGAATATTGAACCACTCTTGCAACCCAGGAATAAGTCCCAATTGATCATGGTGAATTATTTTTTTAATGTATTGTTGGATTTGGTTCACTAGTATTTTATTGAAGATATTTCTTGAGTTCCATTTAAGCAATTTGTGTGCAGCCACAAGTTTCTTCAGGTGATCCTTATAAATCAGACTCTTATTTTTACCTTTAACAGTAACTTCCTAAATCAGCAGTTTCCACCAAACAACTGGTTTGTATTCTTGGAATTTGCAGTAATCCCTATAGACATATAGTTTTCTATTTCTAAAACTGTATTTTTTAACTGTCTTGGGTTGCAAGGAAATTACAGGGTTTTTTTTTTTTTTTTCATCTTTAAGTCATTTTACTGTTTATACCGTAGTCACATTAAAATTGGCAGAACTCCCATGATAGACAAAACAAAGACCTGTCATTCAAGAAAAAACAGTGAAGGCTTCATAAAGTTTAAGAGAAGTACCACCGCAACACAAGGATGGTGCAGCAATCTTAGATGACAGTGCCAAGGTGTTTGAGCAGGTAGGAACAAAGGGTGCTACAGGGACAGTTGGCCTGAGGCCACTGCTGTTTCTTAAGAAGAATTTCTTAATATGCTTGGTAAGCAGATCACTTGTAACAGATGAAAATGGAGTAGGGTATCACTTCTGCAGAATAAATTCTGCAAGTTCCTGGGAAGTGTCTACAAATCTCATGTTGATAAATGGTTGCTGAATTATGATTTTGCAAAGGTATTCCCATGACCAACACCCAGGGAAATTTTACCACCAATGAAATTCTTAGGCCAAAAAATAAATAGCTACACGTACCAAGCCTACACATTGTGAATAAAATGGTGCCATGTTAGGGCTTGTGAAAAAACCAGAACAGGAAAAATTATTCAAACAGAAGATACTCATCCTTCTCTTCAGACAAAAGATTAACAGGATCCATCACCTCTCCAGCTGCCCTCCATTGCTCCGAGTCTTTCTCCAAATTTTCCTCGAGAATCTTTTCCTTCTGTGTTTTTTTTTTTTAACCTATAGAATTCTTCTCGCTCTCTCATCCAGCTCTCTGATGATATAAGCAAGACTATGTTCAATTCTGGGAATGATGGCATATTCAATGTCATTTACACAGTTGTTGGTTATCTTAATAGCTTCATCCAAAGTAACAAAGGAAGTCTGAAGGGAAGCTAGTTCCACCAGTAATTCCACTGCTTTGACATAATTCCTCTTTAATTCAGCCAATTGTTTCCTACCTCTGGCTAAACTAGTCAGTTTACAACTGTCAGTTCCTTCATGGTAATATTCAAACACTGGCAAAGTAACACCTGCTACATTATCTTTCTTAGCTAGAATCTTCACTAGGGCTTTATTTACATTTTGGATAACTGTGGTGTTGAAGTCCCCTGCTGTGAATTTGGCCTCAGCAAGAGAAAAGGCAGCTTCTCTCATCACTTCACCCATCAACATTTTAGTCCCTATTATCTTCTTTAGGATCTGTTGAAATCGAAGAGCTAAGGCACCAGATTTTTTTTCTTCAGGAGGTTTCGACCTGTCTGTGCTCCTTTTAACTGAAACTTCATGATGGTCTGTGCCATGCATCAGGGAAAGATTTTAATTTGGTCTTTACCCTACATTCTGATGGTGATATTTTGGCTCGGTTCCCCGACCAGGCAATTGTGGCTGCCAACAATCTCCAGCCACAGGATCTTCCTCTATGGGGTCAGCCGGTTGTCGAAATTATAGTATTTTTATTTCAGCTATTATAGTTCCTACTAGTCTTAGGATTTTGGAAAATATCACTAAGTCTATCACTAGAATTATTAATTAATCACTAAACTAGAAACAGGTTTAGAAGGAAAAAAACAATAATAAAGCCCATACTTGTGGAAAATATCTAAGTAATCCATATTAAACAAATAAGTCTGAACAAGTTGGGTTTTTAAGAAGTAAATCCCTTCTGTGTCCAGGAATTAAGATTATTAAACTTTAAGGCAATAGGGCACTAACCAAAGAAAAGCCAGTTTAGAAAACTGAAAACTTCTCGGCAAATAAGTAGAACAGATAAGGGGAAATATGGAAAAGTAATTAAGTCAGGGATAACCAATATATTTTTCCCATTCTAATCTTTTATGTCCAAAGTATATACATGCATGAATATCTAACGTTTGTATCTAACATGAATATTAGGCTCACAATAATGATCACAATTAATTATTTTAAGGATGTTAATTTTTAAAAGGCATATTCCTATTTTAAAATGTGTTCTTTAATTGTTCAAAAACCCCTATTATTCAAACTGGACCTTATCATAACATCTAGTTCATAAATAGATTTTGATGATAATTTGAAGAGATTGACTACTTGGAAGTTAAGATAATTATAAATGTAAATATAGGTAAATATAATTACAAAACTCAGAAACCACCTGACTTTTGCAGAAATCCCTTATAGAATTAGAAAGAGCATACATTTCAAATAGTTCTTGTACCATTTATATTATTAGTATAAATCATACCAACATTTCTATTTTTTCAAACAATCAACTAAAAAATGTCTAGCCAAAAGTTTCCTGCTACATGAATTCATACAAATAGAAGTTTGAAGATTTATTACAGTAATTATATCTCAACAGAGATAAATATGTATTTTATGATTAGGATTTTTTTTCTGAAACAGGTGAGCCATAGGGACAAACCTCCAGAGCAGAAAATAAACCATTTCAGTGCCTTTTGATAAATAGACAATATCCACTATTTCTATACGGTGCATGAGAATGTGACAAATAAATTACCTTCATTGAAGATTTGCATGAAGGATTAATGAGCATTAGTTAAGCCGTAAAAGCACAAAGAGCGTTTATGAAAAATTACATTGAGCGTAAGAAGTTGAGTGGGAGAGAATCTTATTATAATAGTTTATCTGACCTGAGATTCTCTACTGCACCTATGTGATAAATGTAACTTAAAAACAACCAAAATTCCCCATTTAACATGCAAAATTTAGGGAAATCACAACTCTAGAGGGTTTGTCCTCTGTGATTTACCTACTAGAAGGAGGATAAATCATAAAACTCATATTTGTTTCTGTTAATATTTATCCTGCAATAAGTCTTCAAATTTGCACCATAAAACTTGCATAGCATTAAATTAAAAGAGGTAAAGATATCTTAAAAATTCACCATCAATAAAAAATATTGAGTGTTTTGAATACTTACCTTATTAGTTTCCTTTTTCTTTCAATACATAGAACTAAATTAAAATTTAATTATTTTAATTGTATACAAATGACAAATACCTTTTGGGTAGAATATTTTACTGAATAACAGAAAAATCAGAAAACTTTTTTTTTTTTTTAATCAAGGTTTCCATTTTTCTCCCTTTGGAATATTACCCAAGATTAATGCTTTCTACTCATCAAGCACTGCCATCTTGTGGACTCTTTTTAATTCTAGAAAATACTGGTTAATATAAAAATTATAATGTATGGAACTTTTGGGCAGTTAAATATTTGGAAAATTCTGTAAGTCCTAACGTTAGAGGAGATAAGGAGTAAGTATCCATGTTTGTAATCATACATAATATTTCTTTTACTCCCATGGACATCTGCATTTTAGGCACACTCTGCTGCTATTTTATAGCAGGTTTCTGTGCCAGCAAGACACATCCTTACCATTTTACATAGTTAAGACTCATGTGGCTTTTTGACAGTTTAATTAGGTTGTGACTCAATAGTTAATAAGAATATCCAGAAACCTGCTTTTGTCTGGTGAATGGAATTTAGACACTGCTCTGATTAGTTACTATGAAGCATCAAGGTTTTAATTGGCAAAATTAGACCCCATATCATATATAACTCAACCTAATAAGTACTTGAAACCCTTATTACTTAGGTTTTTTTTTTTTTTTTTTCAAATAAAAATTTATGCTCAATAAGAATTCTTGGTCGTTTTGATTTCTGTATCTTAGTTTCCTCATCATAAAATTGAGATACCTATTCTTGTAAGGATTACATAAATTAATATACATAGGGAGCCTGGGTGGCTCAGATGGTTAAGCGTCTGCCTTCGGCTCAGGTCATGATCCCAGGGTCCTGGGATCAAGTCCCACATCGGGCTCCCTGCTCCTTGGGAGCCTGCTTCTCCCTCTGCCTCTTTCTCTCTCTCTCTCTCTGTCTCTCATGAATAAATAAATAAAATCTTAAAAAAAAAATTAATATACATAAAGCACACTGTCTGGTACATACTAAGTGCTATACAAGTTTACTGGATGCTATTGGTGCCACACCCAGATCTCCTTTACCTGGTTAATGTGCCTATCCAGCAGCTGCCCCTTCCCCAGAGAATTTCCCTTTATCTAAGGAATTGTGCTCCCCGCCCTCATGACACTTCACCTACCACAGCTAGCAGCCAATATCCAACTGATGCAGGGGAACAAGATACAAAAGGCTGACTCTCTTTACCTTCCACTGCCAAACTCACCAATTCTGCAGTTAAATTTGTGTTCCGGAGTCACAAGTGGGATTAGTCCATAACTGATCTCTGGCAGGAACCACATCCTTGCTTAGCTGTTTTTTTTTCCCCCTTACTGTTTCCTGCCTTTCTTAATTCCTTCTCCTGGGAACACCTCATCAATAAATCACATTCAAAGAATCTCCTTCTCAGATTCCGTTTCTATAAAACTGACCTTCACTATTGTTGTTGTTATTATTATTAAGTGGTCTAATGTTTTGATTTAATGAGAATAAATTTAAATTACCTTGGTTATGCCTCGTATAACCATATGGATGGCTCACACATTCTTCCAGCAATTCTCCTTGCATGTCTTTTCTTTAAGGTAAACTCTTCATACTTTTGATAAGCACATCAAGGTGATCTTCCCTAGAAAAATTCTAGAGTACATATATTCTGTTGTTAAGAGCTGGGATCTCTGGGCTTTGACAATGAATTGTGGGAAGTCTAGAGTGAATGCTTTTTAATGCAAAGTTCTAAGCCTAAATTGAACTAGCACACTGGTGAGTAAATGCTGGTCCCTGACCTGATGGAGTTTAAAACTCAATAAAAATAATTTAAAAGCCCCTTAGCAAAGCAAGAAATGTAGGTTGACTTTTGAAAAGAGTTAGCAATGACTTTTATATCTAGACACAGGGCTCTTGGGATTTAAAGACAAAAAGTCCTCTGCTGTGTGAAGCAGTCCACAGAGAAAGCAAAAATAGCTTGCTGTCACCCAGGTGGTGTAATCACTTGAACTCTATGACTTGGAATCCACTTACTCAGATTCATTCGAGTTGCAGATCATGAGAGAATGCCAGTTTACTACTGTTTCTATTACAAATATTCTTTTCTTTATCTTTTATTTTGCTAAAGGTGTTTTGAGTTATATGCATATAAAATTTTATTTTGTCTTGGTGACATAATTTTGAAGCAGAACTCTGCTGCTTCTGACTCTAAATAATAAACAAATGGAAATACATGTTTCAAAACTTTTTTTGAAAAAAGAAGAGTTAATACTGTGTTTTGTTCAACTAAGATAACTGAAATTTAAAGTAATCATACAGCTTACATTTGTATTGAAGCAATTTCATTTTTTAAACATGACAAATGTTCTCTCATATTCTTGACAACATCTTTAAAACTACCTTGATTCCCTAGGCACTAACCAAGTGTCAGGTAGACAGCTTTATTCTATTGTTATTCTCAGAATCTTTGCCTTTAGCTATGTTTTATAGGTGCAATTCTTGACACTTGTAGAAATTAAATCCAAATGTACAAGGTTCAAGGTGAATCTGCACTGTATCATATCCTGCATTATACTAGGTCATTTATCCTGACCTAACAGCTATTCTTACTGCGTAGTTATATTGAACACTCTCATTTAAGTGGGTTACATAATCCTCAGCACAATATATAATATAAACCTTACTATCCCATTTTATGGGTACTGAAACTGAGGTTCAGAAAGATTAGAATATAATAAAAAAGAATATAATAATTTAAGCAATATGATATAATGATAAAATATAGGCTTAGAGTGACTGAGACAACTTTGAATTTTTCCTCACATGTAATTAGCCATAATTTTCTACTTTTCCTTACCTGCTTGAGCCCCAGAATTGTGATAATGAAGATGATTATAGCAATAATAATAACTGGCTACATCTAGTTCTGTAGTACTATCCTTACTCAAAATATCTCATTTAACCTATAATTTTGTCCATTTTATAGATGAGAAGACTAAGATTTTAATAAAGTTAAATAGCTTGCCCAAAGATGCATAGTCAGTAGATCACACAGGCATCTCTGAAATTCTGATCTTTGTGATTGCAAAGTCCATGGTCTTATTCACATGATTCTGCCTTCTAACAGTGAGTGGGGTGATGGGATTGGAAAACAGAGTAAAGTGTGTGATTCATAGTAAAGTCTCAAGTTAGTTCCTTTCCCAGTCCCTGGCAATATCCTAAGTAGTGTTTTGCATATAATAATTTATCGCTGCTTAATTGTTGACACCTCCAGTTATCTTGATCTCAGTCCTCATCCTAAATCTAGCAGCCAATAAAATTTTTTTATATGATCCATTTATAACTTGAGCTGCTGAGTCAGCTTCCTCAACAAAATGTCAGTGAACATGTCCAAGCACAGGAGAAATGACTGACCACCATGGAGGCTTTAACCTGAGAGAGAAGTTGGACCATGTCAAAATTTAATGCCCCTTCAACTTTTGTCTAATTTACCTGGTGGAATAAATCATAAAAACACTTCATAGTAACTTTGTAAACATGACCCTTTGTCTTCTGTTCACAGACAACACATTCTAGACTGTTAAAACAGCCTACATTATTTCTCAGTGTCTGTATTTAGCCCTACTTCAAATGCCATCTTTGACTCGTAGTCTCAAGGCCAAATAAGTCTATACAAAAAGTGTTAGAAAGTTTCCAATGAAGTTTAATATGTGAAAAAAAATCCACTCTTGTTCTTAAAACTTAGAGACTTATAAAAATACATATATAGATATTTTTATCCTGACCATTTATTCATCAAATATTTATCAAGCAACTACATGCCAGGCACCTTCTGCAGGGTTCTAACAATATAATGGTGAAAAAAGTAGATTTAGTCTCTGCCCTGCCAAGGGCAATTCATGTGGCTAATAGTAACACTTTCTATCACAATGAAGGTATAAATCAGCAATGTAAAAAAGATGTTTCCTACTAATTCCAGGTTGCATCCCTTTATGCTTAGTAGTAATGGATAATAGGACAATTCTCTACTTCATGATATCAATGATTCCAAAACCCCAAAGGCTGCAAGCTTTTTATAAACAAAATAATTGAGGTGCCAATTTTTAAAGTCATATTGTTTATGCTAGTAACTTACAAAGTTCCCCTATTCAAGTATCTTCACATCAATTAATTCATCAAGAAAAAAAAGGATGGAGAAGAGTCATAGTGGATGATGGAATTATGAAAACAAATGTAATTACAAGGCAATTAGTAAATACTGAAGTTCATATGACACATATTCTACCAAGCATCATTCAGTAAAAATTAATGCAGAAATATATCAAACTATAAGTACAAAACAATTTAAAAAGCAAATGAAAAACTATATTCTTATAATAAAGAATAAATTATAATTGTAGTTCTTTGACAGATATAACATTAAACCTCACATTCAGGGGTAACTACAAAAGGATAAGATCAGGGATTTTGGTAAATAGAGCCCATCATTTGGAAAATTTTACCACAAACTGTAAGACTGAACATATCATAAAAATACAGAAGCTTCTGATTTTTAGGTTTTCCTTTTTATAGCTGACAAGGATAAAGAAAATAGGCTCCCTAGGAGAGTTGCTTTATTTAATTGGATCACTGAACAAACTCAGATGCCATATCCATTGTGTTCTCTCCAAGTCTTTTGACCCGGAGCTTCTGATGTGTACATACATTATTAGGGAGAAGAATGGTTATTTTATAACTTGTAGTTATATTAAAGAATATTGAAATGAATCATATGTGATTACTCATTGAATTGTTTTCAAGGACTTCAGAGTCCAGTATGCAATTTCATTCCCCTTTCTCACACTTTTTTCATTAATGGCACTACAGTTATGAAAAATGAGCATTGTTGCCCATATGCGTACTCCTGTTTTCATACTCTGTAGATATGGAAATATATCATTTGAGTAATCATCTTATTTGTCAGGGGAGTAAAGACAGCATAGTCTGTTTTGTGACACCTAATCAGTTACAGCAATTGTGTTGAAAGTCTGCAAGGCATAAAGCCAAGAAACTTGGACCTTCAGTTAGGACAATAGACAAATAAAGCCCAGCTAGAAACTTTCTTACTACCAAAATTTTAAGAATGATGAGTAAAATAAAGAAAATTTCAATATATAGCTAAACTCACAAGAAAGAAATGGAAATCCCCAGGTGTCAAATTACTAAAATAGAGGGCTGAAATCCTAACTAAAATTGAGGAATAGTGCTAATCCTGAGGAAATCTTGGAAGCAAGGTGGATTATTTGTGTTATGGAAATTGACCCTTAAGTCTAGGAGCTTGAGGATAAATGTTCATACTGGGATAAAACACAAATCTTTGGGTCTGCCTGAGAGGGGAAGTTAGAATAACGTATGCACCAAATCAGGCCTGTTACTGGCTTTGCCCTCAGTGAACTAGAATGACTCTCATGGAGAAAGATAAAAAAAAAATCTCCCATGAGAATCCAAATCCTCAAACTGTCATGAGCTTGTTGGCCAAATGTATACTGCTACATAGTATCAAAAATGCACTAGTGAAAATTAACATAAAAGGTAATCCCAAGCTAGGATGCACAGGATATCTCAAAAAGTAGTCATTGTTTGCTAAAATAGGGAGTACTCACTGAAGAATTATATGAAACAAAGTGGTATATGGAACTAAAGACTATGACATCAAAGCCCACTATGTTTTACTAGCTTCCTGAATTTTATAATCTTCAGGGTCTGAGATTTTACTAGAAATATAATTAATGCTTGTTTTTTATGATACTAAAGAAAAGTTTCAGAAGGATATTAAATAAATGCAAAGAGATAATGAAAAATATAAGTTTTTTTCTCCTATAAGAGAAGAAAGTAAGCAGCCTCTTAAAAGTTTTAACCCAGTACAATATTTCCATTTTGGGCACAGTGAGAAAATTCAATCCAAATTCAGGTTGTCAGCTTTTCTATTATATACCATTTCTACTTTTTATCCTTCTTAGAATTATGAAATGCTTTGTTACGCAAAATTGAAAACTTATGATAAAATCTAAATAAGCATGTTTAATCCCCAAATACTCATCTACCTGTAAAATTTGAGAACATGCTAATTTTATATACTTTTTTCCTATTGTAAAAATATTTTATAAAACATTGACTCAATAAGCACTGTAACAGAAATAGTATTTTTTTTTAATTTATTTATTTGACAGAGAGAGAGAACACAAGCAGGGGGAGTGGGAGAGGAAGAAGCAGGCTTCCTGCAGAGCAGGGAGCCTGATGCGGGGCTCGATCCCAGGACGCTGGGATCATGACCGGAGCCGAAGGCAGACGCTTAACGACTGAGCCACCCGGGTGCCCCCAGAAATAGTATTTCAATGAATGATAGTCTTTAATTGTTCACTGCTTTCTTTTTCCCTAAATTTCAAGTAATATAAGCCAAAAATTGAGATAACCCCAATAAATCCAATTTAAAATAACTTGTAAAAACATCAAAATATAGGTGAGTTATGTGTGAACAACAAATGAAACTCTTATTATAACAATTAGAAGAATTCATATTGTTAAATGTGAAAAGTCCTTGAATTTAGAGTCTAGTTGAGAAGTGTGAGAACAGAATGAAGTATTTCTATTATATTCTGGGTTTTCTGTGAATAAAGCCACATGGATACCATTAAATTCTTAGTAAAATATCAAGTGGACTAATGACAACCAAGTGGGTAACTGTAGCTATAAAAAAGAGCTTGCGGGGCTCCTGGGTGGCTCAGTTGGTTAAGCAACTGCCTTCGGCTCAGGTCATGATCCTGGAGTCCCGGGATCGAGTCCCGCATCGGGCTCCCTGCTCAGCGGGGGTCTGCTTCTCCCTCTGACCCTCTTCCCTCTCGTGCTGTCTCTCATTCTCTCTCTCTCAAATAAATAAATAAAATCTTTAAAAAAAAAAGAGTTTGCTTTAAAACATTTGTTAAAATATTTGAAAGTTTTGATACTGTTATGTGTACTATAATTATACATTAATGCAATATAACATTTCAGAATTCTCAAGCATCTATTACAACTATATTCTATGCCTTAGAAGTAATAAATACTGGCTAAATCTTGCTTATAATTGCATTCAAACATTATTAAAATTTTCTCTGGAAAACAGACTAATATTTAAACACCGATAATTCTTTCAGTGTTATTTTAGGTCCCCATTGCTGTTTTCCTTATATTTAAGTGAAATACATAGAAAAAACTCCTAACCTAACAATTTTTGGGGGGGAGGGGTGTTAATTTTTATATTTTGTAAGTACTTATTGTGTGTCAGGTTTTCGGTTAAATTATCTTATTTGAAAACTTATGAAGCAGGTAATACTCTTCTCATTTTTGAGCAAGAAAACTGAACCTCAGAGACTTAGCTGAATATTTGCTTACCTTAAACCATCTGTAAATAGCTAAGTCAGGACTTGGGTACATTGCCTCTGGAAGTTCTAATGAATTGAACCAGTGAAGAAGACACATGGGGGAAGGAGAATTTGGGAACAGAAGAAATGTCGTTTTAATGTTTATCAGTTGATTGTATGGAGTATACCTGCCTAAGATAATGTCTATGAAGATGTTTCTGACCCTTCTCAGAAGTTAGTCTATGACACCACCTTTCTTAAACACATATTCATGAAAATTAATGATTTACCTTTACTGTACATATTATGTTGGTTCAGTTTAGATAAAAAAAATTAAATAGTAAAAAGAAATTAAATAGTAATAGATTAGGAAGGTATTCAAAGTTAATTAATCAGTATATAAAGTTCAAAATTAGTTACACTGACTTTCACTATGGATGGATAAGCTTCAAGTCACTGCTTGAGTATCCAGAAAGGCTGATTAAATGCCAGACTCCCCACTGGAAACTATATAGGGCCACACCGATGAATTTACTTTTAACTGCTTATGGTAGGTAGGAGAAAAGGGGCCTTAGAATCTGCTCTTTCAATCATAACAGAGGTAACTCTAATACTTACTGAGATTTGAATGCTATAGACTTACACACAATGCCTCTAATTCCTCAATTGCAGTCCGATTTTGGTCCCCACTCATCTATTGAAGTTGCCATTCAGTGATATCCCAAATGCCAATCTTAAGTAACATTTTCCTTTAATTTAGTAGGCCTTTTTCCTTGTTTGACGTTATTTAATCATGTGGAAATGGTTAAGCCACTGGCACCTGTAACACTGTGTTATCTTTATTCCCTTTGAATCTTTCCAGCAGTCTCTTCTCTTTTACTCTGTGAACACTTTCTTACCTTTATTTAGATGTTTGTGCTTCCCAGAGTATCTTCTCACTATATCTACTCCTCTTGATTTATCTCACCTACTTACTTGGATTTGATTGTACCAATATACTGACAACTCCCAAATTTAACCTTCACCTCAGATTTCCTTTCCTGGCCTTCAAACACGTATTTGCCAACTGCTAGAACTCCTTACCCAGATTTGCTTCACAGACTTCCAACTCAAAATGTCCTGAAAATGAACCAATAATCTTTCTCCTTAACTAGTTTGACTTGGCGTATTTCCATTAAACCTCTTGTACCATTCTTTTCCCAGTCACTCAAGGAGGACATGAGTATTCCTGGACTAGGACTATTTGTTTCTTTCTTTGCCTTACCTCTGATATATTTCTTGGACCAACAACTTTCTTCTCATTTTTATGATCATGACTCTGATTCAGATTTCTTCAGCCTTCACCTTTAGTATGCAATATTATCTTATTGCTCTCTCCTGCAATTAAATCCAACCTTTGCAGACTCACCAGAATAACCTACTAATGTATGTATCTATGTCAACCCTTTCTTGAAAAACATCCAGTGGTACCACATTACATACAAGATTGAGCACAAGCTCCTTAATATAACATAAACAGACCATGTTAATCTTTGTTTAATAATTTGGATTTACCTCTAATCTCTCCAACCTCTTCTCTTACCACTCCATTCCTTGAAATTTTCAGTCCAATAACACAAAACTGTTTGTGGTTGTCCATTCATACCATCCAATACTTGTGTGAATGAACTTTATCTTGGCCTCCTTATTCAAATATATCACTGCCTTATCAATTTCTCTAACTGGATACTAGATATTATGTCAAATTTTATTTGCCAAAATTAAACTCCTAGTTTTACTCCACCCACATCTCCAAGGAACTGCTCTTTCTATAGTCTGCCCATTTTAGTAAAATCAAATATATTCTTCTAGTTGCTCAGTGAATCAAGCCCCAAACCTAAATCCTTGACTACTCTTTTTCTCACATTTCATAATGAATCCTCAGCAATCCCTGTCAACTCCACAACCACATTTTTACCAGAACCAACACTATCATTACCACTACCATTCTAATACAAATCATTTCTATCATTCATGGCTATTTTGAAAATAGCCTCTTAGGTTAGTGGGCATTATTGCTCTTGCTTTCCCTCTGATACCTGCTTTGTCCTCACACTGTCTTTTCTCTACCAAGTAGTCAGAGAGAACTTTTAAAACATAAATTCACATGTTCCTCTCACCTCTATCACTCTCTCTCTTAACATGCTTTAATTTTCTTCATAGCACTTATCACCACTTGATATATACTTGTGTATTCCTGGTTTCTTCCCACTATAAGGAAAACTCCATGAGACCACAGACTTTTTGTTTTCCACTTACAACAATGCCTGGTTTATTTTGTTGAATAAATTAGTAAATTAATGTAGCTTAGGTGTCTCTTATCTCAGGTAGTTTTTACTGATCAACATGATTGCTTAAGTACCCCTCGTCCATGCCTTCTTTACAATAGAGTACATATCTCCATTTCTTTATTCCATATTGATTGATAGGTTTGGGTAAATCTCTCATTAGATTGATCTTTGAGAAGGGGAAACTGCCTCTCTCATCTTTTTAATTTCAGTGCTATCATAGTGCCAATCATCCAACACACATTCAACACACATTGGAATTGGATGGATGGATGGATGGATGGATGGATGGATGGATGGATGGATTGATGGATGGATGGATGGATGAATATTAAGCATCCTTAAGAAACATTTCAGATCTTCTTATAACCATTAAGAATAAAAGTCCTTTGAACATAAAATACTAAATTATATAGGTATCTGAATGAAATATATATGGTCTTGCAAGATATCTAACTCTTAGTAAAGAATTTGTTGTTTGAGCTTTGACTGTTAATAAAATAATCTGTATCTTTCAACAATTGAATTTTGTGTATTTTCAGAGATCATCTATAGCTGGGTATTTAATGAGTTCCCTTCCTTTGTGGCGGAGGACAGCCGGCGGTTCATTTCCCAGGAGACAGGCAACCTTTATATTTCTAAAGTCCAATCATCAGATGTTGGCAGCTATATTTGTCTGGTGAAAAACACAGTGACAAACGCTCGAGTACTTAGTCCTCCAACACCACTCACTCTACGTAATGATGGTAAGTTGCATGGCAGGGTTTAAAATGGTCAGCCACCTCAACTGTGAAAAATAAAGATGTATTTCTAAACATGTAAGCCTAATACACATATTTTTTAATTGTCATATTTAAAAGTTCTACACTTTTAGTCTGAGATTATGTATACCTTAGAGTAAAAATGTTGGCATAGGAAAGTGATGATCTTTGGATGAGAAGTATTAACCATAATACTATACTAATGCCAAAGAGAGAGGGAGCATCTGAAAAGACGAATTGTAATAAAGACTCCAGTTCTTTTCTTTTTGTTCTTTAGTGCTCTCTATAACATATGTGTATGAATTGCAAGTGTTTTATAGGTTCACTTTTCATTACTTTTTTATTTTAGCTACCTTCAAACTGAATGTTCAGCTTTTAATACTTCATGGTATAGTTATAATTGTTATTATTACTTTTCCAATAATAGAAGCAATTGGAACTTTAACTTTTAAGTGCAATTCAGGCAGAAATTATGATTCTATAATTATAGGTATTGCCATCTATCTACAGTACCTTCAAATTTAAACACCTCATTTGTAGTTATAGACATTTACAGTTAAGCATTGCATTAAAAAAGTCAAGTGCTATATTACCAGTTGATATATATGTGGCTTGCTCTGTCATGCATAAAAAATCCATGAAAGCATTATTAAGAAGTGAGCTTTAGAATCCTGATTGATTGTCAAACTTAAAAAATAATCTATTTTGACATTACTTTTTTATATGCTTAGTTTTAGAATATAGGCTGCTGCAGGGTATGCTGAGTTTCATCACAAGATTTTCGCTTACTACTCAGTTTCTCATTTTGTATATTTGACATATATATATGCACACATATATAATATATATCCTATCTGGTAGTGAGTACACATAAAATATCCAGTTTAGAGATGAAGAAGCCAATATTAGAGACATGAAGGGACCTGCCAAAGGTCACATAGTTAGATAATAGAATGGAGGAATAGCTGGGAAAGAAGAATGGAAATTGGGAAACCAATTCAGACTATTGAAAATCGCCAGCTGAGAGGTGATGAGGGACAGAATGAAAGCAGGGGTAATGGCATTGGAGAGCAGGAAATATGCAGATATTAGAGAGGTAAAATTACTAAGATTTAATAATTAATTAAATATCAGGCTCTAAAGTAGGAAGAAGTTTTGGCACAGTTCATCGAATGCATGATGATTCTCTTCAAAAGAGATAACACAGATAAAGGAAGAGATTGAGGAGTTGGTAAATGTGAGGAATTCCATTTTTAATATTATGAGATGAAATTTTCTTGGGAAATCCATGTGGAAATATGCAGTAAACATTTAGATACATATGTCTAATATATATAAAAGAGGGCTAGGCTAGAGAAAGATATTTAAAATTCACCATTGTGTATCCCCTCCCTGTAGTTAAACTATGATTGTGAATATATGGTGTCAACTTCAAGATTATATGAAAATGTCCATAGGGTGAAAAGAAAAAAGGAAATAGATATGATTTTTAAAATTCACTTAGTTAAAAGCTTAGAATTAAGGTGATTCTCTATCCACAATTTCCATAATGTTTTTGAGCATTGTCTCATTAATTCCTTAAGAATTTAAAACATCTTTGCCTGAAAATTGTAAAAATTTGCTGTCTAGTCAATAAATATTTCCATTAACACTATCCATTTATGTAATAATGTACACTTGGTTAGTGGCTGAGGTTCACAGTGGCTGTCTTATTTTCACATAATTGACCTAAACATTACACTAACCATCATGAGAGAAAGTAGCACATGTATAAATCAGAATCCAAAAGCAGATACCAGTTTCACTAATATTTTAAAAGTTCAGTACCCAGGCCCAGATGTGTTGCTTAACTTTATCTTTTATCTTCCACAGTCAAGCATTTCAAGAATAATTAAAATAATTTTATTGCCATTTAAATTCCCTTGCCCCTCTGTCTTCTATTGCTATTGCTTGGCAAAAACTTCCAATTAATTCAACTATGCCCTTAATCTGTGACTGCCTTGAGAATCTGAAAGCTGCTAGAGAATTACACCCACCATTGATTCATGACTGCCAAATTCAAATGGACCTTCAGGAGTGTCTCTCAATCCTACTAAGTTTCTGTGGATGGCTAATCTCCCAAAAAAATCTCTGCTTTCCTTAAACTGGACTGCCCATCCAGTCACAAAAACTATATGTTATTAAATTCATCTTCCTACTAACAAAATTAAATCTAACTACATCTCCATCCATACTGTTTCTCCCCAAATCTACTTCAGTAGAATTACTATACTGTCCCTCCTCCTATTAGCACCAATCCCTCCATTCTTAACTCTTTCCTTTGACTTTTACAGCACATTACACTGTTTCATATATAACCAGTACTATGTCTATTAAACTAGTAATTTTTTTATACTAACTGAATTTACTGATGCAGTTGACACTGTTGACTACTTTTTCTTTTATGAATATTTGTATTTAAAAAAATCATTATTTGAGGGCGCCTGGGTGGCTCAGTTGGTTAAGCAACTGCCTTCGGCTCAGGTCATGATCCTGGAGTCCCGGGATCGAGTCTCGCATGGGGCTCCCTGCTCAGCAGGGAGTCTGCTTCTCCCTCTCCTGCTCCCCCCTCTTGTGCTCTCTCTCTCACTCTCTCTCTCAAATAAATAAATAAAATCTTTTAAAAAAATAATTATTTGAGCAGTACTATATGAAAGGTTTAATAAAGCCAATAAAAAATAAAATGAACTGTTATATTAAGGTTAATATTTAAGTTAAAAAGAAACAGGTGGAAAACATTTTCTGAATTTAAATTATATTATTCAATGACAGTTTTATTTAAGATTTTATTAGAGGATTTCAAAAATTCACATTTCTTCTTTCTGTGAATTATCTAAGGTTATTGTTTCCTTGGTGGTCATTTGTCTACTGTTTATTTTTATTACAGTAAGACATTTATATCAAATGAATGTAACTTTTTAAATTCTTTTTTCTTTCATGAGGTTCTCATATAATACTAGAAAATATCTGTTTCTTGTTTAATGAAGTTTAAATAATAATTATTGACTCCCTTGTACATATATAGATATATGTATCTCTTCTGTCCTCCTCTAATTTATATTTATATAATAGTTTTCCATTGCTTACCTTTTTAACTTTGATAATGTACTCAAATCTTTACTGTTCTCTTAACTCTTGAAAAATAATTCTTGACTTCCTATTACATGACATAGATATTTTTATCTCTACTTTTTCCTTTACTCTTTCTACACTACATTTATGCCCTTTTGTCTGCTACTTTTACTGTTACACTTTTATAAGTGTTTTAACTTTCCCATGGACTAAGTAAAAGCTGAAAATCAAATTTACAAATTATTACTATATAATTATCATTCAATATCATATTTTTACAGGTTTTTAAGCTATTTCTAGATGTGTACACTGCACTAGATGTGTTCTTAATAAGTGAAACTTTGAATATAACAAAGAAATAAGCTAGTAACATTATTAAGATTTTGATATACTTTGAATGTGATTTTTCTTTTTTTCAAAGATTTTGTTTATTTATTTATTTGACAAAGAGAGAGAGAGAGCACAAGCAGGGGGAGCGGCAGGCAGAGGGAGCAGGAGAAGCAGGCTCCCCACTGAGCAGAGAGTCGGACATGGGGCTCAATCCCATGGCCCTGGGATCATGGCCTGAGCCGAAGGCAGACGCTTAACCAACTGAACCACCCAGGCACCCTGGTTTTCCCTTTTTTAAATATTGAATGTAGTTTTTTTCTTAAAATTCTCCTAAGATACAATTAATAGTTTTAATAATAGTGTTGAAATATAAACATGAGTCATCACAAAGCAAATGGTAAATGAAACCATTAGTATGGTTAAAAAAGTCCATGAAAAAGAGTATGATATGAAGAGATGTGAGCTTAGGACCAAGTCTTGCATAATCCAAATTGCTTTGGAAGAGTAAAGAATAAAAATCCTGCAAAAGGTAGTGACAAGAAGTCAAAGAAGTAATGGGAAAAACAGAAGTGTAGTATCAAGAAAGCCAATGGAAATGAGTATTTGAACAAGATGTTAGCATACAGCTCAGAAAGGTGACTTGGTACATGCATTTGTTGCCTGTTCCCTTTCTAAGACCCTACAAGAAGAAATCCATATCATTAATGAGAATGCTGGAGGAGAGAAAGTACTTCATTAACAAATGAGACATTTTGATACATTTCTGGGAGAATAAAGGAGGATGTGAATTAAAGGATTAAACGGAGAAAACTAAAACTTAGAATAAAGTTTAAAAGATCTAAAGAAGGGGCTAAGGGCCATGTGCCTAGTGGAAGCCTGGAAAAGCTTTGAAATCAGTTAGCTGTAGAGGGGGGGCATAAGACTGAGCAAAGAGGGATTAAAGGTATGTATGAGGAACAACTGTTTCAGTGAAATATTGGAATCCCACCCCTTCCCTATACCTACACGCAAAAAGAACAAAAGACAGATCTCTTAATAATATAAATGAACTTTTCATGGAAGATTAAAGTACTTAATATGGTGATGATGCACAATATAAAACCTTCTTTTTCTGGCATTTGATGTCTGCAGCCTGAAAGCCAGTTCCTTGCCCTCACATCAAAGCAGAACTGATTGTCACACTTCACCTAGCTATCCCCTACCTCAGAAGGGAACGAATTCTATAGTTAACCCTCACCAACTTCCAAGCTTCTCAAACTATATTTATATGCAATCTAAGTTAACAGTTTTTATTAAAAATTACTGAGCTTACTGAATGGTTATAGAATTCATACCAGGATAATGTGTGAAAAATAGGAAACTTTTAATATTACTCCGAGAGGCACAGATTAGACTGAAATCATTTTTAATTCAAAAGTTTCATATCACTATTTGATCTCTCCTCAAAAAGAAAATAATTGAAAAGCATATTCATAAGAAAGACATATTCCTGAATGTTTTCCCAAGTAGGTGGCATATATTAAACACTTAGTCTGAAAATAAAAATAGAATACAATTGTGGATGAATCCATTTGTTGTAGCATGGTCAGCTGCAATTCCTGCTGGGTTTTATAAACCTCTCAATGCCAGTGACAGGCATTGTATTGGATATTTCTGCAAACTTGGCAAACACCTCTGCAGGGGCTTGAATATAAAAACTACGTGTAATCTGCTGTGACTATACAGTTAGCTATGAAAATCATTTCAAGAACACTGTGTCTTTGGGAAAAAAAAATAGACCTTTCTAAAAATAATAGAAGCTATATACATAGGCACATTATTTCCTTTCAAGTACAAGTAAAATTTTACTTTATAAAATGTATTATTGTAGAATGTATTGTCTTAGCTTGGGTTTTCCTAAAGGAAAGCTTGAAACAAAATTTGCTTGTAGGTAGTTAATTGGAATTTATCCCAGAGAGCAGGAGTGAAGGATGGGTTGGACTTGAGGCATGAAACAGTGTGAAGGGGGGTTGCACTATGGAGATGACCACTTCTACAGACCACTGGAGCTTGATTCCACAGGACCAGAACCTTATGAAATGCACTCAGAGCAGTCTCCTTGGTGGGTGTATCATTGACCTTCCATCTCCCAATCCCTGAGGGTGGCACCACAAGCAGTTAACTCTGCACTTGCACTGTTGTCCTCAAGTTGCAACTGTGTGAAACTTGTTGCTCCTGCACAGACTGGTTACAGGGGTAGTTGAGGGAGTAAAAAATCTGGCCAAGATGATTTGAACTGGTACGTAAGAGAGGTCTAAAACAAAGATGGGGAAGCTTTAGATCTGAAGTGTGTGAGTGACATGATCAGATTTCCCTCTGCTGACCCTGTGTGAAGTTATCCTCACACATTCACAAATGTGTATTCCATACCAACTATGTGTTAGATAATTTGTGAGGTACTAAGGATATAATGGAGGACAAAGCAAATACAGTAACCATCCTCTTATAGTTACAGGGGAAGATATTACCTTAAACACTGAATGTAACTTGCATCCTAGGATCTGCTTGTTTTCACTGAGTGCCCCTTGAGGCCAGTGTCACATATCATTTCATTAAAACCAAAACAAACAAAGCACTTATGAGTAATACCAATTTTTGCTAATGGTTTGGAGGGTAATTAATGAAGTTCTGGCATTCCACATAACACAGTAAAATGTATTGAACGCTTCCCTTTAACCACATCTTTCTTTTGCCAAATTTTCCTTCCTGCAGCTGCCACATCTCTCCCTCAAAACATTCCTACCTCTCCCACAGCACTGTTGCCTCTAGTCTCCCTTCAGGGTCTCACTATCTCTCTTTTAATTATGGCAATTTCATACTTTTATTTCTCCTCTCATCTGTGTTCCCAGCTGAATTTTGAAGATTTTTTAGTTAACTTTAGTTTTGTGTAATCAACATTTATGTCTATTTACTACCTGTAAGGCATTGTTTTAAACACTTTACAAGTGTTAAAGTGAAAGGAGGGAAAATATATAAAAGCAAATATTAACTAAAAAAAGAACTTGAACTAGTCCTGATATTATAAAAGATATTAAAAACATTTCTAGGGAAAAAGAGAATCACCACATTCTGATAATAGGTTTAAATCTTCAAGAAGATATAGCAAAGCATCTTCTTACTATCCATTATGTCAGGCTACTCATTTGTCTTCCAGTCCAGATAGGATTTCTCCTATAAGATATCCCTCCTTCCTAAGGCAGAATTCTCTCAGCCCCCTTCCCTAGGGTTATAATGGCTCCATAGTGTACAGAGAGGATAAGAAAGAAAGAAAAGAAAGAAAGAAAGAAAGAAAGAAAGAAAGAAAGAAAGAAGAAAGAAAGAAAGAAAGAAAGAAAGAAAGAAAGAAGAAAGAAAGAAAGAAAGAAAGAAAGAAAGAAAGAAAGAAAGAGAAAAAGAAAGAAAGAGAAGAAAGAAAGAAGAAAGAAAGAGGGGGAAGAACAAAGGAAGGAAGGAAGGAAGGAGGGAAGGAGGGAGGGAGGGAGGGAGGAAGGAAGGAAGGAAGGAAGGAAGGAAGGAAGGAA
The DNA here is from genome assembly GCF_029215605.1 of Mirounga angustirostris. NCBI lineage: Eukaryota > Metazoa > Chordata > Mammalia > Carnivora > Phocidae > Mirounga > Mirounga angustirostris. The sequence continues at coordinate 77,940,540 of NW_026991721.1, forward strand.
GGAAGGAGGGAGGGAGGGAGGGAGGGAGGGGTAAAGAAAGGACAAATGAATTGGTCCATGGTCCTTTTCCCATCTTTGGAGTTGGAGAGTGTAGTAGAGAGAAGAATACTTGAAGAACTAACTTGAGAAAGTAAGTAGGAATAGATTCAGAATGCTTGCAGAAAGATTGGCCTTTGTTAGAAAATTTATCAGTTGTCACAGTGAGAAGAAAAATAAAAAGATTGTAGATGCAGATAACCTACTATTTAGTAGTGGGAAATCTGATGACATTTTTTATTGAAGTATAATTAATATACAGTGTTATATTAGTTTCAGGTTATAATATAATGATTCAAGATTCTCAGTATTCATCAAAATAAGTGTACTCAATCTTTATATATTTCACCCATTCCTACACCAACTTTTTTTTTTTTTTTTTTTTAATGAGCTACAGGCAAAGTCATCAGCTGAGAATTTATGTGTGGACAACAGGTTTATTTTTAAGACAAGAATTATGTCAATAAGGAAATTATACACAGCTCCATTAAATTACTACTGAATAATTCAGATCCTATGAGCAATGGAAGGATAAAAAATGGCATGCCCTTGAAGATTGTGGTAGGCTGAAAAATGACCCCCAATTCTAATTCCTAGAAACTTTAAATGTTACTTTTATGGTAAAGGGACTTTGTAGATGTAACTAAATTAAGGATCTTGATAGGGAGACATTACCCTTGATTAGCCTGGATCACTCTAGATGATTAGTGTCAGCCTTAAACGTAATCACCAATGTCCTCATAAGAGGGAGACAGAGGGAGATTTGAACACAGAAGAAGTAAAGATAATGTGATGATGGAAGCAGAGACTAGAGTGATGTGCTTTGAATTTGGAGGAAGGGCCAGGAGCTCTAGAAGCTGGAAAAGGCAAGAAAATGGATTTTCTCTAGAGCCTCCAGAGGGAAGGTAGTCCTGCCTTCAAGGGAGGCCACCTTGATTTAGGCCAAATGAAATTTTAATCTTCAGATGTTAAACTTCTGACCTTAAGAATTTAAGAGAATGAATGTGTTAACTATAAAGTACCAAGTATTTTGTTAGAACAATGATGGAAAACTAATACAAAGACCAAACAGAAATCTAGAGAAAAGTATTTTTACTTGTCTTGTGGAATATTTATGGTTACTGAAGCAGTGTGTGAGAGCTGGCTTATTCCTGTTTGCAAGAGTTCATTGTGTACCTCTCTTCACTTCTTGGTAGCTTGATATTTTTGTTCAGAATTTTCAACTTATGGATAGTTCCTAGGGGGCTTGGAAAGCTTGTAACAAGAACACTCCTACTCAAGTATATTTATCTATGTGAAGAAAGCTGAATAATATTAAGGCTTTATGTCAAATTCTGCAGGAATATAGAAACTTATTTGGCTTTTATTAATCTTTTATTTATTTTGCTATGTGTCTCTCTGGAAAGCTTATCATCTGATATGATACAAATGAAATAAAAACATCAAGAAATCATTGGATAATTTCTGAATAAAATGAATATTTGTTTTGCTCAGATGTCCTTGACAATCAGTCATTGCATAAAATTCAATTTCTCCTCAAGCAGACTTATAAAAACAATTTGAACTTTTATCTATAGAAATAAGAATTTTTATCAAGAAAAACAATGTTCATCTCTTCATTAACTCTCTTAATATGTCTTAGAAACTTTGAAGAAATATTTAATAAGTACTTACAAATAATAAGATAAAACTGTTAAATATGTATATAACTTGGGTTTTTTACTTATTTCCTTGTTATTGTAATTCAGGAAATAATATCCCAAAGGATGTAAACTTTTGATATTTAGCATTGTAACAGTGAATATATCATTCTTAATATAAGAAAGGAAAGTGAACTTTGAGTTATATTTTGTAAGAGTGGAAGATGTATGTTCAGTTGTGTTAATCTGACTTCCCTTTCTGTTGTCAGGCTATTCTACACTGTCTCCATTGCTACACTATCTTTCTTTATTTAATAACCTGAAATCTGGCAGAGTCTCACCACACCACTCACTGTGTTTTCTCAAAATTGGTCATCTATCTGTTCATCAAATATATCAGTGTTTTCTCAGCCTTCATCATTCTTGACCTCTTTGTAGTTTATGTTTAAACCTGAAAATATTCTTTTTCTTTTCTTTTTTTTAAAGATTTTATTTATTTATTTGACAGAGAGAGAGAGAGCGAGAGCAGGAACACAAGGGGGAGTGGGAGAAGGAGAAGCAGGCTTCCTGCTGAGCAGGGAGCCCTATGCGGGGCTCGATCCCAGGATCCTGGGATCATGACCTGAGCCGAAGGCAGATGCTCAAAGACTGAGCCACCCAGGCACCCCGTGAAAATATTTTTTTTCTTGACTTGCCTGGCAGTAGACTATCCCAAAGAGTTTCATCGGCACCTTTAACTGTCTCTTCTCAATCTACTCCCTAAATCAATCACTCCCTTTAGTTCTCTATCTGTGTCCATTCACCCATTTGTCTGCCTTGTTTACACTTGGCATTGTTTTAGAAAAGATTTAAGGAGCTTTAATCTTGTAAATATAGATATTCCTCCAGGATTCTACTCCTGAGCCCCACCTGTTTTTCTGTTTGTTTTTTTTTCTTTAGTGAGCACTTCTATTTCTCTGTTTCCAATTTAGAATCTTCCCATGAACTAATTTCTCCAGCTGTGTTGTTAGTAAGATCACCTTTCTCTTAGACATCTAATATAAATATATCTGGGTCAATTAAAATCCTCCAAATAAATAAGTTCCACATAAATAAGTTCCACATAAATAAGACCACATAAATAAGTTCCATGAGTTTGGCAAGCTCTGTGAATTCTACCTCTGTGATGTTATTCTCATCCATCTCCTTATTTCTACTTCTAATTATAATATTCTTTGTTTCTTGCATAGATCAGTGCCTTTCAACCACCTTTTTCTACAATTCACATAAGGTGAATAGTATTTACATCCAAAACTCACTTTCAAAATGTTTGCCACAGTTTAGACTATAGAAGAAAAGAGAGGCTGCAGGTGCAATGCCAGTAAACTAGCTGTTATACCACCTCCTTTATCATCAATCCAAAAAGCTTACAGGAAGCAAGCTCATGAGAGTAGCAACATTTCAGAGATTTAAACTAGAATCTATTTTGATTAATTTTGTTTAAAGTAAATCAGTCAGAAAGTTGGGTTTGATTTACTATCTATATTATCCTTGGACAAGAGACTTAACCTGTCTGCAGTTCAGTTTATTCTTCTGAACATGGGATAGCATGGATACTTGCCTCATAGGATTCTTGTGAGGACTAGGGCATGAATATGTGTAAAGCAATTAGAAAAGTGCCTATTACATGATAAGCTTTAGTAAAAGTTAATTAACACAGTATTTATCACAAAATCCCTGCTGTATTTCACTAGTGTGCGGGTCATTGCAGATAGGAACTACTTTCCTGGTTCCATTACTTTAGTGTTTGTTGCTGCTGTTATTTACTGTGTAAAGTCAAACTCCTCTGTGTAGAATTGATGTTTTAATAGAATTTTTTGTGGGGGAGGGAGTAGCAGTGGGAGAAGTTTTATATTTTATCACTTGCCTTCAATCATTCTTAATTTAAAATCTACTCCAGAATTTTCTGACTCCATCCATTTTGTTCGTGTTCTCTCTTCTTGAGAAGCCCTCTTAACTCCTAGCTCTGTCTCAAAGTATTTGAATGACTTGTCTAAGCTCATAGAGCTAGTTAGTTACAATAAACAGGAATAGAATCTACTATATAATAAGGATAGTTTGAACTTTATTCTAAAAGTAGGTACTTCTGTTTGTCCATATTGAAAATCATCTGCCACTTTCATAATACCCACCCACACAACCTTATGATATCTTCATGGAAATTGTATTTTCCAGCTTGCTATTTCACTTTTCTAATTGCTTTGCATGTAGTAATGCATTTAATCTTCACAATAACCCTATGGGACAAGTATCTATGCTATCCTCATTACCTGAAAGTTTAGAGATTTTATTATCCCCATATTAAGATATTCTTCAAAATAATCATCAAATGCCAGTTCCAGCTCAACTCCTAAGGACTTCCCCATTTCACCAACATATTGCTTCCAATACCTAAGGTATTTCAGTAGCCATGACAAAACATTATTCCTCCACATTATTTAATTCACTGTGCAGCATTATTTGCAATAGTCAAGATACGGAAGCAACCTAAGTGTTCATCAATAGATGAATAAAGAAGATGCAGTATATACACACAATGAAATATTACTCAGCCATAAAAAATAATGAAATCTTGCCACTCACAATAGCATGGATGGATCTAGAGGGTATTATTGCTAAGTATAATAAGTCAGATAGAGAAAGACAAATACTATATGATTTCACTTATATCTGGAATCTAAAAAATAAAACAAACAAATAAAACAAACAGAAACAGATTCATAAATACAGGGAACAAACTGATAGTTGCCAGAGAAGAGGATAAGCAAAATAGGTGAGGAGATTAAGAGGTACAAACTCCTGATTATATAATTAATGCATCACAAGGATGAAAAGTGCAGTATAAAAAATATAGTTAATAATATTGTAATAACTTTGGTGGCAGATAGTAACTCCATTTATCATGATGAGCTTTTTGTAAAGTATATGATTGTTGAATCACTATGTTGTAAAGCTGAAACTAATATAAATTGTATGACAAGTATACTTACATTAAAAGTAAAAATAGTAATAAAATAACATTTAATAATAAAATTTCTCAAATTTTTTTGGAAATCTATAAACTTGCATCTAATAGGCCAAAGTTTAATAATGTGATCCTCAAATACTTGCATGAGAGTAGTCCTGGGTGCTTGTAAAAAATTGAAATATTGGGCACACCCAAGATCTATCCAATCAGAATTTCTGAAGTATCCTAGAAATCAGTATTTTTATCTCCAGAAATATATAATAAATAAATTACCAATAAACAATTCTTTGTAGAGACACAAGGAGTGTTTCTGCTCTCCTCCCTCCCCAGCAGCCCTCTCCCAAGTGAAAGTACTAGGAAGAATTAAATCCAAATGATTTTCTCCCTGAACTAGAAGAGCACTCCTTCCAGGTCCAGTGAGTCAGCAGGCCCTCTCCAAACCACAACAGCTAGCAGACTGTGCACTGTCTTTAAGAATGTTCACCAGCCTCGGGGCACCTGGGTGGTTCAGATGGTTAAGTGTCTGCCTTCGGCTCGGGTCATGATCCCAGGACCCTGGGATGGAGCCCTCCATCAGGCTCCCTGCTCAGCGGGAGGACTGCTTCTCCCCCTCCCTCTGCTTCTCCCCATGCTCATGCTCTCTCTCTCTCTCTCTGTATCTCTGTGTCTCGAATGAATAAATAAAAAATTAAAAAAAAAAATGTTCACCAGCCTCCAAAGGCTGATCCTTCAGGAAACTTCCAGAAAAAAAGAAGTCCTGGACATACTCTTTCCCTGGCAGTTCTCAGAATAACCTGGGTCTTCAAATGCACCACTTGGACTCCACCAGTGGAGTCATTCTGTTCCAGGTATTCCTTCAGAGAGGATTGAAAAAAATAAATAGTTTAATATCTGTGTGCAAGTTGTCCTCACCCTGCAAATACCAGGAATCTGCATTTTCCATAGCACTTCCCAGATATTTCATATTCTATACAATTGGGAACCTTTGTCCACTGCACTAAATCATTACTTGCCAAGTGTTGTTGTTTTTTTTTTTTTTCTTAATATTACATACCTCTTCATATTTTTAAAATTCTTTTTTATACCAGACAGGATTTCCAAACAAAATCTGGGTGAAAGAATATACAGGATCATGTTGGGAGAATCCTGCTAAAAATTCAGATTCCTGGGTCCTTCCTTTGGATGCTCTGATTTAGTAGGCCAGAAGTGAAGATTAGAGATATTTATTTTTGACTACATCACTGGGATTTTTTTATGTTGGATCAGCTTAAGGAATGTCTGACATTTTATTCTATCTCAGTAAGCAACTGTGACTTTAAAGTGATCATCAAACAGTCACAGTATTTCTTCAATTGGTTGCTTTCTTCTGGACTATTTTTAAATGTTTTTAATTCATAGTTTTAGATCACCTTTAAGGTAATTATTGAAATTTAGATTAATATGCTGTTTTTGGAGGAATGTCCTCATAACTGAGCTGCCATAGATGCCATAAGTCTTTTCACTTTATTTAGACAATCTTTCTATTATTAAAAAGATGCCCATTTTCCTATGGCTGTCAGTTTTCCTCATTTTGCCTTGCACTGCTATTCTTAATATGATCTACCTGATTTTTCCCTGAGTGTCCAATAAAATATTTGAAAATAACCTTAAGTTTCTTTATAAATCATTTTAAATTATTTCTTTCCATTTTTTCTCCTGAACTAATTCTAACATTTTGTCTTAGTTACTTTGTCTAAAATTGAGTGATGCTATGGTAAATATTTTAAGGTTTCTTTTATCCTGCAAGGATATTTACTAAATATCCTTATTTATACCTTTCTTTTTTGAATTATATTTTTATTTTGTGATCGCTTTTATTATCCAGTGCTAAAAATCACACCTAGGATATTGAGAGTTCTAAAACTACTTCCGGAAAGCAATTTGCAATATTTAGAAATGTTTCCTTCACAGTTCATCCCCATGAGATATTTTGCAAATTTATAGTAAAATAATACGACTGATTTTTTTTTTAACAAATGTACTGAAACTCATATATTCAAATGAATGTTGTGTTCTTCATAGTAGACATATTGGGAGACAATTTATTTTTATCAATATAATCACACCATTATTCAAAAGATTTTATAACTCAGTGATTCATCTTACTATTTTATAACCCCTATATTTCAGTGCTGTGTAAGGAAGATAGCAGCTGCATAAGTGGAAGACTTGATAATGTTTAACATTTTTCCTATGCACTAGGCAACCTGTGCTGAAAGCTTTTCATACATCCTCCTATTCAGTCCTCACAACAAAACAGCATTTTAAGCCTATCTTTCTTTTATAAAGAATCTGCCATTTGGACAAGTATCGGGTCCTCTTACCTATGTTTATATGACTCTGAAATGTATACTGCTAGATATTATACTTTATGGCCCGTTAAGGAACTAACTCAAGGTCAGAGCTGGTGAGACATGTGGAATCAGACCTCTAACTCACAGTGTGCCTTCCATTGTATCACCATGCCTGACTTATAACATTATCGCCAAATTGGGGGCTTGGGTTACTTTATCAATATTATCTAAATCAAATTTAAAGGGTGTGCTTAGAGATGATCCTCAGTATGAATAGCATGTGAGGATTTTTTTCTCAATTCATCAAGAGAGGGAATTCATCAAATTTATTAAATTAGAGTATAATGAGTAACCCATATAAGTAAAATTGGGGTTATGCTGAATGACACAATTCATCTATAGAAAATGTAAGGTTGCCCAATATATAGTGTGTTAATTATCTGCCAAAATACTGTCAAGAGAATACATAGCCTAATTTTCTTAATAATTAGTAGGTTACTTAATATGACAGCACATTTTTTCTTTAAAGGTAGGTTTTCTTTTAAAATGTCAGAGTACTAGGGGTGCCTGTGTGGCTCAGTCGTTAAGCGTCTGCCTTCAGCTCAGGTCATAATCTCAGGGTCCTGGGATCGAGCCCTGCATGGGGCTCCCTGCTCAGCGAGAAGCCTGCTTCTCCTTCTCCCACTCCCCTTGCTTGTATTCCTTCTCTCGCTTTGTCTCTCTCTGTCAAATAAATAAATAAAATATTTAAGAAATAATAAAATAAAATAAAACAAAATGTCAGAGTACTAAATAAATTTAATTATGAAGAAAAGAAAATGAAGAACATGCCAAATTCAGCATTCTAAAGAATATTTCTATCACTCACTGGTTTAATGAATAAATTAAAGCTAACATAAAGAAATGTTTTGCTCTCATCCTGATATCCAGATGATCAAATACATGTAATACAAATCTTAGAACTTAGAAATGATTCATATGTATGAATAGCTGTCTTACCACAAGTTAGTCACTGCCACAGCCCTTCTGACTTTGTCTTTATTTAAACGAAAGATGTATCCCCAAGAAGATTTTAGAGAATCTGAAACTCAGAAGTGAATGAAAGCAGAGGACAAGTTTTAAAAAGAAGAAACAATGGGAAAAATTTAGAGACTCTAACCAGAGAAATGGACTCTCAGGCAGATCTGGCTAAATGCAATAGACCTCTCCAACCTCTTCCTCTGCTATGGCATAATACTTAACTCACTCAGGCTCAAATTCCACCAACTAATAGTCATTTAGAGATCAGTAATTTTTACTTGAGAGCACACATGAGTTAAATCATATCTTTTTACTTTTAACATCTTGCTGAGACAATATCACAGAGACAAAGGAATGTATGGGTTATAAGGGAAGAGAGTTGGATAAGACTGTAAAGAATAATAGAAGGGAATTTAGTATTACTTTTTTAAAATTTATAAAAATAAATATGTGTGTGTGTGTGTGTGTATATATATATATATATATACACACACAGTCAGGCAGAGAACTTTTGAGGCAGACTTAATTATTTTGTAATCCCAGTACTGCCTCTTTTTAATTATGTGACCCACCCGTTCAAACCTTGGTTTCTTGATTCATATAACAGGGATTATAACTGCCTTGAGATTGTTGTAAAGATTAGAATAATTATGCATATAAAGAATCTGGCATAGTTCACAGTTTTTTGTTGTTGTTGTTGTTGTTGTTGTTTTGGCTCTTGGGATTTAAGATGAATAACACACCTTTTGATCCTCAAAGAACTCATCATTTAATCGGGAAGATAGACAAGGTGATAGTTCTCTTAAGTAACATCACAATGTGTGAAGCGTAAAATAAAGAGGTATCATATGTCAGAGGCACAAAGAAGGCAGGAACCAACTACGCAGGGCCATCAAGAGTCTCTATAGAGCAGATTTGACATTTGAGTGCAGGGTTGAGAAATAAAAGGAGTTTGTCAATTGTCCCAATTCTGGGCTGACTTTATAGACAGAGGGAAAAACATATGCAAAGGAACTAGAGAAAAAAGGTAAATAAAAAATAGAATATGAAAAAACTTTGTCTTTCAAGTTTTTGTCTGAGGCTGGCTCTGCATCTGGAAAGAAAGCATATGTAGAGAGGAGAGGTGATTTATTTTCTCTTCTCCCTTAAACATAACAATCCTTGCTTCTAGGACCTAGAAATCCAAAGAGCTGTGTTAGTACTATACATCACTTATTATGAACGAGGCAGTATATCTTGTAAGTTAAATAACAACCAAACCATTACTTACAATTTTCTATGGAAAAATGTCTTTGGCTCTAAAACATTGATTTACCACAGAACACATGGAATACAATTCATTCATTGTATAGCATTGTGGAGAAGAACATGGACTCTGGGACCAGACTTCCTGAATTCAAATTCTGCCTGTAGCATTTAATAGCCATGACTTTGAACAATTTATTTTAAAAGGTTTTATTTATTTGGCAGAGAGAGAGAGCGAGAGTGCACACAAGCAGTGGGAGCAGGGAGGAAGAGGGAGAAGCAGGCTTCCTGCTGAGCAGGGAGCCCAACAGGGGGCTCGATCCCAGGACCCTGGGAACATGACCTGAGCTGAAGTCAGACCCTTAACCAATTGAGGCATGCAGGTGTGCCCTGGACAATTTTTAACCTTTCTAATTTAGTTTCCTCAGAAGTAAAATGAGGAAATTACTAAACCAATTCAAAAGATTGTAAGAATTATAATTAACTTATCTAAAGGACTTGGAGAGATACCTGGTATATAGTGAACTCCATAGAAGGATTGAGTATTATTTTTATTTCTGTATTGTCCTTACACATCTAACAGTGATTAGTGCATGACCTTAAATATCATACTTAGTCTCTAATTGTAATTTTAGATTTTAATTCATCTTTACAACTTTAGAAATCTTATAAAAAGGTGAGAGAAATAAGGGGGAGAGTGAGTTATAAACTACAAAAATTATTCACAAATCCAACTATGAGCAATGTAAACAAATCATAATACAACAAGAAGTAAGAAATAAGACCTTACAGATCATATTTGCATCTATCATTAAATTGCTTATTTCCCCAAACCATGATTTCACTAAACCAATTTAAGCCTTTGGAACAAGCAGATTTGTTGAGCTGAAATAAGGTGCTATGTAATTTAATTTTTTTGAAGTGTCCATCAATAGATGAATGGATAAAGAAAATGTGATATAGATCTATATAGACATATAGCTATATCGATATGTAAGAATATTATTCAGCCATAAAAAGAATGAAATCTTGCCATTTGCAACAACGTGGATTGAGCTAGAGAGTGTAATGCTAAGCAAAATAAGTCAGTCAGAGAAAGATAAATACCATGTGATCTTATTCATATGTGGAACTTAAGAAACAAAACAAGTGGGGTGCCTGAATGTCTCAGTCAGTTATGTGACTCTTGGTTTCGGGTCAGGTCATGATCTCATGGGTCATGAGATCAAGTCCTGCATCCCCATATCGGACTCTGCCTTCAGCAGTGAGTGAGCTTGAAGATTCTTTCCCTCTGCCCCTCCCCAACTTGTGTGTGCCCCCTCTTTCTCAAATAAATAAATAAATCTTTTTTAAAAGAAAGAAAAGAATAAAAGCAAATGATCATAAGGTGATAGGTATTAAAGAGGGCACGTTCTACATGGAGCACTGGGTGTTATACGCAAACAATGAATCATAGAACACTACATCAAAAACTAATGATGTAATGTATGGTGATTAACATAATATAATAATAAAAAAAATCCAATAAGGCAAAAATAAAAGCAAATGAGCAAAGGAAAAGGAGAAAGAGAGACAAACCAAGAAACGGATTCTTAACTATAGAGAACAAACTGATGGTTACCAGAGGGGAGGTGGGTGGAGGTATGGGTGAAATCAGTGATGGGAATTAAAAAGTACATTTATCATAATGAAAAATAAAATAAAATAAAAATATCAACAAACATTTTTTCATAAACAGATTTCCAAAGGCTTTCCAGTGTTGAAAATTCAACATTTGTATAGTTAGCATGTTTGTAGTGAACACTCACTATGAGTATAGCCCTGCTTCTGGTTCTCTTCAGAAAGTATTTACTCACACCCAAACAGAACTAGGACAATTTGCAAAGGAGGACATCTTTTCCATTATGAATTCTTTCCTGACTCCCTTCTTTTTCAAAAAAAGGAAAAGTATATCTTTTACAGTCTAGTAAATACCAGTTCCTTTTTAATGTAAATAGTTATATTCAATAATTATATTTCTTTTGGGGCCAAATTCTTCTTATCCTTTATTTTGGCTTAATACTAGATAATATCTTCAACAAATAAAAATAATATGTGCTATGGTGAACACTGTGAATTGTGTAGGACTGTTGAATCACAGACCTGTACCTCTGAAACAAATAATACATTATATGTTAAAAAAAAAAAAAGAAGATAGCAGGAAGGGAAAAATGAAGGGGGGGAAATCATAGGGGGAGATGAACCATGAGAGACTATGGATTCTAAGAAACAAACTGGGGGTTCTAGAGGGGAGGAGGGTGGGTGGATGGGTGAGCCTGGTGATGGGTATTAAAGAGGGCACGTACTGCATGGAGCACTGGGTGTTATATGCAAACAATGAATCATGGAACACTACATCAAAAACTAATGATGTAATGTATGGTGATTAACATAACATAATAAAATAAAATTTTAAAAATAAATAAATAAATAAATAAAATAAAAATAATACAGAAACTTATTAATATAGTCCTGTTAGTCCATATTACCAAGAAGGATTCTTTTGTGAGAGGAAAGACATGAAAACTCAAATACATTGTGGTTTATTCATCATCATTAACAGGCTTAAGATAGACGCTCCATTTCATCAGTATTAATGACCTAAGATAAATATTTTTAATGACCAAGAATAAATGGTACTACAATATATTAATGGGTTAATCATTTTTAAATATTACATCTTTTTGTTGTATATACATGTATATGTCTATATAGAATAAAACTGGTAAATTCATTTTTTCTCCCCAAATGATTTTAAAATATGAAATTACTTATTTGGATTTAGGGGGAATTCTGGAAGATTTATGATGTTTTCCCAGACCTGAGTCATGAAAAATTCGTAAATGAATTTGAAGATTAGTTGTTATTTCTAGTTGTATGGATAATTGGTGCTCAATAGCTAGCCCTCATCACTTGGCTTGTAGTAAGCTAGGACTATCTATATGCATAAGCCTACCATGATCGAGCCTCTATGAGCTAGAATTAAGTGTAAGGCATGGCTCTAGCCACCAGTCAATTATCTATCTCATTAGAGAAACAAGACATGTAAACAGTAAACATTAAATAAAACATGACTAAGTACAGATGAGAAATGTAAATAGTAAGTCCTATAAGAATTTATAGGATGGATCCATCATAGGGGGTACAGTGGTTGTGGAAGGTAATACTGAGGGAGGAAAAAAAACTTAACCCAGCCTTCTTAATGGAGAGTATTTGAATGGATATATAGATTAATAACTTCAATATAACACAGGAATGAATAATTGCCATTTTGGAGACATTCTAACCAGAGCGATGGGTTTATTATAATCAAGTGGAAACTAAGTTTGAAAAATTAGATTTGGAGTGGATTTTTAAGGCTTTACATGCCAAAATAAGGAGTTTGAATTTTATCAATAAGGCAATGGGGAAATCACTACTTTTTTGAGAGAGGAAAATAGATGATGATAATACTATTTTACAAAGATTAAGCTGAAGTCATGTACAGAATGTATTGGATGGAAAAGACAGCAGAATTAGGGCCGAGTATACCAGAGACTGAAGTCAAAGGTTTGAATTAAATTATGTCTGTGGAAAGAAATCAGAAGAGACATGTATAAGAAATACTAGAACGATTATGAGAAAATTCTTGGTTTGCTCCTGAAACACTCTCAAACTTCAAATGAGGAGTAAAGAAAATGTTTGTAAGAACCAATTCAAGATAGTAAATAAAAATTTTCATAGGAAAATGAGATCAAATATTCAACGGGAGAAACTATGGACCATGGAACTCTGGAACTCTGTTCACGCAGAGTGACATGTAGCCAGATAGAAGTTAATCAATTTATGTATTGGCACTGCAGGTACAAAAAACAAACTTCGTTTCCTCATTGTTAGAAACCACAATTCAATGAGGAATATAGAGAAGTAAACATCACTAAAATGCAATGAGATATGCACTAAAATCATGCTTTGAACTGTGCACTGTGAAAACAAAGAATAGAGTAAAATTAATTATTCTAAAGGGGAGATGAAATTTGAGTATGTGTAATGTATGGTGACTAACATAACATAATAAAATTTAAAAAAAATTGAGTATGATTTTAAAACCTGAATGTTAGTTTATTAAATAGAAGAAAAGGTTAAACAAATTACAGAGAAAGGCAAAAGCATGTGGTTGTAAAGTGGAAAGGTTACTTTGAAAAGTAGAGAAAAGTATTGTGTGGCTACAGAGTGAGATTTGTGAGAAGAGTCACTAAAGATAAAACTAACCAGAGAGGAAAGGTCCAAACTGGGAAGGTCGTTGAATGCAATGTTAGAGGGTTCAGACTTTATTTTAAATCACACCTGAGTAAGCAGAGTCTTTGAAGCAGGGAATTAGCATTAAATATATGTATTTTTGTTATTTTTCTTCTTTGTTTATTTGCTTGCCTTCAGGACAATAACTCTTGTAGCAGTAGCAGTAGGAAGAACAGACGAACAGATTCAAATGTTGATCTGGAAACTTGAATTTTTTTTTTTTTTTTGAGAAAAGAATGGATTGACAGGATGTCACAGTTCTATTCTATTGAGTAATGAAAGACAAATGAATATTACATGGAAAATGCATATTACTTTTTGATGAGCAGATAGAATGAGGAGTTAAAACAGTTGTACAAAAAAGTAAGTTTGCTTATAATGACCTAGGAGTTCAGAGGCAAAGTCACAAAGACATCAGTAAGACAGACTAAAGAAGAATTAGGAGTATGGTTGGGTCAGATAGGAAATTTCAAATTTGACAATGATAGTTTTAACCAGTAAGATAATTGGAATAGCTGTATATAAATAACTGTAACACAAGGTATAACATAATTAGTATCAAAAGAAATAAGACACCATGGTAATCCAGAAGTAGGGGACAAAATTTCTTCCTGGGAAAATCACAGAAATTTGTTTTTTACTGGAAGAGGGCATGTTATTGTGTGCTTTCTCTCTCTCTCTTCTTCTCCTCCTCCTCTTTCTCTCTCTCTTCTTTCTTCTCTTTTTCCTTCCCCTTCCTCACTTTTTCTTCCTCTTCCCCTTCCCTTTCTTCCTCTTCTTCTTTGTCATTGTCGCCATCATTGTCACCTTCTGAGATGGAATGTGAAGTTTACTGATAACTAAACTTTAGCATGCAGGGGATGATATTAAGGTATTTTTAAATAAGGAAAAACAGCATGTGGAAGTCTCATAACCAAATAAGAATAAAGTATATTTTGAAAATAGCAGAGCACCTCAGTGCCTCAGTCGGTGGAGCATCTGCCTTTGGCTCAGGTCATGATCTCGGGGGCCTGGGATGGAGCCCTGCTTCTGACACCCTGATCAGTGGGGAGTCTGCTTCTCTTTTCCTTCTGCCCCTGCTCATGCATGCACACACTCTCTCTCTCAAATAAATAAATAAAATCTTTGAAGAAAAGAAAATAGCAAATATTTCTGTTAAATAGAATAATGGATGCATGAAGGGGAAGAGTGAGAGGTAAGTTTAAAATGAATACTTAGGACTGGAACATTGAAACCTTCGAATGGGAAACTAAGAAATGAAAACATCAGTAAAGAGAAAGGATCCATGGCATGCTTTCAGGAGTCGCAATCAACTCTATTGCAATAATGTTTAATCGTCGTAGCTCAGTCTTCCTCACTTAGCGGATGTTACTCTGTCTGGGTAACATCCATATTTATAGCAATGATCCATTCAATGTCCTGACCTTTCTGTTTCTTAACCTCCTTGTCTCCCTTGAACTTGCACTCCTTCTTACCTTAGCCACCCATTACCAAGGTCAGAGCCTGAATTTTGTCATTACCAATGATTCTGCCTTCGTCAAAATCTCAATTTTTAGTAACAGCTCTCTGCCCACAGCCTCCTTTCTGTCTATTTAGCACTTTCACTCAAACAATTCTTCAACCACAGGCTCTGTAATCCACTATATATTTCTGTCCATCACACCCTCATGTCCTCAAGTACCTTTCCTTTCTATTTTAGATGACATAGTCATTCATTATAAACATTTTTCTCTATACACTCTCCATTCTATAACCCCCCAGTCTCCCCATTATATTCCACTCACTTGGCACATCTCTAACTCCACCTGCAGTCTTTGCCTCATTCACTTCATGGTTGTAAATGTGAAACTGACCGTGAATATAGGAAGATACATAATTTTGAATACAGATTTTGCCTTAAATTAATAATCTTATGTATTTTTCCAACAACAAACATAACATCTTACCTGTATCTGTATCTGTTCATGTTACCTTACATCTTATTAGAACTAATGAGCTGTTCTTGGCAGTTCAGTGCACTGGATCCCATATGCTCTTACCTAATTCAAGGAGTTTCTGCAGTTACCCCCTCTCTCTCCTGTAAGGATCACTTGTTTCCTCCAAACTGAATCATTCTCATTGGTAAACATATTACAATACTTACTATCTTAAAAGCAAATTTTTCTTGGTTCAATCACCCCCCTCCAGCTCCCATCTTATTTTCTCTACTTTCCTTTATAGCAAAACTTCTTCCAAGAGTTGTCTAAACTCCATCTCAAATATCTTCTATTTTCTCCTATATATAAGAGGCCTTAATGACAACCAGTCATGCCACCGAGTATCTCCACATTGCCAAAGATAATGAGCTGGATGAAAGGGAATTCAAACTGAATTAATGACAATCAGAATGGAAAGAAAGAAATGGATAGGAAACACGTTATAGCATCCGAATTAATAGAACCTGGTAATCAATTGATTATGGAGAAATGGAGAGACTTTATCACTTTATTCATTCACAGAATATTTGTTATTCTCATATGACCATATTATTCAGGTCATCATCTCAGGGTCTTGTCAGGTTCTGCACTCAGTGTGGAGTCTGCTTGAGATTCTTTCTCCCTCCCTCTCTGCTCTTACCTCTGCTCATGCACTTTCTCTCTCTCTCAAATAAATAAATAAATAAAATCTAAAAAAAATAAAATAAATTTTAAAATATTCTTGGCTCTTACATTACTTATTACACATTTTCTACATAATTAATGAGAACTAGATTCTTTAATTCACACACACACACATATATATATATATGTACATATATATAGAGAGAGAGAGATACAGACAAAGAAACAGATATTAACCTGGTTGGGTGGGGAGGGGCAGGAGGTAGAGGACCAGGAAAGACCTGTTATTTGAAGTAGAACTTAGTTATCTACAAAACTGGAAATGAGTAAATGAATTCTGCTTTGTAAACAGTGGAAACTTTTCCTGGGGAGCAACATAGAATAATGAGGGCAAATTGGTTTTGGAATTAATATAGTTCTAGATTTGAAGCCTTTACATGTCATTTAATAGCCCATTGATGTTAAGCAAGTTATTTAACCTTTCAAATACTCACTTTTCTCTTAATTAAAATAGAGATAATCATATCTACCTTGTTGTGTTTGTAAGATTTAAATGACAATTTAGTTACATACACTTACAGCACCAGGCTTATAGCAGGTGTTAAAAATATTTATTCTCTCTTTACATCTAGACTCTTTAATGCACATAAAGCCCCATGATGAAGCTGTGATAATTGACATTCCCCCCTGGAAATATGTATCTTTTGAACCATATCATTCATAGATCCTTTGAAATCAGTAAGAGTTTATAAAATAAAATATGTGGTGAACTGTTTACAGAGCAAATCAAGGCCTGGTATGTTTAGTATCTCAAATCTGAGTGCTAACAGCAGGAATGCTGGCATTTTCAATAACAAGACTGAAGTGAGAAAACAATCTGTGCAGATTAAAGTGTAAAAATAAACTCTTAACAATAGTTAAAGCAACCCATTTGTCACGTTTTCTCCCAGAGTTATGCAACCAGGCAGTTGATCAAATGAGCTAGCAGAACTAATTCCTCTGGGATATTTTAAGTCCCATGACTTCTTGGTGATTACTGTATGAATAAATAGACAGCTATGGGTAAGAAACTTTTCTGGAAGAAATAATTTCTCTGAAGAATGTTAAAAATCTAAAACTAAAAGGCAATGTGGGTTTCTAGGTAGTTGCAAGGTACAGAAGTTCACTCCAGTGAGCTTAAATAAGAGACTTGTGTTTTCAGGAAATATATGACATGATAAGAGAAAAGATATTTTAAAAATCTAAGATTAGGGCCTGTAATATGGCCTGACCTCATAGGGACTGAGACTAGAAGGTTGCTGAATCCAAATAGTCCTAGGAATCTTAGTTATCAGGACTGTATGGCTATTTCCTTTATATCTTTCCTAATAATGAGTTTCAGCTCTTATACATAACTTTTTTTTTTACTCTCCAATTGGCTTGTCTTACCTTCTGATTTGAATAGATCATTCTTACCTTCCAGATGGTGTGTGTGTCAAAACTCCTTCCTCATAATTTAGCCTTACCTTTATCTTATTTGTATCTTACTGCTTTTAGTTTCTTATAGAAAGGACTGTGGATATAGCAATTTATGATTAATGTGCTTAATGCAGTGAAGAAAGTCCACCATATTTCTGAGGTATTTTACGTTATCTTTTTATTGGAAAAAATACAATCTGGTAGATATAAATATTTGAATGAAGCATACAGATATTATAGCTTCTACTTAAATCACAATTGAAAAGAACCAACTCTAATTAGGGTGGGAGATTCCCATAGAATTATTTAGAGATCTTCGAAGCATTTAATTATTGAAATTAATATTAATATGTCATTTAGAATCATTATATTTTTATTTTTATTTAGTTTCCTTTCAAGTCAGTACAGTAGTTTGCCCGTTATTACTGGGACCAGTCAAACCAGCTTTCAAAGAAGAGTCCTTGGCTGTAGCAATGAGGACCCAAGTTTATTCAAAAGCTGATCCGTTGTTACACTCACAGGTTTTGGTGGCATCTCATAAAAATCAAATTACCAAAACTTTTAGCAGGTACCAAATTTTTTTTTCATATTTGAAAGGCACACACATAGACACACACACACACACACAATCCACAAAGTCAAAGAAAACTAGTAAGAAAATCACCCATAAGAGTTTTAAATTATAGACTTATTGCAGAACTATATATACTTTTGGTTATGTAGATATATTTACAGAAAAGTTTCTGTAATTTTATTTGTGAATAGAAATTTATAAAAAAAAAAGCAAACATATTTAATTTCCTAAAAATGGAAACCTTTTTTTTAAAAAAAAGGAAAACTTTTTAACATACTTCTCAAAGTGAATATTCAACCCTTTGTCAAATTTTTCAAATTTGCTCTATCTATCCTATTGTTTTAATGCTAGAGAGCTTATAGTTTTGTTCAGAAAAATATATATATAGCTGCTTTCTTTAGACTTTACTTTTATAAGTTATTTTTCCAAGTTATTGATGTACATGGGCTGAGCCTTCAGATTGTGGTAGAGAGGATGCATATATTTCCCTAAATCACAGTGTCAAGAACAGGAGAAGAAGAAAATTCAGTAATCAGAGGAAAGCAATTACAGTGTGAGGCAGCCCCTTGATCAATTTTTTCTTGATGCTTGGGAAAGAGAAAAAAAATCTATTGGTTTCTCTGATTTTCAGAATATATGTAATATGATGGAAAACATCTTCTAATAATAAACCTCTCTAGTTCTTCTCAATCTCCTCAGATAAATACTATTCATAATTGTACATTTATTTGAAGATAACACAAGTTATTTATTTCCTCTTGTCAGGAGATCCTTTAATCCCCTTATTTACATAACAATAACTCATCTTTGGATAAGTTTGAATAGGGAAACTTTGGAAACTGTGATTCAGGGTAATACACACTTTTTGAGGTGAGAAAACAACATGTTGTCTATCTATCTAGGCTTGTGAAATTGTTTCTTATCAGGGACTCATTTTGGGAATTAAAAATAAGGCATGTGGACACTTTTTTAAATGATTAACATTCCCAAGGATTATAACTTGTAATTTATTTGAATACAGTAAATAACGAAGAGTGTATTAATGTGCAATATTTAGAGTTCTAAACTGTCCATAATATTAACACTCATTATACATGAGAAAATGGATCCAGAGAGGTTCTGTGATTGCCTCGATGTTCCAAGAGAGCCAGGGCTGGAGCTGGGATTTGCATCACTTATCTATAAATCACAAGTTAACTTCTAATATGTCCCAAAAAGATGAGTATAGTGATATGTCTTACACATAGCACTATGTTAATAGATATAGGGTGAGCTATTTAGTCATTTCCTTTCTTCCCTCTTTCATCTTTGTCATTATTATTGTTGTTGTTATTATTATTACTATTTAATGTTGTTTTTGTTATTTATTTGGGCTTTCATCTCCTTACCAGGGGACTTACATAGCACAATAACTATATATTAATATTCAGATTGCTAAAGACAGTAAAAAAATAATTACAAATGAAACATCTTTTGAAACTCAAGTACTATTAAAATATAGACTCTGTAGACCCACCTTCAAATATTATTTATCACTAGCCTCATAGTTGAACCTGCAGACTGAAATTTTTTAAGTTTTTCAGATTTTTTGGATGTCATTGGCTCTCTACTCTGCAAAGCACTTGGAGAAACACTGCTCTAAATTACACTCTACTTAGGGAAAAACACCCTAACTCTTTGTAAGTAATTGGAATATATATATATAAAAAAAAATCAACAACCATGAAGACATAGGAGAGTAATGTTCTTTTAGCTGGAAGACCTCTGTTTATTAGGAATTAGGGTAATTTGGGGTCATCTTCTATTGGCAGGCAATTTCAATAGGACAGCCTACCATCCCAGAAAAGACAGGTATGGGGAAAGAGATGAAGACACAGTGTAGTGTCTCCTGGGAGACAAAAATAAATAAATGAAACAAAATAAAATAAAAATAAAGGAACTACCTTGATGAAAGAGATAAGCCTCATCTTTTGATATTTAACTAAGTGCCTTATAGGACTGTTTCTCTTTCCTTTCATCATCAAACCCTAGCCAATAAAAGAAATTACAAGCTAAGCCATATATGACTTGAAATATTAAAAATTGCAGCTGAAATAAACCAAGTACCATGACAGACAGCCAATGACTGATGTATTACATGTGGTATGCCTGGTCTGTTACACTCTGTGATTAAAATTCCTCAACAGAGTAATGTCAAAAAAATAGTTATTAAGGGCGCCTGGGTGGCTCAGTCGTTAGGCGTCTGCCTTCGGCTCAGGTCATGATCCCGGAGTCCTGGGATCAAGTCCCACATCAGGCTCCCTGCTCGGCGGGAAGCCTGCTTCTCCCTCTCCCGCTCCCCCTGCTTGTGTTCCTGCTCTCGCTGTCTCTCTCTCTGTCAAATAAATAAAATATTAAAAAAAAAAAGCTATTAAAGACCTGAGGTCAAAAAATTCCCATTTTTGCCCCATTTCTACCAACAACATTCTATAGGACCTTGGGCCAGTACCTGACCTCTTTGACTTTCAAATCTCTCATCTTCAAAAAAAAAAAAAAAAAAAAGAGGGTGAATTATATTTGCTAAGTTGGACTTTAGTACTAACATAATTATCCCATGAAATATAGAGCAAAACTTAATTGCTGAATGTATTCAATTGTTAAAGAACAAGACATATCTAAAGAGTTTTCTCATCTGTCCTTTTATCATCACCATTACAGTAAAATTAGAAAGAACCAGTTATTTCTTACAGTACAGCTCAAATTAGATAATATAATTTGAAACCTCTTACACAAACCTTTTAATTTTATTTTTAATATCTAGTTGAAATATTAGCAAACTTTTTGGGCCCTGAAGTGAGGCTTAACAATGTCTTTGGCCATATGGGAATCATTTGAGAAACACCAGAAGGCCCTACCTGGACAAAATCACTTCCCAAATACTACCAGGAATGCCTATCCTTTGAGTCATTCTTAAGGATGAAAGCTGTAAAAGAATTTCTTTGCACTTCACAAATATTATGTGAAAGAGAAGAGAGATGGGTTTAACTCCTATTAGCCAATAATATCAGTATTACTTTGATATGATTCAGGGGCAGATGCAGATATTGAAGGGCCTGAAATGTTGTACAATTAGAGGATCCTCATATTTATTTTTATTTATTTTTTTACAGGACCCTCTTTAAAAACATAATACAAAAGTATTAGCATAAAAGTGGATTCTAAAGGAAGTTTTTACTTATGATAAGAGAAGAAATCAAAACAGATTACTGCAGCTTTGGAGATTCAGGTTCCTTTTTTCTGAGACCTTTTTAAACAATTTACTAAAAAGTAATTATATAGAAATATTCTCTAAATTCAGCCTCAATTTCACTGCCCTCCTACAACATTTTACAGTACTCAACAACTTCTAGCACTCACAAGGACCCATGCAAGTAGGGTATTAAGTTTAATAAGCATCATGATAGATCATGTATTACTAAATCATCAGATTAACAGGTAGACTTGGAACACAAATACTATACAATCAGTGTTAAGGGTGGGTAGGGAGATCGCAAGCTAAATTTAGGGACTGCATCAAATGGGCCAAACAAAGGTAGACACTGAACAAGATGCTTGGGAGTCCTCATATGGTGGGCCTACAGGTAAAAGGGCTTTGAAGATAAACTTCTCATCATTGAATACACTCAGCCAGGTATCACTAGCAGGTCAAATCCTGCTATTCAGGAAAGATATAGGAAAAAAAAAAAAAGATGTGAGAAATAAAAGAAATTGGAAAGCATGGAGGATATAAAAGAAGTAGAAGAGGAAAACAGTATTGAGGAATAGAGAGAGAAGTGCTTAAACATTTGTTTTGCTATAGGACTAATCACTCAATTCACTTGTTATACATCAGGCTCTTGGTGCTCAGTGAACATTGGACTAGAAAGCAATTAAGGAATCTGCTTGTTAGAATAAGACATTACGTTAATGGTAATTCTCTTCTATTCCCTCTGTTTATAGATTAGTAAGAATGAGACACAGAAGTCACTGACCTATCTGAGATGGAACAGTCTAAATCATTAGGAGAGCCATGTCCAGAAACCCAATCTTTTGGTGCAAATATCAGTGATATTTTGTTTATGATTGCTTTGCAAAAAACTAGCACAAAAATAAAAAAAACAGAGATAATCTTCCTGTCCTCAGTGAACTTAAACACTTTCCATCTAAAGTTGGCCACATTCATTCTTCAAGGCCCATATCAAATTAATAATAGATAGATATACATGAGAGATAGATAGATAGATAAACAGATAATAGAAAGATAGATGATAGATAGATTGATAGATGATAGATAGATAGATGATAAATGAACAAATAAAGGTTTTCTTTGCTAAAGTTAACCATTTCTTTTTTTTACATCCAGTGTGTGTTGCCTTTATATCTTATCTCATTTTTCTTACTCTAATTTTTTTCCTCTCCTTTCTCATCTCACACACATACACAAAGGGATTACACACAGAGCTATCTACACATACACATGGACCTATATGTGTACATATGTCCATAAACACAGACATCCCCAAACACACACAAGCTGCTCAGAGAAACATCTGTGCTAAATTATACCTGTTGTCTCTGCGGTACTTTATACACAGGGATCTCCTAAAATTTGGGGGAGGAAATTAGCTCCTGTCTAGCTAGTGAGGGAACTAGGACTGCAATTCACCAGGCCTCAGCCAAGCCTTTTGATAGGTGAAAGTCCTATCCAAT
Source organism: Mirounga angustirostris (assembly GCF_029215605.1). Taxonomy (NCBI): domain Eukaryota; kingdom Metazoa; phylum Chordata; class Mammalia; order Carnivora; family Phocidae; genus Mirounga; species Mirounga angustirostris. Next base: position 77,963,498 of record NW_026991721.1, read on the forward strand.
CTCACAGCTTCAACTGCCACCTCTAAATGATGACAAGAAGTACCTATCACCTGTCCAGAACTCATTTAGAGCCTCATTCTTTCATTGTGTTATCTGGTCAGATTCTTTCTTCTGAATATCTTATAGGTATCAAACTCAGTACTCCTAAAATGAAAGTCATCCTCTTTTCTACTGTAGTTGTGTTCGTTTTCCTTTCATTCAGCCCCTGAAGCTGGGAACCTTAATGTCATTATTGAAGAGGATCACATGCTTGTCCCTGGCAACCCCCTATTGTGTGACAATCTCAATTCTTTCTTGTTTTAGGGGGGGGTTTGGTGTTTTTGTTTGTTTGTTTGTTTTGTTTTGTTTTCCATCTAGTGCCTCTTCTCTTTTTTACCACCATAATTCAAGTCTGGGCTTTTATTCTTTCTACCTTCCATTATTGAAATAACGTAATTGATTTACTGATCTCTGCTCCAATTTCAGTATATACATCTCAGCAAAATACCAGTTCCCTATTCAAAACCTCAGTAGTCCAAATTATTTACAGATTAATGTCTGAATGTCTTACTCTGTCAATTAAGGCCCTCTATTTTTTTGTACTCCATTTATATTTCCAAATTTGCCTAGTATTATTTCCCTTCACATACTAACATACCAGAAAAGCTGATATTCCTACTTCTGATAGTTTCCCCTTGTCTTTATTCTTTCAGTTTCATTTACTTTTTCTCCTATCATTTCCCTACTTACTCAAATCCTAACTATTCCTGTAAGAGCCTCAGATGTACATAATACTTTAGGGATATCTTGTTCATGGCGATCATCACTTCCTATCTTTGTTTACAATGATTTTTATATATCACTCTTCTTCCATACTTGAGTATATGTTGTTTCTTTCTCTAAGAATACACTTGCTGAGTGCTTGAGAGCATAGTCCATGGCTGATTTATCTTTAAAACTCCCATAATGCACAGCAAAATGTTTGAATATTATAGATATTCAATAAATGTATGTTGACTTAATGAATAAGTATTCATTTATATGACAATGATAAAGAAAGTTTTTACTTATGTAGAAAAAAACCCAATTACTTACCATGGGAAATGTTCATATTTATTTGTTTCCCCTGGAATATAATCAGTAACTAAACTAGCAGTGTTGACTAACATTTTCAATAATTATTATTTAAAATAGTAGTGAACATACATGCTTAACATCCTTAAAGGAAGACTGGGATTTCAGATTGAGTCTAAGTATCCTTCTTACTTCAATGCATCAAAAATTTAGCAGTCATCAAACAGACATTAACAACCAAACCACAGCACTTTTCAATGTAACATTTCCAGAATTGGAAGGAAATTGTGACATTCATTTTATGCTTAAAGAATGTTCTTTATTTCCCAGGTGTGATGGGAGAATATGAGCCGAAAATTGAGGTCCATTTTCCTTTCACAGTTACAGCTGCTAAGGGAACAACTGTTAAGATGGAATGCTTTGCACTTGGCAAGTAAGTACATATTCTTCCATAATTAGACACAATTGTTTATTAAAATGTGACATATCTTATTTTTGGATCACTTACTTTGTTAGATTTCATTTCCCCAGAAGTTCCTTGGTGGTTATTCATTTAAAAAGGGGGGGAGGGGCAAATGGTAACTGATGAAGTAACCAATTATAATGATCTTTCTAGTGGTTTCTATGAACAAAGTGTATGTAGTTTTGCTATTTTAACATAAAGGAGGCTTCTTTAAATAAAAGAATAGCTTTACATCTCTTTGCCTACATGTCTTAAATTTCCAATGTCATTCTTAAATTTCATTCAGCAATGATATAAATATAAAGTGGATAAAAAGATAAGGTGCTATCTGCTCCTCATGCAAAAAATATAGATTCTGATAAGATATGAGACAACAGCATAAAAATCATAAAAATGATAGTTGCAGTGAACCAACTGATTACTTTAGTATCTTCTGAAAGATGTTAACATTATAACACCAGCTGTCAATATGTACATGTAATCATTCTCCAAATCAGAAAGATGATTTATATCACACTATAATGACTGCTATACTTAATGATTCTATTTCTGAGGATTTAAATCTTATGATATATAATCACTTGTCAATGATGTTTATGAGTATTGAGCATAGGTGCAGGAGTGAGATTTTGATTATATTTGATTAGAGTATTATGATTTATTTTAAACAGGGTGTTGTTTTGTTTTTTTCAGGGTGATAAGACCTCAGGGTCCTTTCTAGACTCCATAATTATAATTTGCATAAATGCATCACTATCAGAGTTACTAATCATTTAACTTCAGTTGTGGCGAGCTAGCTCCCACAACCTAGCTATAAAGCACTTGAGATAAAACATGCTATATAGGGGGTGCCTGGATGGCTCAGTCGTTAAGCGTCTGCCTTCAGCTCAGGTCATGATCCCAGGGTCCTGGGATCGAGCCCCGCATCGGGCTCCCTGCTCAGCGGGAAGCCTGCTTCTCCCTCTCCTTCTCCCCCTGCTTGTGTTCCCTCTCTCGCTGTGTCTCTTTCTGTCAAATAAATAAATAAAATCTTAAAAAAAAATTCTATATAAATGTGCTTAAAGTAGGTTTAGCCTACGGGTGAGGAAAATATTAGTAAATATGAAAAATTCAGCTAGTAAGAAGAGGTTGAGGGCATAAACATAGTTAAACACCATGGTTTCTTTTTTTTAATTTCAAAATGGATTGAAATTAAATGAATACATGTGCAATTCTATTTAAATCTAAGTAGAAGTGTGATGCCGGGGTAGAGCAGTCAGTTAAGCATCCAACTCTTGGTTTCTGTTCAGTCGTGATCTCAGAGTGGTGATACAGAGCTCTGCATTGGTCTCCACGCTTAGCATGGAGTCTGCTTGAATTTCTCTCTCCCTTTGCCCCTCCTTCTCATGCTCTCTCTCTAAAATAAATAAATAAATCTTTTAAAATATAAATCTAAGTAGAAGCATGATCATAATAGACTAAAAACAAAATAAGTTGTCATGTGGTCCATTTTTAAGCAAAATATGTCTATAAGTAGAAATATATTTCAAGAACTTAAAATTCATCTAGAAGATATTTGGGCCAATATCCAAGGAAGTGTTCCAAACCCAAAGATATTGGTTAAATGCACACGATTAAATCATACCTTAAAAGTCTTGTTTTTCACCATTTTCCCATATGTGGTGTCAAATATGCCTGGAAATGTCCTGTTTAATCATTTCAATTCTGATAAATACAAAAATAATATGTTTTGACTTGATGCCAAAGGTTTTCATATATCCTGAAGTTAAATAATTCTTAAATGCCAGAATTTGTACTAACGGAAGGTCTTATTGTAAAACAAATTACAGAAATGGATTTATAGAGAAAAAAACAATATGGGATATTTCCCCAGGCAAGCTTATTTAATAAGTTAGATGTGTTTGCTTTTGGAATTCTTGAAATATGTTTAGTAAATTGATCCTTAAAGTCCCTTTCATTCTAGGTGGAATCAAACAGTCAAATTTTGTTATTTTAATACTTTATTTTCTTCAATTTTTCCACTTCTTTGTTACTCCTTCTCCTCATCTCCTCCCAACATAAGTAAAAAAAGGGGGGGGTAGATAAAGACACACAACCTGTCAAGAAAGTCTCTGTTGCTCATTTGATAGCCTTTTTACAAAGTGTCATAATTATGAAAAAAAAAATAAAAACAACATGGGGCACCTGGGTGGCTCAGTTGGTTAAGCACCTGCTCAGGTCATGATCTTGGGGTCCCAGGATCCAGGCCTGCATCAGGGTCCCTGTTCAGTGAGGAGTCTGCTTCCCCCCTCTCCCTTTGCCCCTTCTCCTGCTCATGTTCTCTCTCTGGCTCTCTCTCTCTCTCAAATAAATAAATAAAATCTTAAAAAAGAGAGAGAGAAAAGGAAAAGAAAACATGCTATGAAGAGATCTACCTCTACCTAAAGACTAATCTACCACTGATGAAAATAAATAAAATTAGGGGCGCCTGGGTGGCTCACTTGGTTAAGCGACTGCCTTCAGCTCAGGTCATGATCCTGGAGTCCTTGGATCGAGTCCCGCATCGGGCTCCCTGCTCTGCAGGGAGTCTGCTTCTCCCTCTGACCCTCCCCCCTCTCATGTGCTCTCTCATTCTCTCTCTGTCAAATAAATAAATAAAATCTTAAAAAAAAAAAAAAGAAAGTAAATAAAATTTAAAAAATAACATCTTTATATGTGTTAATTCTTTTAGAGTACATTATTATGTGGAATAGATCCTTGTTGCATACCAACATAATCATAGCAATTTCAAATTAATACCCGAGCATCTGCTTAGTTCACACAACTCATCTGAGCTACTTCTCACTTTAAAAAGGACATGATTTTCTGGTGGACTTTGTCTGTCCAGGAGTTTTATTATCTGTCACTAGATACCAATCAGGACTTTGCCACTCAAGCTGATTTCCCCCCTCCATCTGTCCACATAATGTTTTCTTTTTTTAAAGATTTTATTTATTTATTTAGAGAGAGAGAGACCACATGCAGAGGCAGTGGCAGGGGAAAAGGGAGAAGCAGGCTCCCGGCTGAGCAGGGAGCCCTACTCGGGGCTCAGTCCCAGGACTCTGGGATTGTGACCTGAGCCGAAGGTAGAAGCCTAACTGACTGAGCCACCCAGGAGCCCCAATCCACATAATGTTTTAATCAAATGTTCTTCATATAGTATTATAACCAAATTCTGGCATAAAGGATGCCAAGCTCTTTGCTATCTCATGTCCTTTACACTTGCTGTTCCTTCCGTGGGGCACACTCTTCCCTGTTCTTTCCGTGCTAGGTCCCGCTTATCCTCTGGCCTCAACTTAAATATTACCCTCTAAAGAAGCCAGGTGTGACTACTTTATGTAACTGACACTCATTATTCTCTATCTAAATATTTGTGTTTTTTCATCATAACCCTTAATACAGTTTTAAATTATTAAATTATTTACTTATGAGTTTCTCTATTTTTTCCCCTTTGGATCAGTCAGAAATCCAGGTGGAAACAGGGTCAAACCCTTATGGTCCAAAAGAGTTTAGTAAAGGCACAAGTTGAAAATCAATGAGCAAGGCTAAGAGAACAAAGAAAAGAAACTGAGGCATTTGTAGACTAGTGATAACAAGAAGTCATTCCCACCCTTAAGTCAGAATGAAGAGGGAGGAGGAGATGGTGTCACCAGAACCAGGGACAGCTGGAGATATGGAAAGGGCTGGGCCCCCCAAAGCAACTATAGTAACCATAGCCATGATGAAATGCATTAAAAAAACACAGCTGAGGAAAAGGATCAGGAAATTCATACCCTGATTTCTTTTTCCTCATGCCTTCTGAGCTCCTCTGATGGTTCTCTTGGCTAATGGTAAACAGAAGCCAGCTTAAAAGCCCAGAGGATGTTATTTGCAGCATTCAAAACAAGGCAGAGAGTCTGGAGGAAGAGGAAGGTGACAGGCAAGGGAGGCAAAAAGAATAACCAGGAAGTCCCCATCAAGTTTTAAACCCCACGAGGGCAAGAATCATGACTACATTCTTCACTTATTCCTAGTGCCTACCACAGTGCCTGGCACATAAGAGCACTCAGGAAATATTTGTTGAAGGCATGAATAAACTCAGAAGGACTGTGTCTACTTAATCCAATTCAACTCTTTATCAGTAACACATAATAAATAACAAACAACTTTTTATGCAGAAAGCCTTTTGGCTAATTCCTATTCTCCCAAACAAATCCACCTATATTCTCCACACCTCTACTACCTCTTGCCCTCATCTTTTTCCATTTATGTCCACATTTACACTTGTATTTTTGTCCCCATCTTTTCCTGCTTATTCTTACCTCACTCCATCAGTAGAAATCACCATTTTTATCATGTTATTCTTTAAATCAAACAGTTTCCTAGATACTCCTCTCTCAAGGAAAAATGATTCATTCATTAATGCAAAGTAGCCAAAAAGAAAGTGGCATGATTTTCATAGCTCATCTGGTAAATGCAAATGGGCTAAAGTACCTTGAAAGAACCTAGCACTGAATACCAGTCTGAAAGTTTTAAGAAACAACTGTGTGCCAGTTACTGTACTAGTTTCCAAGGATTTCTATAGTCCCTGTTCTCATTGTATCATGCATTTAGCTGATTTAGCATCACATTGTCTGGAGTCCAGTCTGTCATTACATAAGCAACAGTACACAGCTTGACCAAATGTCCTCCCAGTCAGCTTTTATCTCTAGAGATTTACTACCCATCTTTTTTGTTCCAACTTTAAACTGAGACTAACGGGGCGCCTGGGTGGCTCAGTCGTTAGGCGTCTGCCTTCGGCTCAGGTCATGATCCCTGGGTCCTGGGATCGAGTCCCACATCGGGCTCCCTGCTCCGCGGGAAGCCTGCTTTTCCCTCTTTCACCCCCCCTGCTTGTGTTCCCTCTCTCGCTGTGTCTCTCTCTCTCTCAAACAAATAAATAAAATCTTTTAAAAAATAAAAAATAAACTGAGACTAAATGACAATAAAGGCAGATTTTCCTCCTCTTGAATTTTCTCTGACCCATGACATCATCTCATGAATATCATAAGCCACACTGGGAAATTTATTTGATTGTTAAAATACTTTCAAAACGTGTCAGAATACCATTGCTTACAAACTACATTTTTATGCCTCTTGAGAAGTAAATACATGCACTTCTATATACTCTCTCTCTAAAGGTATTCCATTCTTATAACTTAGAGGATGTAAATTAATGAAGCCATAGTTTCACAGATCATTTAAAAATAAATAAGCCGATACTTTATCTGTATTCTTAAAAACAGCAGAAGACAAATGATTTTAGGTTATTGAATTTCACTATCTCATAATATCACACAAGTTCACCAATCTGCCTAATTTTAAGGTAAATACAAAGTCAATAGGGAAGTAATAAACTGCAACTTCTAAAGAAACTTCTATTTAAATCTGAATTTAGCAAAAATTAAATGGTTTCTCTGTAGGTGGCTGCAGCAAAATATAACACAAATGAACCAGTTACACTCCTAGAAATCTCTCTGCAAGTAGAATTATACAACATTGAGTACAGAACACATGCATGATGACTATGACATACTGTGTTTAGTATTGGTCAATTCTACAAAGGTATAATTTCCCCAGAAAAAATGGGAAATGCTTTAAAAGGATCCATAGGGAAACAAAGGTATGTAAAGGCCTGGGAAGCAGTAAAGTGTAAAAAAAAGAGAGGGGAATTAATTAATTTGGAAATAAAAAGGCTGTTTCAGACATATGGAAGGTTATTATCAAGAGATTGCTCACAAGCTGTTCTCCAGTTTCAACAAGGTGGGGAAGGGTTGAAATTTCAACAGTATGGGACTAAACTAGCAGAATTAGATTGGGTCTAATGTAGAAGTTTGTGACAAAAAAAGTTGCTACAGGGAAAATGGGATATCAGCAGAGGCAGTAGAAGCTCTTTCCCCACACTGCTGTAAGAATATAATATCCATTTGTCTTACAATAATTGAGATGTAATGTTTCCTGAAAAGACAGAAATGATCTGGGTCAGGGTTGGAAATGAAAATTGTAGACATTCTCTTTTGCTGACCGCTCATCTACTTACTCAGGATGAATATTAAGAGTAGAAGTCTAAGCCAGGCAGGCTTAATTAGTTGTCTTTTGTTACCTACATTATTACATAACATTTTAAAGTGGTATATGCAGGAAATAGAAATGAAGAGCGTTGCCTTTTCTTGCTCAGCATTCTGCTCAGAGGCTTTAGTTAGGGGGGAAGAGGTGCCTGATATTTCCCAGGTCTGCTTTAAACACTGAACACAATACTCTTGAAAGGAAATGAGTGATAAGAAGTCAAAGGACAATGCAAGTAAGGAATCCCTTAGGGCCCTAGCAAATATTTTCATTTCAGTGGTCTTCTCTAAATGTAATTGAAAGTTGGTGATATTTTCAACTGGTTGTGCTCAGTTTTTAAGTCTAGTTTATATAACTTATTAACTAGGTAACAGCATAAAATGAGAACTTTAAAGTTTGGAGAGTTAGTAACTGCAGAAAGCAGCTATTATCTCTAGGGCTGTAGGGAAAAACAAGAAAAGCTGGAATTACTTAAAATTGGAAGCTCAGAGTTCCCTATCTCATGTTCCCTGTCAGCCCTTACATCAGAAAACAGAATAACAGGGGTGGAACTGACACAGATTACACTTTACATTTTCAAACTTATCTGCACCTCTTTTTTAAAAATATTTTATTTATTTATTTGAGAGAAAGAGTGCACAAGCAGAGAGGGGGGCAGAAGGAGAGAGGGAAGTAGACTCCACACTGAGCAGGGAGCCTTATGAGGGACTCAATCCCAGGACCCCAGGACCATGAACTTAGCCGAAGGCAGACGCTTAACCAACTGAGCCACTCAGGTGCCCCCAAACTTATCTCTACCTCTTAACCACACCTCTTCCTATACCTCATCCACACATAATTTTCCACATCTGTGGTCCTGTAACTCAGTTCTGTCATCTAAAATATCCTGCCCTCGCAATCCTATTCAGTCTTCAAAACTTAGGTCCAATGCCACTTCTCTGCTAAGTCCTTCCTGCTCTACTTGAGATCCAATCTCTCACCTTTGGAACTATTTGACCACCCATTTCACTGTTTAGGGTGCCCCATTGGGTCAGCTGTGTAGATCTGTCCTCTTTTAATTCTTTACAATTTTTGGATCCCAAGAGTATTTTTACATGTAGTAGATGCTGACAATATTTACTGAATTTAATTCAGGTATGAGAAATGTGGCCAATTTTTTTTAAAATTTTATTTTATTATGTTATGTTATGTTAATCACCATACATTACATCATTAGTTTTTGATGTAGTGTTCCATGATTCATTGTTTGCATATAACACCCAGTGCTCCATTCAATACGTGCCCTCTTTAATACCCATCACCAAGCTAACCCATCCCCTCACCCCCCTCCCCTCTAGAACCCTCAGTTTGTTTTTCAGAGTCCATAATCTCTCATGGTCATCTCCCCCTGCAATTTCCCCCTCTTCATTTTTTCCCTTCCTACTATCTTTTTTTTTTTTTAACATATAATATATTATTTGTTTCAGAGGTACAGGTCTGTGAGTCAACAGTCTTACACAATTCACAGCACTCACCATAGCACATACCCTCCCTAGTGTCCATCACCCAGCTACCCCATCCCTCCCACCCCCCTCCACTCCAAAAGAATCTTTTTAACAGGAAATATGTTACTGCCTTGGTTTGGTCAGACAGAAGTCTCCAGAAGCATTTCACATGTCTTGGCCCTGAAAATTCTGACCATATTATATTAGCTACAGTTTTCTGACAGGTTTCATTTCACAATATGACCTTTTGCAGACCCCAAAAAGATCACTAGATATGTCACATAGCTACCAACAACAAAGAAGTAAAGTTTGGTCACTGATGCTTAAATGACCCTGTGCACAAGGGCAAACTTGGGGTTATTTTGTAATAAAAAAAACCCATATGCCATAAAGCAACGTCAGTTTATCTGCTATGACAATCCTACAGGCTAATAGTGTCACAGACAGGTTTTTTTTTTTTTTAGCTTTACATGTTCCTTATCTTGCTTTTGCAGCCATTAACACACAATCAGATCAACTGTGCTCAAAAGGCCTTGAACCAGTTCCTAATAATTATGTGGATGACCTTTCCAGGCTCATCTGAAACCTGGTGGTGAGGTGGGAGGGAAGAACACATTCAATTTCCTGCCCTTCCTAGTTCCTGCTTATCTCTCAAATAGCATTTACAAACCATCTTCTGTTACGCTCCACCAAATGTCTATTAAGAAACCAGGACATTAGGTAGTTTTTTTCTCTTTTTACATGTTTATTGAAAATAAGAAAGCACCAGTTATCAATTTATAAAGTTCTTTTTGCCGTAATTTATGTTTTCTTTTCCTTAGTCCTCAGCCAAGTTGTCTCAAATGGCTGCTCTTATGTCACGGTGTAACTGTGAGAATGACAAATATTCCTCTGAGACTTCCGCTGGTCTGCAACTGGCAAATGTTCCTGAAAGAATCTACTCTTTAGTTACAGATTGATGATTTATTAATACTGTTTATTTGGAACTGCCAGTCACTAAGGGCTATAGGAATTAAAAATAAATTGGAGTGGTGGTATTTGTCTATCAAACCTAAGTCAAATTACTTAATCATTAGATTGACAGAAGATCTGGGGATGAGAGTTAGTCACTGGGTCTAGGAATCAATAAGCGTTTAGATATCACAGGAAAGTGGTACATTATGAAGTGAAGAAAATTACTTTTCTGAGCTATCACTTGCTTCCACATTGTTGAGACCAAGGACGCATCCTCATTTCAGGAGGTACCCAAACAAGATAGGCACTGAAATAACCTTAAAAAGATCATACAGCCTGATATCATTTTGTAAATGGGAAACTGAGACTCCACAGGAAAGGGCTAGACCAATACTTGTGGACTTGCTGTCCAAGCTAATGGTTTATGCTTCTTCATTTGGTTCTCTTTATATTTTCAGCACCCTTCCATAGCACCAACTATGTGTTTTAATTACTTATTTACCTTTGCATTCAAAGGTGTCGGCTATTTCTAGGAAAACAGGACTGATAATTTGCATAATTATTCACTTTTGGAGTCAGAGTTAGGTGGCATCATATTTCTAACTTTTCCAGGGATACATTAGGCCCAGTCGATTTGCCTCAGCAGAAAAACTACGTATTTGTGCAAAGCCTCACAACTAGCAAGTTGTAGAGGCAGAACCAGGTTCTAAGACTAAATGCTCTTCTCAATTTACCATACCAATTTTCAATTGCTAAGACTAAATCCCACTTTATCATAGCAAATATTTTTCTGAATGCACTTAAGTATTTCAGTGCTCAAGAATAAGGAATATTAGTATTGAGGACAAGCCAACAAGGGCATAAAGCAGAAGACAATTCCAAAATAACGGAGATTTTTACTTGGATTAGTTTACAGTCATTCAACAGCTTTATTTTGGGTGAATGTCCCTGGAATTTTCATAGAATAACCTCTTCTACTGGATGTTGATTGTGGGATGAAGAAATTGTTTGGCTGATAACATTCATAAAGAGATTATAAAGAATCAGTATATCCATCAGAGGTTTCCAACACCTATCCCACACCCCAAAAAATTCACCAGATACATAATCTTGATATTTGAGTGAGCAAAAGTAGAAGAAATTTTGACCAAAAAGTCATCCAAAATCTCAGTATACTTAAAACTGACATTCTACCTCATACTAGATGATTTCCATATCTCACTTAAATTCTAACCACATCTCTGGCATGTTTTCTCAATAAATTAAAAACAGGAGTAAATTTAGGCAAATTCTTTATTCTTCTGACCTTATTTTCCTTATCTTGGACTCTTCCAGTGTGGATTTCTATAAATTTTTATGTAATCAATCACCCACAAATTCCAACTGAGTGTTCTACTAGAAATTTAAAATTTGTGTCCAATGATTATCTCTTCTAATAGTAATTAAATACCCATACTACTGCTGCTTTTAAAGAGTATTTAGGTAAGAGCAAATGTGTTGGAGTCTCTTTATTTGAGGTCTCATTCTGGCTCATATGTTCCATGAGAATACTTAATTTTTAAAGCTATCACAGTATATAGATTCTAAAAAGTGGTGTGTCTTACCAATTCATTGTACTATGATCTAAACCTATCTGGTATATGTTTATTCTTACCATATTGGTATTGCTTGACCAAGAGCAGCATCAAAATTTGTCCACTAGATAAAGATGAATTTAGAATATTAAGATATTTTCATATGCAGTGCTCAGAATGATTTTATACTAAGTTGGAAATTTAGATACCAAGCATTGGTAAATGCATGCCATTAGTATTTATATATTTTTAAATTTTGCATTTTTTATTTCAATAACTGAAAATTTGAATACATCATGATCATGTATGATTTATTAATATGATATTCTTTTCTTGACACTTCCCTCTCTCTAACTTTAGTAGTCAAGTATCCCCTCTCAAGCATCATCATTGTCCTCCCCCAAGCCATCTGTCCCAATCTCTCAGCCATTTAAAAATCCCTCAAGTCCACTTCTTCCCTTCTATCTCCCAAAACTATAGTTAAAGTCATCCTATTAAGGCAGTTTGGCTCTCTTATTTCTGCTACAGATTAGACTAGAGATGTCACTTAAAAAAATCACCACACTGATGTTCTACCAGTTTTGGGAATTTCTCCAAGTGCTGCTTTCTATCAAGCTCTGCTACAGACATTTTATCATTTCTGTTTTCTACAGTTTTCAGGGTTTTACTCCTGGTTTTCATATCACTCCCTATCTCATTTGCCCTAATATTTCTTTTGGATTTTTAATTTGGTTGTTGATTCCAACTTCAACTCTTTATTCTACTTGATATTCTTCAGTCCCTTTTTCCACAGCCTGTAGGTCCAGACTGGGTTCCTAGAACTCCAACTCATATACAGTTACTAGACCCATCCCTCATCTACCTACATAAGTAATTTTCACTGTCACTGGAGGTGACCCCTGAGCAGTTACTCAAAGTATAAACTCTTAAATTTTTTTTCACTCTTTCTTTCTTTTCATCATCATCTGTTAATCACAAGTGTCTTAAATTCATTCCCACTTAGTTGGTACAAAGTGAACATTCATTGACTGAAGTAAACATTAATCAGTATAATAGGTATGCATATATGCTCAAGGGGAAGCAGAAATAAAGCAACATATTAAAGAATTCTAAGCCTGAGACCACATATGCATGGACACCTAGATTGTAAAACTAAAAGCAAAGTGGCCCCATTTAGCTGCATACCAGAGGATGGTTTCACCTTGGTGAGGTCTCATGCAGTAGTATATGTTCCTGTATGTCCAAATTTCAGAAACACAATTCTTACAGTTGATATATGGGTTCCAGCATGATTGGGTTTTCCCACCAAAGTCACTCTGATAAATCAGAAAAGAAGCTGTGATAATTCACTAATAACCAGGACTGGTTGTTTATAGAAATAAATAATGCCCTTGGTAGAAACATGATTAGAGAGCTGATGGTCTCTAAGCAAAGTCAGAACAAAGAGATTGGACTTCCATATGGGCTGTAACTATCAAGCCACTATAAATTGATGGATTGTCTTTTTCTTCTCAAAATATTTCTGTACATATGGCACCTGTCAATAAGATTAAAAACATCTCTTCTCTGGGTTATGTTAGGGAGAAACTAATTTTATTATTACAATTATTATTATTATCCTCTATTTTTCCAATATACTTTATCAATTAAAAAATACAAAGCTTTTATAATATAAAAGCTATTAGTATTAACCTCATGACTATGTATAGCAATCTCCAAGAACAGTTTTTATTTTATTAATTACATATTTAAATTGATGGTTTCCTTTGGGGTTTTAGGAAAGCACCTTAGCCTCAGTAATCACATTTCCAGAAATTACATTTTACAATCTGGTATCAGAAATACTTCTATGAATACGTAATCCCATCAATTCTAGTATCTGATTCTTCTCAATTCAGAATTTATCCTGAAATTTGGAGGATGCATTGTATCTCTAGGTCTTTAGTCTTTTTTTTAATATTTGATATAGGAAGAAACTTTCCCTTACATTTTTGATTTCCATGACACCAAGACACAGAAGACACCATTTAAAGTTCATTTGTTCACACTAATGTTCTTACCAAATGAGTAACCAGAGACATAATTCCATCTCTGTCTTTGAAATATCTCTCACAGGGTGTTATAAAACTTGGAAACAGGTGCCATTAAGATAAGATGTGTGGGGGCACCTGAGTGGCTCAGTTAGGCATCTGACTCTTGATTTTGTCTCAGGCCATGACCTCAGGGTCATGGGATCAAGCCCATGTCAGGCTCCATGCTCAGAATGGAGTCTGCTTGAGATTCTCTCTCTACCTTTCCCTTTCTCCCTCCCCTTGCTCACTCTCTCTGTAAATAAATAAAATCTTTAAAAAAAAAAAAAAGATAAGATGGGTGTCATAGGGAAAGTGTGTTAAAACATTGCAATTCATATTCTTCACTTCTATGTTGTGAATCTAAAGTACTTTTTAAATTTTGCATTTAAATGAAATATGTCTGCATACACAATGTATAATCAGAATTGTCTTATAGCTCATGCATTTTTGCCTTAGATAAATCATTTTATGATTCTTCATTCTATCCAAACATTTTCTACTTCATATGCCAGGAAGTAAACGGTTTCAGTCTTTTTTGATCTGATACTTTTTGCATTAATTATTCCTAGATGTGGGAGTCACGTGTATATGTTAACATTTAATGCAATTAGATTTAATGTATTGCCTGTAGAAGTGAAACATGTAAGTGTATGCGTGTATTATATGTATGTGAATAAAGTATTAAGTCCATAGAAAGGATATCTTAAGAAAGAAAATGTTAAGACATAAACTAAACATCTGTCATCATGGGTTTTTTTTCTTTTTTTCTTTTTTCTTTGCAATGCAATATAGCAAAACCTACCTTCTGTTCCTGTCATTGTTTTTGCTGGTAGCTATATGGTCCAGGATGGTTTCATGTCAAGTCTTTTTAATAAAATTTTCTAGTCTGAAGAATAATTTTAGCTGATATCCTGATATCCAATAACTACAAAAATGATACTCAATGGGGACATGCGTCAGCTGTTATAGTACAAAAGGCAAATGATAAGTACTTTTGGTCATTTCTGTTCCCTTGTCTTCTTTTCTTTTGGGGATTGAATCAATCTGGTTACACTTTTAGAATATCTTATTTACGGCCATTTTCTCAAAGGAAGGCACATTATGAATCAGGTCATTTGTTTTATACATCCCTATAGAGAAATGTAGCCCTTCCAACATTTCTGAAAGAAGAACACATATCAGTGTTTCTCACACGGACACATAAGGGAAGAACATCTTTTGATCTGCACCTTCATGTAAATCCATTACACTTAGCCACACTCCATTGAGAGAAATTATAAATATAGTACACCCCAAAGCATACATTTTTTAAGAAAATCTATGTAATCCAGATGTATATTATAATTGATGGTATGTCATAGTTTAATCGGTAATCTTTTCTTTCTTAGTGATTCTTAAAATAATGGTGTGTCTTATAATCAGAGGTATCTTGGATGTGATGAATTAGAGTAATTAAGGCTAAAGTAGCATATGTTCAAACCTAATCTAGTGATCAAGTAAATCAGAACCTGAGTGATGGTAGTTCTTCCTCCATTTATATGCAGTTTAATTTTTAAAATCTGAGTTAGTAAACAAAATACCTCCCCTATAGTATTCAAAAGCTACTAGAAAGATGGTTGTTGACTGCATATTTTTACCTTATTAAATCAACAAAAGTTTTTCCAGCATCAACAGTCTCAGTTACTTCCAGCCATGTCATCTGTGAGATTCCACACACAAACACCTTTTTAAAATTGAGGATTAAAATATAGAGGAGTCCAGAAGAATCCCTCTGCCCATTGTCTTAATCATTTCTTGAGTCTCTGGATTTTGTTGACTGTCTATCACAAATAAAAGAAAATAGAGGAAACATAAAAAGTGATATCTAAAGGGATTATGCATAAAGTAGATACCCCATTAGTTTTTGTTTTGTTTTCATTTTGGCATTAAGGGAGTATAATGGAAAGAAGGCATATTCTTTATTTTTTTCAGCAAGAACATTTTTTACTTGAAGCATACTTAAGAATACATATTCTAACACATTTTCAGTGACTTAAATGTGCAGAGAAAATAAAATCTATTAAGTCAGAAACCCAATTAGGTAAATTAATTGTACTGCTCAAGTATTTCTTCAGACTGCTTCTTAAAAGCTTGATTAAGCGTATAATTGGCATGTGACAAAATGTTTATGCAGTGTGATACATATCCCTGACCCTTCACATAGCCACATAATGAACATATCCAGTACCCATAATCATTTCTGCATGTACATTTATACTATTTCCCTTCTTCCTATCTATGCATTCCCAACCTCAGGAAACCATTGATCTGAACTCTCTGTTCTAGAACTATAGTTTGCATTTTTCTAAAGTCCTATTTAATGAGAATTACACAATATACACTTTCTTTGTCTGACCTTTTTTACTTAGAATAATCATCATGAGATTCATAGAGTTGTTGGGCATGTCAGCAGTTCATTCCTTTATATTGTTGAATGGTATTCCATTTTATGGTTGCATCAAAATTTGTTCATATATTCAGCTGTTGATGGACATTTTGGTTGCTTACAAGTTTCATCTATTACCAATAAAACTTTATGAACATTTGTTTACAAATTTTTGTATGCACATAAGCTTTTATTTTCCCTAAATAACACGTTAAATATTTCCTCTAATTTCTTGAATATATGTAACCTAATTGAAATAAGTTTAATGTTCTGGTCTAGTAATTCTATCATATGTGTCCTTTTTGTGTCCATTCAGTTGATTGATTTTGTTCTCATTATGAGTTATAAGTTTTAATTCTTTGCATACCTGGAATTTTTTTTATTGGTGCCAGGTATTTGAATTTTACATTGTTGGATGTTGTGTATTTTTGTATTCTTGACCTTTGTTCTGTGATGTGATTAAGTAACTTGGAAACAATCTGATTCATTTAAGTCTTTCTTTTGTGCTTTTTTAAACAAGACCTGAGCAACATTTAGTTTAGGGTTAATTCTTTTCCCACCACTGAGGCGAGACTTCCAAGTGCTCTAGCAAATGGTTCCTAATTATGACAATTATGAATTGTCCACTCTGGCCATCAGGGTAGAAATTATTCCTGCCTGAGCAAATTCTGAGCACTGTTTCTTCCAATCTTTTTCAGGATGTCCTTTTCCATCTTTAAGTAGTTTTCTCTTATGCATATGCTGATAAGTACTAAACAATACTCAAGGGAGGTCTTCTGTGGAATCCTAGCATTCTCTCAGCATAGATCTCCTCTTCCAAGTCATGTGAATTCTATCTGCCTTAGCTTCCCCAGACTTCCAGATCTGTGTTCTCAGCTCAGGAAGGCAGCTGGGCTTTGCCTGAGTTTTCCCTTCGTATACTGTAGCTTGGAAACTGCCCAGGGAGCAAGCTGAGGCAGTTAGTTATATGTTCAAAGTGCTTATTTAACTTACTTCAGGGATCATTGTCTTTCACAACCTGATGTTCAATATTTTGAGATCCATTTTTTTTCATATATTTTGTCAATTCTTAGCTGTTTCCTTCTCAGTCACTTTTAGTTACTCAGTAACAAGTAAATGAAAAGTCAAAAGTAAACCTTCCTTAACCATCTTTATCAAACTGAGAAGGTAGAAATAATCTCCATATGGAATATAGCATGGCTTACCAGTCTTTATTAGAAAAAAATGTGGTCAAACTCTAACAAGAGAAAGGTAATAGAATGTTTCTTTGACAAAATCCTTCCTCAGAGAGAATTTAAAACAGAAGAAGTAAAACAAAGATAATTGTCTAATTTAACCTACAATTCTCAAAAAATAAATAAATAAAAAGATTAAATTCACAAGGACCTATAAATCTTCTATAGTTGAATAAGATGTATTTTCAGTGCCAAGTGGCAGGACAAGAACAAAGGCTTGGTAGTTTGAGATACCTAATTTCAAATATCATCTCAATCATTTACCAGCTATATGACATCAGATGAGTTACCCTCTTTGAATTTCATTTTCAAAATTGGTAAACTAGAAATAACAATATCTTCCACATAAAGTTACTATTAGGTTTCACTAAGAGACTCAATACATAAAAGACTGCCAGTGACATGTTAATTCTTCTTTTACCCTAGCTTTCTGGAATTTTTGTGAAGCATTGTTTTTAATTTAATTGCTTATGATCCAATGTTCTGCTTCTTTCTGAATTACCCACCAAGACACAGTCCATTTTTCCTAAAACCATGAACACTAGCATTCTATAAACTTCACTCTCTCTGATACCATTTAGCTTTTCATAGCTTTAACTAAATATGGATTGTAAAAATTCACTCTCTAGTTTCTGCTAATAATATATATTGCCATGTGGCTTGATAGTTCAAAGAAACACTGGATCTATAACAACATTTCTATAGATATAAGATATTGGGATTTTTTTGTCAGTTTTATCATTACCAAATATACTTTTAGATCAAAATCTTCCTTTTTTTCCCCTTGAGTTTGAAGACTATTTTCTAGAAGTGATTTTACATATTAAGTCAAGAATAACATTTTTAGTTTGGTTGATAACATTTAACATATTTTATATGATCATTTCAGCATCAAATTTGATACACCAATTTAGAGAATAACAAGAGGCCAAAAATTTTTCAAAACATAAATACCAAGAGTCGAGTATTTAGAAAAAAAATACATATATACAAAATATATACTATTCCATCATTAGTTTTAATGGCTTAATAACTATTGCCGTAAGAGCTATAATGATCTGGATGTAGGGAAAAAAATGGTCAAAAAAATAGCATGTGCCATATTCTGGTTATAATTACAATATGAGCTGGAATCTTCTTGCCTAAAAAGGGCCTCAATGACTTTAGAGTCTGTAGGTAATACAATTATTTTTAAAAACATAACTGAAATGCATATATTAATACAACTCAAGAAAAAGGACACTGAAAGGCAAATTTGAAACTCTGTTTCTCCATAACCAAGATAGACTATGGAATAACCTACCCTTTATATGATTCATGGTTATTTGTGCCTCTTTGCTTTAATGGGCTAAAAAATGTTTTAATAAATAATGTAAATTTTAAACATGTAGGGATTAAGAATAAATAGTCACAGCCTTTTAATTCTATCTTTATAACAAAATAATGACTACTATTGTCTGTTAAATAATTGTTCACTATTTGCTTATGTCTCCTACTTAAAAAATTAGAGTATTAAATCTTATTCTGTACTTCAATAGAATGGAAATTCATTCAAAACATTGTGCTCCATAACTATTAATTGAATAAGTATAAACCCTCACTAATTGTACTATCCATTGTTTTGAACTCATAATAGAGGTGAGGGCAAGGAGAAATAGAATTAATTTGTACTAATGTAATCAATCATATAATCAATAACATATTTTAATGTTTTATATACTTCAATATCTTATAAAAGCTAATGTACCTAATAATATACTCAATTCAATTTGAAACAATGTTTCAGGAACTTGGGGAATGAAGGAAAGCAAGATATACAACTTTTTTTTGACATATTCTCCCCATGAAGATTCTGAGAAGGCAGTCATTCTGAGAATGTAAAATCATTAGATACAAAAAACTAGGGTATCTATTTGAGTGTTCTAAATGCTACTTTTCTTCTGCAATGACAGTTATTATGTTAATTTGGATTTAGGATTTTTTTTTATATTAAGGAATTATATTTTATTTTACCATTAATTATTTTAAGTATTATTATCTACTTCAATCTAATCCCTTAACACTAGCCAAAACAGGAAATGATTCAAAATGACAAGGTTACAAATAAAAATAACTAGAAATGTTCTAGAGAGAAAGTATATGATATTTCTTATCCTTTTATAAATTTAACTAGGAAAGAAAACATATTAAGTAGCTATGGGTTTCCTCTTGGCAATGCATTACTTGGAATAACTATTACTGACAATTTTATCACAAGGGTATGGATTTAGTATGATTACATATTTATCAAAATTGAAAGTTTAAAGAGTATTAAGAAAGAACTGTCTGCCAATATCTGTTATACTAGCATTGCTGAACAAAACAGCAGGACTCTGGAGTTTGGTACACACAAAAGTGAAGACCATTTGTCCCAGAGGGTTTACTAAAGAGGGGGGAACTGCGATTTTTTGGCTCTGGGGCTAGAGATCAGGACACGGTCATTTTTATTTTGATCCTTTAAAGAAGGGTAGAAAGCCTTAAAGGAACACAAGCCACACAGAGGATGAGCTTACACTGAGCCCAGCCCCCTGGCAGGGGCTGTGTAACTCCTCTCAGGCAAAGACGCCTAAGAAGCAGCACAGCAGGCCCCTCCCCCAGAAGACCAACTGGAAGAAAAGGTGCACAACTGTAAAACTGTAAAACTCCAGCACTAGGGGAAAATAATATATAGAACTTGAGGATTTTTCTCATGATACATTTAACTTTCAAAAAAAATTTTCCATTTCTTTTTTTTCTATTTTCCCTTTTCAACTAGTTTCTTATTTTATCAACCCTTTGTTTTCTTGCTTTTTTAACTTTTATTCTTTACATCTACATATTTTATATTATATATATATGTATATATATTTATGCTTCATTTTTCACTCTATTCAATTTTATTTTTGTATGTATATATAAATTTAGCTTTCTTTGCAATTTTGGGATTTAGTTATTTAGTGTCTTCCAAAATTCACTCAGGAACACTTGGATCACCCTGCTTTGTCCACCCCCTCTTTTTTTTGTCTGTTTGTTTGTTTTCTTTTGTTTTTGTTTGCTTTTCTGTTTTGGTTTCTGATCGCTTCAGATTTGTCTCGTGTGAATTTTGCTTGGGTCATGGTCGATATTTTTTATTTTGCTCACTCACTCATCCATTTTTCTCTGGGCAAAATGACTAGAAGGAGGAATTCATAACAAAAGAAAGAACCAGAGGTAATGTTCTCTGACAAATATCTAATCGATATGGATATAAGTAAGATGTCAGAGATGGAATTCAGAATAATAATTATAAAGTTAATAGCTGGGCTTGAAAAAAAGCAAAAAAGACACTGGAGAATCTCTTAGTGGAGAAAGGAGATTACAGGCCTGATTACAGGCCAAAATTAAAAATGCTATAACTGAAATGCAGCCTAAATTGATGTTCTAAGAGCTAGGGTGAATGAGGCAGAACAGAGAGTAAGTGATCTAGAAGACAGGTTGATGGAAAGAAAGGAAGTTGAGGAAAAGAGAGAAAAACAAGTAATAGCCAATGAAGAAAGGCTTTAAGAAATCAATGATGCCATGGAACTTACCAATGTCAGAATTATTGGGATGCCTTAGGGTGAAGGGAGGGAGAGAGGGCCAGAAGGTATATTTGAGCAAATCATAGCTGAGAACTTCCTTAATCTGGGGAAGGAAACAAGCATTCATATCCAAGAGGTAAAGAGGACCCCTACCAGAATCAATAAAAATAGATCAACACTCCAACATATAATAGTGAAGCTTGCAAATTTTAGAGAAAATCCTGAAAGCAGCTTGAGACAAGGGGCTCCTTACCTACAGAGGGAGGAACATCAGACTAACATCAGGCCTATCCACAGAAACCTGGCAAGCCAGAAAGGGCTGGCATGATATATTTAGGGTACTAAATAAGAAGAACATGGAGCCAAGAATGCTTTATCCAGAAAGGCTGTCATTCAGAATGGAAGAAGAAATAAAGAGCTTCCAGGACAGACAGAAACTGAAAGAATATGTGACCACCAAGACAGCCATGCAAGAAATATTAAGGGGGGTCCTGTAAGTGAAGAGAGAGTCCAAGAGTAACATAGACCAGAAAGAAACAGAGACAATCTAGAGAAACAGGGACTTTACAGGCAATACAATGACACTAAATTCATATATTTCAATAGTTACTCTGATTGTAAATGAGCCAAATGCTCTAATCAAAAGACAGGGTATCAGATTGGATTAAAAAGAAAGACCCATCCATATGTTGTCCACAAGAGACTCATTTTAGACCTAAAGACACCTCCAGACTGAAAGTGAGGGGGTTGAGAACTATTTATCAAGCTAATGGACCTCAAAAGAAAGCTGAGGTAACAATCTTCATATCAGACAAATTAGATTATAAACCAAAGACTGTAATAAGAGATGAAGAGGGACACTACAGAACACTTAAAGGGTCTATCCAACAAGAAGATCTAACATTTATAAATATTTATGTTCAACATGGGAGTGGCCAATTTATAAACCAATTAATAACCAAAGTAAAGAAACGCATTGATAATAATACATTAATAGTAGGGGGCTTCAACACCCCACTCACAGCAATGGACAGGTCATCTAAGCAGAAGATCAACAAGGAAACAAGGGCATTGAATGACATACTGCACCAGATGGACTTCATGGATATATACAGAACATTCCATCCTAAGACAATGAAATGCTCATTCTTCTTAAGTCCATATGGAACTTTCTCCAGAATAGATAACACTGGGTCACAAATCAGGTCTCAACCAATATCAAAAGATTGGTATTATTCCCTGCATATTTTCAGACCACAGTGCTTGGAAACTTGAACTCAATCACAAGAGGAAATTTGGAAGGAACTCAAACACTTAGAGGCTAAATAACAGCCTACTAAAGAATGAACAAGTCAACCAGGAAACCAAAGAAGAATTAAAAACATTCATGGAAACAAATGAAAATCAAAACAAAGCTGTTCAAAACCTTTGTGATACAGCAAAGGTGGTCCTAAGAGGGAAGTACATTGCAATACAAAAAATTAGAAAAATATCAAATACACAAGCTAACTTTACACCTAAAGAAGCTGGAGAAAGAACAGCAAATAAAGCCTAAACCAAGCAGGAGAAAGAGAAATAATAAAGATTAAAGCAGAATTAATGAAATAGAAACCAGAAGAACAGTAGAACAGATCAATGAAACTAGAAGCTTGTTCTTTGAAAGAATTAATAAGATCAATAAACCTCTGGCCAGACTTATCCAAAAGGAAAGAAAAGGAATCCAAATTAATAAAATCATGAATGAAAAGGAAGAGACCACAACCAACACCAAGGAAATACAAACAATTTTAAGAACATATTATGAGCAACTCTATGCCAACAAATTAGGCAATATGGAAGAAATGGATACATTCCTGGAAACTTATAAACTACCAAAACTGAAATAGGAAGCAATAGAAAATCTGAACAGATCCATAACCAGCAAGGAAATTGAAACAGTAATCAAAAACCTCCCCAAAACAAGATTCCAGGGCCAGACGGCTTCATAGGGGAATTCTATCCAACATTTAAAGAAGAAATAATACCTATTCTACTGAAGCTGTTTCAAAAAATAGAAATGGAAGGAAAACTTCCAAACTTGTTCTATGAGGCCAACATTACCTTGATTCCAAAACCAGACAAATACCCCATCACAAAGGAGGATTACAAACAAATATCCCAGATGAACATGCATGCCAAAATTCTCACCAAGGTACTAGCCAATAGGATCCAATAGTACATTAAAATGATTATTCACCCTGACCAAGTGGGATTTATCCCTGGGATGCAAGGGTGGTTCAATATCTGCAAATCAGTAAACATGATAGATCACATTAATAATGAAAAGACAAGAACCATATGATCCTATCAATTGATGCAGAAAAAACATTTGACAAAATACAGCATTCTTTCCTGATTAAAACTCTTCAAAGTGTAGGGTTAGAGGGAACATACCTCAATATCATAAAAGCCATCTACAAAAAGCTTACAGCAAATATCATTCTCAATGGGGAAAAACTGGGAAGCTTTTCCCCTAAGGTCAGCAACACGACAGAGATGCCCACTCTCACGCCTGTTGTTCAACATAGTACTAGAAGTCCTAGCTTCAGCAATCAGACAACAAAAAGAAATAAAAGGCATTCAAACTGGCAAAGAAGAAGTCAAACTCTATTTGCAGATGACACGATACTCTATGTGGGAAACTCAAAAGACTCCACCCCCAAATTGCTAGAACCCATACAGGAATTCAGCAACATGGCAGGATATAAAATCAATGCACAGAAATAAGTTGCATTTCTATACACTAACAATGTGACTGAAGAAAGAATTTAAGGAATCGATCCCATTTACAATTTCACTAAAAAACATAAGATACCAAAGGGGGAGCAAGATGGCAGAGGAGTAGGGGACCTGGATTTCGTCTGGTCTCAGGAATTCAGCTACATAGGGATCAAACCATTCTGAACACCTACAAACTCAACAGGAGATCAAAGAAAAGAATAGTAACAACTCTCTGAACAGAAAAGCAACCACTTTCTTAAAGGTAGGACGTGCGGAGAAGTGAATCCAAGGCGATATTCGGGAGGATAGACGGCGGGGGAGGGGCCTCCGTTGGCCGCTTCTGGCAAGTGATAGAGCTGCGGATCACAAAGTCGGAACTTTTAGAAGTCTGCTCCACTGAGGGACGTCACTCTGGTGGCTAAGCGGGGGTGGAACCCTCATGGGACAGTGTGGTCTCAGGACCCTCGGGGTCACAGAAAGACCAGGGGTGCCTGAGTGTGGAAGAGCTCCCACGTATCAGAGCGGGGAAGCCGGCTGCAGAAACGGAGCCGAGGAGTGGGCTCTCAGCTCAGGGTTGCCATAAACCGTGATCCACAGCACAGTCAGGCCACTGCTCCTCCAGCAGGGACCCAACAAGCGGCAGATCCAGGGAGACTCACCTTCTTCCCTGGGGAAGAAAGGCGCCGGAGTGCACCACAGGGATCTGCTGGGTTTGGAGACTCCACCCGGGGTCGGGTGCCAGAGATAGAAATGCACGGTCACAGGCTGGGTGAGCACGGAGTGAGGCCAGAGACCGGGGAGACGGGAGTGACTGATGGCTTTTTTCTGGAGGTGCACTGAAGAGCAGGGCCCAGAGTTCTTGGCTCCTCCGGGGCGGAGATTGGGAGGCTGCAATTTTCACTCTCGGCCTCCAAAGCTGTACGGAAATCTTGCAGGGAACAAAAGCTCCAGAGAGAAAACCCGAGCAGATTACCTAGCCTGGACAGGGCAAGGGCGGGGCAATTCCACCTCCAGCAAAGACATTTGGGAACCACGGCAACAGGCCCCTCCCCCAGAAGATCAGCGAGAACAGCCAGCCAAGACCAAGTTTACCCATCAAGGATAACAGCAGAACTCCAGGGCTAGGGGAACAACGCACATAGAATTCATGGCTTTTTTACCATGATTCTTTAGTCTTTCAAAGTTAATTTTTTTTAACTTTTTTTTTTAATTTTTCTTTTTCTCTTTTTCAATCAACATCTTATCAATCCCTTTTTTAAAGAAACATTTTTATTTTTCATTTTTAGAGTCATATTCTATCCCTTCATAGTAGTTACCCGTATTTTTGTCATATACATATAAGTTGTTCTCTCTTTAAAATTTTGAGATATTTAATTCTAACAGATCAAAATATACTGTAAATCTCTAGTGTATGGCTTTTTTCTACTCCACTGCCTGATCACAATCGCTCCTTTTCCTTTTTTTTTTTAAATCCTCTTCTTTCCTTTTTCAAATAACTTCTTCTCAATTCCTTTTATAATTTTTTTTATAATTTCCATCTTTATAGTCATATTCCATCCCTTCATCATATCAACCCTTATTTCTGTACATATATAAGTTTTTCTTTCTTTCAAATTTTGGAAGGCACTTTCTTCTAACAGACCAAATTACACCCCAAATCTAGTATGTGACACTGATCTATATACCAGCCTGATCATATTTGATCATATTATGTTTTTTTGTTGTTGTTTTGTTCTGTTTTTGTTTGTTTTTATCTTTATCTTTTCCTTTCTTTCTTTCTTTCTTTCTTTCTTTTCCTTTTTTCTCTCTTTCCCTTTCTTTTCCCACTGCTTCAGGTCTTTTCTGATTTGTTTAGAGTATATTTTCTGGGGATGTTGTTACCCTGTTAGCATTTTGTTCTCTCATTAATATATTCTCCTCTGGACAAAATGACAAGACGGAAAAAATCACAACAAAAAGAACAAGAGGTAGTACCAACTGCCAGGGACCTACTCAATACGGACATTAGTATGATGTCAGATCTAGAGTTCAGAATCATCACTTTAAAGATAATAGCTGGGCTTGAAAAAAACATGGAAGTTATTACAGAAACCCTTTCTAGAGAAGTAAAAGAACTAAAACCTAACCAAGTCAAAATCAAAAAGGCTATTAATGAGATGAAATCAAATATGGGGTGCTAACTGCTAGGATAAATGAGGCAGAAGAGAGAATCAGTGATATAGAAGACCAAATGATGGAAAATAAAGAAGCTGATAAAAAGAGAGATAAACAACTACTGGATCATGAGGGCAGAATTCGAGGGATAACCGATACCATAAGACGAAACAACATTAGAATAATTGGGATCCCAGAAGAAGACGAAAGAGAGAGAGGGGCAGAAGGTATAATGGACAAATTATAGCAGAGAACTTCCCTAATTTGGAGAAGGAAACAGGCATCAAAATCCAGGAAGCACAGAGAACCCCTCTCAAAATCAATAGAAATAGGTCAACACCCCGACAGCTAATAGTAAAACTTACAAGAATCAGAGACAAAGAGAAAATCCTGAAAGCAGCTCAGGAGAAGAGATATGTAACCTACAATGGTAGAAACATTAGATTGGCAACAGACCTATCCACAGAGACCTGGCAGGCCAGAAAGGACTGGCAGGATATATTCAGAGCATTAAATGAGAAAAATGTGCAGCCAAGAATCCTATATCCAGCTAGGCTGTCATTGAAAATAGAAGGAGAGATAAAAAGCTTCCAGGACAAACACAAAGTAAAGGAATTTGCAAACACAAAAACAGTCCTACAAGAAATCTTGAAAGGGGCCCTCTAAGCAAAGAGAGAGCCTAAAAGCAACATAGACCAGAAAGGAACACAGACAATATACAGTAACAGTCACCTTACAGACAATAAAATGGAACTAAATTCATATCTTTCAATAGTTACACTGAATGTTAATGGGCTAAATGCCCCAATCAAAAGACACAGGCTTTTAGATTGGATTAAAAAAGAAGACCCATTGATATGCTGTCTGCAAGAGACTCATTTCAGACCCAAAGGCTCCTCCAGATTTAAAGTGAGGGGGTGGAAAACCATTTACCATGCTAATGGACACCAAAAGAAAGCTGGGGTGGCAATCCTTATATCAGACAAATTAGATTTTAAACCAAAGACTGTAGTAAGAGATGAGGAAGGACACTATATCCTACTTAAAGGGTCTATCCAACAAGAAGATCTAACAATTGTAAATATCTATGCCCCTAACATGGGAGCAGCCAATTATATAAGGCAATTAATAACAAAAGCAAAGAAACACATTGACAACAATACAATAATAGCGGGGACTTTAACACCCCCCCCCCTCACTGAAATGAACAGATCGTCTAAGCAAAAGATCAACAAGGAAATAAAGGCTTTAAATAACACACTGGACCAAGTGGACTTCACAGACATATTCAGAGCATTCCATCCCAAAGCAACAGAATACACATTCTTCTCTAGTGCCCATGGAACATTCTCCAGAATCGATCACATCCTAGGTCATAAATCAGGTCTCAACCAGTACCAAAAGATTGGGATCATTCCCTGCCTATTTGCAGACCACAATGCTTTGAAACTAGAACTCAATCACAAGAGGAAAGTCGGAAAGAACTCAAATACATGGAGGCGAAAGAGCATCCTACTGAAGAATGAATGGGTCAACCAGGAAATTAAAGAAGAATTAAAAAAATTCATGGAAACCAATGAAAATGAAAACACAACTGTTCAAAATCTTTGGGATGCAGCAAAGGCAGTCCTAAGAGGAACGTATATAGCAATAGAAGCCTTTCTCAAGAAACAAGAAAGGTCTCAAGTACACAACCTAACCCTACACCTAAAGGAGCTGGAGAAAGGACAGCAAATAAAGCCTAAGCCCAGCAGGAGAAGAGAAATAATAAAGATCAGAGCAGAAATCAATGAAATAGAAACTAAAAGAACAGTAGAGCAGATCAACGAAACTAGGAGCTGGTTCTTTGAAAGAATTAACAAGATTGATAAACCCCTGACCAGACTTATCAAAAAGAGAAGAGAAATGACCCAAATCAACAAAATCATGAATGAAAGAGGAGAGATCACAACCAACACCAAAGAAATACAAACAATTATAAGAACGTATTATGAGCAACTCTATGCCAGCAAATTAGATAACCTGGAAGAAATGGATGCATTCCTAGAGATGTATCAACTACCAAAACTGAACCAGGAAGAAATAGAAAACCTGAACAGACCTATAACCACTAAGGAAATTGAAGCAGTCATCAAAAATCTCCCAAAAAACAAAAGCCCAGGGCCAGATGGCTTCCCAGGGGAATTCTACCAAACATTTCAAGAAGAATTCATACCTATTCTTTTGAAACTGTTCCAAAAAATAGAAATGGAAGGAATACTTCCAAACTCGTTTTATGAGGCCAGCATTACCTTGATCCCCAAACCAGACAAAGACCCCATCAAAAAGGAGAATTACAGACCAATATCCCTGTTGAACATGAATGCAAAAATTCTCACCAAAATACTAGCCAGTAGGATCCAACAGTACATTAAAAGGATTATTCACCACGACCAAGTGGGATTTATCCCTGGGCTGCAAGGTTGGTTCAACATCCGCAAATCAATCAACGTGATACAATACATTAACAAAAGAAAGAACAAGAACCATATGATCATCTCAATAGATGCAGAAAAAGCTTTTGACAAAGTACAGCATCCTTTCTTGATCAGAACTCTTCAGAGTATAGACATAGAGGGTACATACCTCAATATCATAAAAGCCATCTATGAAAAACCTACAGCAAATATCATTCTCAATGGGGAAAAACTGAAAGCTTTCCCCCTAACATCAGGAACGCGGCAGGGATGTCCACTATCACCACTGCTATTCAACATAGTATTAGAAGTCCTAGCAATAGCAATCAGACAACAAAAAGAAATAAAAGGCATCCAAATTGGCAAGGAAGAAGTCAAATTCTCACTCTTTGCAGATGATATGATACTTTATGTGGAAAACCCAAAACACTCCACCCCAAAACTGCTAGAACTCATACAGGAATTCAGTCAAGTGGCAGGATATAAAATCAATGCACAGAAGTCAGTGGCATTCCTATACACCAACAACAAAACAGAAGAAAGAGAAATTAAGGAGTCGATCCCATTTACAATTGCACCCAAAACCATAAGATACCTAGGCATAAATCCAACCAAAGAGACAAAGGATCTGTACTCAGAAAACTATAAAATACTCATGAAAGTAATTGAGGAAGACACAAAGAAATCAAAAAACGTTCCATGCTTATGGCCTGGAAGAACAAATATTGTGAAGATGTCAATGCTACCTAGAGCAATCTACACATTCAATGCAATCCCCATCAAAATACCATCCACTTTTTTCAAAGAAATGGAACAAATAATCCTAAAATTTGTATGGAACCAGAAAAGACCCCACATAGCCAGAGGACTGTTGAAAAAGAAAAGCAAAGCTGGCAGCATCACAATTCCGGACTTCCAGCTCTATTACAAAGCTGTCATCATCAAGACAGTATGATACTGGGACAAAAACAGACACATAGATCAATGGAACAGAATAGAGAGCCCAGAAATGGACCCTCAACTCTATGGTCAACTCATCTTTGACAAAGCAGGAAAGAATGTCCAATGGAACAAAGACAGTCCCTTCAACAAATGGTGTTCGCAAAATTGGATAGCCACATGCAGAAGAATGAAACTGGACCATTTCCTTACACCACACACAAAAATAGACTCCAAATGGTTGAAAGACCTCAATGTGAGACAGGAGTCCATCAAAATCCTAAAGGAGAACACAGGCAGCAACCTCTTCAACCTCAGCCACAGCAACTTCTTCCTAGAAACATTGCCAAAGGCAAGGGAAGCAGGGGCAAAAATGAACTATTGGGACTTCATCAAGATAAAAAGCTTTTGCAAAGCAAAGGAAACAGTCAACAAAACCAAAAGACAACCGACAGAATGGGAGAAGATATTTGCAAATGACATATCAGATAAAGGGCTAGTATCCAAAATCTATAAAGAACTCATCAAACTCAACACCCAAAGAACAAAGAATCCAATCAAGAAATGGGCAGAAGACATGAACAGACATTTTTCCAAAGAAGACATCCAAATGGCCAACAGACACATGAAAAAGTGCTCAACATCGCTCAGCATCAGGGAAATCCAAATCAAAACCTCAATGAGATACCACCTCACACCAGTCAGAATGGCTAAAATTAACAAGACAAGAAACAATAAATGTTGGTGAGTATGTGGAGAAAGGGGAACCTTCCTATGCTTTTGGTGGGAATGCAAACTGGTATAGCCACTCCAGAAATCAGTATGCAGGTTCCTCAAGACGTTAAAAATAGAGCTACCCTATGACCCAGCAATTGCACTACTGGGTATATACCCTAAAGATACAGATGTAGTCAAATGAAGGGGCACCTGCACCCTAATGTTCATAGCAGCAATATCAACAATTGCCACCCTGTGGAAGGAGCTGAGATATCCTTCAACAGATGAATGGGTAAAGAAGATGTGGTTTATACATACAATGAGATATTACTCAGCCATCAGGAAGGATAAATATCAACAATTCACATCAACGTGGATGGAACTGGAGGGTATTATTTTAAGTGAAATAAGTCAGTCAGAGAAAGACAATTATACTGTTTCACTCATATGTGGAATAGAAGAAATAGTGCAGAGGATCATAGGGGAAGGGTGGGAAAACTGAATGGGAAGAAATCAGACAGAGAGACACACCATGAGAGACTTGACTTTGGGAAACAAACTGAGGGTTGAGGAAGGGGAGGTGAGTGTGGGTATGGGGTAGCTGGGTGATGGGCATTAAGGATGGCACATTATGTGATGAACCCTGGGTGTTATACGCAGCTGATGAATCATTGAACGCTACATCTGAAACTAATAATGTACTATATGTTGACTAATTGAATTTAAATAAATAAATAAATAAATAAATAAATAAATAAGTAGGGGCTCCTGGGTGGCTCAGTCAGTTAAGCATCTACCTTTGGCTCGGGTCATGTTCCCAGGGTCCTGGGATCGAGCCCCAGGTCAGGCACCCTGCTCAGCAGGGAGTCTGCTTCTCTCTCTGCCCCTCCCCCTGCTTGTGCTCTCTCTCTCTCTCTCTAGCTTGCTCTATCTCAAATAAATAAAAAAAATCTTTTAAATAAATAAATAGATAAAAATAATGAATTCCATTTTTGTGTATCTAAAAAAAATAAAAATAAATAAAAATGGGCAACGATTTGAATAGACATTTCTCCAAAGAAGACATGCAGATGACCAACATGAAACGATCAACATGAATAGATCCTTAATGTCATTTATCATTGGTAAAACACAACTTAATAACACAATGAGATATCAGCTACCTTGTTAGAATGGTTATTAAAAAAAAAAAAAAGATAACCTGTGTTGGTGAAAATGTGGAGAAATTGAAACCCTTATACTTTGTGGGTGGGAGTGTAAAACAGTTCATCTACTGTTTAATGCACATTAATAAATGAATGGATAAGGAAAAGGAGGTATATGCATACAATAGAATATTACTTGGCCTTAAAAAAGGGTATCTTGCCATATGGATTAAATTTGAGAATACTATGCTAAGTGAAAAAGCATCAGAAAAGAGAAATACTGCATGATACTACTTACATGAGGCATAGAAAATAATCAAACACAAAGAAGCAGAGAATAGAATGGCAGTTGTCAGGAGCCGGGGAGAAAAGAAAATGGCAAGTTATTATAGAATGTGTATAAATTTTCAGTTATGTAAGATGGTTAAGTTTTAGAGATTTGCTGTATGTCATTGTGCTGATAGTTAACAGTATTGTTTTGGACACTTAAAAATGTATTAAGAGAGTAGATCTCCTGTTAAATATTCTTACCACAATATGAAGGAGGGAAGGGAGGGAGGGAGGAATGAATAAATAACTTCAATGAGGTAGTATACACAAAGTGTTTAGAACAGTATCTGGCATATGGTAAGAGCCCAGTTCATATGCTCTCCTGTTTTCACACATTCAAGCTAGAAGCCCAGAAACTGATGTGGCCATCTTTTTTTTTTCTCATTCATACTCCACCTAGGATCAAGTTCTGTTAGTTTTTTCTACCTCTTAAATATCTTTTTTTTAAAAAAGGTTTATTTATGTGAGAGAAAAAGAGTACAAAAGTATGGGGTGGGGCACAGGGAGAGGGAGAGAGAGAGAGAAGGAGAGAAGCAGACTCCCTGCTGAGGGCAGAGCCTTTCATGGGGCTTGATCCCAGGACCTTGAGATCATGACCTGAGCCAAAACCAAGAATCAGATGCCTAACTGACTGAGCCACCCAGATGTCCTTACCTCTTAAATATCTTAAATATTTACTTCTTATTTCCACCCCATTACCTTTGTCTAAACCAGAGTCATCTTTCATATAGATTTATCTGCCTCCTAATGTTTCTCCCTACTAATAGTGCTAATTTTCAGTGCATTCTTATTGCTGTATACAGAATATCTTAAACCAGGGACTGGCAAACTATGGACCACAAACTCATCACCTTTATTTATAAATAAAATTTTATTAGAGCACAGTCATACCCATTCACTTATGTATTACCTATGTCTTCTTTCACACTACAATGGCAGAGTTGAATTGCTATTTACATCTGGCCCGCAAGCCTAAAACGTTTAGTCTCTCTCTTTAAAAAAAAGTTTATGGAACCCTATCCTAAACTCAAATATGAACATTACACCACTGCTTAAAACATTTCAATGATTTTCAGTACCACTAGGAAAAGTCCAAAACCTTTAAAACTATTTTTAAAGTACTTCATACTCTCCCATGCCAGCCACTTCAGTCTTCTCACTAGCCACTGCCAAACAAACACCAGTTCTTTAAATACTTATCTTATTCCCAATGCTATTAACTCTTCCTTGAAGATTTTTCTCTCTGCCTGGATAACTCCTCCTCATTCTTCAAGTATGAATTTAGTTTACTTGCTTAAAGAAGTGTTTTCCACCTCCCACCAGACTCAATTGGGTGTTCCTATCTCTGTACTTCCTCTAAATTATGTCTTTAAGTCATTACCTAACTATTTGCATGAAAGTCCCATATCTATCATGTTCACCATTATAACCTTAAAAAATATTGCAGAGCTTAGCACATAGTAGGTATATCATGTATAATTGTTTAATGAATGAATTAATAAACATAACATAATCCCAAAAACTTCTTTCAGCCATCTGCAAACCTAATCAAGGAACCTAATGTTTCTTGCAAAGATAACCTAGCATGTGATTCTTCTGAGTCCTCCTTGGATGGCTGGATTCAAGAGTCTCTGATTTGAAGGATAAGAAGCACCTGGATGGCACCACATGTGGAAAGGAAGGCATCCAATTGCCTATATTTGGGACATAACCTGACCTCAGAATTGACTGTTTTCACTGTAACATTATTATTTTTATGAAGGAAAATAAGTAAATTTTATAAAACAATGGTAAAAACATAAAGGTCATACCAGCCCATGATCTCAAAAAGACTACCAAGATTTTTTACCTAAATTTGATCCTTTGCCTAAGATAATTAAAAATGATGGGACGACATACTCTGAGCTGTGACTCTTAGGTCTTAAGCAGAAATAATACCATGGGAAGGCTATGAGTCAAGAATCCTGACGTTGGTCAAGAATCCTGACTTTGGGGGCACCTGGGTGGCTCAGTTGGTTAAGCGACTGCCTTTGGCTCAGATCATGATCCTGGAGTCCCAGGATCGAGTCCCGCATCGGGTTCCCTGCTCAGCGGGCAGTCTGCTTCTCCCTCTGACCCTCACCCCTCTCATGCTCTCTCTCTCTCATTCTCTCTCTCAAATAAATAAATAAAATCTTTAAAAAAAAAAAAAAGAATCCTGACTTTGGTCAAGAATCAGAATGCAGAGGGATCTAGAGCTTATACTTGGAGGAATGCAGTTAATTTCTTCTCCAAAAGCATGCAAATTAGTCTGATTATTTGGTGGCTGAGACAAGGGATCTCAAAAAAGATCCAGGCATCATATTCACTGCCCCTGAAAGTTTCCAAACTTTTACAAAGAAAACTTTTGCTTTCAAATATTTTGCATATTATGTAGCTAGCAGTAATCACCCACATTAGTGATTGATTTCTTCTTCTTCTTCTTCTTTTTTTTTTTTTTTTCTGGATAAGAGATTATAAAAGAAAAAAATAACTTTGGCTCAATAGCTTTTTTTATGATGGCTTTTTATGTGCTTTCTTTATGTGCTTTCTTAGAGAAAAGTTATAAAACTTAGTTCTTTCAGTTTCTATCAAAGATATACAGTGTTTCCTTTTTTTGTGCAAGTCACAAAGGAGCCATAACTGTATATATTTTCACATCAGATGTAAAATTCATGTCTCACTTGTGACTTATGCAAGGAAAATAGGAAGCTCCATTAGACAGACCTACAATTTGTCTATAAATGGTGATTTGCAGATGGGGAGTACTTTCTTTTGAAATCATTAAATCTTTACAGCTAAGTATTCCTTCTGCCTTGACAGATTCTATACATTACCTTATCATATGTATAAAAATGATCTTTAAAAAATACCTTTAATGACTGCAACAATGGCCAAAGTTCATCCAACACTTTCCTAACTTTCTAGAACTACATTTAGAGGCACTTTTTATCCTGTCACTTCAATAGCACATAACAAAAAGCTTGTGTCAGAATTTCAATGCAGCTTCACAACATCTTTTACTGTTATTAACAGATATTTTTGAGCCAAATGAATAATGCCATCCTCAGTATAACATTAGCTAGAAGAAAGTTCCTTTATCTTCTTTAAGTTGCATTGCTTATTCTACATGAAAATCAAATGTAGACTTGAACAGATATAATTTCAACAGACTAAAATAGGGAAAAACCTAACTGTGCTCTGGCTTACCATCAAAGCTGATATTTCTACTAATCCTTTCAGTATAGCTGAAATCAGTCTTCTTCTTAAGCAACAATTCCACATCCATGTTATTATTGAAAAGAAATTTGTTTTGAATAATAATATGAAACATTAAATTCTTATTGTATGCATAATTTTTAAAATCCCACATGCCTACAAAAAATGAATGAATTATTCTTGATTACAAATAAGTCATTTGAAAGCAACAAAAATATTTGATTTCCCCTAAGTCGTCATGGACAAAGTAAATGACCATGGGGTATCCAAAATGCCTGTAAAAGGTGAGCACTGCCAGTAGGCTCATGATCACTATTTCATTTAATAATAGTATATGCGTATTATTGCATACAGAAATCCTTCCAAATAAGCTTTCAACCACTCCATCAATACTTTCCAAATTTTCACATTCCAAAGCTTCTAACAGCTTAGAGGCAAACATTTTAAGATACTAATCTTGAGGATATGAGAAAGACAAAAAAGGAAGTAAATAGCATTAAAACATTCATAATTTGAAGAAATCTTTATTTTTGATGGGGAAACGTGCACTTTCCATAAACTTGCAAGTGCTTTCCTGCATACATCATGCAATGTAGCATATCAAGTTATGTGAAGTTCCACCAATCTGCCATGCTATCTCACAGTTTTCTGTGTTCATGTACATGGATGAACTTGGATTTTACTGCCGAGAATATACTTTTTCTGCCTAGATTAATTTTCCTCATCCTTCAAGGCTCACCTCCTGTGTCATCTCTTTGGGCTGCATTCCCACACCTCCTAGTCTAATATAAATAGTCTTCTTGACTGTGTTCTCTTAGCACTGTCTCCTGTATTTGAATCATTGAGTTCATTTTTTTGCCTTTTCAATTAAGTTATGGATTTCTAAAGGCATTAGGTCATTCATTTTATTTATCTTTACTTCTAATACACGTCTGACATATAGTGAAGTTCTCTTGATTTTTTCCTTGTTAGATCTCTTTTTTTCTTATGTCATCAAACACAGTTTTCTCTCCCTAGTACCAGAAGTGTTTT
This sequence comes from Mirounga angustirostris, assembly GCF_029215605.1. Taxonomy (NCBI): domain Eukaryota; kingdom Metazoa; phylum Chordata; class Mammalia; order Carnivora; family Phocidae; genus Mirounga; species Mirounga angustirostris. The sequence continues at coordinate 77,999,208 of NW_026991721.1, forward strand.
CTCATGCCCTTTGCAATCTTATATCTTGGATGTACTCATCCCCATCCCACAGACTTTTGTTTCTATTCATATTGGGTTTCTTTCTTTGGTAGATTAAATGAGTGGATGCTTAAGAATTGAGATTTTATTAAAGTTAAGTAAATAAAGTAGCTTAAAATGGTTCAAGCAGGAGTCAGAAAGTCAATGGAATACCACTCAAAATTAAGACATGAAAAATTTAGGAAAATGTAGAATAACAACTTTGACTTTGTGACTATTTGAGGTAGTGTATTCTTAGGTAAATAATTAAAGGTTAGCTATAATTCTATTTACTAAGCCCCAAACACAAACTAAGGTAGAAGTGATATAAAGATTAGAGAAAGAAGAAAAAGATACCATGTAAAATAAGTGTTTAGTAATTTTGTATTTTACTGAGAAAATATAGAAATCTAGATATAAGAAAGAAATATCAGGGCGCATGGGTGGCTCAGTCGTTAAGCGTCTGCCTTCAGCTCAGGTCATGGTCCCAGGTCCTGTGATTGAGCCCCGCATTGGGCTCCCTGCTCAGCAGGAAGCCTGCTTCTCCCTCCCCCACTCCCCCTGCTTCTGTTCCCTCTCTCGCTGTGTCTCTCTCTGTCAAGTAAATAAATAAAATCTTTAAAAAAAAAAAGAAAAATATCAAAGAATGATTATTCTCATATGAAAAATTTACCTGATAGGCTTAATAGCAGATTAAACACTGTAGAAGGAAAGATGAATGAACTTGAAGGTAGAAGAAAAATAAACTATACAAAATATAGTATATAGAGAACAAAAACCTGAATTGTGCTAAGAGATCTGTGAAACAATAATTAAGTTATCTAACGTACATAAAAATTTAGTCCCAGAAGATAAGGGTAGGCCAAAAAAAAAAAAAATCAAAGATTGTGACCAAAAAATCACATTATTGAAAAATACAACTTCACAGATCCCCAAAGTACAATGAAACACAAGTAACATAAACACAAAGAAAAATACATCAAAGCACACCATAATCTAATTACTAAAAACAGTGATAAAAAATCTTTAAAAAATAGTTTACTTAGAGTCATTTATCCAGTGAAAATATTCTTCAAACTGAAAGCAAAATAATGACATTATCAAACAAAAACAAGACCTTGAATAATTTGTTGTAGTAGTACTATAAGAATGTTAAGGAAAGTTCTCTAGGCTAATGGAAAGCTAATACTATTTGGAAATTCCAATTCTCACAAAAGAATGAAGAGCAAGAAATGCTTATATATATGCATGTGTGTTTGTGTGTGTAAATATAAAATATATTTACTCTTTTAGTTTCTCAAATTTCTAATTTCCACTTTTTTTCTCTAAAGTAAAAATAATAACAATGTATTGGAGGGTTTATAAAGTATGTAGAAATAATATGTATGATAAGTATAGCACAAAGGATGGGAAGGGAGACATGTTAGCATAATGTTCTCAGGTAAATATTGCAAACTTTAGAACAACCATGCACACATTTAAAAAAAAACAGATATACTTAATAAACCAATAGAGGACTTTAATGAAATACTAAAAAAATTAATTAATAAAAAAATAAGGCAAGAAAAGAAGGCAAAAAAGAAACAAATGATTTATGGGATAGACAGAAAACTCAACGCTAGACTTAAACCCAACTGCAGATAATTATATGAAATGTAAATTCACTAAAACACACTAAAGTCAGACAGTGTCAGACTGGATGAAAAAGCAAGACCTTATTATATGCTATCTGCAAGAATTCTGCTTTAAATCATACGTGTGTGTGTGTGTGTGTGTGTTATGAAACCCCAAGTTCAGCTACTTGTCACTGGAAAAGACAATACTCAAGGGACAAGTTTTGACTAGAAAGGAATTTGAACTTTATTCAGGAGGCCAGCCACCTGAGGAGAAGGTGGATACTTGTCCAAAAGCCAACTCCAAGGTTTCTGCTTGGTCCGGGGGTTTATAAAGGGGGCTAAGGTTGTCAGTCAGTAAACGGAGTGCCATGGTCTGCAACATTTCTTGATTATGTACAAACTTGATGCTGCCAGATAACAAATATTATCTCAGTGTTTGGGGGTTGTGTGGGGGTGGGGGGTCTGGTTCTTATTTTATGATGTGCAGGACTTCTCTGTTCTTTCTGTAAGGGAGGTAAGGTCTACAGATACACAAAAGGAGGTTATTAAAATCATTTGTGTGACCTGAAAAAAAAAAAAAAAAACAGTTTGCTAAAAACTATTGCTAGGCTAACCAGAAAGCTGAGGCACCTTCAGACAGACTTGCTAGTCTCTGTGGCCTGGGAAAGTTTTGGACCTTCATTCCTTAAGGCCAGTACCCTCTCTGCTACTGATCCAGGGACTTAGGTCAGCAAGTAAGGAATGTGTTATCCTGAAGCAAGTTAACCCTTAAGGCTCTTACATGTGGGTATAAATATAGATATATAGATTTTGCTAATCTGTTAGGTATGAAATGGAATTTCATTATGGTCTAAATTTGCATTTTTCTAATCATTAATGAGATTGAATGCATTTTCATGTTTCTTGATCATTTATGTTTCCTCTTTTATCTTTTGCTTATTTTTACAAGTTTTTTTTTCTTATAGATTTGTCAGAGTTATTTATTTAATCTATTAGTATTTGTCAGTTATTTCTGTGGCAAATGGGTTCTCCCAGGTTGTGTCCTTTAATGAAAATAAATTGTTAATATTAATGCAGTCAAATGCATCAATATTTTTGTAGATGGCAATGTTTTAAATATTGTTAGAAAAATCACTCCCCTTTCCTACAAGTACATAAAAACATTTTCCTATATATCTTTCTACAAGAGTTACCACTGATTGGGAAAAAAAGTGAAACTGAAGGATCATGTAGAGGGTTTGGTACCTGAATGATGTTTGATACATCATTCTTTCCTTATTCTATTGGCCAGAACTCAATCACATGCCCCTGATTAAAGGTTGCTAGAAAATAAGGTCTAATTACATGCCCAGGAAGAAAGGGAAATGTGTGTTTTGAACTCTTAGCTAGTCCATTCTTCTGAAGAACATTTGAATTCTTCCCACACATTGAATGTACTCACCCTTTCCCCAAGGGAGATAAACTGAATCCCATCTGGTCTCTGTATCTACTTGAGTCCAAGATTTCCACATCTCCATCAGGTCCAGATATGGATTATCCTGATTCTGTAACATATATACTTAAAAGATAAATTCTGTGTCCTTACATATGGTTGAACAAGAATTGATTATCCACAGAAAATATTCCATTCAGAAAAGAGAAGAATGACAGACCCAAACTAGTCACTGGTTCATCACAAATATAAATTCTCTTACAAAATCATTCATTTTAAAGCCCCTCTCCCTTGGGTGTGGGGTGAATGTGAGGGAGTTCTTAATTAGACACTGACATCACTCTTTGGAAGAAATTGTCTTGTTTACCCTCCAGGGTATCTTGGCTCTACTCTGACATTTTCCTTTTTGTTTTATTCCATGGCCATAATTGAAATGTGTATTGAATATCCCCTCCTTGCAGGCCCAAATTTTGTAGTTCAAATTCCTGTTGGTCTACATTTGGAAACCTAAAATTTGTTGTAAGGCTCAAATACTCAATGTTTTGTTGTGCTTTAAATTCAGACTCCTGGTTTCTTTGGCAATGCCATTATCTCAACATCTAATTGGCTTCTGACCTATTTGCTTCCAATCAATTCCATGTACTAGTAACTTCGTTCAAAGTTATTCCCTAGAAATAATTAAGTCCCCATGTCTTTTTTTCTCAATATACTGGCAGCTACCTTGAAACCATCAGGCTTTTTTGGGAAGACAAAAACCCTTAGCTTTACCATGGGATTGATTTTTAATGGCCCCCTGGTATCTTATATCTTTTTATTCTTATTCCTACTGTCTAGGATCTATAAAAAATGAGATTTTTAAATCTAATTTCTAATCAATTATGTATTGCCACAGCAATGCTGCATAACAAAACACCCCAAAATTCAGCAGCTTAAATCAATAACCATTTATTATTAATAACACAACAAAATTGGTTGTGTGGTTCTACTGATTTGGCTCAGACTGAGCTGATAACAGATGAACTAGCTCATAAATATGTCAGCTCTAGGGTCCATTGGAAGCTAGTTAGCCTGGAATGTCCTTTGCCTAGACAATGTGTCCCTGTTCTTTGTGCTCTCTCATTCTCCTGCAGGTTAACTTAAATGGTTCTCATGGCAAAGTCAAGGGCTCAAGAGAAAGAGCAAAAGCACACAAATCCTTGTAAAGCTACATTCTAATAGCCAGTCATAAGGCATTCTAATAACAAGTCATAAGGCAACCTAAATTCAAAGTATTGGTTAACAGAATCTATCTCATAATGATAAAATCTGCAAAATCACATGGCAAAAGATATGCATATAGAGAGTAATTGAGAAGGAAGGCCATTTTTGCAATTAATCTGCTTTACTGACCATGGTCCCACATTTTGCAGTCTTTCTATTCTCATTAATTCTGCTGACAGTCCATCCAGTATTTTCCTGACCTCATCTCTTTTTTCTAATACTTTGATGAATCCACACACACTTTTAATATTCTAGTTTCTAACTCCTTCATTAGCCTATGTAAGCATTTGGATGACCTCTCCAAGTTATCAAAGATGAAAGTTTTACCAGATTGTTTTGCCACTACATAACAGGGTCTTCATTTTCTCATTCCCCAATATCAGATCCTATCTTTTTCATCCTGACTGTTCCAAATATGTTATGTCTTGTTATTACAGTTATCCATTTTTATGTCAATTTCTATGTTAGTAAAGTAATGCTGGTAGGTAAAAGAAGCATTCAAAGATTAGGGTCTTAGCAAGATAAACATTTATATATCATTCACATAGAATCCAAAGAGAGTTGTTGATTGGCACTGGTGAGGTAGTAGCTTGAAACTTTCCTCTACACAGTTATTTAAAGACCTAGTCTCTGCTATCTTCAACCTTTAAATTCCAAAATTGTCCTGGGCATTGATAGCCACCTAGGCAAAAGAAAAAGGTAGAATAGAGACTTTTGGGGGAACTATTCCACTACATTTCAGGGTCAGAAATCATGGTCAGCATCCTGGTCATGCCTATTTACATAGAAAAAAAGCAAATATGTGCCCAGGAGAAAAAAGAAATGGATTTGGGGAAGGGCTGAGCTTCCCACTCTTTGCTATATTACATTTTTTTGGAAAATTATACTTTTTAAATAATAACACTATTAATTTTACCGTGCATTCTTAAAATCTAGAGTTAATATCTTAACCGTCCTCCCCAAAGTAAAAGAACTTTAGGACATATTACTTCTTTACTCCTTTTTAATTTCATGTTCTTTTTGATCAATACAAATTCCACTGAAGATTTATTTTGACAAAAGTTAAATTTCTTTAAAATTTTGTAAAACACTAAAATAATATTTGAATTATGCAATTAATAACAAATACATCAAAGCTAATTTTTAAATTTTTATCATAAATAAAATATACCTTTTTATAGACATGTAACTATCACAATAATTCATCCTGTATTTAGCTACAAAGATTGATTCAACAAACTCCAAAAAGCAGAAATGGTACACCTCACTCTCTCTACAAATCAAAACATATGGCATGTGGCTATGTCTGGTATCAGAGGACAAGACAGTCTTATATGTTTTATTATTAAACATAAGTAATAACTATATTGATCATTCAGCTCAGAACATTAGAAGTACAATATAAATGTGCTGATCAAGAAAGAGGAATAAGTAAATAAAGAATGGAAACTCCTGAACTCAAACAAACAAACAAACAAACAAAAGAAAAGCTGAAAATTCAAAATTCTTATTTTAAAGACCAATAAAATAGATAAAATCTAACAAAGCTAATCATTTAAAAATCATTGTATCTAACATTTATTGGGTACTCACTATTTGCAACATATTTTGCTAAGTGGTTTACAAGAATATAGCTCACTTAATGCTCAGATAATTATGAGAATCATTATTTCATAAACATCTATTAAGTAGTATGTGCCTAGCAATCTATGAGACACTGTGAACATACTGATAAACAAAAGAAATAATGTTGCTGTCCTCAAGATATTTGCATTCTGAAGGAGCAAATAAATATGTCCATTTTACAGATGGAGAAATTAGATGCATTAACTTAGATAACTTTCCTAAGATCACATAACATCTTTGTGTTCCAATTGTATTTTTAACCTAAATTGCATTCCCCAAATTCCATGCTCTTAACCAACATGCAAAGCTTAAAAAGCTGGGGGGCAGGGGTGCTGCGGGTTGGGGAGAAAACATATACTACTGAAATTATAAAGGGGATACAAACATCCTCATCATATTATTGCAAATTGTTTTTGCCTGCTTGTTCTGTGCCAAGTACTTTAAATAATTAATGTTCACAACTACTCTCTGAAATATGTCCTATTATTTCCACCATATTTTACATTTGAGGGAACTGAAGAAATAAGATGTTAAATAACATATAGTTGCAGAACTTTTTTATCCCCAGGAAGTCTAGCTATGGAACCCACCCTTAACTACTACTACAATGTACAACCACTCATGATTAAGGAATTTTTTAATAATTTTAAACAATTATTTATGCAACTTACTGCTAAAACATTGAAATTAGGGATGGAATACGTGGAAACAAACCAACCACTAACTCACTAAGAAGTAAGCACACACACAAGCCAACAAACCTAATAAATTGAAAATAATGTCACCTTTAAATATAGATGCAAAAATCCTAATTTAAAAAAAATCATAAATCAATTCTCATACATATTAAAAGAATATGTTGTGCCAATGTAAGGATTATTCCAGAATGCAAGGTTCAATCCTCTTGGATGTTGGATATATGTACCTACCTAAATAAACAAGAAAAATTGTCAACTCTAATCCAGAAATTTCAATTCTATACCTTATTCCTAAGAAATAAATCAAAATGGTGTTCAAAATGCACAGGTGTTTATCATAGCATTGTTTATAATAGTGAACACTGCTATCCCTTCTATAAGAAAAATTAGTGTAAAAAATCGTAGACTTAGCAATTATAATCTATGGTAGAATGTTATAAGAGCTGTGAGTTATAAAAAATACACAAAGCATTTATATTTAAAAGAAAAAAAAATCCCTGCAGACTACAAAAATAAGGAAAGACTTTGCTGTGGAGGAGGCATTTAAGATAGGTCTCAAAGGATTAGTAGGATTTTAACAGATATAATTGGAAACACAGAGAGATATGTTTCTGGGTCAGGAGATATGGAAGGAAGTAATGAGAAATCTAATGGAAAAAGTAGACTAGGTCTAAACCATAAAGTGCATTAAATATAGATAGTAATAAATAAATCAGTGGGACAGAATTGAGAAGCCTGAAACAAATTCAAGTATGTGAGACCAATTATATGGCAAAGACAAGATACCAGATATTGTAGAGAAAGGAGTTTTACTTTAATGGTACTGAAATAATTAGTTATATTCCCTACCTAACACCCAAAACATGAATATAATCCAGGTGGATTAAAGATCAAACTATTCAAACAAAAACAAAAAGCAAACAAACAAACAAAAAAACCCACAAAATACAGCCAGAAACAATGCTGACAATATGGACATAAACTTAGGTTTACAGATAATTTTTTAAGTAAACAAAAATATAGAGGTTGTGAAGGAAACTATAGATATGTTTGTTTCTCCCCAAAATGTCCATAAAAGTGTATCAGAGATGCCATCATAAACTAACAATACACTGAGGGAGAATTTTTCTGAGAAACAAAGTCTTAGTGGCTCCAATACACAAAGAACTAAAAATACAAATAGGCAAATAGAAAAATGAAAGAAAAAATAGGAAAATAATATAAGCAAACAATTCACAGAAAAGCAGATGCAAATAGCCAATAGAAGTCTTAAAAAAAATTCCATCTTCTTTGAGTTCAGAGAAATATTAAAGTTGCAACAAAATGTCATTTTTTACTTTTTGATACTGACAAAAATTAAACAGATTGATCACATAAAATGGTTGCAAGGATATGGGGAAACAGCCTCATATATTACTGATAGATATGGAAACTGCTACTATATTATTGAAAAACAATCTGGCAGTACTTATTAAAATGAAAAATGTGAGTGCCCTTTTATCCATCAATTCCACTTTTGTGAATGTCTGCTGCAGAAAATAAAAGCAATAGTATATGATATATGTGCAAGGTTGTTTATAGCAATATGGTTTTTTAGTGGCAAAAAAAAAAAAAACTGGGACTACACTTAATGCCTAACTATAGGGGATGGTTCATTAAATTCTGATACATCTATATAATGGAATAATAGGCAGCTATTAACTAGAATAAGTCAGGAGCTGATCTTGAATTTGATTTTTTAGTTATAAAATATCAAGTACACAACTTATTTTTTTAAACAAAACAAAAATAACTCATCATATGTGTACATATATGCATCATAAAGACAAAGTGGGAGGTTACATGCAAACTGTATATGTTATTGCAAAAAGAAGATATTTGTGGAGGTGGGGGTAAAAGAGTTCTTAGTTCATTTATTTCATGAGTCTTTTGTTTAATGTCTTCGAATAATCATTCATTACTTTTGTAATTTCATCAAATTACTTTGCCATTCAAACAACTTAAAAAGTTTTTTTTAAAGTATAATGTATTAAAATATATAAAATATTGTCACTAAATTGCTTTACTGAAATATGAAAGAAAAGGAAACTATCTTCCTTGAGTGTAACTACTTCCCAAACAAAACACATGGAAAGTGAAGTATGTCAACCAGCACGTGGTCCTTAATTGTGATTACACGTTATTGTACTCAGCCTATTAAGTGCTTAAATTACCAGATAATAGAATCTATGTTCCTAATACTGGAAAGTGTATTAACAGCATTTTTGCTCCTTATTGTAGCCCAGTTCCAACAATCACATGGATGAAGGTTAATGGTTATATTCCTAGTAAGGCACGTCTGCGGAAGTCTCAGGCAGTGCTGGAAATACCCAACGTGCAGCTGGATGATGCAGGCCTATATGAGTGCAGAGCTGAAAACTCACGTGGAAAAAATTCCTTTCGTGGACAATTACAAGTGTACAGTAAGTGCTCTCAGCAAAGCATGTTGCTCTAGTCCCAAGATTCAGACTGAAAATGCAAATTAATTTGAACTAAATATTGTTTGTTAGGTAGTACAAAAAAAAACAAGTAATAATTTATATTCATACTTCTTTTGCATGGTAAAGCATCCTGTAAAATTACCCTATGCACAGAAGTGCTTTAAATTAAAAATGAATGGGGAATTATCAGGTCCTTTGTACTGAGAGTTGATATACTTAAAAATGAGATGTTTTCCTAACACCAAAGCCATTCTCTGATAAGTTAAAAATCTTGTAACCTTCATTGATTTATTCTTTCCATTGGCCTGAGTCAGGAGTTGTAAGCTATTGCCATGAACCAAATCCTGCCCAGCAGTCACTTTTTTGTAAATAAAATTTTATTGGAATGCAGCCACACCCATTTGTTTTCATATTGTCTATGTTAGCTTTTGCACTGCTGTGGCAGAATAAAGTAGTTGAGACAGAATTAAGTAGCTGATTTGCAAAGCCTAGAATATTTGCTATCTGGTCCTTTACAGAAAAAATTTTTTGCTGACCCCTGGCTTAAATTAATACATCTATAAGATAAATAGCCTCTACAGCCTACAAGCATTTATGTTGTCCAAAATGCCAAAGAGCCAACCAGGTTGTGTGTAAGAATTGGGTAAATATACTTCAAAAATATCTACAATCTCATCTTTACTTCTAAGGATCATAAATTGTATCTACTTTTCATATTTGCTTTTATAGTATATATTATGCATAATGGGCAAGTGATAGTATTATTTCCTAAATGAGGACAGATTTTCAAAAAAAAAAAAAGGGGGGGGGAATACTATAATCCAGAGCATTGTTATAAGAAAATTCAGAAGCTTTCAATATGAAATTATCCAAATTGCATATTTGTCTGAATCCACCAAGCAACTACAACTGTCACTATATCTCAAGATCAGTTCTCCTAAAAAGCCTAATATCCTTCAAAGGAACTCTTAAAGGAAAGCTTTAAATATTAATATCTGAATTCAACCTGGTTTTTCTTTCCTTATCTCTAATAAATCCTTTAGGATTTCAGCAGTCCAACCTTATTGAATCTACTATGCACATTTCATTTATTCATTTATTCAATTAATGTTTATTAAGTGCCTATTATTGCTCTACATCTTAGCAGTAGAGCTTTCAAAGAACTCGTGGTCCATTATATTAGATGAAAAAACTGGGGTGTCTGGGTGGCTCAGTCGTTAAGCGTCTGCTTTCGGCTCAGGTCATGATCCCAGGGTCCTGGGATCGAGCCCCGCATCGGGCTCCCTGCTCGGCGGGAAGCCTGCTTCTCCCTCTCCCACTCCCCCTGCTTGGGTTCCCTCTCTCGCTGTGTCTCTCTCTGTCAAATAAATAAATAAAATCTTAAAAAAAAAAAAAAAACACACATTAGAGCAGAGCATGCTGTCTGTTGTGATAAAGCCATGTGCAAAGGATTATGGGAGCAGAGTCCACTGCATTCTCCTGGGATGATCCAGGGAAAGCTTTCAAAAGGATTTCTTTAAGCCTTTTTTTAAAGGCTAAAGAGGGACAAGCATCCTGGAAAAAAGACATAGAGTCATTTAGAAGTTTGTAAGATTGAAATACTACCACTGGTTTGTTTATTTTTAGGCCATGGGTATTATAGTTTGATGAAATTCACAAAGCAAACTGTTCATTATTTCATATTACATAATTAAGTCAACTGTCTAGCCATTGGAAAAAAAATTGTTGCTTCTGTACCCCAGGGACAATAATTAACATTCAAATCATATCAGTTTGATTTAATTTGAATCCTATCAGTAACATTCATATCATATCAGTTTATCTTCAAAAGTCTGAAGTGATACTAGTTTGTCTCTACAGATAAAAATCTGATACTGAAAGACAAGTCTTCAACCAGAACCTTTCCACTCAGAACATAAAAAAATGCAAGGAGTGCCTGTTACTCTTAAGGCTATTTGGGAAAAGTTGCGAATCTTTCTGTGTGGTGAAAAAATGGCCCACACCTAAATTATAATTAGATTTACAGTTTGAGACAGAAGTTCCCATATGGCACTACTCTACTTGTACCCCTCCCCCCTCCAGCTACTTAATTCATAGCAGTAATGATTATTTCCAGGAAAGTAGAAAAAAAAATTGATTTCACTCAATATTACTGTTTACTTTAAGAGAGTATGCTACAAAGAAACAAAGTGTGGGCTCTCCTTGTCACACACAATTTGATGTACACTGTAGGCCAACAAGGTAAGGGCAAACCTGCCTAAAGCTTGCATCATTTTGGATAGAAAATAATCAAGATTGTAGACTAGAAAAAAGAAACCGGGCCAGCTTGCTACTCTGGTATATATTTCTGACAGTTTGGGAAGGTATCTGGAAGAATTTGGCCTTTCACTGTAGCCTATATTTAGGGTGGTTTTCTACTCTGCTCCTGATTTTGCCTGGATAGTCCCAGTTTATGTCCTTACCACTGGGACAATTACAACAAGCTTTATTTCACTTCAAGAAGTATCTTGATTATTACGTATTCACCCAATTTGTACTTTTAAACCTGTTGCCTTTGACATAAGAGCCTTTCTCCTCACCCATCAAACTCTGTAGAAAGGAGAAAGAATCTTGGCTAACATTTCCACTTGACTGGCAGTTGATACAGAATAGCATGATACATGAATATTCCACCATACCCACAGTTTGTATTTGGAATGTTCTCCTTTCAGGAGAATGGATTTCTGTTGGAAGCTCTATAACCTGAGCTTCACCTATTGGAATAAGTAGAGGTGGACACTTTTTACCCGAAATGGTCAATATTCACAGAGTACTGAAAACATATGGTTTTTCCTGTGGCTCACTTTCTTTTGGAAAGTGTAACCACGGGAATATTTTACATGTTCAGTTAGATGTTAGATTCAATGGATGAACCAAGGTTCCAAGGCAACCTTTCAACCTTTCTAGTCTCATTTTTTTTTTTTTTTTGGTCAACTCATTACAAAATAAGTGCTAATATAGGTGGTAGGCATAAATTTAAACCACATATTTTATTATTTATAATTCAGAATCTATATTATAAGCATAATGCAACAAATGACACAACATACAGAAGGCCATGGTAGTAAAATAATAAAAATTAAGGTAAACTTCCATGTCTTATTTTTTTATTTTTAAAAATAATTTTATTTATATTTTTTTCTTTTTTAAATTTTATTATGTTATGTTAGTCACCATACAATACATCATTACTTTTTGATGTGGTGATCCACGATCCATTGTGTTCGTATAACACCCAGTGCTCCATGTAGTACATGCCCTCCTCAATACCCATCACCTGGCTAACCAATCCCCCCTACCCCCTCCCCTCTAAAACCCTGTTTGTTTGTCAGAGTCCATAGTCTCTCATGGTTCATCTCTCCCTCCAATTCCCACCCCCACCTTCATTTTTCCCTTCCTTCTCCACTGTCCTCCATGCTATTCCTTATGTTCCACAAATAAGTGAAACCATATAATTGACTTTCTCTGCTTGACTTATTTCATTTAGCATAATCTCCTCCAGTCCCATCCATGTTGATGTAAAAGTTGGGCATTCATCCTTTTTGATGGCTGAGTAATATTCCATTGTATATATGGACCACATCTTCATTATCCATTCATCTGTTGAAGGGCATCTCAGCTCTTTCCAGAGTGTGGCTATTGCAGACACTGCTGCTATGAACATTAGGGTGCATATGTCCCTTCTTTTCACTACATCTGTGTCTTTGGGGTAAATACCCAGGAGTGCAATTGCTGGGTCATAGGGTAGCTCTATTTTTAAATTTTTGAGGAACCTCCACACTGTTTTCCAAAGTGGCTGTACCAACTTGCATTCCCATCAACCGTGTAAGAGCGTTCCCTTTTCTCCACAACCTCTCCAACATTTGTTGTTACTTTCCCTGTCCATTTTTGCCATTCTAACTGGTGTAAGGTGGCATCTCAATGTGGTTTTGATTTGAATTTCCCTGATGGCTAATGATGATGAACATTTTTTCATGTGTCTGTTAGCCATTTGTACGTCTTCTTCAGAGAAGTGTCTTTTCATATCTTCTGCCCATTTTTTGACTTGAAAATTTGTGTTTTGGGTGTTGAGTTTGAGAAGTTCTTTATAGATCTTGGACACCAGCCCTTTATCTGTAGTGCATTTGCAAATATCTTCTCCCATTCTGTGGGTTGCCTCTTCGTTTTGTTGACTGTTTCCTTTGCTGTGCAGAAGCTTTTTATCTTGATGAAGTCCCAAAAGTTCATTTTTGCTTTTGTTTCACTAGCTTTTGGAGATGTATCATGAAAGAAGTTGCTGTGGCCGATGTCAAAGAGGTTACTGCCTATGTTCTCCTCTAGAGAATTAAGGATTCCAAATTCCTCTAGGATTTTGAAGGATTCCTGTCTCACATTGAGGTCTTTCATCCATTTTGAGTTTATCCTTGTGTATGGTGCTAGAGAATGGTCGAGTTTTATTCTTCTGCATGTGGCTGTCCAATTTTCCCAGCACCATTTATTGAAGAGACTGTCTTTTTTCCTGCTTTGTCAAAGATTATTTGACCATAGAGTTGAGGGTCCATATCTGGGTTCTCTATTCTGTTCCATTGGTCTATGTGTCTGTTTTTGTGCCTGTACCATGCTGTCTTGGTGATCACAGCTTTGTAATATAGCTTGAAATTGGGCAATGTGATGTCCCCAGCTTTGTTTTTATTTTTCAACATTTCCTTGGCGATTCGGGGTCTTTTCTGATTCCATACAAATTTTAGGATTGTTTGTTCCAGCACTTTGAAAAATGTCATTGGAATTTTGATCGGGATGGCATTGAAGGTATAGATTGCTCTGGGTAGCATAGACATTTTAACAATATTTATTCTTCCGATCCATGATCATGGAATATTTTCCCATCTTTTTGTGTCTTCTTCAATTTCTTTCATGAGTGTTCTGTAGTTCCTAGAGTATAGATCCTTTACCTCTTCGGTTAGGTTTATTCCGAGGTATCTTATGGCTTTGGTGCTATTGTAAATGGAATCATTTCTCTAATTTCTCTTTCTACAGTTGCATTGTTAGTGTATAAGAAAGCAACTGATTTCTGTGCATTGATTTTGTATCCTGCCACATTACTGAATTGCTGTATGAGTTCTAGTAATTTGGGGGTGGAGTCTTTCGGGTTTTCCACATAAAGTATCATGTCGTCTGTGAAAAGAGAGAGTTTGACTTCTTCTTTGCCAATTTGAATACCTTTTATTTCTTTTTGTTGTCTGATTGCTGTTGCTAGGACTTCTAGTACTATGTTGAACAATAGTGGTGAGAGTGGGCATCTTTGACGTGTTCCTGATCTTAAGGGAAAGGCTCTCAGCTTTTCCCCACTGAGGATGATATTTGCTGTGGGGTTTTCATAGATGCATTTTATGAACTTGAGGAATGTTGCCCCTATCCCTATACTCTGAAGCGTTTTAATCAGGAAAGGATGTTGTATTTTGTCAAATGCTTTTTCTGCATCAATTGAGAGGACCATATGGTTCTTCTCCCTCCTCTTATTAATGTGTTCTATCACATTGATTGATTTGCGAATGTTGAACCACCCTTGCATCCCGGGGATAAATCCCACTTGGTCATGGTGGATGATCCTTTAATGTATTGTTGTATCCTATTAGCTAGGATTTTGTTGAAGAACTTGGAATCCATATTCATCAGGGATATTGGTCTGAAATTCTCCTTTTTGATGGGGTCTTTGCCTGGTTTGGGGATTAAGGTAATGCTGGCCTCATAGAATGAGTTTGGAAGTTTTCCTTCTGTTTCTATTTTTTGAAACAGCTTCAGGAGAATAGGTATTATTTCTTCTTTGAATGTTTGGTAGAATTCCCATGGAATCCATCAAGCCTTGGACTCTTGTTTTTTGGGAGGTTTTTGATCACTGCTTCAATCTCGTTACTGGTTATTGGCCTATTCAGGTTGTTAATTTCTTCCTGTTTCAGTCTTGGCAGCTTATAGGCTTCCAGCAAGGCATCCATTTCATCCAGATTGCTCAGTTTATTGGCATATAGTTGTTGATAACAATTTCTAATAATTGTTTCAATTTCCTTTGTGTTAGTCGTGATCTCTCCCCTTTCATTCATAATTTTACTAATTTGGGTCCTTTCTCTTTTCTTTTGGATAAGTCTGGCCAGTGGTTTATCAATCTTATTAATTCTTTCAAAGAACCAACTTCTAGTTTTGTTGATCTGATCTACTGTGTTTCTGGTTTCTAATTCATTGATCTCTGCTCTAATTTTATTTATTTCTCTTCTAATGCGTGGCTTAGGCATCGTTTGTTGCTTTTTCTCTAGTTCTTTAAGGTGTAGAGTTAGTTGGTGAATTCAGGATATTTCTATTTTTTTGAGTGAGGCTGGGATGGCTATGTATTTCCCACTTAAGACTGCCTTTGCAGTATCCCATAGGTTTTGGACCAATGTGTTTTCATCCTCATTGATTTCCATGAATTGTTTAAGTTCTTCTTTGATTTCCTGGTTGACCCAAACATTCTTGAGCACAATGGTCTTTAGCTTCCAAGTGCTTGAATTTCTGCCAAATTTTTTCTTGTGATTGAGTTCCAGTTTTAAAGCATTGTGGTCTGAGAATATGCAGGAAGTAATCTCAATCTTTTGGTGTCAGTTGAGACCTGATTTGTGACCCAGTATGTGGTCTATTCTGTGCTCGAGAAGAATGAGTATTCTGTTGTTTTAGGATGGAATGTTCTATATATATCTGAGGTCCATCTGATCCAGTGTATCATTCAAAGCTCTTGTTTCCTTACTGATTTTCTGCTTAGATGATCTGTCCATTGCTGAGAGTGGAGTATTGAGGTCTCCTACAATTAACATATGTTATCAATATGACTCTTTATTTTGGTTAACAGTTGGCTTGTGTAGATGGCTGCTCCCATGTTGGGAGCATAGATATTTACAATTGTTAGATCTTCTTGTTGGATAGACCCTTTAAGAATGATATAGTGGCCTTCTATGTCTCTAATTACAGACTTTAGTTCAACATCTAATTTGTCTGATATAAGAATTGCTACCCCAGCTTTCTTTTGAGGTCCTCTGGCATGGAAGATAGATCTCCATCCCTTCACTTTTAGTCTGGATGTATCTTTAGGTTCAAAATGAGTCTCTTGTAGACAGCATATGAATGGGTCCTGTCTTTTTATCCAATCTGCAACCCTGTGCCATTTTATGGGAGCATTTAAGCCATTCACATTGAGAGTGATTATTGAAAGATATGAATTATTTGTCATCATGTTGCCTGTGAAGACATTGTTTTTATAGATTGTCCCTGTAAATTTCTGTTGTAGATCACTCTTGGGGTCTTTCTCCTTTTATAGAACCCCTCTTAATATTTCTTGCAGAGCTGGCTTAGTAGTCACATATTCTTTCAGTTTCTGCTGGTCTTGGAAGTTCTGCATCTCTCCATCCATTCTAAATGACAGCCTTGCTGGATAAAGTATTCTTGGCAGCATGTTCTTCTCGTTTAGTACCCTGAATATGTCTTGCCAGGCCTTTCTGGCTTGCCAGGTCTCTGTGGATAGGTCTGATGTTATCCTGATGTTCCTCCCTCTGTACATAAAGAATCTCTTCCCCCTTACTGCCCTTAAGATGGTTTCCTTGGTTCTAAGATTTGCGAGTTTTACTATTACATGCTGGGGTGTTGGCCTGTTTTCCTTGATCTTGGGAGGGGTCCTCTCTGCCTCTAGGATGTGAATGTTTGTTTCATTCTCCAGTTTAGGGAAGTTCTCAGCTACGATTTGCTCAAATACATCTTCTAGTCCTCTCTCTCTCTCCACTCCCTCCGGGATTCCAATTATTCTGACATCACAACGCTTCATGGTGTCACTTATTTCTCTGATTCTATTTTCATGGATTCTGAGTTGTTTTTCCCTGGCTTCCTCTTTTTCCTTTTTATCTATTATATTGTCTTCCAGGTCGCTTATTCGTTCTTCTGCCTCATTTACCCTAGCTGTTAGATTACCTAGATTGGATTGGATCTCATTGATAGCATTTTTAAGTTCTGCCAATTCAGCTTTCATTTCTGCCCTCAGAGACTCTATGTTGCCATTAATTGATTTCTCCATTTTAGCTATTCTCTTCACAATTGATAGCCTGAACTCCATCTCCAACATCTTGGTTATATCTACATCCAGTTGTAAATCGGTGGCATAAGTAATAATCTCTGAGTCTTTTCTATTTTGGGGGTTGCTCCTCCTAGTCATTCTGTTGATGGGTGGTTAAGGGAATGTATAGAGTCCAAATTATTGACCAGAACCCAAGCAAGATGCTCCTGTTTTTTAGGGACCTTAGGGTTGCTGGCCTCTTGTTTTCCCAGCCTGTCTTCTGGGGGAGGGGCCTGCCATGCTGTTACTCAGGCAACCCTGTTTGGGCAGAGTTGCCCTGCCCCTCTGTGGTGGGGGATGGGCTCAGTGGGAATCAGTTTTTTGGGGCTTTTGTTCTCTGGTGGCTTTCTGCATCTCTTCTGAGAGTCAGACCAGAAGAGACCATTTCCAACCCTCTGCCTCAGAGCAGAGAGACCGCAGTCTGTTCTTCAGTGAGCTCTCCAGGCTACACTGTCTCGGTTTCTGTCCGTGCTGCTATAAACTGCAGTGTCCTGGGTTGTGCGCCCCTCTGCAGAGCTTCCAGTCCTGCCTCCAGGTCAGGGCACGTCTCTGCCCTTTGTGCTTCTAAAACCGCCAGCCGCTCCCAGTTCGCACGTGCGACCCTGCCGCTCCAGGTTTCTGCCCCGGTGGCTGCCCTAAAGTTCTTTCCCTGCCACTACTGGTCTGTGAGTCTGTGCCCCGTCCCCAGCGAGGGAGGCTGTCGCTCACTGGTCATGTAGGATCCCCATGGCCAGGCTCCCTCCGGCTGCCGTTTATCCTCCGATATCTGCCCATGGAATCACAGCTCCCTGCTTCGTACCTCGAAACCAACTGCCCATGATATTCTGTTTGTAGAGATCCAGATCTTCTTACATCTCAGGCTGATTTTGTGGGTGCTCAGAGTGGTCTGGTAGATAACCAGCTCAATTCCAGATACCAGTTGAAATAGGGTCCCCTACTCCTCTGCCATTTTTTTCAAAATAAAAAAATCCTTACATGTCTTATTTGACCAATACATTTGAATAACAATACTTATGAAAAGGAAAACAAAATCAAATTAGCAAAAAAAAATTTAGGGGCACCTGGGTGGCTCAGTTGGTTAAACCTCTGAATCTTGATTTCAGCTCAGGTCTTGATCTCAGGGTCCAGAGATCAAGCAACAAGGGACGTGGAGCTCCACATTCCATGGGGAGTCTGCTTCTCTCCCAATCTCTCTCCCTCTCCCTTTGCCCCTTGCCCTGGATCACGGGCGCATGCACACGTTCTCTCTCAAATAAATAAATCTTAAAAAAAAAACACAAAATTTTAGTAATAATTGAAACTTAGAAAAACTGCATATTTATTCTATTAAATAGTCTTTTGTTCAAAATATAGGGTAGTTTTTTTTTTTTTTTAAGATTTTATTTATTTACTTACCTGAGAGACAGTGAGAGAGCACAAAGCCAGGGGAGCAGCAGAGGGAGAGGCAGAGGCAGAGGGAGAAGTAGAAGCAGGCTCCCCATTGAGCAAGGACCCCAATGCAGGGCTGGATTTCAGGACTCTGGAATGATGACTTAAGCTGAAGGCAGACACTTAAACACCTGAGCCATCCAGGTGCCCCATATGGTAGTTTTTTAGGTGAAATAATGTTTTTTATTATTTCTGCCCCTTCTAGTTTCTGATGATTAATCAAAGACTTCATTTTAACTAGTCACACAAAAATTTTAGTCTTTATATTTCCAATATAAACTGAATGTTGCTAGTTAAAGTTCTCAATATAAATGAAAAGAAAAAATGAGAAACAAACGAAGAAAGAAGTAAGGAGGTAAGAAGGAAAGAAGGAAGGAAGGAAGCTCAAACAATTTTAAGCAATTTTATATATAAGGAGCTCTCAACAGGAGGTACTTTGTGTCAGAAAAATATTTTATAAAGATGCGTGATCTCTGAGTTTAAATATATATTATGTGCCCCACCAACTAGTAATTTGTCACCCTGTAGAGTAAGGACACTGTCACTATGATCATTGAAATGTTTGTATTGACAGTTTAGATTAGAAATATAACAGTATTAAAATATACCTGTAAGCAAGATGCTTAAAAGAAAATTACATTGCATTGTACTAAATATCCAGTAAGGAACACTGTTTTATTTTCATTTATTTTCATTTCATGGTAGCTTTATAGGTTTCCTTATTTTTGTAAAATCTCTGGAGAGCACCCTCACAAATTTTAATGCCTGCCAATGTCTGCAATTTGATTATATGCTTTTCCAAGACAAAAACTGTTTTTGTTTGTTTTGTTATTTATCTTATCTTTCCCATCACTAAGCACTATGTCCAGCACACAGTGGATAATTTTTACAACTCCATGCTATTATAAGAATTGATGCTTAGATATACACACCATTCTTCAAGGTACACTGTAAAGAACAGATGCCAGTTGGGTAACTGACAACGCACTCACAGTGCCAGCAACAGGGAGCCTGAGGTCCCCAGGTGTCTGTGGAGCACCAAGAAGGCTGGGCCGCGGGTGCAGTAGGAGGCTGAGAGGCCTGTTTGCCCTGCAGGTGAATGCAGAGGCCCTGGCAGTGAGGGACCCCTTAGAGGAAGAGAGCCTCTCACTGTCCTCTTCTGCCTCTGACCCAGCATGTGATGCTGTGGTTGGATATTTAGAGGACATTATCATGGATGATGGACGAGTTCCAATTGTTTCAAATTTCACAGTCTCATACTACCAGGAGTTTGAAGACAGAAAATAATAGAATCACCTATATGCCTATTTTTAAACAAATCTATTTCTTTGGTTGAGGAACAGCTACCGGAGTGGATTCTTGGATTTAACATGGCGGCTTTCTCAAGTTTACAGCACCATAAAGATGAAGTGGCTGACATACGCGATATGCTGCTCACACTTACGGAATTTCTAAAAAGCTTTAAAAGAAGGAAAGGGATTGGATTTAAGCGACTGTTTAGTGGTGGCTTTGTTGTGTAAATCATCTTCTATAACAATTTCCCAGAAAGATCTGCAGCCCTAAGTCCCACCTCCAGGCAATGAGATCTTCTTCCTCATCTTCCTCAGTGTTGCCCAATAGACTGGGAGAGGTTTTGGCTAATGTGACAGAAGAGTTACATATTGGAAAGACTGTCTTTATTCTGCAATTCTTTACTAATGTTAAGTATTGATGGGTCAAAAGACAATCACCTGACCCACCTGAGACCTATTTCTCCTGAAGCACCTTCTTATGTTCAGTAACCCTAGTCCTCCTCCCTGAGTAGATGCCTTTCTCAGAGTCCTCTGAGTCAGGCTCCTCTGGAACAACCCCAAGTCCAGCAATCCACCCACCTGCCCCAGTATGCAGTGTTGGTGTGTCACTTTTTGGAAGAACTCACCATCTCCAACTGTCTTTGGCCCAGCAGGCTCTGCATGTCCCCACCTGGCTTTTTGTGCACTCACAGCTTTCAGTTTCAGTCTTGCAGCCTCAAAGGTGTTTTTGACTATTTGGGAGATTTATCAAGGGTGTTACTCAAGCCAGCTGCCCGTCTTGAGATTTCTGAAGCATCTTCTATCACAGCCAGTCTTGGCTCTAGGAGTCAACTGAGAGAGCTGTCCTTTGCCTAAAGCTATGCATGAAAATCAATTCCTAGTCTTTTATTTGTAGTCCTTGAATTACTGTCTCCTGCTGGTCTTGTAGTAGTCCCACTGTTTCTATAATTCTCTTTTAAGAATTTTTGGAGGGTGCCTGGGTGGCACAGTTGATTAAGCCACCGACTCTTGATTTTAGTTCAGGTTATCATTTCAGGGATGAGATTAAGCCCCATGTTGGGATCCACCCTGAACGTGGAGTCTGCTTAAGATTCTCTCTTTCCTCCCTCTGCCTCTCCTCACTCATGTCTCTCTCAAAAAAAAAAAAAAAAATTATTATTATTATTATTATTATTAATTTTAAAAAAGAATTTTTGGAGAAAATATTTTTATAGATGAATAATCAGGCTAACCTAGCAGATATAATCTTGGAATTTCCATGATTACTCACTAAAGATCAGAGTATTATGTTCTGTGTGCTTTTTAGCTGTTAGTACTATGAAAGCAAAAATGCTTTCTATGTTGGTGTTTCTATTTTACTGGGACCCATGAATGTATTCATATGCTGGACTAAAAGCATAGTCCAGAATAAAAGCTATCCCTTTCTTATAGTATGCTGTGTTTCCGCAGGTTTGCTAAAACCCTTTCTGTTTAAGTCAGTGCATTAGGTTTTCTGTTGGGATAGGGTCTCTGCAGTTCCTTCATCCTGTCAAAATCTTCCTACCAAGATGGTGTTCCACTGGTCTAGCTCAGCACTAGTAGGAGAGAACAAACAGCTTTACTGTTCATCTGTCTACTTTGATTTAGTACCATGTTTGACAGAATATTATTGACAGAAAACATGGATATCACAAATCTAAAAAGAAGAAAAAATGTAATAGTTCAATTCCCAATGTGTAATATATATATTACATATATTACATATTTATATATGTAAAAATAAGTCTCTGTACTGTCATTTCACTTGGCTCTTATAGTTTAAAGGATGAGCTATAGGATCTGTGTGTTTCTGTACTGATGTGCTATTAAATACTTTTGTACCATGAAAAATAAATAAAGAAGTGAAAATGAGGAGAGATTGAGGGACTAATGAAGGGAACAAATAGTTGCCAGGAACTTATTTCAGACACTACTGCAACTACTAGGTACTTTACATGCATTAACTTACAGTAACTCTTAGAAATTAGTATTCCTGCTTGACAGATGGGGAAACCAAGGCCTAGAAAGGTTAAGAAGTTTATTACTACAAGATAATAGTAAGCTGTAAAACCAGATTCCAACTTAGAACTGGCAAAAACACCAGAATTTGATCTCCAACTATAAGATATTACCTCTCAGTGAAATATTGAGGAGCTGAGATCAGGCATGGGATAAGAATGGAGGGAGAGTACTTAATTCCTGTTTGCTCATCTTTTATTAATATTAGAGAAAAATGAAAATCCTCACCATTAGTTCTCATTCTCTGTTTTTCTTTTCTCCAGAGTTGTGTTTTTCTATATTAGGCATGATTTGAAAAGTATTTTAGCTGCTAGGGCACCTGAGTGGCTCAGTTGGTTAAGTGTCTGACTTTGCCTCAGATTGTTATCTCAGGGTCCTGGGATCGAGCCCCATGTCAGGCTGCTCCCCACTCAGCAGGGAGTCTGCTTGTTCCTCTACCCCCCTTCCTTGCTCTCTCTCTCTCTCTCAAATAAGTAAATAAAATCTTTTAAAAAATATTTTAGCCACTAAAATACACTAAATATTTACCATATAAGATAATACAAAATTGTATATTCCTGATTGAAAATTACATACACAAAGAAAATGTTTTCAGTCCTAGTTCTTTGGACAATGTATCTCACCTTGAGTTTTGTTGTCATAACAATATATTCACAGTTGATAGAAAAATGAAGCAATAGATTGAGGAGGTAAAGTAACCAGTATTTATAACCATTATATCATCATAGTAGCCCATTGAAATAGGAATTACCATGTATGGCTTACAGATGAGACTCATTAAACTCATTAAAGTAACTCATTCATGATCACATATTAGAGCAAGGTCAGGGTAGCATTGGATTTGAACCTACATTTACCCCCAACTGTATAATCTTTCCAGTATACCATGTTACGCCTCACTGGCCCACAGCTGAAAGTCCTAATATTAAAAATGATCTGTGTGGTTAAATATGTTGACTCTTCAACACTTAAAAGTACAGGAGCAATGAAGGAGGCCAATAACAATTAGCATTTATCAATAGGGGTTTTGAGAATTTCTAATGATAAGAGATAATAAGCAAGAGTTACTTTATGCACATCTGCTTAATGTTTTTAAAAATGTAACCTGGAGACTGATCTGAAGCTCAAATGAATTGCATAAATAGTTGTCAATATGCACTGCATCTGGTGAGAATGTAACAGCGTCTGGGTTTAAAGTGTCATTCTTTTACCCCCAGAAATAGATGGCCTAACAAAAGATAGATCAAGAAGTTACTAGTTTTTTGTTTGTTTAATTCTAGAGGCAGTATAATAGGCCATTTTTATTTGTCGAATTGTTGGTAGAGTGAATTTGAGTATTTCTGCATGTCTGTCTCATCTACTAGATTTTCAGCTGACAGCAAACACACATTATAACATATTGATATCCTCAGTGTTAAGCATTGTGCCAATAGTGGTGTCCAATAAATGTGTGAAGAAGAAAAGGAAGCAGAAATTATTTCTTTTTAATTTCACTCATCAATTGGTGACAAATTTATTCTGGGATCAGGACTCCAAATTAGGCCAATTTTATAGAGTAATCCAAAATATCTTTGAAGAAATGTTATTTTGATTTCTAATTTTTTTATTTCCTAGATGACACAATCTATTTTTATTTTAATAATTTTTTCTTTCCTAATTTTTCATTTTAGTAACTTTTTAAGATCTCTTTTCAATTTCTTTTTAACTCCCATTAACTGCATCTACCAGCATGAGTTATAGTACATTAAGAGACATATCAAATATAACTAACCTAAAATAAAAACATAAAAATATACATATATAACTAACCAATATCCTATAATTAATTTTATATGTGGGTCAGTGTTTTGTCTAAAATAAATGTATATGTCATGCCAACTTTGCTCTTGAGGATATTGCTATCTAGATGGAGTGTCAAACTATAAACAACTAAAAGATCCAATAACAGTTTAAGTCAGCAACAGCAGTAACAAGCTACCATGGTGATTATTTTCCAAGTGACTAAGAACTAAACATGTCCAAAGAAGGTGAAATGACCCCCTTTTGAGTTTAGAGTTAATAAACCTTAAATAATTTAGACTAAACCTAGAATTATTAGTAGAACTAAAAGAGACAAAGAAGAGAAGTAGAACATTCCACATGAATTTAAAAATTTGAAGAAGATACAGGGTGTGCTGGGAAGATAGCACACCTGTATACTTGGATTACAAGGGTCATGAGTAGTATGAAATAAACTGGCAAAGTAGACTAGGAAAGTATACTGAAAATCCTAATGAGAAAGTAGAGTTTAATATTGCTTTTGTATCTTACCATTCCTATCAGTATTTTTTAACATATATGACAGGTAATTATAAAGGGAATGATTTTAGAAGCCAGGCACGAAAGTCAGTATTAATATTTGAAGCTTACCATGGTAAGATTTTTTGCTTGACAACTCCGAGGCTTGAAGTTGAATCACAGAGTGTGTTCAAAGGCCTACAAATTCTATGTCAGAGTAAGGCTCCTTAAAGACCAGACTATATTGCCTAGAAGACCAATGGGCTACTGAAAACAAAATTCCCATTTAGAGACCAGTAGAAGGCAAAACACATTATGAATGCAATAAATGCTTCCAACTCATTTTTTAATCTGCTGGAGTGGAATGAGAGAATTGTATGCTGCCTGAAGTCAGAAATATCTGACTTTGGAAGTGGTTACCATACCTTATTAACTGTTTGACCTTGGGTGAATTTTTTTAACCTCTCTGAATCAAAGTTTCCTGATTCATACAGTTAAATATATTTATTTTCAGGGTCAATGTTACAGGGATTAATTGATAATGTAGTTCAGTGCCTAAGATTAGAATTTAATAAATGAGAGTTCTTTTTCTCTTGCTCCTTCTCCTGCCTTCTAAACTGGTTAGGTTTTGGGCATCTGTTGTCCCTTTAGACCCACTATTACAGTATTCATGTGCAATTACCTTCAGTACATCTTCTTTCCTTTCTTGTGCTGTCATATCCTGTGGCACTGACTTTAGATTTCCTCTACCACACTGTAAAATCCTAAAAAAAGTGTAAGACATAGATGCTCCTATATCCCTAATAACCTCTAGGACTAAGAAAGGACTAAATAGTATGAGGTGAACGAATCAATGATCAAAGTCCTCACTATCACAAAGTAAAATGTTACTGGTTTATGCCAAAAAAAAGTTGCTAAAGAGAAACAATTCATTCAGTTCAATATTTTCTCATAGTTACTGTTCTAGTTGTTTCAAACAGAGTATTTGTAGACAGTCACTTGTTTTTAAATATTTTTATTTTAAAAATTACTCAATAAAGACACTACTCTGTATCTGACAGATTTTAAACAATTACATTATCTCTTTCTTGATTAAGTAATTTTCCTCTTGTAAGTTTGAAAATATTTTAAAAAGTTTTTGGGGGCACCTGGGTGGCCCAGATGGTTAAATGTCTGCCTTCAGTTCGGGTCATGATCCTGGGGTCCTGGGATCCAGCCACACGTTGGGCTCCCTGCTCAGCGGAGAGCCTGCTTCTCCCTCTCCCTCTGCCTGCCACTCCCCCTGCTTGTGCGCTCTCTGTCTCTCTCTCTCTGCCAAATAAATAAATAAAATCTTTTTAAAAAATAAAAATAGGGTGCCTGGGTGGCTCAGTTGGTTAAGCGACTGCCTTTGGCTCAGGTCATGATCCTGGAGTCCCTGGATCGAGTCCCGCATCGGGCTCCCTGCTCAGCGGGGAGTCTGCTTCTCCCTCTGACCCTCCTCCCTCTCATGCTCTCTGTCTCTCATTCTCTCTCTCGCAAATAAATAAAATCTTAAAAAAATAAAAATAAATAAAAATTAAAAATAAAAATAAATAAAAAGTTTTTGGAGAATGCTAGTAAATATAGAAAAATTTTACACCAAGTGAAATTTGAATTTACAAATTATTTTTCCTATGCCATTCAGGTTCTTTTAGGAAAAACAAAAATAAAAAAGCAAAGCAGTTATTCAGTAAATAGACATGTTGTATTTTTCAGTTTGTGCTAACGCTGCCCCAATACCTGGAAAAAATTATGTCTCAAAGTACCTGATTTCCTACTGAACAAGGTCTGATATCTTGAGGATACTGTAGCCACAGCATAAACTGGGTAAAACAGTAAGATATACTTGATCTAGCTTACAAAGTGTTTTAAATCGTCAAAATATTGTCATTGCTCTATCTTTTTACATAGAGTTCTGTGTGAAATGCAATGTGCTTCTTCCAAATACCTACAATTATGAGAATTGATCATTTTCTTTTAATGCAAGGAATACTTCCATATGAATTTTGAATTTGGTAATGTGTTTGAAAAATGAAATCACCTTTCTTTAATGCTTAAACTCTTATAGCTTATCCACACTGGGTGGAAAAACTGAATGACACTCAGCTGGACAGTGGGAGCCCTCTCCGATGGGAATGTAAGGCTACTGGAAAACCCCGACCCACATACCGTTGGCTGAAGAATGGGGTGCCTCTTTTGCCTCAGGTACTATTGGTAACTGCTAACCTTTTCTTGTGTAATTTTAACAGGATTTCACACAGGACAAACTATCCTCCTTTTGTCTTATGGAAAGTCATTTCTTATTACACCTTCTAATGTATTTGAAGTGAGAACTATAATAGACATAAAATAAAATTCTTTTTAATTACCTCATTACTTTTTTGAGTAATACATTGTTTCTTTAAATTTTATTCAATCCTATAAATTCATAGGAAAATATCAATCATTATCAGATTCATGGCTATTTCTAACTGACTTTTAGATATCATCTAGTTTGTTGCTGTCACCTTGCAGATGGTGGAATTAAAGCCCAGGAAGTAAAGTGACTTGCCGAAGGTCACGTATCTAGTGAGAGATGAGACCATAATAGAATCCTAGCCTTCTATATCTTGGACAGGTTATTTCAATGACATCCTACTTAATAGGATTTAAAAGACTTAAATATCTTTTTAGTAAACCTATTGCATGTTTTTGAAATCAATTACTATTTAATTTTAGAATAATGGTAATAATTTTAGCTAACTCCCTTGTTGTGGCCTTTGCAGGAAGGAGGGCAAAGGGAGAATAGTTCAGTATGTATGGTCAAAATGGAGGGGTGGTATATAAAGTTGAAATTCTAAACATAAGTTCTGCCCAGGTCCTGCCACTACCAAGAGGCCTCTTGTCTGTCATTTACCTCTTTGGACTTCAATTTGCTCCTTTGTAAAATGAAGAGATTGGATAAGATCATCCCCACAGTCCCATCCAGCTCCAACATTCCATTATTCTAAAACTGGTTAGGCCCAAACAAAACACAATTACACAAAAGAAATACACAAATACAAAGAACTATAGAGCCATTAAATAAAACAGAGTATGAGAATCCTGAGACATTGGTTCATTGTCTCTTTCTCTAATTTTCTAGGGATACCAGATAAACCTTGAGAAAGGAATACACTGGTCATATTTTCTACTTTCAGCATCCAAGTAAAGTAAATCCCACTAGCAGATAATACTTCTGCAAAGTGAATAGTTTATTTTGAAAATTATGTAAAATTACTTGGCATCTCTGTTGATAGGTAAAGCACTGCTCACTAAAATTAAAAGAATGATTTGCTTGGCATTAAGTAGACAAGACACCTGGTTTGCTTAACAACATTTTAAATTTCAAATTCAATTTTGAAATGTGCTCTTGGCCTTACTTGACCTCAATTTGCACATGCTCAGTTTTGTGTTTTGTGTTTTTTTTTTTTTAGATTTTATTTATTTATTTGAGAGAGAGAGAGTGAGAGAGAGCACAGAGTGGGGTGAGGGTCAGAGGGAGAAGCAAATTCCCCACTGAGCAGGGAGCCCGATTAGGGCTCGATTCCAGGACTCCGGGATCATGGCCTGAGCCAAAGGCAGCCACTTAACCAACTAAGCCACCCAAGTGCCCTAAGTTTTCTGACTTCTGTATTAAATTTTGTCTCATAATGAAGTTAATATTTTTTGACCAATAATTTTATACAGACTCCAGTTGCAGGGCAGTTTTTTTTCTGAATTTGTTGGGAAGTGAGAAAAAGGTAAATTCCTAATTAGATTAATATTGTAAAGGGATTCTTGTTTTGACTTGGGCTATTTTTAACTTTGTCCCACTTGTCTACAGTCACAATTGTTACCAAAGGTCACATGTGAACCTCTTCTTCTTCTGTAAAATGAATTCAAATAAAAGCTTCATCTGCTGATTATACTTCACAAGCTGAGCTAGTATACCAAACAAAAGCTGCTCAGTATAAACACAAAACTGAAACTAAAACTCATAAGGATAACTACAGGAAAATACAGTTATAATATCTTTTCTGACCAAGAAATAGCTATAATTTACAAAAGACATTTTATAATGAGCAGTAAATTTGCAATGCTAAGTTGTTAAATAATGCTCAACTGCATTCATTGGAGGCTTTTTTTCCCTTGGTCTAGGAGAGAATAACTGCAAAATCTGTATGATTTTTTCACTTTCTTTATTTTTTTATTTTATTACAGAATAGGATTGAGATGGTTAATGGATTATTGATGATCCACAATGTGAATCAGTCAGATGCTGGAATGTATCAGTGTTTGGCCGAAAATAAATATGGAGTCATTTATGCGAGTGCTGAGCTGAAGATTCTAGGTATGCAATTTCTAAGTAAATAAATAGGAAAAATGTGTAGCTTCTTTTCATGCTCTAATTCTTACTATACTGAAGTTTTATGATGTGATTGTAAAAACCTATTTTATGACTTGAAAAGAAATGTTTAATATTTACCCATACAGCTCTTACCTAATGGTAGGCAAGACAATACTCCAAGGTAAAGCACCCTCTCATCATGGGATATCAACCATTATCACCCTTACATGAAAGGGAAGGCCTTTTTGAGGCTGTCCAGCTGTCTCAGAGGGTTACACCTTGATAGGACACTAGCACTTCACTGGTTAAGTACTACAACCAGTGAGTCCATCCAGTGGAATAGGCTCCCCAAATTGAGCATGTTTGGGCCACTGAAAGGATTTTACTTTTTAGCATTCTAGTTTCCTAAATTTTGGTCTGGGAAATTTGTAATACAAAGAGAGAGACTTAAGTGATCACAACTCACTGTCTCCCAAAGTGAACAGGAGCCCACTGCTTGTTCTGCACTAAAATTCTCAAAGCACAATATTAACAGAAATACCCAAGATCTCAGGAATCTGGGAACTTACCATTTACATATCAGCTAAATGTAACACATCATAAATCAACTTATTGAATTATGAATGTTTGTACTTGAAATTTCTCCACATTATAATAAACCCACCTAAAATAGATAAAGGACTCCAAATTTCCATCTCCTACAGCCTAACCAATCAAATATGAATGTACTTTCTTGTTAACTTACACCCCAATATTTCTGAGTTTAAAAGCCAATTCAGGGGCGACTGGGTGGCTCAGTAGGTTAAGCATCTGAGATCTGAGCATCAGTTCAGGTCATGATCTCAGGGTCCTGGGATCAAGCCCCTTGTCAGACTCCCCACTCAATGCGGAATCTGTTTGTCCCTCTTCCTTCCCCGACTTGTGCTCTTTCTCTCTCTTTCTCAAATAAATAAATGAATAAAATCTTAAAAAAGAAAACTAATTCAGCCTTCACCTAGTTAATAGTTTATCCAGAAATACTCTCAAATATGTCCTTTCTTATTCACTACACATATTTTCAAAATTACCTCTAATAAGTTCTGTTCCTAGTAACCAAAATCATTACCTGCAGTCACATAAAGTTCCTTCACTTTTCTTTCAATTCTTAACCCATCTCAATTATATACATATCTTTCTCATTATATACATACCTTTTAATGCTGTTGTGCCATGCACTATACTGTTGTATAATGGACATAAAATACTTATGAACTATCCATGAAGTTGTCAGATTGGTTTAAATAAATGCCTCAGATACAGTACACTTTTAAACGTATCTTTCAGGTTCTCTTTTAGATTGAAAAGTGTCTTTGTGTGTGTGTGTGTGTGTGTGTTTTTCTCTGTGTCACATGTTCTTTTAGTCCAGTATCCTGAACCCACAGCTGCCCACCAGAATTACTTGGAGAACTTCAATCAAAAGTATCTTTGTGAAAATCTAGTGTAAACAATATTAATATTAATGAGTGATCAGACCTAATTGAATAATTGCAAACAATGAAGTGAAATTTTTAATTGAAATTTAAATAATTCAATTTTTAAATGTATTTTTTAAACTACATTTAATTTTGTATAATATTAAAGTAAAATATGCATTAAGACTCACAGATAGGAAATGGATGACACAAGATTACCTTCTCTACAGGTAACCCCCATTTTTCCAAAGAAAGCCCCAGATAGACTTTCTTGGGCAACCCCTTCACCTTTTGCTCAAGGTGTTCATTAGTCTTTCACAATTAAAAGTGATAATCATAATTAAATCATGTCAATTTTTTGAAACCGTCTTTGTCTGTGAGCCCCACATTATATGAAACCATTACCTGCAAACAGAAAGAGCATCCAATAAGATATTAATTAAGTATAGGTTTAAATTTTGAGGTAGTGCCTTTTACTTGTGTAGATATCCTGTGATTTTATTAGAAATGTGTCCTAAAGAGTTGCAAAATCTTGATGAATGATCCATTAGAGGTTATTGCCATTGCTTCTGGTAGAATTAATATTTTCTTTTTCATAGCTTCAGCTCCTACTTTTGCACTGAATCAACTGAAGAAAACAATAATTGTTACCAAAGGCCAAGAAGTCATCATCGAGTGCAAACCCCAAGGCTCTCCAAAACCAACCATCTCTTGGAAGAAGGGAGATAAAGCAGTGAGAGAGAATAAAAGGTTAGAGGTCTATTTCATAATTCAAACTCTTAACATCAAACTTTTTTGAAGTTGCAGGTGGTACAGAGTATACAAGAAAGAGTTTTTCAGTAATTTGAACCATATTTCATGAACAGATTAAAATATGATTTTGTCTACATAGTGATTGAAAAGCACCCAAAGTTCTATTTCACTATGGTCAGACTTCTTTGCCTACATGGTGTTTCAGCACCAATGGGAATTTCACCAGGTTATAAAGAAAGCAAACACGTTCATTAAGCTAGTTACTTTGGTTTCACTTTAAGTCTGCAGATTTGGAGATTCACAAGTTATCTATAATAATTTTTAGAGGTTGTGTCATTATTTTAAGGTTAATATTTTTAAATGATATAAGGATGGATCTTTTGGATAATCACTTATGGCAGAGTACTTTCAAGTGAGATTTGTGTCTAGGTTTGCCCTCTTTTTTTCAATCTTGTTGAGGTAAAATAATATAGGATACTTCAGTTGCCACAGGCAAATGAGAAATGTACAGAGGAATATTTATTATGTAAATATTTGGTTTTGGTAAGCAAAACCAAAGGACATCACAAGAGTACAAATGGAGAAAAATTATGAGAGAATCAAATCATGATAGGACTATGTATGCCAAGATCAAAAGCCTGTTCTCTACTAATCATTAACATACTGGTGTTGCAAATGGTGATTCAGATTTGACAAAATAATATCCTCTATTATGTTGAAATAAGGTTGCATAGGTCATTTAAGTTTTGTTTTTCATTTGACCTATAAGGATAAAGAGTTTATGCCTTATTTTATGTCTGCCTGGATCTAAGTAATCATATAGTAAAAGTTAATTTATGTCAGTATTAGGGGTCCATTTGAATAATTCTTTAGGTAATTTTGGAATATTTTGGTGAAATATTTGAAAATTTTCTTTAGAAATTTGTTTTTTCCCATCCTAATCTGAAAAACACTGATTTAAATTGCCTTCTCAGATGAGATTTACAGACTGATTGGGTTTAGTTCAGGCACAAGGATGGATGATGCCTGGAAAGGGTGATATCTGGGATTGAAAAGGGTTATACTGGGTATCTAGTTTTGAAAGATAATTTATCTTTGTTACTTGAGGCAGGAAGCAGGGCAAAATCACAAACTGTGAGATCAATGTTACATATGGTTGAATTGCATTTGGTTGAATTGCTTATAGTGGAGTTGATTTTTTTTTGGTATTGTTGCTCATAGAAATTAAAAAAAAAAAAAACCTGCCACAACACTTATTAAAGCAGAAGAAAATATTTTTTGTATAATATGATAAATAATTTAAATTGTTTGATTATCATTTTATCTGAATGAACTGAAAAATTTTATATCATCAAAATGTATTCGTCCTATTGGTGTAAGCCACTGCATCTGAAATGCATTACTTTGTGTCGTTTGTAGGTGGCATGTGAGTCTTGTCCTGTTTATTTCAGTTCACCATAGAATGTTTCTCAGCAAGTATTCAGACATCACATGATGAGTCTTTTTTTTTTTTTTTTTTTTTTTGAGAGAGAGAGAATGAGACAGAGAGACAGAGAGCATGAGAGGGAGGAGGGTCAGAGGGAGAAGCAGGCTCCCTGCAAGCAGGGAGCCCGATGTGGGACTCGATCCCGGGACGCCAGGATCATGACCTGAGCCGAAGGCAGTCGCTTAACCGACTGAGCCACCCAGGCGCCGCATCACATGATGAGTCTTAAAAATTAGGTGGCATCTCATTTGTAAAGGCAAATGTATTGAGAGAGGAACAGGATTATGAATTTTCTGTTACAACAAATATAAAGATACTAAACTTTTTTTTTTCCATAAGTTGAAAAACAGTTTGTAAATTTTCCAGTTTTGTTGATTCCTTTTCTCCTCACTTCTATCCCCTCAGGCTAGTGGGACAAATACACTGGTTTCAAATTCAGATCACTCAATTTTCCAAATGTCAAATACTTCTGGTCAAAGTGCCATTCAGGAAGGAGGCTAAAATGTGAAATATTTGTATTTTTATTTATTCAAGTAAAAGCAAGACTGGTCCACATTTAATCAGCATTTTGCCTACTCTGATCTGTATGTTTATGTTTATAAACTGCTTTAGTTTAGTAACTCCAGAAGCATTTTTATATTTAAAATCGGCAGGCACACTTGCAAAATATTGTTTTTACTAATGTACAATTTGTTACTTTATTGTGTAGTCCCAGGTTTCATGAAGAATACAATCTATTTAGATATAAAAATATTAAACACTCAAGTATTAAAATAAGAGGATAAGATGTAAATAGCAATAGAAAGAATTCCATAAAGCATTGTAAGAAGACATATGTAGATATTTGAAAAACTGTGCATTCTAAAAATATGAATGGAAACTTTAAAATTTCAAATGTACACA
Organism: Mirounga angustirostris; assembly: GCF_029215605.1. NCBI lineage: Eukaryota > Metazoa > Chordata > Mammalia > Carnivora > Phocidae > Mirounga > Mirounga angustirostris. Next base: position 78,032,480 of record NW_026991721.1, read on the forward strand.
TTATACATTCTTTAAAATAGAATACCAGTTACATATGACACCTTATTTTCTTATAGAAATTTTAGTTTACCTCTCTCTGTTATAAAGCATACCACCTAATAAGAGTTGTGAATATAAATTTAAGTGGAAAGGGAGGTATTAGAAAACTGTTAAGGTTTTGAAAAGTTTATGTCATGTATATTTCACATTAGGAATACAGATTCAAATCATGGTTTATTTTCTTGAAATACAAGTATATTTACTATTCATGTGATCTACATCAAAAGGTTCCCCACTCATCCAACCTATAATAATTGGAAAAAATGTTAAATGAATTAGTCTTGTCCTTCATTCACAATTTTCACAGTTATTTTGGATTCATTTCAAATTAAAGATTGAAAGAGCAAATGGCAATTTCCTATGTGGGCATATAGAGATGAGTATTATATTGGAGGAAAGGAGCAAAAATAATAATGTATTATAAAAGAAACATTCGAATGTGAAAAATACAGCATTTCAAAAGCGTAAAATTATGTCCAGTGCAATAGCATAAAAATGTAATGAAAGATGTTAATTGCAGAAAAATGTCATTTAATTATTTGAAAACATGTCAGAAACTCAAATTTAAAAAAAGAATTTAAACCTATGGTCAATTGCAATTTAACTCTAAACTGTAAATGCAATGTCATAACAACTGAAAATTAATAGTTAATCATTTGTTTCATCAACAAAATGCCAAAGGACATACTGACTTTTCTTTTTCTGCCAAATTTTGGTTGAATCTTTCAAATTTTGCTTTGTTTTGTTTGTTTTGGAAAGGGATCTTCTTTTTTTTTTTTCTTTTTTTGTATTTATCTGTTCTACTAAAGAAATACTTAAATCATTATCCAAAAATTTAAAATTCAGTAAATAATAACTAGAACACAATATAACTTTTAGAAGAAATCTGATTAACAAAGAAGTTGCCTACTGGGGCGCCTGGGTGGCTCAGTCCTTAAGCGGCTGCCTTTGCCTCAGGTCATGATCCCAGGGTCCTGGGATCCTGCTTCTCCCTCTCCCATTCCCCCTGGTTGTGTTCCTGCTCTCGCTATCTCTCTCTGTCAAATAAATAAAATCTTAAAAAAAAAAAAGATGCCTACTTATATATTACAAAATATTTCACTCATTTGGCCGTAAATGATACACCTAAAGTATATAAGAAAATAGGCTACAGGGGCACCTGGGTGGCTTGGTTGTTAAGCGTTTGCCTTTGGCTCAGGTCATGATCCCAGCGTTCTGGGATCGGGCCTCGCATCAGGCTCCCTGCTCGGCGGGGAGTCTGCTTCTCCCTCTCCCACTCCCCCTGCTTGTGTTCCCTCTCTCACTGTGTCTCTCTGTCAAATAAATAAATAAAATCTTAAAAAAAAAAAGAAAATAGGTTATATTAGAATTTGAGTTCTGTGTAGTTATTTCTTGTTTATATCACAGAATGTTCAATATGAACTGCTGCTCACACAGTAAAACATATTATTATTAATAATGATGACTGCTAATAATTCCATAGCAGTTATAATTTATGAAGCACTTTAACATTGTGGGTAACAGTATAACCCAATGTATAAAACAAGACTTAGTTGCACTGCTTATCCTGCAGACTATGAGGTTTCCTTATAAAATTAATTTATTTCCTTACTTACAAAGCTAGAATTCAAAAGAGTAACACATTGGGTTGTGAGAATTGGAAGAAATTTTGTAAAATACCCTGGCTAGTGTAATAAGTGCTCAATGAATGTTATTTGTGATGATGTTGATGCTGTTCATGCTGGTGGTAGTGATGGTGGTGATGATGATAGCATCATTTGAAATTTTGATTCTTTGAATACTGACATATATTTCTGTCTTTCTTTCTCCAGTAGTTAAGGGAACGGATTCTAAAGATTTAAGTTATTATCTGAGATTAAAGGAGTGATAAATATGTTATTCATTAATCTATGTCTCTAAATTGATATTCTTTGCCCATCAGAACTCCCCATCTACACTTCTCATCATTCAGGCATAGCCATTCTCATCAGCCTTACCTACTCCTAGTTCAGTATCTCTCAGATAGTTTCTGATAGCAGACTGAGCATTTACTTGTTCTGTAATCAGCATTATAGGCCAGGTACAAATAGGCGAATATATGTGGAGAGTTAATGGAAACAGAGAAACCTTTTAAAGAATGCTTTTACTCTTTCTCTTTTTCTTTTTTCTTTTCTTTTTCTTTTAAGGAAACTCCAGGTTTTGCCCCATCACTTTTAAAGATCACCAACACACATTCCTTTAGATTTCTTTATCAATCATATCTGTTTTCATAGTAAACTAATAAGCTCCAGGAGTACTAAGACGTGAAATATTCCATGGAGATTTTCTCCTCTAGTATACTTTCATTCAAAATGTTCTGCTCATCAAACTCATATTGGATTTTCACTTCAGCTCATTATTTGCATTACTTGGCCATTAACTTTTGTTAAAATATAGTCACCCAGAAGCACTCCAGCAGTGCACAAATATTAAGCCTTCATTATTACATGTTCAATTTCCTGTACTTTTTGTGGACAAAGACAATCTTGGCCAAAATGAAGAATATATACTTTTTGGTAAAGACACAGGTTTTTTGTTTTGTTTTGTTTCCTTTCCATCTGCATATAAATAAATTATTATTGAACCCCGTGGAATATGACATACATGTTTAAAAATTATTTACAATTATTGAAATATCAAACTGGTTTAAGTACCAGTTTTCATTTCTAGGCAATGGGGGTACCAGTTACAGAGATAATGGACTATAATTCAAATGAGTGCTAAAGAAATCCTGCATCCAAAAAATGAAAATTATCCTATGGAGGGGAAGTGTTATGGTGTAATTTTGCTTTTATGGGACTGTCCAAAGTCCTTTGTAATATTTCCCTGCTCACCAAAGGAGCTTCAGAACAGTGAAGTTTTCAACTTACTCATTTAACACACACAGAAAATTGCACTTGATGTACCCATTAGTTGACTTCTAGTGGGAATTCATGTTGTGTTTATTAGGCAAAAATGATCAGACTTACATACTGACTTACAGACATATGAAAAAATATATTTGTAGTGCAAGCCCTAAAAGACACTGTTACTGAGGGGGAAATAGGGTCTTCTTTTTCTAAGGAAGAAGAGGAAATCATGGGGATAATTAGGGTCTCCTTTCTGTCCCTTTGTTTCCACCTACATGCTGTGTTTGCTAATGAACAAGCTGTTTTGTTGTTTCCTCTGTGACAATGCCTTTTACATATTAAGAACATAAAACAATGTAGACCCTAGGTATCTTGGGGTTTTTCTTGGTGTCTAAGAAATTGTATAATGAGAGAATATGAGCATTCATATATCAAGAATATATCACTTCACTTCCTTTGCAAATTGAAATCTATGCTTTCAAAGGAAATAAAATGATCAAAATGACATTATTTATCTAAAGAAAGAGAAGCTTGTTAACTGACTTCATAAGATCTATGAACTGCTTACAATATATACAAGGTGTTAACGCTTAGGGATGATGACATGTTGTTCTATAAGTCCACCAAGTTTAAGGAGATGACAGGAAAGAAGAAAATGACCTCACATTCATTGTGATGAAGTTAGGATGTTGACTTCCTGGTTTCAATGAAAACTAATGGTAGAAGGCTCTGCCTGATTAACCTTCACCACCTTCCCTTAAAAATGCTAGTAAAAACACAAAAGGAGAAAAAAATGCATTCATAGCAGCATTAGAAATTATGAATATAGATAAACAAATTATTGGCCTCTAAGAAGAATCACCCCTTCAGGTAAAAATGGGTTCAATTAAGAAATGATCAATAGCTTGTTCAAGCCTAGACCTCTGAAACTCAGCAAAACCAATATAAGAGCTAGTAGAGGGAATCTTTCACAACCTCCACTTTATTTCCATATCTACTAAGTTCAGTAATTGAGCCTCACTACAAAGCTTGGCTTGAAAACCTGTATTACATGGAAGCCATTCTTTAAGGTGGCAAAATATTACTCTCCCTATTCCACCCTATCAACATTAAATTCAAAATAAATTTGGAGATTATGAATCCAGCAATGGGATGAGAGAAGACATAGATCCTATGATTTAAGTGATTCATAAATAAACAATGATGTCAATAAGTAGTGATATACATGAAAAATACTGAATATAGATGGAGAATATTGAAATCAATGGATTCTGGAAATCATATAATTCTATGTACTGCTTCTAGCCAAAGAAGATATACACACTCTTTCCAATTTTCCAGGAGTCACATTACCTCTACACAAGATGTGAAAGGATGGGAAGCAACATTTTGACTTAGTATAGTTCAGTTGCTCTGAACTAGTAACCTCTGAACATTTGACATGGTTTGTTCAACTGACTGGTGTCAAGATTAATGTTTGAGGAAGAGACTCTGGGGCACTGACAGAAAAAGCAAAGGGAGATAAGGAAAACCAAGAACATTTCCAACAGATAAAACCAGGCCTAAAAACATGGAAACATAAAAGAGTATAAAGCACAAAGACTATAAATATATTATAAATTGTTCATAGGTTATCTCTAAGAGATGGATTATGTATAATTTTAATTTTGTGCTTTTCTGTATTTTACAAATTATATATAATTATTATATATAATTGTACATATACAGTTGTATGTACAATACAAATTGTATATAATTATTTATATAGTGGGCTAATCAGTTGTATATAAGGAAAGTTAAGGTAAACACTAAAAATCTGTAGAAGAAACTTTCTTAAGATAAAATCACATATATTTCTAATCATATAGTTCAAATAGTTTAATTTTGATCTGAACATATGAAGATAAAAATACTAAGCCATTCTGCTACATTTTTTCCATCTTCAAAGAGAGAAACTACTTGGTTTTGAAAACAATTCAAACTGCTTGGCCTAGTCTTTTAGAGGTTTATTATAGGAGAATTAATGTTATTTGCCCTAGAGATTCAGTTTTAATTGCATTTGAATAGATCCTTCTCCTATTCTAACATCCTTTCAATCAACAGTCCAATTGAACAAACCTTCACTCAACAGAAAATTAGATTTTCAAACTAATAATATATGTTAACTCTTCTACCCTGCGTTTTCCTTTCTTTCTTTTTTTTTTCTTTTTGACAATGCTGAAGTTTAGCCCTTAAAATGCCTCAAGTAGCAAACATCCTAAATTGTGCTTTTCATTTCTCTCCATTCTCCCCCTCCCCATATAAACCATGCCTCTCTATATAGCTAGAAGAATTTTTCCAAAGCACACCTTTGACTGTGTCATCCTCCTCCTGAAGCTACTGATCTGAATTTTCTATTGAATAAAACCATAATTCATGAGTGTATTTGAGGTTCTCCATATTTTTCCACATTTATTCATTAATCCATCTAATAAATACAAGGTTGAACTATATAAACTATATGCCATTTTTTTGTCTGTTAAAAATGAGTGAATAGGAAAATTTCATACGGTTCTACCTAATATTTTAAGGGCCTATATGTTATAATGCTTGATGCCAGGAATGGAGTTAGGAATAAAATACACAAGGTACTACTAACATGGAGGTCAGGGTCTGTACCTGTCTGTTCAACTATCTTTCTCTCTTCATGTGTTTGCTCTCTACCCATTTCTGTCATGCACCCCAAAAATCCTAAATATTGTAGCTTCAAACTACATGAATACTCACAATTCCCCAAAACAGCTTCTTCATTTTCTCATCTGATAATCTTGACTCAAACTTACCCCTTTTCTCTCCTCCCTTCCTTGTAGCTTGCTGGTCAACTTTAATAACATTTGAAATCCTAACTCAAAGGAATAGACTCCCTTCTTTGTTTTCTCACCTTTAGGAATGCTCAAGCTAATATAATTACCAAGAAGCTGTAGTTGGTAGGAAGTTAGATAAATGATTTAAATCAACTTCTAACATTTAATTTAGTTTCCTTATGTGTCAGTTCACAGCCCTCTTACTTAGATGTTGTCATCTCTGACATACATATTTTGAAATTTAAACTCAAAGGGATAGGGGCGCCTGGGTGGCTCAGTAGATTGGTCATCTGCTTTTGGCTTAGGTCATGATCCCAGGGTCCTGGGATTGGGCCCGAGTTGGGCTCCCTGCTCAGCGGAGACTCTGCTTCTCCCTCTGCCCTTCACCCTGCTTGTGCTCTCTCTCCCTCTCTCTCTCAAATAAATAAAATCTTTAAACTCAAAGGAATAAAGTGACTTGTTCAAAATCATCCATCACAAGGAAGCTTTAAAACCAAGCTTGCTGCTAGTCAATGATTCTGTGATGATTCTAACAAATTGTTTAACAATGATGTTGCATTTCAATCTACATGGAGAATAGTGATGGAATTCCTTCTTGTGTGATAAGGATTCAGCTTCCCAGTCTATACTCAAAAGTTGCATAATCAACTTTATAAGCTGTTTCACACACACACACACACACACACACATTCTCATGCTCCTCACAAAGTCGAGAAAATCCTCCAAATAAAGAACCTAATTTAAATCTAATTTTGCTTCCAATAAAAGACATGGTACCCAACTAAAAACTAAAACATAGTGGCCAAAATTGCATATTACCTTTATTTTTCTCTTTCTACATTTTACTTTGTGGATTGATATTGATTGGCAACCCAATTATAAGAAATATTTATTGTCCTTTTTTTTCAATGATGTATTGATCAATTGATCAAATGTTACACACAAAATAATTCTAAAGATGGCATTATTGTGATGCTTCTACTTTGTGCTTTTATACTTTTCCCATTGTAGATCCACACTGTTTTGAGTGGTATTCAATGTTTCTAAACTTGGTCTCCCTCAGACAATAAATAACCCCAAATAATTCAAATTTACTGAGAAACAATGTGCTCAAACCATGCCAAGTAGTTGAATGGGAATGGAAAAACAAAAGAATTCTCACATTTTTCAAATGATTCTATCTTCAACAGTATGTTTAGATAATATAACATTTGATCTCAAATCTTTGCATTCATTCATTTGAACACAGAAGACATGCATGTAAGAAAGTCTCAAATTATCTGTTGCTAATATTTCTCAAATTTAAGGTTACAAAAAATCTAAAAGTTCCTTTTCAAAGGTCTTCAATCGTTTTTTTCCTGATCTTAGCACAAGTTTTTCTTGTTTCCACTTTAGAAAAAAGAAAATGTTAAATATAACAAAATAAGCCTTAACTCCCAACGGAGGTAACACTGAAGAAGTCAGTTAATTTAAAGTGTAAATGCCAACAAGATAATCCTGGCTCTGTTGTGCTATGAATACTTCTAGTTTGTAGCATTAAATCACTAACTAATTACCAATTTAGCAAACAGTTCATAAATTCTACTTCTAACCATGGTTCATTTACCCCAGTTACTATGAATTGCTGCACAAGTTGCCTGGTTATGCTCTCCACATAGGCACAACTTGAACAACCCATTAATTACTTAAAGGTTTTCTTTTCCAAAAGCCCCCCAAACTACAACTTTCAGCTTAATTTGTCCTTAATACAAACAACATCTAAAATACTTGGGAATTCAAGAATCCATGTATATGCTACTGACTGATCCTACTACCTCCCAAGTGACTCTTCATTGAATATAAAATAGTGAAAGAGAGAAGATTCCGAGAATGTTTAGAAGAAAGTATTTTATAATGGAGATTTTTAGCTTCCTCTGAGAGTTACATAGTCACTTCTTTTCAGTTTTTGCATAAATCATGATCTAATTTAACTGTGGTTGAGTCATAAGGGGAATTAGAATGACAACCTTGATGACAATGAAAAACCACCTGCAGATCATTTTCATAGAAATAACCTAAACAAATTTTATTGTTAGCATTCTTACTTTGCTTTGCTTGAGTAACAAAATTATTTATGAATTGATAGATGGATAGATAGATAGATAGATAGATAGATAGATGATATGAAAATATAAGATGACCTCTATGTTTTTAGTTGTATCTGGAGGTTTCAGGGTACCAATTTGTTTTTGTTTCTCTTTCTAGTTGTAGATGGTAGCTCCACTTCTCTTTTCCCTAATACCATATTATCTAGACACTCTTCTACTCAATTCAGTTTATTTCAGTGAAAACAAAATTTATTTCAAAATATATTGAATGTAAGATACTATGTCAGTCATTCCAAGACAAGTAAGAGAGATTTCCATTCCCAAATGAGGCACCTACCTAATAGGCAATAAAACTAATGCATAGATAACTATAACACAAGATATTTAAGGTAATAATAACATAGGTTTATTAACACAGGATACATAATAGATCTTATTTAGGTATTATTAACAGGATATTTAAGATAATGATAAAATAACTACCCTTTATTGAGAACTAGCTATTTTATATATGCTTTGCTTTATTTCCACCCTCACAATAAGGTAATATTGTAAGGAAGATATAATCATTCCTGTTTTAAATAAAGTAATTGAGTCATAAAGAGAGGCCACACACACAGGAAGTTGGAGAATCAGAAAGAGAGCCCAATTCTCTTTGGATTCAAGTCAATTCTTGGTCTATTCCATTGTACGAAATCTTTGAGAGTTAAGAAAAAAGAAAAAATCTTGATGGAAGATGAGAGAAAACTTGGATGAACTGCCATTTGAAATGATCCTCGAATAGGATTTTGACATGTAGAGGTGCAATGTGTGTGTGTGGTTTTTTTTAAAGATTCGTTAATTTTTCTTTGAGAAAGAGAGAGAAAGAGAGAGTGTGCATGAATGAGGGTAGTGAGGGGCAGAGGGAAAAGGAGAGAGAGAATCCTCAAGCAGACTCCCCACTAGGTGTGGAGCCTGACGAGGAGCTTAATCATCATGACCCTGAGATCATGACCTGAGCCAACAAGAGTCAGACACTTAACCAACTGAGCCACCCAGGTGCCCCAGAGGTGGAATATATTTTAGACAATTCAGAATTTGCAAAAACAGTCATGAATACAAGACACATTTGTGAAAAGTAAATATTATTATTTGGCCAGGTATGGATTATGTGTCAAAATGGAAATAAGCTGGGAAGATTGAATAGCTGAGGACAAATTGAGGAGAATTGGAAAGACAGATTGAATTTATGTTTAACTTAGTAGCCAAAGGGTAGTCTTTGAAGGATTCAATTCACATCTATTTTGGGGCATCCACTTTTATTATACAATTTTTAAAATTATATTTATGTTCTGTGTAACAGAAAACTGCACCCATCTTCCTAAAAGAAAAAAATAATAAATGATGACTTAAATATAAAATATATAAATAAATATTATTTAATGTCTTGATTTTATCAATGAGCTGGCAAGAAAGTCAGGAGGAAATGTTAAAGCCAAGATCTGAGCTTATTCTGGTGATGAAGTCATGTCCGGAAGCTGATTTTCACCTCTAGGGCATTTGCTGACATTAAGTGTTGGTTTTCATATGTTGGTGGGCTGAGAAGGAAAAAGACAAAGCTTGGGGCATGCCTCTTATAAGGCTAGGTCCACAAATGGCTACCACTGCACCATAAAACTAAACATTATATCAATCCACTCAGAAAACCATAAAAACAATTATTGATCTTGTGTCTTAGTTCTGAATGAAGAGGGGATATCTTCCATTTAGGTGTTGTAATTAAGGGCCAGCAACCCTAATTTATACTACATAGTTCAGTGTAAGACTAAACAAGACATGAACCCAGGCACTTGAGGTACAATGATGAATGAAAGCAGTGGAAGTATTAATATGTAGGTAAAGGTAAACAAAAGTTGTCATATAAAACAATAATATTTTTAATCTCAAAGCCTAGGGGGGAAACAAAGACTTGAAAACAATAACACGAGATATATACTAATTTTATACTAATATTTATACCACTAATATATACTAATATTTATATTAGTAATGTATACTAATATTTATACTACTAATGTATACTAATATTTATACTACTAATGTATACTGCTAATGTGCCTCATCTGAGGCACAAACAAAAAACATGAAATAATTTAGTAAAAGTATCCTTAATCACTAAGACATTAGTATAATTATTGAGCTAAAATAAAAATCTAACAGTCATATGTTTAAAGCATAAGAAAATAGGAAAGGTGGAAGTTAAAGATTTATCAGTTAAATACAGGCACCCAAAAAACTTATTTAGCTGTATCAATATCAGAAAAATACACTATAAAAGAAGCATAAGGATGGTTACTATATAATGCATACTTAGAGTGATCAAACAAACATAAGAATTTTAAATCTGTACCTATCTTATAACATTGCCTCAAAATATGAAAATAAAAATTAACAGTTCTATAAGAAAAAATATGTGAATCCACTATCAGAGCTAATTTAACATATCTCCCTTGTATTCCAGAACTTAGAGGAAAATTTATGGCTTTATGTACTTACATTAGAAAAGTAGAAAACTGAAATTAAAAAACTAAGCATCTATCTTAAGAAGTTAGGAAAGGAACATGAACAGAGAGTAAACAAGAAAATAATAAAAACAAAATTAATTAAACTACACACAAGTATCAAGCACAAATGGAAGATTGATAAAGCCAAATATTGGTCCTTTCAAAGGACTGAAAAAAATACCATGTTTCTAGTGATCTAGAAAATGAGGGAAGATACAAAAAAAAAAAAAAAAAGAAAGAAAAAAATGGAAACATAAGCACAGATTCTGCAAACAATTGAAAAGGTAATAAAAGATTGTGAGGAGTAATTGAATGTCAACAAAGTTGAACACTTAAATAAAATGGATAAATAAAACATAATTCCCATGGGGCACCTGGGTGGCTCAGTCGTTAAGCGTCTGCCTTCAGCTCAGGTCATGATCCCAGGGTCCTGGGATCGAGCCCCGCATCGGGCTCCCTGCTCAGCGGGAAGCCTGCTTCTCCCTCTCCCACTCCCCCTGCTTGTGTTCCCTCTTTCGCTGTGTCTCTCTCTGTGTCAAATAAATAAATAAAAATCTTAAAAAAAAAAAAAAAAATTTCCGAAGCTGACTCAAAAGAATTGGAAAATCTAAATAGTCTACTATTATATTATTGTTAAAAAACATTTACATGCACACAGTCAAAAACCTGTAGGCCTAGACATCTTTACTTGAAAGTTCTACCAAAGAATAAATGATTCCAATCTTATACAGCTATTTCAAAGTATAGAAAAGAGAGAGTAACCTTACTAACTAAATCTAACAAGGAGAGTATGAGAAGTAAAAATAAAAACCAATCACTCTCATGAGCATAGATAAAAAAGTTCTAAATGAAACATTTGCAAACAGAAAACAGCAGAATCTAAAAAAAGATACTGTGTAACCAAGTTGAGCTTCACATAGGAAACCAATTTGGTTTAACATGGGAAAAACAATTAATGTAATTTACCACATTAAAGAGTAAACAAGAAAAATGATAAGGTTATCTCAATAGAATAGAAAAAAGCATTTGATCAAATACAACATTTATTTATGATTTGAAGAAATCTCCTAGTATCTAAGGGGGATAAAAGGAACTTCCTAAACCTCTAAAGGTATCTTTAAATAGATAGATGATAGATAACAGATAGATAGATGTTGATAGATAGATAGATAGATATAGATAGATAGATGATAGATTGATAGATGATAGATAGATAGATAGATAGATGACAGATGATAGATGATAGATAATAGATGATAGACAGATGATAGATAGATAGATGATAGATAGATAGATGATAGATAGATAGATGATAGATAGATATAGATAGATGATAGATTGATAGATAGATAGATGATAAATGATAGATGATAGATAATAGATGATAGATAGACAGATGATAGATAGATAGATGATAGATAGATAGATTGATAGATGATAGATGATAGATTGATAGATGATAGATGATAGATAGATAGATGACAGATGATAGATGATAGATAATAGATGATAGACAGATGATAGATAGATGATAGATAGATAGATAGATAGATAGATAGATAGATAGATAGATGATAGATAGATGATAGATAGATAGATAGATGATAGATAATAGATGATAGATAGATGATAGATAGATGATAGATAGATAGATGATAGATAGATAGATAGATAGATAGATAGATAGATAGATGATAGATAGACAAACTTAGAATAACAAAATATTAGAAGCATTCCATTTCAGAGTGGGAAATAGACAAGAGTTCCTGCTATAGCAGTCTCTGCCGCTCAGGAAGACAAGAAAACGTGTGAAAATTGGGAAGTAAAAACAAAACTTGATTGGTAAAATATCTAATTATATGCATAGAAGTTCCAAAATAATCTATAGAAAAGCTATTTGAATTGTTTAGAGACTTTAAATAAGTTTCTAAATACAGAACAAAAATAAATTTGCATTTCTATACACCAGAACAAAGAGTGAGAAATCGACAGTGGCATTAAGGAAGTTACTTCTGAATAGGAGGACTTGGAATTGTTTTGGGAGGGACAAATAGCATGCTTCTGGGATTAGTAATGTTCTAATTCAAAAATCTATATTTAGTTAAATTACACAGTTGAATATATTCATGAATAACTTTTCCTAAACTATATTACACTCAAGGCCCCATATTCTAAAAGCTATTTGCTTATTCCCTCTTTTCTGATGCCAGAAGTACATCCTTCCTTAAATTCCACACAAAACAATTACAGAGACAAGTGGCTGGTGCTCGAGATTTTCTCAAAACGATTCAGAGACTTTTTGCATTCTCCATCATTGTGCACACAGGCAGTGTCATTGGATTGAGATAACTAATAATAATGATGGATAATAATAATAATAATGATAATAAACACTCTTTGTGTGCCCAGGCGTATATCTTGGCAATGTAAGGAGGGAAAAGTTCTTCCTCTAGCCTTCTAGGTGTTCCGACTGGACTAAGAATTAAACTTACATGAAACAGGTTAATGGGAGGAAAAAACTAAAGTTTTATTATGTGCACACAGTGGCCCAATAATGAAACTGAGTCCTAAAGAAATAACCAAGGCAGACAATTTTTATACATTTTAGACAAAGACACACTAAATTTGGGGGAATTGACAGGATAAAGAAAACACGTGTTTAAGAGTCTTAATTAGTAAGGAATCCCAAGCGGAATTTAGGCTGAGGTAGTAGATTAGAAAAAAATAATAAGGTTTGTTTCTATAGATTTCTCAGCTTTCAAGTTCCTATCTCTGGTGATAAGGATGTCTTTTTACTTCTTAGAATAGGGAGTATATTTTTCATATGGGAGATTTATTTCCTGCTTTCGGGGGGACAGAGGAGAATCTGAATGTCCTTGCACCAACTCTTTCTCCAGTAACTTTTATTTAAAATAATTAATATGCTAAAGTGGCACATTTTGGGGTGGCCTGCCCTTGGCCCCTATAATACTATAATACTTAGATGTTATTTCTTTTAAAGGTGTTTCAATGTATTGTGGGATGTGTGTGTGCATGTGCATACAAGTGAGTAGAAATGCAATAAGGGTAGACAGTGTGAGAATGTTTGAGTATAGATCTGATTATGGTATTGTTTGTGCTTTCCTAGAAAAATATGTACAATGTCTATGGTTTTCTATAATTTTGTTTTCTGTACTTCTGGTTTTCTGTTGGAAGGATCATTTTATATATATATTTTTTGAGGGTTTTCTTTTAAATCTATTATAAGATACTGGTTGACATATATTTTAAAATTGACTAAAAAAATGAAAACTAAGAAAGCTGAAATAATATTTAGGAAATTCTGGGCCTCCCATTTCATGATAGTTATTGGTAAGTAAATAAACTTGAAAAGTTTATTTTTATTTTTAAGATGTTGGTTGGAGCCCAATTTTTTTATATTCATTATTTGCTGATATCATTGTTGAAAATAAAAAAAACTGAATAGAAGTGAACATCACAGTTTACTAGCTGTGTGATTTGAGCAATAATAATAATAACCAATAATATTTTTTACAGATTTACAACAGGCCAGGAATGTCTGAATTACATGTATTAGCTCATTCACTCCACAAGTTTGGTTTTTGTGCAATTGTCATTTTACAAAAAATGAAATCAAGCTATGGAAATGTGAAATAATTTGACCACAGTCACATAGTAGAGGGTGGTGACGGGCTTCACATCTTGGAAAGCCAGCCACAGTTTATGCTCTTAAACAAACAATACTCTCTCTCGTGTACAAAGTTTGCCTAACTATCTTTCTGAACCTCAGTTTCCTAAATTGTAAGGTGAGACCAGTGATAACTAACTCAGAGGATTTTTCTGAGACACTAAGATTTTGCATATTGTCTTAAGTAGTGTCTAGCACATGGGAGACACTCAGTAAACAGCAACCGTCCACCTTACTATCAATATCATTAAAGACAGCAACAGTGCTCACGTTAAAGTAGGCCATGCATTATTCTTAACTGCTGGGAAAGGGTAGATCCTTGCTTTTTTCATCTTTGAATCTCATTTTTAAAAGAGGTAAAATCTGAATTATTTATTTTGTATTTAATTTATCATCTCTTATTTATTTATATTTTGCGCACAGCCAATCATTAGTCATTTTATACAACAGAAGTAAAATCTTTTGAACTGTTCAAAGTGGTTTTATTTCCCCAGCTACCCACATAATCCACACTATATTGTCTAGTTTATTTTTTCCAATAGCCTCCAAACTGGCCTCTGTTTATCTGGCCTTATCCCCATATAATATTCTCTATCTAGCAGCCAGAGTTTTCATTTAAAACACAACTTGAATCATGCCAGTTTACTTTTTGAACTTTTCCAATGGCTCCCTCCTTTATTTAGAATAAAATTAAAACTTCATACCATGACCATGAGATCCTATATGAGCTGCTGCTGCCTTCTTTTTTCTCCTCATCTCATTACTCATCTCATCTTATTAGTCCTACTCATGAAGTCCGCCCCCACCATTCTACTTTGTATGGTGTGTACATAATAGACTCATCCCTGTCTCAGGGCAATCTACTTCCCATTTCCTAGCTTCAAGCACTGTTTCTCCAGAGCATAGCACTATTGTCTCTTTCTAAATATCTAGGTCTTGGGTCAAATGTTACCCTCTTAGAGGCTTCCTGACTTTCCAATAATAGAACCCCCATCCCAATTATCCTTCTCCCATCACTTTATCTTATGTTCTTATCACACTCTGATACATTCTTGTTTGTTTACTCATTCATTATTTGTCTCTTTCCCTAGAACACAATCTCTGTGAGGCAGGGACCTTGGTTGTCTTTTATTGAGCAACCCCAGAGCT
Organism: Mirounga angustirostris; assembly: GCF_029215605.1. NCBI lineage: Eukaryota > Metazoa > Chordata > Mammalia > Carnivora > Phocidae > Mirounga > Mirounga angustirostris. The sequence goes on from NW_026991721.1 coordinate 78,047,717, forward strand.
TAGAATGGTGCTCTGTACATTATAGAAACAAATAAATATTTACAAATGAATTTGTTGGAACAACACATGTGCCCAAATCCTCTGCTGCTCTTTTACCTTTTATGCCCCCATGACTCAGCCTCCCAAATGTGAGAGACAATGGTAATAGTTCAAACTATTTTTTTAAGGATATTTTGAGGATTAGAGGAGACAGCATCATATACCACTCTGACTTTCTTTGAAGAAGGGTGTTGTAATGAAGGAAGTAATAATATTAAGACTACTTTTTGTATCATTCACATAATGATCTGAGGCTTCTCTCTTACATGATTAAGATAGCATAGAATTGGGGTGCCTGGGTGGCTGAGTTGGTTAAGCGACTGCCTTCGGCTCAGGTCATGATCCTGGAGTCCCGGAATCAAGTCCCACATCAGGCTCCCTGCTCGGCAGGGAGTCTGCTTCTCCCTCTGACCCTCCTCCCTCTCATGCTCTCTGTCTCTCATTCTCTCTGTCTCAAATAAATAAATAAAATCTTTAAAAAAAATAGCATAGAATTGAATCAAAAGTCATAAGAAGATAAATTCCCTTTGTTTATTTAATTTAAGAAAATTAACTAAATGGCGTTGGATTTCCAAGATAGCTTCTTTCATGCTCCTTTAAAATCCTGATTCTCTGGTAAACCCAGTTTGCAGGTCTGTCACTAAATTAAAAGTAGCAGCCATGAGGTGTGAGCTTCCTCATCTCTACCTCATTTACCCAGTGAAGCATCTGCAAAGATTCTGTGGGTGGTTTAAATGCTAATACTCAGAAAAGCAGTCTTGGAAGCAAACACCCAGCTGTACTTAAGGCCTCCATTTTCCTGGTGAATGTGTCTCTAGGGGTGTACCTTTCCGTGCCCAGACTTTTAAACACCATCCATATTAAGCAAAAATCAGAACACTTTTCACAAACCACTTAATGCTGTTTAAAACCCACAAGTAAATCATTTTAACTAAACCCTTTGATATAGCTTTGCTCTCCAAACTGTCCCTGTCTGGTTCTAAACACTATTATAAAATTGTTTTAAAAATTTAGAAGGTGGCACACCACACTAGTGCTGTTATATCTTATAAATCATGTGTGTGCAAGAGGACTGTGTTCTTCCCCCATACTAAGATAAACACTTAAAATTTTAAGTGGCTGTCCTCTGTGTGTATATGTGTGTTCTGAGAGGAGGGGACAGAGGGGGACCAGTATGCACACATGCACCTGTGCATCACATGTTTTTTAATTTTTTTATTCTTATGTTAATCCCCATACATCACATCATTAGTTTTAGATGTAGAATTCCATGATTCATTGTTTGTGCATAACACCCAGTGCTCCATGCAGAATGTGCCCTCCTCAATACCCATCACCAGGCTAACCCATCCTCCCAAACCCCTCCCCTCTAGAACCCTCAGTTTGTTTTTCAGAGTCCATCGTCTCTCATGGTTCGTCTACCCCTCCGATTTCCCCCCCTTCATTCTTCCCCTCCCGCTACCTTCTTCTTCTTCTTTTTTTTTTTTCTTAACATATATTGCATTATTTGTTTCAGAGGTACAGATCTGAGATTCAACAGTCTTGCACAATTCACAGCGCTTACCAGAGCACATACCCATCCCAGTGTCTATCACCCAGTCACCCCATCCGTCCCTCCCCTCCCCCATATCCAGCAACCCTCAGTTTGTTTCCTGCAATTAAGAATTCCTCATATCAGTGAGGTCATATGATACATGTCTTTCTCTTTTTGACTTATTTCACTCAACATAATACCCTCCAGTTCCATCCACGTCGTTGCAAAAGGCAAGATCTCATTCCTTTTGATGGCTGCATAATATTCCATTGTATATATATACCACCTCTTCTTTATACATTCATCTGTCGATGGACATCTTGGCTCTTTCCACAGTTTGGCTATTGTGGACATTGCTGCTATAAACATCGGGATGCACGTACCCTTTCGGATCCCTACTTTTGTATCTTTGGGGTAAATACCCAGTAGTGCAATTGCTGGATCATATGGTAGCTCTATTTTCAACTTTTTGAGGAACCTCCATACAGTTTTCCAGAGTGGCTGCACCAGCTTGCATTCCCACCAGCACTGTAGGAGGGTTCCCCTTTCTCCACATCCCCGCCAACATCTGCCGTTGCCTGACTTGTTAATTTTAGCCATTCTGACTGGTGTGAGGTGGTATCTCACTGAGGTTTTGATTTGGATTTCCCTGATGCTGAGCGATGTTGAGCACTTTTTCATGTGTCTGTTGGCCATTTGGATGTCTTCTTTGCAGAAATGTCAGTTCATATCTTCTGCCCATTTCTTGATTGGATTCTTTGTTCTTTGGGTGTTGAGTTTGATGAGTTCTTTATACATTTTGGATACTAGCCCTTTATCTGATATGTCATTTGCAACTATCTTCTCCCATTCTGTCGGTTGTCTTTTGGTTTTGTTGACTGTTTCCTTTGCTGTGCAAAAGCTTTTTATCTTGATGAAGTCCCAATAGTTCATTTTTGCCCTTGCTTCCCTTGCCTTTGGCGACATTTCTAGGGAGAAGTTGCTTCGGCTGAGGTCGAAGAGGTTGCTGCCTGTGTTCTCCTTTAGGATGTTGATAGACTCCTGTCTCACATTGATGTCTTTCAACCATTTGGAGTCTATTTTTGTGTGTGGTGTAAGGAAATGGTCCAGTTTCATTCTTCTGCATGTGGCTGTCCAATTTTCCTAACACCATTTGTTGAAGAGACTGTCTTTTTTCCACTGGACATTCTTTCCTGCTTTGTCAAAGATGAGTTGACCATAGAGTTGAGGGTCCATTTCTGGTCTCTCTATTCTGTTCCATTGATCTATGTGTCTGTTTTTGTGCCAGTATCATACTGTCTTGATGATGACAGCTTTGTAATAGAGCTGGAAGTCTGGAATTGTGATGCCGCCAGCTTTGCTTTTCTTTTTCAACAGTCCTCTGGCTATGCAGGGTCTTTTCTGGTTCCATACAAATTTTAGGATTATTTGTTCCATTTCTTTGAAAAAAGTGGATGGTATTTTGATGGGGATTGCATTGAATGTGTAGATTGCTCTAGGTAGCATTGACATCTTCACAATATTTGTTCTTCCAGTCCATGAGCATGGAACATTTTTCCATTTCTTTGTGTCTTCCTCAATTTCGTTCATGAGTATTTTATAGTTTTCTGAGTACAGATCCTTTGCCTCTTTGGTTAGATTTATTTCTAGGTATCTTATGGTTTTGGGAGAAATTGTAAATGGGATCGACTCCTTAATTTCTCTTTCTTCTGTCTTGTTGTTGGTGTATAGCAATGCCACTGAATTCTGTGCATTGATTTTATATCCTGCCACTTTACTGAATTCCTGTATGAGTTCTAGCGGTTTTGGGGTGCAGTCTTTTGGGTTTTCCACATAAAGTATCATATCATCTGCAAAGAGTGAGAGTTTGACTTCTTCTTTGCCAATTCGGATGCCTTTGATTTCTTTTTGTTGTCTGATTGCTGTGGCTAGGACTTCCAATACTATGTTGAATAGCAGTGGTGATAGTGGACATCCCTGCCACGTTCTTGACCTTAGGGGGAAAGCTCTCAGTTTTTCCCCGTTGAGAATGATATACGCTGTAGGTTTTTCATAGATGGCTTTTATGATATGGAGGTATGTACCCTCTATGCCTATACTCTGAAGAGTTTTGATCAAGAAAGGATGCTGTACTTTGTCAAATGCTTTTTCTGCATCTATTGAGAGGATCATATGATTCTTGTTCTTTCTTTTGTTAATGTATTGTATCACATTGATTGATTTGCGGATGTTGAACCAACCTTGCAGCCCAGGGATAAATCCCACTTGGTCATGGTGAATAATCCTTTTAATGTACTGTTGGATCCTATTGACTAGTATTTTGGTGAGAATTTTTGCATCCATGCTCATCAGGGATATTGGTCTGTAATTCTCCTTTTTGATGGGGTCTTTGTCTGGTTTTGGGATCAAGGTAATGCTGGCCTCATAAAATGAGTTTGGACGTTTTCCTTCCATTTCTATTTTTTGGAACAGTTTCAGAAGAAAAGGTATTAATTCTTCTTTCAATGATTGGTAGAATTCCCCTGGGAAGCCATCTGGCCCTGGGCTTTTGTTTGTTGGGAGATTTTGGATGACTGCTTCAATTTCCTTAGTGGTTATAGGTCTGTTCAGGTTTTCTATTTCTTCCTGGTTCAGTTTTGGTAGTTGATACATCTCTAGGAATGCATCCATTTCTTCCAGGTTATCTAATTTGCTGACATAGAGTTGCTCATAATATGTTCTTATAATTGTTTGTATTTCTTTGGTGTTGGTAGTGATCTCTCCTCTTTCATTTATGATTTTGTTGATTTGGGTCATTTCTCTTCTCTTTTTGATAAGTCTGGCCAGGGGTTTATCAATCTTGTTAATTCTTTCAAAGAACCAGCTCCTAGTTTTGTTGATCTGTTCTACTGTTCGTTTAGTTTCTATTTCATTGATTTCTGCTCTGATCTTTATGATTTCTCTTCTCCTGCTGGGTTTAGGCTTTATTTGCTGTTCTTTCTCCAGCTCCTTTAGGTGTAGGGTTAGGTTGTGTACTTGAGACCTTTCTTGTTTCTTGAGAAAGGCTTGTATTGCTATATATTTTCCTCTTAGGACTGCCTTTGCTGCATCCCAAAGATTTTGAAGAGTTGTGTTTTCATTTTCATTGGTTTCCGTGTATTTTTTTAATTCTTCTTTAATTTCCTGTTTGACCCATTCATTCTTTAGTACGATGCTCTTTCGCCTCCATGTATTTGAGTTCTTTCCGACTTTCCTCTTGTGATTGAGTTCTAGTTTCAAAGCATTGTGTTCTGAAAATAGGCAGGGAATGATCCCAATCTTTTGGTACTGGTTGAGACCTGATTTATGACCTAGGATGTGATCGATTCTGGAGAATGTTCCATGGGCACTAGAGAAGAATGTGTATTCCATTGCTTTGGGGTGGAATGTTCCGAATATGTCTGTGAAGTCCATTTGGTCCAGTGTGTCATTTAAAGTCTTTATTTCCTTGTTGATCTTTGCTTAGAGGATCTGTCCATTTCAGTGAGGGGGGTGTTAAAGTCCCGCACTGTTATTGTATTGTTGTCGATGTGTTTCTTTGCTTTTGTTGTTAATTGCCTTATATAATTGGCTTCTCCCATGTTTGGGGCATAGATATTTACAGTTGTTAGATCTTCTTGTTGGATAGATCATTTAAGTATGATATAGTGTCCTTCCTCATCTCTTATTACAGTCTTTGGTTTAAAATCTAATTTCTCTGGTATGAGGACTGCCACCCCAGCTTTCTTTTGGTGTCCATTAGCATGGTAAATGGTTTCCACCCCCTCACTTTCAATCTGTGGTGTCTTTGGGTCTAAAATGAGTCTCTTGCAGACAGCATATCGATGGGTCTTGTTTTTTTAATCCAGTCTGATAGCCTGTGTCTTTTGATTGGGGCATTTAGCCCATTTACATTCAGGGTAACTATTGAAAGATAGGAATTTAGTGCCACTGTATTGCCTGTAAGGTGACTGTTACTATATATTGTCTCTGTTCCTTTCTGGTCTATGTTGCTTTTAGGCTCTCTCTTTGCTTAGAGGACCCCTTTCAAGATTTCTTGTAGGGCTGGTTTTGTGTTTGCAAATTCCTTTAGTTTTTGTTTGTCCTGGCAGCTTTTTATCTCCTTCTATTTTCAATGACAGCCTAGCTGGATATAGTATTCTTGGCTGTATATTTTTCTCATTTAGTGCTCTGAATATATCCTGCCAATCCTTTCTGGCCTGCCAGGTCTCTGTGGATAGGTCTATTGCCAATCTAATGTTTCTACCATTGTAGGTTACATATCTCTTCTCCCGAGCTGCTTTCACGATTTTCTCTTTGTCTCTGAGACTCATAAGTTTTACTATTAGATGTCAGTGTGTTGACCTATTTTTATTGATTTTGAGAGGGGTTCTCTGTGCTTCCTGGATTTTGATGCCTGTTTCCTTCCCCAAATTAGGGAAGTTCTCTGCTATAATTTGCTCCATTATACCTCTGCCCCTCTCTCTCTTTCTTCTTCTTCTCGGATCCCAATTATTCTAATGTTGTTTCATCTTATGGTATTGCTTATCTCTTGAATTCTGCCCTCGTGATCCAGTAGTTGTTTATCTCTCTTTTTCTCAGCTTCTTTATTTTCCATCATTTGGTCTTCTATATCACTGATTCTCTCTTCTGCCTCATTTATTCTAGCACTTAGCACCCCCATTTTTTATTGCACCTCATTAATAGCCTTTTTGATTTCAACTTGGTTAGATTTTAGTTCTTTTACTTCTCCAGAAAGGGTTTCTCTAATAACTTCCATGCTTTTCTCAAGCCCAGCTAGTATCTTTAAAGTGATGAATCTGAACTCTAGATCTGACATCATACTAATGTCCGTATTGAGTAGGTCCCTGGCAGTTGGTACTACCTCTTGTTCTTTTTGTTGTGGCGATTTTTTCGATCTTGTCATTTTGTGCAGAGGAGAATAGATTAATGAGAGAACAAAATGTAGCAGAGTAACAACGTCCCCAGAAAATATACTCTAAACAAATCAGAAAAGACCTGAAGCAGTGGGAAAAGAAAGGGAAAGAGAGAAAAAAGGAAAAAGAAAAAAAAAGAAAGAACGGAAAAGATAAAGATAAAAACAAACAAAAACAGAACAAAACAAAACAACAACAACAAAAAAAAACCCAGAATGTGATCAAATATGATCAGGCTGGTATATAGATCAGTGCCACACACTAGATTTTGGGTGTATTTTGGTCTCTTAGAAGAAAGTGGCTCCCAAAATTTGAAAGAAAGAAAAACTTATATATGTACAAAAATAAGGGTTGATATGATGAAGGGATGGAATATGACTGTAAAGGTGGAAATTATAAAAAATTTTATAAAAGGAATGGATAAGAAGTTGTTTGAAGAAAGAAAGAAGAGGATTTAAAAAAGAAAATGAAAAAAAAAAAGGGAGAGAATGTGATCAGGCGGGGGAGTAGAAGAAAACCATATACTAGAGATTTAGGGTATATTTTGATCTGTTAGAAGAAACTATCTCAAAATTTTAAAGAGAGAACAACTTATATATATATGCCAAAAATACGGGTAACTACTATGAAGGGATAGAATATGACTCTAAAAATGAAAAATAAAAATGTTTTTTTTTTAAAAAGGGTTTGATAAGATGTTGGTTGAAAAAGGGAAAAAGAAAAATTCAAAAAAAAAAAAAAAGACAGTTAAAAAAAAATTAACTTTGAAAGACTAAAGAATCATGGTAAAAAAGCCATAAATTCTATGTGCAGTGTTCCCCTAGCGCTGGAGTTCTGCCATTCTCATTGATCGGTAAACTTGGTCTTGGCTGGCTGTTCTCGCTGATCTTCTGGGGGAGGGGCCTGTTGCCATGGTTTCCAAATGTCTTTGCCGGAGGCGGAATTGCCCCACCCTTGCCCCCTCCCGGCTAAGTAATCTGCTCGGGTTTGCTCTCCGGAGCTTTTGTTCCCTGCGAGCTTTCCGTACAGCTTTGGAGGCAGAGGGTGAAAATGGCGGCCTCCCAATCTCCACCCCAGAGGAGCTGAGAACTTGGGGCCCTGCTCCTCAGTGAGCCCCCAGATAAAAGCCATCAGTCACTCCCGTCTCCCTGGTCTCTGGCCCCACTCCATGCTCACCCGGCCTGTGACCACGCGTTTCTATCTCTGGCACCCGACCCCGGGTGGAGTCTCCAAACCCAGCAGATCCCTGCAGTGCGCTCCCGCACCGCTCCTCCCGGGGGAGGAAGGTGAGTCTCCCCGGATCTGCTGCTTGTTGGGTCCCTGCTGGAGGAGCAGTGGCCTGACTGTGCCGCGGACCGTGGTTTATGGCAACCCCGAGCTGAGAGCCCGAGCCTGGGCTCCGCCTCTGCAGCCGGCTTCCCTGCTTCGTTACCTGGGAGCTCTGCCACACTCAGGCACCCCCCGGTCTTTCTGTGACCCTGAGGGTCCTGAGACCACACTGTCCCGCAAGGGTTCCACCCCCGCTTAGCCACTGGAGTGACGTCCCTCAGCGGAGCAGACTTTTAAAAGTTCCGATTTTGTGCTCTGCAGCTCTATCACTTGCCAGAAGTGGCTGACAGAGGACCCTCCTCTGCCATCTATCCTCCCGAATATTGCCTTGGATTCACTTCCTCGCACGTCCTACCTTCCAGAAAGTGGTCGCTTTTCTGTTCAGAGAGTTGTTATTCTTTTCTTCAATGTCCTGTTGAGTTTGTAGGTGTTCAGAATGGTTTGATCCCTATCCAGCTGAATTCCTGAGAGGAGACAAAATCCAGGTCTCCTACTCCTCCTCCATCTTGCTCCACCCATCCTGTGCATCATCACATTTTAATGCAGTGATTTCCAACACCCTTTCTCTCGAAGTTGGTGAGGGACCTTGATGTTTAAAATGAAATTAAAACAAAATGTACTCCTTAACATGTAGGTTGTAAATGGATTTATTTCTAGGTTTCTCAGGACCCCCACTCACCCTGGTTTCTACCACCATGCAGAGTTCTTGGGGTACACTGTTATGTTTGAAGAAAAAAGGTAATTCCTATCCTCCTGCTTCATTGCAGGGGTCATTTATAATGTATATGGGCCTCTTTAGCATTGATATGCAGTATCTGTCTCCTTCTCAACCAATGACCATCATTGTATTGAGTCCCTGACTAGCCATACATAGATTTTGCAGCACTACAGGGTTTACCCAAAGCCTGTGGTGATTCATAGGGAAACAGGAATGGCTCTTTCCCTCCCCTAGTTTAGACCTCACAGACCTGGTCTAGCTACTTGCTGCCCTATCTTCCCTGAGATACACTCCAGCCTACAGCTTATATTTGTTGATTATGTTTGAAAGATGCAAGGTTTTTTTTTTAAAGATTTTATTTATTCATTTGAGAGAGAGAGAATGAGAGACAGAGAGCATGAGAGGGAGGAGGGTCAGAGGGAGAAGCAGACTCCCCGCCGAGCAGGGAGCCTGATGTGGGACTTGATCCCGGGACTCCGGGATCATGACCTGAGCCGAAGGCAGTCACTTAACCAACTGAGCCACCCAGGCACCCCTGAAAGATGCAAGTTTTTAAATGCACTCCTCTCTTTAGTTGATCCCTTTCATGAAAGTAAAAATAATAAAGCAAGTCTGGGTTTTCTAATTCTTTCTACAGCCTGTGCAACCATAACTTGAGTTCGGGGCACAATCATGGTCTCATAATCATTACTCAACATTTTTCCCAAAGTGGTCATTATTCATGGAACTTATTAGGAATATAGAAAAACAGAGCACTTCCTCTAGAAATTCTGATGCAGCAGCACTGGGATGGGTCCCTGTGATCTAAAATTTTTATTAGTACACAGATGAATCTCAAGAGCAGGCAAGTTTAAGAAACAGTTGTTCAGGATTAGCATTTCCCCTCAAATAGGATCCTACTCCTACTGTGTATCAATTAACTCCAATTCTGAAATTTATTCATAATTTGTATCAAGTCATTTTGTTTACAATAAAACCACACATTTAAGGCTTTCCCAATAGTTATAGTAAGAGGCTAGTTATATGGTTACACCTGGCAATGACAGAGGCAGGCATCTCTCAGAGAAAAAGAAAAAGAAAAACAAGAACAAAACAACTTGGGTAACTAGGCCTCCAAGAGACTGAATTAGGTAAGTCATCCTGAATCAGGCAGATCCAGAAATTATCAGCTCTGGTCCATGGATCTCACTTTAGTGTGCTCCCACCTTGACTAGAAACTCTCCTTTCTTCATTTGTGCATCTCATTGTATGTCTTCTTGCTTCTCCTCCTGATCCCAACTAGATTACCATTCACATGCCACTCTGAATCATATTGAGCTTAATCCAATCTATCTGCCCCTCCCACATCTGCTGCAAAAATAATTATTGAACTTAAAGGGGCATTTTCAAATATTTGTTTGTTTTTCACTATCTTTCATTTTTGAAGAGTCAATCTATCTCTAAACACTTTAAAACTTAAATTTAAGTTCTATGAAATATTTAAATCATAAAGTTATTCTTCTAATCACTGGAATAAAGACCTGTGGTGTGCTGGGAAGAGGAAAAGGTGATGTGGTGTTCCAGGTTCCAACACATTTTTCTCTTCTAAGTACCCCTCACCTTTAGCTTCTCTATGTCCCGCACCAAAGAAAGAGACAGTGACAGAGACAGGAAGAGAGAGAGAGAGAAGAACAAGAAGAAAGGAAAGAAGGAAGGGAGGGAGGGAAGAAGAAAGGAAAAAAGGGCAAGAAAAAAACATAATTTGACTTCGTGTTTATTTGAAAACATACTTTTTATGAGAATTTATTGCTCACTTTGCATAAATAGAGACACTATTGTAAATCAAGACTTATATTTGGAAACCAATTATTTTTTTTTTAAATCCCTTTTGGCAAACATTTTTGAAAATTAGTCAAGGTAAGCTATAAAACAGTTTCACTTCAATGATCTGAATATTTTAGCAATATTGTATCGTAACATGATATATCCACTTTGCTTATTACATGAGGGTATTCCATGAAGAACCACTAAACTAAGAATGTATATACTAAAAAGGAAGATTCCGATATAGAGAATGGATATATATACTATTAAAGTTTCTTTCTGAAACTACAAAGTGCCTTAGTTTACACTGAGTCTCCAACAAAAACCTAGAAAATATTTCTGGGTGGAAGAGTCTACAAATCTTGCTACAATTGTTCTTTATTTATTAAAAATTCATAATGTGTTTGGAACCATGTAGTGCATGCCTGCATTTAGTTTCCTGCGGTCTAGAATTGCATGACTAAAGATAACATCATGCATATCACAGTTGATGTTTATGCTACATATGCAAATACATCTGTGATATGCATGGGTTCATTGTGAATAGTTAATTTCAAATTTGTCTTTTTTAAAAAAAATGATCTTAACTAAGAGGCTCTATTTGAAAATTACAAGGCAAGATGATGTTGGAAGTGGTTTTACAAACATGATGGTACTTTTTCAGCACACATATACCCCAATCAATGATTTAGTTTCAAATTTAAGTTCAAAACAGGCCATTTAAACATTTTATCAGATATTTGTCTTATTTTTTTAGCAAAGAGCTGTTGTCAACATCTTTATTTCCACTACTTTAAACTTCCATCAAAGTCGTTTTGCTCCCCATTCAATAGGAAGTAGGATATGTGACAGAGGTTAAGAGTAGCAGATATGAGCTCCAACAGGCTTGGGATTAGTCATTGATAAACAGGCTGGCTTCATGGGCATTCCACTTGTGCAATTGCATAGACCAACATGCTTAGAAAGGTTCTGTGCTTGGTTTAAGTGTTTTGCTGTCATCAAATTGAAATTTATAATAATTTTTTGAAAAGCCCCATGTTTTTATTTTGCACTACACCCCACAAATTATGTAGCCAATACAGTTGCTAGGCTATGTGCTTGCTGTGTGGTCCCAAGCAAGTTATCAAATTTTCTGCATTTATAAGGAGTAGGGCAATCATATATATTTCAGTTTTTGCAAGAATTAAGAGATGATACTTTTAATATGTTAATATAGCACATGGCTATATTCAATACCCTTCATTCACACATTGACTGATATACATCTACATTCTGGGATGATCTTTTTCACTTGGAGCTTTTGCCATTGTCTAACATGTAGTCATCTCCCACACATCATCCCCTGAGATATGATCTCCCTCCAAACCTGGAGCTCTGTGAGTATTGCCACCATTCTTCTTTTATCCAAAGACGTAAAATAATAGTCTTCTTTGACTGGTTGCTCTCCTAGGCCTTATTGGTCACCAAAACCTATAAATCCTGACTACAACATCATTCTTGAACTATCTAAGCCTATTAACTTAAATCTAGCTTCCACGTTCACCCATACTAAAATGTAAGCTACATCGCATACCATGTAAAATTAATCTACTTAGAACATCATTTTCTATCAATATATTAGTCTGCTCTAAAATCTTTGCTGGTTTCCCAGGGCCATAATTCTCCACCACTTGCCATGTAACCACATGGTTAGAGAAGAGAGAAAGTACATTTAAGTTCCCCGCTTATTTGAAGGCAGTTGATAGGAAAAGCTTCTCCAAACCGCTAAAGTAAACATGGTGGTGAGGGAAGAACAGGATGTTCAGAATGCTGTTTCCCCACTACCCAAGCTCTCCCCAGAAACCCAGCTCTCCCCAAGGCTTTGCTCTTTCCCTCATTCATTTTTCAATACCATGCTGCATTCTTTAAGGAAATGGGGGTCAACAAACTTTAACTGGAAAAAATACTTCGTAGATTATTTTCCCTTCACCATTGAGATATTATAGAAATTCACTTTTTCCCAAGCCACTCAAGGGCAGGAAATACCTGTATAATTCTACTGTATTATTATCTCCTCAGTGCCTTCCATAATACTGAAGAAGCAGATGTTTTTCAAGTGAAAGGAATCTTAGATATCATTCAGTCCAACTTCTTCATTTTACAGGTAATAAAAATAAGGTTCAGAGAAGTAAAAGGGTTTTCCCAAATTCATGGTCCTGCCTCTCCTGTATTTCAGCCAAGTGTCTTTCCCAGAATGCCATACTACCCTTATATAATGAGAATCAGGTTTATTTTCCATGAGAATAAAGAAGGTCAGAGTTAAAAGGAAGAGGTTTTCTGGATGCAGAATGTCATTTTGCCTATGCAGAGGAATGTTAGTAAAATTGGAAAAAAAAAAAAAACATAGTATAAAAGAAGTTATTCCTGGCAATTGACTGAGAGGAAAAGAAATCATAAAAAGCTTGAATGACAAGCAAATGAATAATGTGATGAGATAAATCAAATTTTGGTACTACTGAGATCAAAAGGAAGAGTATAGGGAATGAAAGATGTCTAGATTTAACATTCATTTGGAAATTATTTAGAAATCTTGAGACAAAAACTTCTTTAAAATAATAAATGCAGTGTTATTTAATTTTTAGGAACTGAGAAATTCATGCATTGTCACAAGATGTTATTAAAATAGCTATTCATTTTTCATGTAATGATACAGAATGTACATTCTATATTGGAGGCAAAATTACACTCTCAGTTATCCTCATGTATTTTCCTTCAATAGCAGGTCAATTTAAATTGTGAGTAACTATCAAAGGACACAGTAGAGTACTGTAAAAGAAATTTAATTGGGGAGCATTAAAAAAATCTTTCATTTATCCCATTGTCACAATTACCAAGATTCTATAAGATGTGCTAGCTGATAGGTTAGCTCTATGAGCTAAACGTCATCTTCTATAAGTGGGTTGCATATTTTTTTCTGGTCCATTTCCATTAATGTTTGTTTAAGTATAGTCAGACTACTGCAGGATTTTAAAGCTTGTGTCCAATTACCCAGGGACATCTCAGCATGAATTATGGTGATTATAAGCAAAGAGATTATGTGTCATCAGACTATGAAGTGAATACAATATTATTCATTTTTTATTATATTCAAAGATGACATCAGGCATTGTGATTACTTGCTTTATATAGGTATAAATTTCTATCATTACCCCTGACTTGCAGTATACTTACAAAACATAATAATATTAGGATCCCAAGGATATGATATTTTCAGATAAGGAACTCATCTTCTTCTTTTTTTTTTTTTAAGATTTTATTTATTTATTTGAGAGAGAGAATGAGAGACAGAGAGCATGAGAGGGAGGAGGGTCAGAGGGAGAAGCAAACTCCCCGCCGAGCAGGGAGCCCGATGCGGGACCCGATCCCGGGACTCCAGGATCATGACCTGAGCAGAAGGCAGTCACCCAACCAACTGAGCCACCCAGGCGCCCAAGGAAGTCATCTTCTGATTAGGATTCCCATATTTTCAACTGTATTCTGTGTTGTGTTGTGTTTGTCTGTTTTTTTGTGTTTTAGATTTACTATATTAAGTAAGAAACATTCGTCCCAATCCTTGTCCCTATAGTTCTCCTTGTTGGAATACCATCCATTGTATCTGAAGATCCTATGTAGTGTACCTTGGCACCCTCTTTACCTTGAATTTAGAAATTCTCTTTTAGACCTATCTATCGTGTAACAAATTATCCCTAAATGCAGTTGTTTCAAATGATAACCATTTATTATCACTCAGCAGTTTTTTGGGTCAGTAGGGTAGTTATTCTGTTGGGCTCCATCATTTTTCTGCAATCAGCTGTATGTTGGTTCAGAAACTTTCTTGATCTTAGTTTTTTATACATCTCTCATCACATCTGTCTTATCTATTCAGCACAAGTGGGATAACTTATCTCTGGCCCACATATTCTGTCATTTTCTAGCAGATTAGCTAAACTTGTCCCTTGGTAGTAGGCAGGGTTCCAAAAGAATGAATAGAAATCTTGCAAGTTTCTTAAAGTCTAGCCCCAGAACAAGCTTAGCATCACTTCTGCTGCTTTCTGTTGGTCAAAGCAAATCATAGAACTAGCCCAGATTCAGAGTGGGAAATAGGTAAGTGCAGTCACATTGCAAAAAGGAATGGATAAAAGAGGGAAATATTTCCAACCAGTTTTGTAAATAATTTATCATAGACCTGGAATAGTTTCTATAGAAAATTTATTTTAATTACTTTGATTATAGCTAAAACAAGCAAACAAACAAAAACAGTGAAGCCTAGAGAGGTCAAGTGACTATGACAAGTTGATGGCAGAGTTTAGGTGGCCAACCATCCTATTTTGCCCAGGACTATGGCAGTTATAGGATTAAAAATCCTTCTCCCCCCACCCCACCCCCACCAAAAAAAAGAACTGAAAATCTCACGCATATCCCAGACAAACTGGGATGATTGGATACCCTAGAGAAGGACTAGGATTTCCAGACTCCTAGTTCTGTATTCTTTTCAGTACACTCGATAAATGTGACTATGTAGCTACTAGCCTAAGATCAGTCTACCGTCCTACCTACATCCTCCAATAGTATACTTGCTTATATTTAATTAGTTTGTTTTATTGCTTCATATCCTGCTTTGTTCCAAATGGATTTAAAGTATCTTTTTTTTTTTTTTTTAAGATTTTATTTATTTGACAGAGAGAGACAACAGCAAGAGAGGGAACACAAGCAGGGGGAGTAGGAGAGGGAGAAGCAGGCTTCCCGTGGAGCAGGGAGCCCGATGTGGGACTCGATCCCAGGACCCTGGGATCATGACCTGAACTGAAGGCAGACGCTTAACGACTGAGCCACCCAGGCACCCCGGATTTAAAGCATCTTAAAAAGCAGTGCATATCACAACCTGATAACTACACAAGCCTACATTACCATTCTTGAAATATTCTCTTTACTAAAGAATGTTTATTCTTTCTGGTTTGTACTTACTCTACCTCTCTGTCTAGAATGGCCTTCACTTTTTTCTCTGTGCTAAAATCATTCAATTGACAGTTCCCAATTATCTTCTCTGTGATGTCTCCCCACCTGCAGAATTAATCACTACCTCCTCTGCATTCCCAAGATACTTGGCCCATATTTTGTTCACAGTATTATCACACTGATTTAATACATTAACTGATTACTTTACCCCATTGTGTTTTTCACCTCTTATCTCCTTTATTTAACATAATCTTCCACATCCAGTAAGCACTCAGTAATGTCTTTTGTTGTCCCTCTTTGTTGAATAAATAAATGAACAAACTATTTCTTGGGGCCTACTGCAATGTGAGACTTTTCTTTTTTGTCACTTAAAAGGCCTTGTTTGGGTTATTTTTTTCAGCTCCAGCTATCTATTTTATACATTTTTTTATCTTTTATCTCAGTATAACTCCTGCCTCAAGCAACACAGCTTCCCCTTCTAATTTGCGGATTTTTAATTGGCTATGGGTTCCAAAAGTAGGAAACTAGTTTCATTAATATTGTTTTTAATCCAATATAATACAAAGTCTGCATGGGGATCTAAAGTGCTTTTGTTTGAGGTCTTGTGTTTTTGTGTTTGCACTTGGCAATACCAATTCTGGCTTATAGTCTCCATGGTGTCCATACTGAGCACATAATAGGACTCTTCTTGGAACTCATCCCTCTGGAAAGCTTTTTTGACCAAGCCCCTCCCATTTTTGTTGATGCTCTGCACACTTCTTCCATAGCCCTATCTTTTTATATTATCAGCAAATGCTTAATTATATATCTTTTCCTTTATTATTCTATAAATTCTTTGAGGTTAGTATCTGTAGACCGTTTGCTTTTGCCATACCTGACTCATGGTGAATACCCAAACATTCTTTTTTTATTTCATGAACTAGTTAATCAAATTAATGAGTTAAGCCAAAAACAGTTTCTCAGGAAAACATTATATAAAGAAAAAGAATATTCCAGACCTCCTCTTGGCCTGTGGAATAGCTTTTGCATATTTAGAACAGCCTGTGTCTTTTCCAGAACTTGGCAGACATGTGTAATTACAAGACTTGGCAGGTGAGAAGAGGAAAAGTCCAGCTATTGGTTTGCTAATCTCTCTAATTTGCTTTACCTAAATTTGTAACTTACATTTAGAGAACTTGCCTAGAGGAAGTGACTCTAAATTATGAGTAAAATGGATTCCCCACTTCACTTATATCAACACTGATAAGACATCCATAAATCATCAAAAAGATGTCATGTAAGATGTGAGACTTTAGTCATTCTTGGAGTGAGAAGCATGACCTAGCTTGGCTGAGGAAAAAGAGAATACATTTCAGATAATGGAAATAAAATAATCTAATGTATGAAAAGGAAATAACATAGGGTGTTCCTATAATAGTGTGGACCTTCACATGAGTAGACTATAGGAAAAGGACAGGTAGGTTTGAATAGACCTGATTACACAAAGCTGAGAGATATAAGCTTGTCATATTAGTATATATGAGTTGAAGAGGAGCATGCAAAATTAATGTAATAATTAATGTAAATATTAATATTAATGGGAAACACCAACAACAGAGAAACAGCTTGAGATCTTTCACTGTTAAATGCTGTTAAACATTTTTTCTGGCAGTGAGAATGAGGAGAAAGTCACGTGCCCAAGAAGGCATATGAGATTAAGGTGAATTTATATTTCTGGAGTAAGGAAAAATCCACTTTTCTAGGCTTGTCTTTAACCACCAAGCCATATCATTTATGCTCCAAAGACTCAGAATTTCTTATGTTCACTGAATTTATTATATCCCTTTGGATTAGAATTGTCTTTGCTCATGTGGCTACTTCTACTTGATTTTTACCCATTTCTCCTGAGAAATTCCTACTTATTCTTCAAGATCCAAATTCTCCTTGCTTTCTCCAAGCTGCTAAAAGGGCCATCACTATCTCTCTCTCTCTCTTTTTTTTTTTTTCTGTAATTTGGACCAAATACAATGAATGCTACTCACCTACTGCCATCTATATACCAATAATAATAATGAAAAAGTGAGTGAATCAAATGGATGAATTCTCTTCTCTACAGAGAGAGAGCACAACTGGAAGCAGTTGTTTTGAAAATATGATGAATGATTTGGGATATGCTGGAGATAGGTTAGGAGCAAGAACTCTGTCTTAAAATATCTGGCCACCAAGTAGTGATTCAAAACAGAATCTCTGCAAACCATGAGAGACGATGGACTCTGAGAAACAAACTGAGGGTTCTAGAGGGGATGGGGGTGGGGGGATGGGTTAGCCTGGTGATGGGTATTAAAGAGGGCACATTCTGCATGGAGCACTGGGTGTTATACGCAAACAATGAATCATGGAACATTACATCAAAAACTAATGATGTAATGTATGGTGATTAACATAATAATAAAATTTAAAAAAATAAAATAAAAAATAATAAAATAAAATAAAAACAGAATCTCTGGTAAGAGGTACATACTTAAACATAGTTGACCTATACACGATGAAAATGTATAGACTATAAAGTGTAGAGAAGAGTTTGGAGACAAGCCTGCATCTGGGGAAAGAAGGGAAGATGAAGAAAAAGAAACAAAACAGAGGCTGTGGAATAAGATGTGGGTGAAAGTCCTACAAATGTAGTTTTCCAGAGATCATAAAAAGAGTTTCAAGAAGAAAAGAGATAAAACAGTTACAAATGTAGTAAAGAGGTCAAAACTCAAGAAAGTAGTAATCTAAAATTTATCAAGAATCTGATCATTGATAGGGAATATTTAAAAAAACAATTTTAGTGAAAGACATTACTAAAATGTGTGTTGTTATATATTTTATTTATTTTAGGGGATAAAAAATTTTATTCAGGAAAAGAAAGATTTTTAATTAGTGTTAGTGATCCTTGGTCAAGGAATATGATTTTTCTCCCTTCTGTATTACGAGCAATCTCAACATTAGCACCAGACATAATGTGATTAATTAAGAGACATGGATTCTATCTCTAGCTGTGTGATTTTTGGACAAAACATAGAACAATAGAATCTTTCAGTCATTTTACTCTCATCTAATATACGAATTCCCCCTACAACCTCCTTGACAATTAATTTGCTTCACCTTTCTAGATGCCTGTCCTCTTACCTCTAAAAAAAAAATAAATGTACTTGGACTTCCAGCTCTAACTCTTCATTAAATGAATTAGAAGATAAAGTCACTGAGTCAAATGCCTTCAACTCATAATTTAACAAATACACTATATAATATTTTGATCTGTATTTTGTTCTCAGTGTAAAATATTTTTAAATGTTCATAAATGCTTAAAATCAGTAAGTAAAGAGCAATTAGCATGGGTACATTCTTATCACCCTTCAGACTTAAGAGAAAATTCTGTTAAAAGATAGTAATGTTTTTATTGACACTTCAGTAGTTGCAAATGAGTCCTTGCCAGCTTTCTTCCTGATTCCAGCATTTTGCCTAATTCTGATTTCATGCATCAGTAAATTCTGAACAATCCGTGTCTTGGAGCGCATCAGGTACTAATTTTGCTCTGACAACCTTGTAATGGGAATTTGAATACTTATTACATTTGTCTTGTTATAACCAGAAAAAAAAGTATTCCAAGTATGTCCAGCTCTCTAACCTTGCCTCGATGAAGTGAAGTTTGATGTGGCTATTTCCTTTTACTTTGAAATCTCATTTTTAATAACACTATTCTCCACACTCGGTGCTGCATGTTTCATCTATGAACCGACTCACCTTTGGAAGGAGAGACATAATCCTGTAAATCCAACTTTGCTCCAGTCAGTGAGGTATTGAAGGGTAGAGTTTATTTTAATTAGTTACATTCTCCCTAGGAGAGCTTTCAGATGTGACAAGGGACCTGGAAGCTATTATCACATCACCATCTTCAGTTTGGGGGAAATTTCTACTAGAAATCAAGCCATGAGGAATCCTCGACTCACACTTAGCAACTTCCATAGGCTAATGAGGACCTTCTCCAACATACCTGCAAGAGGCTACGGAGATCTTCGACTAATAGTAGAGGAGTATAAAGATTGAAATTATGAAGTAAATGGAACTTTGAAACTTTACCAAGTCACATAATTTATTTTATATTTTATTTTGTCAAATAGAACTAGAAATCATCAAATTATCTGCTTCTTAAATATTACTTTAAAACAAGACAAACAAACCTAAAACTCTGAGAGACAAGGTAAACAATGTTTAATGAGTAGTTCTCAGGCATCATAGTATAGTCAGATATAGGAGCAGGAAGTTCTAGAACAAATAATCACATATAATATCTTTTGGTGAGTACTCAGTAGAAACCAAATACCGTACTAGACACTTCGCATTACATTTAATCTTGACTTCATTGAGGAATATTAGGAATGGTTATACCTGTTAAACAGATATGAAATCTGAGATATGGTTGTATAACTAGAACTAAGTGGTAAGACTAGTTGGTAGCAAAACTCAAATTCAGTGCTAGGTTGCCTGAAAAACGTGTGCACTTTTGATAGCATCGTATAGCCTTGTTTGGGTAGGAATTCACCAGACAGACAAGGGAGAGACTGCACTTCAGGCAAAAACTGAAACAGAAGTCTCCAAGGCAAAGAAGCTTGAGGAAGGTTGGAGAATAGAATGTGATGGGGCAAGTTTGGGGTGAGGAGATCTGAGGCTTGAGAAATGGACAGGAACCTAATTTGGGGGTATCTGAATGTCATGTGAAGGAGTTTGGACTTCATTTTGATGGCTAAGATAATAATATGTAGACGTTTATACAAATTAAAAAAGAAATCACCAAAGTTTGGAAGAAGAGCAAGTAAAGCTTATGAACAGGTAATTCAAAACAGAAGAAATCAAAAATCATGAATACACCTAAAAACAGTTCTCATTCTCATTAGTATTCAGGAAAAAGTAAGTATCAATTTACATTTATCAAGTTAGCAAAGAGTTTTTGAAATGTTAATGCTTAGTTGCTGATGAGAATGGCATTGAGAAAGGCCCTCTAGTTTTGTTAGTGAGAAATTACATAAAGCATTCTGGAATTGGAAGTATGTGTCCCAACACTTTTACTTCTATGACTTTATCCCTGAAAACACACACCAGGGTTTCTTTCAAGAATGTTTATCGAAGTATTATTATTATTATTATTAAAGTAGGCTCCACGCCCAGTACGAAGCCCAGTGTGGGCTTGAACTCACAACCCTGGGATCAAGACCTGAGCTGAGACCAAGAGTTGGATGCTTAACTGACTGAGCCACCCAAGTGCCCCAAAGCATTATGTATTGTAGAAAAAAAAAATGGAACAACTAGATTTACAAGAATAGAGAGATGATAAATAAATGTATGTGATTATTCAGCCACTAAACATGTTTTTGAAGTACATTTAAAGCAGAGACTGTTAACTGGCAATTTAAGGATATATTTGATTCTCAGACACATTTTGTTTATTCTTCACATTGCTTTTAGAAAAAAATTAAATAACACTTAAAAATCAATGAATGTATGCATAAATTTCAATATTTCCAGTTTCTCTTAAAGAACTATAAGATCCAGCATGGCCACAAATGGTAAGTAGTGGCTTTTTCTTTCAATAGGTCATGAAATCCCACTCTATCAAAAATTTTACCCCTCCCTGTTGTTTCAAACACAATTATGCCTGGTAGTTTTACCTTTTTTTTTTTTTTTTTTTTTTAACATTACTTGCCTGGCCTCATAGAAATTTCTTCATAATATAAGGTTATATGAAAGAAGCCAAATAAAAGACTATATATATAAAATTTCATGTACATATGAAGGAAAACACAGCAAAGTTTTTTTGGTGTGCTTTTTTTAAATTTTTTTTTAATTTTTTTAAGAAGGCGAAGGATTAACAGATCCTTAGGTGAAGATTAGATTAGATACATAGATTAGATAGGATGGGATAGATTGGATAGATTAGATAGGTAGACAAATAGAAAACAGCCTCAGGTGTTTCCCTTCCTTTGAGAAGAATGGGCAGGTCATAGTATCTATCTGGATAGTTTGACTCCTCCATTATTACATCTTACCTCTCTACTAGTTTTGTACCTGACTCTGGTATTATTACTGTCTTTCTAATTAAGAGATCTGTGGTGTCCTATAAACATATCGTATGTTCCTCTAGCTTTTTTGCCATATGCGAATGTTTTTCACCATACCTGCACCTAAAATCTTCATGTTATATTTCACATGAACTAGAAAGACAGCTACTTGATATAGGCAGTAAGAAACAGAAAAGGATGCATGGTGCAAAACTCCAGTATTGAAGGCAGGACAGTGAAAAATTAGCCTTGATATAGCACATTTTGGATCTTGCACTAATTTAAGCAGATTATCTTCATCACAACCAGAAAGGCAGGTTTTACAATACTTATTTTGCAATTGAGGAAACTAACACTCTAACTAGGAGTTAATTTCTCTAAAAGAGTTACTTAAGTGAAAAGAGTTTCATAAACTTCCTCAGGGTTACTCTGCTGCTAAGGGAGAGAGAGGATTGCAACTCAGGGGTTATTTTACCTCAAACTCCTACTACTTCTATCACATCCTTGTCATGAAGAACATTCCAGGCAGCAGAATACTTAGGTTTTAGCGGGTGCTTATAAGAGAGATGCATGAACTGAAACTCTAAGTACAGAACATATTGCACCTGCGTGCTGAGAGATGCAGTGCTTTGCAAGAAAGAGGCAAATGCTGACCTCTGTGACATTTACAGCAAATCAAAGAATCCTTTGTATGTCTGTCTTCTGGAACAACCTGTATACCACATAGCAACAGAGCTCAAAGTGTCATATTGGCATATACATCTCCTCAAATATGCCCACAAAGTCTGAAAAGTTTACACGCACAAACATTTACCAGAAAGAAAAAAGCCATACTATAAAATGACTGCAAACTTAATACTTGTCCTATTGAAGTTTGTACTTTTTGACCCCCTTCACCCATTTTGCCTTCCCTGCAGTTTTGCCTCTGCCAAGCACCAATCTGTTCTATGAGTTTGGTTTGTTGCTGTTGTTTAAATTCCACATATAAGTAAGATCATAGAGTATTTGGCTTTCTCTGTCTGACTTGTTTCACTTAGTATAATGCCCTCAAGTCCCGTCCATGTTGTCACAAATAGCAAGATTTCATTCTTTTAATGGCTGAATGGTATTCCTGTGTGTGTGTCTGTGTGTGTGTTTTCTTCAGATAAATAACCAGAAGTGGAGTTGCTGGATCATATGGTAGTTCTATATTAAGTTTTTGAGGAACCTCCATACTGTTTTCCCTATTCTAATTGACATTCCTACCAACAGTGCACAAGGGTTCCCTTTTCTCCACATCCATGCCAACACTTGCCATTTCTTGTCCTTTTGAATAATAACCATTCTAATAGATATGAGGTGATATCCCATTGTATTTTTGATTTGCATTTCCCTGATGATTAGTGATGGTTGAGCCTCTTTTCATGTACCTGTCAGCCATCTGCATGTCTTCTTTGGAAAAATGTCTGTTCAGATCCTCTGCCTTTTTTTTTTTTTAATTTAAATTCAATTAGCCAACATATAGTACATCATTACATTTTTCACAGAGCTGGAACAAATAATCCTAAAATTTGTATGGAACCAGAAAAGACCCCGAATAGCCAGAGGAATGTTGAAAAAGAAAAGCAAAGCCAGCGGCATCACAATTCCGGACTTCCAGCTCTATTACAAAGCTGTCATCATCAAGACAGTACGGTACTGGCACAAAAACAGACACATAGATCAATGGCACAGAATAGAGAGCCCAGTAATGGACTCTCAACTCTATGTTCAACTAAACTTTGACAAAGCAGGGAAGAATATCTGATGAGAAAAGGACAGTCTCTGCCTATTTTTTTAAATCAGATTGCCTGTTTTTTGCTATTGAGTTGTATGAGTTTTTTATATATTTTGTATATTAACTGCTTAGCAGATACATGATTTGCAAATATTTTCTCCCATTTAGTAGGTTTTTTTTTTTATTTTGTTGATGATTTCCTTTGCTTTTCAGTAGCCCCACTTGTTTATTTTTGCTTTTGTTGCCTTTGTTTTTGGAGCTTCCTTCTTTTTCCTCCACTCCATCATACTCCACCAGACCTTAACCCTTCAACTGGCTCCAATTCAGGACAAAAATCCCCACAACCCGGCCTTCATGTTTCCAGTAAATCTTTATGCTTAAAGGCAAATCTTTAAAACATCCAGATTCTTGGGGCACCTGGGTGGCTCAGTCATTAAGCGTCTGCCTTCGGCTCGGGTCATGATCCCGGGGTCCTGGGATCAAGCCCCGCATCGGGTTCCCTGCTCAGCAGGAAGCCTGCTTCTCCCTCTCCCACTCCCCCTGCTTGTGTTCCCTTTCTCACTGTGTCTCTCTCTGTCAAATAAATTTTTAAAAAATTTAAAAAATTAAAAAATTAAAAATTAAAAAAATAAAACATTCAGATTCTTCAAAGGGAAAAATCTCTATGTCAAACAATCCTTTCTCTCACAATATTGCCCACATTTTAGAGTAGAATGTTGGTGCTCAAGCATGCTAACAAAGTATATTATTTAATGGAACACTAGCTTCATAAGAGGTTAACCCTCAAATCACAAGGCTTACTATAAATAAACATGATTTCAGCTCATATAAAGAGAGGGGTGGGGGATGGGTTAGTTTGGTGATGGGTATTAAAGAGGGCACATACTGCATGGAGCACTGGGTGTTATATGCAAACAATGAATCATGGAACTCTACATCAAAAACTAATGATGTAATGTATGGTGTTTACAACATAATAAAAAATAAAATAAAATAAAAAATAAATAAAATTCAAACCAGTGTTGCTGATAAGAAGGTGGCTCTTCTGCAAATGGAGACTCGGGAACTCAGGCCCCTTTGTACTACCATCTTTGCATCAAGCTATTAGAAAAAAAAAAAAAGGAAATGACATGGCAAGTTTAAATAGGCCACACTTGTCACATCCACTCACAGGCAATAGAGACACCTAACTACCAGGAAATCAGAAAATATGAGCCACCAAGTGACACAGCACTGTATAAAATGTATTCTTAGCCAGAATGTGTCATGTAATTGGTGTCAAGGGAAAAAAGAAGAGGGGTTTGCAAAAGATAGCTAGACTATGCGATGCAAAATTTTGTCTCTTTCTAAAGCTTTACCAAAGACTCCTTTTCCTTAGGGTTGGGATATCTAGAGGGGAATAGGGAGGAGAGGAAAAGATGAATAAAAAGAAAAAGAAGAAGAAGGAGGAGGAGGAGGAAGAGGAGGAGGGGGAGAAGGAGGAGGGGGAGGAGGAGGAAAGAGAAGAAAAGAAAAGAAAAGAAAAAGGAGATGAAGAAAACTTTTCAGTATTAAAACCATGGCATATATGATAGAAACCCTTTATAAAGTAAACCTGTATTTTAAATTTTACATTGTATGGGTGAAATCATCATAGAACACAGTAAACATGAGGTCTCTCACTGCTTTGAAAATATAAAAATAAACGTATTTGTTTGGGAGATAATAAGACTCTCCAGATTTGACAATAAGAATTTGTCTATTTGCCTATGAAATTACCTTAAATCATCTGTTTCTGGGGACTAGAAGAGGTAACAATGGCTTTCTCTCTCTAATAGAGATCATAAGGGTGTTATGGTATTAATATAAAATAGTATCCCCACCTGGACAACGTGAAAGCAAACAGCCTACTGTTGTCAGAGTGACCTGAAATATTCTGCATAACATCTTACTTTCAAGGAGTTCTTTGACCACCTCTGGAGGTCAGTCAACTCTGAAAGCAATTTAATTGTTTTGGCAGTTTGAAGACATATTAACTACTGTCATATTTATTTATGCCTAAGTCTGAAAGCGAAAAAATAAATAAACTCATCCAGATTTGGTAGATTTGGAAAGTGGATTTAGTGGATTTGGATTCACTATTTTCTGAACAAAGGTAACATATTAATAAAGTAGACTAATAATAAACTTAGACTAATAAAAGTATCCTCAAGACTACTTTTCCCTCACTCCTACATTGCTTACACACTTATCAGTAAATTAAAGTTTTATTTCCTTCATGCCAGGTATCCTGCAGATTTTGAGAAAAATAAAGGTCCCTTGTGTAAAATACAAGAGTTTCTGACAACCAGTAAATAAACTCTTATTTATTAAAAATAATTTCTTTCTTAGCATGAGGTCAGTAGACTTAATGAAAAAAAATTCATGGTATAAACAATATTAAAATACACTAATTATGACAATTCCAACACATCCCAGAGTTGCACTAGATTATAGAATAAAAAGCTTGTTCCAGTTGCTACAACTATCTCAGTGGTTGCTAACATCAGGCCAAAATACAATAGAATCAAATGTTTGAAAACCACACTGACAACCAATTTTGAGGACTGAATTGAAGGCTAAAACAAATAAGAAAACACTTTATTATATAGATAGGTTGAAGTATGACTCTATCATCATATATTTGATAATTGTATTTTTTTTCTCTATTACCACAAATTCATCAATTAACAAATTCCTGTGGAACCTTATGTATAAAATCATGGAGTTTATAAAAATAAAAGAAAATCTTCATTTTCAATGACCTAATAATCTCTTATAACATGTAGATACATATATTAATGATATTATTAATAATCTATATGTTATATGTAACGTATTTTCACATGCAAGCTTATGTGCATATGCATATACAAACATGTAGTTTAATATCAAATGATTCCATAAAAGTAATACTATATAGGGCGCCTGGGTGGCTCAGATGGTTAAGCGTCTGCCTTCGGCTCAGGTCATGATCCCAGGGTCCTGGGATCGAGTCCCGCATTGGGCTCCCTGCTCCTTGGGAGCCTGCTTCTCCCTCTGCCTCTCTCTCTCTCTCTCTGTCTCTCATGAATAAATAAATAAAATCTTTAAAAAAAAAAAAGTAATACTATATAGTTTATAGGAATCAAAGTTCGTTTTGAGTGAAACCTGGAAAGCTGAGTAGGATTTATCTAAAAAGAGAACAGTGGACGACCTCTCCTTGTAAAGAAAAGGCTTAAATAAATTTAGTAAAGGACATTCTGAGAAGATTTGTTTGACTACAATGGAAAAATTGTATAGGAATAAAGGGATGGAGGGATTAGAAAAAGAGTTTGAGATCACATAGGGGAACCAAGCTGAGGACTACATTTGATCTTATAGAGAATAGGGAGATAGCATAGGTTTTTCAACATTATCTAATAAATATCAATGAGCTTGGATAGAAATCAATGGGATTAGTGCTATCTACCAAAATAACACATAAAACACAATATACATTTGGTTTTATGAAGACATCACTGGATAGCCATGTGTGGGATAAACAGAAGTGGAAAGAGATCAAGAATAGGAACTGATGCAATATCAGATGTGTGATGGGCAAGTAGAAGGAAGAATGAAAAGAAAGGGGCAAATGAGAGAGACATAGTCTTATCACAAAGCCCCAGTGAACTAATAAATCCATGTATTATTTCAACTCTACATATGCAGTGTTTCTCTTAGTTATGTCAAGAACCTGTGAAAAAACAGGCAGCCAGGCTACAAAAGTGAAGGTTTGAAACAGTTTCTCTTTGAGTCCTATATACGCTCTCATAAATGCTCTCCTTGACTCCACTGTTACCTATTCTTTTTTTTTTTAAAGATTTTATTTATTTATTTGAGAGAGAGAGAATGAGAGACAGCATGAGAAGGAGGAAGGTCAGAGGGAGAAGCAGACTCCCTGCTGAGCAGGGAGCCCGATGCGGGACTCGATCCTGGGACTCCAGGATCATGACCTGAGCTGAAGGCAGTCGCTTAACCAACTGAGCCACCCCGGCGCCCCCACTGTTACATATTCTTATAATGCCTTGTATTTTTCTTTTGTAGAATTTATTACCCATTTGATTAATATTTATATTACCTTATAGGAAAAGTGAATGACCCCACTACTAAAACATAAATGCCATAAGAGGGCAGACAATGTACATTTTCTCACCATTGTACCCAACACACATTAAAGTTCAATATTGTTTTTTTTAAATTGATGATCCATTGCAATGTGGAGGATCAGAGTCATTTGGCAGCATATTGGTTCTATTTTTCCACAAATTTATCATAGTCATATCTGGCTCTGGAATAAATGCAAAATCATTATGGAGAAAGACTTTGTCCCCTTTTGCAATGATATTTCAACACCTTTGAGCAAATTCTTGTTTTCAGCATCCAGCATCCATTTCATGCCACCATGGTCTGTCATCACTGAAGAAAAGACCATGAAATTAAATCACATATAATGCTAGGATTATTTGCTTTTCAAAGATACTCAAAGAGACTAGCTCACGATAGATGGTATTTGGGGACATTCCTTAAGTACACACTTAAGTACCCACTCAAGCAACTGCTTCTAACATGAACACCTTGGAAGAAAAGTATATCATTTTAAGTGCAATTATGAGGAATTCTATCCAAATGGATATTTTTCAGTGATATAGGATTGCTATTTTTCCTGATAATGCTTAAACTATTTTCTAAATTTTTAAAAAGCAAAATGTATTCTAGTTTATAATGAAAATGTGAGCTTAGATATGAGTTTTCTCACTAGATATTATAAAATGCATTAAAGAAAAACACAGAACAATGTATTTATGAATCATATAATGTACAACAAAGTACTCTTAATCTAATTTGCAATCCATAATAGACACTGTAATTTTCTACAGGAGAAAAATGACTTATATTTGTTTATAAATAGACCTTGAAGGTTATGTATTTAATTAAATGTCCAATGACAAATCTGATTATCCTGATTGCATCTTCAGAATCAAAGATTGATGGAAGACACAGGGTCAGGGCAACCATTTACCATGGTGGTAGTGAAATATGGGATTGATGTGGCTTCAGCCTGGGATGTATTACCTAAAAATGCTTAGTTTCTAGTAGCATCAATGATGCCATTTTATTATCTTTCAGCATTTGTGCATTTGCTCCTGAAAGTTCAGCAGCCCACTGAGTACTGAATTAAAAGGGGAATCTCAAGCCATATTCTTCACTATAACATAACTCTTCCCAAAGCGTCAGTGTGAAAAATGTAATGCCAAAGTAAATTTGTAACCCTAAATTTCTTCGTAACAGAACATGGTTACATAGGTGTGTTAAGGGAGAGAGAGAGAGAAATACATTAGATTTAAATGTGAGACCTGTCAATATCAAGACTAGTTATAAATGATACCCAAGGTCATATATCTGAGAGGTGGAAAGGAGAAAGGTTAGACCTTTTTTTCCTCTTTTCCCATTTACCTGACTTCTGTTGGACCAAATAAATACTGTTTAAAAACTCATGCCATTTTCAATTTCAGTTAAATTATCCAGTTAGCAATTCACTTTAGAAAGTGACAAAATTACAAGGACAGAAAAACTGAATGAAAAAGACTGATGAGGCAACATTTTATAAAGACAGTACGAAAAGGATGAAAGGCATGTATCAGACAACAAAGTTATCTTTGTGATCCAGAGGCATAGCAAAGAGATCTATGTCCCTGAAGTAGCCTTCAGAATGAGAAGTTTGGTTCATAGTTAAAGAGAGTTTAACAGCCCTAACCTCCTTCTATTATTCATTATCTTACCAACAGAAAAGACAATAATGATATTTCTGTTTACCTCTTGCAATGTTACTTTGTTATATTTTCTCTCTTATGGCATCTTTTGTTTAGGAATTTAGTTTCTTACCTTATCTCTTTCTCTCATTTTTTATACAAAGTTGGATGGAGAACTATTTCCCCAAATGCTGCCTTTCCCTTTTGTAGTAGTCATTGTTCATAAATATTCTGACTCTATCCTCAGCTCATGGTGGGACTACACCTCCATGCTGCTTTGAAATTTGGTATGGCCATGTGACTTGCTTTGGCCAGTGAAATGTATGTAGGTAGAAGGTGCTTTGTCACTTCTTGGGAGGAGTTTTAATAGCCAAAGACTGCTTTCCCATGTTCTCATCCTCTCTGCTACCAAAACAGACAGGAGAAATTCCTACAGCCTAGGTAATGAGTTTGAAAACAATGAAGAACAGAGCCTCAAGCTGACCTTCAATCAACATGTTCAGAAGTAAGAGGGAAAAGGTCTTTTGTGGTTTTTAGTTACTAAGATTTAGGGTGTTCTTGTTACCACAGCCTGGTGTATATCACCCATGATAAATAAATTGATGTAATGAATACTAGAGCTATTCATTCATGAATAGTAGAAAAATTCTATTTCAAAACAAAATTGATGATTCATATTACCAGACACAAATGCAGCAAGTATCGCTGCATTGTCTTAGTTTCTTCTATATTAGCCCAGTGTTAGAACTGAAAAAAATTTTTTTTTAAGATTTATTTTTTTGACAGAGGGAGACAGCGAGAGAGGGAACACAAGCAGGGGGAGTGAGAGAGGGAGAAGCAGGCTTCCCATGGAGCAGGGAGCCCGATGTGGGGCTCGATCCCAGGACCCTGGGATCATGACCTGAACCGAAGGCAGACGCTTAATGACTGAGCCATCCAGGTGCCCCAGAACTGAAAATTTTTGATATCTGCTTAGAGATATGGTAGGATACTTATTGCAATTAAATTCTTTGTATGGTTTTATGAAACTTTGGCAATTACATTTTGTATTCTTCCTGACTAGGGTATTAAAAACATAAGAAAATGGAAAATAGGTGGAGGATATCTTTCTTTACTTGAAACCATTCAACTCATTTTGAGATTAATCAAATGGTATGATTAAGTCTAAAGTTAAGTAAACATGAAAGTTTCAGTTTATGATTTTGACATAATTTTAAGTTGAATGCAAAATAATACATTTGAGGGGGGAGAAAGAATGGCCTTATAACAGGTAACTTACTAACACCTCCGTTTAAGGATACTTTGAAAAATTAAAAGCACTGAAATGCTCCCTTGTTGCTCATTTTTTATAACTGCTTAGTGTGATTTGTAAAAAGTTCGTCATACCTGAGACTAGCCTTACTTTCCAGCCCCTTCTTACAGTAGTTCCTTCCTTCTGCCCAGAATTTACCTATCAGCCCTCGAAAAATTTTCTGTTTCAACTATTTAGAGGACTCTACCTCTTTCTCCATTTAGCAAATTCTCTTTCATCTTTCAAGACTAAGTTCATATGTCATCTCACTCATTCACTAAAAACATAATAAATATTTGCTGTGTCAAGCACTGTGCTTAGTGCTTTATAAATTAATTCACTTAATCCTTACAAACTCTCTATGAAGTAGATGCTCATGTTATCATGATTATACAAACGAGGACAGATGAGGACTGACCATCCTTCTCTCCCACCTTCCAAGAACACCCACGCATGCACCCACCATTCTTACTGGCTGGAGGAGCTCCATGGATATTGTATCTCTGTTATTGGATGGCACTTACATCATCAGCTTCCAACACCAATCAGTTCCTCCTTTCTTCCCCAGCAGTCAAATCTCAAAGTAGGACCAAGTAAATATTATCAACTACTATAGATTTAGAGTAAGAAGGAAAACTCTGATTAATGTGACACAAACCTGTTTTCATCTTGAAAACCCCAGTTGAAGTTCAGGTCACTTTATTAGCAAAATGGCTTTGGTTACTGCTGTGCTTTTCTTATACAGCAATTATAAGCTGCCTTGTCTTTTTATCTCAATTAACTATTATGGATAATTAAGGAGTAAGATATTATTCATATTTTGCTCATATAACAATCAGTGACAGAAAACTTTTATTGACTACTATATGTGCAAGGGCATCTGCAATTATATGTATATAATATATATATTATATTATTCTAATATATATTATATTAGATATTAATATGTATTCTATTCTTATATATATAAATATATATGTATATATTTATGATATGTGATCGAATAACAAGAAATCAGAAGCCTGGAGAGACAGTACTGTTTTGGGGGAAGTTGAGATGTATATTTTGAGACATACTATTTCTGGACTGCTATGGCAGATCTAACAAATGGTGATGCCAGCAGATTTAACAACACCAACCAACCAACAAACAAAAAAACAGAAACACTGGTGCCAGAGAAGTAGAATGCTATCTTGTTTCTTTTCCCCCAAATGCCAAGAACCTGTAAAAAGTCACCTTTATACCAATGTTTTGGTAAAAGACTAATATTTTAAAATTATAATATGATTTTTAAATCATATAATTTTAGTGAAACTTGAGAGATTGTTCCTCTTTCTTTATACATGATTTAAAACTATTGTTTAAATGGAAAATTGGACATTGTTTTAAAATGATATTATAAAGTGTTTTTTTTTTTTCTTTTTAAAACACAGAGGCAAAGAAATCTATTCATATGTGGACCAGTGAGATTTGCATGGAGAAAAATCTGGTTCTACATTCTACATTCACCTATTACTTTAAGTCATTCATATGAAAAATTCAGGCCAATAGCCTCAAGAGAGATAAAGAGAGAATGTGTTGGATGGATCTGTCTGAAACCATTACCACTTTTGAAAAAGAACAACCTCTGCTGCTCTTCCATTCTTCTAGTACCCTAAGATAGTCCCTCAGCCAGTATAACAATAAAACCTCTTGGCATCTGGCCCAAGCTTGGACTCCAGGCATGCATTTTTTCTTATATCAAAAAGTCACATATGGGATCCATCAGTACCAGCAGGCAGAGGAAACAATGTAAGAGCATTAGTCCCCCTCAGTGATGTGTCAGCAGAATTCATCCATATTTCATTCAACCAGCAGTAGTTTTATATAAAAGAGAAAACGCATTCTACATTTTACCTTTCTGGGAGAGAAACTAAAGTTATCAATGAACCATTTAAGTGAAAACAAGTCACCCTTATATTTATGATATGTAACTGCAACTTGTAAAACACCCCATGAAATAGGGGAGATTTTCTATCAAATTAAAAAATAAGTTTTATGGTTATAAATTAGACTTGGAAGAGTGCAAACATATATAAATATTCAGGTCACCGGTTACTAGTTTAAATATCAGAGTGAATTAAAAATATATATATGAACTCGATTACCTGAGAAGAGAAAGAATAAACTTTTTTTTTTCCCCCCCTGGGCATGGACAAAAATAGCCTCTGGGAGACAAGTAGAAAGTATAATTGCCTATTACAAGTTTACTTTTCTCTTTATAATAGTAAAATAATATATTTATTTTTATTATTCATTATTCTTGATGAATCTCATCTTTAGAAGGCAAGTCCTACATTATTTTATATGTGGATTTTGCATATCTCTTCTGGCAAGTTTGAATGGTTGATAGAAAGTGAAATGTAAGATTAAAGATAACTTTAAAGAGAAAACATTGGCATATAGCAAAGCAAATGAAATACTGGATAACAGCTTCCAAGAAACTCTTTGGGGATAACAGAACAAATTGAATTACCTGCTTTGAAAGCACATCATCGGTGGCAGGTGAGGAAATTCTCAGTTTCCTTGACTTTTTTCCAGCCAGTAAACGTGTCCATCAAAGTTACACAATCACAACAGTACTTGTTTGTTTGGGCTTGTATTCAGGAAAAAAGTAAGAGGGTTCTGAGATAAGGTTACGCTTGTTTTCTCTTGGCAGAGAAAGTACTGTCTTATTTTTTTCTGGAGAGATTTTAGGCAAGAACATAGTATGCCTATTAGAATTACTATGCACCAGTGCCTCAAACATTTTGGGGGTGAGCATCCAGGACCTGGGTTTTGGTAGGTCTTGATCCATCTTGAGCCCCAATTTGTTTTGTGACCTTGAATAAGCGACTTTCTTTTTTTTTTTTTATTTTAATAAGCGACTTTCTTGAACTTCCATTATCTGCCCTGCAAAACGAAGGAGATAAATAATGCTATTTCCAACTGTCAAGTCTCATGATTCCACTATCTTATTTATATCATAGAGTTCTTCTTTGAGAAGAAAAATACTGAAGACAAAACCTAAGAAGTTCTCTGACCTAATGCTATCTATTGCGAAACAATGTTTCTGACAGGATTACATGAAATAGTATGTCTAAAACACCTAGCACATAGTATATACTTAACAAATATTAATCTCTTTCCCCCAATATCTCACTCTAGTAAAATCTTTTCTATCATCTGAAAATATCTTTGTGCCAGGTATAATTGCTGACACTATGATTATTAAGGTTAAGATAATAAGATGAGTACTCGGAGTCTAAAATTATTACTGAAAAATCATTTCACTAACTTTTGCAGGACTTTTTGGTTAATAATGGTATTCTATTGCAACACACTGTTTTATTGCACCTCTACTTAACACAACATCTATTAGTTATTCAAAAAGTGAATATTATTCAATTGGAGAAGTGAATGAATGAGTTGATTGAATAGAGTGCCTCTCCACTGAAACATTAATATATAATGTATCTCAGGTTGTGGGTTTCATTAGACTACATTTGAGAACCTGACTCTTGTTCCTGGGCCGAAGTGGCTCTGCTCCTTGGTGAGTCACAGACAGACTAAAGCAGGTGGTGTTGCCTCACAAAGGCATCTCTATTTGTACAAATGAAGAGATCACAGGGAATAATTTCCAAAGCCAGGACTCCAGGAACAGTGTTAAGTAGGCTCCTTTTATTAGGACTTGGGATAAATATTCAGAGGGGCATTTTTACACCATAATGAAGCTGAGGTAACTGTCAGGCCCTTTCTGATTCATCTGCGTAGGCTTCATCTTCAAATGTTTCTTTTTCTGTTCCAGCAATTCATTAGTTGATTTCTAAAAGAGAAACTTGACAGGAGAAGCTTCTAAGAGTTTCCTGAGTTCAGGAGATCAGTTTTGAGTTCAGGGAGTCAACCTGAGTTCAAGGGATCAAGGAGTCTCACCGGTGTCTGTCTTTGTGATGTTGACTTGGACTTTACCCTAACTCTGACAAAATCCCGCTGTGGATTCAATATGAACTAGAAAAATTTCCCTAACTAGTCGAACCTCAGGAATTTTTTGTTTACCCATCCATGTAATGGGAATAATAATACTCTATAGAGGTTTGTCAAAATTGAAGATAATATCTAACTCATCAAAGCTATGATATAAAATAATATGGTAACTACCCTTAAATTTCATATTAGTTTTGAGGATATCATGTGCCATGTGCTTTTCAAAATAACTGCTTTAAATTTACTTATGTAATAATATCTCTGAATGTAAGTTTTTACAGGATTATAGGTAATTCACTCACTACCACTGGACTAGACTGCCAGTCACTATAGCAGAATGAAATTTGCTGACCTCCACTATGATTCTGAATTTCTTATGATCAATACAAAACAAGGATGGCAAAGGCTATAAAAGCAGATGTCAAGACAGCACTGCTTATTTAGACTATAATATCTTCTAACCATGCCTATCCATTATTATTTGATGATGGACATATGGAAATGCTATTGATATAAAATGCAAATGACTCTTTGAGTCAATAATAAATTACTGGGTACAAACTATTCAATAACAGGGAATTGATTTGAAACGAGGCAGCGTTTTAGACTTATCTATTCTCTTCAGTTGTGCTAAGTTAATGGGGATTTGTAATTGCTTTGAATTTTAACTAATACATCTTTTTCATTTGGAAACTGATTTTATATTAGTGTCATATTTTATAGTTTGCAAAATTACCTGACCATTCAAAGGTTGACAGAATTGACCGTAACCAAAAGCTTTGGAATACAATACATCATTTTAGTGGGTAGAATGTGTTTCTTTCTTCAAGAATATCCATCTTATCTTTAAACGTTTCTTATGTATAATTGTCAAGAACTTCTATTTTAAAATTATAAAATGCACATGGAAATAGCTTTTAATAGCTAAACAAAACAGTATCCACCTATAATATTTATATTTTTTCCAATTACATTCTTTGCCTTGGAAGAAGTTGAAAACCTCTGGATAGCATTTTATTTTCATTTATTTTTTAAAAAATATTTTATTATTTATTTTTTTGTCAGAGAGACAGAGAGCACCAGCAGGGGGAGCGGCAGGCAGAGGGAGAAGCAGACTCCCCACTGAGCAAGGAGCCCCATGTGGGACTTGATTGCAGGACCCTGGGATCATGACCTGAGTCGAAGGCAGCCGCTTAATGAACTAGCCACCCAGGCATCCCTCTAGCTAGCATTTTAAATTTCTATTTCACAAACCACAGAAATGTTCTACATTAACTGTATCAATGTGTGAGCTTTCAGTTTCCTTTTAAAGAGACTAGTTTAAAAAAAAAAAAAAGATTCCATACATTTTCTCAATTTCCCTCACCAAGTAACAGGGTAAACTTTTATGAAAAACAAAAGGCACCCGAACATGCTCTAAAGAGATAGTTCTAAACTGTTACATGGCTTGGTTTGGAACTGTCCAGTAGCATAAATGCAGTATTGCTCTATTCTAAGCTGAAAACAGGTTAAGTTAGAAACACATATTACTACAGCAAAAAAAAAAAAAAAAAAAAAAAAAAAATTTGATTTGTCCATGGTTATTCATTTACATTTCTCCTTGGGGGTCCCTAAGGAGCAAATAATATGCAAACAGCTGCAAGATTATTCTTATGCTCTTGTTGCTATTTGGTGATTGCCATTTACATGTAAATTACTACTGGAAAAGTACAACTTCTCTCCACAGTAACCAGACAACAAAACAGTTCTTACTAAGCTGTCCAAGATTGATTGCTCAAAATACTTCCTAAAGGAATCATTTTTTAGAGTATTTTTTTTACTTTTGCAATTCCTAAAAAAAAAAAAAAAAGCAATTTTGGAGTGAATAAAATAAGAGAACAACCTCATTCTTATTCTGAGGCAGTATCTACACAATAAACAATTTTAGAAGAATATGTGGAAAAATATATAAGAGCAAAGTTCTTTCTGTGAGAACTAATTTTACAATATGGAAAGGAAAAAAAAAAAACATGCAGCTAGAGCACACATTTAAAAATACTTGAGAAGAGATCAACGATGAAATTTATTTATTTCCAAATTTTATCTCTAGGTCAAGTTAGAGAAAGTCCCTCCACACCTTTAAAGTGTTTATGCCTGGGGCGCCTGGGTGGCTCAGTTGGTTAAGTGACTGCCTTCGGCTCAGGTCATGATCCCAGGGTCCTGGGATCAAGTCCCACATCGGGCTCCCAGCTCAGTGGGGAGCCTACTTCTCCCTCTGACCCTCTCCTCTCTCATGCTGTTTCTCTCTCATTCGCTCTCTAATAAATAAATAAATAAAATCTTTAAAAAATAAAATAAAATAAAGTGTTTATGCCTGAAGATTACCATAATTGTAGCCATCATTAAACTGCCATGAATTAGACAAATATAATTTTAAAAGAATTCTGCATATTAGTGTTAATTAATACTTTGACACTTTTTTTTTTTTTTACAAAATGAAAGCACTTTTATTTAAAGATATGAATATTGATATATTTACAACTGGAGCATACTCTATTTCAATTTCATATGTTTTATACATTATATCAATGGTCATTTCCCATATTAATTTATGTAACCACAGCAAAATTTTAATGGCTGTATAATGTTTTCTTTCATGTCTGTATTATTACTTATTTAACCAATCCTCTTTAAAATATGCATTATTTTTCAATTTTCACGAGGTAGGCCATTTTAAGATGGAAATACTTAAGCATACAACTTTGTATGTTCAATTACTCCCCTAGAATCAGAACTTCTGCATTAAACCATATGTATGTTTATACTTTTTATACATATTGACAAGTTGCTCTGCAGGGAAGTTGATCAAATTTACACCACCATACTAAGTGTAAGAGAATATCAGTTAGTTCATTTGATTCCATTTAAGCTGATCAAAGTGTCAATAGTCCACTTAAATAGTGACTCTTTTCTTCTTCCAATTTCATGTTTCAGAGGATTTTAATCAATCCAAAGGA
Organism: Mirounga angustirostris; assembly: GCF_029215605.1. Taxonomy (NCBI): domain Eukaryota; kingdom Metazoa; phylum Chordata; class Mammalia; order Carnivora; family Phocidae; genus Mirounga; species Mirounga angustirostris. Next base: position 78,084,959 of record NW_026991721.1, read on the forward strand.
ATTCAGGCCACATTAGTACAATCAAGAGAAGGGGGAAGTGGTAGACACATGATTCCTCAGAAGAATCATAACCCATTTAATCCAGGGATCAATCTGGCTTTTCAATACTGTCATACCCATGAGTATAAACCATAGAGTTGGGGGAAGAGAAGAATCTGAATTTAAGGATACTTGAAATGTGAAAGCAAGTTTATATTATAGGTTTTGTAGATTGGACTGATTTGCTATTGGTTTGGATATGGAGTGGAAGAGAAATAAAGTACATTATTCAAAAATATAAACTTGATTCCAAGGTAATAGTTTAAGGACCAAAACATCACATTAACAGCTTACCAGAAGTATATCCCTAAATGTTTTTGATTCTTATAGTAACTTTATTTTAATATTTCTGAAATGGAATATTTCCTCCCACCCATCCTACCCTGAACATCCTATGGCAAAATATGATATTTGCTTAAAAGAAACTACTGTTGCTTCAGTAGCTCTTTTTCCCACCTCAACTAACCTTAATGTCAGACAAGGAATGAGTTAGGCAGATGTAGTCATAACTTGTTTTTTGCTTTCCCTTCCCTTCTTTCCCCTTGTGCCCACATTCCTAGTGCTGAGTTGTCTGTGTCAAAGGATTGTTGCATAGGGACATAGGGAGTTATTTCACTGAGCAAATCTGAGAGTCAAAAGAAGGGAGGCACCTCACACTGTAGTATGAATAGTGCTATATACAGTAGATACAGTACATGCAGTATCTGAATTTTTATGTAAATATTGTCAATAGACACTTTCTAAAAAGTACATAGTTTTCTCTACTTGGTCACTTTTTAAAGCTAATGTGCTCTTATTTGTTACTCAATACACAACCAGTTAATACACTCCTGGATAGCCAAGGGTTTACCGTGGTATTCGTGAATATATTTTACGAAACCCATCTCTTAATTTAGCTTCTAGCATAGTGGAAAACTAAAAGTAAAATGTCCGTCCAACTCTTGCCCTGAGTTGTTTTTTCCTGAGAATGTACTCATCTTTCTCTCATATTTCAGAAGTTTTATTTTATTTTATTTTTTTTATTCTTCTGTTAATCCCCATACATTACATCATTAGTTTTAGATGAAGTGTTCCATGATTCATTGTTTGTGCATAACACCCAGTGCTCCATGCAGAATGTGCCCTCCTCAATACCCACCACCAGGCTAACCCATCGTCCCACCCCCCTCCCCTCTAGAACCCTCAGTTTGTTTTTCAGAGTCCATCGTCTCTCATGGTTCGTCTACCCCTCCGATTTCCCCCGCTTCATTCTTCCCCAACCGCTACCTTCTTCTTCTTTTTTTTTTCTTAACATATATTGCATTATTTGTTTCAGAGGTACAGATCTGAGATTCAACAGTCTTGCACAATTCACAGCGCTTACCAGATCACATACCCTCCCCAGTGTCTATCACCCAGTCACTCCATCCCTCCCACTCCACCCCCCACTCCAGCAGCCCTCAGTTTGTCTCCTGCAATTAAGAATTCCTCATATCAGTGAGATCATATGATACATGTCTTTCTCTGTTTGACTTATTTCACTCAACATAATACCCTCCAGTTCCATCCATGTCGTTGCAAATGGCAAGATCTCATTCCTTTTGATGGCTGCATAATATTCCATTGTATATATATACCACCTCTTCTTTATCCATTCATCTATCGATGGGCATCTTGGCTCTTTCCACAGTTTGGCTATTGTGGACATTGCTGCTATAAACATCGGATGCACGTACCCCTTTGGATCCCTACTTTTGTATCTTTGGGGTAAATACCCAGTAGTGCAATTGCTGGATCATATGGTAGGTCTATTTTCAACTTTTTGAGGAACCTCCATACAGTTTTCCAGAATGGCTGCACCAGCTTGCATTCCGACCAACAGTGTAGGAGGGTTCCCCTTTCTCCGCATCCCCGCCAACATCGGTCGTTTCCTGACTTGTTAATTTTAGCCATTCTGACTGGTGTGAGGTGGTATCTCATTGAGGTTTTGATTTGGATTTCCCTGATGCCAAGCAATATTGAGCACTTTTTCATGTGTCTGTTGGCCATTTGGATGTCTTCTTTGCAGAAATGTCTGTTCATGTATTCTGCCCATTTCTTGATTGAATTCTTTATTCTTTGGGTGTTGAGTTTGATGAGTTCTTTATAGATTTTGGATACTAGCCCCTTATCTGTTATGTCATTTGCAAATATCTTCTCCCATTCTGTCGGTTGTCTTTTGGTTTTGTTGACTGTTTCCTTTGCTTTGCAAAAGCTTTTTATCTTGATGAAGTCCCAATAGTTCATTTTTGCTCTTGCTTCCCTTGCCTTTGGCGATGTGTCTAGGAAGAAGTTGCTATGGCTGAGGTCAAAGAGGTTGCTGCCTGTGTTCTCCTTTAGGATTTTGATGGACTCCTGTCTCACATTGAGGTCTTTCAACCATTTGGAGTCTATCTTTGGTGCTCGCTTCGGCAGCACATATACTAAAATTGGAGTCTATCTTTGTGTGTGGTGTAAGGAAATGGTCCAGTTTCATTCTTCTGCATGTGGCTATCCAATTTTCCCAACACCATTTGTTGAAGAGACTGTCTTTTTTCCATTGGACATTCTTTCCTGCTTTGTCGAAGATTAGTTGACTATAGAGTTGAGGGTCCATTTCTGGGCTCTCTATTCTGTTCCATTGACCTATGTGTCTGTTTTTGTGCCAGTACCATACTGTCTTGATGATGACAGCTTTGTAATAGAGCTTGAAGTCCGGAATTGTGATGCTGCCGGCTTTGCTTTTCTTTTTCAACATTCCTCTGGCTATGCAGGGTCTTTTCTGGTTCCATACAAATTTTACGATTATTCGTTCCATTTCTTTGAAAAAAGTGGATGGTATTTTGATGGGGATTGCATTGAATGTGTAGATTGCTCTAGATAGCATTGACATCTTCACAATATTTGTTCTTCCAATCCATGAGCATGGAACATTTTTCCATTTCTTTGTGTATTCCTCAATTTCTTTAATGAGTATTTTATAGTTTTATGAGTACAGATCCTTTGTCTCTTTGGTTAGATTTATTCCTAGGTATCTTATGGTTTTGGGTGCAATTGTAAATGGGAGCGACTCCTTAATTTCTCTTTCTTCCTTGTTCTTGGTGTATAGGAATGCCACTGACTTCTGTGCATTGATTTTATATCCTGCCACTTTACTGAATTCCTGTATGAGTTCTAGCAGTTTTGGGGTGGAGTCTTTGGGGTTTTCCACATAAAGTATGATATCATCTGCAAAGAGTGAGAGTTTGACTTCTTCTTTGCCGATTTGGATGCCTTTGATTTCTTTCTGCTGTCTGATTGCTGTGGCTAGGACTTCCAATACTATGTTGAATAGCAGTGGTGATAGTGCACATCCCTGCCACGTTCTTGACCTTAGGGGGAAAGCTCTCAGTTTTTCCCCATTGAGAATGATATTCGCTATAGGTTTTTCACAGATGGCTTTTATGATATGGAGGTATGTACCCTCTATCCCTATACTCTGAAGAGTTTTGATCAAGAAAGGATGCTGTACTTTGTCAAATGCTTTTTCTGCATCTATTGAGAGGATCATATGATTCTTGTTCTTTCTTTTGTTAATGTATTGTATCACATTGATTGATTTGTGGATGTTGAAGCAACCTTGCAGCGCAGGGATAAATCCCACTTGGTCATGGTGAATAATCCTTTTAATGTACTGTTGGATCCTATTGACTAGTATTTTGGTGAGAATTTTTGCATCCATGCTCATCAGGGATATTGGTCTGTAATTCTCCTTTTTGATGGGGTCTTTGTCTGGTTTTGGGATCAAGGTAATGCTGGCCTCGTAAAATGAGTTTGGAAGTTTTCCTTCCATTTCTATTTTTTGGAACAGTTTCAGAAGAATAGGTATTAATTCTTCTTGAAATGTTTGGTAGAATTCCCCTGGGAAGCCATCTGGCCCTGGGCTTTTGTTTGTTGGGAGATTTTGGATGACTGCTTCAATTTCCTTAGTGGTTATAGGTCTGTTCAGGTTTTCTATTTCTTCCTGGTTCAGTTTTGGTAGTTGATACATCTCTAGGAATGCATCCATATCTTCCAGGTTATCTAATTTGCTGGCATAGAGTTGCTCATAATATGTTCTTATAATTGTTTGTATTTCTTTGGTGTTGGTTGTGATCTCTCCTCTTTCATTCATGATTTTGTTGATTTGGGTCATTTCTCTTCTCTTTTTGATAAGTCTGGCCAGAGGTTTATCCATCTGGTTAATTCTTTTATTTTATTTTATTTTTTTTTAAACATTTTTATTTTATTTTTTTATTTATTTGACAGAGAGAGAGATAGCGAGAGCAGGAACACAAGCAGGGGAGTGGGAGAGGGAGAAGCAGGCTTCCTGCTGAGCAGGGAGCCCAACGTGGGACTTGATCCCAGGACCCTGGGATCATGACCCGAGCTGAAGGCAGATAACAACTGAGCCACCCAGGCGCCCCCTGGTTAATTCTTTTAAAGAACCAGCTCCTAGTTTCGTTGATCTGTTCTACTGTTCTTTTAGTTTCTATTTCATTGATTTCTGCTCTGATCTTTATTATTTCTCTTCTCCTGCTGGGTTTAGGCTTTATTTGCTGTTCTTTCTCCAGCTCCTTTAGGTGTAGGGTTAGGTTGTGTACTTGAGACCTTTCTTGTTTCTTGAGAAAGGCTTGTATTGCTATATACGTTCCTCTTAGGACTGCCTTTGCTGCATCCCAAAGATTTTGAATAGTTGTGTATTCATTTACATTGGTTTCCATGTATTTTTTAATTCTTCTTTAATTTCCTGGTTGACCCATTCATTCTTCAGTAGGATGCTCTTTAGCCTCCATGTATTTGAGTTCTTTCTGACTTTCCTCTTGTGATTTAGTTCTAGTTTCAAAGCATTGTGGTCTGAAAATAGGGAGGGAATGATCCCAATCTTTTGGTACCGGTTGAGACCTGATTTATGACCTAGGATGTGATCGATTCTGGAGAATGTTCCATGGGCACTAGAGAAGAATGTGTATTCCGTTGCTTTCGGGTGGAATGTTCTGAATATGTCTGTGAAGTCCATTTGGTCCAGTGTGTCATTTAAAGTCTTTATTTCCTTGATCTTTTGCTTAGACGATCTGTCCATTTCAGTGAGGGGGGTGTTAAAGTCCCCCACTATTATTGTATTGTTGTCGATGTGTTTCTTTGCTTTTGTTATTTATTGCCTTATATAATTGGCTTCTCCCATGTTAGGGGCATAGATATTTACAATTGTTAGATCTTCTTGGTGGATAGATCCTTTAAGTGGGATATAATGTCCTTCCTCATCTCTTATTACAGTCTTTGGTTTAAAATCTAATTTGTCTGATAGAAGGATTGCCACCCCAGCATTCTTTTGGTGTCCATTAGCATGGTAAATGGTTTTCCACCCCCTCACTTTCAATCTGGGGGTGTCTTTGGTTCTAAAATGAGTCTCTTGCAGACAGCATATTGATGGGTCTTGTTGTTTAATCCAATCTGATAGCCTGTGTCTTTTGATTGGGACATTTAGCCCATTTACATTCAGGGTAACTATTGAAAGATATGAATTTAGTGCCATTGTATTGCCTGTAAGGTGACTGTTACTGTATATTGTCTGTGTTCCTTTCTGGTCTGTGTTGCTTTTAGGCTATCTCTTTGCTTAGAGGACCCCTTTCAAGATTTCCTGTAGGGCTGGTTTTGTGTTTGCAAATTCCTTTAGTTTTTGCTTGTCCTGGAAGCTTTTTATTTCTCCTTCAATTTTCAATGACAGCCTAGCTGGATAGAGTATTCTTGGCTGCATATTTTTCTCATTTAGTGCTCTGAATATATCCTGCCAGTCCTTTCTGACCTGCCAGGTCTCTGTGGATAGGTCTGTTGCCAATCTAATGTTTCTACCCATAGGTTACATATCTCTTCTCCCGAGCTGCTCTCAGGATTTTCTCTTTGTCTATGAGACTCATAAATTTTACTATTAGATGTCGGGTTGTTGACCTATTTTTATTGACTTTGAGAGGGGTTTTCTGTGCTTCCTGGATTTTCATGCCTGTTTCCTTCACCATATTAGGGAAATTCTCTGCTATAATTTGCTCCATTATACCTTCTGCCCCTCTCTCTCTTTCTTCTTCTTCTGGGATCCCAAGTATTCTAATGTTGTTTCATCTTATGGTATCGCTTATCTCTCGAATTCTGCCCTCGTGATCCAGTAGTTGTTTATCTCTCTTTTTCTCAGCTTCTTTATTTTCCATCATTTCATCTTCTATATTACTGATTCTCTCTTCTGCCTCATTTATTCTAGCAGTTAGTGCCCCCATTTTTTATTGCACCTCATTAATAGACTTTTTGATTTCTACTTGTTTGGATTTTAGCTCTTTTACTTCTCCAGAAAGGGTTTCTCTAATAACTTCCATATTTTTTTCAAGCCCAGCTAGTATCTTTAAAGTGATGATTCTGAACTCTAGATCTGACATCGTACTAATGTCCGTATTGAGTAGGTCCCTGGCCGTCGGTACTACCTCTTGTTCTTTTTGTTGAGGTGATTTTTTCCGTCTTGTCATTTTGTGCAGAGGAGAATAGATTAATGAGAGAACAAAATGCTAGCAGAGTAACAACGTCCCCAGAAATATACTCTAAACTAATCAGAAAAGACCTGAAGCAGTTGGAAAAGAAAGGGAAAGAGAGAAAAAAGAAAAAGAAAAAGATAAAGATAAAAAACAAAAACAAACAAAACAAAACAACAACAACAACAAAAAAACAGAATGTGATCAAATATGTTCAGGCTGGTATATAGATCAGTGCCACACACTAGATTTGGGGTGTATTTTGGTCTTTTAGAAGAAAGTGCCTCCCAAAATTTTAAAGAAAGAAAAACTTATATATGTACAAAAATAAGGGTTGATATGATGAAGGGATGGAATATGACTGTAAAGATGGAAATTATTAAAAATTTTATAATAGGAATTGATAAGAAGTTGTTTGAAAAAAGAAAGAAGAGGATTTAAAAAAAGAAAAAAGAAAAAAAAGGGAGAGGATGTGATCAGGCAGGGTAATAGAAAACACCATATACTAGAGATTTAGGGTATATTTTAATCTGTTAGAAGAAACTATCTCAAAATTTTAAAGAGAGAACAACTTATATATATAAGCCAAAAATACAGGTAACTACTATGAAGGGATAGAATATGACTCTAAAAATGAAAAATAAAAATGTTTTTTTTTTTTTTTAAAAAGGGATTGATAAGATGTTGGTTGAAAAAGGGAAAAAGAAAAATTAAAAAAGAAAAAAAAAGAAAAAAGACAGTTAAAAAAAATTAACTTTGAAAGACTAAAGAATCATGGTAAAAAAGCCATGAATTCTATGTGCAGTATTCCCCTAGCGCTGGAGTTCTGCCGTTCTCATTGATCGGTAAACTTGGTCTTGGCTGGCTGTTCTCGCTGATCTTTTGGGGAGGGGCCTGTTGCCGTGGTTTCCAAATGTCTCTTCCGGAGGCGGAAGTGCCCCGCCCTTGCCCCCTCCTGGCTAAGTAATCTGCTCGGGTTTGCTCTCCGGAGCTTTTGTTCCCTGCGAGCTTTCCGTACAGCTTTGGAGGCGGAGAGTGAAAATGGCGGCCTCTCAATCTCCACCCCAGAGGAGCCAAGAACTCGGGGCCCCGCTTCTCAGTGTGCCCCCAGAGAAAAGCCGTCAGTCACTCCCGTCTCCCCGGTCTCCGGCTGCACTCCGTGCTCACCTGGCCTGACTGCACGTTTCTATCTCTGGCACCCGACCCCGGGTGGAGTCTCCAAACCCAGCAGATCCCTGCAGTGCACTCCCGCGCAGCTCCTCCCCGGGGGGAGGAGGGTGAGTCTCCCCGGATCTGCCGCTTGTTGGGTCCCTGCTGGAGGAGCAGGGGCCCGACTGTGCCGCGGATCACGGTTTATGGCCACCCCGAGCTGAGAGTCCGCGCCTGGGCTCCGCCTCTGCAGCCGGCTTCCCTGCTCCGTTACCTGGGAGCTCTGCCCCACTCAGGCACCCCCGGTCTTTCTGTGACCCCGAGGGTCCTGAGACCACACTGTCCCGGAGGGTTCCATCCCCGCTTAGCCACCAGAGTGACGTCCCTCGGCGGAGCAGACTTTTAAAAGTTCCGATTTTGTGCTCCGCGGCTCTATCACTTGCCAGAAGCGGCTGACGGAGGCCCCTCCCCCGCCGTCTATCCTCCCGAATATCGCCTCGGATTCCCTTCTCCGCATGTCCTACCTTCCAGAAAGTGGTTGCTTTTCTGTTCAAAGAGTTGTTGCTCTTCTCTTCTTCGATCTCCTGTTGAGTTTGTAGGTGTTCAGAATGGTTTGATCCCTATCCAGCTGAATTCCTGAGAGGAGATGAAATCCAGGTCTCCTACTCCTCCACCATCTTGCTCCGCCCCTCATATTTCAGAAGTTTGACAGAAATAACTATCAGGCTTTAGAGTTTGTAAAATAGTATAAATAAATCAGTCCATCATAATTTCTACCCTTTAAACATGAAATGTTTTGCCACTAGGTTTTTCTCTTACTGTTAGATGAAAATCAGCACTTCTCTTTACATCTATCTATATATATATATAGCCTTAATATTTCATGCAGAAAGAAGAAGCCAATTCATAAATAATACATCTTAACCTCCTAGGTGGAATAAATATGAATATAGTGACTTGTGATGCTAATAACAAATATAATGCAATGTAAAACACTTTAATGTCAAACATCAAAGTGTCAAACATCTTGGATGCCATTTAACTGATGAAGGTGCCAATAGTTCATTTAAATATTTAAATTAATCATCATTGCCAATTTAAAAATTATTTTCTAAATTTTTATTTTACTATTAGTCAGCCAAATTTCTAAGGCAAATGGAAATAGTTTTTGGACTCTAATCCAGAATGGATAATCAAAATAAATTATGTGACTCAAGATGCTTTGAGGGCCAGAAAAGTTGTTAGACAAAGAAAAACATCTTTAAGGGTATTAATACTCAAAGTTAGTAACAATAAGTGATTGAAATGCAATTAAAGAGATTCATTGGATCCCTAACTGATTAGAAAAGTATCTCTAAGTGGAATTGAATTAATCAATATTATCACTCACTAGCATTAAGGTAGTGTTTAAATTGTTTGCTACAATGATATATGACAGAAAAAAAATTAAGTCTGGAAATTACTATGTCATCAGTAGCTTAATTTGAATCAGCAGTGAAGAACTATTAAATAATGAAGAATAATGTCTTTAGGACATAGTAGAATAGGTGTATGTACTGTTGTGGTCTGAATGTTTGTGTATCCCCCAAAATTCATAATTTTGAAAACCTGATGCCCAAGTAAGAGCTGGGACTTCTGGGAGGTGATTAGGTCATGAGGGCAGAGCCTTCATTAGTGCCCTTGTAAGAGTCCCAGAGAGCTCTCAAGTCCTCTTTCTGCCATATGAGGGCACAGTGGGAATTCTGTAGCCCAGAAGAGGGGCTTCATCCAAAAAGGCTGGCATCCTGATCTTGGACTTCCAGCTGTCAGAACTGAGAAATAAATTTCTGTTGTTTATAAGCCACACAGTCTGTGGTATTTTGTTATAGCAGCCCAAATGGACTAAGACATAAACCAAAAGTCCATTTTCCTCTTTATACTAATAGCCAATATTTATTGTTTACCATGTATCCAGGTAATATGCTAAGTACTTTATGTGTAGTATCTTGCTTAATACTCTCAGGAAACCTCTGAGATCAGTGTTATAATTGTCCCCACATTGAAGATAGAAACCCTAATGCCCAAAACTGTTAGAAGAGCTTGTTGAAGATCATACATGAAGCAAATGATAGAGGTAGGATTTGAGCCCAGATCTTTTATTTATTTATTTATTTATTTATTTATTTATTTATTTATTTATTTATTTTAGAGAGAGTGGGAGGAGAAGTAGAGAGGGAGGGAGAAGAAGGGGGAAAGAATCTCAAGCAGACTCCTTGCTGTGCTTGGATACCTGTGTGGGGCTCCTCATGACCCTGAGATCATGACCTGAGCCAAAACCAAGAGTCAAATGCTTAACTGACTGAGCAGAGCCCAGAGTTCCTACTATAAAGCCAATACCCTTGAAACTTGGACATCTAAAAATTGTTAAAGGTAGAATCAACATCCCCCTTTTCCATTATATTCAAAATATCCATTTTTTTTCTCTAGCTAAGAGCCATGTTACATAAACTAAATACAAGGGCAAAGCCTTGTAAATATGTGTCAAGAAAATTATTATAGAACCTGGCAGAGAAGTCAGAAAACAGAGAAAGGTAAACAGCCTGAAATTAAAAGGTGTAAAAGCAATAAAGATGAGAGGCAATGGTAGAGTACCAGGAAATTTTTGAAAGAAATATCTGACAAGAGCCAGTTCAAAAAGCCTGCTGGCTCTGAAACCTAAGAGGAAAAGCAATTATTCTGGGTTTATTCGTACAGTATATTGTATTGTGGTTTATACTCTGATTGCAACAATAGTTCTTGTAATACTAGCCAGAAAGGACGTGTAACCCTCACTTTTCAATAGTCCTGAAAGAAATGGTAATAAAGTTAAGAATGTTATCAAAACAGGATGAGATCATGTAAAGAAATTCATGTCTATAGGACCCAGACTCGGGATGTATCAGGGTTAGGAAATGACGCTGTTCTGAGAAGCTGCTCACTTGAATACAGTTTATAAGTCAAGGTTCTTCACATGCTAATAAATTAACGCTTATACTGTAAACCAATGGTTGTCAAACTTCAGTGCTTGGAAGATAAAGCTGCCATCATTACATGAAAGGTTACTCCTATGATTGTAGAGCAGGACAGATCTGTGTTAGTTGTGGCAGAAGTTTTACTCCCTGGAAAAACTCCCTGGAAGTCATTAAGGTCAAGATGCATAACCATTTTTCTAAAATATTTTACCTAAATTTTTACCTAGAATCAAGAAAGTGGAAAGCTAGATGAATCTTAATGGTTCACAGACTTTATTAGGGTAGGAATAATGGCCACACTCAGTCCAAGGTTTTCTTCTTTTATGTCCTCTCTGCTTGTGATCTCTATTGCATCAATTATCATCTATGCATCAGGCACTCAAAATTTGTATCTCCAATCTAAACATGTACTCTGAGCTCTAGACCCATATATACAATTGCCTGTTCACATCTCCACATGGTTGGCTGTCTCACTTGAACAAACCCAAACCTAAACTCATAGCATCAACTTAATTCCTAAACTGACTCTTACATTCTTGCTTTCTTAGTAAACAAAAGCATCATATTTCCATATATTTAAACCAAAAACTTAAAAGTCAGTCTTTATACTTCTATCCTTATCTTTTACCACATCTAATCAATCAGTACTAAGCCCAGTTCATTCTCCTTCCTATAGATTTTTCCTGATTGTGGTAAGCAAGAAAATGGCCCTCCAAAGATACCCGGGCCCTAATCCCTGGATCTGTGTCTATGGTACCTTACATAGCAAAAGGTTGCAGATGGGAATAAGATTTCTATTTGGCTGACCTTACATTAGGGAAAATTTTCTTGGATTATCTCTGTGGGGCCCAGTATAATCATGTGTCCTAAAAATAGAAGGTAGAGGCAGAATAGGAGAGTTAGAGGATGGTGTGACTTCAGAAAGAAGGCAGAGAGAGATACAACTTTGCTGGCATTCAAAATAGAGGAAGGAGGCCTGAAGCCAAGGAATATGTGTAGTCTCTAGAAGCTTGGAAAGGCAAGGAAATTATAATGACATTATGTTCCTTGCTGGCTTGGAGAGATGTTTTATGTGCTTTCCCCTCTTTCTAGAACATTTTCTTTCCACCACCACTCCTATTCCACCCGGATTTACTTAGCTAACTCCTTTTGGCTAACAGGTCTCATGTAAAATATTATTTGCCCAAGGAAAAACCCTCCAAATTTACATCCAGGTTGGCTACCCCCTCTCACTGTGCACTTCAATAAGAATGTCTAATTATCCATTGTACCACTTGCTACAATTTGAATTAATTAATATTTGATGAATGATTTAAGACTTACATTTTCCCCAGTAGACTATGAGCACCAGGGAATCTGAGGCAAGAGAATATGTCTTCCTTGTTTATTAGTAACATGTACAGTTCCTGGTTCAGAATAGGTTCTCAGAAAACATCTGTGAATGAGCAAATAGCTAAATAAATGTAGGTATGTATGTATGGGTGGGTGGATGGATGGAGATACAAAATATGTTAATGGAGAGTCATGCCCTTATAAAGTGGCTAAACCTCTGTGAGGTGGCCTCTTTTCTATTCACAGCTAGAAATTTGACAAAAACTTGCAAGATGTAGTTCAATGTAAATTTTTCTTAATCCTGACCAAGGTACCAGTAAAAGTCCCAATACATGAGAGTCATTTGCCATTCTATGACCATTTTTCAATGCTTTCATTTTTATACTTACACACAGGCATTCATCAAATCAAAATTCCTTTGAAGATCGAGAAAAGAGATTGCAATCACAGAGGAAAACTACAGTTCCTTAGGAGTGTTACTAAGGCCCATTTTCATCAGGTCTTCAAAAAAGTGACATAAATATATAGCTCTCTGAGCATGAATATTTTCTGATTTTCTTGGGAGCTATGGAAGTTCTTTTGATCCCTCTGTAAGCATTTAAATATACCAGTGAAAAAGACTTACCCAAAAATAAACAGTTAAAGACAATGAAGCTGCAAATCACAGAAGATTATCCTATTACTGAAGAAAATACCACAATTCAGATCCATACTCTTCTCATAATCACATATGACACCTTCAATTACAATATAAAAAAGATAATCTTAAATTCCCCCTCTGAAATTTAAATATATATATTTTATATAATTTATATATATTTATATATTCTATATATTCAATATTTAATATTAGTACAACTGATTAGTACAGCTTTCCAAAATAAGAATCCAGAATGGAAATCATGAATTGAAAATATATTCTAATTTTCACAGATGTAGTCCCATTGGTAAAGACCAGGGTAAAAGATAAAAGATATACATAAATGGAATAAGTAAGTAACCTTTTTTCTTCCTCCACCTCCTCCTCATCTTCCTCCCCCCCACATCTTTGTCATTGCCTTCTTCTTCTTTTTCTTCTTCTTCTTCTCTGAACTGAGAACAGGACAACCTAAGGGGGTGGGGCACACTCAAATTCAAATGTAATATATTAAATAACTTTTATTTTATCCTAAAGGCAATAGTGAAGGAATTAAGCACAGGAGTCACCTGATCTTATGTAGAGTTCAGGAGTTTTACCCAGGCTGTGTGGAATGAGTTGGGAAGAAGCAAGAGTGGATACAGAATCACTAATTAAAAGGCTACATTAGTACTTCAGGAGACTAAAGCTGGTGGTGTGGACTAGGATGCTAGTGGTGGAGAAATAATAAAAGAAGGATATGAGGTTTACCTTGGAGGTAAACACAGCAGGGCTTGATACAGATTCGACATGAAGTGTGAGGGATTGAGCAATTGGGTAGAGAGTGTTTCCTTTGCTGAGATATGTACATGGGAAGAAGAATGACTCTGGGATGAGGAAGATCAATGGTTAAGTTTTAGACATGTTAAGGATAAGATATCTGTGAATTATCCAAATTGCTATGTTAGTGGGCTGTTGGATTTGGCCAGCAAACCCTGAGATGACCAATAAAAAGATTACTCCAGACACCTAAGTAGGAGAAAAGAGAGGGCCTGGGGACCAGACGCTCTAAGGGTGAAAGGCCCTGAGCCAAACTCTACCTCCATTTTTATTATGCATGTTATCAAAGAATCAAGATTAGAAAGGAATGTAAAGTTTCAGTAACAAAGGGCAGTGACATTTATGGGCATTGTGTGATTAGAACTATCTATGTTCATTTCTTGCAGGCAGGGAGTAGGTGACTATTAGGGATTTATGTTTAACCTAAGTTAAGTATCTGTACCCTGGGAGATAGCTTTGAGCCACAATTAGGATCTGGGTATTTTCAGCCCAGAAACCTAAAAGGAGGCCCAGTTTTCTGGTCACTCCTTCTTGCTTTTTGACCAGCCTCTCCCAAGGAGGATTGTGTTTATCCTATCTTAGCTAGCCAGGCATTATGAATTCCCACAGTGGGCAACCAAGACAAAGACGGGGCTGGACCCTGGCATATAGAAAGCAGTTGAAGAAAAACAGAGGAGAATGTCTCAAGAGAGTATAAATGAGAAGGGAACAAATTCAAAAGCTCAAAAATAAAACAGAGAAAGAATGATTAAAGAAATTAGATGGGCAAACAAAAAAACATGTTAAAAAGAAAGACAATGAAGTCAGCTGGAAAATGGAGTAGGAGGATCCTAATCTCACCTCATCCCACAGATACAACTAAATAACACTAGCATCAGAGTAAATAACCCAGAAAACCTGGAGACTGGCAGAACAAACTACACAACTAAAGGTAGAGAAGAAGCCACATTGAAGAAGGTAAAAAGGGCTAAGATGTGGTCTGGGAGCAAAGAGAAATGTGACTTTTCATGGTGGGGAGGGACCCAGTGGTTCAGAGAAGAGCAAAAAACAACCTTTCACACTGGGGAGCCCCTGAACAGGGAGAACAAATGACTATAACATTTGCCTTTGAAAGCAAGAGGGACTGAATTTAATGAGTTCTTACAACTAGCAGAACATAAAGTCTGGAATTTTAAAAATTGTCAGGCTCAGCTCTGGAAGAGCTGGGAGGATGTTAAGAAGCAGAATCCCCACCCTTACAGAGACAGCACAACAAACAGTCAATGTGGATACAGCATAGTACCAACTGTCTGAAAAATCCTGAGGCCATACAGGAAAGACAGTGATTTGCTCATCGCAAAGCAGCTCCCAGAGAGACAGGGATCACAGGGAGACCCTACCAGGAACAAAGGAGCTGGCAGGCACCATTTTCCTCCCCTGCCTCCTTGTATAAATAACAGCTACCTGCAGGAACCAGTGCAGCACTGACACTTGCTACCAACTTGCTTGTACCAAGTCCCACCCCCTCACATATCAGTGTGTCCACCCTTCTCAGTCACTCTTACCTGTACTTCATGCCCCTTCCCCTAGAAGACCAGCACAAACCCTGCCAATACCACGTCTCCTGGCCTATGCATTTTGCAGGATCCCAAATCCAGTGGTGGTAGGGACAGGTTTTGTTTTGCAAGCAGACCACAGGACACCTTATTAAGATGCTCCCCACCCTGCTGGGGACTCAACACTGCCCATAATAGGCAAAGAGAGCCTATGCAGACAACTGGACTGAAGGAAAAAGAAGCCAAGATTCAACAGCAGAGCACAAGCCAAAACACATAGGAGACACTCCCTGAAGCTCCAGCCCTGGGAAACAGAGGGCACTGAACTGAAGGGCACTACAGGACCGTTTCTTCCTAAGGCTATTATCATTAAGATCAAGAGAAGTAGTTGACTTTCCTAACACAGAAACAGACACAGAAAGTCAGACAAAATGAGAAGACAGAGAAATATCTTCCAAATTAAAGAATAGGACCAAACCACAACAAGAGACCAAGTGAAATGAATATAAGTAATATATCTGGCAGAGAATTTAAAGTAATGATCATAAAGATACTCACTGGACTCCAGAAAAGAGTGGAGGACACCAGTGAAACCCTTAACAGAGAGATAAAAAAAGAACCAATCAGAGATCAAGAACACAAAAATTGAAATTAAAATACACTTGATGGAATAAATAACAGGTTAGATGAAACAGAGGAACAAATTAACAACCTGGAAGACAGAGTAATGGAAAGTAAAAAGCTGAGCAAAGAAAAGGAAAGAAAATTGTGCAAATTAAGAATAGTCTTAGGGAACTCAGTGACTCCATCAAGCATAATAACATTCACATTATAAGGATCTCAGAAGAAGAGAGAGAAAGGGGGCAGAAAATTTATTTGAAGAAATAATAGCTGAAAAATTCCCTAAACTGGGGAAGGAAACAAATAGCCAGATCCAGGAGGCACAGATACCCCTTACCCCCCCAAAAAAAATCCAACTCAAGGAGGTCCACATGGAGACACATAGAAATTGACATGGCAAAAAGTAGTGATAAAGAAAAAAGTTTTAAAGCAGAAAGCAAAAGAAGATAGTTACATACAAGGGAAAGCCCATAATGCTATCAGCAGAAACTTTGTCAGCCAGAAGAGAGTGGCATGATATATTCAAAGTACTGAAAGGGAAAAATCTGCAGCCAAGAATACTATATCCATCAAGGTTATCATTCAAAATAAAAAGAAGGATGAAGAGTTTCTCAGAAAAACAAAAACTAGAAGAGTTCATGAACACTAAAGTAACCCTACAAGAAATATTAAAGGGAATTATTTGAGTGAAAAGGAAAGACCATGAATGAGAGTATGAAAAGTAAAAAACACAAAAACAGTAAAAATGAATATTTTTTGTAAAAATCAGTTAGGGAGTTACAAAATAAATGGATATAAAATATGACAACAGATGCCTAAAATGTGGAAAGGAGGAGTAAAGAATGTGTTTAAACTTAAGCACCATCAACTTAACATAGACTGCTATATGCAGATGTTATATACAAACCTAATGGTAACTACAAATCAAAAGCCAGTAATAGATATACAAAGATAAAGAGAAAGGAAGCCAAGTAAAGAAAGCCAACAAACCATGAAAGAGAGTAAAAGAAGAAAGAATCAGAGAAAATCTATAGAAATAACCACAAAACAAGTAACAAAATGGCAGTAAATACATATCAATCAATAATTACTTTCACCATAAATGGACTAAATGCTCCAATCAAAAGACATAGGGTGATAGAGTGAATTAAAAAACAAGACCCATCGATATGCTGCCTACAGGAGTCTCATTTTAGATCTAAAGACACCTGCAGATTAAAAGTGAAGGGATGGAGAAACATCTGTCATGCAAATAGTTGTCAAAAGAATGCGAGGATACCAATACTTATATCAGACAAAATAGGCTTTAAGACAAAGACTGTAACAAGACAAATAAGGACAACATATAATAATAGAGAGCACCCAACTACATAAAACAGTTAATAACAAACATGAGGCAAATAATTGCTAGTAAGACAATAATAGTAAGAGACTGCAACACCCCATGTACATCAATGGACAGATCATCCAAACAGAAAAATCAACATGGGAATGGTTGCTTTAATGACATACTGGACCAGATGGATTTAACAAACATATTCATAATATTCCATCCTAAAACAGCAGAATACACATTCTTTTCAAGTGCGCATGGAATGTTCTCCAGAGTAGATCATATGTTAGTCTCCAAAACAAGTCTCAACAAATTAAAAAAAAAAAAAAAATGAGGTCACACCAGGCATTTTCCTGACCACAACACTAGGAAACTAGAAATCAACCACAAGAAAAAATCTAGAAAGACCACAAATACATGGAGGTTAAATAACATTTTACTAATGAATGGACCAACCAAGAAATGAAAAGAGAAATCAAAAATTACATGGAAACAAATAAAAATGAAAACAAAATCATCCAAAATCTTTGGCATTCAGCAAAAGTGGTTCTAAGAGGGAAGTTTATACCATTACAGGCCTACCTCCAGAAGCAAGAACGATCTCAAATAAAAAACCTAACCTCACACTTAAAGGAACTAGAAAAACAAGAACAAATAAAACCCAAACACAGTAAAAGGAAGGAAATAATAAAGATTTAAGCAGAAATAAGTTATATACAAACTAAAAAACAATAAAAGAGATAAATGAAACAAGGAGCTGGTTCTTTGAACAGATCAACAAGATCTAGCAAGACTCAGCAAAAAAAGAAAAAGAGAGAGGAGAGGGAAAAAGAGAGGGGACCCACATAAACAAAATCACTAATAAAAGAGGAGGATAAATAGCAACCAACACCACAGAAATAAAAACAATTACACAGAATATTATGGAAACCTATATGCCAAAAAATGGACAATTTAGAAGAAATGAATAAATTCCAAGAAACATATAACATACCAAAACTAAAGCAGGAAGAAATAGAAAATTTGACCAGACCAATTATCAGCACGGAGATTGAATCTGAAATTAAAAAAAAAAAAAAAACCAACAAACAAAAGTCCAGGACTAGATGGCTTCATAGGAGAATTCTATCAAACATTTAAAGAAAGTTAATACTATTTCTCTCAAACTATTCCAAAAATTAGAAGAGGAAAGAAAACTTCCAAAATCATTCAATGAGGCCAATATTAGCCTGATACCAAAGCCAAATAACACCACAAAAGAGAGAGAGAGAGAGAACTACAGGCCAATATCTCTGATTAACACAAATGCAAAACTCCTCAACAAAATACTAGCAGATAGAATCCAACAATACATTAAAAGAATCATTCACCATGATCAAGTGAGATTTATTGTTGGGTTACAAGGGTGGCTCAATATTCACAAGTCAAACATGATATACCACATTAATAAAAGAAAGGGTATAGGAAAATATGATCATTTCAATAGAGGCAGAAATAGTATTTGACAAAGTACAACATCCATTCATGATAAAAACCCTCAACAAAGTAGGTTTGGAGGGAACATAGCTCAACATAATAAAGTCATATACGAAAAATCCACAGCTGGGGCGCCTGGGTGGCTCAGTTGGTTAAGCGACTGCCTTCGGCTCAGGTCATGATCTCGGAGTCTTGGGATCGAGTCCCACATTGGGCTCCCGGCTCAGCAGGGAGCCTGCTTCTCCCTCTGACTGTATCCCCTCTCACGCTGTCTCTCTCTCTCTCTCTCTCTCTTTCTCAAATAAATAAATAAATAAAATCCTTAAAAAAAAAAAATCCACAGCTGCTATCATCCTCAATGGGGAAAAACTGAGAGCTTTTCCTCTAAGTTTGAGCACAAGACAAAGATGTCCACTCTCACCACTTTTATTCAACCTAGTACTGGAAATCCTAGCCTCAGCAATTAGACAACACAAAGAAATAAAAATAAAAGACAACACAAGAAATTGGTATTAAAGAAGTAAAACTTTCACTATTGCAGATCATGTGATACTCTACATAGAAAACCCTAAAGAATCCTCCAAAATCTAATAGAACTGATAAAGGAATTCAATAAAGTTGCAGGATACAAAATCAATGTACAGAAATCAACTGAATTCCTATACACTAATAACAAAACAGCAGAAAGTGAAATTAAGGAAGCAATCCCATTTACAACTGCACCCAAAACAATAAATATCTAGGAATAAACTTAAAGAGATGAAAGACCTATACTCAAAAAATATAAAACACTGATGAAAGAAATTTAGGAAAACACAAAGAAATGGACAGACATTCCATTCTCATGGGTTGGAAGAAAAATTATTGCTAAAATGTTTATACTTCCCAAAGCAATTTAATGCAATCCCTAGCAAAATACCAATATCATTTTTCCTAGAACTAAAACAAGTAATCCTAAAATTTATATGGAACCAGAAAAGACCCCAAATACCCAAAGCAATCTTGAAAAAGAAAAGCAAAGTTGGAGATAATCATAATTCTAGAGCTCAAATTATATTCCAAAGCTGTAGTAATCAAAACAGTATGGTACTGGCACAAAAATAGATACATAGATCAATGGAACAGAATAGAAAACCCAGAAATAAACCCATATTTATATGGTCAATTAATATTCAACAAAGCAGAAAAGAATATCCAATGGGAAAAAGACAATATCTTCAACAAATGGTGTTGGTAAAATTGGACAGCTACATGCAAAAGAATGAAACTGGACCACTTACTTTCTTTTTTTTTTTTTTTTTTTTTTTATTTTTTTTTTTATTTTTTTTTTTTTTAAAGATTTTATTTATTTATTTGACAGAGAGAGACACAGCGAGAGAGGGAACACAAGCAGGGGGAGTGGGAGAGGGAGAAGCAGGCTTCCCGCCGAGCAGGGAGCCCGATGTGGGACTCGATCCCGGGACTCCGGGATCATGACCTGAGCCGAAGGCAGTTGCTCAACCAACTGAGCCACCCAGGCGCCCTGGACCACTTACTTTCACAATACACAAAAATAAACTCAAAATGGGTTAAAGACCTAAATGTGAGACCTGAAATCATAAAAATCCTAGAAGAGAGCCCAGGCAGTAGTTTCTCTGGTGCTGACTGTAGCAACATTTTTCTAGATATGCCTCCTGAGGAAAGGGAAATAAAAGCAAAAATAGACTATAGGGACTACATAAAAATAAAAAGCTTCTGCACAGGGAGGGGAAAAAAAAATCAACAAAACCAAAAGGAACCTACAGAATGGGAGAAAATATTTGCAAGTGGCATAAATGATAAAAGTTATTATCCAAAATATATAAAGCACTTATACAATGCAACACCCAAAAAACAATCCAATTTAAAAATGGGCAAAAGATGTGACAGGGCGCCTGGGTGGCTCAGTTGGTTAAAAATGGGCAAAAGATGTGGATAGACATTTCTCTAAAGAAGACACAATTGGGGCACCTGGGTGGCTCGGATGGTTAAGCATCTGCCTTCAGCTCAGGTCATGATCCCAGAGTCCTGGGATCGAGTCCCGCATCAGGCTCCCTGCTCCTTGGGAGCCTGCTTCTCCCTCTGCCTCTCTCTCTCTCTCTGTCTCTCTCTGTCATGAATAAATAAATAAAATTAAAAAAAAAAAAAAGAAGACACAATTGGCCAACAGACACATGCAAAAGTGGTCAACATCACTCATCATCAGGGAAATGGAAATCAAAACTAAAATGAGATATCACCTCACACCAGTCAGAATGGCTAAAATAAAAAACACAAGAAATAACAGGTGTTGGCAAGGATGTGAAGAAAAAGGAACCCTCATGCACTGTTAGTGGGAATGCAAGCTAGTGAAGCCACTCTAAAAAACGGTATGGAGTTTCCTCAAAAAATTAAAGATAGAACTACACTACAATCTAGTAATCATACTACTGGGTATTTACCCAAGAATACAAAAACACTAATTGAGAAGGATACATGCACCCCTATGTTTATAGCAGCATAATTTATAATAGCCAAATTATGGAAGCAGCCCAAGTGTCCATCAATAGATGATGGGTAAATAAGATGTGGTATACACTGAGAGCTCTTTGAGGGCCAAGATCAATTCATGCTCAACTTTCTAAAAACTCTGTAACTATGAACTATTTACCTACCTCGTAATGTGTTTACTCACTTTTAAAAGTAGCACATATTGCTATGGCCTGACTGTATCCCCCCAAAATTCATATTTTGAAAACATAATTCCCCTAAGTCATGGTATTAGGAGGTCAAGCCTTTGAGAAGTAATTCGGTAATGAAAGTGGAGCCCTCATGCACAGGATTAGTGCCTTATAAAAGGCTAACTCACCCCTTCTGCCATGTGAGGATAAAAAAAATTCAGCAGTCTGCACCTGGAAGACAGCCCTCACTAGCACCTGATCATGCTCGCACATTGATCTTGGACTCCCAGCCTCCAGAACTGTAAGCAACAAATTTCTACTATGTATAAGCCACGCAGGGTATGGTATTTTGTTATAGCAGCCCAAATGGGCTAATAGAATTATTGTGAGAATTAAATAAAAAGTGATAATAAATGTAACACATCTCATACAGAGCCTGCAAGGCACATATCAAAAGCACAGCATGTGGTAGTTGCTGATAGTGATGGGGGTTGCATTAATACTGGGGACAATTGTATTAACAATTGAGGAAATAGAATGAATTGCTTTTGCCTATTTAACGTTTACTCTGAAATTCTAGAACTAAAATATATTTTTGACATTCATAGTTTATTTTTGCATAGAGATTCCATGGATTGGTCCATTATGCATATTCTTATAATAAACTTGCAGTGAAGACATTTTAGCAATTTGGGTGAATCATATATATCTTTTGAGAATACCATGCAACATTATGCTTAAATTTTAAGTAACTAAGCAATAAAATCCCCAAATGTTTCATATGCACTTTTTACAACTGAAATCAAGTGATGCACTATTGTTAATGCACCAAAACTTCAGTTTCTAAAACTGGACCATTTTTAAAAGAGAGTGTTATCCTTGAAAAAACCCACCTGCCTTGATAAACCTAATATTAATGAATACCCCAATTTTTACTTTCAGTATGGAGCAAAATTAGTGTTTTTGATTTATGCTTTCCAAATACAGAAGCAGCTCATGTTTTTAGCATTAATTTCTCTACAGGGTTATTACAGACTGTAATCATGTGCTGTAAGTTACTTAATCACCTTTATAAAATAATAGAAGTATATTTTATTATTAATTTTAATTATGTTACAAAATGGACAACATAAATGAAAGATATTTGGAAATTCCTCAGTAATTTTCTCAAAGGTGGCTACATAGATTAAAAAAAATTATACACACTGAGGTTTATTTTCAGTCACTGCCAATAAACTTAATGATGCATAGCAACTTACATTTTCAGTTAATGGTCAGTTCAGCCTCTGTCACCCCTTCACATGGGCTGTCTGCTTTTAGATATTCCCTGCTAAAAGTGTACTGTCACCAACAGATATGGAAAGAATTGCCAATATCAGAGGATTAACTGTTCCATTTAGGAAGTCCAGCTGGCTAATGGGATTCACTTTGGTTTGCTGTCAGAGTCAGCCTAGCATAGTTAATTTTTTTCTCTTAAAAATATAGTTTTTCATAGAGATCCTACTCACATAATGACAATGAAAAGTCAAAAAATCCAGACTTCCTATTTATCTCTAGCAACACAGACAGCTACAAAGAAAATATAATCATACTTCTGTATAGGGAATGTATTTATAGGGACCTATTGGATCCAGGATAGATAATTTGACCCTGATGTAATTCACCAAGAACCGTGTAAAGCATAACCATGTGTTATGCTGGATATGAGATAAAGTTATAAATGTGATCACAATGCCTCTCCTTTATTCATTGCCTCAGTACATATTAATAAGCTACTCTGTGTTCTCAGAAACAATGAGCTTGACCCCCTTTACCATGTAATCAGGGACAGGAGAGATGATTTGGCCCTTTGTTGCCAATATTAGTTCCATTGGAAAGTTACAAAGGACATGTAATCCGCTATTTGCTGGTAACTGGAGTTAAAAATTGAACATTACAATTTTGTATCTAATTTCAAAGATGGTTCTCCCTTAAATTCAATTTATAATGTCATTTGATTTCTATTATTTTTTAATGATACCAAAGATGGATTCATAGATGGGAATACCAGCAAAAGCAAAAATTCGTTCAATAGGTGAAACATCAGAAACAAAGGAGTATGAGGATAGAAATCAGAAAACCTAAATAGAAAAATGAGATAAAAGCTGCTAAAGATACAAGTAATAGATATTTTTTAACTTCCTAAATTTATCAACAAAAAAGGTAAAGTGTCTTTTCACAGTTGATAGAGAAGAAGGGCTCATAACTGCTACCAGCAATTCAATTATATTCAAAAATGAACTTACCGAGCATGACTTTTCCCTTTAAACTCTGTTTTTACCAAAATAAGTGAAATATTAACTTGGAGGGCAGGTTATAAACCCTCCATAATCTGTTTAGAGAATCTCTTTTTCTTCTGTGTTCCCTTTAAAGCGTGGGATTGCCTGATAAAGTTCAGCCTCCACATCTTATTGGCTATTTGTCCTTGAGCAAATTAACTTATTCAAGCCTCAGTTTCACAAATTATGATGTGGGTGGTGGGGGTTTAAATGAGGTAATGAATGTAAAGTGCCTATGCCTGGCATATAGCTAATGTCTACTAAATGATAAGTTGTAGTTTTGTTGTTTTATTAAAAGTATCTATCAGTCAATTGAATTCACTGGACTAGAAATTCCTGCAAGTCAGAGTCCATATATTATTTATCTTTGTATCTTTAACACACAACCCATATTTAGTACACTGAAGCAACTCAGAAAATGTGTGTGCAAAAAACTGCACATTCTTGGGGTGCCTGGGTGGCTCAGTCATTAAGCGTCTGCCTTCAGCTCAGGTCACAATCTGGGATCCAGCCCCACATTGGGCTCCCTACTCCATGGGAGGCCTGCTTCTCCCTCTCCCACTCCCCCTGCTTGTGTTCCCTCTCTTGCTGTGTCTCTTTCTGTCAAATAAAATCTTTTTTAAAAAAATGCACATTCTGATCACCTATCAGCCTGAAATGCCCTTCTTAACACCTGCTGATTTGCCTAACACTGACTTCAAGATCCAGCTTAAATGATCATTCCCCAAAAAAAGCTTTCCCATGGCCTTGAGTCTACCTACCCAACACAAGCAAAGAAAGTTGCCCTCCTATACTGTATTTCAAGAGTATTGTATTGTCTTACACACTTTCAAATATGAAGATAATGCAATTATTTATGTTTCTCCTCTAACCTACTCATCCTTTCATTGTACTTATACAGCATCTGGCACATAAAAAATTGTCAATATGTATCGGTTTAATTAATTGTTAATTGATTAAGTTTTTACATTTAATGTAAAAATCATTTACTATATTTTCTCTAGGGATACTAAAAACATGAAAAGACAACATGGTTCAAGTTGTATGAGGAATATTTATGTTCCCATGTTGAACATAAGTTTTTATGTTATGCTGGATATGAGATAAAATAGAATTGTATTTAAATCTCCCAGATACAACAAATGTGCTTCTTACCAAAAAGTTGTGAAGACTAGGATTGATCATTTTTCTAAATCTTTTTTATTGCTAATCTTTTTTACCAAGGAATATACTTATTAAACATCTACTACTTGCCCAGCACAGGCAAATATGGCTCAGATCTTAAAGAAAGAATAAAATCACCCGTGAATATGAGCTTTTGAATTGCTCTCTAACATTTGTTATACCTTCACTTGGCTCTTTTCTGACTAATAAATATGGCTGTTGTCACACTTGCAGTTGCTGGTATTATTTCATAAGTTTTTCATTTCATTTGAGTTTATAATTTCTTATTTCCATTTGGTTTCAATCAAAATTTATAGGCTGGTTCTAAATAATAGTTCATCATCCATTTTGTTAGATATATCTCTGCTGTTCCCTAAGTCAGGTCAGGCCTCATCCCTGCTCATAAATTGTTGAATACTGGTACATGACATTACTTGTCACCATCATCTAGAATTTCAATGCTATGTTCAGGGCATATAAAAACAATACTTCCAACCTACAGATCATTCAGCATTGTTTTAACTTTAGAATAGTGTTTTGTTAAATTAGGACAACAGATGTGGCTAAATCATCTATAGCTCAATAAAGATAAGATTAAACTGAGGGGAGCAAGATGGCAGAGGAGTAGGAGACCTGGATTTCATCTGGTCTCAGGAATTCAGCTGGATAGGAATCAAACCAACCTGAACAACTACAAACTCAACAGGAGATAGAAGAAAAGAATAGCAACAACTCTCTGAACAGAATAGCGACCACTTTCTGGAAGGTAGGACGTGCGGAGAAGTGAATCCAAGGCGATATTTGGGAGGATAGACAGCGGGGGAGGGAGCTTCCCTCGGCTGCTTCTGGCAAGTGATAGAGCCGTGGAGCACAAAATCGGAACTTTTAGAAGTCGGCTCCGCTGAGGGACGTTGCTCCAGTGGCTAAGCTGGGGGTGGAACCCTCATGGGACACTGTGGTCTCAGGACCCTTGGTGTCACAGAAATACCGGGGGTGCCTGAGTATGGCAGAGCTCCCAGGTATCAGAGCAGGGAAGCTGGCTGCAGAGACAGAGCCGAGGCACAGGCTCTCAGCTCAGGGTTGCCATAAACCGTGATCCACAGCGCAGTTGGGCCACTGCTCTTCCAGCAGGCACCAACAAGTGGCAGATCCAGGGAGACTCTGCTTCCTCCACAGGGAGGAGCAGTGCGGGAGCGCACCACAGGGATCTGCTGGGTTTGGAGACTCCACACGGAGTCATGAGCCAGAGATAGGAATGCTCGGTCACAGGCCAGGTGAGCACGGAGTGCAGCCAGAGACCAGGAGATAGGAGTGATTGACTGCTTTTCTCTGGGGGTGTACTGAGGAGCGGGCCCTGAGTTCTCGGCTCCTCAGGGGCAGAGATTGGGAGGCTGCCATTTTCACTCTCGGCCTCCAAAGCTGTACAGAAAGCTTGCAGGGAACAAAAGATCCTGAGACCAAACCCCGAGCAGATTACTTAGCCCAGACCGGCAAGGGTGGGGCAACTCTGCCTCTGGCAAAGACATTTGGGAACCACGGCAACAGATCCCTCCCCCAGAAGATCAGCAAGAACAGCCAGTCAAGACCAAGTTTATCAATCAATGAGAACGGCAGAACTCCAGCGCTAGGGGAATACTGCACATAGAATCCATGGCATTTTTACCATGATTCTGTAGTCTTTCAAGGTTAATTATTTTTAACTGTCTTTCTTTTTTTAATTTTTCTTTTTCCCTTTTTCAACCAACATCTTAACAATCCCTTTGTTAAAAAACATTTTTATTTTTCATTTTTAGAGTCATATTCTATCCCTTCATAGTAGTTACCCGTATTTTTGGCATATATATATATAAGTTGTTCTCTCTTTAAAATTTTGAGATAGTTTCTTCTAATAGATCAAAATATAACCTAAATCTCTAGTGTATGGTTTTTTTCTACTCTCCTGCCTGATCACATTCTCTCCCTTTTTTTTTCTTTTTTTTTTAAACCTCTTCTTTCTTTTTCAAATAACTTCTTAACAATTCCTTTTATAATATTTTTTTATAATTTTCAACTTTACAATCATATTCCATCCTTTCATCATATCAACCCTTATTTTTGTACATATATAAGCTTTTCTTTCTTTAAAATTTTGGGAGGCACTTTCTTCTAACATACCAAAATACACCCCAAATCTAGTGTGTGGCACTGATCTGTGCACCAGCCTGATCATATTTGATCAGTTGGGATCCCAGAAGAAGAAGAAAGAGAGAGAGGAGCAGAAGGTATATTGGAGCAAATTATAGCAGAGAATTTCCCTAATTTGGGGAAAGAAACAGGCATCAAAACCCAGGAGGCACAGAGAACACCCTTCAAAATCAATAAAAATAGGTCAACACTCCAATATCTAACAGTAAAACTTACGAGTCTCAGAGACAAAGACAAAATCCTGAAAGCAGCTCGGGAGAAGAGATATATAACCTACCTACAATGGTAGAAACATTAGATTGGCAACAGACCTATCCACAGAGACCTGGCAGGAAAGAAAGGACTGCAATGATATCTTCAGAGCACTAAATGAGAAAAATATGCAGCCAAGAATACTCTATCCAGCTAGGCTGTCATTGAAAATTGAAGGAGAGATAAAAAGCTTCCAGGACAAACACAAACTAAAGGAATTTGCAAACACAAAACCAGCCCTACAAGAAATACTGAAAGGGGTCCTCTAAGCAAAGAGAGAGCCTAAAAGTGACATAGTCCAGAAAGGAACAGAAACAATATAAACAGTCACCTTACAGGCAATACAATGGCACTAAATTCCTATCTTTCAATAGTTACCCTGAATGTAAATGGGCTAAATGCCCCAATAAAGACACAGGCTATCAGATGGGATTAAAAACCAAGACCCATCCATATGTTGTCTGCAAGAGACTCATTTTAGAACCAAAGACAACCCCAGATTGAAAGTGAGGGGTGGAAAACCATTTACCATGCTAATGGACACCAAAAGAAAGCTGGGGTGGCAGTCCTTATACCAGACAAATTAGATTTTAAACCAAAGACTGTAATAAGAGATGAGGAAGGACACTATATCCTACTTAAAGGGTCTATCCAACAAGATCTAACAACTGTAAATATCTATGCCCCTGACATGGGAGCAGCCAATTATATAAGGCAATTAATAACAAAAGCAAAGAAACACATTGACAACAGTACAATAATAGTGGGGGACTTTAACACCCCCCTCACTGAAATGGACAGATCGTCTAAGCAAAAGATCAACAAGGAAATAAAGACTTTAAATGACACACTGGACCAAATGGACTTCACAGACATATTCAGAACATTCCATCCCAAAGCAATGGAATACACATTCTTCTCTAGTGCCCATGGAATATTCTCCAGAATCGATCACATCCTAGGTCATAAATCAGGTCTCAACTGGTACCAAAAGATTGGGATCATTCCCTGCCTATTTTCAGACCACAATGCTTTGAAACTAGAACTCAATCACAAGAGGATGTTGGAAAGAACTCAAATACATGGAGGCTAAAGAGCATCCTACTAAAGAATGAATAGGTCAAGCAGGATATTAAAAAAGAATTTAAAAAATTCATGGAAACCAATGAAAATGAAAATACAACTGTTCAAAATCCTTGGGATGCAGCAAAGGCAGTCCTAAGAGGAAAGTATATAGCAATACAAGCCTTTCTCAAAAAACAAGAAAGGTCTTAAATACACAACCTAACGCTACACCTAAAGGAGCTAGAGAAAACAGCAATTAAAGCCTAAACCCAGCAGGAGAAGAGAAATAATAAAGATCAGAGCAGAAATCAATGAAATAGAAACTAAAAGAACAGTAGAACAGATCAACGAAACTAGGAGCTTGTTCTCTGAAAGAATTAACAAGATTGATAAACTCCTGGCCAGACTTAACAAAAAGAAAAGAGAAATGACCCAAATCAACAAAATCATGAATGAAAGAGGAGAGATCACAACCAACACCAAAGAAATACAAACAATTAAAAGAACGTATTATGAGCAACTCTATGCCACCAGATTAGATAACCTGGAAGAAATGGATGCATTCCTGGAGATGTATCAACTACCAAAACTGAACCCAGAAGAAATAGAAAACCTGAACAGACCTATAACCACTAAGGAAATTGAAGCAGTCATCAAAAAACTCCCAACAAAGAAAAGCCCAGGGCTACATGGCTTCCCAGGGAAATTCTACCAAACATTTAAAGAAGAATTAATACCTATTCTTCTGAACCTTTCCTAAATATAGAAATGGAAGGAAAACTTCCAAACTCATTTTATGAGGCCATCATTACCTTGATCCCCAAACCGGACAAAGACCCCATCAAAAGGAGAATTACAGACCAATATCCTTGATGAACATGGATGCAAAAATTCTCACCAAAATACTAGCCAATAGGATCCAACAGTACATTAAAAGGATTATTCACCATGACCAAGTGGGATTTATTCCTGGGCTTCACGGTTGGTTCAACATCCACAAATCAATCAACGTGATACAATACATTAACAAAAGAAAGAACAAGAATAATATGATCCTCTCAATAGATGCAGAAAAAGCATTTGACAAAGTACAGCATCCTTTCTTGATCAAAACTCTTCAGAGTATAGGCATAGAGGGTACATACCTCCATATCATAAAAGCCATCTATGAAAAACCTACAGCGTATATCATTCTCAATGGGGAAAAACTGAGAGCTTTCCCCCTAAGGTCAAGAACGCGGCAGGGATGTCCACTATCACCACTGCTATTCAACATAGTATTGGAAGTCCTAGCCACAGCAATCAGACAACAAAAAGAAATCAAAGGCATCCAAATTGGCAAAGAAGAAGTCAAACTCTCACTCTTTGCAGATGATATGATACTTTATGTGGAAAACCCCAAAGACTCCACCCCAAAACTGCTAGAACTCATACAGGAATTCAGTAAAGGGGCAGGATATAAAATTAATGCACAGAAATCAGTTGCATTCCTATACACTAACAACAGGACAAAAGAAAGAGAAATTAAGGAGTTGATCCCATTTACAATTGCACCCAAAACTATAAGATACCTAGGAATAAATCTAACCAAAGAGGCAAAGGATCTGTACTCATAAAACTATAAAATACTCATGAAAGTAATTGAGGAAGACAGAAAGAAATGAAAAAACATTCCATGCTCATGGATTGGAAGAACAAATATTGTGAAGATGTCAATGCTGTGTAGAGCAATTTACATATTCAATGCAAACCCCATCAAAGTACCATCCACTCTTTTCAAAGAAATGGAACAAATAATCCTAAAATTTGTATGGAACCAGAAAAGACCCGAATAACCAGAGGAATGTTGAAAAAGAAAAGCAAAGCTGGCGGCATCACTATTCCAGACTTCCAACTCTATTACAAAGCTGTGATCATCAAGACAGTATGGTACTGGCACAAAAACAGACACATAGATCAATGGAACAGAATAGAGAGCTCAGAAATGGACCCTCAACTCTATGGTCAACTCATCTTTGACAAAGCAGGAAAGAATGTCCAATGGAAAAAAGACAGTCTCTTCAACAAATGGTGTTGGGAAAACTGGGTAGCCACATGCAGAAGAATGAAACTGGAGCATTGCCTTACACCACACACAAAGATAGACTCCAAATGGTTGAAAGACCTCAGTGTGAGACAGGAGTCCATCAAAATCCTAAAGGAGAACACAGGCAGCAACCTCTTCAACCTCAGCCAAAGCAACTTCTTCCTAGAAACATCACCAAAGGCAAGGGAAGCAAGGGCAAAAATGAACTATTGGGACTTCATCAAGATAAAAAGCTTTTGCAAAGCAAAGGAAACAGTCAACAAAACCAAAAGACAACCGGCAGAATGGGAGAAGATAGTTGCAAATGACATATCAGATAAAGGGCTAGTATCCAAAATCTATAAAGAACTTATCAAACTCAACACCCAAAGAACAAATAATCCAATCAAAAAATGGGCAGAAGACATGAACAGACATTTTTCCAAAGGAGACATCCAAATCGCCAACAGACACATGAAAAAGTGCTCAATATCGCTCAGCATCAGGGAAATCTAAATCAAAACCTCAATGAGATACCACCTTACACCAGTCAGAATAGCTAAAATTAACAAGTCAGGAAACGACCGATGTTGGCGGGGATGCAGAGAAAGGGGAACACTCCTACACTGTTGGTGGGAATGCAAGCTGGTGCAGCCACTCTGGAAAACAGTATGGAGGTTCCTCAAAAAGTTGAAAATAGAGCTACCATATGATCTAGCCATTGTACTACTGGGTATTTACCCCAGAGATACAAATGTAGGGATCCAAAGGGGTACATGCACCCCGATGTTTATAGCAGCGATGTCCACAATAGTCAAACTGTGGAAAGAGCCAAGATGGCCATCGACAGATGAATGGATAAAGAAGAGGTGGTATATATATACAATGGAATATTATGCAGCCATCAAAAGGAATGAGATCTTGCCATTTGCAACGATGTGGATGGAACTGAGGGTGTTATGCTGAGCAAAATAAGTCAATCAGAGAAAGACATGTATCATATGACCTCACTGATATGAGGAATTCTTAATCTCAGGAAACAAATTGAGGGTTGCTGGAGTGGAGGTGGGGTGGGAGGGATGGGGTGGCTGGGTGATAGACATCAGAGAGGGTATGTGCTATGGTGAGTGCTGTGAACTGTGCAAGACTGTTGAATCACAGATCTGTACCTCTGAAACAAATAATGCAATATATGTTAAGAAAAAAAAAAGAAGATACAGGAGGGGAAGAATGAAGGGGGGAAATCGGAGGGGTAGACGAACCATGAGAGACGATGGACTCTGAAAAACAAACTGAGGGTTCCAGAGGGGAGGGGGTTGGGAGGATGGGTTAGCCTGGTGATGGGTATTAAAGAGGGCACGTTCTGCATAGAGCACTGGGTGTTATGCACAAACAATGAATCATGGAACACTACATCAAAAACTAATGATGTAATGTATGGTGATTAACATAACAATAAAAAATAAAAATAAAATAAAATAAATAAAATATGTCCTTAAAAAAATAAATAAAATCATATTAATTAATACTTTTCACTGCCTGGAAAGTCACAGGTAGATCCTTCTAAACAAAGATAACAGGATGATCATTTATTTAAACAAAATATGTATTTTTTAAACCAGCAGAGACTTATGTGGGTAACTTTCAGTTATAAAAGGCATGAAAATAAACATGTGCCTCATTTCCTAAACTTAAAAAAATTAGGGCAACACACAAGAAGCCAAACAATTAGGAAAAAGAGAAAAACAATATTTTTTCACTTTTTGCATTCTTATTTAGGTTGCATACCAAGAGCCCATGGTGATGGCTCTCCATGTGTATACTGTCAAGGAAATGTGAAAAAATTATAAATGAATACAAATATTTTGCGATCAAATTAACATCTTTTACTAAAATATATACAATTACTTAAACATATGTAAATTTGTGTTTATATATTACATATATATATATTTGCAATGACAGAATTATGTGGTACATAAAAGATTTGGTGTGGAAAACTTTATATTTGACTAAAGGTTTTCCCTTTTCACTATTTTGGTTTTATATATAAAGCACTATGCCAACACATTTGTATAATAGAGAAGTTATATAAAATAAAAAATAAATATCCAATTGAACATTCAGTCTGCTTTGCCTGTATGAGAGGCATATAATGTGAAATTACTAATGTGAACCAGTAAATTCACAGAGTTGCAATGTGAATTTTATTTCCAACTGGAAACATTTCAGAAACTATTCACTCTTTTATTCATTCATTTAAAAAATATATTTATTGAGCACTAACTATGTGTCAATTCTAAGTACTGGAACTCTCATGGAGAAGAAAACAATAATTATATAATAAATAATTATAATCAAATATGTAGATGTTTATATTAAAAGATGAAGTGCTTTTTTTTCTGGTTAGATAACTATGTCAACTTATCCATTTCATGTTACTTAAATAAAATTTTAGTCATGGGAAAAGTATATTTATATAAATGAAGTGTCCTGGAGTAAAAATCATAATCCCGGAATCTAGTCACTTACTGGGAACTTAGGCAAGTCACTCTATCACCATGAGCTTTGGTTCCACTGGTGAATTACAGTACATTATCAGCTTGATGGGAAAATACAATCTGATAATGTACTGTGAGGAGTACTTTAATGAAAGTATGCAAAGCATGATATGGGAGTCAAGAGAACAAAGTAGTATCTATATTTGTAATATTAATTCTGCCAACAATATGAAGGATGGATCTGAGAGAGTTGGGACAAAATCAGGGATTCCAGTTAACAGGGTATTATAAATATCTAAGTGAAAAATAATAGGTCCCTATACATTGACACCAGCAGTGAACTTGATAAATAAAAGACTGACTTGTGAGATATTGAAGAGTTAGAATTAACAGAACTTGATTGATAAACTGGATAATGTAAAGTGAGATTGAGGAAGAGAGAGTCATCTAGGTTTAGATTGGTTTGGGGTACAATTAACTAAGATAGAAATAGGAAAGAAAATAAAATGAGAGAGATAAGAGAAGGAGCTGGCTAGGAAGGGATTTGATTTATGGGTGCCTTTGGAATATCCACCTGTAAAAATCCTACAGGCAATTGGATATATAAGTCTGACACTAAGGAAAAAGAATGGTACTGATGATAAATATTTTTGAGTTATTATTCATTTATTCAGTAAATATTTATGAAGTATCTACTATCAGACAGACACATTTCTTGGTGTTGGAGACTTAGCAGTGAACAAAGCAAAGTTCCTGCATCAAATAATTTATATTTTATTGGAGGAATACAGACAAAAAATTTTAAAGTATGTAATTCATCAGATTGTGTTAAGTACAATGAAGAGAAAATAAAGCAGGACGAATGGGATAAAGAGTGCCAGAAAATAAGGATAAGTGTTTCTGATTCATATGTGATGAGAAAAGGTCTGCTCATTTGAGAAAGAGCCAAGAGATTAATGTGGCTAATGTTGAGTGAATGAAAGGAAGTATGATAGGAGTTATGGTTATAAAAATAGTAAGAGACCAGAATATGTAGGGTCTTATAAGTTATCGAAGTACTTTGGTTGTCACTATGCTTGAAATAGAAGCCTTTAGGGAGGTTGAGGAGAGGAGCATGATCTGATGTATTTTCCAGAGGACAGTTATGACTACCACATAAAGAATAAGCTGTAGAGTGTGATAGTAGAAGCAGGGAGACAGCGTAGGATGCTATTGTATAAATTTAAGCAAAAGTGGGGCTTGGAACAAAGTGTTTGGCAGTAGTTAGTGAGGAGTACTTTGATTCTGGACATGTTTTAAAGATAGAAACGATAGCACTTTCTGATTGATCTGAATTGGAGTGTGAGAGAAAGAAGTAATATAGGATGATGGTAAGGATGTTGACCTAAAGAATTGGAAGAACTATAAGAATGGAAATGGCTTCTACCAAATGGGAAAAATTGTAGGAAAAATAGGCTTGGAAGCCTAGGGAATTTAAGTGATAACCCTACACAAAGTGTGTGTGTATGTGTGTGTATTTTTTTTTTCTAATATAGGACATGGGAACAGAGATTTAGTCTAAGGCTAGAGAGATCTGGAGCCATCAACATATAAATTGAAATCAAAGGCATGAGACTGGATTAGGTCATTATAGAGTAAATGTCAGTGGGAAAAAGTTTGCAGAAGAAAAGCACAACAAAATTTGAGGTCTTGGAAAGAAAGAATCAAAAAAGGAAACTGATTAGGCCCAGCCACTTAGGTAGGAGGAAAAAGAAAAAAAAAAAAAAAAAAAAAAAAACAGAAGTCAAGAAAAGAGAAAAGTATTTTAAAGAGAAGAAAGTGATCCCTTGTGTCAGTGATACTGGTAAAAAGGTGGGTAAGATGAGGACAGAGACTGACCATAAAATTTTAGTAACATGTAATTATACGGTAACCTTGACAGGAACAGTTATAGTAAGTGTCAGGGGCAAAAGTCTAATTGGATTGTTTTCAAGAAGAAATGAAGGGAGAATTTTTAGAGAAAACAAATAACAGATTTTTTTCCCAAGGAGTTTTGCATAGGGAGGGGGAAAAAAAAAAAACTGAATCTTAGAGAGAAGAGAGAATTGCTTGAGCAGACTGAACATATAAGGCAGACAGTAAGATTCATGAATTGTTGGTCCAGATGAGATTGAAGTGTTGTTGGAGTCAGGGTGAGGAAGAGGGTAACCTGGAATGGTGGAGTTGACGTTTAAGAGTAGGATATTTGCAGTAGGGATTATGAAAGGGTTTCAATTTTTCTAGTAATGACAAGAGCTAAGATATGCCTAGTGGGGAGAAGGCCTGAAGTGAGTTAGAGGACAAGATCATTGGTACAGAGGAGAGAAGAAACTGAAAGTGCCAAAGAAGTAGAATAGTTATCCTCATGGATATTAAAACTACTAAAAATTAAGACAGGAGTTAGAAATGAGATGAATCAGAAACTAAACTTTACAAGCAATGAAAGTGATAAACCTGAGGCTCTTCTATACAACTCTAAAATAAAGGGTCAATGGAGATATGGTCTGGTGACCAAAGTCAAAACTGGGTGTTTTAGTGAGCAGAAAGTGAGATGTTCTGGAAGGACAGTGAGAATCCAGGAAGTCCCCTATCCCATATCCATTGTCCCTATGACATGAATGTTGACATAGGAGAAACAACTTCCACATCAGAGAGCTGCAAGGGAAGTAAGGTCAGGAGGAAAGAATCAGGTTTCCAGAGGAGCAAAATGGGGAAGAAATTGAGATAGAAGGTATAGAAGAGAATGCTGATGATCAGCTGTTCATTTCCATAGGGCACATGTGAAGATTTTAGAAATTGGAGAAGGGTGGAACTGGGGGTCATAAAGGGCAAGATAGAGCCATGTGGGGTTAGAATTTAGGGAGTTTTGACCCCTGTTAAAAGTGGTTTGCAGAGGAAGTTGCATTTAGCACACTCTCAAGTTTAGAATAACTACTTCTATCTAGCCCTTAAAGCATTTTGTCCTAATATGTGTCTGTCATCTCAGAGTGAAACACCTTGAGAACAAACAGTATCTATCAATTTTGATTCCCAGGGCTTGCCAAAGTGCCTGGCCCAGAGTATCTTCTAAATCAACATTTATTTTAAAGTGAATAAAATAGTATATAACACTGACAACCTGACAGTGTTATTTAAATAATTGTTATATAGTAAATGTGTTATGGTAAACTGAAAATTATATTTGTACACTGCAATGTTATGTATGAACGATTTTACCTTAGTTCTGTTTTCCCTAGTTATGTTTGAAAATGGGTCTAACACTGAGGCATATTTCCCTGGCAACATTGGTAAAAAAACACCATCCATCTCCTCCTCATTTTCTAAACAAGTTTAGAAACACCAGGTTAAACCATTAAACCAACTTTTTATATCAGAACTCCTTGGAACATTTGAAGAGTATTCTGATGATTAGAGCTGCTTGAAGCCTGAAAATTCTGAGAACCAGTCTCTGAGAAAAAGCCTGGGTCTTCCTTCCAGCCAACTTTTGCCACTGACAAATATGAACTAAACAGGAAAATGGAACTCACAGGGTAAAATCTAGTTTTTCAAAGAAAGAGAATAGGCCTCATTTCCTCTTGGATTAGAAATTAAATACTCCATCTGTGCAGGTCTTCAGTCATGCTTGGACAGAATGACAATGTGCAGATGGACTAGTCCTGGAACAAGCCCTCTCCAATTCTAAGAGAAGAAGAGGTTGATGTCAATTAACCTCAACATTCAAGCTGTATTCTTCACCAGATTGCCAGAGATCTGATATCCATTCCTTTAATGTATTTCCCTTTTGTCCTTCAAATATATGTATTTTTTTAATGTGAGCCTGTTTCTACTGGGGCAAAAAGAATTAGCTGAAGTCATGTTTGTGCATTCGTAAGTCAGAGCTTTCAAGGGATATTCAGTGAAGTCAGAATGATACTAGAAAGGAACAGCAGTAAGGAAAAAATCAAATGATGTGATTCTAGAATTTTTTTCCTCAGCAAGGCATGATCTCAACCTGTAAACCTCTAAAGGCTTTTATTATCAAGCTTATTCACATTTCTGTACTTATATTTCTGGTCTTACCTTGGTACAAAAGGTGGCATCTCTATGCATCTTTCTCTCTAATGATTCTCTGAATAATTTTTCTTAAAGCTTAAAAACAACATATTTCTAAATGGTCAATTCATGTTTGATCATGAATAAAGAATTTTATTAAATACTATTTTAACATCTCTTAGATCAGTATTTCGTAAACCCATTCCTCAGAATATTACTATATGTTCTGATAAAAATGAATTTTCTGGTCAAACAAATTTAGAAACACCAGGTTAAACCATTAAACCAACTTTTTATAACAGAACTCCTTGGAACATTTTATGCATTTGCTCTATGACTCTCAAAAGGGAGGTGTAGTATGGATTTCTAATGCTTATTTAATTCCAGAAACTCCTTTCTTGGAATACTTATTAACAATCTGATGTAATTCACAAAATACAATTGGGAAATGCTGATCTTAGGTGATTGTGTATTTTTTTCCCTTTTTTTAGCCTATGGAAGTGAAGAATTATAAAGTTACCTTATTTTGTATTTCATAATGAAGCACTCCACTTGGATCTGATGTTTAAAAACTTGGTTATTCTACAGACCTCAATTTTCTGGTAACTCCTGTCTATATCTATGTATATATGTATCTCATCTATGTCTATCTATCTATCATCTATCATCTATCTATCTATCATCTCTATATGTATCTATCATTTATCTAACTAATTAACTAAGTAAAACTGATCCATACCTTCCTTTTTCATGCTTTTTTTTGTCAAGTTTGGGTGTCAGGCTTATGCTGTCAATATCAAATACTGAATTGGAGGTCCTCCC
Organism: Mirounga angustirostris; assembly: GCF_029215605.1. NCBI lineage: Eukaryota > Metazoa > Chordata > Mammalia > Carnivora > Phocidae > Mirounga > Mirounga angustirostris. Next base: position 78,122,519 of record NW_026991721.1, read on the forward strand.
ATTTGAAACATCATTTTTAAAGTTCCATTTTGTTACCAACATTTAGTTAGTCTTTTGACCTCACTGTGTGATCATGATTTTGATGAGACATTCCTATGGAGAGTAAATGAAATTATTCCTATAAAGCACTTAACAAATAATATGGCATATTAGCTATTGTCATTGTTACCATTCAGGACAATGTGAGGCTAGTTTCTTTCACCAGTCATCAATCACATATGTTCTTATTGGAGAAAGTCATGTTTTTGGCAGGCATTGGAATGGCATTTTCAAACCTCTGGTGCCTTTGTTCTTTGACCACTAATCTCTTGGCCCAGCAAATGCTGATAGATGTAAGCTTCTGAAGAGTGTTCTGGGAGGTGTTTGTGTGACTGGTAAGCAACATGTGTGAAGGTTTGTATTTAGATGAAAAGCATGGCTTGACAGGAGTCTCTAAGGAGTCATCATTGCTTAATAGGTTTCCTTAATGACCAGTCAATTAAGAACTTGTATTTGCAAAATGCTTTGCCATCATTGTTTTTCTTTCAATTCTCTGAGCCATTACTATCATCTTACTGATGAAACAGAGACAGGAAAGTATATTGACTTGCTTTTGACTCTATGGTCTGAAATTCCAGGCACTCTTGGGACTTGGGTCTCAAGAATCCTGCTGTTCTAAGCAAACAGGGTTCTCTCAGGAGATGTACTCAGAAGACAATAGGACTAAATGTAGCCTGATAACAAACCATAAGAAGCTTTCAGGGCTTTTGGTCTGTAAAACAGTTCTGTGATTGTTCCCAAATTACTCCATTAATAGCCTTTCTCTAACAGTCATGATTTGTTTATTAAATTATTGGCCACTATCAGAATCAGACACTGTGGAGTAGAAAAGCTTTATTTTAAGATATTCTAGCACAAGCAGAATAAAATCTAATCTTTATGTAAAAAGGAAAAAGCTTCATTTAGCTTCTTTGTAAACATAGTAAATATAGCAGTTCAGATAGAAAAAAAATGGACATTTTATAGCCCACAAAAGGATTTTGCATTCCTTGTGAAAGAAATAGCTATCAATAATGCTTAAAGGTATTGAGTTTGAGGCCTGGCTAAGGGTAACTCTATTATAATTTTTCTCATATAAATACCTTTTATTAAATACTGGAAGGAAATAGCCCAAAACATAGATAGTGATTATATCTTCATGGGGAATTATATAAGATGTTTATTTTCTTCTATGTACAGTTTAATTTATCCATTATTGCTAATGAATATCCATTATTGCTTAATTTTTGAGTGGGAATAGGCACACACACACAATTTTAAATTACATTTATGTTTTATCTATTATTATGAGGAGGACTAAAACTATAATTATAGAATGACTCTGCTAACTTCTCTTAGAAAACATTCTCTCATCATTTGAAGATTTGTTCTTTAGTCTTGGATCTCTAGTTGTTAGTGACAAATGAAATAAGATTTATGTCTTTCTATAACAAATTTTGCTGTTCTAAATAAACACATCACAGAATGTGTAATAACTGTCCTCAGTAAGTAGATCATATTCAATGTTGAAAATACTGTGATATAGTTAAAAAAAAACTATCTGGCCATTCATGATAAATTCATTTTCTTAATATACTTTTCCTTTAAGCTAATATGAAGTGATATAAATGATTAGGCAAGTTTAGTTATACATGCCATGGACAATATATGAAAATATATTAATAGAAATTTATCAAATGTCATCTCTATGCAAGGCACTACACTAAGCAATGTGCAAAATAAAACATAAGATATGGTCTCCATTCTCACCATTGCCTATAATCCAGATTTTCCTCATCTTTTGCCTAGGCTACTTCAGTAATGTCTTAAATGATATCTCTGCTAGAATAGTACTGTATTTACAATGTAAATGTGATCATGTCTTATAAGTCTCCTCAGAGTGACATCAGCATCATGGTGGCATGGGACATTCCTTTTTTTCTCCCCTTTGATTCACAACTAATGAGAAATCCATAATGGAAAAGAAAAAAAGTGTCTCTGCACAGCATTCGAGGACGCCCATTGTGCACCAGAAAATGGATGTACATGACCAGAAAGGAGGTGGCAGAGCAAGCACAGTGGCAGTGGAATAGGTAGTGGCAGAGGCAGTGATGGCAGAGAAGGCAGAGGCAAGTTGACAGTGAGCCAGCACACCCTTTCTGGCAGAGGAGGTAAAGGGTAAAGGCAGTGAGTAGGGGTACCTGGTCACATAGCCTGAGGATAAAATCCTCTCGTTGTGGGTGGCGGGAGGGTCTCATGGACTGTCTTCTCATATCCTGGAGCAGACAGCAGAAGACATTTTCCTGCAGTTCTTTTTGTCTGCTTACTTCCCTTTTCTTTCCCTTCCCTTAGTCACTGAGGTCTCTCTTCAGATCCCTCTAGGTGCAGTACATGTGATAAATAGTCATCAGAATTAGAATATTGTTTTAGAAAATATATTAAATTCTTAACTATAGCTTAAAGGAAAAGAGCATTAAAATAACTATAGCCACCGCAACTTAGTAACATCACAGCATAAAAAGGGATAATTTGTGACATTAAAATATATAAAAGGAAAGTAAAAGGATGGAATCTTTATAGGAAATGAAGATAAACTGCTATCAACAATTTTCTCTATGAGATGTTTCATGTAAACCTCATGGTAACCACAAAGCAAAAATCTAGAGCAGAGATATGAAACAAAAACAAAAGGGGAGACTGAGCAAATCACCATGGAAAACTACCAACTTACTAGGGTAGACAGAAAAAAAGGAAAAAGAAACAATGGAGAAACAACATCACCAAAAGACAAAAGATAAGATGAGGATAGTAAATCCTTACACATCAATAATCACCTTAAATATAAATGGATTGAACTTATCAGGTAAAAGGCACAGAGTGGCTGGATGGATTAAGAACAAACAGACAAAAACAAAATACAACTAAATGCTGTCTACACAAGAGTCATTTCAACTCTAAAGACATACATGGACTCAAAGTGAAAGAATAGAAGATGATAAGCAAATGGAAATGAAAAGAAGGTGGGCATAACCAAACTTATACTAGATAAAATAGACTTCTCACCAAAAAAAGGTAATAAGAGACAAAAGAGGTCATTTTATAATGATAAAGTGTCAGTACATCAAGAAGACATAAAAATCATAAATATATATATGCTCCCAACACCTGAGCACCAAAATATAGTAAGTAATTAAGAATAGATCTTAAGGGAGAAATAGACAATAATACAATAATTGTATAGGACTTCAGTATTCTACTATCATCAATGGATAAATCATCCAGACAGAAAATCAACAAGGAAATATTGCAACTGAACCACACTTTAAAACAAATGGACTCGATAGACATATACAGAACATTCCATCCAATAACAATGGAATAGACATTCTTCTCAAGTGCACATGGAATATTCTTCAGGGTAGATCATATCTTAGCAAATCACAAATCTTAGCAAATTTAAGATTAAAATCATACATGGGGCACCTGGGTGGCTCAATCAGTTTAGAGACCAACTCTTGATTTCAGCTCAGGTCATGATCTCAGTGTCATGAGATCCAGCCCTTTGTTTGGTTCAGCACAGGGTGTGGAGCCTGCTTAATATTCTCTTTCTCCCTCTTCTCTCTCTCTCTCTCTCTCTCTCTCTCTCTCTCAAAAAAAAAAAAAATTAAAATCATACCAGCTATCTTTACTGACCAATATGGTGTAAAACTAGAAATTAACAAAAGAAGAAACTGAGAACATCTACAAGTATGCAGAAACTAAACAAATTTCTAAACAATCATTGGATCAGAGACAAAATCAAAAGAGAAATAAAAAAACTATCTTGAAACAAATGAAAATAAAAACATACCATATTAAATATTGTAGAATGCTACAAAAGAAGTTCTGAGAGGAAATTTTATAGTAATAAACATTTACATTAAGAAATTAAAAAGACCTCAAATAAACAACCTAATCTTATACCTCCTCAAACTAGAAAAAAAAGAACAAATTAAACCCAAACTTAGAAGGAAGGAAATAAGGATCAGGGCAGGAATAAATTAAATAGAGACCACAAAACCTATAGAAAGGAACAACAAAATTAAGATCTGGTTCTTAAAAAAGATAAATAAAATTGACAAAATTGACCTTTAGCTAGACTAAGGAAAAAAGAGAACAGACTCAAATAAATAAAATTAGAAATAAAAGAGCATACATTACAAATGATACAGCAGAATACAGCTGAATCATAAGACTACCAGAAACAAGTAGATACCAACAAATTACATAAACTAGAAGAAATGGATACATTTCTAGAAACATACAACCTACCAAGGCTGAATCAGGAAGAAGTAGAAAATCTGAACAGATCAATAATTGGTGAAAAGATTCAATCTGTAATAAAAAAGAAAAATATTAAAAAAAAAAAAAAAAAGGAAAACTCCAGGACCAGGTGGCTTCACTGGAGAACTCCACCAAAGATGTAAAGGAGAACTGATATCAATCCCCCTTAACTCTTCCAAAATATTGAGGAGGAGGTAACACTTCCAAATGCATTCTACAAGACCAGCATTACTTTGCTACCAAAACCAGGTAAGGTTACCACAAGAAAACTATAGATCAATATCCCTGATGAATATCAGTGCAAAAATCCTCAACAAAATATTAGCAAATCAAATTTAAGAACACATTAAAACACATATTAAAAAAGAACATGTTAAAAAAGTGTAAACACATACAATGGGGCACCTGGGTGGCTCAGTTGGTTGGGTCTCAGACTCTTGATTTCAGCTCAGTTCATGATCTCAGGGTCATGAGATCAAGCCCCAAGTGGGGCTCCACGCTGGGCATGGAGCCTGCTTAGGATTCTCTCTCTCAGTGTCCCTCTTTGCCTTTCCCATCTCCCCACTTATGTGCTCTCTCTCTCTCTTTCTCTCAAAAAAAAAAAAAAAAAAAGAATTATACACCATAGCCACCAAGTATGATTTATCTGTAGGATGCAAAGACAGTTCAACATACACAAATTATTAAGTGTATACATCACATCAATAAAATGAAAGATAAAAATCACATGATCATTTTAATAGATATAGGAAAAGCATTTGACAAAATACAACATCCTTTCATGATAAAAACTCTTTTTTAATAAATATTTTTTATTTATTTATTTGACAGAGAAAGAGAGCAGCAGGCAAAGGGAGAGGGAGAAGCAGGCCTCCCTTGGAGCGGGGACCCTGCTGTCGGGCTCAATCCCAGGACACTGGGATCATGACCTGAGCCAAAGGCAGATGTTTAACCAGCTGAACCACCCATGTACCCCATGATAAAACTCAACAGACTGAGTATACAAGGAACATGCCTCAACATAATAAAGGCCACATGACAAACCCACAACTAGCAACATGCTCAATGGAGAGAAATTAAGTGTTTCCCCTAAGAGCAGGAGCAAGGAAAGGATGCCCATTCTCACCACTCTTACTTATTTATTTTTCACAATATTTGATTTAATTATTTGAGAGAGAAAGAGCAAGAGAGAGACCACAAGCAGTAGGGAGGGACAGAAGGAGAAGGAAAAGCAGACTCCCACTGAGCATAGAACCCAATGTGGGGCTTGATTCCAGGACCCTGAGATCATGACCTGAGCAGAAGGCAGACGCTTAACTGACTGAGCCATCCAGGTGCCCTCCGACCACTCCTATTTAATATAGTACTGGAAGTTCTAGCTAAAGTGATTAGGCAAGACAAAGAAATAAAAGACATCCAAATTGAAAGGAAGAAGTAAATTTATCATCATTTAATGATATGATCCTATACATAAAAAATCCTAAAGAATCAGACAAAAATCTGTTAAAATTAACCAACTATTTCAGTAAAATTGTAGGATACAAAATCAACATATACAAATCAATTGCATTCCTTCACACTAATGATAAAACATCTGAGAAAAAAATAAAGAAAACCATCCCATTCACAATAGCATCAAAAACAATAAAATAGGAGGAGCAAGATGGTGGAGGAGTAGGAGACCTAAATTTCATCTGGTCCCAGGGATTCAGCTAGATAGTTATCAAACCATTCTGAACACCTACAAACTCAACAGGAGATTGAAGAAAAGAATAGCAGCAATTCTTTGAACAGAAAAGTGACCACTTTCTGGAAGATAGGACTTGTGGAGAAGTGAAGTGATATATGGGAAGATAGAACTCGGGGGAGGGAGCCTCTGTCAGCCAGCTATTGGCAAGTGATAGAGCCACAGAGCACAAAATCAGAACTTTTCAAAGTCTGCTCCACTGAGGGACATCATTCCAGTGGTTAAGCAGGGGGGTGGAACCCTCGCTGGGACAGAAAGACCAGGGATGCCTGAGTGTAGCAGAGCTACCAAGTATCAGAGCAGGGAAGCTGGCTGCAAAGACAGAGCCGAGGAGTGGGCTCTCAGCTCAGGGTTGCCATAAACCATGATCTGTGGCACAGTTGGGCAACTACTCTACAAGCAAGGACCCAACAAGTGGCAGATCCAGGGAGAACCCCTTCCTCCCCTGGAAGGAGTGTTGCAGGAGTGAACCACAGGAATCTGATGAGTTTGGAGACTCCAAATGGGGTTGTGTGCCAGAGATAGAAATGCTCAGTCATAGGCTGGGTGTGCTCGGAGCGTGGTCAGTGACCAGGGAGACAGGAGTGATTGACTGCTTTTCTCTGAGGGCTCACTGAGGAGTGGGGCCCCACGTTCTCCCCTCCTCTGGGGCCAGAGATTGGGAGGCCACCATTTTCATTCTCATCCTCCAAAGCTATCTGGAAAGGGTTCAGGGAACAAAAGCTACCGAGATCAAATCTGAGCAGGGCGCCTGGGTGGCTCAGTCGTTAAGCGTCTGCCTTCGGCTCAGGTCATGATCCCAGGGTCCTGGGATTGAGTCCCACATCGGGCTCCCTGCTCGGCGGGAGGCCTGCTTCTCCCTCTCCCACTCCCCCTGCTTGTGTTCCTGCTCTCGCTATCTCTCTCTCTGTCAAATAAATAAATAAAATCTTTAAAAAAAAAAAAAAAAAAAAAAAAAACCTGAGCAGATTACTTAGCCTGACCCCTGGCAAGGGCGGTGCAATTCCAACTCAGGCAAAGACACTTGAGGCTCACTGCAAAAAGCCACTCCCCCAGAAGATCAGCAAGAATATCTAGCCAAGATCAAGTTTACTGATCAATGAGAACTGCAAATCTCCAGTGCTAGGGGAATATAGCACATAGAATTCATGGCTTTTTCCCCCTAATTCTTTAGTCTTTCAAAGTTATTTTTTTTACTTTTCTTTCTTTTTTTTTTCTATTTTTTTAATTATTTTCTTTCCTTTTTCAACCAACATCTTATCTTACCAATTCGTTTTTTAAAATCTTTTTTTATTTTCATTTTTACAGTCATATTCTATCCCTTCAATATATTTAACATTTTTTTTGTGTATATATATATTTTTTCCTTTGTTAAAATTTTGGGATACAGTTTCTTCTAACAGACCAAAATATACCCTAAATCTAGTGTATGGCTTTGTTCTAGTCTCCTGCCTGATCACATTCTCTCCTTTTTTTTTTTTCTTTTTTCAACCAACTTCTTATCTTATCAATTCCTTTTAAAATCTTTTTTAATTTTCAGCTTTACATTCATATTCCAACCCTTCATCATATTTCCTTTATTTTTGTATATATATAAGTTTTTCTTTCTTTAAAATTTGGGGAGGCAGTTTCTTCTAACAGACCAAAATACACCCAAAATCTAGTGTGTGGCTCTGTTCTATTCACCAGCCTGATCATATTCTTTTTTTTTTCCTTTCTTCACCCCACAACCCCCAAGTTTTGGGGTCTCTTCTGATTTGTTTAGTGTGTATTTTTCTGGGGCCTTGTTACCGTCTTACATTTTATTCTCTCATTCATCTCTTCTTCTCTGGACAAAATGACAAGATGGAAAAACTCACTTTAAGTAAAAGAACAAGAGGGAGTACCGACTGCCAGGGACCTAATCAATACAGACATTAGTAAGATGTCAGAACTAGAGTTCAGAATGATGATTATAAAGATACTAGCTGGGCTTGAAAAAAGCATAGAAGATACTAGACAATCCTTTTCCAGAGAAATGAACTAAAATCTAACCAAGTTGAAATCAAAAAGGCTATTAATGAGGTGCAATCAAAATTGGAGGCTCTAACTGCTACGATAAAGAGGCAGAAGAGAGAATTAGTGATATAGAAGACCAAATGATGGAAAATAAAGAAGCTGAGAAAAAGAGAGATAAACAACTACTGGATCACGAGGGCAGAATTCGAAAGATAAGCGATACCATAAGACGAAACAACATTAGAATAATTGGGATCCCAGAAGAAGAAGAAAGAGAGAGAGGGGCAGAAGGTATACTGGAGCAAATTATAGCAGAGAACTTCCCTAATTTGGGGAAGGAAACAGGCATCAAAATCCAGGAAGCACAGAGAACCCCCTTCAAAGTCAATAAAAATAGGTCAACACCCCAACACCTAATGTTAAAACTTACAAGTCTCAGAAACAAAGAGAAAATTCTAAAAGCAGCTCAGGACAGGAGGTCTGTAACCTACAATGGTAGAAACATTAGATTGGCAACAGACCTATCCACGGAGACCTGGCAGGCAAGAAAGGACTGGCATGATATAGTCAGAGCACTAAACGAGAAAAATATGCAGCCAAGAATACTATATCCAGCTAGGCTGTCATTGAAAATAGAAGGAGAGGGTGCCTGGGTGGCTCAGTTGGTTAAGCAACTGCCTTCAGCTCAGGTCATGATCCTGGAGTCCCGGGATCGAGTCCCGCATTGGGCTCCCTGCTCAGCAGGGAGTCTGCTTCTCCCTCTGACCCTCCCCCCTCTCATGCTCTCTCTCTCTCATTCTCTCTTTCAATAAAATCTTTAAAAAAAAAAAAAACAGAAGGAGAGATAAAAAGCTTCCAGGACAAACAAAAACTAAAGGAATTTGCAAACACAAAACCAGCCCTACAAGAAATATTGGAAAGGGTCCTCTAAGCAAAGAAAGAGCCTAAAAGTAACATAGACCAAAAAGGAACAGCGACAATATACAGTAACAGTCAGCTTACAGGCAATACAATGGCATAAAATTCATATCTTTCAATAGTTACCCTGAATGTAAATGGGCTAAATGCCCCAATCAAAAGACACAGGATGTGTCAGGTAGGGAAAAAAAAACAGAACCATCGATATGCTGCCTGCAAGAGACTCATTTTAGACCCAAAGACACCTCCAGATTGAAAGTGATGGGATGGAAAACAATTTACCATGTTAATGAACATCAAAAGAAAGCTGGGGTGGCAATCCTTATATCAGACAAATTAGATTTTAAACCAAGGACTATAATAAGAGATGAGGAAGGACACTATATCCTACTTAAAGGGTCTATTCAACAAGAAGATCTAACAATTGTAAATATCTATGCCCCTAGCATGGGAGCAGCCAATTATATAAGGCAATTAATAACAAAATCAAAGAAACACATTAACAACAATACAATAATAGTAGGGGATTTTAATACCCCCCTCACTGAAATGGACAGATCATCTAAGCAAAAGATCAACAAGGAAATAAAGACTTTAAATGACACACTGGACTGAAAGGACTTCACAGATATATTCAGAACATTCCATCCCAAAGCAACAGAATACACATTCTTCTCTAGTGCCCATGGAACATTCTCCAGAATAGATCACATCCTAGGTTACAAATCAGGTCTCAACTGGTACCAAAGGACTGGGATCATTCCCTGCCTATTTTCAGACCACAATGCTTTGAAACTAGAACTCAATCACTACTAAGGAATGAATGAGTCAACCAGGAAATTAAAGAAGAATTTTAAAAATTCATGGAAACAAATGAAAATGAAAACACAACTGTTCAAAATCTTTGGGATGCAGCAAAGGCGGTCCTAAAAGGAAGTATATAGCAATACAAGCCTTTCTCAAGAAACAAGAAAGGTCTCAAATACACAACCTAACCCTACACCTAAAGGAGCTGGAAAAACAGCAAATAAAGCCTAAATCCAGCAGGAGAAGAGAAATAATAAAGGTCAGAGCAGAAATCAATGAAATAGAAACCAAAAGAAGAGTAGAACAGATCCATGAAACTAGGAACTTGTTCTTTGAAAGAATTAATAAGATTGATAAACCTCTGGCCAGACTTATCAAAAAGAAGAGAGAAAGAACCCAAATAACTAAAATCATGAATGAAAGAGGAGAGATTACAACCAACACCAAAGAAATACAAACAATTATAAGAACATACTATGAGCAACTATATGCCAACAAATTAGACAATCTGGAAGAAATGGATGTTTCTTAGAGACATATAAACTACCAAACTGAATCAGGAAGAAGTAGAAAACCTGAACAGACCTATAACCAGTAAGGAAATTGAAGCAGTCATCAAAAATCTCCCAACAAAGAAAAGTCCACGGCCAGATGGCTTCCCAGGGGAATTTTACCAAACATTTAAAGAAGAATTGATACCTATTCTTATGAAACTTTTCCAAAAAATAGAAATGGAAGGAAAACTTCCAAACTCATTTTATGAGGCCACCATTACCTTGATCCCAAAACCAGACAAAGACCCCATCAAAAAGGAGAATTACAGACCAATATCCCTGATGAGCATGGATGCAAAAATTCTCACCAAAATACTAGCCAATAGGATCCAACAGTACATTAAAAGGATTATTCACCACGACCAAGTGGGATTTATTCCTGGGCTTCAAGTTGGTTCAACATCAGCAAATCAATCATTTTGATACAATACATTAACAAAAGAAAGAACAAGAATCATATAATCCTCTCAATAGATGCAGAAAAAGCATTTGACAAACTACAGCACCCTTTCTTGATTAAAACTCTTCAGAGCATAGGGATCGAGGGTACATACCTCAATATTCTAAAAGCCATCTATGAAAAACCCACAGCAAATATCATTCTCAATGGGGAAAAACTGAGAGCTTTTCTCCTAAGGTCAGGAACATGGTGGGGATGTCCAGTATTACCACTGCTACTCAACATAGTACTAGAAGTCCTAGCTTCAGCAATCAGACAACAAAAAGAAATAAAAGGCATACAAATCATCAAAGAAGTCAAACTCACTCTTTGAGGTGATATGATACTTTATGTGGAAAACCCAAAAGACCCCACCCCAAAACTGCTAGAACTCATACAGGAATTCAGTAAAGTGGCAGGATATAAAATCAATGCACAGAAATCAGTTGCATTTCTATACACTAACAACAGGACAAAAGAAAGAGAAATTAAGGAATGGATCCCACTTACAATTACACCCCAAATCATAAGATATTTAGGAATAAATCTAACCAAAAAGACAAAGGATCGTACTCAGAAAACTAAAGAATACTCATGAAAGAAATTGAGGAAGACACAAAGAAATGGAAAACGTTCCATGCTCATGGATTGGAAGAACAAATATTGTGAAGATGTCAACGCTACATAGAGCAATCTTCACATTCAATGCAATCCCCATCAAAATACCATCCACTTTTTTCAACGAAATGGAACAAATAATCCTAAAATTTGTATGGAACCAGAAAAGACCCCACATAGCCAGAGGAATGTTGAAAAAGAAAAACAAAGCTGGTGGCATCACAATTCTGGACTTCAAGCTTTATTACAAAGCTGTGATCATCAAGACAGTATGATACTGGCACAAAAACAGACACGTAGATCAATGGAACAGAATAGAGAGCCCAGAAATGGACCCTCAACTCCATGGTCAACTAATCTTTAACAAAGCAGGAAGGAATGTCCAATGGAAAAAAGTCTCTTCAACAAATGGTGTTGGGAAAATTGGATAGCCACATGTTGAAGAATGAAACTGGACCATTCTCTTACACCACACACAAAAATAGATTCAAAATGGATGAAAGACCTCAGTGTGAGATAGGAATCCATCAGAATCCTTGAGGAGAACAAAATCCTTGAGGAGAGCTTTTTCACAACGGGTTTGCTGCCAAAACACAGGTGTGAAAACCACCACTCAACCTAAACCAAAATGGGAAAGGAAAAGACTCACATCAACATTGTCGTCATTGGACATGTAGATTCAGGCAAGTCTACCACTACTGGTCATCTAATCTACAAATGTGGTGGGATCGACAAAACTATTGAAAATTTTGAGAAGGAGCATTCTGAGATGGGAAAGGGCTCCTTCAAGTATCCCTGGTTCTTGGATAAACTGAAAGCTGAATGTGAATGTGGTATCACCATTCATATCTCCCTGTGGAAATTCGAGACCAGCAAGTATTACGTGACCATCATTGATGCCCCAGGACACAGACACTTTATCAAAAACATGATTACAGGCACATCTCAGGCTGACTGTGCTGTCCTGATTGTTGCTGCTGGTGTTGGTGAATTTGAAGTCGGTATCTCCAAGAATGGACAGACCCGTGAGCATGACCTTCTGGCTTACACACTGGGTATAAAACAACTAATTGTTGGTGTTAACAAGATGGATTCCACTGAGCCACCCTACAGCCAGAAGAGATACGAGGAAATCATCAAGGAAGTCAGCACCTACATTAAGAAAATTGGCTACAATCCCAACACAGTAGCATTTGTGCCAATTTCTGTTTGGAATGGTGACAACATGAGGAGCCAAGTGCTAACATGTCTTGGTTCAAGGGATGGAAATCCACCCGTAAAGATGGGAATGCCAGTGGAACCACACTGCTTGAAGCTCTGGTTTGCATTCTGCTGCCAACTCGTCCAACTGACAAGCCCTTACATCTGCCTTTCTAGGACGTCTACGAAATTGGTGGTATTGGTACTGTCCCTGTAGGCCAAGTCAAGACTGGTGTTCTTAAACCTGGCATGGTGGTCACATTACTCCAGTCAATGTTACAACTGAAGTAAAGTCTGTTGAAATGCACCATGAAGCTTTGAGTGAGGCTCTTCCTGGGGACAATGTGGGGTTCAATGTGAAGAACGTATCTGTCAAAGATGTTTGTCGTGGCAATGTGGCTGGTGACAGCAAAAATGACCCACCAATGGAAGCACCTGGCTTCACAGCTCAGGTGATTATCCTGAACCATCCAGGCCAAATCAGTGCTGGATATGCCCCTGTGCTGGATTGTCACACAGATCACATTGCTTGCAAGTTTGCTGAGCTGAAGGAGAAGATAGATCATTGTTCTGGAAAAAATCTGGAAGGTGGTCCCAAGTTCTTGAAATCTGGTGATGCTGCCATTGTTGATATGGTTCCTGGCAAGCCTATGTGTGTTGAGAGCTTCTCTGACTATCCTCCTCTGGGCTGTTTTGCTGTTTGTATCATGAGACAGACGGTTGCTATGGGTGTCATCAAAGCAGTGGACAAGAAAGCAGCTGGAGCTGGCAGGGTCACCAAGTCTGCCCAGAAAGCTCAGAAGGCTAAATGAATATTATCCCCAATACCTGCTACCCCAGTCTTAATCAGTGGTGGAAGAATGGTCTCAGAACTGTTTGTGTCAATTGGCCATTTAAGTTTAATAGTAAAAGACTAGTTAATGATAATAATGCATCGTAAAACCTTCAGAAGGAAAGAAGAATGTTTTGTGGACCATTTGGGGTTTGTGTGTGTGTGTGGCAGTTTTAAGTTATTAGTTTTTAAAATCAGTACTTTTTAATGGAAACAACTTGACCAAAAATCTGTCACAGAATTTTGAGACCCATTAAAACAAAAGTTTAATGAGGAAAAAAAAAAATCCTTGAAGAGAACATAGATTGTAAGAATTAATGTAAAAATGAAACTACCCGAAGCAACCTCTTTGACCTCAGCTTGCAGCAACTTCTTCCTAGACACATCAACAAAAGTAAGGGAAGCAAGGGCAAAAATGAACTACTGGGACTTCATCAAGATAAAAAGCTTTTGCACAGCAAAGGAAACAGTCAACAAAACCAAAAGACAACTGACAGAATGGGAGAAGATAGTTGCAAATGACATATCAGATAAAGGGCTAGTATCCAAAATCAATAAAGAACTTATCAAACTCAACACCCAAAGAACAAATAATCCAATCAAGAAATGGGCAGAAGACATGAACAGACATTTCTGCAAAGAAGACATCCAAATGGCCGACAGACATATGAAAAAGTGCTCAACATCTCTTGACATCAGGGAAATACAGATACCACCTCACACCAGTCAGAATGGCTAAAATTAACAAGTCAGGAAATGACAGATATTGGTGAGGATGTGGAGAAAGGGGAAACCTCCTACACTCTTGGTGGGAATGCAAGCTGGTGCAGCCACTCTGGAAAACAGTATGGAGGTTCCTCAAAAAGTTGAAAATAGAGCTATTCTATGATCCAGCACTACTGGGTCTTTACCTGAAAGATACAAATGTAGTGATCCAAAGGGGCACATGCATCCCAATGTTTATAGCAGCAATGTCCACAATATCCAAACTATGGAAAGAGCCTACATGTCCATCAACAGATGAATGGATAAAGAAGGTGTGGTAAATATATACAATGGAATATTATGCAGCCATCAAAAATGAAATCTTGCCATTTGCAACAACGTGGATGAAACTAGAGGGTATTATGCTAAGCAAAATAAGTCAATCAGAGAAAGACAATTATCATATGATCTCACTGATATGAGGAATTTGAGAAACAAGACAGAGGATCATCGGAGAAGGGAGGGAAAAATGAAACAAGATGAAACCGGAGGGGGAGACAAACCATAAGGGACTCTTAATCTCAGGAAACAAAATGAGGGTTGCTGGAGTGGAGGAGGGTGGGAGGGATGGGGTGGCTGGGTGATGGACACTGGGGAAGGAATGTGCTAGGTGAGCACTGTGAATTGTGTAAGCCTGATGAATCACAGACCTGTACCTCTGAAACAAATAGTACATGATGTTAATTAAAAAAAACAATAAAATATTTAGGAATAAATTTAACCAAGAAATGAAATATCTGTAATTTAAATCTATAGAACTCTGGTGCTCACTTCGGCAGCACATATACTAAATCTATAGAACTCTGCTGAAAGAAATCAAAGAAGATACAAACAAATGGAAATACATCCCATGTTCATAGATTGTAAGAATTAATGTAAAAATGGTACTACCCAAAGCCATCTGTCTATAGATTCAAAGCAATCTCCATCAAAACACCAAAGACATTCATCACAGAAATGGAAGAAACAATTCTAAAATTTGTGGGGAACTACATAAGACCCTGAATAGCCAAAGTCATCCTGAGAAAGAAAGAACAAAGTTGGAGGTATCATGTTCCCAATTTCAAACTATACTACAAAGCCATAGTAATAAAAACAGTATAGAAATGGCACAAAAATAGACACATCGACTAGGGCAACAGAATAGAGAGCCCAGAATTAAACCCTGGCATATATGACCAACTAATATTTAACAAGGGAGCCAGGAATGCCTAATGGGGAAAAGATAGTCTTTAACCAACAGTGCTGGGAAAACTAGAGAAACACATGCAGAACAATGAAATTGGACCCCTATCTTACACTGGTTACAAAACTTAACTTGACATAGATCAGAGGCCTAAACATAAAACCTGATAGCATAAAATCCTAGAAAACATAGGGAAGAAGCTCATCAATACTGGTCTTGGCAATATTTTTTTAGGAATGATGCACACACCACAAAAGAAAAAAAAAATCAACAAATGGGACTACATCAAATTCAAAAGCTTCTGCAAAGCAAAAGAAACTATTAAAACAATTTTTAAAAACCTACAAAGTAGAAGAATATTTTTGCAAACCACATATCAGATAAGAGGTTAATATCCAAAATATATAAATAACTCAGTCAACTCAATAACAACAAAAATCCAATTTAAAAAACACAGGCAGAAGAACTAAATAGACATTTCTCCCAAGAGGATTCAAAGTGGCCAACAGACACATGGAAAGATGCTCATCATCACTAATCATCAGGGGAATGCAAATCAGAACCACAATACCCCCTCACATCTGTTAGAATGTCATCATCAAGTACAAGAACAGGTGCTGGCAAGGATGTGGTGAAAGGGAACACTTATAGATTGTTGGTAGGACTGTAAGTTGGCCCAACCACTATGGAAAACAATAGGGAGCTTTCTCAAAAAACTAAAAATAGATCGACCATGTGATTTAGCAATTCCACTTCCAAGTATTTACCCAAAGGAAATGAAAATAGGATTGCAATTTGTTATCTGCACTCCCATGATTATTCACGATGACCAAGATATGGAAATAACTCAAATGCCCATCATTAGATGAATGGATTAAAAGGATGTGGCACATATACATAATGGAATATTATTCGGTCACAAGAAAGAAATATATCTTCCCATTTACAAAAACATGGATGGGCCCTGATTGAGCACATTACGCTTAGCATGATAAGTCAGACAGAAAAAGTCAGGTACTGTATGATATTACTTATATGTGGAATCTAAAAAAGTTAAATCTGTGAAAAACAAAGAGTAAAATGGTGTTTACCAGGGATGGAGTGAATAAGAGCAATAGTGTTTAAGGGTACAAACTTGTGATGAGTAGTAAATAAGCCAGAGATCTAATGTGCAATAATGAATATAGACAATAATATTGTACTATAATTATGCAATGTGATAAATATTGTTACATTGGTAATCATATTACAATCTGTGTTTTAAAGTAACATTCTGTACACCTTAAACTTACATAATGTTATATGTTAAATTTACTCAATACAAAAATTTTAGGTAAAAAATAAACTCCTCATCTCTCCCTCCCTATAGGATAATGTTCAAACTCTTCATCATGACAAACAAGATCTTCTCTTATTTGGGCCATATTTTCATCTTCATCTTTTGCCTACCCATCTCCAAATTAACTCTGAAGTAAAATTAACAGCTGGAGCCCTCTTATTATCCAGGCAGTTCCACATTTTTATGCATCAAAAAGCTTAGATGATTTCCTCTGCCTTTTAATGCCTTCACACCAATGAGATAAAGGGATGAGCACTTCTGATCTTTTTCTATACCCTCTTCAGAAGATGAAGCATGGCGGGGCGCCTGGCTGGCTCAGTGGATTGAGCAACAGACTCTTTTTTTTTTTTTTAAAGGTTTTATTTATTTATTTGAGAGAGAGAGCACATGAGAGGGGGGGAGGGCCAGAGGGAGAAGCAGACTCCCCGCTGAGCAGGGACCCCGATGCGGGACTCGATCCAGGGACTCCAGGATCATGACCCGAGCCGAAGGCAGTCGCCCAACCAACTAAGCCACCCAAGCGCCCCGAGCAACAGACTCTTGATTTAGGCTCAGGTCATGATCTCCTGGTCCTGGGATCAAGCCCTGCATTGGGCTCGCGCTCAGTGGGGGAGTATGCTTGAGAATTCTCTCTCTCTCCCTCTGCCTCTCCCCCCACTTGCATGCACTCTCTTTCTCTCACTCTCTCTAAGTAAATCTTTAAAAAAAGAGAGAGAGATGAGGAGTAGCTTATCTGATAGTTGATATTAATGAAAGCCAGACATGCACTGAGTATCTGTTCTCACATCTCATGGTAACTTGCCTCAGTTCTGCACCCTTAAGTTTAATGAATTTGAGATCTAGATCCTACCTACACTTACAGATTAAACCTGAATCAGCTGGATCAGCCTCTAATTCCATTAGTTCTGTTGGACGCCTTGCTTTGTGCTTACATTGCCACCGTATTCTCCAACTCAGCTCTGCTAAGGAGCATTACATTTTTTTGAGAAAAAAATTGTTATGTTGTTTTATGTTATGTTATGTTATGTTATGTTATGTTGTTATGTTATGTTACGTTGTTATGTTGTTTTAGTATTAGCATTCTTTGACCCCTTTCACTCTATTCTTTACCTTTACACTCTTCACCTGAACCCAAAGAAAATGAATAATAGAATTTGGGTGCCAAACCTTACCCTGAATTTGTAAAGATCTGTCATCCTCCAGGGAGTATTAATTTCAATTGTGGTAGTAAGTAGGAAAGCCTGATTAAAATCAGGCTTTCTAGAAAAAAAGCTGATTGCTGACACTTAGGTCCTCATTTGGCTCCTAGTGCATATTTCTCAATTGTTTAAACCTGGATAGAAAATGATATGTGTTTGGTATCCTAGAAATGTTCCACTAAATTTTTAAAAATCAATTTCTTATAAATAAATCCTTTCCAAATTATAATTTTTTAAAACCTTCATCTCTTTCCTTCTCTCTTCTGGAAAGTGCCAATTCTAGTAACTTTTTAACTCATTCATAGGCTCTTGTATTTTTAACAATACCTTATCCATATACTCATGATTTTTTTTCTTTCTGCAAAGGACTTTATTTCCATTTAGTCAACTACTTGGGGGGGCTCCAGGGTATTTAAAAAGCGGCCTAGTAGCTACAGGAAAAGGCTCAGGTAAAAGCCCTGCCACCCAGGAGTATGCAAGAGGGACCCCTCAAAGGCTGCTGGTTTGGAGGCTCCTAATCATGCTTAAAGGTAAACCTTTCAAAGAGATACTCACCAGCACAGCCTGGGGGCCAGTCAGCCTAGGGGAAACAGTTAGTCAGGTGTTGGCCATCTTCTTTTTTTAAAGTTTTTATTTAAATTCTAGTTAGTTAACATACAAGGTAATATTAATTTCAGGTGTACAATATAGTATTCAACACTTCCATACAACACCCTTTGCTCATCACAAGTACACTCCTTAATCCCCACACCTATTTAATCCATCCCCCATCCACCTCCCCTCTGGTACCTATCAGGTTTTTTTGTAGTTAAGAGTCTGTTTCTTGATTTGCCTCTCTCTCTTTTGTTTTTCCTTTTGCTTTTTGTTTTGTTTCTTAAATTCTACATATGAGTGAGATCATATGGTATTTGTTTTTCTCTGTCTGACTTACTTTGCTTAGGATAATGTTCTCTAGCTCCATCCATGTCATTGCAAATGGCAGGATTTAATTCTTTTTAACCTGAGCAATATTCCAGTGTGTGTTTGTGTGTGTGTGTGTAGGCACATATATACACATATATCACATCTTCTTTATCCATTCATCAGTTGATGGACAATTGGGCTATTTCCATAATTTGGCTATTGTAGATAATGCTGCTATAAACAAGGTGCATGGATCCATTTGAATTACTATTTTTTTTAATTATTTGTGTAAATACCCAGTAGTGCAACTGCTGGATCATAGGGTAGGTTTATTTTTAACTTTTTGAGGAACCTCCATACTGTTTTCCAGAGTGGCTACACCAGTTTGCATTTCCACCAACAATGCAAGAGGGTTCCCCTTTCTCCATACCCTCACCAACACCTGTTGTTTCTTGTGTTGTTGACTTTAGCCATTCTGACATGAGTGGGGTGATACCTCATTGTAGCTTTGATTTATATTTCCCTGAAGATCAATAACGTTGAGCATCTTTTTCATGTGTCTATTGGCCACTTGTGTGTGTTCTTTGGAAAAACGTCTATTCAGGTGTTCTGCACTTTTTAAATCAGATTATGTGGGGTTCCCTTATCAATAATTTGTAAATATCTTCCATTTAGTAGGTTGCCTTTTTGTTTTGTTGGTGGTTTCCCCCACTGCACAAAAGCTTTTTATTTTGGTATAGTCCCGGTAGTTTAATTTTGTTTTTGTTTCCCTTGCCTGAAGAGACATATCTAAAAAAATGTTTCTATGGTTGATGTCAAAGAAATTACTACCTATGTTTTCTTGCAGTTTTGTGGTTTCAGGTCTCACATTGAGGTCTTTAATTCATTTTGAGTTCATTTTCATGTATGGTTAAGAAAGTGGTCCAGTTCTATTCTTTTCCATGTAGCTGTCCAGTTTTCCTAGCACTATTTGTTGAAGATACTCATTATGGTATTGATTTGCATTTCCCTAAAAATTATTGATGTTGAGCATCTTTTCATGTACCTGTTGGTCATCTGTATGTTTTCTTTAGAGAAATGTCAGTTTAGGTCCTCTGCCCATTTTTTAACTGGATTGTTTTTCTGATATCAACTTGTGTGAGTTCTTTATATATTTTGGATATGAACTGATAAGGGTATCAGTTCTTTATATATTTTGGATATAACTGATAAGGGTATCAGTTATATCATTTGCAAATATCTTCTGCCATTGGCTTTTTATTTTATTGATTGTTTCCTTTGATATGCAAAAGATTTTTACTTTGATACAGTTCCATATATTTGTTTGTGGGGTTTTTTTGCTTTTGTTCTTGCCTGAGAAGACAGATCCTAAAAAATAGTGCTCAGACTGATGTCCAAGAGCTTGCTGCCTATGTTTTCTTCTAGGAATTTTATGGTTTCTGGTCTTACATTTAAACCTTTAATCCATTTTGAGTTTGCTTTTGTGTACAATATAAGAAAGTGGTTAAGTTTTATTCTTTTACATTTAGTTGTCCAGTTTTTCCAACACCATTTATTGAAGGGATTAGTTTTTCCCCATTGTATGTAATTTCTGCTTATATTATTTTTAAATTCCATAAAATCAATACTAAGATTGATTAATTAGTTTAGATTTTGTCTTATAATGTATATAGCCATAAGCTATGTTTGATTTTTGAAAGAATTCTTATTTTTTTTAAAGATTTTATTTACTTATTTGACAGAGAGAGAAAGAGCACAAGCAGGGGGAGCAGCAGAGGGAGAGGAAGAAGCAGGTTCCTCACTGTGGAGCTCAATCCCAGGACCCTTGGATCACGACCTGAGCCAAAGGCAGGTGCTTAACTGACTGAGCCACCCAGGCACCCCAAGAATTTTATTTTTGAAAATGTCTTTCAAATAGAACTATTTTATAGGTCCACCAATATAAAAAAAATCAATGTCAGAGAATCCATAAGTATGTCAAAAATTCTGTAATTTTGGGGTGCTTGGGTGGCTCAGTCCATTAAGCATCTGCCTTCAGCTCAGGTCATGATCCCAAGGTCCTGGAACGAGCCCCACCTCGGGCTCCCTGCTCAGCTGGGAGCCTGTTTCCTCTCTCGCTCCTCCTGCTTGTGTGCTCTCTTTCTGTCAAATAAATAAATAAAATATTTTTAAAAGTAAATTTTTTAAAATTCTGTAATTTTAATTATTCTTTTGTGTCTTTAGTCTCTCTCAAAAGTGTCCTAATTTGGATTATAAATTTTATGATCAGTCTCCATTTACATGGAATACTCAGAGAATCAGTAGAATGTGATGAACAGAAGCACAACAGTTAAGAAAACAGAATTTAATTACTTGGCTACATTTGGCAAGGTTTTTTATCCAAACTTTGTAAAAAAAAAAAAAAAACAGACGTATTAGTGGAATTGTATTGTTATGGACTGAATGTTTGTGAGCTCTGCAAAAATCCATATATTGAAGGCCTAACCTACAATGTTATGGTATTTAGAGATGGGGCCTTTGGGAGGTAATCAGGTTTAGATGAGGTCATAAGGAAGTGGTCCCCATGATGGGAATAGTGTCCTTATAAAAAGAGGAAGAAAAGCCAGAGCTGTCTCTCTCTATCATGTGAGGATACAGTGAGAGGACAGATATCTGCAAGCCAGGAAAAGCGCCCTCTCTAAGAACCAAATCTGCGAGCACCTTGATCTTGGATTTCCCAGCCTCTAAAACTGAGAAAATTAATGTCTGTTGTTTAAGCCATATAGTCTATGATACTTTGTTATAGCAGTCTGAATTGACTTAGACCTGCATTTTAAAATGAACATAGTTGCATGTAATTAAACTTGTATATTTAAAGGAAAGTTATTCTCATTCAACAGTGTAAGTGGAGTTCTTGATAAATATATTGTACATACTGTGTTCCACAGATACTGTCTTAGGCACTGGGAAAACAGCAATGATAGACAAAAATCCTCATCCTCCCTGAGTTTGTATTCTAGTCTCTGTATGGAGGAGTTGAGAGAGGCAGACAATAGGCAACACAAAATTAAATATGGAGTATATTTTATTATAATAAGTGCTAAGAAAAAAAAAAAGGAAGAATAGAAAAGCCTGAGTAGAGGGGATCATGTTTTTAGATGCATTGGCCAAGGAAAGTATCACTGAGAAGGTTCTGAAGGCAGAAGCAGGAAGACCAAGCAAGATGCTATTATGATAATCCAAAGACTATGGGGAATTGGCTTATGCTATAGCAGCAGAGGTAAAGAGAAGTAATCAAATTCCAGATTTATTTTATTCATTTTTTTAAAGATTTTATTTATTTATTTGACAGAGAGAGACACAGTGAGAGAGGGAACACAAGCAGGGGGAGTGGGAGAGGGAGAAGCAGGCTCCCCACTGAGCAGGGAGCCTGATGCAGGGCTCGATCCCAGGAACCTGGGATCATGACTTGAGCCAAAGGCAGACGCTTAATGACTGAGCCACCCAGGCACCCCCCAGATTTATTTTAAATGTACAACCAGTCAGTAGGATTTGCTCATGGATTTTAATGTGGGATAAAAGAGAAGAAAAGAGTTCAGGTCCACTTTAGCTGAGGAGGTAGAAGAATAGTACTAACATTTTATTGAAATGAACCAAGACATCAAGGGGAACAGGCTTCAGGAAGAATCAGCTAATATCCATTAGCATCTGAGTCTGAGGAGAGATCCAGTCTGGATATACAAATCTGGGATTTCTTTAAATTGATCTATGGGATCAAGAGAGAGTTGTCTAGATTGTCTTTAGAAAAATAGTTCTAGATGAAATCATGCAAGGAGAACGTAGAAAGAAAAGAAATATTCAAGAACTATGCTTTGGGGAATTCCAACATTAAGAGTTTAGGGAGATGAGGAGAAACCAATAGGGGATGAGACTAGGTAGACAAAGAAGTAGGAAGAAAACTGAGCATATTCATGCCCTGGAACAATAGTGAGGGATGTGTGTCAAAGAGGAGGGAGTAATCACTGTGCCAGATATGGCACAGCAAGTAGGATGAAGAAGGATTTAATAACATGGAATTCATCAGTCACCCTGTTGGTAGCAGTGTTAGTGTCATATTTGGAGGAAAGACACTCTTTAAGGAGTTTAAGAGAAGGGAAGGAAAGAAATAGGAGATGGAAAAATAGAACACTAATTTAAGGAGTTTTGCTGAAAAGAGAGGCAGAAAAGTAGGACAACTGGGAAAGGAACAAGTAGAATTGAGAGGTATTTTTTTTAATAGGAGAGAGATATAACAATGTATTTATAGACTGATAAGAAAGAACCAGTAGAGAGGATGAAACTGATAGTGCAAGAGAGAGGAGTATTGCCAGAGTAATGCCCTTGACTTTGTGAAGAGGGGTGAAGTGAAGGGAATGGGAACTGTGTTCTTGGTCAAGAGCAGGGGCAATGAAGACACAGTAACAGAAAAGAAGGCAGAACTTAGGATCCAGAAGGAAGGGAGTAATATGAAATAAGTCATTTCATCAGGTTAGAGTAGGGCTACAGAATGACATTTGGGTACCGTGTGGGGAAAATTTTGAAATAATCATTTAGAAAAGTAGAGACGAGGTAGGTCTAAGGACCCACTTAAGATGGGGCATTATGGACTTAAGGTGACATCAATTGTCCAGTTTGTGTGTTTTACTCCAGTTATGTTCAATTTGGTGGACAATGGCAAAGAATTCATGGTTAACTGGATTTAACCAGAAATGGAATTTGTGTATGGGTATAATAAAATAAAAGAGGGGACAGGACTGTGTTCATAAAAAAGTGATTGTGATGAATGATCATATATCTATCTAAACTGGAAGAGGAGGAATGTGAGGGGTAGTAAGAAGGTGGTAGGATCAAAATATTGTAGATAATCTATGCAGTTGAAAGAGTGTAGGAATTTTAGAGGGATTGAGCTGGAAGGATAAATGGTGCTCCCAGGGTTGTTTGCTTGAAATTGGAATTTGGTGGAACTGAAAGTCCCTAGATGATTATTGTAGTGAAGATTTCTGATCCCAAAGTGCAAGCCATCTAATGAGTACCCCCTTGGGAGAATGCTGCTTATCTAGATTTACTCGTGGGGCAAGCTACCTGGTACAAATATTTTGTACAATTCTCAGTGGTTTCCCTACATTAATTTAAGTAGATGTTACCAATTGAGTTTCTTCACTTTTCTTCTCACACTGGGTCCTTAAATCTGTTCCAGCTATGCCTGCTTCCTAGATTTTATTAAATAGTCTGAGCAATTTGGAAAGAAATGTTTTTCATCAACTCAAAGCAAATGAGTATATTATTTCCAGAAAAGATCGACTGCAACTTAAATTTTTTTGTATATGTAAAGTTTTGAAATATCTTCCACAACATTATAATAGGTTTGGGTGTCTTAGCTTCCTGGGTATAATATGTCTTTATTCCTATGTGAAAAGCTCTTGGCAGGTGGTTAAAACCAGTCCTGTGGCCTCAGCTCTATTTAATAATATATTTGTCAGAATTCTCTCTTGATCCTATCTGCTGGTTTTTCTGAAACTCTTAACCCTTCTAAGCACATCTTCTGTAGCCATTATTTTATTCCTGGAGGAAATGAGCGATCTTTAGTCTTGACCCTCTAAGTGAAATCACCAATCAGGCTTCTACCACCCTCTGCCCTGGCTGTGACTTGGCCGCTGGTCTAAATTGTTGTGACTTCTACAGCTTCACATTTGTCTCCTTTTCCTCCTTAACCCCAAAGGTTTCTTTTCAGCTCATGCTGTTTTTTTAGGTAATGGTCTTGCAGCAAGGATCATTGTATTCTGTGAAGTTAAGGTAGCATTATTAGTAAGCAGAGATACAGATGCCTTAAGGTGATCTGCTTAAAGCTGGAAGGCTAATTACTGGCAGAGGGAGACCTGGAATTCAGGTCTCCTGACAACCCATTCCAAGCATTTTTTAATTCATTTACTGCCAAGAAACAAAACAAATAAACACACACACACACACACACCAAAAAAAAACCCACTTATCTCTAGGCACAGAAAAAGTTAACCTAATTTCAGTATGCTCCAGAAGCAGGGTTGTCTAATTAGGCTGATGGAGCACTGATGGAAGGTGCCTAGTGTATAATCAATAATAATCTATTGGCTGAAAAGAATTAAGTCATCATTCCCTGTGATTTTTCTTCAATGAAGACTGCATTTTTAGTCCCTTTCCCTAAATGCATCTGAATGTCTTCAGTACTACAAATAGCTGTCAGAAGTTTTTGCACTGTTTTTAATGTTCACTTGTTTTTATTATTAATCAATGACTATTTTTGAATCTCTACTCTATACAAGTAACATCATCTATAATATAAAATTCTTTCTTTCTTTCTTTCTTTCTTTCTTTCTTTCTTTCTTTCTTTCTTTCTTTCTTTCTTTCTTTCTTTCTTTCTTTCTTTCTTTTTGAGAGAGAGAACACAGTGGGGGCAGGGGGGAGGAGGAAAGAGAGAATCTTAAGCCGGCTCCATGCCCAGCACAGAACCCAATGCAGGGCTGTATCTCAGAACCCTGAGATCATGAGCTGACCTGAAATCAAGAGTCAGCCAACTGAGCCACCCTGGCACCCCTATAATATAAAACCCTTTAAAGTAGGTTATAACATTCTTATTTTACAGCTGAGGAAACTAAAATTCAGAAAGGTTAAGTAATTTGTCAAAGGTCAGAGACTAAGGATTTCCTACACCCAGCTGCATGTCCATGCCCTTCCCAAAGAACAAGATGGCTGTCATGAAGACATGGATTGTTTTTATCCATAACGCATTAATTTTTAATGGCTTAGCCACAAAAAATTATCATAAAAATAAGCATAAAAAGAAGTAATAAAAATGTAATTTTTCATTCCATCTGATTTCTGAGAAACAATTAGGGATCAGAGTAACTGAACAAACATTCTAAAATTAGAATCCAACTAGAATTTCATATAATCGAAATCTAATCAGCAAAATCATTTACATGATATTTAGAATGTTGCCAGTTTCTGTTGTCACAGGATTGCAGCATTAACAGTATTAGATAACAAATCTGCACAATCAGTTAAAAATCATTTAGTCAGAATTGCAGACTAAGTTAAATATTACTTATGATTTCCTGGATAATGTTTCCCTGGATTACAAATACTTTAAAAAGTATTCATTTTTAAACATGAGGTTATGTAACATCTTTGATGATAATCTATTCATTTTAAATTTTCAAAATGCCATTTACTTAGTCAAATATAAGGAAATACTGCTATTTATTATCTTATCCCAAAATTGTCCAAACTGTATGACAAGTAATAAATCAGATTTAATTGTTTTGATTCACATTATATTCATTGCCTAAAAGAAATGATAAAGATTTCTGAACTCTATAGACAATTATAAAAGCAACATGACTTCACTGATCAAATGGCATGAATACTAGCCTTTTCTCCTTGGCCAATAAACACATCCACCTGGAAAATGGACACAAAGTTTTGTGTGGACACACAGCAAAAGTCTTTGCTGAGGAAAAGCTATGCCAAAATATTTTATCTTGTGTCAGTGTGACTATATTTTCTAGCATCAAAATATTTAAATATTTTAAAGAAGCTAACCGATAATTTCATAACATATAAATTATATTTTATGATAGCTTTTGCTCAAATATGGAAGAGTAGCGAGCAATAAAGTATTCTAGCGCACGTAGGCTTCACATCTGTCAGGCACAAGTCTATTTAAAATGGAAATGTTTGTCACTGAAGTAAGTACTACTTAATAATTTGATTATATTCTAAACATAGGAATTTCAGTATGCTTGTTAAATAAATGTTACCACTTGTTCCCTAACATGTATTAGTTGAAGCAGGATAAAAAGCAATAAGGTCCCCATAATGATATATTGCTAGTGTATAATAAAGTATCAAGATTGAATGAGGGAAAAAAATAAAACTCATTATTTATGTATTATATAATTGCAGATACTGAAAATCAAAACAATATGTGGATAAATTTCTAGAAATAAGAGTTTAGCTTGGTTGTAGTTCTGTATAATAATAAGAGCAAATAGTTGCAAAATAAAAATGTTTTAAAGAGATACTATTTCATGTTAAAAATTTTTTCTAAACATTTTATTTATTTGAGAGAGAGAGAACAAGAGAGAGAGCAGGAGCAGCGGGGAAGAGGGAAAAGCAGGCTCCCCACTGAGCAGGGAGCCCTACATGGGGCTCCATCCCAGGACCCTGGGATCATGACCTGAGCTGAATGCAGTTGCTTAACCAACTGGGCCACCCAGGCACCCCTCATATAAAATTTTTTAAAAATTCTGAACCTTGAAATAATCTAATCAAAATGGGTAAGCTTTTACTGAAGGAAAATAATAATTTTTTTTTCAGAGGCATTAAAGAAATTCCAAGTAAATGTGACATATACTGTTCACAAATTGAAAAACTAAATTTTATAGAGGTAATGCCAATCAATATTGCAACAATGTTTTTACATCAGTCATGGATTTTTGCTTTTGCTTTTGTGGAACTTGACAAGCAAATTCCAGAAATTATACGAAAATATAAAAAAAATCGTAAAAATTTACATGAAGAAAAAGAAGGTGGAGAACTTGCCATATTAGATATGATGTTAATATAATATAGTCTTATTCTTACAAGGTTATAGAATTTACATAATGAAATCCTGACATAAATTGGCTTATAGACAAATGGAACAGAATAGAGAGACCAAAAACAGATGCACATATTTATGGATACTTAAGGCAAAGGTGACATTGGAAATCAGTGGAAAATTTTAAAAACGTGAGAAAAAAATTATCCCTACTTCACATCATATTCAAAAAAATATTTTCAGGTAGATTGAAGCCCTAAATACATAAAATTTTAAAAGATAAAATAGGAGGCAAACCACGAAACAGAATCTTAACTATGGAGAAGAAACTTATGGTTACCAGGAGGAAAGGGGTGGTGGGGAGGGGATGGATGAATAAGTGATGGGGATTAAGGAGTACACTCGTGATAAGCACTGGGTGTTGTATGGAAGTGTTGAATATTGTACACTTGAAACTAATATTACATTGTATGTTAACTGAAATTTAAATAAAAATATAGAAAATAAAATAAAAGATAATATAGGAGAATATCTTCATGACTTTGGAATAGGAAAGGATTTCTTTAAAAATAAAAGGGAAAAGCAACCACTGAAGAAGATCAATTTTTAAAAGTTTGTATTAAAATTATGAAATTTTGTCCTTCAAAATAAACCTTAAAGAGAGTGTCAAGACAAACCCTGGAGTGGGACAAAATATTTCAATCTCATAAGTAAAAATTATCTAGGGGTGCCTGGCTGGCTCAGTCAGAAGAATGTGTGACACTTGATTTTGGGGTCGTGAGTTCAAGCCCCACATTGGGTGTAGAGATGACTTAAAAAAAATTAAAAATATTTTTAAAAGATCTAATATTCAGATTTATGATCAAAAAAGCAAAACAAAGTAAAATCTGTAAAAAATTTGCAAAATCTTGAACAGGCTTTTCACAATAGTGGCATTTCAATGGGAAAAAGTGTTCAACTCAATTAGTAACAAGGAAACGCAAATTAAAAAGTATAGTATGGTATCCTTACAAATCCCCCAAATTTGGGGAAAAATTAATAATCTGACAATAGCAAGATATAGTGGAGCAGAGGGAAATCTTATGCCTACTGGAAAGATTGTATATTTTCACAACCACTCTAGAAGCAATTTGGCATTATATAGCAAAGATGTGCATACCCAAGAATTTCACTATTCTACTCTGTTAATACCTAGCTAATCTCTTACACATGTGCATCAAGAGATGCACACAACAATGTTCACTGGTGCATTGTTGGTAATAGCAAAAGCTGACAATGACCCAAATGTCCATCAACAATAAAATAATAATTATAGTATATTGAGATAATAGAACACTATTCAACAATATAAATTAATGAACTACAGCTACATCTTACACTTTAGATGAATCACATAAACAAGGATGAATGAAAAGAGCATGGCGCAAGAGTATATAATGTGATTCTATAAAGTTCAAAAATGGGCAAAACTAAACCATATTGTTGAGAAATTCATATACAGATGTTAAAACTGGTAAAATCTGGTAAAATAACTTGCAAAGCAGGTTAAGTACCATCTATCTTTCTCTTATGATGAAAAGAAGAAAACCTGGAGAATGATCCATCAACAAAATCAGAATACTGGGTAAGGTTGTGACCACGGTGGGCCATGCAGTAAAGTTTTGGAAGTTCTAGCAATACTCTAGCTCCTGACCAACGTAATGGTTACATAAGCACCGATTTCATAATTTTTTAAAAGTATATAAAAATGGTTTATGCACTTTGACATAATATAACTAAATTTTGACTTGTTCTTTAAAAATTCTGCCTTCTACCAAAAGCACTCTATTACTGCTATATCACCTAGTTTGTAGACTCCCCATATAAGTAAGGTTTTTTTACACTTCTGCCATTTAGGTTTTTTTCCCTTAAAATTTTTTATTGTTACTGCAGAAGGAATCTGTGTGACAAAGGTCATTAGGTTTTTTTTTTTTCTAAGGGTAATAGGTTAAAAAGAAATTGCTGTTTTTGCAGTTCCTATTAGGGAAAAAAAAGGATAATGGATTGACCCTATAGCACATACCAGTTATTGCTTATTCCACTGAATTTGCTCAGTATTTGTAGTATTTCTTGGGTTCAAAAGACATCTCAAATAGACATAACCTGGAGTAATAACAGTTCCCAGGGGGTACTATAACTTTAGGCAGCGTTTTTTAAGTACTTTATGAAGCACTCACTTTATCACAACATGCATATTCCTAAGAGATGAAGAAAAATAATAGTTTAAGACTTCCAGTGGAAATGTAGTTTCACCTAGAGAAGACAAGGAGACAGAGAGAGTCAGAGATAGAGACAGAGAGAAACTTTCACTTTTCATCATAAGAGAAAGATAGATGGTACTTAACCTGCTTTGCAAGTTATTTTACCAGATAACTCAATTTCCTTCTAGAATGCTAGATGAAGTTTTATTCTCACTCAGAACAGCCAAGGCAGTGTAAATAAGACACTTGTTCATTATTGCCTTCATGTCTCCAGCAACCTTAGATATGTGCTAGTGTGGGAGGTTTTAAAACAAAATTATTTGTTCATCATTTAGCAAAAATTATCTTCCAAAATTTCTACACCAAGTTTTGATATTTTGACAAGTTGAAACAAAATAAAAAATAGATTTCAAGCTTAGAGTTTAATAGACCATTTGTTAAAATTAAATAATCTTAAGATTGAGTCACAAAAGCTGATAAAAATAAGAAACTGGAATACAAACCAAGCCTTATTATAAAGATTATCTATTTTGTTACATTTGTAATTGTTTATATTGTTTACATACTTGAAATTTTTATATTTTTTGTATTGTGCCACTCAGCCTGGTGCAGTCTCATTGCAATGTTAGTGATTTAAATGAATGTTTTATATAACAAAGCAATAAATTAATGATATAGATGATCTAGATAGATAAAAATATAAATAGATATGAAAATATTTCTTGGAGAAAAAATTCCCCTGGACATCATTACTACCAATGCTTATCAAGCAACTACTGACCTAAATTCAACAAATACAGTGTACTTCTTCCTGCATTATTGCCTTAGAATTTACTTTAAATACCAGAGATCCTGAAATCAATCTCCTAGCCTCCTGCCTACACCAATCACATTTCTTCTTTCTCCTGGCTTTGTTTCTTTATCCAAATTAATTTCTTTACTCTCTAACCACAGAATCTCTTCTCCAGGACTTAACTCTGATTTAGTCTCTACTTGGAATAGTCTGCCTTCCTAGGACCTTCCAATCTCCCAAAGGAAATTTTCCAAGTGAAAATAGTCATAGTAATTATTACTTCTTATTGTGTACCAGACACTGCAACTAGCATTTCATATGCTTTATGTCACTTATTACCAAAAATAAAAGGAGAGTTGTTATTATCATTCTTTTTACTGATAAAACAACTGAGATTTAAAGAAGTTACATAAGTTACCCAAAGTCAAAATGCTGTCCAACTCAAGTCCACACTCCTAGCCCCAAGACTAAGTTTGGAAGATCCTCTAGGGCTAGAAGTACTGTCTTTCTGTTCACCTACCCTTGTAGATTGCTGTACTCATTTCTGTGAATATGCATAGATCCTTATTCAATTTTAATCATGAGCTTGAGAGATTGTTTGTGAGTTCTCTCTTTCCAAAACTTGTCATTAATAACATACACAATCAAAGCTAAAAATCTGCTTCTGATAACAACAGAATGAATAGAAGGATAGGACCAAGTATCTAACTGATAATATATATTTTTTAAAGATTTTATTTATTTTAGAGAGAGAGCTAGAGAGCAAGGGAGGGGCAGAGGGAGATGGAGAGAGAATCTCAAGCAGACTCCCTGCTGTGCATGGTGCCAGAAGCAGGGCTTGATCCCACAACCCTGAGATCTTGTGAACTGAGCTGAAATCAAGAGTCAGGTGGTTTAACCGACTGAGCCACCCAGGTGCCCCGATAATGTATATTTTTAATATGATTTTGTATTTCTCACTCTTTTGACTCTTATTTTGCCTTTAGATTGTTATTTGCTGTATTTATTTGCTGTTATTTGCTCTAAATTAAAATACAGCCTTATTAAAAGTGGTAGCTATATTTTCTTTATTCTGTATTCCAATTCTCCTAGCACATTCAGCTCATGAATAAATATCAAATAACATGGTAAAACCCATACTTTACTTATAACTAGATGAAGTACAGAAAATAGGGAAAGCATAATATAAATAAGAAATCAGAGCAAGGTCCCAAATAAATGTCAAAAATATCAATTTCCCTATCTTGTTTTCTATATAAATTATTACATTATATATTATACATAAGCACTACAAATTTGTTTGAATCATGAAACTAGTTGGAAGGAAATGATAATACTGTTGATAAAAATAAAATGTAGATAATTAAGTAATCAAAATCAATATGATTTTTGTAGAAATGTATCAGAAAACTAACAGGTAATAGTGTCAAGAGCACAGAATTTAGCCAGAAGATTCTGGTGGGTTTTGAATTATCCAATTACTTGCTTGCAGAAGTCACTTAATTTTTCCAAATAATTTTTAAAGGGATCAGGTAATTCTTTAATCATTTTTAAGAATCAAATGAGATAGCATACATAAAAGTAAGTCATAAAACCACAAAATAGTGTATAAATGTACAGTTTTATTTTATAAATTTTCAAACAATCCACAAGCAATCTTACTTTCTAACTGATGCTTTTCAACCAAGGAGTAGGCTAATAAAAGCAGAATTGTAGGAAGATGAATGGGACATAGAGTAAAGAATGAAGTGATAAAGGTCAGGACTAGGTTGATGACAGCAAGAATAGAAGAAATTTAAAGAGGCAATTAGAGCCCAATGAAAAAAGCCACATACTGTGTGATTCCAACTATATGACATTCTGGAAAAGGCAAATTACAGAGATGGTAAAAAAAAAAAAAAAGAATAGTCGTTGCTAGAATTTAGGGGACAGGGAGGGATGAATAGGCAGAGCACAGAAGATTTTTATGGCAGTGAAACTAATCTGTACAATATACAATTGTAGATACCTGTACTTACACATTTGCCAAAACCATAAATGCACAACACCCAGAGTGAACCCTAAGATATGCCATGGACTTTGGAGGGTAGTGAAGTGTCAATGTAGGTAACAAATGTACCACTCTGGTGGGGAATTTTGATAGTGGAGAAGGTGATGTGTTTGTGGAGACAGGGTGTATTTGAGAACCCTCCATACTTTCTACTCCCTTTTCCTGTGAACCTAAAATTTCTCTTAAAGATAAAGTTTATTAATTTAAAAAAAGATAAACATTGTGAGAGACATTCTGAAGGAATCTGAGACTCAGATTCTCACCTACCAGAAATAATAGTTAGAAATAATTTGGTAGTAATACACTGAAATAAGAGTCTAAAGATCTTAGTGCCAGTTCTGTCTCTATTGCATTAAAGTGGGTATCAGCTTCCTATGACTTGGCCCTCACATCTGTTATGAAGCCATTATTCCCTGGCACCGAGATAGATTTCTGGCACATAGGAGGTACGCAATAAATATATAGGGAATGAATGAATGAATGAGTAAATGAATGGACCATACTCACCTCATAGGGTTGTTGTATCTAATGAGATAATGTATCATAAGTGCTTTATGAACTATAAATAGATATATGAAAATATTATTAACTAATTGGAAGTTCAATTTAGCCTTATTTTAAAAGTTCCAACAAAGCTATTCAACAATTAAATGGATTACTTTCAAAATAGTGAGTTCTCTGTCCTTAAAGTAGTTAAACATTAAAGTTGAATGATCTTCTATCAGATAAGCAATAAATGTAACTCTTGCTGTGAGAATAGGGTGGCATGCAATTTTAAGATTCTATAATTTTTTAGGAATGATAGCCAACATTTATTGAATGTTTATTGGGTGTCAGACCCAGTTCTAGTTACTGTGCATTCGCTCACAACCCTTTGAGATACATGAGACTAGTACACTCACAAAACAGAGGCTCAGAGACGTTAAGGAACTTGTCTGCCTTACAAGGTAGGGAGTAACTAGGGAAGGACTTGAATCCAGATGTATCTAGCTCCTGGGCCTTTGCTTAAAAGTCTATATCACTACGTTACACTGCCTCATAAAAGCATCAGCATCTCCTTGACTCATTACTGTGGCCATCACTAAATGAAATCTCTGTTCTAATTATCTGCTAAATGACTGTTAATAGCTGCTTGGTGACTCGAGTCTATCTTATCAGTCCTAGCAAATCAAAAGTAGCATTTCTGATTTTATTAATTCCCCTACTACAAAATAGTATATGATACAGGAAAAGAAGCAAACATTTATAACATAATTTTTTTGAGTAACAAAAAAATTAAAACTTTTTGTTAAAATAAGGTGTCACTGAGACTTAATATTTGAAGGAACACTGCTGAAGACTATGAAAACAATTAGAGAATCAGGTTTCATCTGACCAGACATTATTACAAACTTTATAATAACAATATTTTAGTAGATCATTGCTGCCCCAGGCACGTGAAAATTTTGCAAGTAAACATCTAATTACCAATCCTAAATTTTAAAGATGCATATTCCTCTAAAAGGCACTTTGTGCTTCAGGATAGTATGGAAATAATTCCACTGCTCATTTCACATTGCTCAAAGTACGTGTTGTTCATCCTGACTGCATTTAGAATTGATTCCAACTTAGGCTATTACTCATTGACCCTTGATAATTATACCAAGAACATTTTTTTTTAATTAACCCATGCTTTCCTAAATAATCATTTAAGCCAAAATATAAGGATGATTTAGAATGAGTGAAAAATAGCTTTGTCTTTCTTCCTTTTAGTTGAGTTTGTCACCGTATCTAATACAGAAGAGGGAGTAAAGGGGAGTAGTTATAGCTTTGTGTGAATGACCTAAATTTGTGCATACTTGCCTAATAGAATCTTTAACAATTGGCTTACAGAATAGATTCCGTATTTGGTCAGATAACCAAATTAAAAACAAAGATCTTTCTCCCTGGGTTTCCTGAATGAGTTTCTTAGAAACCACCTAGACTCACCTAGACTAATTCCCTCATTTTATAGGTTGAAGAAATTGTCTCTAAGTGAAATGATTTACTTGTTGGCACACAACCTATGTGGAAGAAGATGACTATGAAGGGCACCTGGCTAGCTCAGTTGGTTAAACATCTGCCTTCAGCTGGTCATGATCTCAGGGTCCTGGGATGGAGCCCTACGTCATCGGGCTCCCTACTCAGCAGGGACCCTGCTTCTCCCTCTCCCTCTGCCCTTCCCCCTGCCCATGTTCTCTTTCTTGCTCTTGCTCTCTCTCTCCCTCTCAAATAAATA
The DNA here is from genome assembly GCF_029215605.1 of Mirounga angustirostris. Taxonomy (NCBI): domain Eukaryota; kingdom Metazoa; phylum Chordata; class Mammalia; order Carnivora; family Phocidae; genus Mirounga; species Mirounga angustirostris. Next base: position 78,157,301 of record NW_026991721.1, read on the forward strand.
AATAAAATCTTTAAAAAAAAGATGACTTAGATACCAAGTGTCTTAATTCCTAGCTTTTCTTCCTATTCCACGTTTCGTACAAGAATTCCTAATTGTACTGTAGGGTAAATTCATGTCATTTTCAACCCTTTTAAAGTGCCATTGCCTGCCCCAATTTCCATCCCTGCCTCTAAATCCCAATCAAAATAGTATACCATGAAAATGAATCAAGAGAAAATAATATTAAATTGATAATATACTTAATCTTCTTTTATTGTGCTCTCAGAGTGTGATGAAGACCTATCCTACATATTTGTAAGAGACAGATGTTATTTACAAACAAGCCTTTAGGTTTTCAGTATTTTTTTTTTAATTTTATTTATTTATTTATTTGCCAGAGAGAGAGAGGCAGGCAGAGGGAGAAGCAGGCTCCCTGCTAAGCAAGGAGCCCAATGCGATACTCAATTCCAGGACCCTGGGATCATGACCTGAGCCTAAGGCAGATACTTAACTGACTGAGCCACCCAGGCGTTCAGTAGTTCTTTTTTTTTTTTTTTTTAAGATTTTATTTATTTTTTGACAGAGAGAGAGAGAAAGAGGGAACACACGCAGGGGGAGTGGGAGAGAGAGAAGCAGGCTTCCTGCTGAGCTGAGAGCCCATGTGGGCCTCGCCCCAGGACCCTGAGATCATGACCTGAGCCAAAGGCAGATGCTTAGCAGCTGAGCCACCCAGACGCCCCTCATTCAGTAGTTCTTAAGCTTCATTTTAATAGTAGCAGACACAAAAATTAAAGTGACTGATACATTTAAAGCAAGGCAAAATATTTTCTTAAGAAAATTCACTCATCCATGCATTTATGCACTCAACACTTTTGGTGGCACTTGATTTGAGCCAGTCTCAGTGTTAGATATGTACAGGGTTGCAATGATGAATAAAATGATCAACATATAGACTGGGAATTGCCCTGATGGAGCTTATATCATAATAGGGAAAGAAAGCTCAAATAAATATCACACTAATCTGTAGTAACAAATTGGGTTAAGGAATTTACTTTTCTTTCCAAAGGATAGAAATCTGATCCTGTGCATGTGTATAACAAAAGAAACAGACCTAGACAAGGGTTGAGGGCAGTCAGGAGGTACCTCTCAGAGGAGGTGACATTTAAACTGAGAACTGAAGAATGGGTAGCAGTTAACTAGCCAAATGGGAGGTAGCAACAGTGGAGTAAGGGAGTATTCCAGACTGAATGCCTTGTGGCTGTCATTAGTGTGCTGCATTTTTGCATTCAAAAAACAGAAGACACCCTTTGAGAACTTTATATTGGAAAAAATTATTTTATTCCTTTGTGGAGAACAAAGCCTGAAATAATCGCTGACACATGGTAAATGTTCAACAAATATTTGTGAAAGAAGGGCGCTTCTTAGTATACGACTATGAAATCTAATTGGTATCAGAACTTCCTCTGAGTCCTGAGGTGTCGAGTGTCCTAAAAATAGCAAGGAAAAGTGAACTGCCTTGTTTAAAGATGCCAAAGATAATGATGTGCTTTTAAATGGTCATTCTTCAACTAAAACACCTGACCAAGACTATGAAAGTTTAAAAAAAATGGCTTACATTATTTCAGCTAATTTTGATACTATATAAATACTATTACTTTTCTTACAGTAAGCATTAAAATATTATTACTTTATTTATTTATGTATTTTGATGGAGGGAGGGCAGAGGGAGAGAATCAAGCAGACTCCCTGCTGAGCACGGAGCCTGGCACGGAGCTTGATCCCAAGACCCATGAGATCATGACCTGAGCAGAAACCAAGAGTTGAAAACTTAACCAACTGAGCCATCCAGGCACCACAAACAATTATTTTTAAAGATATGAATGGTCTCATTTTGTCTCCCAGCTAAAGTGACTATCATTTAAGTAATTAGATCTGTATCCACAACTCAAGATTCTTCTCACCAAAGAAAAAAATAAACTTTTTTCCATAGTATTTAAACTGTCTAATCCACTTAAATGTTTCCAATAATATAAATACCACAATTATGTTCACCCAGTACACTACATTCACACTGACCACTCCGTCCCTAGGCCCCAACTCATTCTAGTGTCAGGGCCTTTGAGGCTATTACTCCCTCTGACAAGAATATTCTTCTTCCAGACTCTGTGTAGCTGTTCTTCTCTCATCACTTGGATCTTAGCTTAATGTCACTGTATAAAAAGACCTCCCACGCTTTCCTAGGTAAGAGAACATGGCACAGCGCCAAGTGCATAGTAGGACCTCCACAAATGATAGCTATTATTATTTTTAATGTTAAATAACAAATACCAACTGAATGCTTTCTATTAGCCTCAACACAGTGAAAGGCACTTTATACATTTTCAATTCTTACGACTGCCAGATAAATATTATCATCCGTCATTTACAAATGGATTATTTGGAAAGATTAAATTGCTTGGCCAAAGTCACTGAGGCAGAGCGTTTGTCTTAAAATAAAAGTTAAAAAAAAAACCCAAACTCTATGTATTTTTTTTGCAACATATACATTTTGATTAAAAGAAACCAAATGCACAAGTGATGCAGTTATATTGGACTTACACCTGAAAAATTAAGACGGTTGGGTAACATACTTTTTCTGATTGGATTACTCTGATAATAGCTTCACATTTCTCCAATTTGTGGGACTGCTTATGCTCCAAACTCAACTGAACTCAACTGAAAATTTAACTTACATTTGATTTCTTTCCGTTTGCTAGTCAGTACTAACTTAAAATTCCTCCAATACTTAGAGTTATTCCCTACCACCCAAATTAGCTCTTGAGCCTTGTTAGTAGCCAGGTTGTTTCACACAGGTGAAAAAAAGATCAGTGAGTATCAAAAGGGCACTGAGCAATGTTTTATATTATTGTATGTCATCCCCAGAAGATGATAGTGACCTGCATGTTTATGGTTGGCTGCAAATTAGAAGTTGGAAACTGGAAACTTTCTTATTCTGAGACAGATCTTGATGAGAAAGAAACTTCAAGGCAGGTTCCAGAAAAAAGGAACGCAGACAGACTCTCTGGGTTCACTGTAAGATAGGGAAAAAAAAATTAAAAAAACATGGATTGTAGCCTGAGACTGAGAAAAAAACCTTAGAGTTATGGGTAAATAAGTAAAATGTATCTTAGAAATCTAGTCCACACTGTTCATTTTATTGATGAAGGAAAGGAAGCATAGAATTGAAATAAAGGTCAATTAACAAGTGAGTTCAGAAGTGGGGTTTTGTACTGACTTCCCAATGCACTTTAGCTTACCCTGCATTGCCATCATAAAAATCAATTAACTGATGTTGATTTGACTCCACTCAGAAAGTAACTTGAGCTAAATAGTGGAAGAGCTGCTCTCCAAGAGAAAACTAATAGAAAAAAAACTAATAAGGTGCATTATTTTAATATTAACGAGTTTAGTCACGGTCAAGTTTTCTAATTAGGTCAGGATAATTTAAAATGACTAAAAACTATCCCAAGTGGAGATATCAAAAATTCATAATTTTGCCCTGGATGCTATCTCTGCGACCTTAGAGATTTCAGAGAACAATAATTTATCCCCAGTTCCCATGAAATTTAGATATTTATACAGGCAGCAGATTGAAAAGAAAATGCAAAAACACAAATTCAAGGAGTAATAAAGATTTCAACTCTTTATAAATACCTGTCCTTTCCCTTTTAGTCTGCATTAAGAAATACTGACAGGTTTCATGTCCAAGTTAATATGAAATGACAGATTATTCAGTTCAGAACACTGTGAAAAGCTACAAGGTAAATGATTCAATGCCACCTCAACTATGTTGTTGTTGTTGTTTTTCTACTATGTTTTTTACTTAAAAAATTCTGTTTGGGCCTGTATCCAATTCCACAGCATTTTTCAGTTTTAGAAACATGTCACTGGAAAAGTTTAGAATCCACTTCACAGTCACTCCAAAAGTATTTACCTAGCTTTACTGTGTTTGGTTTTAATTTCTCTCTCTTTGTAAAATCAATTTCTCATTAGTGCTAAGCCAAATGCTTCCAGGGGAAAATGAAGAAATGCATTTAGTTGACACAGGTTTTTACCAGACTATTCAAGAGCCTATAAAGAAGAAATAACTTTAATATAAAATAGAAAGAAAATGTTATAAATACATACATGTTTATGTCTGGCTAGTTAATAGTGCCTTTCAAAGTATGGTTCAAAGGAAGAACATCCATTAAGTTTTTACTAGCTTTGTATTGTTAATAAGGAAAAACTGACACATTTATGCTAATAGATGCATGACAGCACCATGAAGTGTTACCTCAAACCAGTGAAAATAGTGAAAAATATTTTAACAGGGAAAATAAAGATAGGAATTTCAATCCTATAAAATGAAATTAACTCAAAATTCCTCCTACTATCTCTTTTACAATTTTTCTCTTTGCCTCTCTCCTATGGTTAAATAGCTAGAGCTGTCATCATGGACCTTCATGAAAAAAATGTAGTCTGATGAGGTAATTTACTCTAAAATGTGGTCATTAATCAGATATTCTGATGAGGAATTTGAGCACTATTTAACCATTTTTTGACTTATTGTGTTCTTATGATACTTAGTTCCTTCTTCAAGTAAAAACATTTATAACATAATACGTGGAGATCTGAGATACTGAGAAATGTACTAGAGGTGTAAAAGGACAGGGACACCATGATGTATGGGTAGGAAAATAGTAACTGAGGATCAGGGAACATCATGCCAATGGGATCTGAGCAATAACAACAACAAAAAGTTAGAGAATGATAAGTAATTTACCAGACAGATAAGAGACAGGAAAACAGGAAAAGTCTCATCCAGATGGAGGAAAACTATTTGCAAAGACCTAAACATAAACTTCAGAGAATGACAAGTAGTTCATTATGAATGCAAGTTAGGATGGGTGTAGATATGAGAATGCAGCTAGAAGTCTGAGATGAGAATAGAAAGACAGAGAGAGATTAAGATTATGAAAAATAACATTTATCATGCTAGGGAGTTTGGATTGTATCCTGAATGCAGTGTGAAGACATGGATGGGCATGAAGTCAGTTGGTAAATCATCAAGTGACACACGTGAAGGCAGTGGGGTCACTATGTGAGAAGTGGCCTGATACTGACAGCCGAGGTAGCAGAATTGCCATAATATAGCTGAATTCTGATGAGAGGCTCAAATGTTGTGACAGTAAGACAAAATGGTAACAATGTGTTAAGCCTGGGCCCAAAGGTGAGAATAAAGCTACATTAGGCACCTAGTATCCTGAAGAGACTCCTAAAAATTTGGGAACCAGATAACTCCTGCAGAACCTAAGTAGCTGAATTAGTTCTGCTTAAACAAGTATCTTCCCAGCACACATTATCTTCCCCATCCACACCACTCTCCACATCTTACCTCTGTGTATATAACAGAATATTATAGAGAGGGAAAGACATTCTTTGCAGCTTTTGCCTGAGTGGGTACTGCTAGGGTTTTCTTTCCCTTCTCACCTCCAAATTCAAGTGACAGGAAGACTCCAAAGACTCACTCAGAGAAATTATAAAACTGGCATCTCATTCCTTCATTAAACATTTTCTTAGGCAACAGACTTGCTGATTCATTCCTGGCTCTGTTGGAACAGGGGGAGAAGATAACTGGACAGAACTGACAGGAAGAAAAGTGAATAGCAGGAAAGAAACCTACACTCCCATCATTTAGAAAGGCAAGACTATACAGGGTTCGTATGGATTGGTTGGAGAAAGTTGACAAGCATAAGCTTTCTGGGCCATTTGACCAAACTGCTAGAGGTGGGAGCTGACAGAAAGTTGGACAAGGCAGTACCTGAAGAGGAGGTTACATCAGGAAAATTTGCAGTGGGAGGCCCCAAAGACTCACTGATGTGCTGACAAGAGCCAATCTTTGGAGGTCTGCTTCAACAATGGCTCAGTGGACAGCAGCTTTACCCAGATTGGCGGCTATGTCCCAGTTACAGAGGCACCCACAGCTCTAGGTTGGAACAAGATGGCATCCTGTGCCAGAGAAGGCTGTGTTCCAGATTGTCACACCAGATGATGGGGGCTGAGCATGCAGAACCCCCAGTGAGAATTAAGACCACAAAGTTTGCAGTTACATTGTGTTTTGAAATCAGTTCAGCCATAAAAATGAGATTGGAATGGGGACAGGCAAGAACCACCAGAGAAAAGGCAGTGGAGGGCACCCATCCTGGGGTAGGGACCAAAGAGCTGCAACAACAGTACCAGGCAAGGGATCCCACCAGGGATGAGAGTATTGCACTGAGCCAGGTGGTGGAGGGGGAGCAGGGAGAGGAAGCAGAGGATTGAGGCCGGAAGGGGATAAGTAAATTGGATAAGCATGGGACACTGGGTCCCATTCCAACCTCTCATTCCTACTCTAACACATAAAGGAGAAAAAGAACTGGGAAGAAGAAGGAGAAAAATGTGAAAAGAAATGATTCTCCATTCTCCTTGCAGCTGCAGGGCCCTGAGTCTAAGTCACTTGTTAATGCTTAGGTAGGAAGGAAAAGAATAGGAAATTAGAGATAAATTTTATCTCTGTAACAACAGAAAATTATCTAAAAGCTATGGGATCTTCTTGGATGTCTAAAAATGAATTTGACAGAACATAGTTAAAGGCAATGATTTGAAAAAATAAAGCCACTTCATGTTTGTTACCCACTGTAGGGTTTCCAGTAAGCCAAAAAACAAGGGAATGGATTTAAGAGATATTTAAAATGTGCAATAGATCCAACTTGACCAATCTAAGAGAAAAAGAAAAATAAGTGATGACTTCTGAGTTAATAGTCTGAATTATGTCATGAGCTACCTCATCTATAAAATAATTTTATGGTGGTTCTTTTTTTTTTTTTAAGATTTTATTTATCTGTCAGAAAGAGAGAGAGAGTGCATAGGCAGAGGGAGAAGCAGGCTCCCCGCTGAGCAAGAAGCCCAATGTGGGATTCAATCCAAGGACCCTGGGATCATGACCTGAGCCAAAGGCAGATGCTTAACTGACTGAGCCACCCAGGTGTCCCTTTATGGTGGTTCTTAACCTTGTTTCCATTAAAGATTCCCAAGAAGAATCTGAGGGAATTTACACACCATCTTCATGAAAATAGGTACACACACACTCAGAATTTTCAAAGAAATTTATGTAAAATAGAAAACATTGGAGTGAGAAGCCAATTTGAGGAAAAAGATTGAGTATAGTTTGTTCTGAATATGTTAAATCTGTTGTGTCCATGACAGGTGCTTGTAGAGATGTCCTTCAGAAAGAAGGCAATATAAGTGTGTGTCTGAGTTGTTTTGTTTTGTTTCAATGGAAAACATTTCTGATACCCAGTTCTGACAAAGAAATGGTCTTCTCACCCTTTTTTCAGAGCCTGGAGGTTCTGAAATTATTCAGTGGTTCAGCACAAAAGGATCTGGAATTTCTTTAGGTTGCTTATAGTGATGCCCAGAGCTAGGGATGAGGGCCATTAATTAAAGTAACTTCTGCACTCTCGCTTTCTCTCTCACTTTCTAAAAGCTGTCATACATGTCCTTCTGGGTCACCTCACTTTTTCCTTTCAGCTAAATTGCTTCTAAAGAGAAGAGCTTGGTGACAGCCCAGACTTCTCTAAGTGTTGCTCTTAGCTTTTTAAAAATCTTACCGATCAAGTTAAGGAGCATGAGTTTCTCCCTTTTCCTTCATCTGTAGAAAATATGTGTCTTCTCTTGTTATCCTTGAATTTCCACATCTGTCAGCTTTTATTTTAGGTCAGAACTTCTACTAAGTGTGTGATTGTATGCAAAGATTTCTTTTGATGTTTACATTGGGTTAATGTCTGGTAGCTGAAAGTGCACTACAAATTTTGGAATACAGCAAGGCCTAGTCTAAAATCCTGGTATTTATTTCAGTCCTTTTTGCCTCATCATCTTCCTTTTCCCTTATCAAATAAGTGGGACAGTATTTTGGGGTCTTTGTAAGGATTAAAATACGGTAATGTATCAAAAGAGCTTTGTATAGGGCATGGGAAATAAAAGGAGTTTGATAAATGTTATCAAAACAAACTATATGAAATTTCATTTTTTATTTTTTATTTTTTTAAAAAAGATTTTATTTATTTATTTGACAGAGAGAGAGAGCACAAGCAGGGGGAGCAGTTGAGGGAGAGGGAGAAACAGGGAGCCCCATGTGGGGCTCCATCCCAGGACCCTGGGATCATGACCTGAGCCAAAGACAGACGCTTAACCATCTGAGCCACCCAGACACCCCAGAAATTTCATTTTTAAAAAAATTATTTGAACTGCTTTGTCCTCAAGTTCTTCATCTACAAATTAAATTGGTTAAGGTATATTTAGTTTAATCCAGTCCCCATTTATTGACTACCGGCTATTGAGTTTATAAAGACAGTAAGTGAAGGAGATTACAAATTGGGAAGGTACTGATAGGCAAACAAATAACAAATCAGAGTCTGGCCAAAATCAGGGCTGTGCCACTTGCTGATTAGCCTTGAATAAAATAATAAATGATGATGAATCAGTAAATGATGATGAGTTTTCTCATCAGTAAATGAGACTAACAGTACTCAGCTCACATAATGCTTAGAAGTATTTTGCGAAATAGTGTGGAATATTGGTGTGGTGCCTGACACATACAAAGTGATCAGTAAATGTTTATCATTAGTAGAATCTTTTCAAGACCTTCACATGTCCTAAGCTCTCTTATTTTTTAAAGATCCCATCCTAAATTTTATGTAGAATAACAAAATGTATCTATATCCCCTATATAATGTACTTTTTGCTATGAAGTATTTTGAAATAATTTTATGACTTTATCATTGAAAGTGTTAATATAATAGTAAGATTTTTATTATATTGTCTTATTGGTAATTTTTTAAATATAACAATGGGAGAGATATGTTGAAGTTGACTAATTGCTACAATATTACTCTGTATTATTTTCAACACTGTAGTTATTTTTGATTGTTTGAGCCAATAACCTTTTTTTCAAATCTCAAATCTTTATGCAGACCCTTAAAAATGCTGAGACTATATGCTCAATGGATAAAACACCCTAGATGTTGGGTACTAAGGTAAAATATGACAAATGCTCTAATGAGGTTTTGAGGAAACAAAAACAAAGGAAGAAATAATTCTAACTAAAGAGAATTAAGGAGGAGTTCAGCTGAAATGCATATTTGAGCAGTGATAAATAGGTAAGAGTCTGACTATTGAATAGTGTATAGTCGCATATGACTAGAGCAGTGGTCTCCAAATAGAAGTTTGAACAATTCAGAGATATATAGGATGTCCATCAGGGGACAGGAGGAAGGAAGGGAGAAAATGGCATAACATATCTGCTTTTATTTAGAATTATACTTTCTATTATTTGTTTACAATGTACTTAGTATATTAGTACAGTACTCTGAGTGTATGTATGATGTGTACATAATTATAAATAAAATAAAATATATATATTGAGAATGTATTACAAGACAGTTTCAAGATCTACAGAGCACAAAATCAGAGATCAGGGGATGATAGAAGTTATGACCAATGAAGACTTTGGCCTGTTCTACTAAGGAGTAAGTATGTTATTTTGTAGAATATGGGGAGCCATAAAAAGTTTAGGCAAAAGAATTATTAGATCTGTGATTTAGGAAGTTAAATCCAGAGGTAAGGTGCAATTTGAATAAAAGCAGTGAAAATACTAAAATTCAGAAGAGCAATTAGGAAAAAAAAAATCAATAGTCTTATCAATAGGTCATTTTGCCTAAGTCCCTCCCAAACCATGGTAAAACTTCCTAATCTTCAACCTTCCAATGGGATGTCACCTCCTCTGACATGCCTTCCCTAGCCATGGTCACAACCCCCAGCCTGGTAAGCTGTCTCTCCTATGTACTCCAAATAGTTCCTTGTTCTTATTCCTTTCCAGAATTTATTACACTAAATGTTAATTTTCTGCTTCCTTGTCTAATGCTTCCTCTATTCTCTGTGGCTCCTAACTGTAAGAACTAGGACTTATCCATTATCATATCCCAAATGACTTCCACAAGGCCTGGAATACAGAAGCTATTCAATAAGCAGTTGATGAATGTAAGGCACTTCACTCTTTCCTCAGCTTCTAGACGTTCATTGGACTATTTCCTACCACTCTTTCAGGTCTCAGCTTAGAATTCACTTTCTTCAGAAAAGTATGTTTCCATTTAGTTCTTATATCCTTTAATCATAATTGCATATATAATTTTTCTTTCCTATTATGAGGATGGCTATTTCATTCACCAAAACAGGGAACCAAGGTAGGTAGAGTTTTAAGTTCCAAAGGTGTTAAATATTGTATATCTATACTCTTTGGGGGATACTGTAGGAGGTCCTATAGTGTAAAGTTGACCTGCAGCTCAATCCAGATCACCTCTAACTAAGGCTGTTAGTTTTCTCCAAGGTGAGAAAAGTCTCTGCATAGCTGTTCTCTTTCTGACCTGATTTCCCTCCTTAGACCTAATATATAGACACATTCCCACCCTATGGTCAGTGTAAAAAAATCTGTAGAGGTTCTCATTTCAAAGGAGAGTGTGTTCTGTTCAGAGTAACTGAGTAGAGCACCCCCCCCCAAAAAAAGTAGCAGTGTTTATGTCAACTTCCATGATCCCACCTGTTTCCTGGATCATTTGACAATGTACTACAACAAAACACTCAGCCCCACTCTCTCTTCCACCACAAGGAGAGGCACTTCTTCATTTTATTAATGATTAATGGCTATCAGCATCACAATTGCCGTCATGCTTCTCCAAACCTTACTAGCAATTTTTTTCTAAAAGTAAAACTGCTACTCTGGTTTGTTTCATCTCTTCTATTTTATAAACATAGCATGACAATTTCTGATTTTTAAAAAGATATTTCTACTTCTTTCTACATATCCACTTTTTTTTTAAAGATTTTATTTATTTATTTGGCAGAATGAGAGAGCAGGAGAGCACAAACGGTGGAAGTGGCAAAGGGAGAGGGAGAAGCAGGCCCCCCACCGAGTAGGGAGCCCAATGAAGGGCTCAATGCGGGGCTCGATCCCAGGACCCTGGGATCGTGACCCAAACCAAAGGCAGTCGCTTAACCAACTGAGCCACCCAGGTGTCCCTACATATCCACTTTTTAAGATCCATATAAAGCTTTCCACTTGTAACCAACTCTTCCAACCAATTCTTCCAACCTTTATTGGTTATCTGATCTTCTGAGCTACACAAGAATTCCAGCCAGACACATAATTTTATTTCTCTGTAGTCCTTGTGAATAATTAAAATGTTTGAACATTATGGACAGAGATTGTGCCTTAAAATTTCTTTTACATTGTCTGCCATGTTTTGCATAACACAAGAGAGACAGTAATCACTAAAGTTATTGACCAGATATTTCTAGTTTTTCTTCCAGACACATGGTAGAATTGTGCTTCCCTGCTATTTTGAGGCATTTGAGGCCAGGTGCCTTGCTTTGGTCAATGAAATGTCAGTAGAAGTGTTGTATGCCACTTCCATGTAGTAACTGTAAAAATCTTAGTGTAGTTTGTGTGACATACTGAAGAATACTGCAGTTGACTCTTGATGGATGGCATCCAGAAGATCCAATGTCATTTGTTAGTTGAGAAAACTCACTACCGAGGGCAGAGCAGTTGAATTATGAACATCAGATAATTGGCCAGTTGAGGAAGAAAGCAATCACAGATAGTGGAGAAGACACATGTGCAAGTCACCCCTGACAGAAACAGAACTTTCCTCCTTCAGTAGTACTTCAAGAGTACTTGTGCACAAAAGTCATATAACCATTAGGCTGAACCAAGTGAGATTGCCATTTTTGTAGGATAAAAATAGCCAAATATTGGAAATTTCATATAGTGTGACCAAATAGAAATAGAACTAAGAGAAGAAAATAAGAAAAGCCCATGAGAAGAAATGTACCATCTTTGAATGAACTATTGAATTTTATTTTTTAATGTCTGATAATAAGACCTGAATTTGCCTGAATATATACAAGAGAGTTGATGGTGTAATAGTACCTGTTACTAGATTGTAACCATATTGGACTAAATAATTTATTATGGCTAAGCAGAACTGAAAAATTATAAGCAAAAGAAAAAAAAGAAAAAAAAAACCTTTCCATTTGCACAAATAATAAAGGAAACTTGTTTTTTACAAATACATTACCTAGCTTAAAAATCTTTTCTGAGCTCATTTAAGAAGTAGATAATCTGAATGCCTTATATCTATTTTAAAAGTTAAATCTGTAGCTTAAAACCTTCTCACAAAGAAACACCAGGACCAGATGGCTTTACTGAAGAATTCTACCAAATATTTAAGAAGGCAATAATAACTCTACAGAGGCTCTTTCAGAGATTTGAAGAGGGGGGAATACTTCCCGACTCATTTTATGAAACCAGCATTACTGTGAAAACAAAACCAGACAAAAAAATTAAAAGACAATAAAATTACAGGCCAATATCTCTTAAGAACATAGATGCAAAAATTTTAACAAAACTATCTTAACAAAGAAGAATAAAGTGAGAGATGTTATTTTCCTGATATTACATGTCACTATATAGCTACAATAAATAAGATAATTTGGTATTGGCAGAGAGATAGAATATGGATCAATAGAACAGAATAGGGCAACCCACACAAAAATACTCAATTTATTTTTGACAAAAGTAAAAAACAATTCAATTGTGAAAGGTTATCTTTTTCAAAAATGATGCTGGGACAATGGACATCCTGAGGCAAAACCAAAAACAAAATACAACAATAAATAAATAAATAATACGTTAGATTCATACCAATGGAAGGGGATGCAAGATGGTAGAGTAGGAAGACCGTAAGTTTACCCCATCCCACATTTACAACTATATATCACTCACGTATGTGTCAATAAACGAGAGAATGATCCAAAAAGTGGCAGAACAAACTCCACAACTAAATGTAGAGAAGAAGCCATATCTGAGAAGTCAGGAAGGGCAGAAATGGTGGTTGGAAGCTGCCCAAAGGAAGGAGGGAGCTCCAGTTGTGGAGAGGGGAAAACACCAGAGGACCCACACAGGGAAAATGAATCTCCATAATTTCTGGTCTTGAAAGCCAGAGGGGCTGAATTCCATGAGTCTGTATAACCAGTGGGACTTGGAACCTGGAGTCTTAGAAGTCAGCCGGCTCAGCCCTGGAGCAGTCAAGAGGGGCAGTGATAACAGGGTCTCTGCCCCTAAAGAGTCAACAGTTCAAGGAGAGCAACATAGAAGTGGCAGCTTGCACAATGGGAAGAAGATCTATTTATACTTATTATAGAGCATGTTAGGGGACTTCTCTGGGAGCAAAGGAGTTGGAAGTCACCATCTCCTCCCTTGCCCCCCACCATAAATGTAGAACCACTTGAAGGAGGTAGAACTACATAGGCACTTGCTACCTAACCTGGTAGCAGTGGGCCCTGCCCACCTGAAGACTCACTCTCCCTAAACCTGCTGGCCAAGTCTCTGGGCTCAGCTCAAATTTTGTTAGCACTGCATGTGCTCTGCCCAGCCACTGACTCCTGGTTTCATGCACCAAGTGGCCACTGAACTTCAGGAAATCTCACCTAGGACTAGTGGCTCAAAGCAAATTTTACTAATTCCTTATGTGCCCTGCCCAGGCACCATGCACACACACACAGTATGCTGCACCCAGCCACTGGGCACAGACACCAAATGCCCCAGGCAACTGCTCCTGCTATGTGTTGTACTCCCAACTGCTGATGCACTTTGGGGGATAGGCCTAGGATTAGCAGCTTAGCATAAATTTTGCTAACACAGTTTGCCATGCCCAGCCACCTCCCCACACTGGGAGCAGCCTTTCTGCATGCACAGACACTGTGTGCCCCACCCAGTTGCCAGGCCCCCCTTGCCACCTCAGCCATGCATCTTATTACCTGGCTGCTGCCACTTATGCACATTGTACCTGTGGCCTCCACCATGCTTCAAGGAATCTGGCCTAGGACTAGTGACTTGGTGAAACAGTTACTAACACTTCCACCCTGACCCTGAGCCTTCCTAGGATCATGCCCCCCCAGAGTCAGCCTGCCTAGGTCTCACTAACACCACAAAGAGCAAGCACAGCACACAGCAGTGAATGCTACTCAAACAAAATAGCAGGTTATAGGCAGCACACAGAGGAGACTCCTGTAAGTGCAAGGTTCTAGTGGAGAGAGAACACTTTACTGCAGGGCACTCCAGGACCTCTGCTTCATAAACCCACTATTTTAAAGGCAGAGGATGGAGCTGACTTCCCTAACATACGCAAACAGACACAGAGGTGGATGAATTGAGGAAATAGAGGAATTTGTCCCAAATGAAAGAATGTGATAAATCACAGCAGAAGATCTAAGCAAAACAGAAATAAATAGTATGCCTAATAGAGAATATAAAGTAATGATCATAAAAATACTGACTGGACCTAAGAAAAGTGTGGAGTACGTCAGTGACACCCTTAACAAAGAAATTAAAAAACTCTTAACAAAGAGATTAAAAAATGACATATCAGAGATGAAGAACTCAATAAATGAAATTTAAAATATAATAGATGGAATAAACAGTAGGCTACAGGAAGCAGAATAATGTATCAGTGACCGAGAGGATAGAACAATGGAAGGCAATCAAGCTGAACAGATGAGATATCCATATCCAGGAGGCACAGAGAACCCCAACAAAATCAACAAAAGCAGATCCACATCAAGACCCATTGTAAGTAAAATGGAAAAATGAAAACAAAAATGAAAAATGCCAAAATGTAGTGATAAAGAAAAAAATTAAAAGCAGAAAGACAAAAGGAAGTTACATACAAAGGAAACCTCATAAGGCTATCAGTGGATTTTTTAGCAGAAACTTTGCCACCCAGAAGGGTGTGGCATGAGATATTCAAAGTGCTGAATGGGAAAAATCTGCATCCAAGAATATTTATCCACCAAGGATATCATTCAGAATAGAAGGAGAAATAAAGAGTTTCCCAAACAAACAAAAGCTAAAGGAATTCATGACCACTAAACCAGCCCTGCAAGAGATATTAAAGAGGACTCTTTGAGAACAAAGACCTAAAGTGACAATATGGAAGTATGAAACAGAAGAGCAGCAAAAATGAATGTTTATGTAAAAAAAAAAAAAAAAAAAGTCAAGGAACTCACAAAATGAAAGCATGTAAAATATGACACCATATACCTAAAATGCAGGGAGGAGAGGAGTAAAGAATGGCAAACTGGACTTAAACTTAAGAGACCATCAACTTAATATAGACTACTGTATGCAGAAGATGTTATATACAAACCTAATGGTAATCACAAAACAAAAACCATTGATAGATATACAAAGAATAGAGAGAGAAAAATTCAAATATATCACTAAAGAAAACTGTGGCCGAGAGGAATAGAAGAAAGAGTCAAAGAAAGCTATAAAAACAACCATAAAACAAGTAACAAAATGACAATATATACATATTAATCAACAATTTCTTTGAACATAAGTAGACTAAATGCTCCAATCAAATAACATGGATGAAAAAACAAGGTCCATCTATATGCTGCCTACAAGAGACTCACTTTAGACCTAAAGACACCTGCAGATTGAAAGTGAAGGGATAAAGAAACATGTATCAAGCAAATGGATGTCAAAAGAAAGCTAGAGTGTCAATACTTATATTAGACAAAGTAGACTTTAAAACAAAGTCTGTAACAAGACACAAAGAAGGACACTATATAATAATAAATTGAACAATCCAACAAGAAGATACAACAATTGTAAATATTTATGCACCCAACATGGAAGCACTCAAATACATAAAACAGTTAATAAAAAACATAAAGGAACTAATTGATTCCAGAACTCAAGTTTTATTACAAAGCTGTAATGATCAAGACAGTATGGTGCTGGCACAAAAATAGACACATAGATCAATGGAACAGAATAGAAAACCCAGAAATAAATTCACATGTATATGGTCAATTAAAATTCAATGAAGCAGAAAAGAATATCCAGTGGGAAAAAGTCTCTTCAACAAATGGTTTTGATAAAACTGGACAGCTAAATGCAAAAGAATGAAACTGGACCACTTTCTTTCACCATACACAACAGTAAACTCAAAATGGATTAAAGACCTAAATGAAACCATAAAAATCCTAGAAGAGAGAACAGGCAGTAATTTCTCTGGCGCTGACTGTAGCAAAATTTTTCTAGATATGTCTCCTGAGGAAAGGAAAATAAAAGCAAAAATACACTATTGGGACTACATCAAAATAAAAAGCTTCTGCACAGGGAAGGAAACAATCAACAAAACTAAAAGGCAGAAGATATTGGAGAAGGTATTTGCAAATGATGTACCCAATAAAGGGTTATTATCCAAAGTATATAAGGAACTGTTACAACTCACCCCCCCCCAAAAAAATAATGCAATTGAAAATGGGCAGAAGACATGAACAGACATTTCTCCAGAGAAGATATACAGATGGCCAACAGACACATGAAAAGATGCTCAACATCACTCATTATCAGGGAAATTCAAATCAAAACTACAATGAGATATCACCTCACACCAGTCAGAATGGCTAAAATCTAAAACATAAGAAAAAACAGGTGTTGGTGAGGATGTGGAGGAAAAGGAACCCTCATGCACTGTTGGTGGAAATGCAAACTGGTGCAGCCACTCTGGAAAACAGTATGGAGCTTCCTCAAAAAGTTAAAATAGAACTACCCTACAATCCAGTAATCAGACTCCTGGGCATTTACCCAAAGAATACAAAAATAATAATTCAAAAGGATATATGCACTCCCTATGTTTATAGAAGCATCATTAATAATAGCCAAATTATGGAAGTAACCCAAGTGTCCACTGATTGATAAACGGATAAAGAAGAAGCAGCATATATATATAATGGAATATTATTCAGCCACAAAAAAAGAATAAAATTTTTCCATTTGCAAAGACATGGATGGAGTTAGAGAATCTAAGCCAAATAAGCCAGTCAGAGAAAGACAAATACCATATGATTTCACTCATATGTGGAATTTAAGAAACAAAACAAATGACCAAGGTAAAACAAGGCAAGGCAAAGAGAGAGAGAAGGAGACAAGCCAAGAAACGGACTCTTAACTATTGAGGAGAAACTGTTGGATGGTGGGTGGAGGGATGGGTGAAATAGATGATGGGGATTAAGGACTGCACTAGTTGTGATGAGCACTGGGTGATGTATAGAATTGTTGAATCATTATATTGTATACCTGAAACTAATATAACACTATATGTTAACTACACTGGAATTAAAATAAAATTAAATTTTTTTAAATGATAAAAAAAAAATAACCAGGGGGAAAAAGTTAGATTCATACTTCATAGCATAAAGAAAAACTAACTCAAAATGAATCATAGACATAAATATGAAACCTAAAACTATAACATTTCTAGAGAAAAATAAAACCTTTTTGTGACCTTAGGTTAGGTAAAGATTTCCAAGTACAACCACAAAAACACAAAGCACATGATAAAATCGATATATTATACTTCATCAACCTTAAGAACTTCTGCTGTTGAGGGGCACCTGGGTGGCTCAGTCAGTTAAGCATCTGCCTTCAGCTCAGGTCATAATCCCAGGGTCCTGGGATCAAGCCCCATGTCAGGCTTCCTGCTCAGCGGGAGCTTGCTCCTCCCTCTCCTCCCTGTGCATGCTCTCTTTTCGCTATCTCTGTCTCTCTCTCTCTCTCAAATAAATAAATAAAATCTTAAAAAAAAAACTTCTGCTGTTGGAAAAACATTAAGACATGCCATAAACTGGTAGAAAATATTTGCAATTCTTCTACTTGAAAAAAAGAGTTATATCTAGAACATTTTTTTTAAAACTGTCAAACCTGAATAAAAAGGCAATTTCACAAAAAATTGGCAAAATATTTGATCACTTCACCAAAGAAGATATGTATATGGGAAATAAGCACTTGAGAGATGCTCAACATCATTATCCACTAAGGAAATGCAACTTAAAACTACAATGAGATTCTACTACCTAATTATTATAATAGCTAAAATTAAAAAGACTGATCATTTCAAGTGTTGCAAGAATTCTCAGACAATGTTGCTAGGAATGTAAAGTGTAGTATGACTGCTTGGAAACAATGCAGCATCTCCTTTAAAAAGTTAAACATTAAACATAAACATCGGGGCACCCAGGTGGCTCAGTTGGTTAAACATCTGCCTTCTGCTCAGATCATGATCCCAGGATCCTGGGATTGAGCCCTGCATTGGGCTCCCTGCTCATCAGGGAGTCTGCTTCTCCCTCTGCCTCTCCCCACCCCACCCCCCAGTTTTCTCTATCTTTCCCCCTCTTTTACTCTCCCTCTCTCTCTCAAATAAATAAATAAAAATCTTTTTAAAAAATAAACATAAACATAAAGCCAGTGATCCAGTAATTAGTCCTAAGTACCTATCCAAAAGAAATAAAAGCAAAATATCCATAAATACTTGTTACACAAATATTGATAGCAGCTTTATTTGTAATAGATACAAGCTGAAGATAACCCAAATATCCACCAGAAGGTGAATGGATAAATAAGTAGTGATATATACATACAATGGAATACTATTCAGCAATAAAAAGGATTGGATTATTGGTCATCACAACACTGATGAATCTCAACTTTATCTTAACTGAATTCTTCTGTGTGAAATAAACTAAACAAAAAGGAGTATATAATGTTATGATTTTGTTTATAAAAATTATATAAAATGTAAAACCTTAAACTTACTATATGGACAGAAAGTAGATCAGTAGTTGTCTGGTGATAGGGGTATGATAAGAAGAGGTTAGAGAGAGGGGATGCCTGGGTGGCTCAGTCGGTTGAGCATCTGCCTTTAGCTTGGGTAATGATCCCAGGGTCCTGGGATCAAGCCACACATTGGGCTCCCTGGTTAGTGGGGAGACTGCTTCTCGCTCTCCCTCATCCCCTCCAACCCCGCTCGTGCTCACTCTCTCTCTCTCTCGATCTTTCTCTCTCTCAAATAAATAAAATCTTAAAAAAAAAAGAAGAGGTTAAAGAGAGAGAATACAAAGGAACACAGAGATACTTTGGGGTGATGTATGTGTTGACTATCTTGATTGTAGTCATTGTTTTGTGTCTGCATCCATTTGTGAGAACTTTTCAAAGTATCTGCTTTAAACATTTGAGCTCCTTATATGCCTACACACCTAAATAAAGCTGTTTTTTTTTTTTAATGGCAGCTTCCCATTGTCATTAAAATAAAAGATCAAATGTATCCTATACTATAAAAGGACCTATATGATCTTGCCCCCATGTACCTCTCCAGTTTCACCTTGGATCATTCCCAGCCCCTTTTATACGGGGCCATCATCATTGGTTATTTGGTTCTTCAAGGTTTGTGGTCCTTCTCACCTCAAAACCTTTGCAATTGCTATTCCCTCTCCTTTTCCCACACTTAACTCCTAGTTAACTTCCTCTCATCCTCCAGTTCTCAGATCAAATATTAGTCCCCAAGAAAAGACTTACTGAATACCCTAAAATAGTTAAGATTTACAACTCTCTACTTTTCCTTTTAAAATTTGTCACAAATTTTATTTATTTATTTTTATTTTTTATTATGTTATTAATCACCATACATCACTAGTTTTTGATGTAGTGTTCCATGGTTCATTGTTTGCGTATAACACCCAGTGCTCCATGCAGTAAGTGCCCTCTTTAATACACATCACCAGGGTAACACATCCCCTACCCTCCTCCCCTCTAGAACCCTCAGATTGTTTCTCAGACTCCATAGTCTCTCATCGTTCATCTCCACCTCCGATTCCACCCCATTCATTTTTCCCTTCCACCTATTTTCTTCTTCTTCTTTTTTATTTATTTTTTAACATATAATGAATTATTTGTTTCAGAGGTACAGGTCTATGATTCAACAGTCTTACACAATTCACAGCACTCACCATAGCACATACCTTCCCCAATGTCTACCACCCAGCCAACTCATCCCTCCCACCCCCTACCACTCCAGCAACACTCAGTATGTTTCCTGAAATTAAGAATTCCTCCTATCAGTGAAATCATATGACACATGTCTTTCTCTGTTTGACTTATATTGCTCAGCATAATACCCTCCAGTTCCATCCACGTTGTTGCAAATGGCAAGGTTTCATTCCTTTTCATGGCTGCATAATATTCCATTGTATATATATACCACTTTTTCTTTAACCATTCATCTGTTGATGGACATCTTGGCTCTTTCCACAGTTTGGCTATTGTGGACATTGCTGCTATAAACATCGGGGTGCACATACCCCTTCGGATCCCAAAATTTGTATCTTTGGGGTAAATACTCAGTAGTGCAATTGCTGGGTCATATGATAGCTCTATTTTCAACTTTTTGAGGAAGCTCCATACTGTTTTCCAGAATAGCCGCAACAGCTTGCATTCTCGCGAGCAGTGTAGGAGGGCTCCCCTTTCTCTGCATCCCCGCCAACATCTATCATTGCCTGACTTGTTAATTTTAGCCATTCTGACTGGTGTAAGGTGGTATCTCATTGAGGTTTTGATTTGGAATTCCCTGATGCCGAGCGATGTTGAGCACTTTTTCATGTGTCTGTTGGCCATTTGGTTGTCTACTTTGGATAATTGTCTGTTCATCTCTTCTGCCCATTTTTTGATTGGATTATTTGTTCTTTGGGTGTTGAGTTTGGTAAGTTCTTTATAGATTTTGGATACTAGTCCCTTATCTGATATGTCATTTGCAAATATCTTCTCCCATTCTGTCAGGTGTCCCTTGGTTTTGTTGACTGTTTCCTTTGCTATGCAAAACCTTTTTTTTTTTTAATTATTTTTTTTATTCTTATGTTAATCCCCATACATTACATCATTAGTTTTAGATGAAGTGTTCCATGATTCATTGTTTCTGCATAACACCCATTGCTCCATGCAGAATGTGCCCTCCACAATACCCACCACCAGGCTAACCCATCTTCCCACTCCCCTCCCCTCTAGAACCCTGTTTGTTTTTCAGAGTCCATCGTCTCTCATGGTTCGTCTACCCCTCCAATTTCCCCCGCTTCATTCTTCCCTTCCCGCTACCTTCTTCTTCTTCTTTTTTTTTTCTTAACATATATTGCATTATTTGTCTCAGAGGTACAGATCGGAGATTCAACAGTCTTGCACAATTCACAGCGCTTGCCAGAGCACATACCCTCCCCAGTGTCTATCACCCAGTCACCCCATCCCTCCCACCCCACCCCCCACTCCAACAACACTCAGTTTGTTTCCTGCGATTAAGAATTCCTCATATCAGTGAGATCATATGATACATGTCTTTCTCTGTTTGACTTATTTCACTCAACATAATACCCTCCAGTTCCATCCATGTCGTTGCAAATGGCAAGATCTCATTCCTTTTGATGGCTGCATAATATTCCATTGTATATATATACCACAACTTCTTTAGCCAGTCATCTGTCGATGGACATCTTGGCTCTTTCCACAGTTTGGCTATTGTGGACATTGCTGCTATAAACATCGGGGTGCACGTACCCCTTCGGATCCCTACTTTTGTATCTTTGGGGTAAATACCCAGTAGTGCAATTGCTGGATCATATGGTAGCTCTATTTTCAACTTTTTGAGGAACCTCCATACAGTTTTCCAGACTGGCTGCACCAGCTTGCATTCCCACCAACAGTGTAGGAGGGTTCCCCTTTCTCCGCATCCCCGCCAACACCTGTCGTTTCCTGACTTGTTAATTTTAGCCATTCTGACTGGTGTGAGGTGGTAGCTTATTGAGGTTTTGATTTGGATTTCCCTGATGCCGAGCGATATTGAGCACTTTTTCATATGTCTGTTGGCCATTTGGATGTCTTCTTTGGAAAAATGTCTGTTCATGTCTTCTGCCCATTTCTTGATGGGATTCTTTGTTCTTTGGGTGTTGAGTTTGATGAGTTCTTTATAGATTTTGGATACTAGCCCTTTATCTGATATGTCATTTGCAAATATCTTCTCCCATTCTGTCGGTTGTCTTTTGGTTTTGCTGACTGTTTCCTTTGCTTTGCAAAAGCTTTTTATCTTGATGAAGTCCCAATAGTTCATTTTTGCCCTTGCTTCCCTTGCCTTTGGCAATGTTTCTAGGAAGAAGTTGCTGTGGCTGAGGTCAAAGAGGTTGCTGCCTGTGTTCTCCTTTAGGATTTTGATGGACTCCTATCTCACATTGAGGTCTTTCAACCATTTGGAGTCTATGTTTGTGTGTGGTGTAAGGAAATGGTCCAGTTTCATTCTTCTGCATGTGGCTATCCAATTTTCCCAACACCATTTGTTGAAGAGACTGTCTTTGTTCCATTGGACATTCTTTCCTGCTTTGTCGAAGATGAGTTGACCATAGAGTTGAGGGTCCATTTCTGGGCTCTCTATTCTGTTCCATTGATCTATGTGTCTGTTTTTGTGCCAGTACCATGCTGTCTTGATGATGACAGCTTTGTAATAGAGCTTGAAGTCCGGAATTGTGATGCCGCCGGCTTTGCTTTTCTTTTTCAACATTCCTCTGGCTATGCGGGGTCTTTTCTGGTTCCATACAAATTTTAGGATGATTTGTTCCATTTCTTTGAAAAAAGTGGAAGGTATTTTGATGGGGATTGCATTGAATGTGTAGATTGCTCTAGGTAGCATTGACATCTTCACAATATTTGTTCTTCTTATCCATGAGCATGGAACGTTTTTCCATTTCTTTCTGTCTTCCTCAATTTCTTTCATGAGTATTTTATAGTTTTCTGAGTACAGATCTTTGTCTCTTTGGTTAGATTTATTCCTAGGTATCTTATGGTTTTGGGTGCAATTGTAAATGGGATCGACTCCCTAATTTCTCTTTCTTCTGTCTTGTTGTTGGTGTATAGGAATGCCACTGACTTCTGTGCATTGATTTTATATCCTGCCACTTTACTGAATTCCAGTATGAGTTCTAGCAGTTTTGGGGTGGAGTCTTTGGGGTTTTCCACATAAAGTATCTTATCATCTGCACAGAGTGAGAGTTTGACTTCTTCTTTGCCAATTTGGATGCCTTTGGTTTCTTTTTGTTGTCTGATTGCTGTGGCTAGGACTTCCAATACTATGTTGAATAGCAGTGGTGATAGTGGACATCCCTGCCGCGTTCCTGACCTTAGGGGGAAAGCTCTCAGTTTTTCCCCATTGAGAATAATATTCGCTGTAGGTTTTTCATAGATGGCTTTTATGATATTGAGGTATGTACCCTCTATCCCTATACTCTGAAGAGTTTTGATCAAGAAAGGATGCTGTACTTTGTCAAAAGCTTTTTCTGCATCTATTGAGAGGATCATATGATTCTTGTTCTTTCTTTTGTTAATGTATTGTATCACATTGATTGATTTGCGGATGTTGAACCAACCTTGCAGGCCAGGCATAAATCCCACTTGGTCATGGTGAATAATCCTTTTAATGTACTGTTGGATCCGATGGGCTAGTATTTTGGTGAGAATTTTTCCATCCAGGTTCATCAGGGATATTGGTTTGTAATTCTCCTTTTTGATGGGGTCTTTGTCTGGTTTTGGGATCAAGGTAATGCTGGCCTCATAAAATGAGTTTGGAAGTTTTCCTTCCATTTCTATTTTTTGGAACAGTTTCAGAAGAATAGGTATTAATTCTTCTTGAAAAGTTTGGTAGAATTCCCCTGGGAAGCCATCTGGCCCTGGGCTTTTGTTTTTTGGGAGATTTTTGATGACTGCTTCAATTTCCTTAGTGGTTATAGATCTGTTCAGGTTTTCTATTTCATCCTGGTTCAGTTTTGGTAGTTGATACATCTCTAGGAATGCATGCATCTCTTCCAGGTTATCTAATTTGCTGGCGTAGAGTTGCTCATAATATGTTCTTACACTTGTTTGTATTTCTTTGGTGTTGGTTGTGATCTCTCCTCTTTCATTCATGATTTTGTTGATTTGGGTCATTTCTCTTCTCTTTTTGATAAGTCTGGCCAGGGGTTTATCAATCTTGTTAATTCTTTCAAAGAACCAGCTCCTAGTTTCGTTGATCTGTTCTACTGTTCTTTTAGTTTCTATTTCATTGATTTCTGCTCTGATCTTTATTATTTCTCTTCTCCTGCTGGGTTTAGGCTTTATTTGCTGTTCTTTTCCAGCTCCTTTAGGTGGAGGGTTAGGTTGTGTACTTGAGACCTTTCTTGTTTCTTGAGAAAGGCTTGTATTGCTATATACTTTCCTCTTAGGACTGCCTTTGCTGCATCCCAAAGATTTTGCACAGTTGTGTTTTCATTTTCATTGGTTTCCATGTATTTTTTTAATTCTTCTTTAATTTCCTGGTTGACCCATTCATTCTTCAGTAGGATGCTCTTTAGCCTCCATGTATTTGAGTTCTTTCCGACTTTCCTCTTGTGATTGAGTTCTAGTTTCAAAGCATTGTGATCTGAAAATAGGCAGGGAATGATCCCAAACTTTTGGTACCGGTTGAGACCTGATTTATAACCTAGGATGTGATCTATTCTGGAGAATGTTCCATGGGCACTAGAGAAGAATATGTATTCCGTTGCTTTGGGATGGAATGTTCTGAATATGTCTGTGAAGTCCATTTGGTCCAGTGTGTCCTTTAAAGTCTTTATTTCCTTATTGATCTTTTGCTTAGACGATCTGTCCATTTCAGTGAGGGGGATGTTAAAGTCCCTCACTATTATTGTATTGTTGTCGATGTGTTTCTTTGCTTTCGTTATTAATTGCCTTATATAATTGGCTGCTCCCATGTTAGGGGCATAGATATTTACAATTGTTAGATCTTCTTGTTGGAAGATCCTTTAAGTATGATATAGTGTCCTTCCTCATCTCTTATTACAGTCTTTGGTTTAAAATCTAATTTGTCTGATATAAGGATTGCCACCCCAGCTTTCTTTTGGTGTCCATTAGCATGGTAAATGGTTTTCCACCCCCTCACTTTCAATCTGGGGGTGTCTTTGGGTCTAAAATGAGTCTCTTGCAGACAGCATATCGATGGGTCTTGTTTTTTTTTTTTTTTTTAAGATTTTATTTATTTATTTGACAGAGAGAGACACAGCGAGAGAGGGAACAAAAGCAGGGGGAGTAGGAGAGGGAGAAGCAGGCTTCCCACTGAGCAGGGAGCCCGACGCGGGGCTCGATCCCAGGACCCCGGGATCATGACCTGAGCCGAAGGCAGACGCTTAACGACTGAGCCACCCAGGCGCCCCTGGGTCTTGTTTTTTAATCCAGTCTGTTAGCCTGTGTCTTTTGATTGGGGCATTCAGCCCATTTACATTCAGGATAACTACTGAAAGATAGGAATTTAGTGCCATTGTATTGCCTGTAAGGTGACTGTTACCGTATATTGTCTGTGTTCCTTTCTGGTCTATGTTGCTTTTAGGCTCTCTCTTTGCTTAGAGGACCCCTTTCAAGATTTCCTGTAGGGATGGTTTTGTGTTTGCATATTCCTTTAGTTTTTGTTTGTCCTGGAAGCTTTTATTCTCTCCTTCAATTTTCAATGACAACCTAGCTGGATAGAGTATTCTTGGCTGCATATTTTTCTCATTTAGTGCCCTGAATATATCCTGCCAGTCCTTTCTGGCCTGCCAGGTCTCTGTGGATAGGTCTGTTGCCAATCTAATGTTTCTACCCTTGTAGGTTACATATATCTTCTCCCGAGCTGCTTTCAGGATTTTCTCTTTGTCTATGAGACTCGTAAGTTTTACTATTAGATGTCGGGGAGTTGACCTATTTTTATTGATTTTGAGAGGGGTTCTCTCCCTGGATTTTCATGCCTGTTTCTTTCCCCAAATTAGGGAAGTTCTCTGCTATAATTTGCTCCATTATACCTTCTGCCCCTCTCTCTCTTTCTTCTTCTTCTGGGATCCCAATTATTCTAATGTTGTTTCGTCTTATGGTATCACTTATCTCCCGAATTCTGCCCTCGTGATCCAGTAGTTGTTTATCTCTCTTTTTCTCAGCTTCTTTATTTTCCCTCATTTCATCTTCTATGTTACTGATTCTCTCTTCTGCCTCATTTATTCTAGCACTTAGCGCCCCCATTTTTTATTGCACGTCATTAATAGCCTTTTTGATTTCTACTTGGTTGGATTTTAGCTCTTTTATTTCTCCAGAAAGGGTTTCTCTAATAACTTCCATATTTTTTTCAAGCCCAGCTAGTATCTTTAAAGTGATGATTCTGAATTCTATATCTGACATCGTACTAATGTCCGTATTGAGTAGGTCCCTGGCAGTCCGTACTACCTCTTGTTCTTTTTGTTGAGGTGATTTTTTCCGTCTTGTCATTTTGTGCAGAGGAGAATAGATTAATGAGAGAACAAAATGCTAGCAGAGTAACCACGCCCCCAGAAAATATACTTTAAACAAATCAGAAAATACCTGAAGCAGTGGGATAAGAAAGGGAAAGAGAGAAAAAAGAAAAAGAAAAATAAGAAAAAGATAAAGATAAAAACAAAAATAAACAAAACAAAACAACAAACAAAAAACCAGAATGTGATCAAATATGATCTATATGGTATATAGATCATTGTCACACACTAGATTTGGGGTGTATTTTAGTCTTTTAGAAGAAAGTGCCTCCCAAAATTTTAAAGACAAAAAAAATTATATATGTACAAAAATAAGGGTTGATATGATGAAGGGATGGAATATGACTGTAAAAATGGAAGTTATAAAAAAATTATAAAAGGAATTGATAAGAAGTTGTTTGAAAAAACAAAGAAGAGGATTTAAAAAAAGAAAAAAGAAAAAGGAAAAAAAAAAGGGAGAGGATGTGATCAGGCAGCGGAATAGAAAACACCATATACTAGAGATTTAGGGTATATTTTAATCTGTTAGAAGAAACTATCTCAAAATTTTAAAGAGAGAACAACTTATATATATAAGCCAAAAATATGGGTAACTACTATGAAGGGATAGAATATGACTCTAAAAATGAAAAATAAAAATGTTTTTTTTAAAAAAAGGGATTGATAAGATGTTGGTTGAAAAAGGGAAAAAGAAAAATTCAAAAAGAAATAAAAAGACAAAAGGCAGTTAAAAAAAAATTAACTTTAAAAGACTAAAGAATCATGGTAAAAAAGCCGTGAATTCTATGTGCAGTAGTCCCCTAGCGCTGGAGTTCTGCCGTTCTCATTGATCGGTAAACTTGGTCTCGGCTGGCTGTTCTCGCTGATCTTCTGGGGAGGGGCCTGTTGCCGTGGTTTCCAAATGTCTCTGCCGGAGGCGGAAGTGCCCCGCCCTTGCCCCCTCCCAGCTAAGTGATCTGCTCGGGTTTGCTCTCCAGGGCTTTTTTTCCCTGCGAGCTTTCCGTACAGCTTTGGAGGCGGAGAGTGAAAATGGTGGCCTCCCAATCTCTGCCCCAGAGGAGCCAAGAACTCGGGGCCCCGCTCCTCAATGAGCCCCCAGAGAAAAGCCGTCAGACACTCCCGTTTCCCCGGTCTCTGGCCGCACCCCGTGCTCGCCCGGCCAGTGACCGCGCGTTTCTATCTCTGGCACCCGACACCGTGTGGAGTCTCCAAACCCAGCAGATCCCTGCGGTGCGCTCCCGCGACGCTCCTCCAGGGGAAGAACGTGAGTCTCCCCGGATCTTGCGCTTGTTGGGTCCCTGCTGGAGGAGCAGTGGCCCGACTGTGCCGCGGATCACGGTTTATGGCCACCCCGAGCTGAGAGCCCGCGCCTGGGCTCCGCCTCTGCAGCCGGCTTCCCTGCTCCATTACCTGGGAGCTCTGCCACACTCAGGCACCCCCGGTCTTTGTGTGACCCCGAGGGTCCTGAGACCACACTGTTCCGGAGGGTTCCACCCCCCGCTTAGCCACCAGAGTGACGTCCCTCAGTGGAGCAGACTTTTAAAAGTTCCGATTTTGTGCTCCGTGGTTCTATCACTTGCCAGAAGCGGCCGACGGAGGCCCCTCCCCTGCCGTCTATCCTCCCGAATATCACCTCGGATTCACTTCTCCGCACATCCTACCTTCCAGAAAGTGGTCGCTTTTCTGATGAGAGAGTTGTTGCTCTTCTTTTCTTCAATCTCCTGTTCAGTTTGTAGGTGTTCAGGTTGGTTTGATCCCTATCCAGCTGAATTCCTGAGAGGAGATGAAATCCAGGTCTCTTACTCCTCCGCCATCTTGCTCCGCCCCGCCCCCCCCCCCCGTGCAAAACCTTTTTATCTTGATGACATCCCAAGTTCATTTTCACCCTTGTTTCTCTTGCCTTTGGTGATGATTCCAGGAAGAAGTTGCTGCGGCTGACATTGAATAGGTTGCTGCCTGTGTTCTCCTCTAGGATTTGGATAGACTCCTGTCTCACATTTAGGTCTTTCAACCATTTTGAGTCTATTTTTGTGTGTGGTGTAAGGCATGGTCCAGTTTCATTCTTCTGCATGTGGCTGTCCAATTTTCCCAACACCATTTGTTGAAGAGACTGTCTTTGTTCCATTGGACATTCTTTCCTGCTTTGTTGAAGATGAGTTGACCATAGAGTTGAGGGTCCATTTCTGGGCTCTCTATTCTGTTTCATTGATCTATGTGTCTGTTTTTGTGCCAGTACCATACTGTCTTGACGATGACAGCTTTGTAATAGAGCTGGAAGTCCGGAATAGTGATGCCACCAGCTTCGCTTTTCTTTTTCAACAGTCCTCTGGCTATTCAGGGTCTTTTCTGGTTCCATACAAATTTTAGGATGATTTGTTCCATTTCTTTGAAAAAACTTGATGGTATTTTGATGGGGATTGCATTGAATGTGTAGATTGCTCTAGGTAGCATTGACATCTTCCCAATATTTGTTCTTCCAATCCATGAGCATGGAACGTTTTTCCATTTCTTTGTGTCTTCCTCAATTTCTTTCATGAGTATTTTATAGTTTTCTGAGTACAGATCCTTTGTCTCTTTGGTTAGATTTATTCCTAGGTATCTTATGGTTTTGGGTGCAATTGTAAATAGGACCGACTCCTTAATTTCTCCTTCTTCTGTCTTGTGGGTGTATGGGAATGCCACTGATTTCTGTGCATTGATTTTATATCCTGCCACTTTACTGAATTCCAATATGAGTTCCAGCAGTTTTGGGGTGGAGTCTTTGGGGTTTTCCACATAAAGTATCATATCATCTGCAAAGAGTGAGAGTATGACTTCTTCTTTGCTGATTCGGATGCCTTTGATTTCTTTTTGTTGTCTGATCGCTGTGGCTAGGACTTCTAATACTATGTTGAATAGCAGTGGTGATAGTGGACATCCCTGCCGCGTTCCTGACCTTAGGGGGAAAGCTCTCAGTTTTTCCCCATTGAGAATGATGTTCATTGTGGGTTTCTCATAGATGGCTTTTATGAGATTGAGGTATGTACTCTCTATTCCTATACTCTGAAGAGTTTTGATCAAGAAAGGATGCTGTACTTTGTCAGATGCTTTTTCTGCATCTATTGAGAGGATCATATGGTTCTTGTTCTTTCTTTTATTAATGTATTGTATCACATTGATTGATTTGCGGTTGTTGAACCAACCTTGCAGCCCAGGCATAAATCCCACTTGGTCATGTTGAATAATCCTTTTAATGTACTGTTGGATCCTATTGGCTAGTATTCTGGTGAGAATTTTTGCACCCATATTCATCAGGGATATTGGTATGTAATTGTCATTTTTGTCTGGTTTGGGGATCAAGGTAATGCTGGCCTCATAAAATGAGTTTGGAAGTTTTCCTTCCATTTCTATTTTTTGGAACAGTTTCAAAAGAATAGGTATAATTCTTCTTTAAATATTTGGCAAATTTCCCCTGGGAAGCCGTCCAGCCCTGGGCTCTTGTTTTTTGGGAGATTTTTGGTGACTCCTTCAATTTCCTTAGTGGTTATAGGTGTGTTCAGGTTTTCTATTTCTTCCTGGTTCAGTTTTGGTAGTTGATACATCTCTAGGAATGCATCCATATCTTCCAGGTTATCTAATTTGCTGGCATAGAGTTGCTCATAATATGTTCTTATAATTGTTTGTATTTCTGTGGTGTTGGTTGTGATCTCTCCTCTTTCATTCATGATTTTGTTGATTTGGGTCATTTCTCTTCTCTTTTTGATAAGTCTGGCCAGGGGTTTATCAATCTTATTAATTCTTTCAAAGAACCAGTCCTAGTTTCATTGATCTGTTTTACTGTTCTTTTGGTTTCTATTTCATTGATTTCTGCTCTGATCTTTATTATTTCTCCTCTCCTGCTGGGTTTAGGCTTTATTTGCTGTTCTTTCCCCAGCTCCTTTAGTTGTAGGGTTATGTTGTGTATTTGAGACCTTTCTTGTTTCTTGAGAAAGGCTTGTATTGCTATATGCTTTCCTGTTAGGACTGCCTTTGCTGCATCCCAAAGATTTTGAACAGTTGTGTTTTCATTTTCATTGGTTTCCATGAGTTTTTTTAATTCTTCTTTAATTTTCTGTTTGACCCATTCATTCTTTAGTAGGATGCTCTTTAGCCTCCATGTATTTGAGTTCTTTCCGACTTTCCTCTTGTGATTGAGTTCTAGTTTCAAAGCATTGTGGTCTGAAAATATGCAGGGAATGATCCCAGTCTTTTGGTACCGGTTGAGACCTGATTTATGACCTAGGATGTGATCTACTCTGGAGAATATTCCATGGGCACTAGAGAAGAATATGTATTCTGTTGCTTTGGGATGGAATGTTCTGAATATGTCTGTGAAGTCCATTTGGTCCAGTGTGTCCTTTAAAGTCTTTATTTCCTTGTTGATCTTTTGCTTAGATGATCTGTCCATTTCAGTGAGGGGAGTGTTAAAGTCCCCCACTCTTATTGTATTGTTGTCAATATGTTTCTTTGCTTTTGTTATTATTTGGCTTATATAATTGGTTGCTCCCATGTTAGGGAGATATTTACAATTGTTAGATCTTCTTGGTGGATAGACCCTTTAAGTAGGATATAGTGTCCTTCCTCATCTCTTATTATAGTCTTTGGTTTAAAATCTAATTTGTTTGATATAAGGATTGCCATCCCAGCTTTCTTTTGGTGTCCATTAACATGGTAAATGGTTTTCCACCCCTTCACTTTCAATCTGGGGGTGTCTTTGGGTCTAAAATGAGTCTCTTGCAGACAGCATATCAATGGGTCTTGTTTTTTTATCCAATCTGATAGCGTGTGCCTTTTGATTGGGGCATTTATCTCATTTACATTCAGGGTAACTGTTGAATGATATGAATTTAGTGCCATTGTATTGCCTGGAAGGTGACTGTTACTCTATATTGTCTCTATTCCTTTCTGGTCTATGTTAATTTTGGGCTCTCTCTTTGCTTAGAGGACCCCTTCAATACTTCTTATATGGCTGGTTTCGTGTTTGCAAATTCCTTTAGTTTGTTTTTGTCCTGGAAGCTTTTTATCTCTCCTTCTATTTTCAATTACAGCCTAGCTGGATATATATTCTTGGCTGCATATTTTCTCATTTAGTGCTCTGAATATATCCTGCCAGTCCTTTCTGGCCTGCCAGGTCTCTGTGGATAGGTCTGTTGAGAATCTAATGTTTCTACCACTGTAGGTTACATACCTCTTGTCCCAAGCTGCTTTCAGGATTTTCTCTTTGTCTCTGATTCTTGTAAGTTTTACTATTAGATGTCGGGGTGTTGACCCATTTTTTTAGATTTTTAGGGGCGTTCTCTGTGCCTCCTGGATTTTGATGCCTGTTTCCTTCCCAAATTAGGGAAGTTCTCTGCTATAATTTGCTCCAATATAACTTCTGCCCCTCTCTCTCTTTCTTCTTCTTCTGGAATCCCAATTATTCTAATATTGTTTCATCTTATGGTATCACTTCTGCCCTCATGATCCAGTAGTTGTTTATCTCTCTTTTTCTCAGCTTCTTTATTTTCCATCTTTTGGTCTTCTATATCACTGATTCTCCCCTGCCTCATTTATCCTAGCAATTAGAGCCTCCTTTTTTGATTGTACCTCATTAATAGCCTTTTTGATTTTGACTTGGGTAGATTTTAGTTCTTTTATTTCTCCAGAAAGGGTTTCTCTAGTATCTTCCATGCCTTTTTCAAGCCCAGCTAGTATCTTTATAATTGTCATTCTGAACTCCAGTTCTGACATCTTACTAATGTCTGTATTGATTAGCTCCCTGCAGTCGGTACTACCCCTTGTTCTTTCTTTTGAGGTGATGTTTTCCATCTTGTCATTTTGTCCCGAGGAGAAGAGATGAATGAGAGAACAAAATGCTAATAGGGTAACAACGACCCCAGAAAAATATACACTAAACAAATCAGAAGAGCCCTGAAATGAGGAGAAAAGAAAGGGAAAGAAAGAAAAAAGAAGAAAAAAGAAAAAGATTTTTAAAAAAAATGTGATCAAATATGATCAGACTCGTGTATAGATCAGTGCCACACACTAGTTTTAGGGCGTATTTGGGTCTGTTAGAAGAAAGTGCCTCCCAAAATTTTAAAGAAAGAAAAACTTATATATGTACAAAAATAAGGGTAAATATGATGAAGGGATGGAATATGACTGTAAAGATGAAAATTATAAAAGATTTTATAAAAGGAATTGATAAGATGAGAACTTGGTTGAAAAAAGAAAGAAGAGAAATTAAAAAAAAATAAGGAGAGAATGTGATCAAGCAAAATACTAGAACAAAGCCATACACTAGATATTTAGGGTATATTTTGGTCTGTTAGAAGCAACTGTATCTCAAAATTTTAAAGAGAACAACATATATATATATATATATATATATATATATACCAAAAATAAGATTAACTACTATGAATGGAGAGAATATGACTCTAAAAATGAAAGATAAAAAAGATTTTTTAAAAAGGGATTGATAAGATGTTGGTTGAAAAAGGGAAAAAGAAAAATTTAAATAAAATAGAAAAAGAAAATTTAAAAAATTAACTTTGAAAGACTAAAGAATCATAGGAAAAAAAGCCATGAATTCTATGTGCTGTAATCCCCTAGTGCCAGAGTTCTGTTCTCATTGATCAGTAAACTTGGTCTTGCCGGGCTATTCTTTCTGATCTTCTGGGGGAGCAGCCTGTTGCAGTGGTTTTCAAATGTTTTTGCTGGAGGCGGAATTGCCCCGCCCTTGCCGGGGTCTGGGCTACATAATCTGCTTTCGGTACAGCTCTGGAGGACGAGAGTGAAAATGGCGGTCTCCCAATCTCTGCCCTCAGGAGCCAAGAACTCGGGGCCCCACTCCTCAGTGAGCCCCCAGAGAAAAGCAGTCAATCACTCCTGTGTTCCCAGTCTTTGGCCACACTCCGTGCTCAGCCTGTGACCGAGCATTTCTATCTCTGGCACATGCCCCTGTCTGGAGTCTCCAAACCCAGCAGATTCCTGCGGTGTGCTCCTGCACTGCTTCACCCGGGGGGAAGGGGACTCTCCCCAGGTCTGCCGCTTGTTGGGTCCCTGCTCGAAGAGCAGTGGCCTGACTGTGCTGTGGATCATGTTTTATAGCAACCCTGAGCTGAGAGCCCACTCCTCAGCTCCATCTCTGCAGCCAGCTTCCCTGCTCCGATATCTGGGAGATCTGCCACACTCAGGCTCCCCTGGTCTTTCTGTGACCCCGAGGGTCCTGACACGACACTGTCCTGGCGAGGGTTCCACCCCCCGCTTAGCCACTGGAGAGACGTCCCTCAGCAGAGCCGACTTCTAAAAGTTCCGATTTTGTGCTCTTCTTCTCTATCACTTGCCAGTAACCGGCTGATGGAGGCCCCCTCCCCCGCCATCTATCTTCCCTAATATTGCCTCAGATTCAATTCTCCGCACGTCCTACCTTCCAGAAAGTGGTCGCTTTTATGTTCAGAGAGTTGTTGCTATTCTTTTCTTCAATCTCCTATTGAGTTCGTAGGTGTTCAGAATGGTTTGATCCCTATCTAGCTGAATTCCTGGGTCCAGACGAAATTTAGGTCTCCTACTCCCCTGCCATCTTGCTCCTCCTCCCACATTATATAACTTTTAAGGACACCATGTTTTCCAAATGTCTGAAGATAGTTTCTCTCCTAGACATAAAGTATAAAAGCAAATTTTCTATTCCTAGTTTGGCTTGCCTCTAAGTTTGCCTTCCTTCTTATGTTGTAAAGAAGTTTTGATATATATTGAAAAGAGTATGATGTTTTTAAACTGGTATCTTTACTGACAACAATATGTAAATATAAATTCATAAGCAATAGTCAGCAACCTAGAATCTAATCCAATTGTAACAAGGTCCAATGCTTTCAATAACTCAGTTCTGGGTGATTGGCAAGCTTGAATAAATATTTTCAAATAACATGAAGGATGTTGACTAAACATATTTAACCTGTATTCTTCTTTCTTAAAAAGCACATTATCATATTACCATTGAATAAATTATTCTTTTCAGAACTAGGGAAATCCAATTTTAGGATTTTAAGTTCAATAGGGCCACTGGTTCTTACCAAACACCTGTTACTTCCTCTTTCCTAAAAGTCAGTCCAAACTCTAGTGGCATATCAAATAAAACCACAACAGCCACTTTTATTTCATTTCCGGTTACTTGAGAAAGTTGATGCATTGGTGAAAAATTGGGTTATATTTCAGGAGCATAGAAGGGAGAAAAAGACAAAAGTACTAATTAACTTTGAAATCCATATATTTCTGGGATGATGAATACACAGGATAATACGGTAATCCCAAATGTCAAGATCATTTTCACCGAACTTCTAAAAAATTTTAATAATGCTTTAATTTTTCACCTTCATATAAGACTCAAGGTCCACTTTTAACAAAGGTCTCAAAAAAGCCCAAATGCAAACTCAGGTATCATGTTTTTATATTTAAAAAGTGCAGTGTGAGCAGCCCAGGTATCAGGTATCAGGTCTCATTTTCATACCCTTGCTGCGCTAGTGACACTGTAGAGAAACCACCATAAATCATCTCTTGGCTGTATACAATTAATTTTATGTTCTGTACTTGTCTTCCTCTATGTTTTTATGCTGTTTCTATTTATATTTGATTTTTGAGGTCACTCTGGGTTTGAAGTAAAATACTCAAGCTTCATATTAAAATATCACTGGGTGTTATTATAGTGTAAGTTTTAATAACCAAATTCAGGGTCACCTTTTCCCACAAGTTTTAACATTAACTGTCAAAAAGTGTCAAAAGAAAAATAACCTGTAACTCCCTAACCTTTTTAAATAAAAGAAGATATTAAGTGCATTTATTGCATCATCTCTTGAAGGGTAAAACATTTCTACTATCATTGCATATTTTCGCAGTGATCCCTTTATCTTATTTATTATTACCTTGGAGGTGGTTTCAGACGTCATCAGAATTTTTTACTACTTAGCTGATTTACAGTAAAAGAGGAAAAAACCTTTTTTAATAATTTTCAGAATAGCTATTCTTCCAGACGGAAGTCTACGGATCCTAAATGCTTCTAAATCAGATGAGGGAAAGTACGTTTGCCAAGGGGAAAATGTCTTTGGTTCTGCTGAAATCATAGCCTCAGTATCTGTAAAAGGTAAGAAAATGTGGCTAACCGTGTTATAAGCATAGTTTCACGGCTTTGTCCGAAAGCGAATAAATATAATATGCATGTAAAATGTGTTTACACGTATGTGTGTGCATGCTCCTATTGATAAGATACATTGCAAACATAGAACTAACACAGCCAAATTGTCCTTTTCCATTATTTAGAAGACCATGAAGGAAAGAACACCTTGTTGGTAAAAACTTAAATATTTTGCTTTGAACAAAATATGTGAGGAGATAAAGAAAGCTTTCTGAAGTTTTACTGGATGTCTCAAAATTTAAAAGTATTCCAACAGTATAAAACTGTATCTCCTCTATCAAGGTTAATTTTAACATCAATCAGTAATATTCCTTTGTTATCACTGCAACTGGGGATCTGGGGCAGAAAGGAGTAGCAGAAGGAGGACATGAATATGTGGTGTCAGAGTGTGTATCAGATATATGGTTACCTGACCTGCTCTTTGGTGTTTGCATCAATGGAATTTTTTAAACACTCTCATTTTTTAGTGTTATAAATATTGGCACTTAAATGTTTCTGTTAGTCTTCTAGTTCTAACATGAACTAGATTTTGGCCTAGAACATTTTTTGAGACTCAATATCATTTTTTCGTACCAAGAAAATCTCATATGTTAGACAGAAAATCCCATCAATTGGCAAAGAAATATTTTTCACAACTGAACTCTATCTTCAATCAACTTTTTCCACATGGGCATGTATTATATAGTGAATCATACCTGGCTATAAAAACATAGAAATGTTAACTTTTCTTTTTCTTAGGAAATAAAATGTCTTTAAAATAGCCAGCTCTCTGATATTTTAGAATATTTTTAGAAAAGAAGCAAACATTAACAGAAGGAAGGAAGATAATTTAAATGATAACTTCTTTTATAGTATACATTATGGGAATCCAACTCTATCTTCTAGTCTGTGCCTTATTGTGCTAAACAATCTTTGTTACAATGAAGCAATGCTGGACTCACAGACATTTTTTAAATAATAACAAAACATTTTTCTGTTAATCACAAGTTAAATGGGATATTTAGTTACTCAGAACATTCCATTTCTTACAAAGTTAAACTACAATATGCTGTGATTATCTGATGAAGCCAGAGTTTAGAAAGCCACAAGGAATATCTGACTTCTAGAATGTTAGTATTTACATTCCTTTTCTGGTATTGCACTTTCCTCTCTGACTGCTTAGAAAGATGTTGCATATTAAAGGATCTTATCAATGGTTAAGAATGGTTCTTTTTTCAGCCTATGCTATTGCCAAAAACAGAGATAGAATAGGAAAATTAACCTAATTTTTAATCATTTGTGTCAGTTTTCTTGAGATATCTACAATCAGGAATCTAATTAGGAAGAAAAACTAAATCAAAATCTATCTCCATCACCTCCCTACTTTATTAAAAAAATCAAATTTCAATTATTGGATCACTAGCTTAAGTAACAGCAGTATTAACCTTTATTGGCTCTAAACACAATAACAGTGTATCTATTTTTAAAAAAATTTAATTGAATCATTAAGTAATTAAACACACATATTTTTTCCTCAAAAAATTTTTCCCTTCAAAAATTGGCCTTTTGTTCTGTATCTCAACTAAGTGATCCACAATTATCAAGAGCAATTATTTTATAATCAGCTAGTGGTGCTTTTTCTATTCATAAAAGGGTTTTGTAGACTATAAAGCAAGTGTAAGTTAGTATAGTAACAATATTATATTTTTATCTCTGTGAAAATAGTAATTTGAGGAGAGGTGCTTCCTATAACCTTTAAAGAAGTGAACTTACCTGCACTATTCTTCCTTAGATATGTTAATATTTTTTATTGTAAAAATCTTTTTACTTACACTTAATGATCCTTGAAGGTAGACAGGGAGGCTACAGCTTTTTTTTCTAATTTTCCCTCTTCAGGAATGCCAAATGCTGCTTATCATTATGTATTTTCTTGTCTTTTTTGTCCAAGTTTGCTTCTTAATAGGAATAGTAACTTTTAAATCATCAGTCCCCTACACAAGTATAGTAAAATGCCCTAGCATACAAAAAAGGTAATATTTCAATTAATAATAGTTTACTTAAAGATGTATCTAGAGCAACTGCATTGAATAGATTCTCTAAGTTTTTCTATTACTTAAAATAGAAAATACAGGGAAATACTGTGTGTTGATTATGTTAATTAATGTATTTTTATTTCTATAGAACCTACAAGAATAGAACTTACTCCTAAAAGAACAGAATTAACAGTGGGAGAAAGCATTGTCCTTAATTGCAAAGCAATTCACGATGCTAGTTTGGATGTCACTTTCTACTGGACACTAAAAGGACAGCCTATTGATTTCGAGAAAGAAGGTGGACATTTTGAAAGCATCAGGGCCGTAAGTTAATACACTTTTATTTGTTGAGTACTAATAATTTTTAAAACTTACACTCAAATGTAAAACTTTCTTATCTATGAAATGCTAAGGAAAAATAGGAAAAAAAATCAATTTGATTCAAT
This sequence comes from Mirounga angustirostris, assembly GCF_029215605.1. Classification (NCBI taxonomy): domain Eukaryota; kingdom Metazoa; phylum Chordata; class Mammalia; order Carnivora; family Phocidae; genus Mirounga; species Mirounga angustirostris. The sequence continues at coordinate 78,195,265 of NW_026991721.1, forward strand.
TACTTTCATTATTATATGTTACGTCAAATTGAAAATATTTTTTTAAAACCCAGTAAGAAATTGGAAATACTTCATTATGCAAATCTGGTTTCTTTCCACTTTTATTTACTTGATTAATATCATCAATATTTGCACATTACTTCTTAGAAGTTATATTGCTACATACTAGTGTTATTTAAAGCAGTCTTACCAGTAATTATGATTCAATAAATAAATGAAATAATCCTTCCTGTCCTACTCCTCAAGAAATAGTAATTTTGGAGATTCTTTAATTCCTCACAGGAATTAAACATGAGTGTAGATAAAGCTTAAACATGCAACCAATAGTCAAAAATCCACACCAGCCTTAGATAAACATTCACAGGTATATTCGTTTCAAGTCCTTTTTTTGTAATATCTATGTGGCAATCAATTAAATGAAGTGGGAATCTTTTGAACCAAATCCTATAGTATAGAACACCACAGTGTTCTCAATAAAGAAGTGAAAAAAGACCTCCTTCCCGCACACTCTTGTATAACATAAAAGAGTGACATACTGACAAAGGGAGAGAGAGAAGGAGGATGGAACTAGGGTAATCGAGAGATATTTTGGCTGAAATATCCTTTTATATTGGCTAAAGAGATGAATCCAAATGTAATTTATGCCTGCAAATCCAATTTAAAATGCTTCTCTATACTTATTAATATCCATTTATTCTTCTCTAGACGCTTTGGGAAGCACTAGAAAACCACAGCTGTAGTAAGACCAAATATATATAAAGCTCAATTTAGATTGAATTTCATTTTACAGGTAATATAATACAGTGAAAAAGTCCTACACCCAAAGTCAGGAATTTTCTGGGTCAAGTCCCAGCTCAATCCCTAATCAGCTTTGTAACAAAAAGCCAGTCACGTCGCTTTCCTGGGCATTAAAACTCATAGAGAAGTGAAGTGAATGAGTTGTGCCAGAAAATTTCTAAGGTCCCTTCTCACTCTAGAATTTGATAAATTTATATTAGTAGAAGAATGAAAATGAGCTATCTTTGTTGCATTTGCCAGTTTAACTAAAATTAAACATTTTTGGGGCGCCTGGGTGGCTCAGTTGGTTGGGCAACTGCCTTCGGCTCAGATCATGATCCTGGAGTCCTGGGATCGAGTCCCGCATCGGGCTCCCTGCTCGGCAGGGAGTCTGCTTCTCCCTCTGATCCTCCCCCTCTCATGCTCTCTGTCTCCCATTCTCTCTCTCAGATAAATAAATAAATAATCTTTAAAAAAATAAATAAAATTAAAAAAATTAAACATTTTCTTCTACATTTATCTTTTCATCTTGATTTACTTTGAAAATAATGGGAGAGACTATATATAAGAAATAATTACCAACTGCATTATTTAGATCTAACCAAATAAATTAATTTTAATTATTAATGGTTATGTTATATGTAAAATAATTAGATCATGTTAAATTAAACTCATTTTCCTCTAATTTGTGACTTTCCTTTTTCCTTTACATGGGGTTAACAATTCCTTCAAGATTGTGAACAAATAAAACAGAACCAGAAAAATGTGATACAAAAATATCACATTTGAAAACAAAAAAATATACCATCAAAAATATATCCGTAAGCATTCTTTTTGGGTGATCAGCTGTATAAATTAAAAATATGTCTAAAATGAATATTGCTTTTTTTTTCATGTAAACAGTTCCCTTCTTTATTTTAAAATACCAACAAAGAAATTAATCGTCCTGGTAAAATTATCTGAATTCTTGTTTCTGTCTCTTAAACATTACCGCTCTGGTTTGATATCATTCCTTTGTAGCAATAAATATTTTATCTTTTTCATAAGGTTGGGGGTTAATAATACCTGTTGTTTCCCTCTTTATATATATGCTATTCTTGCCCTGAAGTAGTATAAAATTGACTCCTTACTCCATGCAAACTTGTATGGTTACAAGCCATGTTAAAATTAGGCTCTGTATTATAGAAGTGATACGAAACTATCGAATAGAAGAAAAAAGTAAAGCAAATTACATACTGAGAAGTGAAAAAATATTTAGCTTTAAGGTAATTGAGCATTCATCCCTTTTAGTGTATGTAGAATAATTAATAGAAATACATATGTACTTAAAAATATTTGGAAGCTTCAAAACTGCAAGGTGTAAAAGAAATCATCTTCCCTTTTCTCTCAATTACCTCAAACATTGATTGGGCCTTGTCTGTCTTCAAGGATATACACTGAAAAAAATTCCATTTTATGACGTTGAGAATGCAGACAGAAAGAAGAAAAAAACATTCTATCCCCCAAATCATATGTTTTAGAAGGAGAAATAAAAGTGTTATAAAAAAGGGAGATTTGGGAAGGCCTCTGGACTTGTGGGCTACCTTCTGTTTGAGAGGCCAACTGAAGACTCTGGAAATAAGAGGGCCAGGACAGAGCTCGGAAGGGAAGGTGTTCCATGGCCTCCTCTGAGTTTCAAAGGAGAGCCATTGAAGGGACCTGAGGGATCCTGGCTAGCCCAGCAGAGTAAAAAAAGCCAAACAGATTCAGGGACTCAAGCAGGAACAGATGTGCCTTTGGCTGTACTGACTGCTCTGGGACCTCACCCACCAGTGAGTGATTGAAGAGGGGTAAATCAGAAAAGAAAGGGGGGTATACTTTTTAACATTAACACTTCATAGTGTCAACTGAAACAACCAAATTTCTGGGGGGTGGGGAAGTACCAATGGTGTTGATATTTAGCATCTTGTAGATGACAAAATGCAGGTTAATGAAGTTCTTTACTTTCAACTCATTGTACTGGTGTTAACAGTCATTGTTTTTTAGCTAGAGCTCTAGACAAATTTTTATGTGTAGCTATCATAACACCTATATACAATGCTACATACACTTTTGTTTTAAATAAAATAGCTTTCAGACTGCATTACAAGAGAGTGAGTAAACATATAACACATCCAGTTAAAAAAAAATAATAGCTATCGCTTTGAATTTTAAATTAAAACATCTATAATGAAAATGTTTCTATTTCCCTTGCCCCTTTTACTTACTCCATGTTCTACAAATCCAAGAATTTGACTGATTTGAAGTGAATCCAAATTACTAAAGCCACTGTTAAAAGGGTCCAAGCAATCCATTAGTACATATATAAACATTTAATCCAATTCATCCGTCACTTTTTTGGCAATGATAGGAATTAACTAAATGTGGCAAATTAGTGAGGCTATTCTTAAGATTTTAATTTCAGTTCAGCTTTACAAGCTAAGTGCTGTGGAGGATCAAAGTAAAAGACACAGAGAACCTTGTGCATATGGCTGGCAGGAAGAGTTGGAATTTGAACCTGACCTGAATAGGTGGGATTCTGCCAGATGGCGAGGAGAATAAATGTATCTCAGACAGAGAGAGTAGGTAAAGCAAAGACAGACAGGCAAAAAAGTTTAGAGCATGTTTCAGGAGCAGTGAGGAACCACTGGCCCTGACGGCACCGTGAGGGCACATACTACACAGTAAGTCGATATTTTTTTAATAAATTTTTTAAAAAGCAGCAGAGACCTTATTATAAAAGGCACTGATTTTCAAGCCATGGAATTGGAGTTGTGTTTGGAAAGTAGCAGGGACTCATGTGATTCAGATTTTTTTTTTTTTTTAAGATTTTATTTATTTATTTGACAGAGAGAGAGACAGCTAGAGAGGGAACACAAGCAGGGGGAGTGGGAGAGGGAGAAGCAGGCTTCCCGCCGAGCAGGGAGCCCGATGCGGGGCTCGATCCCAGGACCCCGGAATCATGACCTGAGCCGAAGGCAGGCGCTTAACGACTGAGCCACCCAGGCGCCCCCAGATTTGTTTTTTTAAGAAGACAATTCAGACAGCTCTGGGGAGCAGGAATTATACAGCTTGTGGATTTTATATTCATTCTGGTTAAGCAATGAGGAGTTGACCATTACAAGCGTTGGCCTTAAATAACCATCCTATTATCAAATAAGGCATTTGCAATTGTGTTTTGACATAATGGCTTATGTTGGCCAGAGGTCTACAGGAACCTCTTAATACTCTCAGGATGTCTGGACAGCACCTGAGCATGGCCAGGTAGCCCCAAAGCTGCAGTCGCAGTCTTAATGGAGAACTGTAATGACCAACTGTTTTTCATAGACTTGAAATTCCTAATTGTTCATTAGAGATGTAAGCTTTTTTCTAATCTTTATAATGTGTAAAGAACAGTTGCACTGAATATATGGCAACCTGCAATTTTCTGTTTTTTGGAAGAGAAAAACTCAAACATTTGTAATCAGGATGGTCTGCTAAAGAAGAATTGCCCTTTCCATTGTGAATTCTCTCAACATGCTAAGTTGTAACTAAATGGACAACCAAATAAAAGTGCATTATTTGAATGGTCCTTCATATTTACCCAATTCTCTGGTTGTAACAATATAACCGGAAGGCATAGTAGGGATATTCGACCCCATTTTTTTTAATGAGAACACTAAAACATAAGACTTTTCCAGGCCACATGAATACTAAATTAGGGTGATAAGATTAAATACAGTGTGATTTTTGGAACTGCATTATTTATTGGTTCTTCTTTATAAAGCTTACCTTTTCCATATTCATTGATCATATGTGTTCATCCCTTGTCTATAAACTGTGGGAAATAAAAATAAAAGGATGATTTGGTTCTAGTCTTTAAGAAATATAAAGATAACATAGAATATTAAGTAATTCAAGAAAAATATGACTATAAAGAAGCAATTACTATTTTTTTCATTACAGCCAAATATTCTTGGAAGCCAGAAAAGAAACAGATTAATGTGAATTTTTATCACTGGAGGGAAACAAGTAAAGGAATTAATTGAGCACTTACTATATGCCAAGTACTCAGCTAAAAAAAAAATATATATATATAATACATATATATTATACACACACACATACACAATAGCTTATCAATTCCTCATAACAATTATATGAAGTAATATTATTTGAGGAGAAGGTGCTACCTGACTTATATCTCATAAGGATAGGAAAAGAAAAAAGAGAAAGGCAACTTTAGATGGGAAAAGATACTGTATCTCAGGGCTGTGAGGGATATTGGAGATTATAGAGTTTGCTCTAGGGTGATACTCCATTAGTATATTGGTGTCTGATGGAACATTTTTAGTGATGAGTAACTCACTCCTATGAAATAGTCCACTCCATTACCAACCAGATCTGATGTCAGAGCATTGGGAAATAGAAGGAACTATGATAATCTGTATACCAAGCATAGGAATCATTAAGGAACATACCTGGTTCATATCCATGGTGTTTGTGGAATATTTGATACATAAAAAGGGACTAGAATACAAATTCTTCAATGTCGTAAGGATTTTACGCTAGCTGAATAGTTCTAGCCTATGTCAATCTTCCTATTATGGTTACTTCTGTTCCTAGCTTATCTTCTTAGTAATTAACATCTATTTCCTAAGCATTGTAAAATCTCAGAATGGAAGACAGTAAGTGTTCAATGGGTTCCATTCTCTTTCCTGATGGATCAATGTTAATGTTGTAAAAATGAATGAAATCATCAGACATATTGCCAAGGTTTGCTAAGGCACAAAGTTCTGAGGACCTCTCAAGCACGGGCTGCATCCTCTTCTTCCTCATATTAGCAGGTATAAATCATGGAGGCCTTTGTAACTAATCAGATAATGTATGAAAGGACAGAGGATCAGTAACTCTATCAAAGGCACACATTTTCTTTCACTCATTCTACTCACTAGTAATATTTGTACTTTAAAGTAGTATGTCCTCCTGGACTCTGAACCCTGCCTTCTCCCTGCCTGACAAAGGGCTTGTCCTTCCTCATCACTTGATTACTTGCCTGCTGGATCTTTGTGTTGCTGTGAATCCCAGAATCCTGGTAATCCACCAGCTTTCTGTTCTCGGCTATAAACTTTTGACTGGCACATATTTGCTTTATAACCTCTTTCCTAATCTTTCATCTAACTTAACAAAAGAAGTCACTTTGTCATTTTAATAGGACAGAATAATCACCAATCAAATCTTGGTCTCTAAGAAGGAGAGAGATTATCCTCAAAGGCCTTAGAATTTTCAGACCATTCTAGGAAAATGTGCCACATCCATTCTCCCTACTTGTCTGTGTTAGAGAAAAATTCCTGCACCTGCTCACTATCTTCTCAAAGTAGTAGTAGTTCCCATAAGAAAAAAGAATGCCCATTGTTTTTAGTATGTGTATATGTTTCATGTAGTCCTCTGAACACGAACAAAGTATGCCATTAAAATCTATTATTCTATAATGCTTTATATATTCATGAAACAAGCTAAACTGTGGGATCCCTAAAAGCAGAAGCTAATATGCTATTTTATTTTTCATTACTTTGCACTATGGATGTCCACAGAATAACTGCTTGGTCAACATTTGCTGAATGAAAAAATAATTTGATGTAAAGCATTTTCTAAGCTTAGCCAACTATTGCATTATTTCAGAAATTTTTGATATAGTTAAGTACTGCATAAAATGCTGTTAAATCCTGCTATTATAACAGAATAATTTCTTTGCTTTTTCATTTTTGACACAAAATTGGATGTTCACTTGAGCAAAATTTGGAATGGAATGAAAGGTGACCTCTAAGACAACTGATTATTGGAAGACCCTTCCCTAGTCCCTGGGAATGTCATCTGAGTAATCTGTGGGTCATAATACCAGCAGGATCGCAGCTGAGTGGTAATACCATGTTGATGATCCACCTCCTTTTACTCTGATTGGTAGGTTGTCCCACGAAGCAAAATTTGAAGTGAGCCTCCTCATAGTTGGTCAAATGTAGCAAAATCAGGTAATGCTTCCATTATTACATATAAAAAGACAGCTGTAGCCATCCAAATCACAGGCCTCACTTTGTTCATTTAAATATAGTCCACAAAAACAAACTTTCTGGGTGTGGTATTATGGTGAAAATACAGAGCTTTTTTGTTCATTTAAAGGTCCATTTTTGACAGCTCTTTTATCTTTATGATACATCTACATAGCATATGGGTGATATGAAAAGTTACTAGTTTCTCTTCAGTGTTTTTTAGTGAACAACTACAAGTTTACTTTTTTATTATTGTTTTTCTGAGAGAGAGTGAAAAGAAAAATAAAGCTTCTTGATAGAGAAAGGCAATTTTAGTGTAGGCCATGCCAGGAAAAATCTGATCAAAAGCCTATGTTCTGTGATCTCTGAGGGGATAAAATACCACACTTTCTAGAGATTCTCATCAGAGCCAGTTGGATGTTTCAAGTTATTGGATTGGGAAAGGGGGGAATGAGAAATAGAAAACACTCCTTACCTCTTAATAGAATTCGCTTTCCTGGATTGTAACTCCACAAATTAAATATGCTATTAGCTCATTAAGAAGTGCTTACCTGAGGAAATAAACAGATAAACAAACAAATAAAGAAGTGCTTACCTGTCTAGGACTCCATAATTTTTTCCTTTTGGAAGTTTTGTTTTTGTCCAAAATTATTTTTCCATCCCATGCATGTATTAGACTGTATTTTTATAATACTATATTCTCCTTGGGTTGTTTTTTTTTTTTAATCCAACCAAAGGAAGAATTTAATCTGGAATAAAGTGCCTGTTTCTTTGGAAATGCAATCATTGGTAGACCCCAATAGGTTTTTGAACTATGTCATTTATTCAGTGATGTTTATTAAAATAAATTTTCACCTAATTCTAAACCATTTTCAATAATGAATTACTTAGACTTACTAGTTTTTACAAACTTCTGATATAAATTTTCACACAAAATAACACTCCAAGTATTTGGAGTTTCATTTCAGAATTTCCATTGTATCTATTCATTATTACTCTAAATTTCTATCAATTGTCCTGCAACTGTACATTGATGAGTAATCAATGGATCTTGACTCTGGAACTACTTCCCTGTCCCAATCTAATAAAGTCTTATTTTTATAAGACAGCAAATATCTTTATAAATTATCTATGTACTAAACAGCTTAAAATAAATATGTAAACAAAAGTCTCTTTAAATCATAAAACTGTAGTTTTCCAGGTGTATGAAATGAGTACCTAAATTATCATCAAAGCCTAATACTCCTTTTCTCAATACTCCAGTTTTGCACACAATGTTTGCTTTTATTTATTTTTTAAGAGGATGCTATTCAAATCTCAACAATTTTTTAAAATACCTCTGTCTTCCTCTTGTTTTCTTGTATTTCTCTCTCTTTCATATTCATATTGATTTGTGGGCCTGCTCAAATGAATTGTATTAGGAAGGACAACTAATTGTGTCCATTTTAACTGGGGATACCTTGGGCCACTGGGGCAGATACCATGGTGTATTGCCCAAATTCTCCTTTCAAAATTGAGGTACACCTTTCCTAAGCCATTGAAACTATCGGTGGTTGCTAACTCTCACCAGAGTCCCTCTCTGGGAATTGCCCTCAGCCAAAAAGAGATATCTGACCCAAGTTATGACCCAACTCTCCATTCCATGCCCAAGTGTAGGGATGATGAACGCTTAGGGATGATTATAAAGGATAAACTGAAACCTTTGCTATGAATGCATTATAGTTAAACACCCCCTCTGCTCAATTCTAGTTTCTTCATTTTTTCCACAAATGTTGATCCCAAAGTCATTCCTTAATGGAGTCTTCATCTCAGAGACTGTTTCTCTGAAACCCTGACCCGAGACAGCCACAATGGCAAATGCCACCACTAAGAAAGCACTGGAAACAGAGATGAGTAATAATAAAAATAATTATAATAGCTCTCATCCACTGGATGCCTACAGGATAACTGGCAACATGCTAAATTTTTCAAATGTTATTTCATTTACTTCTCACAAATACCCTTTGATGTAAGACTTGGTTTTGTTTTTATTTGTGGTTTTGTTTTTCACAAAAGAAGAAAAGGGAAATAATATTTTAAATTTCCTACTTTCTCAGTAAGGTTAGTGTTAAATTATAGTAAATATCCTTCATTATATTTAAAATTTGTGGGTCAATTATTCTCACTGCTGGGAAGATTTGCATATATTAATCTTAAAATCACTCACTCCTATAAGGTTTATACTATGATTATGTGGTTACATTTATACGATGCAAGTTTTTTTTCCCTAATATTTGTAAACTTTACTATCGTGAGCCATCTCCTGTCACTTTGCCAAAAATATGTTTCTGTTATGTATATTTTTAAAGGCAAGCCTGCAAATCAGACTCTTTAATGTTTACTTAATCATTTCAGAATAAAATTGAAGCAGTTTCATTATCCAATTAAGACCTAGGCTAAAATATATAAATTAACTTTTACATCATGAAGAGAATTTTTACCCTTCCTCTTTTATATGTATTATTTCATTCAATTCATACAACAACATTGTGAGTCAGGCAAGTAATATATAAGTAAAGCGCTGAGCCCCAGGAAAGAAGAGCGATGAGGGGCCTCACTGCTGAGGTTCTGGGCAACACAGGCACATTTATGACACGGCCACCGTTACCGTTTAAGCTTCTTTGAGCTTAAAACTTCATTGCCGTGAATGCTGTTCCAAATATGGTTTGATGTTTCAAAACAAAGATACGAAGAATGAAAACTATCTGTAACTCTTCATTCTCATTTTGAAAATTGAGGACATAAAGAGATTGTTTCTTCTCTATAGTTTTACCTCTTTAGCTGGGCAGCTTAGCCTATTTTTACCTTACTATTTGATCACTATTAAAACATTAAAATCATATGTTCTGTAAGATCAAATCACCAAATTGATAAAAAAAATCCTCTCACAAAAGTTACTGAGAATGAATTGAAAAACAGCTTAAAATATCCTCCCATACTTGCCTCTTCAAATGTTCTGTGGGTGTGTTTTCCCATTAATTAAAGCTCACTCTTCTGGCTGTTGTAATTGTATCATTTTACAGTGTATGAACCCGATTTTATCAACTTCTCCTTTTAGTTTTTGAACGTTCTCTTAAAATGGATATGAGATGCATTATGTTACATTGTTTTTACCGCTGAAGATGAGGCAAAGAATGTAAAGTTTCAAAGGTCACAACCATTCTTCTGAAGAAATTATCTTAGAGAATAAATAAATATTTGTAGAGTTGCTAAAGGAATCAACAAAGGTAGGAGTAGATGAACTAAAAACCAGCCAGTGAGAGTAGGTCGCTTAGAAACAAGTGTCAACAATACTATCTAAATCTAAATCTTTTTTATTATTGTTAACCAAGGAAAGTTTCTAACTTCTATTAAAGTTATAAAGAACGCCAGTTATCAATAGTTTATTCATTTTGCTTCACATGAAAATTTAAATATTTTTGATACTGTGCTAAAAGTAATTGTTTTTTTTTTGTTTTGTTTTGTTTTGTTTTTGGAAGTAATAACCACAGGAGTGAGTAATAAAAAAGAAATACACAATGGATTCTAGTTATCATGTTGAAGCAATACTGATATGTTTTATAAGTTTTCTGTTATTTTTAAAAACTACGCTACATGTATCAGTGAATCCGGGGGATATAATTCAACCTGCAGAGGGATAAAATGCGTAGTATAATAAGGCCCTTGGTATTAGCATTTTTAGCTTGTAGGAAAAATATATAAAAGAAGATTGTTCTTTTTAGTTTTTGAAAGCCTTAGTAAATAAAAGACTGTCCTTATTCTCTAATACCACATAAGGTTTAGGATTTTTATAAGCAAACATGGTTCAGTTTATATTTTGAAACACTATTGATATGTAAGTATTGTGTTTTAGACTGTGACTCCTATATTATTTCTCAGAGTGATTTTCAAAGAGTTGGTTTTTGAGAGGCCATTATTTTCAAGACATCTTTGAAATTCTACCTTTATTTTGCAATTTCCCTTTCTGCATCTGTTTTGTATTAAATTCTAAAGCATGCCTAAGTATTATGATGTGTTTAGCTTTTAGCTTTTCAAAATCCTCTAGTTTCTTTCATGCACTATTTTTATCATATTACAATACGAAAGTGAACTTTATGAGTCTAGAATTAATAACTCCGTAGGTAGCCTCTCAAGGATGTTTCCTGTCTTGTAAAAGGAAGAAGAGGAAATTTTGGAGATAACTATTGGGCTATTACTCACTTCCTTTCTTCATCTGATATCCCTCACATAAAAGAAATGGAAAAGATCAACTTAGAGACTTTGAAAATCACAACACCTTTATCTTTAACAAAGAATTAATGGCTTTATAGAGTATTTTATCAGTGTACAGCAGATGAATTCTAAATTTATCTCAGTTCCACATAGATTTATCAAGCACTTATACACCAGGCACCTGTCCAGGAACTAAGGGTTCTGTAGTAATCAATAACAAACATACTATGGGAGGTCTATGAATATAATTGAGATAGAGCACTGCTTTTGAGGAGCATAGGCTTAACAGAGAAGCAGGCATATAAACTGACTTGTGGCAAGAACAATGGAAGAAGTGTGTTTAAGGAATTCAGTCCAAGTTATACATCATCCAACCTGTGGAAACAAGACTTTCCAAACTAAATGATACCTGAGCCTAGTCTTTTTTTTTTTTTTTTTTTTTTTTTTTTTTTTAGATTTTATTTATTTATTTCAGAGAGAGAAAGAGAGAGCATGAGCAGGGAGAGGGGCAGAGGGAAAAGGAGAATCAGACTCCCCACTGAGCAGGGAGCTTAACCTAGTCTTACAGGATAATAGGAAGTATTGCAGGAAAAGCAGAGAGAAGAAGCTGAGGGGGAGAAGACGTCGCAAGTAGGGACTGAGCATGAGAAAATATGAAAGATACTGAGGTTTTGTATACCAAATACTAATAACAGATGGTGCTCTTACAGTTAAAGCAAACCTCATATATTACTATAGAAATTTTATTTTAAAGGAAGCTGCTCATACCATCTTTGAAAGTTAAGTAAATAGTCAAGATCATTCTTGGTTCCAATTAAAGCAAGTTACTTGTTCCTAGTAAAAAAGTAAAGGTGCCAGATTTTTCCAAATTAAATCCAGGGATAAATTGTACGTTTCTTAGCATAAGTGTATGTGTTTTACATAAATTTACATGTTGCTTTAAGCTTTCTATAGAGTATATAAAAAATAAATTAACTATTGCAATGTTAAGATTCAATATTCAGGGTCATTCCTGAGAAGGAGTATATGATTTTTTAAGGAGGCTTCTTGTTATTGTAGAGGCTATTACAAAAATACAAAACAGTTAAGGAAAACAGGCTAAAACCAGAATTTCTGCTTCCATGCACATTTATTCCTTTACTAAATTATATATATATATTTTGTCTTGTTCATTTTTTTATTATTATTATGTTATGTTAATCCCCATACATTACATCATCAGAGTGTTCCATGATTCATTGTCTTCGTATAACGCCCAGTGCTCCATTCAATATGTGCCCTCTTTAATACCCATCACCAGGCTAACCCATCCCCCCACCCCCCTCCCCTCTAGAACCCTCAGTTTGTTTTTCAGAGTCCATCGTCTCTCATGATTCGTCTCCCCCTCTGATTTCCCCCCCTTCATTCTTCCCCTCCTGCTATCTTCTTCTTCTTTTTTTTTTTTAACATATAATGTATTATTTGTTTCAGAGGTACAGATCTGTGTATCTATCTTGCTAACCATTTTTGAGCACCTGGTATCATGCCTCGCAGATTATTTGCTAAATATTTGTTATATTAGTTATTATATAAACAACTATAATTTTATACTCATATATAGTGAGTTTCTCATTTCCCTGCTCATCTGTTAAACTACCATACAAAAAAAAAAAAAAAAGGAATACACCAATACCAGGAAAAATTTTAGTACATTTTTTCACTTTACAAAAATTTAATGGTTACTGCGATGTGTATAGCACTACGTTAGGGCAGGTAACATGGTTCAGTAAAGTGTGATCTCTCTTTTAGAACTCCTAAACAAGATAGATTTTTAAATAACTGTTTAATGTGGTAAGTGTTATAGTATTGAGACATTGTACTGTTGAGAAAAGTAAACTGTGGAAGGGAAATTTGAATTATTAACCAAGTATGTCATTGGCAGAAAGATTTAATGTTCAACTGAATTTATTACTAAGTACATTATTAAAGGATATTCAATCAACTCATATAAGGTAAGGTAATAATCTAACTGATAATTTAGATTCAAATCAAACTTTTTATCATCATAAACCTTACACATCTGCAAAACCAAAAGAATTAACTATCTTGAAGCAGAATTACCTAAAATAATTTAGAATACATTAACGTGAAGATATAACATTGTACTAAGCAGTTCAAGGATTTCATATTAATAAGCCTAACTGAAACTATAAAATATCTTATCCTTTTTAACTGTTGATAGCCCCACAAATAAATAAAGCATACTGACAAATTTGTTTTAAAATACTTACCAAATACAGTGATAGTATTTTACACAAGCATTTCTGAAATCTGCAGTCTAATTGCCATTGTCCATCATTTAAGTAGTAAGGAATACTGAAAGACTGGATTTTCTGAAGTAAGAGACTTGTGACATACTTTGCTCACTGTCCATCACATCCGTAATGATTCTGAACAGGCTACTGCAATGTCTTTAGTGTTTAAAATAAGTTTAGCTGGTTAGCATGGAACACTACATCAAAAACTAATGATGTAATGTATGGTGATTAACATAATATAATAAAATAAAATAAGTTTAGCTAGTGTTAGAGATGCAAGCATTTCAATAAGATGTTTCTATTTGTTTTTAAGAGTACTCAGGCAAAACACATTAAAAATCACTTTTTCTTAGCTAACTTTTTTTGGGGGGAGGGGGTGCCTGGTTGCCACATGTTGTCTCATACCAAAATTCTGACTGGAATAATCCTTTGGTGTGTTTATTTTTATATTTTAGATATTGATATATAAATACCTTTAGAGAATATTTCACAGGTTAAATATCAATGAATACTTTTTGTACACATCTCCTTTTGTTTCCTGTGAATAACTATAAGAAAGTAATTAAGGAGTAGTTATCCTAAATATTTAGAGGTGAACATTAAACAAACATAGTTTGTATTAGTTATTTTTGCTGCAAAATGAATCACTCAAAGCTTAGTGACTTCAAACCATCATTTATTTAGCTCGTGATTTTATAGATTAGCAATTTGGGCTAAACTCATGGTCTCAGCAAGAATCATTCATGCATCTGCAGTCAGCTGCTAGTCAACTTTGAGGCACTAATGTTAATGGGTCAGCTGGCTACTGGCTAGGGTAACAGGGGCAAATGGGCTACATTTTTCTTGTCATCCAATAGGCTAGCCCAGGCTTGTTCACAGTTCCAAGGTCCAAGAGCAGAAGCATCATGATCCCTTAGGCCTAGGCTCAGGACTTGTTCAATATCAGTTCCGTCACATTCTATTATAAGGCCATACTGGATTCAAAGTGTAAGGAAGCAAACTCCTGCTGGGAAGAACTGCAAAATATTGCAGGCATTTTTGCAATCCACCACCATCCGTCGTCCTCTGGCCATGATTTTTTTACATTTCTTCAGCTTGCTTTCCAGGATCCACAAAAGTCTCATTCAATTACAATTCCAATTTCTGTTTTGTTGGCTTTTGCTGCAAAAAGAATTTCACAAAAATTATGACCCAATTCTATGGATCAGTAATTTGTGCTGGGCTTGGTTATTTTCTCTGCTCGTCTCACATGGCTTATATATGCATCTGCAGTCAGCTATCAGGTCAACTAGGAGTTGTCTGGGGGAAGACAGCTAGGATGTTATGTCTCTACTCTAAGTGGTCTCCCACCCTATAGCAGGCCAGCCCAGGTTATACCACATGGTTGTTATCGGTTCCAAAATAGCAATCTCAAATGCACATGCACATTGCAAGCATCTGTTTGTTCCATGTTTGCTAATGTCTCATTGACTAATGCAAGTCACTTCATGAGGTACAGTGAGTATGGGAGGGGATTACCTAGGGGTGTGGATCCAAGAAGGCATGAAAACTTTGGGGCCATTACTGCAACAGTCTACCACATAGTCGAAACAATTATCAGGGCCAAATGATCCTTAACTTCGACTATGGTATCATTTTTAAGACAAAACTAAAAGCTAGATCATACATGTGGTATTCTGTAGGGGAAAAATGAGCATTAAGAAACATAATCATTTGCACAACACTAAAATAACATGCTGTCACTACCAACACAAAGTATATCAACACTCTATGTAGTCACTATCTGAATTAATTCTTTTTTATTGAATTAAGTTAATCCAAAGTGCTTGATCTGGCTATACAAAGTCATTTTTCTATTTTATATGGCTTGTGTTCTCTTTTTTAAAATATTAGGAATTTTAACACTTTACTTGTTAATAGAAAATTGACAATAGTTAGAAAAAAAGAAATTAACAGAGAAATATTAATTGTTCAATTAAAAATGAATTAATCGGCATGTCAGGAAAATAGCATATTCTGAAGATAATTATAATATTTGCTACCTTATCTATCCTAAAATAATCCATGTTAAATGTCTCCTCCAAAAATTGGTGGTAGTGACTTTTGTGCTTAGTTATATTTTGATAAGAACAAAAGCATATATATGACTAATTAATGCTGAAAAGATTATGAATATATCCAAAAAGAGGAACATACTGAATAGTCAAACCCAAAATAAATTCATAGGCTGTTTTAGCCAACATTTCCAGTTGTTGGTTGGTATCATAATTTTTACGAATTGTTGGTATCATAATTTTTGTTATCATTGATTTTGCTACAGCTTCAACTGTTGAAGAGAATGGGAATATTTATAAAACTGCTCACAATCTAGAATTAAATGAAAAGCTTATCCTATAAAGCTATAATAACTGTAGGCTAATCCAAGGAAAATAGTAAAGGTGAAAAAATTAACTAGTTCAACTTCATATCATTTTCAAGTTATATATACATTTAATAATTCTATTTCATATGAAATGTATCAATATGGAACTTCCAAAATATATTTGGACATAAATACAAAGATGACTAAGGTATATTAAGACATGCAAAACCTGACAAAGTTTATAATTAGTATAGTGCACATTAGGCAGTTTTGTTGAACTTCTAACTCAGAGGTGAAGGTTCTGTCTGTGAACATAATGGCAGAAAATTAACTTTCCATGAGGTTGATTTTTTAGCTGGTAACACCAAAGAATATCATGAATACCATCAAAGTCCTTCAGGAAATCCTCCAAGAATTTATTTAGTAATGATTATAATTTCAATATATGAAATCAATGGGACTTGAAAAATCAATTCAACTGGATGGCTTAATATACCAGAAGATAACTCAAAAATAGGTTGTGTATGGGTCTGCATAAAAATCCCATCTGCAGCCAAAATAAATTTAAAGAAATATAACTGAATATTTCTAGGTGGTTGACACATAGTACAATGTTCTTGACCAAGCCAAAAATAAAGATTAACTTTATCAGCTTGGAACACCCTAGGGACATCAAGTTCCAGTCAAATCTGAAGATCTGAAACACAGTTATAAAATGTCATCTTCCATGTGTCTAGAAATTCTTAACCAGCCATTGATGTCTCACCTAGCATCATAAGTTTTACATTTACTATGTCATCAACGTTACCCACCAGGAGTTCTTTTTTTTTTTTAAGATTTTATTTATTTATTTATCTGAGAGAGAGCACGCACAACAGGGGAGAGGGGCAGAGAGAGAGGGACAAGCAGACTCCTCGCTGAGCAAGGAGCCCAACATGGGGCTCTATCCCAGGACCCTTGAGATCATGACCTGAGCCCAAGACAGCCACTTAATCAACTGAGCCACCCAGGTGCCCTGTACCAGCATTTCTTAATGTTAAAAGCAAGGTAATATGCCAGCATTTATGCAATTATGCTGGATTGAGCAGCATGGAGAGCAGATAATAGCAAGACAACATTGAAGCAGTTTCCCTAAGATTAACACAATATGACCTTTGCAAAGACACTTTAAAAGAATATGGAGAGCACTATATCACATGAAGATGAACATAACACAACTATAGATGCTAACATACAACCATAGTGCTAGACCAGTCTGACATTAGCAAAAGAAAATGTGAAGACTCTGTTAACAGATGCCTCAAGAAGGCATACCTAGTTAAACTTGTTAATATCCTAATATTATACTTTTTATGTTTTCCTCTATCCTACTATAATCGTAGACAAATCATATATGTACAGGAGTATTTTTATTATTTTTTAAATTGAAACATTTTAAATACTTGTTCTGCATCTCATTACTCTTATTCAAAAATGCTGAAAATTCTTCATGTTACTTTACATATCTCTAATTCATTCTTTTCAATAGGTATATTATAGTCCATGGTATGACTATACCTTAATTTATTTAGCCATTTCCCTATTAATAAATATTAACTTTGTTTTCTGTTTTGAGACATTTATGAAGAATGGTACAGAAAACATCTCTAAACCTTTGTACCTGTGTGTATTAACAATGTCTTTTCTATGGCATAGATTTCCAGGGATGGATTGCAGGGTAAAAGAATAAATTATTTTTATTTTAAATAGTTGCTGCCAGAATTTTCACAGAAATGATAGAGTATCAAATTATGCTACTTAGTGACATCATTATATAGTAAAAGATTGCCAGATCAGGTTGGGAAAGGGTTTCAAGAGTTTTTGATGTGGGCCCAGCTTTGTTCGTACTTAGCTGTATTACATTAGATGAGTAATGTCACCTCTCGGAGTCCTCATCTTCAAAGTGAAAATGTTAGAGTCAATGACTCCTAATGTTCTACCTAATTTTAAAGTTCTGTGATTTTCAAAGACTAAAATCCAAAAAAGTCTCCAGATATGGTATCCAATAACAGTGAAATCATTTTTAAAAATTTTAATGCACACTAACCATTTTTTCAGGAGGGAACACTGATAGCTACAAAAATCACATTTTTTCTTTATTAAATATTGAATACCTACTCGATTAATGGAAGATATCTCAAAGTCGCCTGATGTTCTTAGAATTGGACAAATCTCTATGCTGAAAGAGTTCCAAATGGAAAAAAAATCTCAAATCATAATTCTTCCCTAGGGCTAAGAATATATTTATATATGTAATACCTTGATAAATAATAAAAGTTTCCTCTAAAGTTAAATAAAGATTTCCTCTAAAAGCAACAATAATCTTAGAAAATGGAACAATGTCTTTTTTTCTGGAGAAGAGATCAGCATGTCTTATTTTTTATGACCAGCATAAACACACACACACAAACACACACACGAATTCCACATATAATAAAAAATTCAAGCCCTACTAATGTGAAATCTTTGGACAAAATATATATGATATGCATATGACTATTGGTGTTGTTATCAATTCACAGATGTGCAGCTTTTAAGAGTCTTGTAAGTATTCCTTGAAATATCAGAAGCTGTATTACATAGTTAAAGAAGAGTGATAAGTAGTAGAATGTGATGATTTTTAAGATTTTGAGTGAAGTCTGATTTTTATATGTTAAATAATTGGTGAATTTTCATTCACAAAATTGCAAATCCTTGTTATTAAAAATGAGTTTTCTGTGATAAAATGTCTTGACTGGCTTTCAAAATGTCAGTTGAATTTGACAGAAAGTCCTTGACCTTGAACTTTTCATAGTTGGCTTTTGATTGACACATTTATTCAATTTGACCTTTTAACAGAACTATTCTTCTGTTTGAATCTTCATTGGAAGATTGCTGTTGGAGCTCACAATCTAAGCAATAGTTTGAATAGTCTTTTCTGACATTGATGTGTTTAAATTCGCTAAATTCTAAGTATTTTTGACGTTGATGAGAATCTTCATGACTGTGAAAGACAATGCTTAAATGGATGCTGTGATCCAAATTGCCTTCTTCTACAGTGAAGTACTTTTTCAGTAAGAAACTTGTTCCTAAACATTAGTAACTATCAAATTAGGCTAGGAGAAGAGTAGTATTTCTTCATGAAACCCATAGTCGAAATAATACAGCTACTTGTTGAAGATTGTACTTGTTAAAATACTTACTAATATTGAAATAAAATGTGAATACCTGAAAAACTTGAATTTTGAAGGAAAACTTGAAACAGCTATATATTTAACTGGCAAATTCATCTTTAGAAATTCTTATATAAAATTAATTATTCCACTTGGAATATTATTATGTTTTTGCAAAAAGTTTAGGTATAAAACTTTCTCCACTATTCTTGCTCATTTTTTCTTTCAAACTGTCAACACATTCCATAGCAATGATTCCATAATAAACCGTATTTTTTCCATATATGCGAAGAGGCATAGAAATGTGCCAGACACTGTGCTAGACACTGGGTATATTAGTGAACTGAATATCATCTTTATTTATCATCTTTATTTATAAGAATGAATTCCAACTATGGTTGATACTCACAAGATCAAAATATAGTTAAAAATGCCTTTACGGTGATATTTACTCAGTGGATACAAAGGCCTTTTCTTTTTTCAGCCCATTTATAGCTCAAGAAGATGAAATGAGAAATAAGTTTGTTTTTCAACCCAGAAAGTTCTAGGTTGGAAATACTTCCTCTAACTTCTCCCTGAGGATAGTCTTTTTTTTTTTTTAATCAAGTCACTTCTCTTATACATTACGCAGATAACTAAAAGAAGCCAGTCAGTCGACACTTTCAATACTCATTTTCTCTATAAATGTCCTTAATTTGATCCATAATTTCATTAGGAACCTTTTTGTATATTCCATATTACCACAGGCAAGTGTTTTGCTAATTTTTCTGCCAGTTCATAACTCAGGTACTTTTGTTCCAGCCTCTAATTACAATCTCCTCAGTGTTTTCCCAGTCTCCATTAAGTTTCTTTGGGTTCTTCCCTGTCTTGAACTGGGGGTCTGGACATTGTGGGAAAATATTCTGGTATAAACAAAGGGTCTTATACCCACACACTTGGGATCTTTACCTGAGGACATACTTTATTTGTAGCACCCTGGATTGATGTTTGCCAAGGCCATTTCTTACTTTGCTAGTCCTTTACCATTGGGTGAGACTGAAGATGAGAAGTAGTTTGGTTTTTGAATCTAGAGTCCTGGCTTCTTCAGATTTCTTCAGTATTCTGCTTCAGAAATGGGTGATTCTTTCTTTTCAGCTCATTTTTTATATAGCTAAAAGAAACATGTTGGTACTTTTAATTTTCTTCCTGAAAATATCCCCTCAAGCAAATTCAAAGTTTGCTCACTGTGAATAATGTGTTGTTCACATTATCTCCGGTGACTATGTTGCTAAACTTTTCCAGCACTGCATGAAGTTTCATCTTTTCTTCAGTATCCTATAACAGTTTCTTCACTGTTTGTCAAGTCTTTATCAATAGTCTCCTTGAGATCCTTCCAGCTATCATTAATACTGTCCTCATGGCCTCTGAAAATAACCCCAAAGCCAATGCCACATGTTTAGACTTGAGTTACAGCAGTACCCACTTCTAGGTACCAAATTATTTTATGGTTATTCACTGCCGTACAAGAAGGCACTCCAAAACTTAGTGTTACAAAATGACAACTATTTTGTGCTCCTCACAATTTTGTGGGTCAGGATATCAGGCATTTGCTGTTATTTAACAGCAAGGATGGCCTGAAACCCAAGGATGGCTTGAATCTGTTCCACAATGGCTGAGCCTTCAGCTGGGGTAGCCAAGTGGCTGGAGATGGCCTGCATAGGTCAGTAAGTACTATGTGTCTTAAGCCTCCATTCTGGCTGTTAGGTGGATTCCCAGTTATGCCAGGGCTAGAATGCCCAAGATGATTTTTTTTTGCTCACAAGTCAGGTGGCTGGGCTAGAATGGTTAAAACTTGGAATCTCTGGACTTCTCTCTTTCTTCATGAAGTCTCTCCACATAAATAGCTTAGCCTTTTTTATAGGATGACAGCATCAGGAGAGTCCGACTTTTTAAATGACAGCTGGCTTTCCCCAGAAAAAAAAAATGTTCCAGGGGGCCTAGGCAGAAGTTGCAAGTCTTCTTATGATATAGCCACAGAATTTCCAAGATATCATTTCTGCCATATTCTATTAATAAAAAAGTCACTGAGACCAGTCCAGATTCAGGCACTAGGAAATTAGACTTCACCTCTCAAGAGAACAAGTACAAAAATCTATGTGGACATCTTTAGTCTACCACAGTAAACAAGAAGCTAAGTCCTAGGCCTAATAAGTTCTTTGAGCAACATTACATGCAAAAGGTGTCACCATAAAGCACAGAAACCAATGTAGTATAAAACAGATTGTGAGAGATTTGCTACAGTATAGTATTATGGTTAGCCATAATAAAATAGAATAGGTCTCACCACTGACTTGGTGAAAATTTTAAATACGTCTTAGTGCAATGTCTTGCTGAAAGGGAAAAGGGATAACTAACGGGAAAGAAGAAACACTAGCAGGGCAGAAGTGAAGAGAATCTCAGGATACTAAATTTAATTCATAATAGAGCATTAAAGCTCCATTCCAATTATTGGCAGATATTTTACTGTACAGAGAGGTTGGGGATCAAAAGGCAGGGGTAGAATCCATGCCCCAGAAGGAGTAATAGTTAAGATCAAAAACAAATGTCATTAACCAATGACAGGGAGAAGAGAGAAACAGAAGCAGTAGATTAGAGCAGGTAGATCTCTTCTGGTTTAGTCTTCTAGACTCAGTATTAATCTCCCTGGCCTCCCCCAACATGCCAGAGACCCAGGATGATAAATTGCTTGAATCTAAGTGACCCAAGTAAAACAAAGACAGGCAAATAAAGTGGCCTCATTCCAGACTCATTCTTAAAGTTCTGTGTGAAAATCAATGAAACACAGAGTGGTCTACCTTATGCCTGACACTTTAGGACTTCATAACAGTACCAGATCAATACTAGTCCTAACTGATGAGTGAGATGAGAGCTACTATATTCTGTATGCTTGGGCTTTGCTAATTTCAGGGAAGAAATAGAAATCTCACAGACAGTTGTCTGATCACTCTTCCCATAGCCAGTATGGGACTAGACTTGCACGGAGATATTGACTATGCTGCAAAGTAAAATCAGTAGCAGAATAAAATTCAGTTTATTCTGGAAACCTGTATATGATAGTGTAACAAAATAGTGTTGACCTTAAAGGATAAATTGAGAATGAGACTAGAAAAAAGAGAACAGAAACATTGATGTATCAGTAAAATACTGACCCATCTAAATTATGCACTTAGGTTAGGAAGTCAAGTTTGGTCAATTCTCCTTCAACTAAAGACGTGTCACCATAAACTGCCAATGGCTTTTTTTTTTTTAATCATTTGTGGGTCACCTATAGAAGATTCTCTTGATTCTGGATTAATGATCACAGAAAAGGTGAATAATGCCATGAACAAATGAGGTTGATGGGTCATGTATATTATCAGAAAGGTGATTCTGATATTTCAAAGGGAGATATTGCATTTCATATCTAGATATGGTAGATGAAAGACAGTCATAAAAGAATGCACTCTCAGAATAATTCTGTGGTTTATTTAGAAAACTAATTTCTAATAATTTCATAGTTGTTACTATACCATGAAACCATTTTATTTTGACACACTTGCCAAATTTTGCTTTAATACTGGTGAATCAAATTACCTACAAGTCTAAGCAGAATAAGGATTAGTTTTACAGGCAGAATAGTAGAATAAAAGAACACTTGATAAGAGTCAGGTGCCCAAGGCTCTTCTCTATCTCCTCACTTAACTCGCCCTTGAACAAGTCACCTACACCTTTTAGCCCTCAGTTTTCTCAACTGCTGTAGGAATTGGTTAACCGATGATTTGTTCTGTCTTTCCACACTAAAATCAATATATTATGCAGCGATTTTTTAAAAAAAGATTTTATTTATTTATTTGATAGAGAGAGAGCGAGAGCAGGGGGAACAGCAGAGGGAGAGGGACAAGCAGAATCTGTGCTGAATGTGGAACCTGATGAGGGGCTTGATTCCACGACCCTGAGATCATGAGTTAGGCCAAAATCAAGAGTCAGATGTTCAACTGACTTAGCCACCCACACTCTGCAATGATTTTTTTTAATACTATTTACTACTTCAACATATCACATTGTATTATAGCTAGTTGTCTACTGCTAATATTGCATTGTGAGTTTCTCAAAGGTATAATTGATCTCTTATCTTACAGCCTGTGCAGCTCAGATATGATGGATTTTATCTCTTGTAACAACTCCAGTCAACTGAAGCTCTGTGTTGAGTAGAATGAATAGGTTAGGTCAAAGCTCAGGCATATTAACTATGAGTAAAGAAGGGTGTAATTTCAAAGGTGCCAAGTATTTGCAATTTCCCATTTAGACAAAATAGATACTCTAACAAATGATAAGTGAGTGAATGAATAATTTTATAATGGTGCATGTGCCATGAGCTCTCATAAAATAAAATATGTAGCTGTTATAAAGTTTTATTATTCTGGAGATTTCTTAGTGGTTATACCATTGCTAACTGTTTACAAAGCACATATTAATGCATGAATGAACAAAATTTTTCCTGACTAGTTCTATCATCTGTATGTAACGTCAATGAGCAATAATTTAAGAAGCATAAGCTCAGTGAAAGATAGTTAAGATTATTCCATTACTAGATAATGGTGTAATTTACTCTAAAGAAAAATTTATTCTCTATCTTGATTATTATCTTTTTACATCACTGTATTTTAACACAAAATTTTAGAAGATGTAATATCTTCTATTTCTATTTTTTTATGCTAACGTGCATTGAGAAAAAGCCCAAGTCAATATAGAATAGAAAAGAAAATACAGGGATAGCTGGGTAGCTTAGAAGGTAGAGCATGCAACTCTTGTTCTCAGGGTTGTAAGTTTGAGCCCCACATTAGGGAGTAGAGTTTACTATTTTTTTTTTCAATTTTATTTATTTATTTTTTATTTATTTATTTATTTATGTATTTGAGAGAAAGAGAGAATGAGAGAGGGGAGATGGGGGAGAGGGAGAATCCCAAGCAGACTCCACACTCAGTACAGAGCCCCATGTGGGGCTCAATCTCATGACCCTGAGATCATGACTCAAGCCAAACGCTCAACCAATTGAGCCACTCAGGCATCCCTAGAGTTTACTTTAAAAAAGAAAGATACAAACATTAAAGTAGAGAAAAAATAGACATTTTACAGTTTACAAAGAGATGTATGCCAACTCCTTGATATTTATTCCAAAGAGCACCATTGCCCAGAATAGGCACATATGCTCCAGGAGACCACAGACAACATCAGTGTGGCTTGGAGGGTTCAGAACACAGGACCCCACACTGAGAAGTGTCTTGTGTTTGGTGTAGTGCTCCACTGACACCATTTTGAAATTCTTAATAATTTTTGGACAAGGAGACCTGTATTTTCATATTACAATGGGGCTCATAAATTATGTAACCAGTCCTAGTGGTCAGTTAAGTCTTTATAAAAAAAATAAGATTTAAACAAGCCCTTAACATATGAGACAGAATTCGGAGACTTTGGTAGGTCGCTGAGGAACCACTTGAGGAAAGGTGCAGAGAGTATATTTTCCACTATAGTAAGGGACAGGTAGGTTGAGTCCAGCCTTAAGTACTCATTAAGAAGTTAGGTCACCTTGTAGGCAGTAAGTAAAGATAGCCAGTGAACATTTTGCAATTATAAATAAAATCAGTTTTAAAGAAGGATGAATCTAGCAATGGCATGTTAGATGGGTAATGGTGAGAGACAGACAGAGGATAACATGGAGGATATAAGAAGGTGGCTTGAAAGCTATTATTAGAAACCTAAATTTAGAAGTCAGTGTTCATGGGGGCGCCTGGGTGGCTCAGTTGGTTAAGCGACTGCCTTCGGCTCAGGTCATGATCCTGGAGTCCCAGGATCGAGTCCCGCATCAGGCTCCCTGCTTGGAGGGGAGTCTGCTTCTCCCTCTGACCCTTCTCTCTCTCATGCTCTCTGTCTCTCATTCTCTCTCTCTCAAATAAATAAATAAAATCTTAAAAAAAAAAAAGAAGTCAGTGTTCATGGGATGATTGTTACAACTATATGAAGCACACAGAAAGAGAAAATATCTTTCTTTGGATCCTGAGTATTTTGCTTAACACACCCATTTCTCTCATTCACATTTACTCCAAACCTAGCTGCAGATATGAGGAAAGCTACTCCACACTCTCTTCTTATGTTTTTTCCATCAAACCTGGATTAAATTAGACATTCAAGTACAGAGTCTATGTATGTATAACCCAAAGTTTAGCATAGCCCAAGAAATAAATAGCTGTTGAATTAATTAGTGATAATTGCACCAAACAATAAAAGGAGAATATATCAGATAATCTTAGCAGGTATATAAGATAAACTTTAGCAACAGTTAGGAAGGAATTACAAGTAAGTTCAAGAAAGTATAGACTGATAAACTATATGACCTTGTCTGTTTCATGCCTATTTTAACTTAGATGCACTAGATTAGTATAGAAATGACACTATAGGCATTTAGAGCTTGTCTTAGTCTATCAAGACTGATGTAACAGAATACCATAGAATGGGTGGTTTATACAAAACAGAAATTTATTTCTCACAGTTCTGGAGGCACTGACAAATTTAGTGTCTGGTGACAGATGACCATCTTTTACTATGTCTTCACATGATAGAAGGGGTAAGAGAACTCTCGGGGGTCTCTTATATAAAGGCACTACTCCCATTCATACTATACATCCCAAATACCTCACCTCCAAATACATCACATTGGGAATTAGATTTCAATATGTGAATTGGGAGTGGGGAAATGGGGTACACATACAATCTATAGCAGAGCCCTTTTATCTTGATCATTTATGTTCATCTTTTTTTTTAAAGATTTATTTATTTATTTATTTATTTATTTGAGAGAGAGAGAGCATGAAGGGGGGAGGGTCAAAGGGAGAAGCAGACTCCCCGCTGAGCAGGGAGCCCGGTGAGGGACTTGATTCTGGCACTCCAGGATCATGGCCTGAGCTGACGGCAGTCGCTTAACCAACCAACTGAGCCACCCAGGCGCCCCATTTATGTTAATCTTAGATAAAGGAATGCCCATTACCTACCACTAGGGAAAAGAGAGTCAATGCACATGTATTCAGATCAGAGACATTTTTTAAGAATTAGGGAACAAACATACCACCTAAGTCTGACATCGACTGACATGTTAGATATTACATTCTCTAGTTCTATATATCTACTTGGGAAAGGAGGAACACTAATGTGATGCACATGGCATTTTGTCATTCATTCATTATTCTTCATATATCCAGTTTTGTAGTTGAGGAAATAAGTACGACTTAACATTTTTATTTTTAAATTTGTTATACTAAAATTTAATTATAACTTTTCCTGTATATTCTTGCTTTGAGCTGCTTCCTAATGTCTAATCTTCATTTTCACCAAGATAGTGGACTGATCCCATGAATTCATGACTTTGTGCTTATAATATTAAGTGATCCAGTTTGGATATCTGGCTATTCTGAGTTCATCAAAAAGTTATCAACTCGTTCCTCTTTAACCTACGTCATCAAGTAAAGCTGTTTCTGCATTTTTCTGAGTACTTAAAAGTACGTTATTAGAATATGTGTTGGAAATTAAATACCCAAAGTCCTAGTAATGGGAGCAATTTTTACCTATTTTTAGTCTTCAATGAATTGTTGCATGCATTTACTATTTCATCATTATAGACATAAATGTTTTTGTCAAATAGTATTTTGTCTAGTATTTTTTCACTAGTAGCAATTAATTTTTCTATTTCAGAGAGTATGTCCAATTATTTAAGCATGCAAGTTAATATCAGCTTTCTTTAAAAATATATTAAAACCCATGCCATCATGAATGTAAATCCTGTTATATAAAGGTCTAAGGAAAAAAAAAACAGAAAAATAATGTATATGTATGTTATTTCCTTATCATGGTAGGGTACTTGAAACAAATCATCCTCTGGGGAAAAAAAATACTGTACCAGGGAAATCTTTTAAGTATTCAAGAGTTTATGTCAATAACATTAATCATATCTAATAATCCATGTCTCATAGCTGATACCTAGTTTTTTTATGTTAGAAAAAATTTTTAAAATCACATCTCACAGAATTTATATGCTATGTTACTTTTGCTTTGTAGAGAAGAATGGTTTGTATGTCTGTTAGGGGCTGGGGATGCTGGAAATGCCCTATGTGAGCCTCTTGAGAAAGTTAAATAAACCCTAAATGAGGGCACAGAAACAGCCATCCCCAGCAGGCTTCTCACAGAGTCATTCAGCATGAGTCCTATTTACAAGAATACTCAATTTAAGCTATCTTGTTGTTTGGATGATTCATTCCGCAAAGATTCTCAGAGTGCTTAGTATGTGCACAGCATTCTGCTAAATCCTGCTTTAAAAAGAAAAGCTTTAAGAATATTTTACACTTGGGGCGCCTGGGTGGTTCAGTCGTTAAGCGTCTGCCTTCAGCTCAGGTCATGATCCCAGGGTCCTGGGATCGAGCCCCGCATCGGGCTCCCTGCTCCGCGGGAAGTCTGCTTCTCTCTCTCCCACTCCCCCTGCCTGTGTTCCCTCTCTCGTTGTCTCTCTCTCTGTCAAAAAAAAAAAAAAAAAAAAAAAGAATATTTTACACTTTTGAAGAATTTCCCAGTAGTTCATGTATGTATGTACTTTGTTTCACTTGATTTCCCTCATGAAAGAGATAGTGCAGTTATTATCCCAATAAAGTGACTTTCCCAGAGTTGCAAGGTTAGGAAGTCACTAAACTAAGGCTAGAATTCAGGTTTTCTTATTCTGAGTGCAGTAGTTTCCTTATAGGAGCGGATACCTATATATATATACAAAATAAAACTAAGTACTTATCAGAAAAATTACTATATCTATGGAAAACATTGATAGACACTTGTCAAAGGAGTGAATACCAATTAAAGAAAGATTTGTCTTGGCTAAGAGTGTGATTATAGTGTCCTATTAACAGATAGCATTTATCAAACCCTCACTATGTGCTAGATATTGCTATGGGCTTTACTTGCATTATCACATTGCAGCTGTGAGAGAAGTTTTGCATGGTAGAGTAATTTTCCCAAATTAAAAATTTAATAAGTGGTAGAGCAAGAATTCACACAATTCTGTGTCTTTCTAAAATCTGTATATACTCTTTAAGTACCTTTTTTCCACTGTCTTTTTCCATGATCTTTTCTTATTTCCCATCCTAACTTCTTTGAAAGAAAAAAAATGAGGGGAATGAGGAGGTATGTCAGGCACAGAGAAGGAAGGAAACAAGTCATTTCATGCATTCATCAGCTCACCCAGTGATCATTGGCTACATTAGCACCAAGCTCAGCTCTGGGACTATCCATAGTAGACCTTGGGGGTGACTTCCAAGAACATCAAGTGCTAGTTCAGAGACATGAGCATAACTAAACAGTGGCAGAGCTAATGAAGTCTAGCCCAGAAAGTCCAGAAAGACTTTACCAAGGAGAAGGCCTTCGAGCTGTCTAAAAGTATCTTCTCAAGCGAAGAAAGGAGAAAGAGCATCTGCAACAGAACAACAGGCAGAATTATAGGAAGTAGTCCCATGGATGAGAAAAGGTGAGAGTAAAGCTGTAGAAGCACAGGATTCTGTCATAGGAGGTGGCATCATGTTCTGAGGAGCCTTCTGTGTTGAAGTGAGGAGATTGGACTTAATCCACAAGGTAATAGGAGCCAGCACACACTTTGAACAGCAAAGTTATATGTGCTTCCATTTTTAAGAAGTCTTAACTAACAGTCTTATGTGGGATGAGGACATTTAGTCAAAGTGAAAGCCAATAAAGATTTGGACTTGAGTGGAAGGATGACAGTTCCTGTATTATTTCAAAGCATAAATAAAAATTACAATAATCTAGCAACTGCTCTAGTGAGACTATGTGACCAAGAAATGTAAATGATTTAGCCATGTTGCTGCTCTCACAGAGAGTAAACATACAGCCTCTTTCTTTGTTCTTTTTTTTAATTAAAGTGTAGTTGATATACAATGTTACATTAGTTTCAGGTGTACAATATGGCAATTTGACTAGTCTATGCATTATGTTATGCCCAAAACAAGTGTAACAGCCTCTTTCTTAAAGAGTCTTCATTTATTCAGCCATTCAACAAATATTTATTGAGCTCCTGCTATGTGGCATGCACAATGCTAGGTGCAC